>NC_084759.1:151684671-152898159 GCF_028858725.1 Colius striatus | reverse complement strand
GGGGTGGGATGTGTGTGCCCTGCCCCCTTACCGTGAAGCCAGGCTGTTGCTCTCTCCACCTAGGTTTTCTAGGCACACTTGTGTGTGTGTGTGTTGGGGGGGGAGATAAAGCAAAATAACAGCTGTGCGAGACCATGATTTTTCACTCCATTATCCTGCTTCCCGCTTCCACCCCCTCACCCCGGAGCATATTTTAGATTCCCCTTTGGAGCCTGTTGCTTAATCAGCTGCAAGGGCTGCTGCCTCCTTATGCGAGAAACCCTTCTTAACCTGGCTCCTGCCTGTCCCAGAAGGGGGGGACACCAAATTTAGGCTAGGGACTGTGGTGTTGCTGAGCAGTAATCGATGTGCCTTGGTGTGAAGGGGATCCTGCTGGCATCTATTGCCTGGCCTCTGCACAGCTCAGCTGTGTGCTTGCCCAGGCGGGGAGTTGGACTCGAGTGGAAGTGCTCTGGGTTTGCAGGCCTGGGTAAACATGGCCATGAAGGAAGCAGGTTTGAGAGCTGTCTTCCTGACAGTGGTGTGATGGGTTCCTGGGGACACAGACCTTTGATCGTTTATTGAAGTAGGAGTGCAAGCAAGTCAGATGTATGTTAATGTGGTTATACAGAACAGCAGGCAGCGGATAAAAATCACGTCTGTTTGCTGCACCCTCACCCAGGTACACCTGCCTCCTGGTTCAGTTCCCAAGGCACTGCCTACATTCCTTGTAGTAAGAAAGTCAGAAATAGCCACAGGGTTTTGTAGACTTTAGACACGCAGAAACCCACATGCATAAGTAAATACTAGGTGAGGGGACTCCACCTCAAAGTGTTTTATGTGTGGTTTCTGGTGACTGGAGCTCTGCTTTCAGGGTTCACAATGTCTTCTGAATGGCTTGATAGGATTATTTCCCTGTACGTGTCTGCAGCCCGTCCATTCCTCTTTCTGTAATCCCATCTCCTGGGGTAGGAGAAGCAGCTCTGGGTTTATAGTATGCCCAGAATGCTGTAGCTGAGATGATTATTGCTTTTTTTCTGGTTTTTTTGGTGCTTGTTTCTCACAAGGCCATTCCTTCCTTTTTTTTCCCTTCAGTGCTGCTTCCTTCCCACCAAGCTCCAGCAAGGGAAAGTTCCTCTCACCTACTTGTGAAAACATGAATCATTCCTCACCTTTCCTGTCCCCAACAGGCTCTGTCTCTGCATTTTGTATGCTAATCATGTGGCGTTGCATAAATTAGGAGTGTGGCAAATCCCTCTCAAAGGAGACATGTTGACTGTCTTGGGAAGAATAAGTTGATGGCCACAGAAGGGGCAAGGGAAGGGAAGCTATTAACAGGGGAACTGCTGGCACTGTAT
Organism: Colius striatus; assembly: GCF_028858725.1. Taxonomy (NCBI): domain Eukaryota; kingdom Metazoa; phylum Chordata; class Aves; order Coliiformes; family Coliidae; genus Colius; species Colius striatus. The sequence continues at coordinate 152,896,822 of NC_084759.1, read as the reverse complement.
GTGGTTCAAGTGTTTGCAGCAGAAGTTGAGGTTGACAGGGAGAACAAACTCTGTGACCGTGGTCCTTCCACCTAGTTGGTTTTCTGTGGAAGGTGAGTAGGCTAAGCCTGGGCATGTTGATGAGATACAGGAGGTCAAAGGGTTAGCTAATCACCTGAGGTAAAGGGATGAGGAAAGGCCTGAGCTGCTAAAAACACAGCTGGCACCCCTAGGTAGGCAACAGGGAGGCTCAGGTAGGTGGAAGGAAGCTGTGATCACATCAGCAGAAGCTTGTGGAGATAAGCAAGTGGCATTCCTAGTCAGTGCAAGCCTTGCAGGGTTCAGTTTAGGGAGGTGTCTCCTCCCAGTCCCCTGTGCTGGCCTCTACCTGGGGGCAATGAAGTGGCTTACTCCAGGCAGTCTGTCTGCCTCTCGAAGTCCTTGGGTCCTGTGCTTCACCCCCACCAAAGTGCTGGTCTGGGAGCACTCCTTCTCACAGGGTTTATTATGCCTGTCCCTTCTGTTTGTCTCATGAGGTTAGCACTGCTCTGGCACCAGGTGCTGTAGGTGACAAGGAGCCATACCATCTCTCTTCACAGTAGTGTGAAGTGATCACCCACTGAAACCTTCTTAGGAGGGATTTCCTGTCTGCCCCAGTCTCTGAACAAAATGGTGGGAAGGAATTTCAATCCTTTTTCATTCCCATCATGGGAACATGGAAAATGTGCTTGAAAGGGTCATGTTCCTCTAGCATTTCTAGCTTGTGCTGTCCTTGGACATCCAGGAAATGAAGAGAGGTGATAGAGGCTGTGTAGAAGGTGAAGTATTTCAAGATTAAAAACCGTACCCAGCCTCTGGGTGAAGTGGGGAGGTCTCTTCTGTAAGAAGTCTTACATGATTCACTTCCTGTTTCTGCTCTGACGCTGCTCTTTCTGTGCTTCTTTTCTCAGCACAACTTAACCATGGAGCTTCGAGTGGGGAACAAATACCGTCTGGGCAGAAAGATTGGCAGCGGTTCATTTGGAGACATTTACCTAGGTGAGTGTGAGTCTCTGTCCTTCCACCTGCAAGATTGTTTTTCTCAGTGGCATTGTTGTTTTGGGATTGTTTGTCTTTCCTGTTGATATTCGTGGGCACCGTGTAATGTTGGAGGTGGGGGAAGAGAAAAAGAACCTCAAGGAATACTAGGAGTTGCTGCCGGTCTTCTGATGACAGAGAAAGCGGGATGAGCTCAGCTTTGCCTCCCAGATATTGGAGACACAGTGGTGATTGATCAGACTGATTTAGATTTGGACTGTTCGGGGCACATTTGTCATACACCCTGCTCCAGCTCTCTCGCTTCCTTTTCTTGAGCTTAGGAATGTGTGGGTATAAACTCTGCAAGGAGTGGGTGGTGGAAAGGGAGGAGATGGCTGTTCCCTCAGGGTAGAAGGAGTAAAGTTTTTGGAAGACTGGTAGTGGAAGAGATGGTCCAGTACCTGTGAGAGAGATCTGAGACTGGGTGGTGTAAAACAGGTCAAAGAGACTGGCCTAGTTAAAGTCCTGGGGTGCAGATCTGTTAGATCTGTAATGGGAATTAGAGTTAATGTCTAGAATGACCTGAACTGGGAACTCAATAGACAGAGCTCATGAAGTGCTGGGTTTCCTATTACCAAGGCAGGTCACTTGGAGAAGTTCTCCCAAGCCAGCATGCTGGTTCCCTCATACTTTGCATGCTGATGTTTTTATTGGTTCAAACTATGTGGGGCCAGAGACATGAGACTGCCTGATTGATCCCTCCGTGAGAGCTGCTGTGGCTTTACCTGTTCTATAGTTCCCACCACTGCCTGTTTTAGCTATAGTCCTTCAGCAGAGTGGTTGCCTGCTTCCTTCTCGGTGTTTGCACCCTTTGGGTACTTAAGAGGTGGTCGTCATGCGCTCCTCGACTGTTAATTTGCTGAGATGAGTTGTACTTTGCTTCCCAGTATGTCTGTTGCTCCTCACTCTTTGTGCTCCTTCATTTTTTCCCAGTTTGTCCATCTGCTGAGCAGCATGGAGCCTCCACAGCATTCGAGGTGTGGCATTTCCAGTGCCTGGCAGTGAAGGGCTACCCTTGAGTCATCCGTAACGTGATGCCTCTGCATAGACTGCTTTGGGTCTCCTTGGCTTCCCCCATCACCAGCACTGTATCGAGTTGCAGAATTGGCCTTAGCATGCTGTCATATGTATTGTAGGAGGTCTCTTCTAGGTTCTCCAACATCTTCCCATCCTTCCCTGGGTTCTTTTCGTTGAATACCTCTAGTTGAGATTACTTTTCTCCATGTTTGTAAATCACCTTCTGTTTTCTACCTCTGGCTTTTATCTCTACTTCCTTCTTGCTTTATTATTCTCTCTTGATTGCTGTTGACAGCCTCTCTTGATTAAATATCCTGTGGGAATCATCAGTCACAGGCTTTGTTGCCACCTTTATCCAGAGCATGAACAAAGATGATAAATAATGGATCTGGGATCCCAATTCCACCTTGTGCTGCCTTTACTACAGTGTGTGCCTGTATACCATTTGTCTGTGGCCCTCCAGACAGTTTGTGTCTTGGGTGGCAGCACTTTTAATTCCCAAGTGGTAGGGACTGAGGGGTTGATAGCCCAGACACAGCATTTTCCACCTATGCTAGGGCTTGAAGCCTTCCAGACCGTCTGTGGGACAGTATAAATTGTCACAGTCTTCTGAAACATCTGGGGTACACATGGAGAAAAAGAGGTATGGAATGGAAAGACCTGATACTGTCTTCTGCACCATGATACTGTATCGTTCTGCACCACCTAACACGTGATCCACCTGTGCAAAGGAGGGGTATGGAAAACACGCTGTGGTGAAGGGCTTGTGTCTGCCTTGCCTGTAGCTGAGTGCCATAAGAGGCAGAGGAAGCCCCAGTGCCCTAGCATGGTGAGCACAGCAGGATGCCTGCAGCTGCTAAGTTCGACCAAGTTACTTGGATGTGCTATCAAAGTCCTTGTGATGTGCATTGAGTTGCAAGCCAGCGTGTTTTGAAGCAGTGATAGCGAGACTTGTTGGAGCCTGGGTGACTCCCCAGCCTGGAGGGATGGGTCACGTAGTCTCTGAGGGTGCGTCTGAGGGTGCTTGTGCTCACGCTATCCTCTCACGGTCTGCTCTTCACCAGGACTTCTCTCCTAGACCAGATTCATTGTGGTTCTCTCTCTTGAGAATGGTGTGGAGATGGAGCAGGGACAGACAAGCCTTGCCTGTATCTGAAGGCAAGCATAGACTGTGTGGTTTATCCCCAGCTTCACTCTTTTCAGGATGTTAGTAGCTTCTCCCACCCTGTAGCAAATGGGTATTCCATGCTGTGCTCTCTGGGATTTGCTTTTGGATTTTTCTGTGAAAAGAAAGCTTGAATTTCTACTGGACAGACACAAAGAATGGGCTGCTGTTAATCCTCGGCTGGGGCTAAAAGCACAACGCTTTGCTTCTGTGCTCTACCTTGGGAGACAGATGTGCTGGGATGATATTCTTCCTCATGGTAGCTTGGGGAGGTGGGACATGAGATCAGGCTGTGCATGGGCCTTAGCTAACCATTTGCCTCTAAAAATGCTCATTCGGAAGAGCAAAACCCCATTTGCAGAGGAATTGCTGAGACATTTGGGCCATCAGAAGTATTGGCCAAGAGGCAGGGCAGTGTGCTGAATGTGGTGTGAATTTTGGAGCCAGGATGCACCCTGGGATGCATGTCCAGTGAGAGAGTAGCTGGGGAGACAAAGCATGCTGGGACCTGCGCTGGCTGGGGACAGTTCCTGGTGGCAGGCTCCTCCCTTGTTGGGAGGGGAGTGCCTTCCCTTTGTTTCCTGGCCTGTTAACTCTCTCTCGCCCTATCTGACTTCTTCCATCTGTTCCCAGCCCTCCATTCTTCCTGCGCCAAGCTGGCAAAAGGGGGAGCGGGCGGTAGGGAGAGCTGGAGCCCTCTTGTAGCCTGATGTGCAGGGAAGGCAGCATTTATTGTATCAGACATGCAGCAAAGGCTGCCACTCAGAAAAGAGCCTGTTTAGCCGGTGACATCCTCTGTCCCCGGGGCCCTGTTTCAAACAGCTCGTGATGAATGAGTTGAATTTGTGCAGCCCCCACAGTGGAGCGAGACTGGGGGTGGATGTTAGGAGTTATCCCCAATCCTACATACGTCTCTCGAGTGGCTGAAGCTAAGGCAGGCTCTGCCGCATTTGTCTGAAACGTGGTGCTTTTCGGTCTGTAAAGGGAGCAAGGAACTGTTGCTTTTGTACTTGTGTCTTTAAAAAAGGTGGTGGTTAAAGCATGGAACAAAGGATCAGAGAGGCTTCTGCCCTTGGAATTCCCTCCTCGTTTGTGATGGTCTTGATCTGCTCAGATCTCTAGCCAAAAAACGATAGAGGGAGCAACCTGAAGATGTAAGGGAGGTTTGGGGAGGGGGTGAAGCTGAAGTGTGTAGTCGGTGAACCCCTCAGCAAAGAATAGCTCCTCATTAGATCCGATCTGTCCTACTTTTGCTGTTCCAGGCCACAGGGTTGTTTTCTTTCTTTTTTTCTAAGAGACTAATACCTGTGTTTGGACTATGTTGATCATTTGAATGGCATATTCACATTTTGCAGAATCTAGTTTTCTTGATGTTTACCCCTCCTTTCCCTGCTTTACATGCTCACAGATAACACTCCCTGCCTGCAGACAGACAGCATAATACGTGGATGCATCATCATCTTCTTAAACTTAACGCTGGGTAATGGGGAGATGAGAACTCATTCATCTTTCCCCTGTTCGACTTCTAGGGGCAGGGTTCATTCAAAATGCTAATGCCACTCTTGCCGAAAGTCAGCAAGGCTCCTCACTGCTTGTATGTCAACAGATGGATTAGGAGAGGGGAAAATTCCCCCAGGGAACACACAAGGGAGCTGCTGCAGAGGATCTGTAGGAAAGCCTTCACAAAGGCAGAAGAAAGAGAGAGGGGAAGGAAGCGGTCCTATCTCTTTGATGTCCTGAGTGTTTCCATGCTAAATGAGGGCCAGTGATTGAACACTCATTTAAAAGGTAGATACTAGTCCAGGGCCATGTTCTTATTGTGATCTGAGCCCCTTTTCCAACTGTTTTCCTCCTTCACTCTTGATGCTTGTAAGAAGGATCCCATGGTGAAGTGAACATACAGACTTGTTTTGCTGGCCAGCAGTTTTTAAGTGGAAAATGCCAGCAGCTTTCCAAAAGTAACCATTGGACAAATGACTCTACCTCTCAGGATGGCTTTTTCCTTTTCTCTTCTCCTGGATCTTGAGTAACACCCCTTATTAAATTCATCCCATTGCTCCTCCTTTCCCTCCCTCAGAGCACCCTAAATAATTCCTCTCCCTCCTTAGTGTTTACAGCCTTCAAATATTTGCAGACTGTTGTCATGTCCCATTCTTCCTCCCCACCCTTCTTAGTTGTATCTCTTGTCTATGTTACATATTTAGCTCTTTTAATCTTAGTAAATCAATCCCTCTAGGCCCCGATCGTTTTTGTTCCTCTCTTACAAATTCCTAGCAGCTTGTCTGTCTCGACCGGCTCTGTAGTATCTAGATGACGTCTTTTTGCTAGCAGGCAGCTCTTGGCTAACTTTGTGTACAAGCCAGAACTCTTCAACAGGAAACGAATCTCCTTAGAATCTAGGGGGAGAAGAGATCCAGTTGTGTAAACATTTCCTTTTTCTCTTTGGTCCCTGGCTCTGGAGGCAGCGTGTGAAAGCGGGTGGATGGAGAGACCTATGTGCAGCTGTCCTTGTGGACTCTGAAAGCCTTATCACCGGGATCAGGAGGCACAAATTAACCAGACCTACCAAAACTATCTATGGGTTATCGACAAAACGTCACCTTTGACTCCAGTTCATGTTTGGTGTGCATGTTCTGGAGGACTGTGTTTTATGACAGTGTTCGTAAGCCACTCCTGAGCAGAGCTGATCGCTGTTTTGTGTTTGAGTGCAACTTTTAATAGTTCCAGATATGAGGAAGGGTTTGTCTCTGTGTGTGAGGGAGACATGGGAGGGAGAAACAAGTCTTGAGAGTCATTCCCGTGACCTGTGTCCAGATCTTCATTCTTTCCATTTTAGATTGAAGTAAAACATCTGGAATCCTCTCAGCTAGTACAAGATAAAGACCAGCCTGTTCCTCATTTGACAGGGCACTTTGGGACCAGAGTGCTGGCTTTCGTGGCTGGCAGCTCAGGTCTCTTCAGAAAGAAGTGCGTGGGGCAATAGTTTTGTGTCATCATAAACTATCAATACCTTCAACAAAGGCATCTGGGTAGCTTAGTTCAGTACCAGATTCAGTTTATTTCTCCACATTTCTGATTTAGGATATAGCAAATGTTTTTATGTTGGCAAAAGAAAAAGGTATTATTCAAGCCCTCGGGAGAGCAAGAAGCTGGAGACTTGGGAATTGTTCTGTATTGAGCAGGTCAGGGCTGTGGAGAAGCCAGAGGTACCTGGGTATGTTAGCAATGTCTCCTCCCGAACTAATTGGCTCTGTTGAAACGATGTACCTGAGGTAACTAGTAATTTTGCTTGGGAACAGGTACTCCACATCGCTGCCTAGGGGCCTGGCTTGGGTTCAGGGGCTAGATGTATGGTCAGGGATAGCTAAAACTTCCACTCACTTTAGGTGCTGCTAATACATACAGATGACCTCCCAAAGTCTGGAACCTTTTGAGATAACAAGGCAGTCAACATGTTATAGGAACTGTTGTTCTAGCCTGGCTGCAGGATCAGAGATAGTTTCCTGTTCCTGTGCCTTCCTCTGGGCTTATGTTTGCAAATGGCGGTGCTAGAAGCTCTTTATGATGTTGCAGTGGATGAATCTTGTTTCTGTCACAGAGAATAAATTTCAGGGCAAATCTTAAGGTTTTGGCATCTGTATGGGTCTCGTTAAAAGTGTTCTGTTTCAGTGGAAGCTTGCACAATCTTCATTTCGCCCACATTTCTATGCAGGAGCCAATATTGCGACTGGTGAAGAGGTGGCCATCAAACTGGAATGTGTCAAAACCAAGCATCCCCAGCTCCACATTGAAAGCAAGTTCTACAAGATGATGCAGGGAGGAGGTGAGATGGGGAGGAAGGGATGGGGCTGGGGGAGTGGCTGAAGAAGGAAATCATTCTGGAGGGCCTTAGAAAGGAAATGATTTTGTGTTACGTGTGATATTCACAGTGGGGGTTGCAGCAGTTTTCCTCTGTTCTATGGGTTTAATCTCTCTCTTTCCCCAGTGGGTATTCCCTCCATTAAGTGGTGTGGAGCAGAGGGGGACTATAACGTGATGGTGATGGAGCTCTTGGGGCCCAGCCTGGAAGATCTCTTCAACTTCTGTTCCCGCAAATTTAGTCTCAAGACAGTTCTGCTCCTGGCAGACCAGATGGTGAGTTTCCTCCAGAGCACTTGTGCCTACTCTTCTTTTCCATATCTTCTTTTTCTCTTCATATTTTCTCTTTTTTCCTCCCTCTCATACCCTCTGCTCAAGAACTGCTATATCCCAGGCTGGTTTTTTTTTTTTTTCAGTTAGCAGCAAGCAGCTGCCAGGTTTCTATTTCTCCATGAAGCTGGGAGCCTAGAACCTAGGCACCGATGGCTTTTCTTGATCTCAAGGCTTCCTTCTTTTCCATGCTGCTCACCCTGTATTAGTGTTACATTTTGTCTGTGTGATGAATGTCTGACATAGTTACCTATCTCAACTCAAGTTGCCTGTGGCCTGGGTTTAAGACCTTTTGCTGTTCTGGGCCATCTCCTTTCCCATCCTGGCTGAGCTTGAAAGTTGACTGGTGTCAGTGCTGAAGCTCAAAGTTTTGGTCCATATGAACTTACTTCCAACCCTTCCTTGTACTAATGGTGACCTCCCCTGATGGAGGACTGGGCTGGCGTGCAGGATGGAATTCCATCTCCAGATCCTCCTGCTTCCAGAGGGTGTCTCTTTCCTTGTCTCTCATCTCTGATATTCTCTGCAAAATGTCCCTTTTCTCTGCTTTGACAGGCCAGTGTCCTGGACAGGGTACCATTTCTTTTTTTAACAGATGCAGTTATGATAAGTTACCTTCTCACTTGTGTTGTTATTTATTGATGTATTTGTTCATTTCCCCTCTCCAGATCAGCCGTATTGAGTACATTCATTCCAAGAACTTCATCCACCGGGATGTGAAGCCAGACAACTTCCTTATGGGCCTTGGCAAAAAAGGCAACCTAGTATACATCATCGATTTTGGTTTGGCCAAGAAGTACCGAGATGCCCGGACCCACCAGCACATCCCTTACCGGGAAAACAAGAACCTGACTGGCACAGCCCGTTACGCCTCTATCAACACCCACCTGGGAATTGGTGAGCCCACTGTTGACCCTTGACGGGGCTCTCCAAGGGATGTAGTGTGTCCCCAGAAAGAGGGTGTTGGGTTCTGTGCCTGTCTCTGCTGCTGACCTGTTCTGAGGTGGTGGGTAAATAACTGTTAAACCTGTGTAACCTCACCTGCTCTTTGATGTTCTGAGCTCCTGAATCGTCTACTGATGTGTGGGGCCCTATTTCAACAGCAAGACTGTACCCTCCCTGACTTTACTGATCCTAACTCTGCCTTGTGTGATGTTGAATCTCATTCTCTGGGGATGTTCAAAACCCACCTGGATGAGTTCCTGTGTGACCTACTCTAGATGGTCCTGCAGGGAGGTTGGACTAGATGATCTTTCGATGTTTCTTCCAACCCTTAAGTTTCATTCTGTGATTCTGTATGTGAGAAATGTTTGCAGGCACTGAGCCTTTAGGGATATGTGCGATTGAAACCTCTCTTGTAGACTCCTGAGTGCCTTAATCAATGATTGCTCTGTAGTTGTCAGAGCTGAACGATACAGGCCCACTGCAATATGATAATACTTCTGTTACCCAGTGCTGAGGATGGGGACACAATGTGCTTGAAGCTGCGGGGAGGCTTCTCCAGATTTTGTCCTTGAGTATTGGTCATCATGGATGGCCAATATGTGTGTGTCTATGAACCACACTGTTCCATTCATCACAGGGAGATGGAGGCAGCTTTAAGTTGGCAGGGCTCTGCCCTTAAGTGTCCATGGCAAGCACTGTGGGAATAAAACTAGACTGGGAAAGAGTACTGAGAGTTCAAGTCTTAGACTGGTGATGGTGGTCATCCTAAGTTTCGTGAAAACCTTGTGCAGATTAGTACCCACTGCACGTGAGTCTCTTGAAGTCACCCTTCCTCTCTTTCTGGGACTGCGCTGCTGATGCACAATATCTGGTTGCTGTGAGGAACAGAGGTGAAAACCTCTTGCAATTTTCTCTTCCGATCCCTGATCAGATACTTCTCTTTGGTTGTGTGGCCTTTTTCCACAGCTTGGGCTAAACTGTCTGTCCATAGTATGACAGTTTTGTAGTTACTGTGGAGTCTGTTCTGAGTAGGCTGACTCAGTTCTGCTAGTGGCTGGCAAATCTGAAGAACAGAAACACTGAAGCTTCCTACCTGTGGGCCCAGGAAAGTAGCTCCTGGACTTGCAGCTCAGTTTATATATCTGGGAGAACTTATTCTGAAATCTGTAAGCTGAGAATTTGAAATTCAGAGCAAGGAACTCAAACCTTTTAAACAAACAGCTTCTGCAGGATTTCATGTTCTCATTCATTCTAGGGAAAGCTTTTCCCCTCTTGCAGATTGATTTCTCAGAAATCTGAAGTCAAGAATTCACCTGCAGAAAATAAAGCAGTTTCTCACTGTATTCCTTGCTTAATACTATATAATGGCAGACTGAAAATGCTTTATTTATATCTAAATGGGGTGTGTTGTGTGTTGAGAGTGGGTTGTGATCTCCTGACCTCTTCCACGTAGTAAAAATAGTTCTCATAGAAGACCAGCTCGGAAAGTTCTGTATTTTGGCTTGACCTGCTTATATATAACTGACTCTCCATTGAATTCTCAGTCAGGATTTCTACAGCCATGGTAACTGCCACAAGGAGACATGCACAAAATTATTCTCACTACTATGGCTGTCGATTATTTTGTGTGTGCTTGCTCTGCCTGAACTGATCACGAGAGGCTGAATGTCTGCTTGTGGGGTTGTTTGGGTTTTTTTGAGGGGCTTTTTATTATTCGTCCCACCCCAACTTGGCTCTTTCCTACTGGTGCTTGGCTTGTGTATGAGGATGAACAAACAATTAACACTAATCCAAGGGCAAACTGCATATGCCATCGATCTGAGCACAGCTGTCACTCTTTTCATGCCCTTTGCTTCAGGGAAGTCTGGGTGTGAGTTACTCTGTGCAACAGGTCTTGGGTGTATTATCTCCATGTTGCAGATAGTTGCCCTGAATGGCTTAAAGGTTACATAGCTTGCCTGGAGGAAAGGGGATGGGGATGTCAGGGCTGCAGCCAGTTCCTGTTTCTCAAGCCCTTGCCACAGGGTATATGACAGACAATCTTTGTGAGTTAGCAGCACTACCATGGGAACCATCACTCTGAATTTTTACTCTTCAGAAACTAAATTCTCTGTCTTAATGTTACGTTGATGAGGTTTAAGGAGAGGGAAGGAACCAGGTGCCAAGGTATTCATGTGACAGGGATAGCAAATCAACTAAATGCTTTTATTTCAATATGCTAGCTAAGGGGTGGGCATTCCAATGTCTGGAGGAAACACATTCTTTTCCAGTTGATGGGGTGCAAAAGTAAGAGGCGAGATCAGGGAGGGTTTCCACAGCTGGAGACTTGCTGGTGGGGGAGTCACTGGACTGTGCAGGCTTTGCTTCACGCATTCCAGTCAATTTTCACATGCTCTGGGGATGAGAGTCCCTCGCACCCTCTGGAGCTTGTAAAGTCTGAAATAGATGCCCAGGGGTGCCCAGGAGACAGTCTTGGAAGAAGCCTGGTGAGCTCTGTCTGGATTACAGAAGACTGGGGTCAGTTCCTCCCCAAACATGTATCATACATGGCATCAGTGTAGGCTGTGCATAAAGTTCTGCTTGTCTTGACCTCCGTCACCCATTCCAGATTTTCATGTGTTTTTTAAAGGCTGTTGCCATGCAGTGGGGAGAGAAAGGGGAAGTGTAGTCCCTGCATGTGCAAAATCAGATCTGAGTATGTAGTCGGGAAAACATTGCTTGTTTAAGACTGTTTGCAGCTGGGCTGGCCTCAGTGAAGACAGCTGATATCTAGGGAGTCATGCATGGGAATAACATTACTTTGGATAGGATCGAGGCAGAGGAAAGAGCTGTCCTTGGGGACCAGGAGGCACTTTACACTGCAAAGAAACAAGTTTGATCACGATCCTTGCATCCAAGACAACCAATCCTCAGTCTCTTGTCTTTGCCCAAGCATGCCTTCCCCAGGTAACTCACCCTTCTGCTACTCACCCCTGAGTCAGCAGCTCCTTCTGAGGACCTTGTTTTGGGAAGGAAGCGAGGGTGTGGGCTGGCTGGGAGCCTCCCTGGGAGTGGGAGGGAACTGGCACTAGATAGCTTGCAGAGTGGGCACCTTGTGTTGTTAGGGAAAGTGACATTGTGTTTTATGTTGGAAGGGATTTTATGAGTTAGGGAGGAAAGGGTAAGTGTCTTAGAAGAGTAGCAGTCCCTCATCTATTGTAGGAGAGTTGAGAAGCTGAAATAAAATGAAGAGAGGAAGCATGATGTGGTGTCACAGGTCATGACTATAATCTTGCTTCTGGACTGACTTGTCCTAGGCACACATTCGCTTGTGTTTCTCTTTACAGTTTGAGAAGAGAAAGTCAGATCTCTTGCATACTGCAAGAGTTGGACAACAATTGTCAAGCCTATAAAAGTGGAAAGGAGTGATGTTAAACAATGTTTCTCTAGTGTGTGGAGGTGAACTTTTTTTCCTAGCTAATAGGTGTCTAATGTTACCTAGTATCTTCTAGCTGTTGGTATATGAGGCCAGGCAAAAAAGAAATTAACCAGAGCTTGGGAATGTGTAATAGTAACTGAAGGTGAAACAAAGAAATCAGACACAGGAACTGCTGTTTCTTCATGGTCATCCACCCTGTAATTCAGGATCTTGTAGTTGGGGTTACATGTGAAAGAGAGCTACAATGTTTTGAGGTAGCTTGACAGCTGTGACCCATCATGCTGGTGCTCCAGTCTCCCCATGAATTTGTAGCTCACTGAAATTAAGTGGTCTGCAGTGACCACACATACCTGAGAAATTATACTTCGGGAACATTTATCATTCAGCATTTCAATAACTGAATGTCCTACTTACAGTTATTTTTCCTTTATCTTATTGCTGTGTTAAGGCACGTTTGCATGCATGTAATGACTGCCGGTGAGCTGCCCACTTTGGTTTTGTAAGCCCTCTCCTTGGCTCCACTAAGGACATGTAGCATTCCCCACTGACTTCAGTCTCCATAACCTCAAGTCTCTAATTCTGGCCTTCCCCAAATCACATGTGTCTAGACAGACATTCGCAGAATGTCTCCTGTCACTCTGGATGGGGTCAGTGGACGTGTTCAGAGCTGCTGTGCTCCACACAAGTGGAGATGTATGGTCCAGTCTACCTTAAGCAGTCTGGACTTCAAGAAAGGTTTCTGAGGCAAGATCCTGATTTATTTCTAACAGGCTGATTTGTCCATTCAATATGTTTTTCTGGCTCCTGTCCTGCCTTTCCCTATTCCTCAGAGAGACACTTTCATGCTCCAGACAGGAAACCCACAGTTACAGACTTTAAAGCTACAACATGAATAAGTCAAGGGCTGACAAATTGCAGGACTGAGGTTACCTTCATTAGCTGTGCTTTCAGACCCTGGATGTGCATTCTGACTCCCATTTCCACAGGCCTTCTGTCTCAGGATGTAGGTCATTATCAAATATTGTTTAGTTTTATTTATTTGGGATGCATGGTGTGTAATTGCAGCCCTTTGACAGTACATGTATCCCAACCTTAGGCTAAATGCAAAACTATGAGTTTATTTTTCCCTCTCCCTTCATAGTATCTAAGCATCTTCCAGTCAGTCAAGTAGTTATCTTTGGCAGCAGCCTGATAAGGTCAGGAAGTATCAGCCCCTTTAAAGTGGGCAACTTGAGGCAGTAAGTTAGTGAGGTCAAAAAATGCTGTTATTTCTGCATGTTCCAAGTAAGACACTTTGGAGATCTGCATGTCTGCTTTCTCTCCTACTTCTGTTTTGGAACAAGGTGTTTCTCCAGCATTTCATGTGCTTTGAACCAAAGACTCTCTCTTCTCAGTTATGATGGCACCTTCCTTTTCTTCTGCAACCACGGTGCTTTCTTTTTTTTTTTTTTTGTCCCTAGTATTTTTTATTTGCTAAGCCTCCTAGTCCTCAAAAACACTAGGAGGTTGTGAGAGGCATGCAGGGGAAGAAAAGTGACCCATAGTGACCCACAGCTTGTGTCAGTACACCTGGACATCTAGATCTATGACCTGCTACAGCTACTCCTTCATCAGGGTTCAGTTAAGCCAGCAGTGTAAGGTGTAATAATCTACCAGCCTTTGGATGAGGCAGGTGGTAGCATGTAACTGATGCTGAGAATTAATCCACAGACCAATATATAATCTGCAGCATTTTCTAGGATGTGGCACTGAATCCAACAAAATGTGTTGTGGTAGTGAATGAATCTAATAGATGAATCTCTTTAGTCTTCCACCCCTGTGTTCTCCCTCAAGCCATATTTTTGCACCTCTGTTATCTATGTGAGTTGTTATTCTCCTCAAGATGTAAAGTACTTTCTTCATAGTGTGTGTTTTATTGGAGAGGAACAGGGGCAAGAGGTTCTGGCAAAATTTATAGTTTAATTTGTAAGTGTGTTGTAGTAGGTGGGAGGAGTTTCACAAGCTAACCAGTCAATGTTTTCCGTTTCTGAGGTTCTGCATCAACTCCATCTTGAACAAACTTGCAACTAAAAATGGCAGAGAGCAAGTTTAACGTGGAGTGATTTTATTTGGGAAACTTGTTGGGTTTTTTTTGGTCGTTGTTTGTAAATAAGCTTCTAGAAGTGGGCTCTTAGAATGGCATACTGAGGACAACCTTTGCTCTCAGTAGGTTTGGCTGTGATGTCAGTTACATAGTCATTCTTCATTTGGAGGGGAATCTTTTGTTCAAATTATTCATGCCTCTTTCCTCCACAGCTTCAAGTATGCCACCAATCCGGAAATCCACAGTATTACACGCTAGGCTTCTCTAAAACTATCAACAAAGTTGTTTACCACAAGAAGGGGTCGCTAGTTACTCGGTTCTGCCCTGTGTAAAGAAAGAATAACAGTGGGTTAATTAGAAGATGTGTTTGAAAGGGTTGCATTGGGCTTAACATCTGTTAGCTTTGTCTTTCCGTGACTACCTCTGCTATGACTAATTGCCAGGGTGAAGTATCATCCTGGGTGGAGAAGTGGAGGTGCCTTTCCTCTGAGACTGGGAAGAGCAAAGTAGGCAGTGTCACTGCAGCACTTCTTGTACAAGCCTTAATTCACACAAGAATTCAACAGCTCAAGTGAGGAGGTAGTCAGAGTAATTATTCATTTATGAAGTGGGTTGGGCTGTATAAGGAGAGAAACACAAACTCTTGCAGCATGAGCATCCCCACAGGAATCTGTACTGGAATGCCTCTTACAAGTTTGTCTATCCATAGAAATCTACTAAAAGAAGAGAGGAGGGTGGTTGTTTCTTTCGTTCTGTATTCACCTCCAAAGCTGTACGATTGCCAAAGCAATTTTGGTCACTGCTCACTCCTTGCCCCTTTGTAACTTCTCCCTGCAGAACAAAGTCGCCGTGATGACCTGGAGAGCCTGGGCTATGTGCTCATGTATTTCAACCTGGGCTCACTGCCCTGGCAGGGCCTCAAGGCTGCCACCAAGCGCCAAAAGTATGAGAGGATCAGTGAGAAAAAGATGTCAACGCCCATTGAGGTGCTCTGCAAAGGATACCCTTGTAAGTGCTCTCTGTCTTGATGGCTGTCTTGTCTGGTGCATGGCTTGCTCTCCTGCTGCAACCCCATGGAGTCTTGAGTCTTGAATGGTAATGCCCAGTACCTCCAGACAAGGTTGTGCTGCTGACACCAGTGATGAGAAGGATAAGAGACGGGTGGTGATACAGTTCTGGTTCAGAAGTGGGAAACATAGATGTTTTTGTGGAGAGTCAAGCCTTCTGTTACTAAGGACATGATAGTGCTGAGAGGGATCTTCAGGGACTTAGAAACAGCCTGGTGAGGTGAGAAGGTGCGCCAGTGACCCCCCCGCGTTATTCTGAGTAATGAGGATGAGGGTTCACTGTGCTGAATCCCAGGAATAACCAGACAATGAAGTGACAAATGCAGTTCTTTGTAGGTAAACATGGAATACTGTAGGTGAGGGGAGAGTAGAAGGCTTGATCTTCACATCACGTGCAGAATATGCAGGCTCTGAGCTGACTAGTGCCACTTGCCAATGAGCTATTGCAGTTACAACAGATGGTTCTGTGAAAGCACAAACTTTGTGATTGGTGAAGAAGCCCAATCAGTGTACATAAACCCATGGCCCACTTGCAACTCAGGCCCATCTCACAATTTCAGAAAAGAACTGGAAAAAGTTCCAGTAGAACTGGAAGAAGGTCCAGGAAAGGCCAGAGGGTGATCAGAGGTGAGGGGATTTCTATATAAGCAATGAGTTTGCTGGAACATGGAAAAGAGGTGGTTAGAGAGATGATGAAAGGCTATGCTCTCTTTATGCTCCTGGAAGTTTGGATACGAGCTGATTATTTGAGAGCCCCAGTTCTTGTATGGGAAGAGAAACAAAGCTTGTTCCTGGTAGCTTCAGAACAAAATGATGTGAGGGTTCACAGAGCTATGACATCTGTAGAACTGCTTCACAGAAGATGTGGTGGATATTTAGAGAGTTCAAGGAGAGATTGGACAACTATGTGAAAGAGAGATCTACCGAGGCTTACCAAATAATTAGAAACCACATCCAGATCAGGAAGTTCACTGAACTCAGAGTAGGAGGAAGCTGGATAATGTCACTGGAAGCGTCAGACATGCTTTCCCCAGTCTTTCTCCTCTGTAGCTGTCTACTTCTGGTCACTGCTTAAGACAGTTTACTGAACTAGGATCCTCTTGCCCAAGCTGAGCTTCTCAAAGCTTACTTTTACCTGTTCTTTAAGACCTGCATTCTTCAGCAAGCTTTGTGGCTTACTACCTCTTACTATCTTCTCCTTTTCTGGAGAAGCATACAGGAGAAAGAAAGATGTGTGAGCATTTCCTCTGGTAAAAATAAGGCTGGGCTCTTCTTGGTGGCCAAAGCACTGCAGCCAGCAGGCTCTGTTTTCATTATACAGTGCTATGTTTGCACTGTCCTAGTCCAGCATACTGCTGCTGAAAGGCTGTGACAGCTCCACAGTGGGACCGGGGGTGCTTGGATGATGTCCAACAACCAACTGTTCTCCATTCCCTCCAGCTGAGTTCTCAACATACCTCAACTTCTGCCGCTCGCTGAGGTTTGATGATAAACCTGACTACTCGTACCTGCGGCAGCTCTTCCGCAACCTCTTCCACCGCCAAGGCTTCTCCTACGACTACGTCTTTGACTGGAACATGCTTAAATTTGTAAGTGTGTGTGACGAAAGGGTTGGAGGAACAGGGGTTGATTTCTGCCCTGGAGGTGGGGGAAGAAAATTGGAAATTGCCTGCCATTTGTAATTACCCTTGTTGAGCAACTTGAGAAAAGGGACCAAGTGGAATGAAAAGAGGCAAGAGTTGTTGGGTGGTGCTAACTGGGGATATAGCTACTGTTGTATTAATATCTCCAGAGTATGTGTATCAATAGATCTATAGCTAGAGGTATATAGACATAATTTTTTCAGGAGGGAACTATATTTGGAGGTGACACAGATGTGGATTATGGTTGTTATGACCATATGCTTTCTTCCCTGTTTCTTTATGGAGCAGAATGAGGCCCTTTGTGTGGATTAGAAGACGGTGACTGGAAAATGTGTTTTGGGGATGGAGCTCTGTGTTCCTGACATGATAGAGCGCTGTGTGCTTTCTGTCTGGGGCTGCCTCACATCTGTGTGTGGTGTGGTGGTTTCTCTCCTCCTCAGGGAGCAGCCCGGAACCCCGAGGATATGGATCGGGAGCGGCGAGAGCATGAGCGAGAAGAGAGGATGGGGCAACTCCGGGGTTCAGCCACACGAGCGCTGCCCCCTGGCCCTCCCGCTGGAGCCACTGCCAACCGTCTTCGCAATGTCACTGAGCCCATGGCCTCCACCCCCACCTCCCGAATCCAACAGTCTGGTGAGTGGAGTGGGAGAGCTGGGGGGAGAGTCCAACTCGCTATTGGCCAAAAACCAGCACTACTGTCTGATAACTCTCACTTTATGCTTTTCTGCCCCAACAGGAAACACATCCCCCAGAGCAATCTCGAGAGTGGACAGGGAGCGGAAGGTCAGCATGAGGTTACACCGAGGAGCTCCTGCCAACGTCTCCTCATCTGACCTCACAGGGCGGCAAGAAGTGTCACGGATTTCAGCATCACAGGTGAGCTTTGTGGCCTTGGCCTGAGTGTCTCAGAAGGACTGAGGGCCTCATATTAACTCTTATCTGATTTCCTGGAGCTGATGTGAGCTTAAGGCACCTAGTATGCTGAGGGGAGTGGTATCAAGTTGCACCTTCACTCCTCAGTTGCATATTTTCTGGAGGCCGTGCTCAGTACTGTTGTCTTAGCCCTGCTTGCTTGGAATAAGCCTTCATCCGATTGTCTCCTAGACCACAGAGAAGTGGAACAGTAAACTCTTGGAAGGGAGAATGTCGTGCAGTCTCTCTGTTCTGGCATCCTTTGTGCCTTTTCCTCTCCATCCCTTACCTTCTCTTCCTTTTCTCTTTTAGACAAGTGTGCCATTTGATCACCTTGGGAAGTGAGGAGAGATTGCCACTGGACCAGTGTTTGCTTAGGTAAGCCTAGGATCCCCTGAGGAGGAAATGGCTGGCAAAAGGGATTAAGTTGAGGCTTTGATGTTGCTGGGGGCAGGGGGGGAGGATTGGTACATTTCCTTTGCCTTACTTTGAGCTGGTTTTTGGCTTCAGAAGGTAGAGAAAGATTGGCTGCCAAAACCTTGAAGGGATAGTTTATCTTGAGTGCTGAAGGTAGCTTTTATTTCTTCAGGAAGGCAGGGAGAAGGTGCTGAGCTGGGGAGCCATTTCATTGGTTCCTAATGAATGCTTTGCTGGCAGCCTGATAGCTTTGGGGAAGTGGGTGTTGGGCATGTAGTGAAATGTGCGAGACTTTGCACAGCTAGCAAGAGCCTCTTGTAGAGGAAACAATGGTAGCTAGACAAGGTAACTCTGAGGGGTGGCAGGAGTGTAGAAGAAAGGACTGATTTACGTTGGAGTTGGGAGTGCTGGGAAGAGCCTTTTCTCCTAACATCTCTTCCTTTTTTTTTTTCTCTCTCAATTTATCTTTCTAGTGTCTTCACTGTATTTTTCTTTTAAAAAACAAATAAAAACCACAAAAAACTTAAAAAAAAAAAGAGACAAACAACAAAAAAAGAACCCGACAGAATTTCTTTTTTGCCAATGCCGAGGAGTGGAGCCGTGCAGAGCCGAGCCGTGCCGTGCCCCCCGTGCTGGCACCAGCCGCTGCCGACAGACAGGGCTGCCGCGGCCCCCAGCGCCTCCGAGAAGCTGCTGCGGCAGGAGCCGTGTGGGAACACCTCCGCTGCCCCCCCAGCCGCACCCCGGCCCTGCCGCTGCCCACGCTTCCCTCTCCTGGCTCTCTGCTCCTGCTTTTTGGGTTTTTTTTTCCACTTTCTTTTCTTCTTGGTTATCTTCTGCTTTATTATTTTTCTTAATTATCATTTTCAACTCGTATGGTTTCTAGCCATACAGATTGTAACTTTGCTCTCCTTTTTTTCCTGAGGGCAGGGGATGGTGGGGAGGTGCGTGTGGGGTTTATTTTTTGCTTGTTTTTTTGTTTGGTTGGTTGTCGGGGTTTTTTTTTCAGGAGCCTTGTGGGCCAGGAGGGAATCAGATTCCAGCCACGCTTGATGGTCGAAGTCTGATTTTTCTTTTGATTATGATAACAGAACTTATTTTCTCAAGCATTAAATGAATTTTAAGCTGTGAGGGGGAATTGTGGCAACGATTGACTCGGGCTTCCTTTCCTTGGGTGGCTTCTCTGCGATGTTTTTCTTTCGGCTGTTGGGAGAAGTGCCAGACTTCACTGATCCAAGCGGTCCTCATGCGCCAAGGGATCTCTGTGGAGAGGCACCTGGTCCCACGGAGGATGGGAAGGCTGGGGCTGAATTACAGGGAGAAATACACTTCCCATCCCTGCAGCGGGGTCTGTTGGTTTGTTTTTTTTTTTCGTCTGGCTGTGCGTGGTTTTTCTATTTTATTTTTTAATTAAATCTTGTTTTAATTCCTGCGGAGAGAGTGTGGGACTTGAGGAGAAGAGAGAGAGGCACACAGAAACTGGAGTTTGGTGTTCCTTCAGAGCGATGGCTCTTACTCTCTCCTTCCCTCATGCCAACCCCAAGTAAGATCCACCGTACATGCACAATCCCTTCCTGCCCTCTCCCACCCGTCTCCCTCCCCCCCTTCCCCCCCCTCCTTTAGTTGTTTTTAAATATAATTTAGGAATACTCAAGCTGCTTTGTGGCACTTGGGGCTTGGAATCACAATGATCACCACTGCGACCTATGGCCTGTAGCAGACACACTGTCACTGTAGTGTGGAGCCGATGGGTTGTTGGCAGGGCGGGGAGGGTGGGGTTAGTCTTTGTTTTGTTTGTTTTTATCCTTTCTATTTAACACTTTATTTTTCCTCCCTATTTTTTTCCTAATTTATTTACCCCTCTTACTGTCTCTCTCTTTTTTTTAATTAAAGAGCAAAACTTTTTATTACTTTGTAATTTAAAAAAACAAAAAAAAACCTGAAGAACTTTGGGGGGGATTTTGTACTTTTTTCCTGTGTAAATATTGGACTTTTTTGAGCTTTATCGTGGTTGTTAATTTGAAGTAATAAAGTAGAAAATGATAAAGTGATGCCAGCATCTGTCACTTCTTCCTTCCCTGGCGTCCGTGTTGGGAGCGACATCTCACACACAGGAAGCTCTGTCTTGCGGCTGAACCTGTTCCTGAGTTCCAGGAACAAGTTTGATCAGAATTACTGGAAAAAAGACACAGGGGCTGGAGAACCTAAAAATAAATCTGAGCTGATCTCGGCAGTTGCAGCCTTGGAACAGCGAGAGCTATGTGAAATCTGATTCAGGATCTCGGTTCCTGGATTTGAGCCTTCAGTACCCCATGTGTCTGGCCATCGGGAGGAGAAAGGGATGGGACCGTTCTGCGACGATTTGGGGGTCATGTTTTCTTCCTTTCTTCTATCCTCAATCATAGAGGAAGGGGGAAGGAGAGGGAACAGAGCAGCAGCACCGAGAACCTGGTAACAGCACTGTGCCTGGTGCAAATGTGTCAACCTGCTGCTTTGGTGTCTATGCTGGTGTGGTTGGTTTGGGTTTCTCCTCCTTTTGGTTGCCTGACTTGTCTGGCAATAATTTGCTAAATTGTAATACTGATTTGTTTTTAAATTGCTTCTCTTGTAGTTATGCTTCTCTGCATTATCCAGAGCAGAGGCCTGTTTCTCACAGCCTCTGTAAAGCTCTGGAAATTGATTTCCTCTTTTCTTTTTTTTTTTTTCCCAGAAGCACCTGCTGGGAATAAATGATGGATCTTGGTGACTTGGCAAATTCCTTCCCAGCTTCTTCTCTGCCAGCTGAGCAGAAAGAGCTGCTCCTTCATTTGCCTGCTGTGGAGGACTTCTACCTCCTCAGCTGAGGGAAGAATTAGAGGGAAAAGGAGGATAATTCAGGGCTATGGGGTATTGTCTTGTTGCCTATATTCTGTGACAATCCCTCAAAACCACACACAAAATAGAGAATGAAACTGGTCTTTTTTCTTTCTAAATCTTGTATTCTGTAAGAAAGAGGAATGCTGCCTCTGTGGAAGACAAGCACCCGCCTTCCCCCCCGTGCCTTTTCCCCCCTGAGCGTGTGGCCTCACAGCAGTGTGGTACTGGCAGGGCTCAGGAGATGTGTCTGTGTGTCAGTTTTGGGACAGGAGGGAAACACACCACTATTTTGGGGGACAAGGGGTAGCAGAGCCATGGGTTCATATGTGTTTCAGAAGAAGAGGGCAAGTGCTTCTCTAAAGAGGCAAGGGAAAGGTTCATCAAGCATGTCTCAGGCAGGATGCCAACCTGGTCTTCTCTGCAAGCAGTTTGCTTCTGTATTAAAGCTTTTTAGGGCCTGGTTTGGGGCTTTTTTTTCTTTAAAACTTTTTTGGATTGAAATTCCTTTGTTCTGGCTTGAGCAGGGGTATAATGCATCCATCTATCTTTTCCCTGGGAGTTTTAGGGAATACAGCTCCGAGGGAGAGACGGCAATCTGCTTGAGTGCAGCTCTGCCTTTACCCACCCTGTATGGGGCAAGAGCTGCTGGAGCGCTGGAAGCCCCTGGCTCCCGCTCCCGCCCCCACGGCAGCAGTGAGGACTCCCCGCTGCTGCAGCGCCGCGGCCCCTTTAAGAGGAGAGAGGTTACGTCACCCTCTCCTCGCGCCGTCCCGCCCGCGCGCGGAGGGGGCGGGGCGCGCGGGGCCGTGCGCAGGCGCGGAGGGCCGGGGTGGGCCCGGCGTCGCCATGGGCTCCTGAGGCCCTCAGCGCCTCCGCGCCGGTGCCGGCGCCCGCCCGCCCGCGGGGCAGCGGGGCAGGGCCTGACCCGACCCCACCCGACCCCTCCTCACCCCAACGGGCTGGGCCGACCCGAGCCGAGCTGAGCCGAGCCCCGCCCGCCCGCCCGGAGGTAAGACGTGGCGGCGGCGGCAGGGTGGCCGCGGAGCGGGGGCACGGGGGCGGCTGTGGGCGCGCGGGCCGGGCCCGAGGGGTCGCGCTGGCAGCAGAGGAGGGGCGCGCGCGGAGGGGCTCGGTGAGACCCCCACGAACTCACCTTACACCCTACGTCGACCTGGTATGGTCGCGATCTCTGCTCCCCTAACTGCCCCCTAACTCCTTCTCGTCCCGTCCTGTGGCGTGGCCCCGCAGGATCCCCCTAGTGAGGCCTCCGCACCCCGGTGCGGCCCCCCAGGCCTCGTCCCCATTCCCCTATGCACCCCGAGCACGTCCCCCTGGTGGGCTGCTTCCCTTCTCCCTTTCCCCTCTGTGCGGCCCCCGCCATTCTCCCTCCATGCACAACCCCCGCACGTTCCCCCAAGCTGCCAGTGCAGTCCGCGCAATTCCCTTCACCCCCTGATGCAGCCCACACAATCCTCCAACGTTTCCCTGCTGCAGCCCTCCCAGTCTCCCCAGACACGCACACAGAGACACACACATGCATTACCCTAACACAACCCCCACACCCGCGGTGCTCTCATGCTTCTTGGTGGCATTGAGTGGATGTTACAGTCTGCAAGGCTGCATTTGGCCCCAGGAGGGCTGAGGAAGCACCGTGAACCCCACCACGGTGGTGGGCACCAGATTAGATTTGTGTTTGCTGTGCGTTCTCTGGTTTGGGATGGATGGACTGACAGACACGGTGGGTATGTGTGTGTGTGCTGCTGTGGTGGATGTGTGAGGAAGCTCTTGCTGTGCCTGTGTGCTCCTGCATCAAAGGTGAGTTATGATGGGTCTTGTTCGGATGCTCACAGTGGCTTGAAGCATCAGTTGCTCCATGAGGGCTAATTCAGCCTTGGCAACTGCAACATGTAGTGGAAGGAGGGCTTTGAAAGAACATGTGCATGACTGGGTTTGGTGAATTGTGATCCAGGAAAGGGACTGGAGTGATTTCAGGGACATGATTTCAGCTATGACAGCTGCCTGGAACATTGTGATGCTGTCAGCAGTGGGAGGAGGAGGAGTGGGAAATCTCAAGGAAATACTGAAGATGATTCTAGCTCACAGAAAGCTACAAACTGTTCTTGCCCCATAAGGAGCTTGAACAGGAGTAATTATTGAAGACATAGACAGGCTTCCCCAGGGGGAAGACTGTTTACCTCTGTTGAAGAGAAAAATTGAAGGCGTCGATCGATAATAGAGCGAAGACAAACAGGATTAATAGAAATATCTATTTCCTGTGGTGCAAGAGGAAGACAACAATCGATGGAAATGTAATAAAATGTAAATCCTATTAACAAAGATTTGGCTTTTCTAACCCAGGAGTTAACTGTTCTTTTGAACTTGTGTGGCTGGAAGTAACCTTTGAGTATAAGAGCTTAGCAGTCTCCCTAAAAGGGAGACTTCTCTAGAAATATCTGTGTTATTCAGGTTTCTAATAGTAGAGGTTTGTACTTGTGTGGTACTTCTGGGGCAAAAAGACCCAAAAAACAAACCTCATACTTTTAGGATGTTGGCTAAGTACTAAAAAACAGGGCTTTACTGAGAGCTTTTCTTATGGTGAAGGTATTCCACAAAGGCCTACTTCAGTTTTGGTTTTTGTTTTGTTTTTTTTTTTTTCACCATTGTGCCTGAGAAAATGGGCTTCAAATCTGCTCTGGTCTAGTGAAACAGTTTTTAATTCCCTAGTACCCTTTTTGTTATGGTTGGGCTGTAAACCTGAAGTGATACATATGCAGCAGGTGGCTTCTTCTGCATCTGGAGCAGAAGTGAGTCGGTCTTACTGTAAAATCATCAGGAAAACGTTGCTGCAGGAAAAATTCACTGTTTCTAACTAGTTGAGTGGCACAGGAAGATTATTTTCTCTGTATCCTGCTCGGGTTTCTACAGTCAGTTCAGAGTGCTGAATGGGAAATGTGGGACACGGGGAAGCACGTCTCCCAGTCACTTGGGGCGGCTTTTGTACTTTTGTTTGGCTGCCTCCTTGGGACACGTGGCAGTTAGGATGGGGAAGGTTCTTAGACATGCACAAGCTGCTCAGTAAATGAAGTTGAGCGTGACTAGCTGATTTGGCATAACGAAAACATTCCGAGCTGGCTGTTTTCTAACGATTTGACAGAATCCAGCTAGAAATCTGCCTGGTTCTCTGTCAGCTTGTTTGCTGGTAGCAGGCTGGGAGATGAGCTTTGGCGGTTTGCAGTTGTAGGATTAGAGTTCTTTTTTCCTTGTGGATAAAGGAAGAGTGGGTTGTGTTTTTTTCCAACTCATAATTAAAATAACTTTTAAAGCAACCCCTTTCTCCACTCCTAAAAATGTCAGTCCCTTCCACTACCCAGTTCTACTGCTGAGTTAAATGAGACATCTAATAATCATGTTTTGATTTAAGACAACAGCCTTTTCATTTCCATGTGATGGAACTTTACCCTTCCTCCCTCCTCCCCTCCTGTTTTGTGTCTATATTTAATTGGCTTATGTTTGCCGTGATGGAGATGAGCTTTTGCCTGCTCCTTCTAGCATAAGTGCCTGTTTTATTTTCCAGCAGCTCAAAAGGTATATTTAAGCTCTTGCAGCAGTGGCTGGTGGGAGCAATGAATTCCTTGGGAGATGTTTATTATTTGGTCCCAGCTGCTTCAAGAGCCCAGTGCTGTATTGTTCACAGTATTGAAGGTTGAGGTAAAATATGAAGTTGCAAATTAGACTTGTTGATGCTGAAGGGCTGCTTCTGTGACTCATTTTTACACGGTTTTGAGGCTAAAATTCAGGAAAGTGACGTTATAAAGCAGTGGTGAGTGTACAGATTGGGCTGACTGCAGAATCAAGAAAACAGTGCAGCCTCAGAGAGAAATCTGTTCATGGCCTTTGTACAGTAGAGCTTTCCTAGTGCATGACTGCTGTTACCTATCCACGTAATAAAGCCGCTACGTGTTATTCAACAGCCAGGGCTGGGGTAGCAGAGGCTTTTTCCTGTTTCAGAGCTTGTGATTGATTGCACTCACCGAAGCCCTGGAAGATGGAGGTGTTGTAGAGAAGAGCGTTGCGTTTGGGTTTGGTGTGAGCTGAATTGCCCATCTGTTCACTTGAAACGGTCTGTGTTGTGTGCTGTTTCTTCCCAAGCTCCTTGGGATTTGCTTTCTTGTGGTGGAAGAGCGGTTTCCTGACAAGACATTACGCCTTGCCACAACACTTGGGGCTCAGAAAGCAGATCTGCACTGTGATAAAATGGATTAAAACATTTAGCTAAAACAACTGTACATAATGATAATGCTTGGACTGGAGACACCCTTTTGAGAAGGTTTCTCGTGGGTTGATTGTGTTTTGGGGTTTTTTCTCCCTGATGGACTACTCTGAAAGAGAGCAACTGGACATGCTTTCAGAGAATTTTACCAGCTAAAACAGTGAGCTGCAGCCACACTCCAGAAGTCTCATCTAAGAATCTTCCTCCTCTAGGAAGCGGCAAGGGAGTACTTGCTTATAGCTAGGTTCTCTCTGCTCTCTAAAAATCATCTCAGCTTCCATGGGGTTTTTGTTTGTGATGGTGTGAGTGACATGTGTGGCAAGGCAATGGAGCAAACTATGTCAAGGGAAAATGCAGTGTATAGGCAAGCTGTCCAGGAACCGTGCGTGCTGTGTCTGGGTGTGACCAGGTCTTTGTAGTCCCCAAGGGCACAACATACAGGAAATCTGAAGAGGGAAATAACTTATGTGCTCTACCTGAATCACTGAATGTCCTTTAACCCATGGAGTACCTGTATATTTGTCTCCCCACCCTCAAGTCTGTCTCTGGATTGAAAGGATAGTAATATTGCTATTATTACCTTGCAGTCACAGTGCCTGGGAGTCTGATGGTACTGAAAGGATCATCTATTTGAGGATGTTGTATAACGGAGAGTGACCAAGAGCATAGAGAGGTGGTGTCACAGTCTCAAATTCTTTGTGTCCAACCCAAGAGCATTCCTCTCTGCTTGGGTGTGCCATACATCTGGCCACCAATTAACTCTGTAGCAAAAAGGTAACAAATGGTCTCTGGTTCAGCAAAGAAAATGACTGCAACGTATTACCTAGTACAGCAATGAGGCTTTGAGAGGGAGATAAGATGAAATAATACCTTAAAAGCTGACCTCACTGGCTCATTGTTCCCTCCCCAGGCTGTGAAGTATGACGTGGGTGTTATTGGAGGCTGCTGAGCTGATTGCTGGGGAGCCTGCAGTTGCCTGGTCATCTCCAGCACAGATACATTCCAAGCAGCAGTGACATAAATGGCTGTCCCTCTGTCCAGGTTACTTAAAATGAACGTGGACAAGCCATCACCTGAGGAGGCAGGTTAGAAGAGAGTGAACTCCTCTTTGTAGCTCACCACATCCTGTCTCCTGCTTGCGGGTTTTGCTGGCTGGTTAGTGGTGGGTAAAGCTATTTGCAGCTGGTTGTCCCATGAGAGCTGGGAGTGACCTCTCTCCCCCTCCAAACTCTCTTGACTTTCAGACTTTCTTTCCTCTGTCCCAATAGCTTTGTGATGACACTGATTTTAGAGCAGAGTTTTGAGCTACAAGTTATTCATAGAAGTTCCCATTTAGGCATGTTACAGAACGTGGAAAAATGAGATTGAAGTTGTGTGGGTTTTTTAAGCACACGCTCTCTCAGGTGGGTGCTTGCTGTCCCCCTTTCTGTATAGAGGAAATGCACTGCTGTTGCTGACTTTTGGGATAGAGGGGAGGGAATTCATAGTTCCCTCAAACTGTGTTTTGCTAGTAGTTGTTGCCACCTGTCAGCTTCTAACAGTTATTGGCCACTTCTCTGCAAACCTCTGTGGTCAGCTACAGTGCCAAGACAGGAAAGGCTGAGCGCCTTCTAGCCACTCCTAGCCCTCTGAGGAGGACACTGGGAAAGGTTATCCTCTCTGATGCTGTCTCTACTTGCTGTGCTTTGGCCAGCAATGGTGAGAGTGGTTTCCTCCCTGAAGCATTCCTCTCCACCTCTGACCTTCCAGAGGTAACTTTTCTGTAAGGGAAGTGTTGTGTCTGCACTCACTCTTTAACTAGCGAAGCTGTAATGCTGATGTGTCTAGGGCTTGATGGTTTTGTGTGGGAAGGAACTCTCTCAGTAGTCCAGGAATACAACGCTCCTCATTCCGCTTTTAAAAGTCTGCATTGCTAGGATTATTGTTTTTGTTGATGAAGTAACAGGCAGGAGAGGAGTGTGGAGGGGGAGTGTTGAACGGGAGTAAGGAAATTAGGAGTCAGTGATTTTGGGGAATTAACAAGAGGACAGAAGTGTCTTGTGTCCAGGGTTTTAAAAACAACCCACAAACAAAAATAGAACAGGTGTTCTAGCAATAACAGAATGGCTTCACAGTGAGTTGCTTTGAGGGCTTTGTTGAAAATCACCAATTTCACTTCTGCAGTGCTCATCACTGCTGTGTGTTTGTACAGGAGAACAAGTGCTGGGGAGGTCAGATGTGCCACCTCCCTCGTGCATCGCTGCACGGTTGCCTAAGCTTGTGATAAGATGTCTGACTTCTTCAGGCACACCTACTTGCTAAATTTAAGTATGGATCTGATCTGATAGATTCTGGATGTTATATTCCATGAGGAAAAGTATGCTCCAATATAAAAAAATAAACCTCCTTTCATGTGCAACTGGCTCTTTGTCCTACTGTAGAGCTTGACTTCTGGTTATTCTTACAGTAACTTCTACACCCTGTGGCATCTTCGAATGCATTGTCTCCTCTGTCTTGCACTTGGAGGTGGGGAAGGATGAATGCAAGTGGTAGTGGAATAAGTTCTGATTTGACTTTGTTCTTGACAATTTGGAAAATGAAATGCAAACTTCCTCTGTCATGCTGGACGTGAGTGTTTACAACACATCCTTTTTCTTGTTGTCTCTTTCCTCCCTGCCAGTTGCAGAATATCTGTGTAGTCTTACTGTATTTTGTTTTTCCCTTGGGAGCAGAGGGCTCGACTGATTTGGGAAAGGGATGCAGCGTCTGGCCCAACTGTGCTTGGTCCTGCTCTCGAACATCCCTTCTCCTCCCTCTTTCTCCCTTTTTTTCCTGTCCCCTTCCAAAAAAGGGACTGGACGTTGACCTGTCACAATGTGGGTCAGTCCGCATTAGAGAAAAAAAAAAGAGGAGGAGGGCTGTGTGAGAACAGCGAGACAACAGAAATTAATAGAGCAGAACAAAGCTCTGGAAAGCAGAGCACACAGCTCAGGGTAAAAGGCTTTTATTGTTGATTCTGAGTTTTTAAATGGGTGCGTGGGGAGGGGAAGCTGTCCTTTCTTCGGGTGACTCTGTGTGGGTTGGCAAAATGGGTGGAGGCAACGTGAGCTGGAAGTGGAGAAGACTTCTGTGGTATTCTCAGAGTTTAATTTCCTTAAAATGAGAAATGAAGTTGCATGGCCTTGTTGAAGGTTAAATGGTTGGTGTGTGCGGTGTGCCCTTCTGTGTACGTAGGCATCAGATTATCTCTTGAATATGGCTTAGTGAGCGTGTACTTTGCCCTGTGGTTTGGTCCTCCTGGGTACCTGACTCCTCTACCTTCTGCTTCTGAGGTTAATGGTCTTCCTGTTCCACTCTTGCTGACGCTACCAATTTTATGTCCCAATGACACTTCTCTCTTGTTTCACTGACTGTACTGACAGTTGTTGTGACTAGGCAAAATCTCTTCAGCATTTGAATTGCTTACTCCTCTGGAGAAATAACATTGCAAAGAACTGCATTTGGGTCTGAACTTGTTGTGCAGAGTGTTAAGCAGATACGAAGAGCAGTAACTATAGATTCAATCACTGTGTGCTTTTGTAAATCACATTGCATGCCAATCTTCTAGCTGAGCACAGTATTGCTCACTTGTGTTTGGAGTTATGGACATGTGCCTATATATGAAGCATGTGTTGTGGGGTGACTTTCACTGACTTGGCAGGAAGGAGGCTTTGCCCAGCATGAATAGTAAAATGTAAATGGATTGCATTAGTGAAAATTGCATGCCAGGTCACATACTTAAATCACAGTTTTGGGAGTGCTACTGGGGAGCTTAAAAACACACTGTTGAGACCTTTTCATGTCTCATAGTGAAGTAAACTAGATGACACCCCAGAGAGCAAAAGCAATTTAAGTAGTAATACATTCAAAAGCATTTGATTTTCTTTTACTTGTATCACTGATTTGAGCTCCATCAGTGACTCTCTTAGCGTTTTATTTTGTCCTGACTCTCTGCCTCCTCCTTTTCCTACCTCTTGCCAGATCAGCTGGTGATGCCCATGCCTTTGGAGATTGAAAAGACCTTAAATCAATTCTATATTTCCAATATATACCTAGAACAATGGAAAGAGCTGATCCCTGTTGGTAATTGTAGGCATTCTTGTAATTAAAATGGTCTAAAATAAACCTTGAACCACTTTGTTCTGTGGTTTTGTACTCCTTGTAAGTCTAAAGGGTGTGCTGAAAACCATAAAGCTCCTACTTTCACCTAATATAAAGCTCTTGGTCATGTCATAGAATCATAGAATGGTAGGATTGGAAGGGACATTTAGAAATCATCTAGTCCACCCCCCCTGCAGTAGCAGGGTCGCGTAGGAAAAATTCAGACTTAAATCATCCACCACATGTCACTTCTGCATTGGTCTTTTTTGGTTCAGAATATGGATAGTTTAATGGAGAAATTCTTGGAGCAATAAGAATTTAAGAGGGGGATGGAAAACGGTTTTGTAGTATCTTAACAGAAACAAAGTTGAACATGACAGGTACTTAAAACTATGGTAAGTGTGGAGGAGGTTTTAAGGAAGAGCAGCTTCTTGCCTTGTAGCTTTCCAGGAGAACCTTGCAGCCAGGTCGTGCATGTTTTGTTGGCTCGTGGTTTGTACAGCAGAAGGAGGCTTAGCTGTTAAGACTCTTTCACGGGACAGCTTTGTGTGGTGTTCTTTGCTCTGTCAGCAGTTTAGAAATAAAATACTTTTAGCCCCGGAGGAGATGATCTATTTTAAAAACACAGATTGTGTTTGCAGATGACAGAGGGCGGCTTCAGTCATGCCATTTGGGGTTCTTTTCCTACCATCACTAGGACAAAGCAAGCATGCAGTCACCAGCAGCACCACGGAGCAGGTCTTCCTTGGAGCAGGCATCCTGCTCCTTTACCAGGCTCTGTGCTTGAATATGGGTTCAGAAGTAGGAACTGAAGGACCGAGCTTGCAAGTTTCTTGACTCCTTTTACGCCACTTCCTGCATCAGAAATGAAGTTTGCGTATTTATGTTTGTTTATCTGTATGTAGAAATAGCTCCTTCTCGATAGTAACATTTTCCATGCCTTTATGTGAGCCAAAAATGAAGGGTTTGTGGGTTTTTTTTCACTTGTGCCACATCCCTTCTGTTTACTCTTCTGAGTTTATTTTTGGCAGAAGAAGCTGTCATGTTAATGTTGAAGACAGAAGGCCTCTGCCTCTAAAAGATACAGAAATGGCGGTCTGCTCCTGATTGAGAATTACTGTGCTGCTGTTTTCCTGTGGTTGCAGTCCCTTTGCAGGCTGGAGCCCCTTCCCTATCAAGAATCTCAGTGACAGTGTTTTGCAACGCTAGGTTTTTATCTTGATATAAATAACACATGCTTTACTTTCTTTTCTTTCTCCCCTTTGCATTGAGAGCAGACCTTAATATCCCCCCAAGCGCTTTCAGCAGATCCGTTAGATAAGTTTAAGCTGGTACTGTGTTGGTGTTTAAGCTAATGCCTTAGCAGTACGAGGTTCTGCCTTGCTCTAATGTATGTAACTTGTAATGATGTCTGGGCAGGAACATGTAACAGTTCCTTGGGGATGGGGCTGTCGTCTCTGCTTTCCACGTTTGAGGCTGCTGAGTTTAGACCTCACATGATACCCAAAGCTCATGCAGCACACATGCAGGAATCACACCAGCTGGTCCAAATTTCCTGCACCAGTCCTAAAATACACCTAAGCCTGTACCCAAAAGCCCTGTGTGTTTATTCAGAAGTACTTTTCAAAGTTGGGTGCTTTTCCTTGGCTATCCATTTTCCTGGTCCTGTTTGGGTCGTGCTATGTTGCAGGTGACCTCCGGGGGGAGCAAGGTAGTCAGCTGGAGGTGGGAAAAGCTTCGAGTGACATTCAGAAGCGTTGAAACGTTTTCTTGTGATATATTTAGGAGGGCCCTTCAGAGAGGGAGAATAACTGTACTAGTAACTTTAGTGTCAATTGAAATGGAAGCAGTGAGGTGGATGTGAGAGATGTGCAGAGAAAACAGAATACGGCAGAAGAGTAAGGAACCCCTCAAAATTTGTTACGCGTTAGATTAGTGTGGTTTGTATTGCATTGGTAATTCAGGTTTCTAAATGCCCCTAACTTGCCATATGGTAATGTCAAGTGCCTTGCTCATGGTTTGGTACCTCGCAGTGCTGGGAACTGTATGGACAGAGAACAAAAAGATGGTTGTCACAAGGAGCTTAAAATGCGCAAGAAACAACAAAGAAGTATAGCCAGCTGGGAGGAGTACACAGAAAGGAGATCACAGCCAGCAGCCCAAGCATTGTCAGGTTGCTGCACAGCTGGAGTAGTGAAGTGAGAGAAGGAAGAAAATGGAGGTGAATATGCAATAGTTTTGTGGCTGTTGGAAAGGACCTTTTTCCCCAGGCATGAGATGAAACTGGAAGGTATGTGTGGCAGCACTGATGTGGGCTGCGATGGAGGTAGGTGTCCAAGAAACAAGCCTCAAAACATATTCACTATGTCAGGTAAGAGGGGAGCTGCTTACACCAGGATGCTTGACCCGTAGCTTGTGAAGGCAGCGTATTTGCTGTAGTATGCTCCCATGCACCACCTTTGCTGGGCTAATGATACACTGCTCTTGTGTCCGCTTGCACGGTGAGGAAGACACATCTCAGAAACAAGGCCTATTAAGAGAGTTGCCGTAGCACATCCTCATGGTGCTCTTGTTAACAAGGCAAAAGAGGAGCTAGCGGACTGTGAGCTGGTGAAATCCACTCACCTGGTTAAGTCTTCAATTGTCTGTGCTGTTGTCTAATTCTCAAACATAGTACAGAATTGCTCTTGCAGCTTCAGCTTTTTACATGCGGTAGTCTTTCATAATAGCTTTGTGCACTGCTTGTACCTGTTGCTGTTGCAATGGTGCATGGGATTTTAGAAGATTAGAAGGGATCATTTTGAAGGTACACGCTTTGTTTTGCAGATTCAGGAGTACAGTGTTCCTTCGTGTTTCACCAGCAAGGAGAATGAACTGCAGGCTGGTGCTTCCAAATGATTAAACATACGAAGTGATAAAAAAGTTGTCCTTGGAGGCAGCCCTGGGAAACGGAGGGATGCCCGTGGGTGAGGTGGATTCAGGTTTGGGACAGGAGAAGTGGAACCCTGATCAAGAAAGTTTGTCTGTTTTCTTTCAGAATGCAGTGCTGGCAGGGGTTATTAGTTTCAGTGACCATGTGAATTAAGGAAGATTAGGTGAAGAGTGATGCATAATCATGCAATTAATGACAATTGCTGTATAATCACAAGGGGGCAGTGTTAAAGTTACAGATACAACTTGAACTCGGGAGTGTCCTTGCTTTTAAATACATAACCCTTGTCGCATCAAAATGCTTGTTAATTGCTTTTTGTTCCTTCAGCTTCTTTCTTTCTGCAGAGAGCAGAGGAATTCCCTTTCAGATCTTCACTGGTGCTGCATTTGGATCTGTGCTGTCGGTGTGGTTTGATTAGCTCAAGTGTGAAGCTTCAGGTCCTGTCCCTCCTGCCCCTGGTGGTCTGCAGCAGAGATCTTCTCCCCTGTGAACTTTAGGAAGGGCTTAGCAGCTTCCTCTCTTGAATAGCTCCCAAAGGGCACTGGGATGTGCAGGACTGCAGCTGGTTGGACTTTATTTAGAGCTAGGTTAACCACAGGTGCACCTGCTCTGATTTCATTTTAGTTATGTCCTTTGTGAGCGTAGGGGAAGCACTCTCAGCGCTATGTGTTCAAGTCTCTTCAGAAGTCACTTGGGTAGAAATCCCTTTCTTCTCATAGCAACAAAAACCTTGCTACCTTGTGACATCTCCATCCAGCCTTCATCTTTTCAAATTTTAGATATAGCATAGATATTGTAATATATGTGTAACAGTTATATTTTGTGTACTGGTTACTACTGGAAAGGAGTTACTCTTCAGTGCAGTTATGGAAAGCTGTAACTCAGAGCGGGGATGTCTTGGAAAAGAAGGAGTGACTGCAAAGAGCAAAGAAAAGCCAAGTTTGACAGTTCTGTTGTAAATTAAACTGTAACAGTTTTGCAGCTCCCCTTATAGTAAGACAATATCTGCTTAAACAAATCTGGGGTATTTCTCAGGATTTGTATTTGTTGTTTTCACCCTGCAGAAGCAGAGATGAGGTGGAATGTGTTGTAAGCACTATCAGTGCCTGGTGCAAGCGTGTGGTTTGGAAAAGTGCATACTGGAGCGATTGTTTGCACACATTAACGTGTACGTGGAAACAATTTGCTCGTGGCTCTCTGCATTTGCTGGATGCCTGCTCCCTGGTTTGTACTGTGGCTTCAGGTGAAGCAAGGCTGGAACAGTTCATCTGTGGATGTATGTTTTCTTTGGTGTTCTACTGTGTCAGTAAATTCCAAACCTGTCTATCCCCATAAACGTGCCTTTCTACAGAAACTGTGACAATGGCTTGTTGGCTTTTCTAAAGCCCTTTCTGTGTACTGATCCTAAAGGCCTGCATGAGAGCTATGTCTTGTGCTTTTACAGAAAGGATATTCCAAAAACTATTTGGGAGGTTATCAGAAGGAGGCAGTATTATGCTGTTCCCTTGATAACCATGTCTGTACTACAAACGCATCAGAAGCAGCTCTTCTAATAGATAAAGCCAATGGCTGTCTGCTTGTGATCTTGGTTTAAGTGGATTATCTTCCTCCAATCCAGAGGTCACATTATAGTCTGCTTACAACCGAATTGAAAATAACAGTGGTTTTAGATCTTAGACCTTCAAGAATTTGTTCTGTTGAAAGAAAATATCTTTTCATTCAGGGAGCGACGAAGGGTCATGCTGCTTTCAAATCTTGCATATGCTTATGTTCTGGCTGTATTTTCATGGGTCAGCTGGCCAGTCATGTAGAAAAACGGTGCTAAGTTAGAATTAGTAACAGACTGGCTAAGTTGACCATGCCGTTTGATGATTGGCAAAAGCATCACTTTCATGCTCTTCTTTCTAGCGAGAAGAGCTTTCAGCACGTGTCCTCCCAATGAAGGTGCTTTGGGCTGAGTGTCGTTTTGAAAATGGCAGTAGGAGAGGTGGAGATTACTTGCTGGAGGAATAAGGATGCTCTTCTTTCCCCCTTGCTGTGCAGTGACACTTTGTGGTCCATGTTCATGTTGCCTGCTGCTGCGTATTCTGCTTCCTTCCAGGTGAAACTATTAGACTAAGACTCTGGCTTTTCAGGACACACCAGTGCTTTTGTGGAAAGTAGAGCTATTAAGTGTGTGCATCATCTTCCATTATGGGTAATTTAGATACTTCCTTCTGATCTCAGGTGGATGCTGTATTCATCTTGTTCTTAAGTAGTTTTATTGCAGAAGAGTGGTGACAGTGGCTGTGGCAGGGTTTCATGGTCTCTGGGAGGCTGTGTTGGGAGTGGTTGAGAGGTCCTGAGTACCACATGATTTGTCCTATCATGAGGGATGGCCGTGGCAGACTTTACCCAGGTCCTGCTTGTAAAGCATGTGAGCAGCCTGGTGAAAGGCATGTGAGGCGCAAAGGACTGTTACTGTTGTGCTGAGTCCTTTCAGCTGAGTTCAATTGCTTTTTGGTTCTTTTGACAGGTCTTGGCTCACGGGTGGCTCTAGCAATCGCACCTGGGACCTCACACCAAAAAGCACCATGATGGTGATGACTGAAATCACTGCGGCCCCCAGATTGGGGGCAGCTGCCACCACCCCAGCTGTGGCTCTCAACTTCTCCTGGATGCCGGAGGATGGCAGCCCCACAGCCATGGAGCAGCCAATATTTCTTATGACCACCGCTGCTCAGGCCATCTCAGGTTTCTTTGTGTGGACAGCTTTGCTCATCACCTGCCATCAGGTAAAACCCTGTCACGCGTACTTCTCATCCTTTGCTTTTCCTCAATATGGAAGATCACATATGATCCCTTGCTGTATCTCTGCCAGATACAACTGTGTGGTGGGGGGTTGCAGTCTCTGGGAGTGATACCAGGACCTCTTCTTTGGAGTCTAATATATTATCTCTGCTGATTAAGGTAGCAACTTTTATTTGAAGGCCTTTTTCTGCCCAGGTTTTGGCCATTTCTGTAGTGTGAATGGGGAGGAAACAAACTCTTTAAAAATACCAGGTCTAAAACATTTGGCCAGCTCTTGAATGTCTGCAGAAAAACGTGTTATCTCAGGCCACCCTTTCCCAGGTCTTGTAGCTGAATCTAGCTATTTTGTTATTGTGTCAGCTGTTAGCTAAGCAACCGTGATCATCTGTTGTTGTACATACCTCCTTTGATCTCCCATGCCAATAGATTCCACGGGCTGAGCTCTGCTGTGGAAAGGAGTAGCAGGAAATGTTTTATTTTCATTTTTCTCTCCTCCCCTCTTTCTGGGGCAGGTGTTCCAGGAGCCAGAACAAGCCAAACCCTGCATCCTGTTCTGTACCTCTCTTTCATGCGTTTGTCATGTGAACTGAAAAACCCAGTGGGGAAACACAAGCCCTGTTATTTATCAACCTGTGTTTTGTACCTGTTGGTCCATAGATTCCAGAGTGATGACTAGGATCTAGGAAACTACAGCCCATTGATGGAATACAGGGGCTAGTGAAGTTCAAAAATGGATTAGTCACTGATGAATAAGAGTAACACCTGCAGTTTCACCAGCTTGGGTAACATTTGCAAGTGCTGTTTCAGAACACAAATTGATTCCCCACTGAGAGGAGGAAGAAATCTTTCTTCTGCAGTAGAGCATTGCACAGTTAGGCATTAATGCCGTTCTCTGAAGAAACCGATGGAGGTCAGTGCCAGGGAGAAACTGACAATTGAAATGCACTATTGTCCTGTTGCAAAGCAGCCGTTCCTGTGCTCTTCTAGGCGCACGGATCACAGGGCTCCTGTGACATCCCAAGGGCAGAGCTTAGAGTCATCTGAACTCTGGTGGCAGCTGTCCCTGTGCTGGGTGAGGTGTGTCACTGGGATTGTCACAAGGAAAAAATATCCCTAAAGTCTGTTTGTTTATTTTCAACCTGTTCTCCTCAGGAAATGAGGCTTTTGTGTGTTCCTCATGGAACAGGGAGAGGAAACACAAGTATTTTGAGCCCTTCAGTTGATTTCAACCATATGTGACCAAGAGGCAGGGGGAGATGAGCAACAGACAATCCCCTGTCCCTTATGAGGGAAAAGTGAGAGCCTCAATCTGTACTTCGTTAGACCTTGGAGAATCCTCACAGCACCCCCAAATGCAGGGTGAAGCTTCAAACAAATGCTTGTGCCTCTTCAGGCAGCAAAATTGGTCAGTTGTGAGGCACGTATGTGATGAACTGGCTGTTATTAACCCCAGCAGCCAGGGCAGCAGCTTGGTGAGGGTTGTTGTACAGAGACCTTGCCTCTGGAAAACATTCCCTCTGCTGATTCTGTGACCCACAGAACATATGTCCAGCTCATACTGAAGCTCTGGCCATGTTATTAGACCATTGCAGGAGTGGTGCTCATCTTCAGGTTACGCTTGTGGTCAATACGTTTCCCAGGAGGTGGCTGTTCTGTGCAAAGGTGTTTTAGGTGTGGGGTTTAATGATGGCTAACAAACTGAGCGGTGGAAGTGGGTTGGGTTGCAGTAGGATGTTGTGGTCCCCTCAGCCAGTGACTTAGGGGATTGGCATGCTGCAGACAGGCAGACAAAACAAGCAGCGTGGCTGTGTGGTTCCTCTGAGCATGTGTGAGCTCGATGCTCGCTTGATGGCTGATGCTTCATGACTGCGCTGTCACTTATGTGCAGAATGGCACTTTTTGAGCAAACAGGCTGTGGCTTATCAGCTCTTGGCAGTGCTCTCCTAGGTTGTTTCAGGTAAAAGTCTGAAAACATCCAAAACTGCCAAGACAGTGAGAGTGTTTACAATGAGCATGTGCTTAAGTGCATGCTCCTTCCCTCTTCAGAGAAAAGCAGCCTGCAGCGCTGTGAATCTTAGGCACTTAAAACAGAATAGCAGCAATCTATGTCTGACAGAAAAAAAAAGGTACAAACAAAAGAATATGGGCAAGGTGGTAATGATAATGACAATAAAATAATTCCCTATGAGAAACTGGATTAGAAATGCCTCCACTTTACCTTTTCCTCGTGACTCTGCAAACTAAGGGATGCTCTATCAATGCCATATGATAACAGTGACCTTTTTTTAGCGCTCGTCACCTTGAGGCTGCTGGACACAACCAAGTCATTTACTGAGTTTGTTTTTCCTGGCCCAATTGACTGTCCAGTTCCACTTTCTCCTCTCCACTCCATATCCTGCTGATCCTGCTCTCCTTTCTCCACCCTCTCAGATCTACATGCATCTCCGCTGCTATAGCTGCCCAAATGAACAGCGCTACATTGTTCGAATCCTCTTCATTGTGCCCATTTACGCCTTTGACTCATGGCTCAGTCTCCTCTTCTTCACCAACGACCAGTACTATGTTTACTTTGGCACAGTGCGGGACTGCTATGAAGGTAAGGAGGGGTCACAGAGAAAACGGGGGAGGTGGGAAGTCTCTGCCCTGAAAGAACTTTTGCGTCTGGTGGGAGCATCACTGAGGGAAAGTTGTACAGTGTGCCTCAATGGATGACCATGATTTGCTCAGTGACTGAAAATCATAGAATTGTAGGGTGGTTTGGGTCAGGAAAGGCCTTGAAAGATGAAGTAGTACAATGCTTCTGCCATGAGCTGGGACATCTTTCAGTACATCAGATTGCTTAAAGCCCCATCCAACCTGACCTTCTTCACCTGGCCTGTGAGCCTGACAAGATGTGTTGAGCCTTCCCTTCAATGTTCTGTGGAGACAAAGCTCAGGATTTTCTTGGGTCCTTTGCTTCAGGAAAGCGTAAAGCCAAAAGTCTGGGCATTTAAAGCGAAGTGTTGGCTATGCCCTGGTTTTTGGAACAGCACATACTTAGCAGTCAGACGCTTGTTTTGTCCTGTTTTTCCTTGTGCAGTTAGCAACATATACTTTTGATCCCATCCTGTGGCCACTTGTGTGATCACACAGGGTAGCATAGCTGCCATATGCTGGTGTTGGTGAGGTGTAAAATGCTTTGGAGTCCTGCAGGAGACAGGATGCCATGTTCAGGATGAGCTCCCGATTGCTTTGTTTTCAGTTGCGTGCTGCAGATGATACCAGTAGCATTTTAAGTGAGGGAAACAATTACTTTCTGAATCAATACTATCTAAACTTCCCTACTGATCTTATCCAGAAAGGAGCCCTCTGCCCATCTATCCGGAGAAACTGCACTCTAGCAGTGTATTTTTGAGGACACTTTAATCGTCGTACCCCTGTTAAATCCTAACTGTCTGGTGCAGTTGTTTTAGCGAGCTCTGCATTGCCCTTCTTCACATCCACGACAATGCCCTGAGGTCCACAACAGATGGCAAACATGCACACGTGATTCAGAAGGCATCTTTCTTTGAGCCTGAGGGTTTTTTCTTCCCTCCTTTCCCACCCTGTGTGCGTGGTAGGTCCAGCAGGAAGCCTGCTGCTCTGTGAAACTCCTCTCCTAGCAACAGCCAGTATCACTCGACCTCGCTTGCTTGAGGAGTTTGCAAACATCTCAGCATCTGCTTGGATGGCAGTCTGTGCTCTGGAGTTCACTTCAGCACACAGGGCTGTGTTAAAAAGACTACACGTGGAGCTGAAAGCACCTTCGAGCAGCAGCTTCCCTCTGTCGCTTTTTCTGAGGACCGCTTTGAAACGGTCCTTTTGTTCCCTTCCCATATTTTGTTTTTGGGAAAGTATTAGGTTGCAAAATAGGAGCTCTGTCAGAGAACAGGGGGGAAGACCCTGTGAAAGCTGTCTTGGGCCATTTATGGACTGCATTTCATAGTGTGTGTTAAGATGAGTGTATTTTGGTGTTGCTTTTTCATGTGACTCTGCTTCTATGCAAATCTGGCTGTCAGCAACATTGACACAAGTAGATTTCTTTGTTGTGTTGATGTCGTGAGCACCATCTGATGAAGGTAGATCGGAACTGGAGAAGAGTTTCTTTGCTGATTTGGTGAGCTTTGGTAGTCAGCACTCATTTCTTTTGGGGACAGAGGGGCGGATATTTCCTCCTCCTGGGTTTTTTTTTTTTTCCCCTTTTTGTTTTGTTTTCTCCCTGTGATATCATCTCTTCCCTAGTGCTTATGGAATGGGCAGCTGGTATTGTAATGACCGCATCACAGGGCAGGGGTCACTGGAGGACAATAGGAAAAGCCCAGCTTTTCCTCCTCTGGGTGCTGGGAGCTGTCAACTATGTTGAAGGAAAATTGCAGGCCAAAGGAGTTACCACAGTTATTTAAATAAGTTTTCCATGGCTGGTGTTTTCTTTCCTAATTAAGGCTTTTGCCAAATCATTGCTGTGTGAACATACCAAACTTTGTTTGATGACAAGGATTACAGATGGAATAACAATATCCCGGTTACAGACAGAGAGGCAGGTATACCACTGGCTTTTATGTGCTGTAGCATTCTTACCAGCTAGGCATGTCTACAAGCCACAAATAGAATGTTTTGAGACTACAAGCGTTTGGGGAGTGTGGAGTACTTCTTTTCCAGGGCATAGTTTGGATGCTTGTAGAAGAATTAAGAGTTGATGTCTTTCTCTGACTTTGGAAGTTTAGCCACATGGGATAATTGGCCTCAGATCCAATAACTGGCTGCTTGGTGAAGTCAGCTTTCAGCACTGAACATTATTAGGCTTTTGTTCTTATTTCAAAGTTCCTCAAGGCTCCTGTTTCTATCCCAGGTTATTTTGTTTTTGTGTTACATCAAGGCTGAAGGCCAAACCCAGGATTTGTGTGTTGGCATTCCAGGGAATTTCCAGGTACAGACTATCATGGAAAATAATGTTGAAGGAAGGGTTACCTGGGCTGTCCCTTTTGCCCTAAGGCTGTTTGTGGCAAACTTTGGAGTACAGCCCTTGCCCTAAGAAAAAACTCACAGCTATGTGAGGGTTCAGTGACAATGATAACATAGTTAAGTGGGTTTGGATGCCATGTAAAAGGGACGTGTCTGGAGTTATGGTGAGAGCTCTCCCAACTGTGTTCACCCCAGTTTATATGTTTCAGCAAAACAGGTTTGAAGAGAACTGAAATGGGGCAGAGTATTAGCAGTCAGCCTGAGAAGGCTCTTCCTCATCTGTAGCAGGTTTCTGGGGAAGTCAGAAAAGAGATGGTTCAAGGAGAAGGTTATTCAGTATGCCAGAAATTTCAGCTTTATGAGGAAATGAAGCCCAGACCCCATTTTTCAGAAATCTCCACAAGACATGAAAGATAATGCCACTGGTTGGCAAAACCCGTCTGCTTCTCAGATTCTTATGAGTCTAGTCTGATAGCCTCAGAGAGAGAAACTGTGTTAATCACCTGAAAGCTTGGATACAGGAGATAAGATATGGTTGATGGATCAGAGATAACTTTTCCAAATTATTTAGTACCAGTGTAATGTCCTGGAATAATGCACAGGAACTCTGTAAAGAATGGCATCTTGCAAATGCCAAGTAAAACAGACTAACTACAGTTTAAACTGGTCCTGTGACCCTTTTGGCATGAGTCATGGAACTGGCCTGGAACCTTGGCCAAACTCCAGTTCAGATAGTCTTGTGAGTGCTGAGGTAGGATGATAAATGCAGTGAAAATAATCTGGAGTGCT
The DNA here is from genome assembly GCF_028858725.1 of Colius striatus. Lineage (NCBI taxonomy): Eukaryota > Metazoa > Chordata > Aves > Coliiformes > Coliidae > Colius > Colius striatus. The sequence continues at coordinate 152,856,175 of NC_084759.1, read as the reverse complement.
TTGAAGGGAAAGATGCTGCATAAGCAGTCCCTGCTCATGTTTGGTCTGTTGCCTGTACTCTTGGTCCTTGCACCTGTTTCGAAGTTGGTTACCATTTCACTCTGATTGATGTCTTTGCAGCCTTTGTAATATACAACTTTCTCAGCCTCTGCTATGAGTACTTGGGCGGGGAGAGCTCCATCATGTCGGAGATCAGAGGGAAACCAATTGAGTGAGTATTTATTGTGCTTACAGCATGACACCCTCCTCCTGTGCCCATCTTCCGTGCCTCTGTCCCTGCCCTGAAAAACTGTGTCAGGTGGCAAATGCCTCCCGCAAGCAGGCAATGTGGATGGTGATGATTTACCAGTACCCTGCTCTGAGACAAATGAGACTAATGACGTCCATTTAGGCAAGCTGGACTGATTCACAGCTTTTCTGGACACCTGCCTACTCTTTGTTTCTTTTCTTATTCCTTTCGCCTCCTTTAAATTTTATCCCTCTTCAGTTGGTTATACGTGCTTTTTTCTAGGGTCTCTGTTTCTCCCTATGCTTCTCAGTTACAAAAAAAATAGATAAAAGAAAATACAAGATTGGAATGTGGAGTCAGGATGTTGTTTTAAACATGTGTCTGAAAGAGGATATGGCTGTAACTGTAATCGTGGTTAGAGAAAGCACCAGTCCGGCAACTTTGCCACAGAGAGGTAGACAAAGAGGGTAGGAGTCTTATATCTAGCCCAAATCTTGCTTCTGAACTCTGTCATCTTGTGTTGGCTCTTTCAGGTCCAGCTGTGTATACGGGACTTGCTGCCTATGGGGAAAGACCTATTCGATTGGATTCCTGAGGTTCTGCAAACAGGTATGGGCTGGAGGAGCTGTGCCATCCTCCAGAAGTGAATGAAGTGTGGGGGACTGCTAATGGAGCCTTTTGCTGTTGAACTTTTGAGAGCACTCCTTTGGGGGGGGGGTTATAATACTGGTTTGAGACATCTGGAGACTCCTGAGGAGATTTTTTTGTTTATTTTGAATGATCTTAACATTTTCTCCTCAACCCCACGTCAGGAAGGCCTCAGTTTATCTCCTGGATCTGACGTTAGCCCTGGGAAGAAATTCTGATTTCTTCTGCCCCCTCAGGATTGCAGAGGTCCCGGCTTTAAGAAGTTGATGTCTGTGTTGTGTTGCAGACACCCCATGGTTGTGTAACAGCCTCCTGAATTCCCACTGCTGCCGTTGCGGTTTGGAGTTGAGGAGGGGATGGAGGTTAAGCGTGACACAATGCTTTGTAGGAGGAACAGAGTATTGCTCACTGTGTGTCTGTATCTGTGCTGAATTTGGTGTGTTGAGAGGGAGGGAGGAGAGGAGATGTGAACCTCAATATAGCCCTTGTCTGCTCATCCCAGGTCAGTCACCTCTGACTGCCTTGAAACATGAGGTGAGTTTCAAGGCTTTGCTCACTTGCTGAAATGAACATGTGAGGTTTCTCTGGAGGCAGCGGAAAGCAGGTCTGGTTCTTTGAAAGGGTCATTGTAATTCCAGTCACTGGGATATCTGCTCTGGCTTCTCCTCTACATCATGACCCATCTTGGGTATTTCACCAATATGTAATAATATCAAAAGTACAATGCAGCTTCGCAGTAATATCCAGTGTTAATCTCTGCAGCACTGTTGGCCTTTTTTCACGACTCCATCTTTCTTCTGTCTCTGTCATATATTCTGTCCTCACGGCTTTCCTGTTTTCTTCCCTGATGCTTTATTTTTTAATCTCCTCCCAGCACACTGCTCCATTTGTACACCCTTTGTTTGATCCGATGCATCACCTGTTCTTTTTGCTCCTAGTGTTAACTTTACCTTTTAAATATATTGTAGGCAGACATAACACCTGTTAAGGGGAATGAGTATTGGAGAGATCATTTCTCTCAGACCTCTTATTTCTCAGATCCCAGAGCCTCTGATGGTCATCTCCACATGGATTGCACCTGACTATTTGGGAAGTTTTTTCACTACAGTGAAGAATAGAAGCAGTTTTTGCTGTCCAGTAGCAATTCTTCTTGTCAGTTGTGCCCTTTGCAAGCTGCTAAGTGTGCTGTGGAGGCTGTGAGGGAGATGTCTTGCAAAAAGATGTTTAAATACTTTTGTCGCTGACTTGAGCTTAAATGTTGCCTTGGTGAGAAGTCTCTGACACCAAGATTCACTTTCTGGTACTTCTAGACTTCTAGGATCACCAAGTAAGGCCCTTCAAGGCAAATTCCTGGGAAGGGTGATGCAAAAGGGCAATAGAGCACATCTCAACTGATCTGTGAGATGTCTACCATCATGAGGATCAAGAATAGAAACGTGCTGGAAGGAGCACCTTGCCATGTTCTCAGCAACTCAAACACTCCTGTTGCCCCCACCCCTCACCTGCCTGTTTTCTACTCTTTCCAGACTCTTTCACCCTGAAGGAACTGTGTATTATAACCTTCTTTCCATCTTCACCCCCACCCCAGGCTGTTCTCAGGCAGGTGCCTGCTACAAGTCGGTCAATGTGCCTGTGTTGCCTGTAGCCGTCCAGCAGCTGGGTGATATGCTGGTGGCTGCTGTGTAAAATCTGAGCAGCTTGTTTCCTTAAGGATGTCTTGATTAAGATTCTGTGCTGGGCCTGTGTCTGGTGACCCTCACAGATGGGTCACACACCATCCATGTGCTTCCCGTATGCTGTAGTATCTTCTAGGGAAGCAACTAAAAATAGGATGTGGTGGTTTGGATTGCAGGGAAATGGTTAAAACATCCCCAGATTGGACGGAAGGGAAGCTCAGAGGAACGAGTTGTTTACCAATTAGCTTGACCTTTTCCAGTTCACATATTTACAGTGACTCACTAACTGGCATGTGCTGGGGTTTTTAATCTCCTTGAAGTCTTATGACCACTAACAAATTGCATCGTATCCAAAGCAATTATTCTTGTTTAGTTTTGCCTTCTTTCCATACACAGCCCTCCCCACATGTGTGCAGGTCAGCACCTGCCCAGGCTCTTCCAGCCTCCTTCAGGGAGTGACGTTTTTAGGGTGACAATTGTCCACTCTCTTGGCACCTTGAAGTTCAGAGCCTCCAGAAAAAGGAGGAGTGGGGTGGCTTTGAGAGAGGAGTCGTCCCAAAAGGAACAGTGATTTATACTGGCAGAATGGACACAGCTGATCCCAAGAGCCGTGGAGCCTTTTGGGAAGATCCAGTAAAGGTCATGTGAGGGACTACAGAATAGCTCTTAACTTATATCTGGCAACACATACCGCTGTGTGTACAGAATGTCTTAATATGGTGGCAGTTGTCAGGGTTCCTCCTCAGAGAGCTGGGTTCCCCTCCTACCCAGAGAACTCTTCTTGCCTAGTTTTACGGCAGCTATGGATTGGAGTTTGCTTCCCTTCCCCAGGGTGCCTTTGTTAAACTCGCTGTGTCCATACCATAGCGCAGTGTGGGGTTGTTTGTTTTCCATGTTCTTGCTGTGCGTGAGTGTGCTGTAGCACAGCCAACGGAAAAACAGCTCTGGAAGAGAGCAGCTGAGCAGCTTCTCGGAGCAACCTGCAGAGAGGTGCTTCTTCCCATTCTGGACAAGTAGATAGCACACATGCTGCTTCTGTATCACTTTTGTCTCCTTTTGGGTGCCACAGTCGATGAGGAAGTGGCAGGGTCACTGTCCTTGTTGGGGCTGGATCGTGTTGCCTTGCCGAGTTGACCCAGTGGACACTCCATCATGGTGCTGTTTTGGGAACCTGGCCTCTTGCACCTCTTGCCTTCTCATTCCTCCTCTCTCATTCCTGTAGGCTACCCTGCAGTTCTGCGTGGTGAAGCCCCTCATGGCCATCAGCACAGTCATCCTTCAGGCCTTCGGCAAGTACCAGGATGGTGACTTTGAGTAAGTTCATTTGTTTGGCGTGCAGGCCTAAGCTGTTCCTTCTCTGTCCAGCTGTGCCTGTGGTCCATGTGGGTGCTGGGCTGTGGGAAAAGACAGAGGACAATACAGGCTGGATATGCACTTGAGAAAAGAGGGCAGGGGTAAGCCTGTTGGTTTCCTGTCTTTTCTACCTTGATTTGCAGGAAGGAATGGGACAGGAAGAACGTGGAGTTTTAAAGCTCCCCAGAGCCAGCAGCAAAGGGAAAAGAACACTCTGAAATTTTAGGCATTCATCTGTCTTCTCTTTTCAGTGTAACCAGTGGCTACCTCTACGTGACGATCATCTACAACATCTCTGTCAGCCTGGCACTGTATGCCCTCTTCCTTTTCTACTTCGCCACACGTGAGCTGCTCAGTCCCTACAGCCCCGTCCTCAAGTTCTTCATGGTGAAGTCTGTCATCTTCCTGTCCTTCTGGCAAGGTGAGCTGCTTTTCCCTTCCCTTGCTAGACACACAGAGCTCTCTGCCAGGGACTCGGCCACTAGAATTTATGATCGAGCAGGTGCTGATTAATAGACAGAATGTCTTTCTGTAATATTAACATTGTATTATATGTCTTTCATTGCTTTTCTGTGGGAAACCTGTTTTGCTGGTTTTCACCTTTCTTTTTATAGTCCTGAATCCTCACTATCCCTGTGCACGTACATGTGCACACAAGCATCTTGCCCGACAAAATCACCTATTTGGACCAAGAGCCCTTCGCGTTCCTGGAACAAAAAGCACAAGCTGCCATTTTTTTATCTGTGTGCTGACACTTTATTGATTAAAATGGCACATCTAAAAAAATCTGTAGTGCTTTTAATTGTATTTTTTTTTCAGTGCTCTATAAATAACATTTGAATGGTAGGTCTGTGATTCATGCGAAGCAGCAAACTGGCTGGATGCAGCGTGTGCTGCCACAGCAGCACCACCGAGCTGAAGGACGTTCAGAATATGTGGCACATGACACAGAGGCACATTCAGAAAGCCAAAATTCCACCTAAGCTTAGGGCTTCTTACTAATTGGCTCTAAGCATCTCCCTGTTCAATGCCCTACTTAGGTTTACCGAGTTCTACTTCAAAGACTAATTGAGTAGGAATTTAGGTGGAATTTGGGCTGTTGGAGTATGGCCCGTCCTTCCTGTCTACAGACAAACTAATAAGCTGTCTAGTTTATCATCTTGAGCCATCTGGTCGCACGCCTTCTGCCTTCTCTGGAATTCTTCAGCCACCTGGATACGGACAGGGAGAAACATGTTTCTTGTAATGCTGTGTCAAAACCACTTTATGCTCAAATGAAAAGCTCTGTTAGCTCGATTTTTTTTTTTTCTCTAGCTAGTGGAAGTACAGAGATCACAGAAGTGCTCACAGAAATATCTGACTGCTCCTTACCCTTCTGGACTTGATTAAGCACTGCAGCAGCTAGTGCCACAGACTGTCAGTTGTGAATAGAAGAGGGTCGGTGTCTGAACATTCTTTGCTTAAACATATTTGTCTCCTTTATTACTCCTTTCTCTCTTGTACAGGTGAAAGTAGATGGCAGCATCTAGCCTGCTGTGGTTGTAGCTGCTTAATTAAATAGGTTTGCATCCAGGCTGTGCAGCACAGACAGCTGTATCCACTCCTCACAGCTAGCGTGTGATCGTGTTTTCTGCACATTTACGTGAGTTTATTGCTTTGTTTAGGGATGCTGTTGGCCATCTTGGAAAAGTGTGGTGCCATCCCCAAAATCCACTCTGCCAACGTGTCTGTGGGTGAAGGCACCGTAGCTGCTGGGTATCAGGACTTCATCATTTGCGTGGAGATGTTCTTTGCAGCCGTGGCCCTGCGCCATGCCTTCACATACAAGGTGTATGTGGACAAGAGACTTGATGCCCAAGGTAGGAAAAAGGCCAACACGTGTGCCGTGTCTGTCTGATAGCGAGACTGGGTGGAGGCTGGTCCCTCTGGCAGCCAACACACTGACATGACTCCCAACCTGAGTGCTTGGAAAAACGTCACGTCCCCTCCTCCGTGATGTCTGAGCAGATTAATTGTGCAACGGCTCTGCGGGACAGAAACCTTGCCTGAATTGCATTGTTCCCTTTTCAGTTCCCCAGTATGCCACCCACAAGAGCTTGTTGCAGGCCTGAGGGCTGCAAGAAGTTGCATCCTTTTGGCAGAATGGGTTTGCCCTCCTTCCTGTCTCCCCAAAGGGGGAACTCCATCGCTCCAGATTGTGCAACAGACTGAAGGCAGGAGGGATGGGGCCTGAAACAGGCTATGTTTTGAATCTGGCTAGGGAAGATGAGCCTGTGCTTTGGCAATATGTTTGCCTTGGAGGAGGAGGAGGAGGAAGATCTTCCTGTAGTGACTTTGTGAGGACTGGGCTGCTGGAACTCTTATTCTGGGGAAGAGAATTTCCTGTTATCTCAGAAAAAAAGGGGTTCTCATGCCCAGTCTACGCAAGTACATTCGGTGTTCTCCAGATACAGGGATTTCCTTCCTCCTGGGAGAAGTCTGTGCTGAGGTGTGGGAAGACAGCAGCCCTTGGGCAATGTTTGTGTAGGTGATCTCTCCATCCCAGCCAGCCCAAGAAGGTTTGGAAGGATAGTGTTTGCAGCTGGGGTAGATGAGGTCTGTGGGTGATGAAAGGGTAACCTTCTGGCCAGTACCATGGGGGATGATTTGGTGGTGGGTCTTGTTCAGTTCTTGTCATTTCCTCTCTCTTTCTCTCTGTCCCTCTCTCCTCTCCCTTTTATCTCTCCCTTGCTTTGGCCACTGGTCCCTGATGCAGCTGTTCCATCATATGGGCCATACGGTAGGTACCGCATGCTCTGTGTGTTTGTCTCTGTTCGTTTTTAACTGGGATGCTGTTCTGCCCAGATTCCCAGCCTGCCTGCTGCCTGCTCTGGCCCTTCTTTCCCCTTTTTTGTAGGTCTGTAACTCGACTGCCTCACACAGCTGCTGTAGGGTTGTCAAGATCATTAAGTTGTAAAACAGCCCCATGGGCAGTGTTGTAACGCCTGGTTTCGGAGTATTCCTGTCAGGACGGTGTGAATCTCTCTCCAAAAAGAGCTGTGCAACTCTCAAAAGGAGCCAGTTTGCTCTCTCACCTTGGTCTCCCTTCACTATCATAAGTGCTACAGATGATCAATAAGCTTTGGTCATTTAGGGAGCTCATCCCCAGGGCTGAGCAGAGGTGACCTAGAAGCCGTGAGAAATGACAGCTTCTAGGACACACAGCCTTGCTTGTGCTCAGTGCTTGGGTGGGACAGTCTCCAGCCGTTGGTTCCTTCATGGTGTCACTGGGACACCCTCCACCCATGGGTTACTCCTGCCCCAGTCCTGCCTGTTCCCCTCCTTTGCGCTGCTTTCCACTTTATAATCTCTTTCTTGAGGGCACTCTGATACCACTCATTAGTCTAATTCACTCATTAGTGAGTGGAAACAGCAAATGGCATTTCCCTCATATTTTTAGAATGCCCTTAGTTTTTGTCTCCTGAAACCCTCTACAGGAGCACCTCCCTGCCTGCCTGTCTCCGTTGCACACCCATGCCAGCACAGGTAGTGTGTAGCGGAGGCTGTCGCTGTGGGTATGTCCTGTTCTCATGGCATGTCCCCCCTTTGGCACACGAGATGGATTCACTTGGGTAGCAGTGGCTGAATTTAGGAGCACTGCTGTTAAAACTTGACACTGGTTGCATGGCATTTCCTCAGCAGCTGCTTAAGGACACCTGTAAAGTAACTGCTGTGGGATCTAGGAGTGCACGTTCCCTGTTCTCCTTACCTTCACATTAAGGAGGCACGGGGGGAGGGCAGCAGTATTCCTCACTCATTCTCTCCCTGTTTTACCCCAACAGGTCGCTGTGCCCCCATGAAGAGCATCTCCAGCAGCCTCAAGGAGACCATGAACCCCCATGACATTGTCCAAGATGCGATCCACAACTTCTCCCCAGCCTACCAGCAGTACACGCAGCAGTCCACGCTGGAGCACGGCCCGCCCTGGCGCAACGGCAGCCACGTTATCTCGCGCTCCCACAGCTGCTCGGGTGCCCGTGACAACGAGAAGACCCTCTTGCTGAGCTCTGATGATGAATTCTAGGAGGGGAAACTGCCAGCACAGGCTGTCATTTTCCTCCTTTTATTGTTTTTTGGGGGTTTTTTAATTGTTTTTTTTTTAATTTATTGAAGCAAAACCACACAAGTCATATCACTTCCTAGAGAGTGCAGATTGCAGAAGTGGGCACTTGCCGTTACCTTTTGTGGATACGGACATGATGAGCAGTGTGGATGGAGGTGGGGGAATGGCCAGGACTCCATTCTCGAGCCCATTCCTTACAGCAGCAATTGACTGGAATTAACTGAAGTGAAGCTCTAGGGTTTGGGGCTATGGCCTCCTATACCTGCCCAACTTGGTGTGGAGTGTGACTGGCCAGAGCCTGGAATTGTGTCCAAAAATATTGTGGGGTTTTTTTTCCAGCTGAACAGCCTGGCTGATTTGTATTCCTCTTCCTGAGTTGTTAACATAGGCACAGGTTTCTCTCTCAGCTCCCTGGTACTAACTTCCCTCTGATCCTTGGTAAATGGGGATAGGATGAGCATTCCTGAGGACCAGACCAGAGCTTGGGCTCTCCAGAGCCATTGCCTTGAGTGCTTAGTAAGGAACGTCTGCCCCCACTCTCTGAAGCAACTGCTTGTGCAGTCCTGTGCTTGAGTGAGCGAAGGAGAAAAGGACAGGACTTTCTGTTCCTCTGCTCCCTGCAGGTCCCCAGCTCGCCATCAAAGGTGATACCTGTTGAAGCTCAGCAGGGAGGGAATTGCCGTCTCACAATAGTGGGGCGTCCCCTCTCTCCTGCATTCCTGTGGCAAGAAGCCTCCCTGCTAACAAGACGGAGGCCTGGGCATGATAGGTGCTGGAAGTTTGTAGAGCTCCAGCCTTTTCATCCCCCTTTGGGAAAGGAAGATATGTAAACACTAAAACTTTTTTTCCCTTCTTGTTTCCTATCCCCCACTGACATAGTTGCCCCTGTTAAAGGTGTGGATAGCAGCAGGTAGCTGCCAGAGCAGGGTCTAGTCACCTGCAGGCAGCTTTCCCTGTACTGGTCATGACTTCCCCTGTGTGTGGCACAAGTTTTGCCCTTAGGTTGGAGTATTCAGGAGGAGATGTTGCACATTTCTCCTTTGCTTTTTATCTCCATAGCTGTTCTGGGCCAAACTTGACACCTGACATGACCTGGCTGTTTAAAATTGTCCCTCTTAGTTTCCCAAGCCACCTCACAGGCTCTGCAGCAACTGCAGTGCTATTGGTGATGGAGACAGCATCTACAGGAACGGGCAAAGAAGCTTCCTCTTTTTTTTGTTTGGTTTCGTATTGGCCCCTAAGGATTTAGTGGAGCCAACAAAAAATGACCCTTCTGTAGATCTATCCAGGGACCAGGAAATGCCTCTTGGTTAAAATTGTCACAGATCAGATGCCCCTGTCCCCAAGCAGGAAGCAAAATGAGAGAGTCTGGAGCAAGCTGCTGTGTTCTTCTGGGCTTGTAATTTCTCCATTCCTTTCCCCCGTGATGCCTACCCTGCCGTGGGCAGACCTGTGTGTTTCCAGGTTGGCCCCCCGTTGCTCTGCCAGGAACACTGGAGTCTGGCTTATTGCCTGGAGTTTCCCTTTCGTCTTGTATCCTAAGCTATGTACTTGCTCACTCACTCACTCTCTGAGAAGCAACTGTGAGCAAAGAGCACCCCTGCCAGAAGCGTGTGGTCAGGAGCGGGGCAAAAAGGACTTGAAGAGAGGCAGTTTCCCTCCCTGCTCTGGAGATAAGATGAGGGGGGAAAGGCCTAAGGACAGTGTGTTTTTTCTGTACTTTTGCATTTAGGGGATGGTGAAGCAGGTGGGAGCAACAGTGCCAACTCCTGGAGGAGCTAGAGGCAGGGTCAGTGGGTCCAGCAGCTTCTCTGCTGCTGGGTTTCCCTTCCCATTTGCACACAGGCTGCAAGGCCTTGCAGTTACTGCTTTTCCTACATCTGTCGCTGCTGCAATGGCCGTGTGAGCGCTGTCTGCCAGGGGTTGTGTGGGCTTGGTGTAAAACTCCTTTCCTCATGCCACAAGCTGTCTCAAAACCAGGGCTGAAGAGGGAAAAGGCTTTCCTTCCGTCTTCATAGAATCGTAGAAAGGTTTGGGTTGGAAGGGCTCCTAAAGATCATCCAATCCCAGCCCCGCTGCCATGGGCAGGGACACCTTCCTCCAGACCCGGGTGCTCAAAGCCTCATCCAACCTTGAACACTTCCAGGGCTTTGATTAATAGTCCTTTAGTGTGAGATGTTTATGTTAAACTTCCCCTCTCTCTTAGGAAAGCAGGGCACGGACACGATCCCTTCTTCCCCTTTCCTTGCATTTGCAAGCCTGGATGCTGTTTCAGTGTCACTTAACTGGTGACTGTCCCCAGTCTCGGGTGGCTGAGCTCTGAGATCTCTGAGATCGCCCTCCCCGGACTCAAAGGTGACCCAGGCCTGGAGAAGCGTTCTGGTTTTTGAACTCTTCTGAAATGTACGCTGCACACGTGCTGTGCAGAGGATCTGGGTATCCTCAAAGCTTCCTCTATGTAGTGGTTTCAAGTAATAACCCTTTTGCACTATCTGCCTTCAGAGGAGCCTGGTGAAGAACTAGCACCCGAACAACAGCCATGCATTAGAATTTTATAGACATAGCTATTTCGTAACACCACGCAAAATCATCGCTGAGCTTCCTGCTCAGGCAAGTGCCGGAGCGAGAACCACCTCTGAAGCTGCTTTGGCTTGGAGGCACAAATATCTTAAGACCCAGAGCTTGAGGCAGAGGAGACCAAGGCACCTGTGGGCTTGTGGTAGCCCAGGGCCCCAACGAACTCCAGGAGTAGGCCCTTGGAGCTGCTCTCCCTCACCTGCTTTCCCCCTCCCTCCTTCCTTCCTTCCTTGTTTACCATGTAACATACCCATGGGATTTGTTTATTATTTTTCCATATAGAGTAGTTCTTTGTATATAAATGACTGCAAAAAAAAAGGAAAAAAAAAGTATGATAAATAAGACAGAGTCACCTAGTTTTGTACCTATTGTGTTTAACTGACGTGAGCTCAGCGACAAGCCGCTCTCTCTATTTTGGTCTTTGTGACGTTATACTCTGCAGAAAGGAGCAAATATGATGACAAATAATAAAAAAAATATAGAGATAATATAGATTGTACTTCAGCTGCCTCTGCGTGGTGCTGTCCGGGGAGACTGCTCTGAACCGAGGGGGAGGTTTGGCTTAGGGGGTCAAGGGTGTCTAGTCCTAACGAGCAAAGCTTTGTTTGTGTTTGTGCAATAAATCACAGGAGCTGAAGGAGAAGCACCACTACAGCAGCCCTGGGGGCAAGACATCACCGATGGCCCAAGGCAGGAGCAAAAGAAAGTTATCAGAAACGTTGACTAGAGCTGAGCGCTGATCTTGGGTGATCAGTGCAGAATGTCTGTGGGGGAAAAGGGGGCTGCTTTCTGGCTTTTCTTCCGTGAATGGTGGTGGGGCTGGGGAATCACAGAATCTTAAGGGTTGGAAGGAGCCTTGAAAGATCATCTAGTCCAACCTCCCTGCCAGAGCAGGACCTCCTAGAGTAGGTCACATGGGAACTCATCCAGTTGGGTTTTGAATGGCTCCAAAGGAGACTCAAGGTGAATGTAAAACCCAGAACTCCCCTGGGAGCTGGGACCTGGCCCACTGGGGCATCAGGGGAACATGCTCATTGTGTCTACCTTGGTGACTCTGAGGAAGGGTGGCTTTTGCCCCCAGGGAGAAGGATGGGCTTCACCTCCAGGTAAAGCACCTGCCCCACTTCACCTGCCACTCACAGATGTGAGCTCCCTCCTTTCCTTCTTCCCCTGCCTGAGACAGGCACTGAGGTCACTCAGGAGGGAAGTTTTTGGGTAGAGCTGCCCCAATTGCACCTGCCTCTCTTCCCACACCAGGGCTGAGGGCAGCCCAGAGGGATCTTTTTTCCTTGCTCAAAACATCATCTTTTCCTGCAGCACAGACAAATTGCAAGCAAGCCCTTTGGGGGGGAGTCACATTCAGCATTAAGCTAGCTTACTCCTGAGCCTTTTTTTTCCCCCCCAAGAGGCTACACACCTGTCCCCCCATCCCATCTTTTTGAGGCACGTTTTTGACCACATCCAGCAGCAAAAGCTAGAAAGCCCGGTCTCCCTGAGACACAGCCCTGTCCTGAAGCTCAAGAATTGACCAAACACACACTCGGCTGTGGAAAAAAAAAAACAAACCAAAAAAGAACTTGCTTTATTTGTAAAGTCTACAAAATACAAGAGGAGTCAGGTAGGACACATACCGTAAGTCAGAAAATAAATAAGTTTTTTTTTTGCTCTATATAAGATAAAATGTGATTTGCATATATAAAATATAAAGTACGGCTCTGTACCAACATCCTGGCTGTGCCGAGAGGCGGAATGGCAAAGAGGACGTGAAAAATAACTTATGTTCGTGCAATAAATAAAACCCAAGAGGAGCTGGGGTGGGGGGATGCTAACCACGGTGCCCCCTCCACGAGCGACGACGGGCACCTCTCCGGGGAGGGATGGGGCTGCAGCCGAGAGTGGCTGGCGTGGCAATACCCAGGCGAGGGCAGAAAGGGGGCGGGAGTTGGGGGAAGTCACCTACAGCGGCAGATGCCAATAAGAGTCTGCCTCCTCTTACCTCCCCCATGGTGCCTGTATTTAGCAAACGCAGCTCTTCTGTGGCCTTTCACCTTGCGGAAGAGCTGGCTGTCCCACACCTGTGTCCAAGCTGGAGGAAAACCAAAGGGAGGAGCCTACCTGCCTGCCAGGCAGGCAGGTCCCAGAAGCCAGGATGCTCTCCGCCCCTGCTTCCCACCTCCTGCACCTCCACCCCTCTATCTGCCTCCAGATTCTCAGGGGCCAGGAGCACCTTCCCGTGAGCTTTGTAGGCGGTAGGGCTCTGGGGAGCGCTTGGTGGGGCCGTACAAACTGGCCTGTGCTGAGCAAAACAGTGTTTATCTCTGCTCCAGCTGCCTCCGCTTCCTTCCTGCTGGTGCTGCTGTTTTGGAGACGCTTGGCCAGCCAGGCTGAGCGTCCTGTAGGCAGGAAGAGGCGTGAAGGATGCGTGTGATGGAGAGAGATAAAACAGCACCACTGATTCTCCCCTTCATAGGCAACAGCCTGGGCTGACCAGCTCACATCCCCCAAGCCCTCCTCTTCTCCAAGGGACCCTTTTCCTCCATCTGGGCTCCCCTAGTGCCACAGCACATTCCCATCCCGCTCATCTTTACCAGGCAACAACCTTCAGCTACTTTCTCTTCCCCCTCTGACCTGCCACCTTCCCTCACCATCTCCATACACAGAGACTCCAGCCACGCTGCTACCTCCCCTGCTCCAACCAAGTTGCAGGGCCAATGCTGACACCTCTCTCCATCATCTCCTTTCTACCCCTCGCTGCAAAACCTGTCTCCCTTCCTTTTCTTCCCTGGCACACGCTCCTGGGTGTGCCTTGCCTGTGCTTGGCTCTCCCACGCCCTCCCCAAAAAGAGAGGCGCCTGGTGTTTTCTGCCAGCTTGGAGCCATGGGATGCTTCCCCACTGATATCTGTGTGGGCTCACCCTCTCCTGCTGGCACCTCCTAGGGCAAGGGCTGCCCAGCCAGGGGGACTGCAGCAGGGTATAGGGCTGGGTATGAGGGGAAGGGGCTGCAGGGCTTCAGGAGCCACCAGTGAGGTCCTGTCTTCTGCCCCAGCACCCACGCTACAGCAGCCCTCTCTACGTGGGCAAGCTGGAGGTCAAGGGATGGGAGAAAGAGGATTCTGGGCACGGGTCCCAGTAGAGAGGAGGTCAGGGAGGGTATGGGAGGAGATTTGTGGGGGAAGACACCCCGGGAAGGCTGTGCCCGGCCGGGGGACAGAGGCCAGCACTAGGAGTAGGCGGCCTGGTTGGCACTGGACTTGACGATGGTGATGACGCTGGCGGTGGCCACCTTGGCAGAGGGCCCGTGGGAGGCCACGGTGCGGGCAAAGCCCTGCAGGGCCTCGTACTTGCCACGGAGGGTGTCGAGCTCCAGGCGCATGGCAGCATTCTCCCGGGCCAGCTTGTCCACCTCCCACTCCAGCTCCATCTTCTGCTTCTGTAGCTCTTCCTTCTGGCAGACACGCTTCACCCGGCAACTGGCGGCGTAACCCCGGTTCTTCAGCGTTCGCCGGCGCTGCTTCAGCCTCGCCACCTCCTCCTTGGAGAGGCCTCGCAGGTGGTGGTTGAGCTCCCGCACTGACAGCCCCATCAGCTCTTCATCTGACAGCAGTGGTGTGTTCTCTCCCAGCTCCCGCTTCACCTGACAGAGAGAGAGATGGTCACTTGAAACCCCCAAAAACCCTCTGTGTGTGTGTCCCCAAGCCCCTAGTCCCATTAGTGCTCACCTTCAGAGCCTTGCTGGAGAGCCCATCCGCAGCCATCCTTGCCTCACGCTGGCCCTGCCAAGCAGCCAAGAGGAAAATCAGTTACTGCCAGCCCGTGCCCCTCACCTGGGCACAGAGGACACCAGCCGTGCTGGCCCCGGGCCCAGCACTCACAGTCCTGCTGCCAGCCACGTGACTCATCCCTACTCCTTTAAAAAAAAGTACGTAGTAGTGACAAGAACAGGCATAATGACTGCGAAAAGCACTAATAACGGGGGAAAGCTAGACTTCTCATCTCTCCTTCATCCCACCCCACGGTGGTCTGGATGCTGCTGTGCCCAGGGGACCTAAAACGCCCCGACCCGGCTCCCCCCCAAGAGAAAAAGACAGGGTGAGGTCCGCCCAGGCTGAAGGGAAAGTAAAAGCAACAGCCCCCACGGGGCGAAACCTTGGCGAAGCCACTCAGCCGGGACTCTCGGAAGTGCCACCCCACCGCATCCCGTGCCCAGCTCCCGGCCCGACGGACGGGTGTCTGCTGGCTCCGGAGGAGAAGGGTCGGGGCCGCAGCCACGCAGCGTGGACGGGCGACAAGTGGCCTCTCCGTGATTCAGCAGCCCCGAAAGAAAAGTCACCGAAGCGGCACTTGCCTGTCCCCTCGCCGGTGGCCGGTCCCTCCCCGTCCCTGGGTGGGGAGGGGAGAGAGAGGGCCGGGAGGCCGGGCCGCAGGCTCTCCCCGCGTCGGGGAGCCCCCTCCCCGTTCGCAAAGCCCCCGGGGGGCGAGGGCGGCCGGGCCGGTAGATGAGGGGCTGGAGAGGGGCGGCGGGAAAGGTGGAGCCGGGGCGGCTGGAAGCTGATGCAATCCGGGCCGGGGAGCCGCCGCCGCTCCCCTGGCTCCGGCGGTGGGTCCCTTCGGGGCGGTGGCTGGGACTCCCGAGAGACGCGCGGGCGGCCCCGGAGCGCGGCCACTCTCCCCCCAGCCTCCCTTCCCGGTGCCGCTCCCCGCGCTTGGCGGCGGCAGATCGGCCCCCGGCCGGCGCCGGACCCCCGCCGCCGCCTCCCCCTCCCGGCGGCCCCGCGGTGGAGATGCGGAGCGGGAGGCCCCGGAGGGGTCCGGCTGTCGGCGCCGCGGGCGGGCGGGCGGGCGGTGGGGCGCTTACCGGGTCCCCGCGGGGCCGCTGCCGGTCGGGCCGTCGGGCGGCGCCTCCCGCCGCGCTGCGCGCGATTACTCACCCGCGGATTCTTTTCATTCATAAAAACACAGTCATGCGGTGACGTCACCGCGACCCCGCCTCCCGCCGCCGCGCGCGCCGGGCCCCGCTCTTAAAGCGGCCGCCGCCCCGGCAGCCGCCGCCGCCAACGCGCCGCGCCGCGAGTCGCACCGCGCTCCCACCACGGGTCGGGGGCTTTTCCCCCTCCAGTCCCAGACCGACGCGGCCCTGCGCCGCAGCAGAGCGGCCTCACCCAACCCCGGCGCGACGGGACGTCGCCTCTTTAAGAAGGGTTACCGTGGCCGTTCGTCACCGCGCCCCGCCCCCCTCCGCCCTTCACAAAGATGGCGCCCCCCGCCGTTCCGCCCGCCCCCGGCATGGCGCCGGCCGTGACGCAGCGCCGCTCGCCGCCGCGCCCCCGCCCTCAGCGCCCCTCCCCGTGCCGGGCGCCGCTCATTGGTCCGCCCCGCAGGGGGCGTGGCCTCCGAGTGGCTGGCGGCGCGGAGCACGCCGGGAGCCCGGTCAGCTGCTCGGGCCCCGCCGTCCGCCCGCCCCCGCTGGTCCTGCCCCGGCCCCCGCGCCCGTCCCGCCGGGCCCCGCTCCGCCTCCCCCGGCGGCCGGCGGCTCCTTGCAGCGCGGCCAGGCGGTTGGCAGGCGGGGCCAGGAGTGGCCGTGGCGGGGGAGTTGTTTCTCGCTGAGTAAGGCCGAGGAGGGGGCGGGTCAGAGGTCGGCGGTGGCCGTGAGGCGCTGAGGAGAACCCGGTGCCCTTCCCGGAGGAGCCGGGGAGCAAACCGCAGGGTTGTCACGCCGGCGGGTTTCGGTTCGCCTTTCTCGGCGCCGCCGAGTTGAGGGAAGGGCCGGGCCGGGCGGAGCCCGTGAGCGGGTTTTTGCCCCTCAGGGCGGCGCGCGGGACAAGCCGCCTGAAGCTCCAGAAAGATGCAGTTCTTTGGCCGCCTGGTGAATACCATCAATAGCGTCACCCAGATATTCACCAATCCTTACCGGGTGAAGGAGGTGCCGGCCGCAGAGTATGCGGCTCACATCTGCCTGAGGGAAGACGGCAGGGTGGCCCTCTATAAGAACAGCCTTGCTCGGTCATGGGACTGCCTGCTGGTGAATCCCCAGAGCCCCCACGTCGCTTTCCGGTGAGTGACACACCTTCAGCAGTCGCTACTGGTGTGTGCAAAAGCAGCAGATCTGCGCTGTGGGAATCTCGGGACCACGGTGCTTTGCGGCTGTGAGTGTGTGGTGACCCGTTTAGTCAGTGAGGGGACTCAGGAGGGGGAGGCCTTTGCTCTTGCTAATGGGGGAGTTGTCATCAAAACAACTTGTGAGACTAGGGCAGGACAGAGTCCGTTGCAAAAGCAGGTGGCTGCGAAATAGGCGCTCGGGTCAAAAGAACCGCTGGTACCTGTACTTCCACTCACGCTCAATGCTGCTTTAGCATCTGGAGCACACGATACTTCAGCCCAAAAGTTAACGTTCCTTAGAAACAGGACCATAGAATTGTAGAATGGAAGGAATCTTTAGAAATCATCTAGTTCACCCCCCTTGCTATAGCAGGTTCAACCAAGATCAGGTCACACAGGAACACGTCCAGGCAGATTTTGAAAGCCTCCAGAGCAGGAGACTCCACACCCTCCATGGGCAGTCTGTGCCAGGGCTCCCTCACCTCAACGCCAAAGAAGTTTTTCCTTGTGTTTCGGTGGAACTTTTTGTGCTCCACTTTTATGCCTGTTACCCCTAGTCCTGTCACTCCAGACAACAAAAAAAAAGCATCACCTCATCCTCTTGACATCCACCTTTTAAGTACTTGTAAGTGTTAATGAGGTGAATGGACCTAGAATATGCTCTCTGCTAATGAAGTAGGCTCCCTTCTTTCCTTGGAACGAGCGTGACATCAGCACTAATATCTGGAGAAGAGCCGTTTCTCCAAGGTACACAGGATGGAGCTGGTTCCTTTGAGCAGGACCAAACACAGCGTTTGCTTTTCCCTCAGGCTCTTCCAGCTGGACAATGAAGCCGAAGCGCTGGCTCGTTTCGAGCAGTACGCCGGGCAGCTGCGCCCTTTCTACGAGAGCTCCCACCAGCCCTTGTCGCTGGAGGATCTCCAGCAGCTCAGCGACTGCTTCCGCAACCACCCCAGCTGGACCCCGGCGCACGTCGCGGTGGAGATCGGCCGTCGTGAGAACTTCCGACACAACCACGTTCTGAGGCAAGGGCTGGGAGGGCTCGCTGCTGGGGCCGGGCACCTGCCTGGGGTCAGCAAGCTGGGATAGACTGGGGGATGCTGGCTGCAGGGGTCAAGTTCAGAAGTGCTGACCTTGGTGTGTCTTGCCAGAGTGACAGATGTGGTAGCAAAAGGGGTCCAAGGCTCACCCTGTTAGCTTATGTGGTGGTTCCAGCCCAGGGGGCAACGCAGCCGCTTGCTCCCTCCCTCTCCCCACACCTCCCGTTGGATGGGGAGGGGAATTGCAAAGGACAATCAAAACTCGTGGGTTAAGATAAGGACAAGTGTAGTAACTAAGTTAAAATAAATACAATAACAGTAGGAAGAATAAAATAGAATAATAGTAATAAGAGAAACGAAACCCAAGAAAAAGACAAGCAATGCCCAGTGCAGTTGCTCACCACTCGCTGACCGATGCCTGAGCAGCCGTCTGCCCATCCCTGACAACCACCCCCAGTTTCTATACTGGGCACGATGGTCTATGGTATGGAAAGGCCCTGTGGCTAGTTTGGGTCAGATGTCCAGGCCATGTTCCCTCCCAGCTTCTGTGTACATACCAGCCTCCCCCAACCCTCTACTTCCCTACCCCCCAGCCCACTCACTGACAGGATAGTGTAAAAAGCAGAAACTGCCTTGATGCTTGCAAGCGCTGCTCAGCAATAACCAAAACATCCCCATGTTATCAACATTCTCTTCAATGTAAACCCAAAGCACAGCCTTGTAGCAGGTACTAGAAAGAAAATTAACCCTGTCTCAGCTGAAACTAGGACAGCTTATTGGCAGGCTTTTGCCCTGCTACTGTGGGCATTAAAACCTGGAGCTCTTGTGGTTGGGCTAAAGGATGGAAGTGTTTTGCTAGAGGCACTAGTTAGATTCTTACAACTCTTGTAGAGTTGCTTTTTGGAGTAGGTTGTGGCTGTCTTTGTGAACCACAAGAGAGGAGGTACAGTAGGAGTGGCTTTCTGGAAACGGTTTTTGGTGACAAGCCCTTACCTTCATTCCATGGGTAAGTTCATTGAGGACAGGGATGACTAGCAGGGAGTTAGGGGGGTTGGAGGACTGATACAGCACCTCCTCCAGGTTGCTGACTGTCTCCTGCCTGCCTTTGGATAATGAGAGCTGCCCCCATACGGGGGGCAGAGGCAGGGATGGGGCCCACAGCAGGGCTGTTTGGTGGCTTTTCCTTCCCTGGCAGGAGGCTGGGCTTTTGTGAGCTGCGTGGTTTGCACCAGCTGGGCTCGTCACAGATGTAGAAGATTCGTCCATAGGATCACAGAATGGCAGGGGTTGGAAGGGATCTTTAGAAATCATCCAGTGCAACTCCCTGCTAAAGCAGGTTCACCTACATCAGGTCACACAGGAACACATCTGGGTGGATTTTGAAAGCTTCCACAGCACGAGAGTCCACACCCTCCCTGGGCAGCCTGGGCCAGGGCTCCCTCACCCCAGCACCAAAGTTTTCCCTTGTGTTTCACTGGAACTTTTTGTGTTCCAGCTTATATCCATTGCCCCTTGTCCTGTCACTGGACACTACAGAAAAAAGGTGTTGCCCCATCCTCCTGACACCTGTCCTTTAGGTACTTTTAAGTGTTGATGAGGTGCCCCTCAGTCGCTTCTTCTTTAGTTCTGAACAGCCCCAGTTCCCGCAGCCTTTCCTCATAAGGAAGATGTTCCAGTCCCCTGATCATCTCGGTGGCCCGGTGCTGGATTCTCTCCAGCAGTTCCCTGTCTCTTGAACTGAGGAGCCCAGAACGGCCACAGGACCCTAGACAAGTTCTTTTGTATCTGCTCCCAGGAGCAGCCACGCGTGCCTTTGCATTTACAGCCCTTGTCTGGCCTGACACCAGCTTCTCTCCTGCAGCTGTGTGAACAGCAGGGACAGCGAGGACGGCTGCACCCCGCTGCACCTGGCGTGCCGCCGGGGAGACGTGGAGTGTCTGCTGGAGCTGCTGGAGTGCCACGCGCGGGTGGACATCACCGACCACAGCGGGGAGACCGTCTTCCACTACGCTGTGCGAGGGAACAGCCCCCATGTCATCGAGGTGGGAGCCGCGTCCAAGCTGGGAGGGGTGTGACTAGAGTGGGTCCTCTCTGTGCTGCAGGGAGGGAGAGAGCTGCAGACAAGGAAGGAGGAAGATCCCTCTGCTGTATCAAGTTAATGCTTGAGGCTGATTTTGGCCTCTCTCTTCCCCCTTTTCCTGGTGCTGTTTCCTGTAAGCAGGCTCCAGAACAAGAGTTTTGAGCAAATGTCCTTGGAAAGCATCCTTTGTAGTTATTTGCATCAGTTATTTGCGTCGTTATTTGCTTCACCCTGCCTTTCCTCAGGCCCCATGGCTGTCCCTCCTCAGAGCAGGGTCTGTGGTTCCGGGCAGAGTGCTCCCGTGGGGGAGTGTGTGTTTAGGCTGCCGTGGGGGTTGTGTGTGTTGACCACAGACTGAAGGGCAGTTCAGAGCCACCCTGAGCCGCAGAACCTGTTGTTTGTATGGAGTGGCCTTGCACAAGGGCTCCGAGGGAGAGGCAGCCTGAAGCCAGAGGAGTTCTTGATTGCTGAGAAGGGCTGGGCAGAGTGGTGTGGTTCCTAAGGGTGTAGGTGGCCTTCCCCCTTGGTTCCTCAGGTCTGTCAGCTCCCCAGCACCCAGTGTAAGGCCTGCTCTCCCTGACAGCTGCACTCCTCGTGTTTACCCAATACCCGTTGCGACAGCTCTCTCCCGCTGCCTTGCCAGGCTGTGCTGGGCTTTCCTTGATGATGGAATGGGCAGATTTTCCTAATGCTGGAGGAGGGATGACATGTCCTGTGGAGCAAGGCTGTCAGGACCTTTGACTTAAAAACGATAGCCTCTTTCATGGCAGCAACTTGAGTTGTTGTTACAGGAGTACTTCCGAGTCTGATCCTCTTTGTTTCTTTTCTCTGTTGATTCCTTGTTGAACCAGAGAAAAGAAACTAAATTCCTGTTGCACTCGTGTGCATCAAGGCTTGCAGGGTTTCCCCAGTACAGGAGTGGGGTATTTGTGTGGAGCAAACCAGTCAGCAGCTAACACGTCTAAAATTTATAGGGAGGATCAGACAGTTCCTTCAAGCATAGCCTCTGTTAGTGTCTGGCAGCAATGATGGAGTTGCAGGGGAGGTTGAGCTCCTGCCTGCTGACAGGCCGTGGTAACAGATGGAGTTGCAACAGGAGAGAATCATAGAACCATTTCAGTTAGCAAAGACCTTTAAGATTACAGAATCCAACCACTCACCTCACACTGCCAAGCCCAGCACTAAACCATGTCCCTCAGCACCTCAGCTTATGTGTCTTTTATATATCTCCAGGGATGGGGACTCCACCACCTCCCTGGGCAGCCTGTGCCAGTGTCTGACAACCCTCTCAGTGACAAAGTTCTTCCTAATGTCCATTTTAAACCTCCCCTGGTACATCTTGAGTCCTTTCCCTCTTGTACTGTCATTCACTACTGGGGAGAAAAGACCAGTTCTACCTTACTACAGACCCCTCCAGGTAGTTGTAGAGAGTGATCATGTCTCCCCTCAGTCTCCTCCAGGCTGAACACCCCCAGCTCCCTCAGCCACTCCTTATCAGACTTGTGTTCTAGGCTCTTCACCAGCTTTGTTAAGAAGCAGAAACTACTGCTTTCAGTCAGTGCTCTTAGTTGTTTGGGCTGAGCTTGGCTTATGCAGTGGGAGTCTTCTGGGCTGTGTCATTCAAAGTGTTGCAAGCCCTTCTCAGCTGAGGACTGGCTCAGAAGCACCTGGGCCAGAGGAAGAGCAGCAATAAACCCTTTGGGGCAGAGAAAACAAGGAGTGTGTCTGTATACAGGCTGTAGCATCCTGAGGAGTGCAATGCTCCAGGGTCTATCTTTGGGGCTCAGGAGATTTACCAGGTCTGGAAGACTTGTTAATTATTGTCTTCTCTTCTCAGCTCCTGGGCAGGACCCCGACTGCTGGCTTGGACCACCTGAGCCACGAAGGGCTCACTGCTCTGCATCTTGCTTGTCAACTGGGCAAAGAGGACATGGTACAGGCTCTGCTGAAGGTCCGTGCCAGCTGCAGTGTTGTGGGGACGCTGGGCTACCCCATCCACGTGTCACTGAAGTTCTCCCAGAAGGGGTAAGTAACCACTTGGGGCTGCCAGAAAGGGGCTCTTCCTCCAGTCTGGGGACCTCTCTGCTTGCTCAGGGTTGCCCGAGGCTTTCAGGACACTGCTTATTGGATGATGCCCTGTGTTCTCTGCTGAATTACCGAGTTGGCAAAAGAACAGAGAAGTGCTGGTGTGGAAGAGAAGGAAACACTTTCAGAAAACAAAAGATCTCCCTGATTTTATCTCTCTATGTTATTTAATATTAGATATCAGGAGAAAGATACTGGGGGTTTTTTTTGTAAATACAATGCTTGTGAAAGGCTTTTCCTCAGGATGCACTGTGAGAAGATGATCTACTGATGCTTAAATAGTAATGGTCATTGCTCTGCCTCTGTCTTTGAGTGCTCTGATCCTAATAAGCTTTCATTTCAAAGCTTGGTTATTCCCATCTCCTATGGGCCAAAGGGACTCTCCACTCTTAATAACACACTCTGGCACCGAATCAAAAGAGACACGATATTTGCTCCCTGTTTTCTGTTCCCTGGAGAGATTAGATTCTCTTTGCATGTGCTTTGTAATGCTTAATTTTCCTAGAGTGTCCGAGCTCTGCAAATAGGGCTCTTGAGTCAGCACTTAGCTGCTGCTACCTAATTTTTCAGCCTTTTGCAAAGTGCTGTCCGACATTGAGATGCATTCGCGAGCCAAAAATGTGCTTGGGTCCCTCAGTTTGCAGTGGGGCTCAGTCTTGTGTACATGGTGGTGTTTCAGAGTGGAGAGCATACACTTGTTTCTACCTGCCCACAATCTATAGGCACTAGATACTGGTCTCTTCACAAGAGGGGTCAATTTTCACTCTTAGGGAAGTACACAGATCCTTCATTTCAGCAAGTGCTTAACTATTTCAGTTTCATCCCCCCTTTACCATGGAGAGAGGGAGAGAACAGAAGAATTTCCCCTCATGTCTTGGGCATTTGTAGAAATGCCATGCTCCTGTATTGGAGAAGCACCCTGAGGTTGTTGCCTCACACCTCAGGACAGGGATGGGATTCTCCTCCTTCCTCTGAATGCTGTGCTGCCCTTCCATTCTAAAGAGAGCAAACCAAAACTGCAGCTGGTGTTGCAGAGAACCTGCTGCTGCTGCAGGGCTTCCTGAGGCAGGTGCTGGAGGTCTTGAGCTGAGGCAGCAGCCCCCCACATGCCTTGCCTTGCTGTCCCTGCCAGGTGTGCCCAGGCCATCCTGGAGGCGGATGCCAGCCAGGTGCGCTCCAAGGACCCGCGCTACGAAGCCACTCCGCTGCACTGGGCAAAGAAAGCAGAGGTAAATGGAGCTGATCTGTGGTGAAGGCCTGTGCTGCCACCCAGCACCCAGTTAATCCCTCCTGCTGCTGCTCTTCTCCCTTTCCTGAGTGCATGTGCAGAGCCGTGGGAGTGTCAGAGCCCAGCCAGCAGCATGGCCTTTGATCCCCTTTGCCCTGTGCTGATCAGTGCTGTTTGTCAAGGGGCACAGAGCAGTGGAGCCTTGCAGTGAAACAAACCATCGGGCTCATCCCTACTATGTCCTCTTTGGCCATGAAACTGCCAGCTTGTCCCTTTGCCCTTTTTGTTGGGCAAATGGCAGAGTGTCACTGTTACCCCTAAGGGACCTATCTTCTCGTTGCTCTTCTGTTTCACAGAAGGAGGCAGATAAATGCCTTGAAAACTTCAGAGAGAGTGTGAGGCAGGCACAGGATGGTGGCATGAGGGTTGTGGTCCATCTCCTGCCAGAGTTGGGCAGATCAATGGTGGGAGATGCTGTGCTGGAGCACCTGAGTGATGCTCGTTGAGCTGTTTTCCCTCCTGCAGTGTTACACTGTTCTCAGAAATGTCCTGTGGAGTTTCAGAGCAGACACAAACTTTGCTTGGCTTAGAAGGAGAAGATCAAAAAGCGACTTTCTCCCTCCAGTCTGCAAGGATTTTGGCCTGAGGAGGAACTGGTTTTTTTTCTCCATTGCTCTCAGCCAGTTGCTACACTTGCATAGAAGTCCCCAAATGCCCAGAAGCTCTAGCCAGATTGTGAAACCACTGACTGGTTCTGTGTTAAAAGACAGAGGAACGCCATCTCCAGTGCCTGGAACAGTGCAATTGGCGTCTACCCACCAGCCATGTCCAGGCTAAGGGTCTTGCCTCTTCCCCTGCTTTGCCTGCTGCGAGACCTGGCTCGTTTGAGCACACAGGCAGTTGCCCTCACTATTGCTTTCTCTGTCTCTCTTTCTGTTCTTGCCCTTGTGCACAGATGACCCGGCTGCTGCTGGAGCACGGCGCAGAGGTGAACGCGAGGAGCTGCACGGCTGACCAGGCTCTGCACATCGCCGTGGCGAGGGGCCGCCTCGACTGCGCCATGGTGTTGCTCACCCATGGCGCCAGCACCAATGCCAGGGGCCAGGATGGCAACACGCCCCTGCACCTGGCCATGAAGGTGAGCTTTCTGCTGGGAAGGAGGGACAGGATTTTTTTGGAGGGTCAATGCAGGGTCAGTCTTCCAAGACCCTCCTGGACATGTTCCTGTGTGACCTGATCTAGGTGGACCTTCTTCTGCAGGGAGGTTGCATTAGATGATCTCTACAAGTCCCTTCCAACCCTGCCATGATTCTATGATTCTGTGATATGTCACAGGGTGATTCCTTGTGGGTGCTTTGGCTAATAAAAAGAGGATGAAGGGAAGGAGAAATCCTGTAGCTGTGGGGAGTGTGGCTTTTGACTGAGCTTTCTGTCTTGTCCCCTAGCATGACCACCTGGATATGATCAAAGCCATCATCGTGTTTGGAGGAGATGTTGAGGTCCCAAATGATTTTGGGGAGACACCAGGGCTATTGGCAGCCAGGAGCAGCAAAGGTGAGGGAGCATGTTGGCAGCCTAACAGGGTGAACCCAGCATCCTGTCTCCTCTTGGTGGCCAAAACAGTGTCCTGGGGAGAGGTGAAAACATGCCAAGTGTGGGTGATGCCTCTCCAACATGCTTTCCCAGCTTCTAGTGGCTCACTGGGCAGGCGCTTCCTGAGCTAGCAGCGTGCACTTTGTATTAATGGCCCGTGATGAATTTCTCTTCTATGAGACAGAGATGCAAGAGGAAAAGCTGGCACACACTCCCCCTCTTTCAAGCCAGGATGTCAGGCCCTGCAGGCTCACAAGGGGATGGCTGAGTGCTGCTGAGCTGCCCCAGTGTAAGCAGGCACGGGTGGTTTTTGGTGGCGAGGAGCATGTGTGTCACACACCCTCAAAGCTGCACAGCGTTGGGTGTCCCTACTGTGCCCGAGTCCTGCTGCCTGCTGGTTGGGGAGAGATGCCCTGGACATGCTTTCCCCTTCTCCAGGGCATCCCAGGGTTGTGATGAGGGTCAGGGCTGCTGTGGATTTGCAGAGCCCTCCCCCTGGCATGGGTGTGCGCTGATTCTGATCTGTGACTTCCCCCTTGGTCACCGAAGGTGCGAACCGGAAAGTGCTCTTAGACCTGCTGCAAACTGTAGGGACCGAACGCTGCCACCCACCCAACCCCGACTCCCCAAGCCTGGCACCATCTGCCGCCTCCTCCTTCCTGGAAGGCCAACCTTCCACGTGGAGCAGCTCCAGCAGCTTAGGTAAAGCCTTCCCTGGCCCTCCCTCGCTCTCCTCCCTTCTTGCTTCACAGTGCTGTCTCAGATCTCTTCTGCAGATGGGCCGTGCCTCTGGAGACTGTCTCCTGTCTCTCAGTTTCTGGTGATTCTGTCCTCATTCAGCTGTTGCAGGACCCTGTCTCTTTTTCTCTGCTTTTTCTGTGTGTGTGCTCTAAACTCTCGTACTCCAAACATTTGTTTTATAGACCTGACACAATGCAGTTCTGTAAAAAGAGAAGGCCGATTCCCTCACCCCTCTGGAAGAGGCATGGGACTTGGTTACTTGCATGTACTTTATACATTGGGTCACCTACAGAAGGGAAGGTACTTGTGAATCTGCCTTGAGGACTTCCCAGTGTTGTGCTGGGCACAAGGAACTTAGAAGCATCACTCATGCAGACAGGTGCTAGAGGCCAGCAGCTGGTAGAGAGAAGGGATGAAGCCTGAGAATAAACAATCCTGGTCACTGATTTTATGTTATGCTTAGGCAAAGTGTACCTAAGGGCATATGAATGTGTCCTAGCTCATGCTCTGTCCTGGCCAGATGGTGTGGATAAGCCTCTGGGTCTAATTTGGGTGGTAGTAGTTTAACTGTAGCCAGTAACTGAGCACCACGTATCTGCTCACTCACCCCCCACCTCAGTGCCTTGGTGGGATGGGGAGGAGAATTCAGGGGAGAAAAAGTAAAACAGTTTAGTAACTAAAACAAAATAAAACATAATAACAATAATAATATTATGTAATAACAGTGATGGAAAGAAATAGAGAAATAAACCCAAGGAAAACAGGAAAAAAACCCAAACCAAATGGTGCCCAATATCAGTCGCTCACCACCCACTGACTGATGCTCTAGCAGTGATCTGCCCCTTCCCACTAACTCCTCCCAGTTTATATGGCATGGAATAGCCCTGTGGCTTGTGTGGGTCAGCTGTCCTGGCCATGCTCTCTCCCAGCCTCCTCACTGGCAGGGCAGGGTGAAAAGCAGAAGTAACCAAAACATTCCCATGTTATCAGAACTGATCTCAGCCCAGTGCTGAGAACACTCCCTTAGCAGCTCCTAGGAAGAAAATTAACTCTGTCCCAGCTGAAGCCAGAACACAGGTGCTGGGCTTCCCTCCTCTGGGGAACTCCAGAGCTCAGGGAGAGGCAGCGAGAGGGGTTATGGAGTGAGAATTGAATGAGTTGGCTTTGAGGGAGGCTCTAGAGGCATGGAGGCAGATAACAGCCACTTGTGGTCCCCTTCCCCTGTCAGTTTGATGATTTCCTTTGCAGAGACCCTCTTCTGGGGCTAGAGGACAAACCCTCCCAGGCCCTGGAGTGCGTCTCCACTAGTCTTACTGGCTGGTGGTACCAGGGCTTTCTTCTCACCATAGCCTTGTGAAGGCAACCCCCCAGGTTCACCTCTGATGCAGTGACAGAGCAAGGCCCTTTGTTCGTCATGGACTCTGGCCTTTGAAGAAACTCCTCACCACATTCATTGTCATCTGCAGCCACATTCCAG
Source organism: Colius striatus (assembly GCF_028858725.1). Taxonomy (NCBI): domain Eukaryota; kingdom Metazoa; phylum Chordata; class Aves; order Coliiformes; family Coliidae; genus Colius; species Colius striatus. The sequence continues at coordinate 152,829,248 of NC_084759.1, read as the reverse complement.
CCTGGGTGCTGGCAGAAGTATTTAACTTCTTCTCCCCCTCTTTTTTCTCCTTTTGGTTTGGCAGGCTGGCTGCTCACCTAGCCTGGATCCATGCCCTGCACCCAGCGTGGCCTGGGTGTACATCAGCTAAGGGGTAATGACAAGCCACCCTGTCCCCATGGCCCTCCTGCCTAAGTTACCTTGCAGGAGTAGATTTAGGTTTTCTCTTATGGCTTATAGTGGGCACAGTGCTAGGCTCCGCTTTCTCTCTCACCTGCCGTGCTCATCATCTGCTTCTACAACTCCTGTGTCTCTGCCAGCACATCTCCAGCTGCCTGCTCTAAAGGATGGGGTTTCCTCTCTTTGGTGCAGAGTTTAAGCTTGGGGGGAAGGTGCCTGGTGGCTGGGGGTAAGATGGCTTCAGTCTCCTGCAGGGAGCTATAGTTGTTGGGAAGGGAGTTGGATGTCCCTGTGTGATCATGATGGAAATTGCTTACCACGCTGGTGAGAGGTTTGGGTGCCCTGATCAAACTTCCTGGGGGCAGAGGGAAAGAAAAAGAATGATGGAAGGTTTCCTGATTGACCAAGTATAATTTGGCTGACCACTGTCTCTGAGGGTTCAGGTAGCACAGCAGCATCTCACTTCTCTTTTCCTTTTGGATGTTCTTGGCCCTCTAGGGTACAAGGACCTTCTGTATGTTTCTGCAACACTTGGACAGTTGTTGAAGGCACCAGATGTTTTGGACTCTCCCAGTGAGGGCAGAAGAAAGTAAGTTGAGCACCGCTTTCTGTCCAGGCTCCTGTGCAACTTGAAGGTAAAACCCACGCGTGTGAGTTCTCCCCACCCACACCTGTGGGCATGGCAGCCTCAGAACTGATGGTATCTGACGTCTGTTGACGCAGCAGCTTTTACCAGAACCTTGTCATAGAATCATAGAATGGTAGGGATTGGAAGGGACCTTTAGAGATCATCTAGTCCAACCCGCCTGCAGAAGCAGGGTCACCTAGATCAGGTCACATAGGAACATGTCCAGGCGGGTCTTGAAGACCTCCTAGGAAGGAGCCTCCACACCCTCCCTGGGCAACCTGTGCCAGGGCTCCCTCACCTCAACAGTGAAAGAGTTTTTTCCTATGTTTAAATGGAACTTTTTGTGTTCCAGCTTCATCCCATTACCCCTTGTCCTGTTCCTAGATACCATAGAAAAAAGAGATGCCCCAGCCTCCTGACACCCACCATTTAGATACTTATAAATATTAATGAGATTCCCCCTCAATCTCTTCTCCAGACTAAACAGCCCCAATTCCCGCAGCCTTTCCTCATAAGGAAGATGCTCCAGTCCCCTGATCATCTTGGTGGCCCAGTGCTCGGCTCTCTCCAGCAGTTCCGTGTCCCGCTTGAGCTGGGGAGCCCAGAGCTGGACACAGGACTCCAGATGAGGCCTCACCAGGGCAGAGGAGAGGGGGAGCAGAACCTCCCTCGACTTGCTGGCCACACTCTTCCTGATCCATCCCAGGATGCCATTGGCCTTCTTGGCCACCAGGGCACATTGCTGGCTCAACCTCTGTTTACCCCAGGAGCAGGGGTAGGAGGATTGGCACCAAGACACTGCTACCGGGGTCTTGGGGCTGTCAGCATTTTGTTGACGACACGATACCCATTGCTGCCTAGTAAGGGACATGGGTGCCTCTCCAGCTTGTGAACACCTCTCTGGTGTGGAGGTTAGAGATGGCTGGGAGCGCAGGTGGTGCCTCACCAGCTCTGCCAAGGCTCATCTGGCTGTGCCCAGTTGTGTTTTCAGCTGAGGAAGCACCGCTGGGTTTATTTGCTCGCTGATTACACCGGCCGCTTGCCGCTGCCGTAGTTTTCCATCCCCAGGTCCACATTCCCACGTGGCTGACGGTGATTTATAAACTGTCCCACAGCTCCCAGTCACCCGTGTCTCTCTCTCCCCAGTCACGACCGCCTCCTGTGCCTGGATGGAGGGGGCATCCGGGGCCTGGTGCTCATCCAGCTCCTCCTGGCTATCGAGAAAGCCGCGGGCCGGCCCATCCGGGAGATTTTTGACTGGATTGCGGGGACCAGCACCGGCGGGATCTTGGCCTTGGCTATTGTACACGGTGAGGGCAGTGCAAACAACGGGCCCCTTTTGCCCCTGTGGGAAGCAGGTGCGGGGTGGGAGCTGCCTCTCTGAGTCCTGACTGAGATTTGGAGTCCCTGCAAAAAGGAGGAGGATATGTTTGTTCATGAAGGAGAGTCCAAGCCTGTCTTGGTGCTTGCTTCTTCCATCAGCTGCCTTGAGCAGCTTCCCGGGAAGCACGTGGTGGCAGAGGGAGATGCTCTGTTCTTCCTGCTCTCCCCATGGGGGTGTTACAGGAAGGCAATCCACGCTTTCTGGTAGCGGGAAGCTCTGCTCCAAGCTTGCCCTTCCTCTTTGATCCTTCCCAGTCACGCTGCTGAGGCCTGGGCAGAGGAGACGGGCAGCTCGGGAAGGGGATGGGCTTGGGAATGCCAGCACCTTGTCTCCTGCTGGTCCTGAGAAGTCCCAGGTCTGATGTACTCTTTGTTCTACCTGCCCTTCCTCGCCCTTCTTCCCACCCCCTGCTCCTGCCCGCCTCAGGGAAGTCCATGGACTACATGCGCTGCCTGTACTTCCGCATGAAGGACATGGTGTTCCAGGGCTCTCGGCCCTACGAGTCAGAGCCCCTGGATGAGTTCTTGAAGAAGGAATTTGGGGAAAACACCAAAATGACAGATGTCCAGACACCCAAGTAAGTCCTGCCTGGGGCTGGTGATTGATGATGTCCCGAGTGTGCTGCAGACCCCTCTCAGCAGAAATGCTCAGCTTCTCCATAGAGCAGATCTGGAAGAGTGTGATGTGCAGAGTATTGAAGCCATAAGCATGGCGGTTTTTGTCCATCTTTCTCTGTCATGTCCTCTCCCCCAGGGTCATGGTGACGGGGACACTGTGTGACCGGCAGCCAGCTGAGCTCCACCTGTTCCGGAATTACCCCGTACCGGAGACAAAAACCCCCACTGAATATAAAACAAGCGCATCTTTCAAACCCCTCACTCAGCCAGAGCGTAAGTACTGGCACACAGCAGCCTAGCTGGTTGATAAGGGCGGGCTCTGTCTCTCAGAGATGGAACATTTCATAGAATCATAGAATGGTAGGGGTTGGAAGGGACCTTTAGAGATCATCTGGTCCAACCCGCCTGCAGAAGCAGGTTCACCTAGATCAGGTCGCATAGGAACATGTCCAGGTGGGTCTTGAAGACCTCCAAGGAAGGAGCCTCCACACCCTCCCCGGGCAGCCTGTGCCAGGGCTCCCTCACCTCAACAGTGAAAGAGTTTTTTTTCTTATGTTCAAGTGGAACTTTTTGTGTTCCAGCTTCATCCCATTACCCCCTGTCCTGTTGCTAGCTACAATAGAAAAAAGGGATGTCCCAACCTCCTGACACCCACCCTTTAGATATTTGTAAATGTTAATAAGATTTCCCCAGTCTCCTCCAGACTAAACAGCCCCAGTTCCCGCAGCCTTTCCTCATATGAAAGATGTTCCAGTCCCCTGATCATCTTGGTGGCCCTGCGCTGGACTCTCTCTAGCACTCCCCTGTCCCTCTTAAGCTGAGGAGCCCAGAACTGGACACAGGACTCCAGATGAAGCCCTAGCAGGGCAGAGTAGAGAGGGCGAAGAACCTCCCTTGACCTACTGGCCACACTCTTCTTGATGTATCCTAGGATGCCATTGGCCTTCTTGGCCACGAGGGCACATTGCTGGCTCATATTTAGCTTATTATCAATCAGGACTCCCAGGTCTCTCTCTGCAGAGCTGCTCTTCAGCAGTTCAACCCCCAGCCTGTACTGCTGCATGGGGTTGTTCCTTCCCAGATACAGGACTCTGCATTTCCTCTCCTTCCTCCCATCACTCTGAAAATCAGTGTGTCCCAACAATGGCTCATCCCTGATCTTGACTTGTAGCTTGGTCCTAGTGATGATTCCCTTTTCTCCTTCCTCTCTCCTTCTCCTTTGGCTGTTGAGGTCCATGAGGAAGGGATCTGCTAGGGGTACAGTCAGTACCTTTCCCTGGCCTCTCAGGAGCATATTAAGATGGAAAAGCTGCCTAACTGAAACACAGCCCCCTCCAGATCTGCAACCATAATGGGTGCACTGTCACAATAGCAGCAGGGAAGCTGGCAGACAGCAAATTTGACCCGGGACACGCAGAAAGCGGCCAAAACGTCTATTAATGCACCCCAAAGAATCCCGTGCGTCTGAGCAGAAGCCCTCCCGTTGGGAGGAAGAGGCAGGAGTGTGTGGGGCAGGGTGTTGCGGGGCCGTGGGCGGGAGGCAGCCGCGGGAGCTCGTGCGCGTTGTGTCCCCGCAGAGCAGCTGGTGTGGCGCGCGGCTCGCTGCAGCGGCGCCGCTCCCACCTACTTCAGGCCCATCGGGCGCTTCCTGGACGGCGGGCTGCTGGCCAACAACCCCACCCTCGATGCCATGGCCGAGATACACCACTACAACAAGACGCTCCTCAAGAAGGTGAGGGCGCGTCCTGGCCGGTAACCCGGGCTTTGTCGGTTCTGCTGAGCCTCCCTTCAACGGGAAGAGGGTTTGGGCGTGGGGACCTCTCTAGCAGACAGGTTGTCAGTGCAGCAGCCAAGAAGGGAGCGTATGGAAGATGTGTGTGATGTGTAAGATGTGGGGCTGGAGAGCTGTCTGGCAGAAAAGGACATGGGGATGTTGGTCATCAGGCAACTGGACATGAGCCAGCAGTGTGCCCAGGTGGCCAAGGAGACCTGTGGCATCCTGGCTCGGATCAGAAATAGTGTGGCCAGCAGGAGCAGGGAAGTGATTGTCCCCCTGCTGTTAGCACTGGAGAGGCTGCACCTCGAGTGCTGGGTTCAGTTCTGGGCCCCTCACTACAACAAAGACCAGCATGTCCAGAGACAGGCAACGAAGCTGATGAAGGGTCTGGAGGACAAGTCTTATGAGTCTTATTGAACTGGGGGTGTTTAGCCTGGAGAAGAGGAAGCTGAGGGGAGACATGATCACTGTCTACAGCTACCTGAAAGGAGGTTGTGGCAAAGTGGGGGTCAGTCTCTTCTCTCCAGTAATGAATGAGAGGACAAGAGGAAATGGGCTCAAGCTGCTCCAGGGTAGGTTTAGATTGGAGATTAGGAGGAACTTTTTCAATGAGAGGGTTGTTAGACACTGGCCCAGGGAGGTGGTGGAGTCCCCATCCCTGGAGGTGTTTGAAAGCCATGTAGGTGAGGTGCTGAGGGACACGGTTCAGTGATGGGCTTGGCAGTGTGAGGTTAGTTGATGATGATAAAAACTTTTCCAACCAAAACAATTCTATAATTTTGTTGTATAAGTATGTATATATTTTGGGAATGGTGGCTGAGAGGTGAAATACCTCTTGTGACAAGGGTGTGAGACAGGGAGGCAGCCCCATCAGCCTGTCCTTGCTACTTTAAGCAAGGATGGTTCAGTTGATGATTGTGTGTGGCCCTTGATGCAGCTCTACAGGGCCTTTTTTGCCCTGTAAGATAAATGGAGAAGATGATGGCAGGGCACTCTGCAAGGCTGAAGCATGAATGCCTTCTGTGGTGTGGCAAGTTCCTCAGAAAGATGACTGACTACTGGAAAGGGGAGGTGTGTTGCCAAAGAGCTGGACTGTTACACAGTCACCTGGTCTTTGGGGTGATCCTGTGGATTTGGCTGCAGCCAGGGCTCAAAGGGACAGAACAGTGCAACTGTTGAAGTCACGTGGATTATTCCTGTCTTCTCCAGGCAGAACTAAAGGGCGAGGGTGAGAAGAGGTTCCTCAGCCTTTTACCTTGACTCTCAGAGCTTCCCCAAGACTGCTGTAAAAGACAAGCTCAGCCTTCTTTGTCAGTCCTTGCGAATAAATGTTGTGTTTGTCCACAGGGTCAGAGGCAGAAAGTAAGGAAGTTGGGGCTGGTGGTGTCCCTGGGAACAGGGAAGCCCCCGCAGGTCCCAGTGAGCTCTGTGGATGTTTTCCGCCCCTCCAACCCCTGGGAGCTGGCGAAGACCGTCTTTGGGGCCAGGGAGCTGGGCAAGATGGTGGTGGATTGTGTGAGTATTGAGGGGAGGAGGGCATGGGGAAAACACCTGGGGCTGGTTTCCAGTCTTCAGCTTCTTCCTTTTGGAAGAAAATGGTATTTCCTTGGAACTGCTCCGGCCATGGGCAGCCCAAGCTGTGGATGAGGTGGGGGACTTCAGGGCTGTGGGAGCACAGCAGGTCTGAAGCCCTTGTCTGCATCTTTGGGGTTTTGAGGGCTAAGGGAGGTTCTCGCAGCTGAGAGGAGCTGAGGACAGGGTGGTGGTCAGTGACCCTAAGGAATGTTAAGGAACTCATAGTAGGTAAGAGTTGGTGAAACGCAGTATCCCTCCAGGGAGCATTGATTATCATCTGAGCAACCTGGGCCAAAGAATGAAAAAAGAACCCCAAATCACACCTCAGAAAACAGTGATTCATTTTTCCTAGAAAGACTTTGTTATCCCCACTGGGGACATTGATAAATGGTAGAGAAATGCAAGTGTCACTAATAAAAGCAGTATCACTAGTAACAGTAGTTAGAGCTGTGGTTAGGAGTGTGTAATAGCCATATGTTCTTGCACGTTTCAGGAAGAAGCTCATGAAATGTGTGTGAAAAAAACGCTCCAAATGTACTAAAGCCAGAAAGATCAGAGCTGAGGTTCCAGGTGGCATCTTGATTCAGTTGCTTTAGCTCCATTTAGCTTCCTAAAACCAAAAAATGCCCAGAGAGGTCCCCGTGCTTCTGCTGTCTTACTGCAGGGCTCGCAGGGAGGCCATCCAGCAGTAATCAGAGGCCCTGCTGGCCTTGGGCAGAAATGGGCAGGGCTACGTTCCCAGGGAGGGAATGTGATTCAGATCATCCTGGGGCTTTCTTTAAGGGAATCCCCTCGGAGCTGTGGTGGATGGAGGATCTGTAGGGTGCAATTCCTTGTGTCCCAAGGGCCAGGAGCACCGTCCTTACGTGAAAATAAACAGCTAAAAAGCCATCCTTCCCTCGGAGGTGGATGCAGGCCCTTGCTCCCGGCCTGCCCCTCTGAGGCTCTGCTCCTCCCGCAGTGCACCGACGCAGACGGCCCCGCCGTGGATCGGGCCCGGGCCTGGTGTGAGATGACAGACATCCCCTATTTCCGGTAGGAGCTTCCTCTCCCCTCCCTGCACCCACCTGTTTTTATCCCTCTTGCTTCAGACCTGCCTCTGGCATGAGCCATCCCAAATAATGGCCCCTCTGGTGCGATCCCTGCCCAAGCCTGTGCTGCTGACCCATGTAACGCAGGACACTGTGGGAAGTGATGCACCCCGTGTCTGGGGGCAGTCAGTGGGGGCTCAGGGGATGCACATCCCGCCCTGTTTCCCTCATGCTCAGTGTGTTCCGGGGCTCCTGCCTTTGGTGGTGCTGGTGCTGAGCTGCGGCTCAGCCTGGAGTGTGGTTGGGAAGGAGGGGGAAGGCCTCTGCCCCGGCAGCCTGCTGGAGAAGGGCAATGGGACAGGCAGGGCAGCGGGAGCCGCTCGGCACAGGCCTCACGCTTGGCTGGCTCACTGCCTCACCATCTTCTGTGCCCTCTTGCTGCGTGCAGGCTTAGCCCTCAGCTGCACACGGAGGTGATGCTGGACGAGGTGAACGACACGGTGCTGGTGAACGCTCTGTGGGACACCCAGCTTTACATCTACCAGCAGCGGGAGCAGTTCGAGCAGCTGGTGCAACACCTCTGCCAGTGACTGACCTGGAGGCTCCCGTCCGTCCCCGTGGTGATCCATCCCCTGAAGTGCCTCGGATTTGCCCTTAACCAAGGTGTTGAGGTGGGGGAGGGACGGCTGCTACGACTACTAGTGAGGAGTTAATGATATTTAATAGACAACAGTGCACATACACACGTATCCCAGGAGACACCTGTGTACTCCCACACAGCTGTGAAATGCTGATGGTTGTTTTCCTGCTGTAGCCCCATCCCTGGTGCTGTGCCGGGTTTTGTTGCTCTGCTCTCTGAACACACAGCCCTTCCCAGAAGGCAGAGCCCCTACCTACCTGTCCTGAGCTGTAGCAGCTGGAGTCTGTCTCCTGGCTGGGCAGCACCTCCACTGACAAAGCACCACGCACCTTCCCGTGTCACAGAACAGGCCAAGGATGGGTAAAGCTTCAGGGATTACTTGGCCCACTGGGGCTGAGGCCTTCTGGAGTGTAATGTGGGAGGAGAAAGAGTTTCTCTTCCTTCCTCAACATGCCCCATTGGAAGGGGAGCAGAAACACTGCCACTTTCTGCAGTAGCTATGACACAAATGTTGAGACTGGCCTTAGGATAGGGGGACCCTCTCCTGAGCACCGGTTCCATCACACTTTCCCTTTTCCCCTCTGAGATGGACTGACAGCGTGGGTACAGACTGTGCCCAGGGGGAGAGCAGACACCCCCAGAGACTGTTTTGTACCACCTGACTTGCTGTGCTCCTCTTTGCTCAAGGGCTGGGATGAGAAAGCCTGTCTTCACTCTCAGCAAGCTCCAGACAAGGAACAATAGCCTTGACTTGGTAGTGAGTTTGTTTCTCTTTGTTCTTAAAGTGGAACTGAAATGCTCTGGGATAAGTCCCACCAAAGCAACTGACCCTGTGACATTTTGGATTTCTTTTGTTGTTGTTGCTGAAAACAATGAATGTTCCACCACTCAGTGTTTCTGTGGTAAGTTTTCATGTTTAGAAATAATGTGTCTATTTATTTGGAGGTGTTTGGAGGAGTAGCCTGAAAAACTGAATTCATTCTCATTTGTTTTTGGCTGGGTGGACTGCCGTTGTGCTGTTGCCACCGCGACATGAAATAAAGAGAGCTTTGTGTTTGGTTCCACTGTCGTGCGGTCTGTGGTTTGTCTTTTTCCCTCTCTCCACCCTCCAGAGTCCCACAGGGCTTCTGTGCTTGCAGCTTTGGAATTTCTTACTGGTAGAAAACCAGGAATTGATCTGCTTGAGGCCCAGGACTGTACCTGTACAGTGAGGAGTGAATGGCCTGGACCTGCAGCCAGCCCCGGGAACTGTGTGTGGAGAGGCTTTGGACCAGCTCCCATGTGACAATTCTTTGGGATTCCTAAAGAGAGGAATACCCTCAGAAAAAAAAAAAGCCTGGAGATGGAGCTTTATCTTTGGTATCCTCAGGTGGTTCCTGAATGAGGTAACTGCTGCAAGGCTGCTGGACCTGGTGCCCACTGGGCAGGGATGGTACTGGCAGCAGGCTGGGCCACAGTCATCAGTAGGGCTAAAAATATAGTATCTGCCTTCTGCTTCACTTTCACAAATGAAGTTCATAGAATCATGAATCACACAATGGTCAGGGCTGGAAGGGGCCTCTAGAAATCATCCAGCCCAACCCCCTGCTAAAGCAGGTTCCCCTCAATCAGGTCACACCGGAACGTGTCCAGGCAGGTTTGGAAACCTCCAGAGCAGGAGACTCCGCACCCTCCCTGGGCAGCCTGGGCCTGAAATTGTGGAATTAAGAGGCTTTTAGTATAAAGGTTTTCTTTTTCCTACCTAATGGAGGGACTTACCTTCCTGTGGAAAAAATCCCACACCACCTCTCAAGATAGAGAGAATGTGAGCTCCTTTCTGTGTTTTTTGTCTCTGCTTTGCGCTCTTCCTGCCCCTTTTTCTAAGCCTGCACCAACCTGCAGGGTCTTCTCGAGGTGATGTTGCCTTCAGGCTCCTTCCACGCAGCAAGGAGAGCAGGGGTTCAGACACAAGCTCCTGCCTGCCTTTGGGGAGTCTCGCTGAGATGGGGTGGGAGGGAGGCCAAGGGCCAGAGAGCCCTGGGGTGGAGAAATAGCAGGCAAGGAAAAGGTGAAACCCATCCTGAGCTTTCCTTACCTTTCCCACTGTCCGCTGCTCTTTGCTGATAGGGATCTGCTGTCTTGAGAGGTGCCTGCTGAGAGACACCTGGCGATGCTCTGTGAGTGGAGCAGCGGCAGAGGCAGTGAGCCCCAAGGAAGTTGCTCTGGCAGGTAGCAGAGGTAGAGAGCCCTGAGGCAGTTACTCTGGCAGGTGGCAGTGCTGGAGGCAGCGAGCCCTGAGGCAGTTGCTCTGGCAGGTGGCTGGCTCGGCAGGTGTCGGGCAGGGAGAGCTGGGTACCGACCTGGCAATCAATAATGCAAGGAGGTAGTCACATGCCCTCGCTGGCTGTCACAGGATTCCTCTCTCCCCAGAGTCTGGTTACTTCCAGAGATCAAGTTCCAGCCTCTTGGCTGGTGAATTATTAAACTCTAGCAGCGCTCCATTCCCTTTGTACCACGTCTGTGTCTTCCTGCTGTCCGTCCTTCCTTCCTTCCTTCCTTCTCCCCCAGTGACGGGCTCTTGCCATCCAGCTGGCTGTGCAGAAGCAGAGTCCTCCAGGCTAGTACAGCACCTTGTGCTCTCCTTTGCTGTTTGCTTTCCTGTGGGGGAGGGATAAAAGCTCCAGAGATGGACCTGTCCTACAGATCCACCATCTCCATCTATAAGGTAAGTGCCAACACCGAAGGCTGCTCCTCGGGAGAGACGTGAGGGTGGGAGGGAAAGAGCTGTTTTCTGCCAAAGGCTCCCTTGGACACGGCTCAGGGCTGGATCCATCCTTGGGCTGAGCTGCAGCAGCTCCTGTGGGGCTCTGGGTGCTGTTTGAGAGCAGGTGACAGGCAGGAGGGGTGACTGGTGTGGGTCTTCAGGCAAATCCGGGAGGGAACTGGGCAAGCAGGGTGGTTTGGACATGGAGAGTGTGAGGAACAACGCACCTTTGTTGCTGGTGGGAAGCTGGAGCTCAGTCAGCTGCTCTCCCTTTTGCTGGAAAGAGCAGCCCGGTCTCACAAACGCTTCCCCACGCACACTGGTGCTCCACCAAGGTGGTGAGCACTGGCAGAAGAGGGAATGGCTTATTCCAGCCTCTGGATTTCTCTGCTGTGGGCAACAAACACCTTAAATCCACGCAGCAGGTAGGAGTGGAGAGGCTGGCCTGAAGCAGTCCATCCCTTCTCTGAGCAAGCTGCTGACTCTGCAGATCCCGGCCAGGAAAAAGCCATGTTCATGCCTGGATAAAAAAGCAGTGTCCCCTCCCTCACCCCAATGGGCTTGGGCTGCTCAGATCCCCTTGTAGCTACTCCCCTGTGTGCAGTGCATGAGGCCCTCAAGAGAAAGCCATCTTCAGGTGGTGGCAGTGGCTGCTGAGGTCTCTGGGGCATGGGGAAGGGCGGCATTAATGTGCTTCTGCCTGGCCACAGAGTATCCTGGAGCAGTTCAACCCCGCGCTGGAGAACCTGGTGTACCTGGGCAACAACTACCTGCGCGCCTTCCACGGTGAGATGGGGCCCACACACCCGGGGCTCTGCACCCTGCTGCTGCTGCATCCCTCCCTGGCGGCCCCTGAGCCGCCACCCAGCACAGGGTTGCTGGTGCCTGTCCCCCTCTGATGTGTCCTGAGCTGCTCTTAAGCCCTCTCCTCCTCCAGGAGCCACGGCTGTCAGCGGGCAGACGTGGGGAGAGTTGGGGTGCCCTTGCCTATAGGCGAGCGAGGTCCCAGGGAGTGGCTGTCCTGTGCACTGCTTGGTGGTGTGGGTGGGAAGGCAGGCCAGATCCTTACCTCCCCTCTCCTCTGCTCTGCTCTCCTCACAGCATTATCCAAAGCAGCTGAAGTGTATTTTAAGGCAATCGAGAAGATTGGGGAGCAAGCGCTGCAAAGCTCCAACTCGCACATGCTGGGTAAGGCTCTCCTCCTCTGTCCTCTCATGAGCCACAGGGACATTGTTTGGCCTTCCCCCTTAGCTGGTTCCTTTCTAGAAAAGTGCTCTAAATGGTGTCTCACAGCACCAGGCCCTGTCCAGGCAGTGAGTCACATTTATGGAATATCCCCAAGGCCTTATCTCTCTCTGAGTTCAGTGGCTGAGCCCAGCTCCTGTGATGCACCTCCAGCAAAAGAGCTCTCATGGAAACCGCTTCTTGCTGAGGCATCCTGCCCTAAGAGCTGAAGCTTTTAATCTTGGAGAAACCATTTTGCTCTTCCTTGCCAGATGTGAAGGAAAAGCTGGAGAGCACAGACTGACAACAGGCGATGGGGTGTTGTCCTGACCCTGCAGCCGGCTGAGATGGCATCTTAGAGTTGAGGGGCTCACACTCAGCAGCACAAATAATTCTGCAGCCTAATATCAGCAGCTGAAAATACATTCAGAGAACTGATCTACTGCTAAACATTTGAGTTAAAAACTTCCAACAGGTGTATCCCTTCACAACAACCACCCCAGGCAATGCTATAGGCTTGAGGCAGAGTGACTGGAAAAGGACCTGGGGCTGTTAATCGACAGGCAACTGAATATGAGCCAGCAGCGTGCCCAGGTGGCCAAGGAGGCCAGTGGCATCCTGGCTTGGGTCAGAAATAGTGTGGCCAGCAGGACCAGGGAAGTGATTGTCCCCCTGTACTGGTGAGGCTGCACCTCGAGTGCTGTGTTCAGTTCTGGGCCTCTCCACTACAAGAGGGACACTGAGGTGCTGATGAGTGTCCAGAGATGGGCAACGGAGCTGGTGAAGGGTCTGAGAGCACAAATCTGATGAAGAGCAGCTGAGGGAGCTGGGGGTGTTTAGCCCGGAGAAGAGGAGGCTGGGGGGAGACATGATCACTCTCTACAGATACCTGAAAGGAGGTTGTAGTGGAGTTGGGGTCAGTCTCTTCTCTCCAGTAACAAGTGATAGGACAAGAGGAAATGCCTTCAAGTTGCACCAGGGGAGGTTTAGATTGGAGATTAGGAAGAACTTTTTCAGTGAGAGGGTTGTCAGACATTGGCACAGGCTGCCCAGGGAGGTGGTGGAGTCCCCATCCCTGGAGGCATTTAAAAGATGCAGAGATAAGGTGCTGAGGGACATGGTCCAGTGTTTGGCTTGGCAGTGTGAGGTGAGTGGTTGGAACTGATGATCTTAAAGGTCTTTTCCAACCAAAACAATTCTTTGATTCTACAGACTCCTGTTGTCCTCTGCATGACACAGCTTACTCCTCTGTTCCCTGTCATCTGTCTCTTTCTTTCCTGGTTTATAATACCAACACTAGTGGGGTGGGACTGTGCACAGCATCAGCAGCGGGTGCTGGAGCTGCTTTCCTGTAGGACAGCCAGAACCTGTGTCTGGAAGGGTTAGAAATGGGTCTTGTAGCAGAGTGAAGCCCAGAGCCCCTGGCAGTGGAAGGCTGCCTGCGGGGGAGGTAGCAGTGTTGGTGTGGCACAGCCCTGCGTTGGCAGTGCCCTTGGAGCACGTGGCGGTGGAGCTGAGCCCTGGGGAGGAAGGCTGTGTCAGGGTGCAGGGAGCAGCGTGCTGCGGTGCTCGTTGGACTTTTGCACCCCTGTGCTGCCAGCCCGAGCGGCATGCTGCTGCTCTGCCTCCCCGGGAGCGCCAGGAAATGGCCGCGGGATTTCCTCACCCTCTGCCGCCTCCTTCCCCAAAGGTGAGATTCTGGTGCAGATGTCTGACACGCAGAGGCTCCTGAGCTCCGATCTGGAAGTCGTGGTGAGTGGTTTTCCCGAGGGCTGGTGCATGTGGGGCAAGGGAAAAAGGGATTTCCTTTACCACAGCTTGCCAGCATTTGCCCAGCGATCCCAGTCTCCTGCCCTCTCGCGTCCCGTGCCCTCCCTGCTGCCTGGCACAGAGCCTGGCTGCTGCTCCATGGCTAGGGGACTGCCCCTGCCTTTTCCCAGCACGGTGGCTGGTGTGCAGTAGACCAGCAGTGCCTGTCTCTGAAGATGGCCATCCCCTCTTTCCGTGGGTGGCAGTGATGGGACAGGAGTGGAGGGGATGACAACCCTTCCACATACCGCTGGTAGTGCCCGTGCTGAAGCTGGAGGGTTAACGGTCAGGCTAGGTGCTGAGTGCTGGCCCCCAGGCTGCAGGACTGCTTCATGAGAGCCCTGATGTGCCCATTTCTGGCTTCTTGGAGAGGTTCCAGGTGGCAAGAGAGTCACTGTCTCCACAGGTTTTATGAGCTGCCCCTCGCCACGGTGCAGGTAACACCCCATATGGGGAAGGGATGAGGGTAATGACTCTGTCACCTCTTCCAGGCTCAGACCTTCCACGTGGACCTGCTGCAGCACATGGAGAAGAACACCAAAATGGACGTGCAGTTCATCAGTGTGAGTGAACCCCCTTCTTCAACCCTCCCTGTTTCCCTCTCCCTGCCACCCAAGGGCTTTTTCCTGAGCACTTGAGCCATTTCCCTGGCATTCTTCAGCAGGAGTTAGGGGAGCTTATCTTCCCCCACCGTGGAGCAAACCCCTCCCCTAATCTGGCCAATGATGAAGGGCTAAAGGGGCAGGTGGCTGCTCTTTGTGCAGTGGGACCTGCCAAATTCAGCGTTCTGGGGTAGTGGACAGAAGAGTGTGGGCAGCAGGTTGAGGGAGGTTCTTCTTTCCCTCTGCTATGCCCTGCTGAAGCCTCATCTGGAGTCCTGTGTCCAGTTCGGGGTTCTCCAGCTCAAGAGAGACAGGGAACTGCTGGAGAGAGTCCAGCACAGGGCCACCAAGATGATCAGGGAACTGGAGCATCTCTCTTATGAGAAATGGCTGTGGAATCTGGGGCTGTTCAGCATGGAGAAGGTGGAGGGGGGGCCTCATCAACACTTCTAAGTACCTAAAGGGTGGATGTTAGGAGGACTTTTTTCTGCAGTGCCCAGTGACAGGACGAGGGGTAATGGGCATAAGCTGGAACACAAAAAGTTCCACTGAAACCCAAGGAAAAACTTCTTACCCATGAGGGTGAGGGAGCCCTGGCCTGGGCTGCCCAGGGAGGGTGTGGCATCTCCTGCTCTGGAGGTTTCCAGACCTGCCTGGACATATTTCTGTGTGATCTGATCAATGGGAACCAGGGGGTTGGACTGGATGATCTCCAGAGGCCCCTTCCAACCCCTACTATTCTATGATTCAATGATTCAAATGCTTCTATGGGATGGAGACTTGGCAGAGTTACTAGCTTCCCCAAACCACAGTCTCTGCATGGCTGTGGGTCCCATGCTGATGTAGCCCAGCTGACCATGCTGGTGGAGTAGTGCCACGGAGGGAGACAGAGCACTGGGGACTTGCTCCTCGTACCAGGGGAGCTGAGTTCCAGCTCTTGCTCCCAAGATCTTGAGGTTCATCAAAACCTTCAAAACAAAGAGAAAGGTAAAGACCTTTTTGTAAGAGGTCCATCTGAAGCCTGCTTTCAGGGGGACTCAGATGCTCACGCACCCATCAGAGCAGGACCTTCCCTGCAGCACAGCCTGGCTGTGTCTCTGGTTCCTCACCAAGCCTGGTTTCCTCCTGGCAGGAGAGCCAGAAGCATTATGAACTGGAGTACCAGCGCAGAGCCACCCACCTGGATAAGTGCATGGCAGAGCTGTGGAGAATGGAGAGGGCCCGAGATAAAAATGTCCGGGAGATGAAGGTGAGCTGTGATTCCGGGAAGAGGAGTTGGAAAAAGAACTGGATGATGCCTCTGGAGCCAGCGCTGATTTCTCAGCAGCATCATCCTTCCTCAGAAGCCAAGGGGTTGGCCCTGGTGTTCCAAAGGCAGCAGACTTATTTGGAAAGGAGGAAACTTTTCTACGGGCTGCTGCTGCCCTGTGGTGCCCTCTCCTGCCAAACCCTTTCCTCATTTGGCAAGGACTTAATCGCTGGCACTCTGCTCCAGCTCCTCTGTGCTGCTTCAGCGCTTTGAGCGCACTGGGGAGCCCGGAGACAACCCATTTCAACCCTTCCCCTGCCATGGGTGAGTGACCCTGCTTGGCTGGATTTACACCGTTCCCTTTCCCCCTCCTTCCCCCGTGGGCCAGGAGAACGTGATGCGCCTGCGCTCGGAGATGCAGGCGTTTGTCTCTGAGAGCCAGAGGGAGGCTGAGCTGGAGGAGAAACGCCGCTACCGCTTCCTGGCTGAAAAGCACCAGATGCTCTACAACACTCTCCTTCAGTTTTACAGCAGGGTACGGCCCTGGGTGGCATGGCTGGAGGGGAGGGCATGCAGGAGTGGACAGGAAAAACTGTAGTTCCCTTCTTGTCGTAGCGTACAGTCTGGCTGCAGCAGGCTGGGAGAGCACGGCTGGGGCTGGGGATGGTGCCGACGAGGGGTTAGTTGGGGGTGGGAGCGATGGGAGAGGGAAGGTGGTTCGTAGCAGGGCCTTTGGGACCACAGGGTGTCTTCTGCAGAGAAATTCACTCCCGGGGAGCTGTTGGGCCAATTCCCACAAACCTAATTTGGGGAGAATCCCGTTCCCTAACCTAATATGCACAGCAGCCTTCTGCTCCCTCTGTAGCTGCTCTGCCCTGTCCATCACCTCCTCCTCTTCCCTCTCTGCCCAGGCCCGGGGCATGATCCAGACCAAGGCACCGCGGTGGAAGGAGCAGCTGGAGGCCACCCGCAACCCCGCCAACAGCCACTCGCAGGGGCTCCTGGCAGCCTCCCATGGCCAGGGATACCCGTCGGGCCGGCACACCCCCACACACCTCGACATGGTGAGCAGCCCACCAGCAGCCTCTGCCTTGGCGGTGGCCAGGCTGCGGGGCAATGGCAGCCCATGGCCGACCCTGGTACCTGCTGCCTTGTCCAGCTCCCGTGGCCTTCCCTGGCCGAGAGGAAGGGAAGCGCGTGTGGGGGCTGTGAGGGGGGCACGTGCTGGGTTTGGCTTTCTGAGAAGGACTGGATATCTCTCAGAGAAACTCCTGTGGATTCAGGCTCCTTTCCTTCCAACAGCCCCAGAGACCCCTCGGGGACTTTGTTCCTTCCATGACTGGGAGTAGATCCAGCGTCTTCTCTCCAGACCCTCCGGAAATGAGACTGTCTCCTCAACCAGAGTCCCCCAGGAGGCCGCTGCGGAGGACACCATCAGCCAGTAGGAACCCTGTCTGGGAGCAGTGCTGGGGGGGGTACACAGCGGTGGGGCCTCTCTGGGGAATGGGATTGGGTTTGGGGAGGGACCACCACTCTGTCACACCACCGATCCCCAGCTGCAGTCCTGGGCACGGCGAGAAGACAGGGCTGAATGAGGCAGGGGGTGAGCACAACCTTCAGAGCAGGGTCCTTCTAGGACAAAGCCAAGTTTCCTGGCTGATGTGCAATTTTCAAGGCTCCTTGAACCACAAGGGCTGGTTCTTAGCAGAGTTGCCATTTTGTCAACGTGCCTTCTTTTGTGACACCAGATTAGATGTTACCCTGCCCTGGAAAACCCAACCAGTTACCTCATGTCTCACCTGCTTTTCCTTCCTGAAAAAACTGAGCTTATAGTGGTTTGGTTTCATTATGTTTTTTTAAAAGGGGCAGGGGGAGAGGAAAACAACCTGGATTCTCAGTTGCTGAAGCAGGATTGGGCAGGCAGTGACTATGCCCTAGACATCTGGCCAGAGAGGACACAGAATCATTTCATTTTGGTTGGAAAAGTCCTTTAAGATCATCAAGTCCAACCACAATGAAGCAGAATCATGGACTCATTTCTGTTGGAAAAGACCTTTAAGATCATTGAGTCCACTCGCCTCACACTGGCAAACCCACCACTGAACCATGTCCCTCAGCACCTCATCCTTTAAATACCTCCAGGGATGGTGACTCCACCAGCTCCCTGGGCAGCCTGTGCCAGTGCTTAACAACCCTCTCAGTGAAAAAGTTCTTCCTAATTCCAATCTAACCTTCCCATGGCACGTCTTGAGGCTGTTTCCTCTCTCCCTGTCATTCATTACTGGAGAGAAGAGGCTGATCCCATGGTGCAAAGCAAGTGGTTTCATCTAGCTTTTTCTCCTGCAAGATGAATGTTTTACCCTTTCCCAGCAAAGGCCGTCTACCCTTCTAGGACAATCCGTTGCCCGGGGCAGCGCGTGCCTTGCAGGGGGACGCTGGAGTCGAGCCAGGCCCCCCCGTGATGCCTCCCTGCAGGTTTGGTGCCGCCGGGCCGCGTGTCCCGCTCGGGTTCCTTCGGCGAGGCGGGCAGTGGGAGCGGGGCCCGTCGGCGGGCCGGCGTGACGAGGGCGCAGGCCATCGCGGCCCACGCGGCCGGCGCCAACCGGACCCTGCTGCGCTTCCAGCCCGGAGACGTCATCACCGTGCTGATGCCGGACGCGCAGAACGGCTGGCTCTACGGCAAGCTGGAGGGCTCGGACACGTACGTGGCTTCCCCACTGTACATCGGGGTGTTGGGCAGGGACTCGAGAGGCTCAAGCACACGACTGTCTCCTGTCCTCCTCTCCTGGAGGCTGTGTGTCTCCTGCCATCTGTTTGGGATGTAGTCATGGCCTCAGTCCTGGCTGTACCTCTCGTGGAGGAGATGCGGTAGGGCAGGGTGAGCGTGGCAGAAGAGCCAGAGATGCAGTGACCTCTTCCTTGCTTATGTGGCTGAGTGACTGCTGTCATGAGAGCCAGCTCAGGGCCGTGAACTGCTGGAGTTACCTGAGAGGCCTGGCATTTCTCATCTCACACCACTCCTCCCGGCACAGGCAGGACATGGAAACTGCTGCACCCAGCGCTTACTGAATTACTTACTGCCCGTGGCACTGCCTGTGTGCAAAGCCTGCCCCGTTCCACAGGGCACCCCCGCACCGGGCTCCACAGGGAAGCTCCTGCCTGGGTGTGAGATGAGGAAAAGCAGAGCCTTTCTTTTCTTGTGGGAGGGTTTCTGGGGTGGAGCTGCTTCGCCCTGAGTAGAAGGGATTTCCACAGCTCCCTTCTTCTGTGCCGACCTTTGATGACCGCGCTCAGCCGGAGCGTCTCTTCCTGGATTGCACCAGCTTTGCTCCCAGGAGCAGGGATTTTACACAGCCTCTGAGATAAGCAAGTCCAGCCTCAAGCTCAAGGACTGCCCGTGCCCCACCAAGGGGTGAAAGTTGTGCAGGAGCCATGTCTCATGTGGCAGCGGCTCGATTGATGTGTGGGGAGGGTAGAGGTCAGGAGCGCTGGGCAGCTGGAGCAGAAGAACTGCAAGCCACGGTTGCCCGGACCTCACTCCTCTCTGTACCTGTGCCCTAGATGCGGCTGGTTCCCCGAAGCTTATGTCAAGCCTCTGGAGGATGTGAGAGATATGGAGGAGCCAGGCACCAGGTAACAGCAGAGCAGTTTTCTCCAGAGACACCCCATAGCTACGTGTTGTGGCCAGTGCCTGCGCCGCTCCTTGTTCCCTTCCCTTTGACTCTCACCCCTGTGTCTTCTCCTCTTGCTCAGGTCCTTCCCACTGAGAAGCAGTCACAGCATGGATGACATCTTGGACCGTCCCAGCACTCCTTCCTCCAGCAATTACCGGCCTGCCGCTGCCCAGCCTGCTCCGCCGAGCCCACCTTCCCTCTCGATGGGTGCCAGCAGTCACCAGAGTGGGGTGGCCGCCACAGGCAGCTCTGTCTGCAGGGTGAGTGCAGGAGGGGAGGCTGGTGTGTGTGGGGCGGGCTGCATCTTCCTAGCGGTGCTGACTTTCACCCTCCAAGGCATACCTTTTCTGCCTTGGCCTGTTGAGAAAGAACAGCTCGCAGATGCTGGTGTGTGCCCTCCTAACTTCCTGAGCTAAGGAGACTTGTTAGCACTGGCCGTTCTCACCCAGTCTGCTCACTTGCCACCATGTCCTGGTGGCTTCTAACAGTCAGCCTTATATGTGCAGAGCCTCAGTGCCTGGCTTTGCTCCCTTGAGGGACTGCTTTTCTGCCCCTGCCCTCCTCATTTCTCTCTCTTTTTTGCTCACCAGGGACCCTTCAGTTCAGTTCTTTTCTCCATGACCTCCCAGCCTGATTTCTGGTGGCTCCAGGGCAACACCTCTTGCTGCTAATAGTAGGACCATGGAGTGATCAGGCTGGGCTGGGAGTGGGTGACCAGCTAACAGAGATGCCATCCTTCTCCCTTCACAGAATGGAGAGGAGTTTCATAGGGCTCCTCTTCTAAATTCAAGCAAGGGTTGGGTTAAAGTCACGGCTGGGGTAGGGGAAAAGCTAGGGGCAAAGGCTGAGGGCACAGCCAATTTGGAGAGCTTTAGGACAAACTGTGAGCATCCCATGGCTCACTTGGCACTGCTTCCAGCTGTGGGAAATTGGCTGGTGAAGTCAGTCAAAGTGAAAGCTGAGGATAGTGAAAGGTGGGGAGACATGGGAAAGGGAAGGACAGTGCTGCCTGTGGGGCTTTTACTTGGCCTCTTAGGAGGGTGGGAAAGTTCATCTCTAGTCTCTGGCTCCAGGCCAGTGCGAGGTTGCAGGTGACTGGACATCTCAAGGAACTGAACAATGTAACATTTAATTGCTCTGTTTTCCCCTCATCTCCTCCTCTGTGGCTTCAGGGAGCCTCAGGCTGCACAACACAGAGGGGCACAGGCTCTGCAGCCTATCCCTCCCCTCTGAGTCACTGGTTTCCATCTGGTCCCGGGTCATAGACCTGGGACCAAGTAGTGCAGCATGTGGAACGTTTAGAATGCCATGACAGAGAAATACCCTCTCACCCTAAACTTCTGCCCAAGCCATCCTCCAGTCGAGCCAGCAGCAGATGGGGGTGTGTTTGACTTCCCAACTGGAACACGGGCAGCCATGTGTGGCTTCCTTGTCTGACACCAGCTGTAGAAGCTGGCCAGTTGTCACTGATCCTTCACTACCTATCTACTGGCCAAGAAAAGGGCCACAGGCTCCTCCTTTCTCCCATCAGGTTGGTCCACATTTAAGCAGTAGGTGGTGTGGTGTAGGATGTGATGGCACCACTGATAAACTCTGCCAAGCGTGCATGGGCAACATGAGGGGGGCATCTCTGGCTGTGCTGGCAGGGTGAAACGTAGCTCAGACTGTCCCTGTTTGCTGTGCTCTTCAGACATGGCCCTTTGGGGATTTGAAGCATCTCCTTTCTTCCCTGAGACAGGGAAGTGTCCTAGGGGAACAGGGAACCTGTGGTGTTGGGACAACTCCCCCCACCCCACCCAGAAGTCAGGATGTTCTCTGTTGTGGTGGGTTTGTGGGATTTCTTTCCTTGAATGAATAAGGAGCCAGAGCCCTGTTAATAGGACACAGGCTCCTAACCCCCTGAAGTGTTCTGTGAAATCTTCCTCCTTGTGTGTTCTGTCCCCTGCCTTGCTTCTGTCTCCCCATCGCCTGCCCAGGATCGCTCACTGCCGTCTTTCTTTCCACTGCAGAAATCAGGAGTATTCGACCAGCCCCCCGAACTCTTCCCACGGTGAGTGAGGTGTGGAGCTCCACCCTGGTATCATCAGGCAGGGACGGGAATTATTACAATGCCATTGTTATTTACTCTTCTGGATTATCAAATGGGGAAGTGTCTGGAGGAAAGCTATGCACAAACCCATCCTCCAAACCAGGAGGCAGAGGTCGGCCATTATGGCCTTTGCTGACTAGGAAGGCTCTCTCCTACCTCTGGTAAAATGAGGTAGGACCTGAGCCTCCTGAGCATAGGGCCAGACCTGTGTGCTCCTTCCCTTCCATTCTGGAAGAACCACAATAGCAGCTTGCGGTCTGAGCATGGAGCTACATGATTTGTGCAGCTCTGCCTGCTTGGAGAGGGCTGAGATGTAAGGGACATGGCTTTTAGCTCTGATGGATCAGGTTTGTGGAGATGAGACATGGCGTAAATCCCTGCTCTCCTTGCCTTGCAGCTGGGCTGGGGTGTCCATGGTTCTGGTGTGGTGCTGAGGCCTCTTTCTGATCCTTGACTCCTGGCTTGGAGGGGTTAGGTGCTACTGCAAGGGACAGCTTTATGCTAGTGTCCCTTCTCCATCCTATGGAACCCTGAGGAGAACCTGAGGGAGGAGCCCCATGGGAAGCTGCAGCCTGGTGTGTGTAAAGGAGGGTGAAAATATACTCACCAGCAAACTTTCCCCCTCTCCTCCTCAGCATGGAGGTGGCTGGGCTAACCAGCCTTTGCTTGGTCAGTGGGAGCCCTATGTGGTCTTTGCAGCTTTCCTGAGGGTTACCTGTTTCCTTTCCCCTTCCAGAGGCACCAACCCCTTTGCCACAGTCAAGCTGCGTCCCACAGTCACCAACGACCGCTCAGCGCCCGTCATCCGATGAAGCGGGGCTGCGGACGGCAGAGGAGGATTTCAGCAGGGAAGGGAGAGGCAGATGAGGGACAGGCTGTGGTGGCCCCAGCTGGGCAGCAACCTCGTGCTGCCACTCGGACAATAACCTCTCTTTTCCCTTCCCTTACCTCTGGATCATGGGGGCCCATCTCACCTGGCTCTCCAGCGTACTTTGTCCAGCAGCAGATCCCTGATGCTCTGTTTGGATTGCCTGCTGTCCTCCCTCCCCGTGTGGTGTTGCTGGTGTCACTGATGCTGGTGGGCTGGGAGGGGGGGATGCTGCTGGCTGGAGAGGCAGAGGGATGGATGGGTGAGATCATCTGCAGCATGGGACAGTGCCAGCAGGAGGATGAAGGTGAAGCTTTGCTGGTCCTGCTGCGGGCAGAGCAGGACACTCGCCCTTTGCCATCTGAAAAACGAACCCCAAAGGGCCAAGGCCACAAGATGGCTTCCAGCAAGGGGCTCCAGCTGACAGGGTCTGCAGTGTGCAGCTTTCTGCCCTCAGCCCCTTTGGCAACCACGTCTGCTTGTAGCAGCACCTGCCCCTCCTCACCCACAGTGCAGCCCTTTCCCTCACTGGACGGCCCTGGGGCAAGCCGGGGCAGGTGACAGTGCCCAGTGCCTCCTTTGCCTCTTGTCCTGGGGAAAAGATTGGGGGTTTTTTTGCTAAATAAAATGGAGAGCACCTCTTCCATAGCCATCACCTCAGTCAGAGAGTACAAGGGCAGGAGGATGTGACGTCCCAGCCAACACTGAGGCTCTAATGGCTCCCCGTGGTTTGGGACGTTGAAGGCTGCAATGCTGTGGCTGTGGATGAGGCGGCCACTAGCCCAGGGGGCCAGAGTGGGCATGGAGGGCAGCAGGAGGGCTGGCCAGCCCCTGGGCTGTCCTGCCACAGGAGGGCAGCAAGCCCCTGCTTCCCAGCTGCCGTGCCCGGGCCTGGAAGGACATGGCCTGGCAGCTGTCTTCTCACCCACTGCGGGGTCCTGCGCCCCAGGGACACCCCGCTGCTACTCGGGGTTGGGGGAGAACGCTCCCCTGGGGCTTGTGAGGGCCCCAGCAGGCTGGCCCCAGTGCCAGGGATGCCCTGTGTGTGCTGGGAGAGCCCTCGGGGAGAGGCGGTGCGGGTGAGGGAGGGAGCACGAGCGACAGCCAGGGCTTTAGCTGATTAGCCTTATTAATAGAAATTAAACCCCGGCTTCCAGCGCTGCAAAGCCGCCACGGGCCCCCCTCCCCGCTGCCAGGAGGCTGAGGGGGGATTGCAACCCAGGCCTTTCCCTCCCCAGAGCCCCACTTGGGGGGTGGGCCCAGGCCCCTTCCCTGGAAGTAAAGTGTTCCCTTCACATGAGACTGGAGACTGGCTCATCCCCTGTGCCTGCCAGACTCTCTTCTGAGTGGCAGCCACCAAGGAGGAGATCTGTTTTGGGGAGGGGTTCTAGTTTGCTGCCGGGGATGGGCTGGACCCAGCACTTTGAGCCCTGGATGGTGGCAATTCCGTGGCTGGTTCACCTTGTCTTCCTTCCCACACAACCACACCAGCACTTCGCCATCCTAATGGCCAGCAGCTGAGGAAGCGGCAGGGGGCTTCCCCCACTGGGCCCCTTACTGAAACGTGGACCTGTGCCCTCATTCTCCATTGCCCCCTTCCCTGGTACCCTCCCTCCTGGCTGGGTCCAGCAGCAGCATCAGCCCCCCACTCTCAGTCCCTCCGAACCTGCCCCTCGTTGCTGGGGGAGAGGCGAGGAGCCCCCGGGCAGTGGGATTACCGGTGGATTCGGGCCGCGGCAGGCAGCCACCTCCTCCCCATTGGCTGGGAAAGCCTCTTAAAAGTGGAGAAGGGCTTTCTGCCCACTCAGCACCCACCGGGCTCTGCAGACCTGCAGCCGTAAGCAGCTGCTGACCCACATCCACCCAGGGAGAGCCGTGGGGCAGCTGCACCCACAGGAGGAAAAGGGGTCCCAGGAGTGGGGTGTCCCCCCACATCGGCCACGGGTGGCTTTGCTGGGCAGCACTGGAGCCAGAGGAAAGCAGGCTGAGAGGGGAATTAGCTCTCTAGTTGCCCCAAAAGAAGGAGTGGGGCACAAGAGACTGCTTGTCGAGCACTGGATTCCTGCAGGCATCGCCTCGTGCCTGGCTGACCATGGAGCAAAGAGCCAGCGGGACCATCTAACTGGGTTCCCTCATCCAGAGCCGGGAAGTGCCAGCCAGAGGGAGAAGGGATTGCTGCTGAGGGGTCTGCTCAGCCCCCTCGAAGTCTCAGCCCGTGGCCAGGAGGTCATCGCTTCATTGCACAGGTCAGTGGCACAGAGGGATGTTTGTACCCTGCTACCAGCTGCCAACAAGACAGCTTGTCCCAGACCTGCACTCGTTTAAATTCTCTAACAAATGCTTTCCCAGGGTGTTTGTGGGTTGAGGAGGCTGGTGCCACCCCCCATCTTTACTGTGTGGAAGCACTAGGAACCATTCTAGCGTTTATGTGGGCACTCCTGGGTGCAGCTTGTCTGGCACAATGGGGCTTTCCTTGGGCATCCTCCAGCACCAGTTGCTCTGTGTGCATCCAGGGACCGGCACCTGAGCCTGCTGTAGCCTTCACCCTCCCAGCTTGGGCTTGTGACTTCTCACACTGGCACAAGTCTTCTCTCCAGTGCAGTGCCTGCTCCAGCCCACCTGCCTGTGATGCATAGGGAAGGGCAGGAGCCTGTGCTGATGAGCTTTTAGGTGCATGTGAACTTACACGTGATATATTTTTACCTGCAAATAAAGCTCCTTAACTGAGGAGGAAATAATAGCTAGCTGTAGAGTGTCCACAAGCAGGTGCAGGGTACATGATGTGACCGCTGTGAGCAGAGGAGCTCACCTGTGTGCTGCAGGGTTGGGAACAAGGCAGCTCAGCTCTGAACTGGGATAAACCTCCAGCAGAGCTGTGCTCTAACATATTGGCCTTGGAGGCATTTCCCCAGCTGAGCTCCTCTGGTTCACCTCATCTGTTTCTTCTCCAGCCAGCCTCTAGCTGCAGGCAGGTAAAAGCCCTTTCATGTTTTACTGAACGGTTCTGTAGCACCGAGCAAGTGGCTCCCGCAGAGATATCCATCCAGCTCCTAGCTCAAATGGTACTGATGGGTATTTGTCTAACGTGCTCTTCAGAATCAGATGCTGTTGATTAATTGTTCACAGAATGCTACAGAAGCCTCTGAAGAGTATGCCACAGAAGGACACGTTATTTCCTTGAGCAGGAGGCTGGGGGGAGGGAAGATGAATTGCAGTGTTCTGATTGATTTCACACGTGGTGCAGGACGAGATCGAGGAGAGTGAGGCTGGGAGAGGGACCTGGCTAAAAAGGCTCAGGGTGTATTTGGTGGCAGTCACTCTTATTTCAAGTAGCAAGGCATGACATGGCTGTGGTTTTGCAGCAGGTCACCTTTTGTTCAGCTGTACCTGGTCTGTCAGTTGGAGCCGGGAGAGGAGCAGCAGGAGGGTGATGGCAGAAGCTAAGTGAGACTGTTCAGTCTGTCTGTTAGAAAGGATGTGAGAGGGTGGGTATGGGTGTCTGGAGAGCGTATAACTAATCTTTTCTTCCTTGCAATGAACATATCTTTATAGCACCCTGTTCTCAGTTGCCTCTGCCTGTTGGCACAGTCCCTGAGACCTGGGATTAGGAGAGAGACTGGCGTAGCTCCTGTGCTTCAGACGGAGAGCTGTTAGGATATGGCCATCCAGAAGAGCTGCCCCAACCCATGCTAGAGCCAGATCCTGCTCCCCCTTTTTTCATGGCTGATGGGGTCCTGAAGGTCTGGGGAGCTCTGCTGCAGGGGCCTGTGGCAGACATGCAGGTGCTGCACTGAACAACCCCCAAAGAAGGGAAGGAGGAGTACTGCTGATGAGGGTGGCTGGTGACTCTTACCTCACCCTTCCCTCCACAGATCAGCCTTGGCTCGGGCACCCAACCAAAATCAACCAGCCGAGACCATTTTGTCCCTTCTGACAGTCCTTTGCTGAGGGGTCTAGAGCAGACCTGGTCGTCTTATCTTGCAAATCCCTTCTCCAGCATCCCCTAAACTACAGTTGCAGACCCCTCTCAGAGCAACTCTCCGCTCTGTTTCTTGCCTTGGCTCTGCATGGTGAACCTCTTGTAGCCTGAGAAAGACCAGTCTCTCTCCTTTCCTTCAAGATTTAGGGGTGTCACGGGGTAGGACCACCTCTTGCCAAGCAAGGGCTCTTTACCTAGGCTCTGCCCCAACTTGTGCCATCCATACTTTTGCCTAAAGGATTTGTGCTCGTTTAACTTGCAGATCAAGAGCAGCTGTGGGAATTAGGTCAAAGTCTTCCCCATTGCACCCAGAGCCAAAACTCCCAGGTGCTATCCCGCTGTGCCCCATCCATAGGAGTGTCCTTGTCCCCTCCACAGTCTCCAGTGAGTGTGTGACTGCTGGCATTTCACACCACTGCTGGTGCCAAGGGACACTGCTGCCATCTCATAGTCCTTCAGCCGGAGGGAGCTGGGGAGGACCACACATTGGGAGAGTACTGGCAGCAGGACCCTAATGGGACAAACTCATTCCAACAAAGCCCAGCTCAGGTATGGAGAATCATAGAATCACAGAATGGTAGGGTTGGAAGGGACCTTTAGAGATCATCTAGTCCAACCTCCCTGCAGAAGCAGGTCAACCTACATCAGGTCGCACAGGAACATGTCCAGGCGGGTCTTGACCTCCAAGGAAGGAGACTCCACAATGCCTCTGGGCAGCCTGTTCAGGACCCCCTTCTTTCTAACGCTACTTGGGAGCATCTGTAATCAAACTCCATCTTGCAGGTGTGAAAATAAGCATATCTGACCAAGAAATTGAGGCCAATAGTGCTGGAAGGGGCTTATGGCAGAGACCTGGTGCCTAGAGGGGAAATGAGAAAAACATACTCACAGCAGCCAACTGGAGCAAAATTCCTGGGCAGCTTAAGAGCCCCGAGAGCAACTCACAAGATATCCCCTCTAATTCCCTCCTTCTCCCCCCTTAGGCTTTGTTCCGGTCCCTCCATGGAGGTACGGGGCCCTAATCTCTCTGGCATGCAAATACCCACCGGTTTGCAGTGCTCTCCCCCTTCACCCATATCCCAAATCTGTCCCCTCATGGCAGGGAAGGGAGGGTGAGGACCGTGCGCCGGGGCCCCCCAGAGGAAAGCACAGCGGGCTGAATGGATCTCCTGTGCCTCACTGATGGCTTCTGCAGCAGGGCAGGTCCTGGAGGGCTCCCAGGTGGAGCAGAACAGAGCAGGAGAGGCTCAGACAAAGATTTTGGGAGCCAAAAGGCTCGTGCTGGCTCTTGTCTTGCACCAGCCTGCAGGCAAGGCTGGACATGCAGTCAGTGGAGCGCTGCAGATCCTGATGCCCCACCACATCAGATGCAGTTCTCCAGTCCCAGCTGGGAGCTGTGACTCTTCTTGGCTGCACCTGACCAGAGGTTACGGAGCTGTGGGCTGCCCCGGGCTCAGGTGGACCTTCCCACCTCTGCTCAGATGTGGCTTGACCTCACACCCTGAACCAGTCTTGTCTTGAAGAGCGCTTGGAGATGGCAGGCATGGAGAGAAACCTAGTAGTAAACGTTTGCCTGCTCTGCTCTTCTCTTCTTGCAGCGCCTGGAGATTTCTGTCTCTTTCTCTGTTGCCCTACCACCTTTGGCCTGCCTTTCCCTCCTCAGGCTAGACGATGGGGAGACCTGACCCAGAGGAAGGGCAGCTCGCAGCTCCCGTGAAGCCCCCGGATGGTGGCTGGGGCTGGATCGTGCTCTTCGGCTGCTTTGTGATCACCGGCTTCTCCTATGCCTTCCCCAAAGCCGTCAGTGTCTACTTCAAAGAGCTCATGAAAGATTTCCATGTGGGCTACAGTGACACAGCCTGGATCTCCTCCATCATGCTGGCCATGCTCTATGGGACAGGTGATGCTTGGACACACTTTCCCCTTCCCAACTTGTGCCTTCCCCACTCTGCTATGGTCCCAGACCATGTGCCCATGGGCTCTTCTCATGCTCACTGGCCTGGTCATGAGCCAACATGCAGAATACAATTGCCCCACTGCTCCTCTTCTAGAAGCGTGCTGCATTTCATGTCTCTGTTTGCCCCAAGAGACCTCAGGGGTCACCCCAGCTGCCTCTCAGAGAGCTGACACAGAGTTTGCTCCTGCTGCCCCTATCTCACCAAGCCCTTCTTGCTCCCAGGGAGCAGGAGGGCTGAAGACAGGGCAAAGCGGAGATCTCCACACCACAGCCCTTGGCCAGGCTCAACAGCTGTGTATCTAAGCAGCTGAGTAGTGCTCTTCCTCCTGAGTGTTTCCTCCTACCCAGATGCCCTGCTTGGGCTGGCTGCCCCTTCCCCATTGTCCTGTCTCCTTCTGGCCTCCTACTCTGTCTCCTCTGCTTCCTCCCAGGACCGGTATGCAGCATCATGGTGAATCAGTTTGGCTGCCGGCCCGTGATGCTCATCGGTGGGCTGCTGGCTTCCTCTGGGATGATCCTGGCATCTTTTACCACCAATATCATCGAGCTTTACCTGACGGCTGGCGTCCTGACGGGTGAGAACCCAGGGACTTGGGGGAGGGACACAGACTTACCTGGGGAAGGGCCAAGATCACATTGTATCTCCCCCTTAGCATTGCCGTATTTAGCAACAGGTCTCTTCGCAGCTGCTCACCGGAGGCATCTAGTCCCAAACATTGCACTTCTGGGAGATGCATCTGCTGGATCTAAACAGGCAGGGCCTGTGGGTGAGGGGAGAGGGTAGAAGAAACACGAGTCATCATGGCAACTGCGGTGGCATCTGTATATAGTGGGAACATAAGTGATGCCCATTGGTTGTAGCAACTGAGGTGGCATCGGTACGTAGTGATAGGAGAGTGAGACAAAGCTCCTGTGTAAGACACAGGTCCTGTCTAAACATTGCCACGGTGACTTGGTTCAGAGACTTCCTCAGGTAGACAGGCTGTTTTTAGCCCATCTTCTGCAGGGGCAACCCACCAACATGAAGGAGCAGAGGCTTGTGAGGAACACGTGAATCCCACCACGGGACTGCAGGACTTGGGATCGTCTGTTCTCATGCTGTTGCACTCCATGTCTCACTGCTGGCTCTCGCCCTCATGTAGGTCTGGGTATGGCGCTGAACTTCCAGCCCTCACTGATCATGCTGGGCACCTACTTTGACAAGCGTCGGCCTCTCGCCAATGGACTGGCTGCTGCTGGGAGCCCCGTCTTCCTTTCCTCCCTCTCGCCACTTGGGCAAGTGCTGCTGGAGAAGTTCGGGTGGCGAGGAGGGTTCCTTATCATGGGAGGCCTCTTGCTTAACTGCTGCACTTGTGGGGCAGTCATGAGGCCTCTGGATATGGGCATGAAGCGGAAAACGGAGAAAGCTCAGGACAAGTACGAAGCCAAGGAGATGCTGCCCATGGGAGGCAAATCCGAGGAGGGGATCAGCACCACTGATGGAACCAAGAAAGCCAAGAAAGCCAAGAAGAAGCCCAAGAAAGGAAAGAAGCTTCTGGATTTCAGTATCTTTTCCAACCGAGGGTTTATCATTTACACCATTTCGAAGTTCATCCTGGTCTTGGGTCTCTTCGTACCCCCAATATTGCTGGTCAACTACGCCAAGGACACGGGCGTCCCAGACACAGAGGCCGCGTTCTTGCTCTCCATCATCGGCTTCATAGACATCTTTGCCCGCCCGGCCTGCGGCATGGTGGCGGGGCTGAAGTGGGTCCGGCCTCACGTGGCCTACCTCTTCAGCTTCTCCATGCTCTTCAACGGCCTGACAGACATCTGCAGCGCCAGGGCCAGCAACTACACCGGCCTCGTCATCTTCTGCGTCTTCTTCGGCATCTCTTACGGCATGGTGGGGGCGCTGCAGTTTGAAGTGCTGATGGCCATCGTCGGCTCACAAAAGTTCTCCAGCGCCATCGGGCTGGTCCTGCTTATCGAGGCTTTCGCTGTGCTCATCGGCCCACCCTCCGCAGGTAGGTCTCTAAACACGGGTGCCTCCATGGTGTTGTGGGGATTTGGGCGTGGGCACAGTACTTGAAGGAAAACACTATTTCTCAACATCACATTTCCTCTGGATGCTGAGATAGAATCACAGAATCATTTTGGTTGGAAAAAGCCTTTTAAGGTCACCGAGTCCAACCATTCACCTCACAGTGCCAAGCCCACCACTGAACCATGTCCTTCAGCACCTCAGCTACACGGCTTTTAAATATCTCCAGGGATGGGGACTCCACCATCTCCCTGGGCAGCCTGGGCCAGTGTCTGACAACCCTCTCAAGTGAAAAGGTCCTTCCTAATGTCCCATCTAAACCTCCCCTGGTGACACTTGAGGTCATTTCCTCTTGACCGGTCATTTATTACTCGAGAGTTGAGACTGACCCCCACCTCACTACAACCTCCTTTCAGGTAGTTGTAGAGAGTGACCATGTTTCCCCTCAGCTTCCTCTTCTCCAGGCTAAAGAACCCCAGCTCCCTCAGCCATGTGTCATCAGATTTGTGCTCCAGACCCTTCACCAGTTTCGTTGCCCATCTCCAGACACGCTCCAGCAGCTCAATGTCTTTCATGTAGTGACAGGCCCAAAACGGAACACAGATTTGAAGTGGGAGCTTGCATTCCCACTCCACACGCCACAATGCTGCATCTGAGCAGAGGCAGAAGATAGCAAATGATATTTCTCTCTCTGGTTTGCTCAGAGACCTGAGCAGTAGCAGTCAGAGAGAGCTATCCAGCATGGAAGGACTTCCAATGTCCCTCAGTTCCAGTCAGTGGCACTTCCCCCTTTTCCACACTGGGAGCCAAATCTCTGCCTTCACTGTGAATAAAAACATGTTATTGGTAGGGTGAGCTACGTGTTGCAGGAAAAACCCTGAGAGTCTTCAGTGGGACAAGGTAAGGATATTTCAATTTCTTCTTAGTGTCTGTGGCCTTTTGATTGCTGCTGTTGGGTTGGCCCCAACGCCAACGCACAGCCATTTTGGTGTCAATCTGAAACAGTTTGTCCAAGCCACCTGAGGCATTTGCTGTGACATTTTTGAAGAGGATTAAGACACTGTCAGCTTCTCTTCCAGTCTTATCAAGGCCACAGTCCCTGGTAAGGTCCATGCCTCACCAACAGGCCGTAAATAGCCTGTTCAATGCAGAGACACCCTTCACCCAAGAGGTTTCTGTAAGGGTCTCATCACCTCTGAGGAAGCCAAATCATTCTAAAGGATGATTTCCAGATGAAGCACAGTTTCCTGCATATGTGATTTGTGAGGAAGGGTCGGGGGCAAACCATGAGCAACCCCTTGGGCAGGGACCATTCCACTGCTTCCTGTACTCCCTCCCTTCAGCTGCAACCTGTGGCCCACCACTGGAGACCTCTGTGGGAGTGACCTTTTCCCCAGCACATACCACTGCTTAGGAGCAAACCCTGCCCTCAGTAACTCCACCCATCTCTCAGGTAAACACTGGTGGCCAAGAGAAGGACCTCCTGATGCTAACAACAATTCATGTCCCATCTTACAGCCTGTGGGGCAGGCGTTGGTCCCTGGCCAGAGGAGGTTGAGAAACACACGTACTGGAGGGAGTTTCAGAGAGATCATGGTGGGGAGAGGGAGATGTAACAGCACATTGCACCAGTGGATGGTGATGGAGGACATCCCCTAGCCATCCTGCCTCAGTTCAGCTCTGCCTTGGTATGTGTCCACATGTAATGGGACACAGACAGTGCAGGGCCACCGAGGAACAGTGTTGTGGAGAGCCACATGGTGGTTCATACCTTCCCCCGTGGCGATCGGCTGCTGTAGGAGCCCCCCGGTACGGAAAGCTGGAGCGTGCAGGCAAACCCCTCGGCGCAGAGCCAGAGGAGCTGGGAGCAGGGGGCTGAACAAAGGGGCTTTGTTTGGTGTAATCCTCCTGAGCTGCTTCCCGCTCCGTGGGGCTGAGGGCGTTTGGCACAGGATAAGCCGCACGCGTGCGCGTGAGTGCACACAGACCCCTCGCTCGCCATGCGGCCGGGGCGAACAGGGGCACATTCACCCCCCGAGGAATGCGCTGCCTGACAACTCCAGGAGCCACCTCAGCGTGCCCTGGGGCTGCTTTCAGCCCATGTACCATAGAGCAGCAGGGACCGGGGGTGGGGGGCGGTCACGTGCAGGCGGGAACACACGGCACTGGGATGAAGCCTCTGGTCGCCATGGCCCTGTCCCAGTTCAGTGGGCGCCATCCTGAGCATAATGGGGTGACTGCCCAGGCTCCCCAGCACCAAGAGCTGGGATCTCTCCCTGCGTTGCCAGCCCCAGTGCATTCGGGTGATGCGCTGAGAACATCTCTTTTGACAGAGAAACCATCAGGTCTGGGCCAGCCAAAGGGATTTCTCTGCCAAAGAGACGTTTCAACATTCCCTCTGCCTGTTTTCCTGCCATGGTGGCTTAAGAAATAGCAACACCTCTCAGATTTTACTTCATTTCTGAGACTGGGCAAGCCAAGTCATCAAAGCCCATTGCACCTTGGCAAGAAGAAAATGGTCCACCACAACACAAAAGCATAACATCAGTGTGCCACAATTATTAACCCTTGTCCAAACAAGAGAAAACACCAGCCCCACTTTGTTACTTTCCCTGGGGGCACAGTGTGGCTCTTGCTTGGCGCAGGGGTGGTATTTATTTGGGCTTCTTGCTCTGCTCTTGAGAAGCGTGTCCTTGGCCAAATGCAGGTGATGTCTGCCTGCGCTGGGCTGCCTGTGCAGGAGCAGGTAGGCTGAGATCAAGTGTCTCACAGAATCTTAAGGGTTGGAAGGGACCTCGAAAGATCATCTAGTCCAACCCCCCTGCCAGAGCAGGACCACCTAGAGTAGGTCACACAGGAACTCATGCAGGTGAGTTTGAATGTCCCCAGAGCAGGAGACTCCACAACCCACCTGGGCAGCCTGTGCCAGTTCTCCCTCACCTGACCAGTGAAGAAATTCTTCCTTGTCTCATTTCTTCTCCGACCATCAGGCCGTTTGGTCGACGCTCTCAAGAACTACGAGGTGATTTTCTACCTGGCGGGCTCGGAGGTGGTGCTCTCCGCTCTCTTCCTGGCCATGGCCACCTACTGCTGCCTGAACCGAGGGAAGAAGAAGGAGGCTCCGGTGGAGAGAAACCCCTCGGCGGGCGGCGGGAGCGACACCGAGGAAGCAGAGTCCGACGTGCAGGAAGCCGAGGAGCACAGCAGCGACAACCACCAGCCGGCCCACAACACCGACAACGCCGTGGTGACGGCCAGCGAGGAGGCCAACCACGTGGCAGACGAGCAGAGCGGGGAGGGAGGCGGGTGTCCCGAGGGGGACGGGGAGGTGTTGGCACGAGATGGCTGCAATGCCGACCAGACGGTGGAGAGGGACAGTTTCTAGGCAGGACGGAGGAACGGGGTTGTACGAAACTGGCCTTGTTTGCAGGCACCGCAGCGTGGGAGCGGAGGTGGGATATGGGGTGGAGAAAGTTGAGACAGAAGCAGGTGTCAGAAATCAAGAGAGAAAGGTCTGAGAATAGACAGTCCTTATGTACATATTTCCACATCCGTACCCAGTGATACATCCACTTGCGTCCTGCACCCGTGCTGGTACAACACAGGCTCAGAGCAGCCCAAACACCAAAAACTAAAGTAATTAACAATCTTCTTTCCTCATTTCCAAACCAGCCTTGGAGAAAGCCTTTTGAAGAGGCTGCCAAGGACTCTCCTTTCCCCTCTGCATTGTCACAATACAGAACACAAACCATTACAGACTCTTTTGTCATCAGATTCACTATGCTTCGGTCTGGTGTCAGTGCCTCCTCTGCCCCACTTTCCCCATCGGGTTCGGGCCAGGCTGGCTGGAGGTTTAGGAGATGGTTTCATTCATAACTATCATCCGGGCCACCTCCTGCTGCAGCCAGCATGGGGGTAGGCACTGTGTTCCCTGCAACAGCTCCCTTGGGCACTGCCAAAGGACTCACCTCACACCACCTCTGTCTGGAGCACCGTTTGTGGGTGGCAAAGCTGGGGCGGTGACACGTGATGCTGCTTTTCCAAGTAGAGAAGTGCCAGGAAGGGTTAGAGGCTGTTGGTGAGGAGCAAGAGGAAGCCATCTAAGAAAGGGTAATGCCATTTAGGTGAGCAGCCAGGAGACAGAGCCTCGCCAGCAGGAATAGCAGCGAGCCAGCTTTATCTAGGCTGAAGTGAGGCCTGCTGACATGTGAAGGCACCAACTTGGCCCCTGCGGCAGGTGGGGATCTGAGGGCAGGTAAATGACTGTGTCCCAAGCGATTATTCACTCAGGAGGAACAGCCCCAGGCATGTGTCTGTGTGTGTGTGTGTGCGTTTGTTTAAATAGAGAAAACCCCCTTATGTAAAGGACTCAAAGGGAGGGCAGAAGGACAAGTCATGGCCCCCAGGTGCCAGTGATGAGGGTGCTGGAGCACGTGGTAAGGCAGACATGACCCCCTCATCCCCTCTGCGGCCGTGGATTTCTAGATCGAGGGAGGACAACCTTCCCTGGCATGCTTAAACCACTCCTAATCTGCTTTAGGACTGGATCTTTTATAAACACCCCTGGGCAAAGCCCTTTCTTCCGGTTTCCTGAACTGCTTCACCTCAGAGGCCCCAGGGCAACCTGTGAGGGATCATAAACTAAGCACAGGGCTACAGAAAAGGCAGCTCAAAGGCCTGTTAAAACAAGAGTTTCATTCCAGACCAGACTGACTGCAAATTCAGGGGTAATGGGTGAGACCCAGGACCTGTAAAGCTATCTAAACCCAGAGAGAGGGTGGGGATGCAAAGGAAGAGGATTCTGGATGCTCCCAAGCAAGGAGCAGGAAATAGTGAGCAAAATAAAGCTGCTGAGGGCTGTTGGTTTAAGGACAGATGTGAGAACTGGAAATTGGAAGGGAGAAGGTAAATCCCCTGGAGCTGTGCCCTGTTCCACCACGGCAAACACCACTGTTTCAGCTCTGACTGTGAGCCACTCAGAGCAGTGACTTTGGGCTTCTTATTCAAACCCACATGGAAACATCCCAAATCAGACCAAGCACAACAAACCCCAGATGCAAACCTCTGTGAGAATCAGAAGCAGCAGCAAGGTTGATGGAGCTCCATAGGCCTTCATTCACTGTTCTGATGGCTTTTCTCCCATCCCCACAAGGTAAGATCCCTTCCTCTTTTTGCTCTGCTCCACCAAGTTGCTCCACAGCTTTTTCTCCAGCAACCCCAACATCCCTGTCCCTCAGGATGAGTTTTCTTCATTCACCAATACCCCCGCCAAGAAACAGCTCACAACTTCCCAAGGCTCACAGTGTGAAAACAACTGCTGTGGTCAGCACTGGGCAGGTCACTAGAACAAGGTCCCCTCTGTTTCCCCATCCCAAGCCAACATTTCCCACAAAGCCTTTCCCCAAAGCACACCAAAGCCCTCAGGGCAGAAGACTCCACACCAGAGGGTGAGAGAGATGCCCCAATGAAGCCTTTTCTCCGTTCCTCTCTGTTTCCTCTGCTCTGCATTTTGGCACAACAAGCAGCTCTAAAAGAGGATCAGGGACTTAAGCATCAGCTCAAGCTTGTGATGCAACAGCTTGAGCTGTGTGGAGAAGTTGGTCCTGGAGGGGTGCACAAACGACACCAGGCAGGGCTGAGGCAAGTGGGGGCTTGAGGAAGCCAAGAGGCTGAGAAGCTGCTGTGACGTGGAGGACTGGCCTCGTTACAGCATTTACAAGAGTCCTCCTCAGGAAGCCTGTGCTGCAGTGACCAACACAGCTTGGGACAGAGCTGATCTGTCAGAGCTTTTCCTTAAGAACAAACAATGACACACATCTTCCCATCAACTATGCTTCATGATTAAAATCAACAGATCTCTAAAGAAAACCCACGAAGGACAGGAAACAAAATGCCACATTTTTTCTTTATATTAGAGACAACAGTCAGCACATCAGAGTCTGTTTAAATCTTCCAGGGCAGCCTGGCCATGGATGGCTTCCAGGCACCCACAGAGACAACAAAACTCAAAAAAACAAATCAAAAAGAATCAAAACATCTTGATCATAAATTAATGCCCTTCAATAACTCCTCTCACTACCACTAAAATGTAACGACAGAGCAGCCAAAACCCTTGCCTCTGAGAGGCACGGCACTCCTGGCACCAAGGGAAAGTGCCATCTGGATCTGGGATCAGCCCACAGGGAAAGGGGAAAGGAAGGAGAGAAGCAGCCTCACTTACCTTGGTTTTCCCTTTCCACTACCCACTTCCCTTGTGCTGGGGAACAAGACATTAGCTGCTGCTGCTGGCTGGCCCAGAGGCAGCACAAAATGGTTGTAAAGAGAGGAGATCAGGGGGTGGCAATGCCATTATCCACACTTTGCACTAGAAAATCTGAAAGCCCCTGCCCACAGGACACGTCTGCCTCTCCCCAGATGGCTTCCTGTCTCTCCTCTTTAGTTTAAGGACAGGCTATTTCCTTTGTGGTTCTCAGAGAGGCTCAGCTGCACAAGGGTGCAGGACTGTCTGTCCATCCTTTAGAGGCACCTCTGGCCACTGTCCATTGCAAGGAGCCCCAAGAGAGGAGAATGATGGCAAGGAAACGTGTGCAGCTGTGCTGCTGCTCCCAGGCACCTGCCTGGCACAGCCATCCTACTCTCTGCCGAGAGGGAGGGCTCCTTCCCACAGGATTCTAGCCCTGGGGTGTAGCTGTGCAGGAGCTCATAGACTGTGGGGAGGATGGCAGCCAGGGGAAAAAGACTTCTGCATGCCCGAGGTGGGATGGCAGCAGCCTACTGCAACAGCCCCTGCTGGGATTGAGAGCTGGGAGAGATCCTCTGACCCAAACCTGTCTTACAGCCCTGAGGACAGTTGGAGCAGATGAAGGAAGCTTAAAGTAGGCCAGAGAATGGGAGGCTTGGTGAGAGGGAGCAGTGGGGTGAGGAGAACAATGCTGGTGCTAACACTTTCCCACAGCACAAGGGGAGGACACAAAGGGGCTGTTCTCACCGTTGGTAACCATGTCCAGATGTTTTAAGCGGCTTCCAGGTATCAGAGGAGACGCTCAGCAGCGTCCCATCCCTGCAGTCACACAGCAGGGACTCTCGTCCCCATGCCTCAGTACCTGAGTTGGGGACAAAAAGTCTCTGGGAGAAAAAGGACGATCCAGGCAAACAAGCAAGGGAAGAGAGGGGAAAGCAGAGGTTGGTCCCAATCCAACCAGCAATCCCCACCCAAAGCAGAGGAGGAATCCCAGGCTGGACATAACACAGAAATCACCAGGAGGATGAATCACCATGTGAAATACAGGTTTCTTGGTAACAGTCTGCAAAGTCTTTCCTCTGGCCACGGTAACACATTCAGGCATCATCAATGAGCTTCTCACCGTTTGCATCTTCCTTCCCGCTACCATCTCTCTCACTTGCTCCTCCTCCTCCTCCTTCTTCTTCTTCTTCCTCTGCCCCGTCCGTGTACGTGTCCTTCTGCCCACAGCTGAGAGTAGTGCGGGCAAGGTCCACCTCAATGGGGAAGACGTCAGCGTCTCGCAGCACGGCGTAGCAGTCGTCGTAGTAC
Source organism: Colius striatus (assembly GCF_028858725.1). Classification (NCBI taxonomy): domain Eukaryota; kingdom Metazoa; phylum Chordata; class Aves; order Coliiformes; family Coliidae; genus Colius; species Colius striatus. Next base: position 152,791,668 of record NC_084759.1, on the reverse strand, counting down.
TTGGACATCGTGGAGACAAAACGCTGGAGCTGGAACACGATGTCCTGCACTGTAGTGGAGACAAGTTGGGAAGAAAGCAGGTGAAAAACCTCCTTCATGAGCAGAGCACGAAGCCTCCTCCACCACCAACAGATACGGTCTTTATGCATTAATCCCCCTTGGGCAGATGTCCCGGGCACAGCCACGGAAGGGTTCTTCAGCAAAGACGTGGGGAGTGAAGCATGAAGGCCAAAGCCCCATCCTGCCTGACCCCTCCAGGTGCTGCCCACAGCAGAGGTGCTCACCGTGTTTCTGGTCCAGGAGCTCTATTTTCTCCAGCACGTCCTTCCTCATCTTGGCGAAGCGCGTGCGAGCCTCCTGTCGGCAACGCAGGATAAGGCGGTACTCGTAGTTCCCAGTGCTCACCCGGTACAGGGGCTCACCCAGAGCCTGCCAAAAACACAGTCATGTTTTAGGGACTCCCATGACACTGCTTGGACACACCATTTGCGGACCTTGGGTTATTACAGCCCTCTCAGGCTCACTGCATCTGCAGCCAGGGTGCAGGAAACAGGAGGAAAGCTGAGCCACGACATCAAGTGGCAGGCACTGGGGCCATTCTGAAGGCACAGTGACATTCTGGGGCCATTCTGAAGGTATCACTAACAAGCAAACACAAAAAGACAGGCCCCTTTCAGCCCAGCATGGAGAAGTGGAAGGGCTTCTGCTCTCAGCTATTAGGACACTATGAATAAACATGTCTAGGGGCTGAGTGATGTATCAACTTCTATTAATCACACAACAAAATTCTGCCCTCCTCTGGAAGCTTCACCCTAGATGAGACTGCAGTGACATATTATTTATCTGCACAGTGAGCAGCTCTGTAGAGCTGGGAGAGGGACCTGGCAGTTCTGGTGGGTGGCAAACAAAACATGACCTGGCAATGTGCCCTCGTGGCCAAAGAGACCAATGGCATTCTGGGGTGTATTAAGAAGAGCATGTCCAGCAGGTTGAGAGAGGTTCTTCTCCTCCTCTACTCTGCCCTGGTGAGGCCTCATCTGGAGTCCTGTGTCCAGTTCTGGGCTCCCCAACTCAAGAGGGACAGAGAAATGCTGGAGAGAGTCCAGCACAGGGCCACCAAGATGATCAGAGGACTGGAGCATCTTCCTTATGAGGAAAGGCTGTGGGAACTGGGGCTGTTCAGCATGGAGAAGACTGAGGAAGAACCTTATCAACACAAGTACCTAAAGGGTAGGTGTTGAGAGGATGGGGCGACACATTTTTCTGTTGTCTCCAGTGACAGGACAAGGGGTAATAGGCACAAACTGGAACACACAGTGTTCCACTTGAAAATTCTCTAGTGTTCAGGTGAGGGAACGCTAGCACAGGCTGCCCAGGGAAGGTGTGGAGAGTCTCCTGCTCCGGAGGTTTCCAAACCCACCTGGACACATTCCTGTGTGACCTGATGGAGGGGAACCTGCTTTAGCAGGGGCTTGGATTGGATGATCTCTGAAGGGCCCTTCCAACCCCTCTCACTTTGTGATTCTGTGACAGGGAACCTTCTGGTATCTACAACCGGACAGACACAATGCTTCAGGCCAGGTGGGAGGGACCTATACATTGTCCCCCAAAATAGTTTTGAGAGAAAGGGGTTAGGTCTGTCAGCAAAACAGCATTATTCTCTTGCACCTGAAAACACAACCTATCTAAAAATCCCTGTTACTGACTATGGCACACTGCATGTGCTAAAACTAGTCTTGCCCTCTCTTGGGAAAGACTAGGACTCTTTCCTTCCTATTTAGTAGGAAAGATAGAATTAAATGCTGCATGAGGAAGGCTTTTTCCTTTCCTGGCAGTGGGAAATGGGTACTCCAAAAATTCAAATCCCTGCTCTGAGATTGATAGCTAGGACAAAATCAGATCTTATTGTTATGCAAAAGTGAAATTCAGCAGGTGGGGGAACACCAGTAGCTAGCTATCTTAAAGAGAGCAGCCAAGGATTACAGCTGTAAATCTCTAACATGGGTGGCAAACTCTTGCTGGAGAAAGTTGCCAGGATTTCGAGGGAAGTCTTCTGATTTCAAATCACTATGTTTAACCAAAAACTCCTACTGCTAAGAGGGATCCTTTGATGAATTTCCCTCAACCACAAATGCAAGTTTCATGTGTGTTTTGCCGCAGAGAAGCTAAACCTTCCTTTCTCAGAAACGAGTCCCAAATTAATGCTAAGCTGTATGCTACACACTAATGGAATCTGTGGAGATAACACCTTAATCCTCCTTACACAAGGCAGTAAGTACTACTTAAACACTGAGACAGGCAACCATCGAGCAAACAAGCTGCAGAGGAGGTGTCTGCTCCCTCTACTGTTCCACAGCACTGGTGATCCATGACAGTTCTTGGCAGTGTCTCCGAGGAAGCATTTAAGGATCTCCAGTTCCTAATCTCTCAAGAAGAAATGTAATTCTTGGGATGTGTTTGCTAGCTTGAGGCATACAGGCAGAGGAGCGCTTTGGCAATCAGAACTCTCAGGGAAGCTGCAGAAATGGGGTATGCAGTTGCCATAGCATCATTTTGGTTGGAAAAGAACTTTAAAGTCATTTGAGTCCAACCACTAACTTGCCACTGCCACATCCACCACTAAACCACGTCCCTCAGCACCACATCTGCACGTCTTTTAAACTGGCCAGGGATGGGGACTCCACCACGTCCCTAGGCAGCCTGTGTCAGTGCTTGACAACCCTTTCAGTGAAAAAAAAATTCCTAATATCCAGTCTAACCCTCTCCTGGTAGAACTTGGGGCCGTTTCCTCTTGTCCTGTCACTTGTTACTCATTGCCACGGTACTGGTACTCACAATGCAGCTGTACTCTTCATCATCCATCTCTTTGACCTTCAGGCAGTAAGACTTCACAGAATTTAAAATTAAAAAAAAGGCAAAAACAAGAAGGAAGTATTAAGAGTCAGAAGCAATTTCATCATCAGCCATAGGCACAAGGGTTGTGCCACTTCAAACCTTTCCTGAGCACTGCAGCTAGGTACATTGGGGAATGCACAGTGGGATCAGAGTGTATTAAACATCCCAGGTGGAAAGAAAATCTATTTAAAGAAAGACAGGGGGAGAGAGAAGCTGCTTAGACTTTATATTACAGGAGCAAATACTTCAGGTAAATATAACCTAGGAAGATAAAAATCCAGTGTTCACCTACTGTTTGGGAAAACACAGCACCATAAAAGCACGAGGAGGTGATAAGAGGAGTGAAAAAAGAGATTAATTGGGGTAAAGACCAACGTGGGAAAAGCTGCTGACATAACCACCTGCCTTAGGGCTGCTGCACGAAATATCTGTCTCAACTGGTAAAATGAAATAGATTCCTACTGCTACAGACCAGATGCACTTAACAATCCTATTCTTTTAGGTGTCAAAAACAAAGGGGGAGTGGAATGGAAGAGTAAAAGAAAACAGGCATGGTCTAATTGCAAACACATAGGACTTGACAGCTGCTTAATTCAGCTGAAGACAGACTATCCAAAACTACCTGAAAAATATGTACTGAAGAGCTACTTAGGGGAGTTCAAGAGTGAAAGCTGCACAGCAACTCTTTACAAATAAAGCAGAAAATCAATTTGGTCACGTAGAAGCCAACTGGATTCTGAGAGACCTTTCTTACCAGTGAGAGTTATTAGGTTAAAAGTAAGTGTCTGAGTGATCTGGCAGTAGACAAAGAACTGTCAAAAATAATGCACTCTCCCACGGACTGTGGAAGGATGGATATGTGATCACATAAGCTATCCGTGACTTTCAGGCTCTGATGTGATGAAACATCATTTCAACCAGCACCAATTAAAAGAAAAAATCCACAACAACATAAAGAGAAAGTGTCTCACCAAATATTCAAACTTGACATCCAGGTATTTCTTGATAGTCAGTCTTGTGTCAGGAATGGCTTTATTCAGATAGGTATTCAAGTCAGTCAGCATCTGCAAGGGGAAATGACCTGCTGCTGAACACAAAGCCAAAAAGCACGAGTACAACCCATGTAGTGCAACCCTCTCCCCAGCACGGGCCATGAGGCTGCCTCTAGTTCACTCCATTTAACTAGAGTGTACCTGAAAGAAAGTACTTGATCTTGACTCCAAAGTGAAACAGTTAGAGCATCCATGGCAGGCACTGGCAAGTGGCTCCAGCGTTAGAAGTGCATCCTCACCTCTAGACTCAACATGTCTTCTTTCAGATAACCCTGTTTCATTTTCAACTAGTCCTGGAAATCCTTATCCCCGATTCAAAGGACCACTACCCAACACAGCACTGACAGAGGTGCTCTAATCAGCATTTAATCTTCTCCTTGTTAAACTAAGTGGACAGATCCCCTGGAGACTGTCACTCAGATACATTGATTGGAATCCTCAAATTGTTCCTGGACTGCGTATCTAAGCTCTTTTAAATTTAGTGACATCTTTTAATTATGGACACTGACATCAGAGAAAAGGTTCCAGGGACTGCACTGATGAAACCACCCCCTCATGCCCAAAAGAAAAAGAGAGGAATATACTCAAGTGCTTGTTCACTGCTCTTAGGTTCTTTATGAAAAGAATCATAGAAGGGTAGGGGTTGGAAGGGACCTTTAGAGATCATCTAGTCCAACCCCCCTGCAGAAGCAGGTTCACCTAGATCAGGTCACATAGGAACATGTCCAGGTGGGTCTTGAAGACCTCCAAGGAAGGAGACTCCACAACCCCTCTGGGCAGCCTGTGCCAGGGCTCCATCACCCTCACAGTGAAATAGTTTTTTCTTATGTTTAAGTGTTCCAGCTTCATCCCATTACCCCTTCTCCTGTTGCTAGCTACAATAGAAAAAAGGGATGTCCCAACCTCAAGAAAAGAGCTCCCTGAAGGAAGGCAGAAAAAGATAGCTCTTCCCACTGTGAGTTATCTTTAAGATCACACCTCCAACTACAGGCTTCTGCCTTTCCAGCTTCTCCTCCAGACCCTGAACCTGCACGGTTCAATTCTTTACCGGTTTAATAGTTTTCAGAAGGTGAATCCCAAACTTCTCAATGCTGCGATGGGCGTCAGCAAACTTCACAAAGGCTTCGCTGGCAGTTGGTTGTGGCTCCCGAACCCCAATCACAGAGAAAACGTCTCCAAATGCTGCATGAGGGGAACAAATACAAACAGATAAAGGAAGAGGATGATTCCAGAGACGAATCATACGATCATTATGGTTGGAAAAGACCTTTAAGGTTATCAAGTCCAACCACTCACCTCACACTGCCAAGCCCAACACTAAACCATGTCCCTCAGCACCCTATGCATGCACCTTTTAAATATCTCCAGGGATGGGGACTCCACCACCTCCCTGGGAAGCCTGTGCCAGTGTCTGACACTGAAAAAGTTCTTCCTAATCTCCAATCTAAACCTCCCCCGGTGTAACCTCAGCCCATCTCCTCTTTTCCTATAATCCATCTTTCCTGTAGTAACTCCTTCCCATAACCTTGCAACTGGTTGGGGAATGAGGCTACATATTCCCTTGAAGACGAGAGGTTGGCAGGGCATTCCTTCAGTGGGTCCATGTTAGCACCAGGACCACTAACGCCCTTCCCAGCTCAGTTTAGGAACACTTCGTTTTCCTGGAGTGAGACAATCACTCAAAGTGCTGACTAAAACTCCTGAAACTGCAGGTCAAAGATTTCTGCTTCCTTCACTCAAGATTCTTTACCTCTGTGTGTTTGGGATAGCTCAAAGAAAGCCCTGAGAAGACTCTTTGTGTGCTCTGTCAAGCCTGTGATGGAAGACAGAAAAAACATTGCAGTCATTTCACTGAAACATAATGGTGGAGATGTCCTTCTCTCCCATCTGGTGTCCGATGGAAGACACAGTTTACCTTTGTATAACTCCGCAGTCCTCTCCAGCTCCTCTAATCTCTTCACTAGTCCATCTAAACAGAAACAGGAATCAGAACACAGAATTTCGAATCAGCCAAATCCAGGTCACGGTTAAAACCAGAAAAACACCAGTTTCACATTTTTGTTTCAAATTTCTCTCACCTCTAAAACCTGTTTCCTGGTCCAACATGGGAAGCTTTTCAAATTAGTGCCAAATAGTTTTACAGTGTGGCATCATCTCCCATCACCATTCCCTAAGCAGCTCCACACTTTAGATTACTCTGACCTTAGCTAGCACTGAAGTGATCCAGATGACAGGATATATCACTCGGGAAGGGCAAAAGCAATCACAACAGTGAGGTAAAGCAGAAGGAAGGAGGTACGAAGGAATAATGTGGAATATGCAAGTAACTATAAAAAAGCTGGTAAGCACAAGAAGAGTGAGTGTTCCCTTTAGAAAACGTCCTCCTGGACAATGCTTACCATTGCAAAGGATGGCTCGGCTTAATCCCAGGGCATCTGCTGTCCCCGAGCTCATGTTCTCTACCAGTCGATGCTTCACCTTCTTCAATACTAAAGGCCAAAAGAGAGTTGGCAAACAGGATGAGGGTTATTTCTGTGAGCACTTTGATTTTAGCTGGGAGCTAAAATCTTTCCCCACTCCTTGTCACTTTATCACTCTAGGGGGAAAGAAAGCAGTCTTACCGATATCCAATGACTTGCCCTGCTTTGGGTCAGCCTGCAGCTTGTTGTAGTGAATCGTCACTTCTCCCTGTAGAAAAAGCACATCCAAAACTGCTGTGCTGGAAGCAAGTAGCAGTGGCTTCCTTCAGCAACTGACAACTATTTGTAAACTACGACCCAGAAGCTCCCATGACCCCCTCCTACCTCTCACCTTTACCATCTGTATCATCTTGGCCACCTCCACCTTGGTCTTCCCTTTGACAGACTTCCCGTTCACCCCTGTGATTTCATCACCAGCGGCCACGGTGCCATCTAAGGCTGCTGGAGTGTTATCAAATACCTGGCAGAGGAGAAAGAGCACAGGCAGTGTGGAATCCAGAGGAGGAAAAAGGTGAACACAGGGCTAAAGAACAATAAAGGGACCACGAGAGTCCCCCCTTTTAACTCAGCTGGATTTTGCTCAGGGTCATTCATAGAACCATAGAATGTTTAGGGGTTGGAAGAGACCATTAGAGATCATCTAGTCCAATCCCCCTGCAGAAGCAGATCCACCTAGGTCAGGTTGCACAGGAACGTGTCCAGGTGGGTTTTGAAGACCTCCAATGAAGGAGACAACTCACCCTCCCTGGGTTGGGACAATCATCTCATTCTCTCAGGAGGTTCTTGCCTCCACCAGGATGTACCTCCTGAAGTAAAGGACTTCTTGATGTTGAGAATGTCACATTGTTCCCCTGTGAATTCTAATACATTTCAGAAGTCTTAATGTATTTCTCAACTCTTGTTTAATTCTTCCACATCCATTAGGTACTAGAGTCAGGAAATCTTACTCACTGGAAAGTGAGACGATTATCTCCCACTTTGGGACAAACAAATACCATAGGGCTCTCTACCATTCCCATCTCTTTGGCCAACACTGTTTTACAGAGATGGTTTATTTTTTCCTCCTTGAATGCTCACCTGGACAATGTAGAGACAGGGGCAGTACTGTGCTCCTCCCCCGATGCTGATGCCAATCAGGTTCTGAGAATCCTTTTTTAGGGTCACTGTCCCAGGTACAGTGGGAATCCCCCTAGAATGAGAAAGGGGGAATGAATAACCCAGCATGAGTCATTAGTTTTTCATATTCAATATTCATATTCTGGGTTACGTGAGACCCCACGCAAGGATAGAACAAGAGGAAACATCCTCAAGTTGTAACAGGGGAGGTTTGGATTGGATATTAGGAAAAACTTCTTCACCAAGAAGCTTGTGAAGCACTGGCACAGGCTGCCCAAGCAAGTGGTGGAGTCATCATCCGCGGAGGGGCTTAAAAGATGTGCAGATGTGATGCTGAGAAACATGGTTCAGTGGTGGCAGTGCTGACTTAATGGCTGGACACAATAATCTTAAAGGTCTTTTGCAACATAAATGCTTCAGTGACTAGAGGGGGGACAGAAACCCTCATCCATCACTAGGAACTGAGGAAAAACTATCATGTTTTAAAGAGTGTCTCATTTGTTCTTAATGCTGGAGTGAGGGGAAAACTTGTACAGCATAAATGAGGTGCAAGACAAGTGCTCCAGGTCAAATTAATTGTTAATCTCATCAAATCTTTTACTTGCTCCAGAAACGCCTGCATTATCTTCCTTATGGACCTAAGAAGTCCAGAGTTCCTCTCCACTTCTTCTTGCCTCTTACTATCTTTCCTCCATTATAAATACCTTTGCCTCTGGTTAAGGTCACTAACTTAGAGAAGATCTGTCACCACTGCTTTGCAATTACAAACATGGGGTAGTCATTGCTGAGGAACAGAAAGTGTCCTCCTTAGCTCAGTGATGCCTCATCCCCAGTTCCCAGAGGGAGCAAGCAAGCAAAGCTGACCAGCACGCCTGACTCTTCAGGAGCAGGTGAATTCATCCACTCCCATTAGGTCTAGGCCATGAAGACTGTTTCTATTGTTAGCAAGATCCAGGAAAAGACAAGCAAAATACTCACAGTTTATCTTCCTCGATATCATAGTCCAAGTCTGCAAACATTGTTTTGGTTGAGTGGAACCTCTTGGCTTGAAACTGCTTATTCCAAAGTCCCTGGGTAGAAATAACAAAATGAACACCAATAAACCAGTGACTTTGATGGACAATTGCAGAAAATCAACATGTCATCTTTGTTAACCTCCTCTTCCTGGGTTTTTTTTTTTGCATGTAACATTGTTTTGTGTATCAAAGATGAAAATCATGTCATAGAATCATAGACCCATAGAATGGTAGAGGTTGGAAAGGACCTTTAGAGATCATCTAGTCCAACCCCCCTGCAGAAGCAGGTTCACCTAGATCAGGTCACATAGGAACATGTCCAGGTGGGTCCTGAAGACCTCCAAGGAAGGAGACTCCACACCCTCCCTGGGCAGCCTGTGCCAGGGCTCCCTCACCTCAACAGTGAAATAATTTTTTCCTATGTTTAAATGGAACTTTTTGTGTTCCAGCTTCATCCTATTACCCCTTGTCCTGTTGCTAGACACCACAGAAGAAAGGGATGTCTCAACCTCCTGACACACCATTTAGATATGTGTAAATACTAATGAGATCTCATTATGATGGTCACCAACACAGAATCATAGAATCTTAGAATCATTACAGTTGGAAAAGACCTTTTAAGATCATTAAGTCCATTCACTAACCTCACATTGCCAAGCACATCACTCAATCATGTCCCTCAGCACCTCAGCAATGCATCTCTATGGTATGACGACTCCACCACCTCCCTGGACAGCCTGTGTCAGTGTCTAACAAGCCCCTCGGTGAAAAAGTTCTTCCTAATTTCTAAACTAAACCTCCCCTGGTGCAACTTGAGGTTGTTTCCTCATGTCACGTCATTCATTAGTGTAGAGATTGACCTCCACCTCACTACAACCTTTTTTCAGGTAGTTGTAGAGTGGGACCATGTCTCCTCTCAGTCTCCTCTTCTCCAGGCTAAACATGCACAGGTCCCTCAGCCATGTCTCATCAGACTTGCGCTCCAGACCCTTCACCAGCTCCATTGCCTGTCTCCAGACACACTCCAGCACCTCAGTGTGCTTTATGTAGTGAGGAGCCCAAAATGTATCCAACACCAACGGGCCAGGGCTTTGCTGATAGCTCCCAGTGCCGTGACCTTCCTCGCAGGTCAGGCACAGCCCTTTGCCACTGCCCTGTGCGAGCGTGGCCGCCACTCCCTGCCCTCTCACCGGGCTGGGCCCGAGGACCACGGGGCGAGGGCCCAGCGCGGAGTGGGGGGGAACTCGTCGCTGGGCCCCGCCGGCGGGGTCTCCCGGCGGCCTGAGGCCTCAGCCCCAGCTCCCGACCCGGCATAGGCGAGCGCCACTGGGCACCGACCAGCACGTTTGCGGCGGGGCTGGACAAGGAGGGGGGCAAGGAGGTGTCCCCAAATCAAGGACCGTGGGGGTGGCGACGGGAGGCGCGGAGGAGCTCCCGGCCCCCACTCCCACGGAAACCGGCGCCGGGGCGGCCGTGAGGGGGCAGGGAGGGAGGGGTGGGGGTGCGGGGGGGTGCCCCGCGGCTCACCGGAAGCGCCCGCCTGGCGCGCGGCCCCCGCCGCACCCACCGCCCCGGCGCCGTCCGCCCGCCGACACGTCACCGCCACCTCCCGCGCCCGCCCGGAAGCGCCCGGCGCGGCCCCGCCCCCTCCGCTCGCGCCGCGTTGCCGTGGCGACGGGCACCCGCGGCGCGGCGCGGGCAGCGGCTCGTTGCTGCTGCCGTCCTGGTAGCGGCGAGGCGGTGGAGCTGGGGGGTCAGCTCGGTGATTTCAACGTTACCGTCAGAGTGGGTAGATGAAGGAGCCCCGCAGCGCTTTGCTGCAAGCGTTAGAAGGCGGGCATTCTTCATTGCAGCGCTGGGCGTGCATCCCGCGTGGTGTGCACAGCTGGTATTGCCCCATTCATTACACACACGGGCATTGTACTTCCCGGAATAACGATACATATTCATTCCTTTTCCTGGAAATAATTATCGTATTTGCATAGACATTACGCACACAGCCCGGGTCTCCGAGGGTCCTCCATGCCGTTTTTGGTTGTCCTTGGTGGTCCCCAGTGGCTTGTTGAAGAAGCGTCTCTTGGTGTCGTTTCCATGAGCTCCCAGTTCCTTCCTCCATGTACGGCCTCTGTCTTAGCTCATCACTGTCTGCAGAGTTCTCAAGTTTCTTGTCTTGGCTTTACTGGGTTATCTGGAACACAAAAAGTTCCATGTAAACATAAGAAAAAACTATTTCACTGTTCAGGTGAGGGAGCCCTGGCACAGGCTGCCCAGGGAGGGTGTGGAGCCTCCTTCCTTGAAGGTCTTCAAGACCTGCCTGGAACGTGTTCCTATACGACCTGATCTAGGTGGACCTGCTTCTGCAGGAGCTTGGACTAGATCTCTAAAAGTCCCTTCCAACTCCTAACATTCTATGATTTGCACCCCCTCAAGATGCTCCAGACACAGTTACAATCTTATCAGAGAGCACTTGTGACCACTTCAAGTCAGTCTTATTTCTTCTTTACAGGTAACTGGCTTTGCTTGGTTCTGATAGCAAAGCTCAAGGTTTCTGGAGTCTCTTATCCACTTCTGCACACAAAAAGTCTCAAAACTGTTAAAGCAAGCACAGCAAAACCACCACAAAAGCCCTAGCAGATATTTTGATCATTTGTTCAAGGCATCAAGCTTGGCCCTGGCCCCATGGTCCAGCTTTCCTAGGAACAGGCTTCCCTTTTTCTGCCCAGCCAGTCCACCCCCAGGCCCTGAGGTCTTTGGGCCCCTTTGACCACCGTGTAGTGAGGGAGGGATGATTAGTATGGTGGAGCTGGGCTGCAGCCTCCAGCCTAGGTTTTGGGCTACATCCATCTCTGCTTAAGGTTTCAGAGGTACTCTGGTCGTTGTGGGTACCAGTGATGCATATGGGCTTAAAGTGGAAAGTTTAGTTCTTGCTGTAATTTCACAGGCTTAACTTGTTCTTGCTTCAGCTTCAGCTATCTGGAGACATCCATGATACAGATGTCAGCTACCTTGAGACATCCAGGATGTAGATGTAGATGTAGATGTAGATGTAGATGTAGATGTAGATGTAGATGTAGATGTAGCTGTAGATATAGATGTAGATGTAGATGCAGACTAAGACACAAACTAAGATACCAGAACTTTGTGGTCAAGGACCACTGACTGTGAGAAAGAAGAAACGAGTTGTATAAATTAAGTGATAATGCACAGACTCTGGGCTGAGGGAACATCAAGACAACAACCATCAGAGGGTCCTGAAGACCCTCAAAGATCCTCTCTGTGATTAAGAGCACATGCCTGAGGGTGATGGATCCTATGTGAATAGTTTCTGAGATAGTAAGGATTAGACACACACATTCTGAGAAAACAGATGCATGTGTATGTCACAGGGTAAGAGAAACGTTGCCTGATGCCACATGTGGGATGTACAACAGGAGGAACTGTCCCATGTGCATCCTGCACCACAACAAACAATGGCTGCCTTCTAAAGCTCCAAAACTTGAGTGTCAGAGAGTTTTCCTGGGCTGACTTTTACAGTATCACCAGGAGTCAGAGCTTTTGGGGTCAGTAAGTCTGCAGTGCTGGCAGGAGCTGAAGAAGAGAATGGGAACTGCTGAGTCAAACAGGTTTCACGGCACAGCATGAAACAGGAGGGCCATAGCTTGTCCAACTGCTGTTAGTAGGGATTGTGGGTAGCTATGGGCCGCTCAGTCACTTAGGAGGAGCACCCAGTTGTGCCCACCTCAAGGAAAAGACACTCTCTTGCACTTGTCACTTGGAAAAATACAGAGCTGTTAGCCATGGAAGGTGATGTACCCTACACAAATACATCCAGCACCAGCCTCCCATGGAAGAGAGCGTTTCAGGAAGATGTTTGTGAATGTGAACACGTCCCAGACTGGTGATTCAGACAACAGCAGGGACACAGAGAGCTTTGAAACTACTTGGCACAATCATCCCTACTGCTGGCAAGCCAGCGGTGACCTGTGGAAGCAGTGATTTGGAAGCCAGTCAGCACAGCTGTATGCAAAACCACGGCACTGCTGTATGTACAGCTGGATTGCCAAGCTTCTGCATGTTTTTCTCCTCTGTGATGAGTGTGTGGAGGGGTATTGGTTAGGTATTCAAAAGAATTTTCTGCCTCCATCAAGACAGGACCATCACTGGGAAAATTTGCTTTGATTTCCCAGAAGAATGCAGTCACCTGTTGTGTTGTGTGTCATCTCTTCCAGCCACTGCTGGCTTCTGAGCAATTACCAGGCTGCCAAACCTGACTTACTGACGTAGATCAAGAAAAAATAAGTATTAAAAAAAAAATGCACTCTTTGAACTAAAAACTCCTCTGTGACCAGGAACAAGGACTGGATGGTGATGACAGTGACCTCACTTGCTTGCTGAGAGGTTGGTTAGTGTTTGCAGTGTGTAGCCCCGTGAACTTCTCAACTGCATACATCAAAGCACTGACTGAAGCCACCCACAATGCTGCAGTACAAGGGCAAAAGCGTGTTGTTAATAATCACTTTCAAGTCCCGTGTCTAAGAGGTGATTTGTTTATGAAGGGAAGCTGGATGAGAAATGCAGCCCTTCAAGTGGTAACTCTCTGAAGAGAAGATAGACATCCTGACCCTGAACGCTGACAGGAGTTTTACATCACTGAAGCACTAGAACGGATGAGCCGGGCCCTGATCTCTGCACACAAGTCACTCGCTGGGGCTCAGCAGTGCAACAGCACTTGATCATGGAGACAGAGACAGACTCTTCCCAAGGCTTTTGCACATCAACAGAGAAGAGCTGCAACTTGCAGCACGAAATTCCGTTGTAATAAAAGGAAATACAAAGAATCACTAGGAGGGTGTGTAAGTGCTGTTACAGCAGCACAGAGAGGTAGTGGCATATCCATCCCTAGAAACAGTAAAAATTTAACTGGACAGGTTCTGTGTGCAAATGCCACAGAGCAGCCCACCCGCAGAGGCAGAAGCCTGTGCCGTTCCAGGGCAGGACTGCTTCGTGCACTGGCCTAGGGATCTGGGAGTCCTGTGCAGCCCCACTGCTGTCTCCCAGACGGCGGCCATGGGCTGTGTGTGGTCAGCTCGGAGGAGGTGACTGCCAGGACAGGCAGCTGGGCTGTGTTTCTAAGGGGGGAGCTCCACCGTGTGGGCACTGCTCAGAACTTCTGCTGCAGGCTTGGGTTCAGGCATACAGTGGGATATTTTTCTCTTTTTTCACCGTAAGGGTGGTAGAGAGTTTTCCCAATACCTAGGAGAACACCAACATAACATAAATCATTCGGTTGTGCCTCAGGGGATTGCTCAGGGCCTTGTGCCTTGTGGCTGGGCAACATGCTGGTTAAAAGAAGTCCTGGAACCTCATGTCTCCTGCATCTCCTTCTGCTACCAGAGCTGCAGGGGAAAAAAAACTGGCAGCAAATGCCTCCTTTCCTGACAGCTCCTGCCATTAGAAAGAAAGACAAGAGGCAGAGCTGGCCTGAAGTAAAAACACAGACCTGCTGACACTAACAAGGCCAAAACCTGTAGGTCTGACACGCCTCACTTTTGTGCAGAGCCACTGACGTGTGCATGCCGTATACATCCCTCAGTCCTTCTCTGAAGCCTCAGCCTTTGTATGGCGGTGCTGACTGGCCCTGTCTTTTGTGTAGAGTCAGTCTGATGGGTCTGAGAGCGATTGGACTCTCCCTGCATGAGATGGAGAGTGAAGCTGCCGGTGCCCTAAAGCCGTCTCTGTCTCGACATCAGAAATCCAGCTGCTCACCTCCTCCCAAGGGGAAAAGTCATAAATTACTGATGAAAGTGCTTATCTAAAATCCCCCCAAAAAATAAAGCTAGCCAATGTGAAAAAAAAAAGAATCCCAGGAAGCTGTTCGTTTTCAAGAGTAGGTCTGAGTGTTGTACCAAAAATTTGAAACAGAGCTTTATCCTGAAAAGTGGGCTCACTGCTTGTAGCCCACCAATATGGCTTGGATCAAGAGGGCTCAGTTTGCAAGTACTGACATTTTTTCCACCCCCAAACAGACAAAGTTAGCCCAGGCTCTGAGAGTCAAACTCCCTCCTGCTTGTCTTTCATCATGTGTAATAAGGAGCCTGCAAGCAGATCACACGTTGCATGACTAGTTAGCTTCTTGGCACTCAGATGCATTTCTCTGTATAAGGTCTGTGCTGAATCTCGTGTTTCTGGCTGCTTTTCTGCTCCCGTTGTCAGCATCAACACAACTAACACTGAGATAACATCCTCCTTGATTGCTGTCCCCCCAGCCATGTTGTCTGCTTTGGGGGGAACTTGCAGTGGGTAAGTGTAGGGGTTTTTCTCCACGGCTGCCACTCCACATCTGCCTGTTTCTGTCCCTGACCCACTTCTGCTGAGTGCTCCAAACCTTTGCAGGTGCCTCTACCTGGTGCAAGTGTGAGATGAAGGTGGTGGTAGCCAGGTAGCCAGATGAAGGTGGTGAAATGGAGGACAGCCATACCCAGGTGTGGTTTATCACATGAGGGGGGTGGGTGTTTGTTGTTAGCTCTTGCACCCCACGGCTACCAACTCAGAGAGGTGGGAAACATTGAAAACATGACTGTAAATGACATGGCCGCTTATTTCCCAACCTGTACATCTTATTGCTGCTGTATTAAAACTTCTCCCAGACATCTACTTTCAGTTCCCTTTGACAAGCTGGAGATATCCTTCCGCACGGGGTCACCTCAGAAATGCACCTGAGTGCTTGCCCCGTAGAGTTTCAGGAGAACACAGTATTGCTGCCCTTTGGAGTTCAGGCTGACCTAGTCTGGATGGTGACATTTCACATTTTTTAGGTGAAAAGAAGTATTTTTGTGCATTGATTATTTTTTTCTTTTGTACTCCCCCCCCCCCCCCCCCTTCCCCAGGTATTTTAATTATCTTTCATCTGAAATTTCCTAATTATCAGAAGCTTATCCAGAGGGGAGAAGTCTGGAGGAAACGACAATGCTCCATGGTAGGTGCATTGTATTTCCATGTGCACCAAACACACTTCATTCCCCTTTAACTTTGTCCCCACGGTTTTTCTAATCAAGGAGATAAGTCTCAGGAGCATCTGTTCTTACCTACCACTAATGTACTGCTCAGAGTTGACCCCCAGAAGCTACAGCTGCTACCTGTATGAAAGCATTCCATGCAAACACCATGGCATTTGCAGTCTGAGACCCTGCAGGTCGAAAGTTGGTCGTTTTTAATTGATAAAGCAACTTTCAGCCTTTCCACAGCAGTGGCACAAGAACAAGCTATTGCATAGCCCAGGAAGACAGCTGGTCCAGCGAATCCAAAAGCTTGTCCAAAAGCTTGTCTTTTGGGTTGAGCCCTTGGGGTGTTGAAGCCTACAGTGAAGCCAGGGCATATGGGGGACCATATCTCATCAACTGTGGCAGAGCAGAGGGTGGGAAACAGGCAGAGGCTTGCCCTCATTATGCATGGGTCTAACATGCCCAATTACCCCATCCTCTCCTCACCTCTGCAGTGTAAAAAGACTCTTGTTGAGAGCGATCGTAATTCACGGCGAACACCCTGCCTCCCCCTTGCACCCTTCACACCCGCTGCTCTCCACTTGCCTTCCCCCAAAAAAATGCGTCTTTGATGAAATGAAACGGCTCTAGTCAAAGAACCCCTCAAATGGTTGGGGACCCCTGCACTTGGCCACCCTTGCCCACTTCCCAGCTCTATTTCTGGCTGAGTTTGGAGTTTTAAGTGGGCTGACCTTGTGCCCTGACTGCCCTGGGGGTCAGCGATGAAAGCGGATGGAGGCTTCACAGTCAGGTCTCTTGTGTGTGACTCTTTTGTTCCCCGGGCAGGGGTGTGCAGTGCCTGGGACAGTGCTTAATTGTTCAGGGGCACTGCCTTACCCATCATGCCCTTCCCCGGATGGCCCCAGCCCTTCTTGCTCATGCATAGGAGGGAGGCAGCTTCCCCACTCAGGGTTAGGGAGGAGGAAGCAGAGTCTGAGTTGCTCAGCGTCATTTCTGGCTGTTTATCAATCTGGGTAATGAATTTTACAGAGTTTCAGAAAGCCAGGAAGAAAAAAGAAAAAAAGAAAGAACAAAGGAAGAAAGGAAGAAAGGAAGAAAGGAAGAAAGGAAGAAAGGAAGAAAGGAAGAAGTTCCTGGCATTTTGTGACTCCTGTCTGTCACTGAGTACATTCTCCGTTATCCTGCAGTGCAGGCAAGAGCAGCATCACCTTGCCCCAACCAGCTCCTAGGTCCACTTTCTGTGCTCTGTGTGATATCCCCTGCCACATAACTCCCTCTGCCCTTCTGTGGGTGTTTAATGAGGACATGTCAGGCCTGAGGCACTGGGCTTAGCCCAAGCAGAGGTGATGGGTTTGCACCAGGGAGTGCAGAAGCTTTGGGCTGAGGAACATCAACAAAGCTGGGTGGTATTGGTGAGGAGGAAGCCCAAGGCTGGACATGTGGAGGCTTCTGGAAAGCTTTGCTAGACCTGAGCTGGGCACCCACACCTGCCCCTGCCCTGAGGCCACACAGAGGGGCAGAGGTTTGCTGTAGATGTGTGTGGGCAGGGGAAGGATGCAGGACAACCTGTGGGCGTGATAATAAATAGCTGAAGGTTTACAAATGTCCATGATGGAGGCAGGTCAGCAGAGCTCAGCATAAGCGTGGGGGAAGCCTTGTACCGCTCAATACCTCTTTGACTGCCCCCTCGGCGTCTTTCTTTTTACAGCTAATGCTTTACATCTTCATTACAGCTGGAGGCTGGGGCAGGAGCCTCCACAGTGGGCCCTCCCCTCCACCTTTTTGGGGAGTGACTGCTCAGAGGAAATGGATAAAAGGAGCAGAGGGTCAGGGTTTAATTACCCCATTGTGTGCAGAGACGAGTGATGGACAGAGACTGTCAGTGGGTCAGCGATTAGCTGCCATTGAGCAGACAGGGGAGGGGAGAAACATGATGAGCCCCCAGGACAGACCAGTGTCAAGGAGAGCCACAAGACATGGAGATGGCAGCTTATAATGGGTGACACTTTTAGTTGCTTCCCTAGTGCTTCGTCTCCCTCTTTGTCCCAGCTATGTTGGGAGCCCTGTGGACTCAAAACCGTCTGCTGGTCCCTGACTGCTTTCCTGATTAGGGAGAAGAGCTGCTAGGGTGGTGGGCTCCCTAGGGAGATGAAAAAGAAGGTGAGAGACATCACCTGTCAACTATGCTGAGCAACAGGTGGCAAGGTGGAGGTGGCAAGGAAGGATGGAGGGATGGAAGAAGGGAAGGAAGAGCAAAAGGGCAGGAGGGAAGGAAAGGGAGAAGAATGAAGGAAGTGGCTGCTGTTGGTGAGGTGTAATACACACAGAATCCTCCTCTGTGCAGGGGTGAACGTCTCCTGCAGAAAGATCAGCCTAACCAAGGTGGAAACAGGCCGCTCATCTCCCAGCCACACTGCCTCCCTTGGGCATGGCTCAATGCCTCGGGTAATAAATCCCTCTCCTCATCACATTCCTGGCATCTATTGACTCTGGAGCTGCAAGAGACCAAAATAATTCTTTTGGCAGATTTGGTGACCCGGTTTTGTGTAAGCAGAATGCAGAAATAACAAGTTTCAGTGAGTCTTCTCCCTTCTACTCCCAACCCCACAGGTACTTCCTCCTCCTTTCCTTCTCACACTCGTATCAAGTTGTTTCTCATTCCACCACAGTGTCAATTCTTAACCCTGACCCTGCCCTCAGTCCTGCCATACAATGTCACACCTAACCTTCTTCCACTAGTCCTGTTACCCTTGGCCTCAAGACTCCTCTTTCTCCTCCTTTTCCCTGGAATCTCTCTATATGTCTTCTTTTGGATTCTGTCCTTCAGTTTCCAACTTCATCTACAGTTGTCCTCCAAGGTCCTGCTTCCGGTGTCACCTCTCCCTGTGAATCCTACCCTTTCCTCTCCCTTCCTCGCCTTTCCTCACTCATGCTTTACCCCACTTTCCTGCCCCCTTCACCCGTCATCTCTCAGGGCTGTTTGCATGAATTGTCTCTGGAATCATGAGATCACTGGGTTTTTTTCTGTCTCTCTCAGTGGGAACATCACATTAAGGAGCGTGGATAAGTGACCAGGGGCCATTGGGGTGACTCTGGCACTCCCCTCTGCCCACCCTCCCTACTCCCCTCTTCTTCTGTATCAAAGGAAGCTTTGTTGTCCAAAAGCAGAAAAAGAACAGCAGATAAAAAGGCGGAACATGTGATCTCATTGGCTTTATTTAGCCATCCAGCTATCCCTCCTCTCTTTTCTTGATTCATCCAAAATTGTCTAAGTAAGAATCCATAATCCATCTTTGGGCTTCTCATCTGTGAAAGAGATGGTGGAAGATTCTTGTTTCTAAGGGAACTTCAAGAGTTGACCTCTTGGTCTTCACAGGGTACAAAGATGACCCTGATGGGGCTCTACAGGCAGTGTAATGCCTTTGACTGCAGTAGTCTCCATTGCAGGACCGTGGGATCTCACTCTATGAAGGGGGGATCGGAACCAGGGAGAAGAACTTTTCCTTATTTCACTATTGCTAAACAGGGGGTTCTAAGAGGATCCAGCCATGTGTCGCTTCACCAGGGGCACTACTTGGTGGGGAGGTTTATGTTTGTAGCATCAGGTGCACAGCATTTGAATTAACGAGTTTCTGGATCTGCCAGAGACTTGCTTGGGGCATTTTTTGGACAAGGGTAAAATTCTTCATCTCAGGGTGCTTCGGTTGTCCTTTGTGACGGAGGTGGGAGCACAGCTGGGATTGCTGTGTCTGTGATGGGATTCATTTGGTGCTATCAAGCCAGGAGGCAGGAAGAAGATCATTACATATTCCTTAATTGTGGCATATTAGATGACTTAGAGGCTTTACAATGAAAGCTGCTCTGCACGCAGCTTCGAAGCAGATCTGCTTGACTTAGCACAAATCTTTACTGTGGGCACAGTCACACAAATAGAAAGAGTTGGTCAGTGCGTCGTTTTCATGATGTTTTAACCAGCTTGGTTAAAATCCACCAGACAAGAAGCCCTTCTAATGTGGGAATATAATGGCCCTTTTATCAGTACAGTCCATTCCCCTTCTCGATAGGAATAAAATTCCTCCAGATAACGCCTTACATCCACAGCTTTGCATGCGTGTGTGCGGGAAGTCGCTAAGGCTGAAACGTAATGGTTGTTTCAAGGGCCTTCCAAAATAGTTAAGGCACCGCATGGGAGAAGAGTGCAGAAAGCTTGGCAGATGGAGCCAGGCAACGTACGCCGTGTTCACCCAAAGCACGGCACGGACTGAGATGGCCTCGGGACCAAAGGTAGTCAGAGGAGTGAAGAGGGTCAGTGGAGGAGAAGATGAGCAGAAAGGCAGAAACGGCACGATTTCCTTCAGGTGAGACTGAAGAATCCGATTTTCTTGGAGGAAGCAGTATCAGTGAAGGACATATCCAAGTGCTCTGAAAGGTAGGGAGGTGGGAATTTGGCTGGGGAGTAGTTTCTGTTGTGGAAAGGTCACTGTGGAAGTTGCAGTGACTTTAGCGTCATGTGAACTTTCACGTATCTATGTATGTGCGTGGAAAATGACTCAGTGGAGCAGTGTGTGCGAGGAGACTACAGCCTAAGAGGAGGTCTGTGGGAATGCCTGAGGTATCATTTCAATGGGGTGTGGGGAGTCATGATGTCCACGGGGATTTGCCACAGCTTTTCTGTGGTAGGAGGTCGTGCAAAAGAAGATCTGCAGCAACGGTGTGGGGAAACTGTACCACACTGCAACTACCCAGCAACGCCGGTCAGCTCCAGCTCACTAGCAGCTGAATCAGTAAATGTGGAGGCAAGAAAGAGACTTTTTTTGTGCCTCCCATGTGTTTTTCAATAAATGCCGAGTTCCTATAAAAATCTAGACCCATTGAAGCTGCCACTGGACTCTTGCCAGTTCTGGGTCTCTATCATTTGATTTTCCTGAAACAGGCATCATGACTCCATTCGCAAGACATTTTCATTAGCATGTTGGGCTGATTCAACTTATATCCTGCCCTGTTGTGTCTGACTCATTTTTCCCCATCTCTAGGAGAAGCCTGAGGGAAGGCAGAGGGCCCTTCACATAGATGCTCGAGGTTTCTATCAGATAATAGCTGAAGAAATATTTGCCATGACTGAGCTATGGTCATTTTTTGCCATTCCTTAGTCACTTGGCAGCCAATGGAGGGAAGAGGCAAGAGCAGGGTGGGGGAGAGTAAATGAGACAGAGGGACAAGAACAAAAGATTCTTTTGTGGTACAGAGAGAGAGAAAAGGGAAAGCATCACCAAATGCCCAGAAGCCATGTTTGTAACAAGAGACCTATTCTCTCAGCTACTTGGAAAACAACTTGGGAGTAAAAGGCCCCAGTTGAATTAACCCTTCATGGAGTCGATTCACTAATCCTGCAGGAAAGAGGCATGGCCATGGGAGGCGTAATCTGTGTGGTGAGGCAGTGGAGTTAGCTCTTGGGCAGTTTAGAGCAAAGATGGGTTGTCTGAGAAGAGGAGGTAGAGATGACGTCTGGCGGTTTGACCATACCAGAGTTTTAAAATGTCAGATGTCCTTTCTTCACAGGAGTTTTGGGTTTGGCCAAGATCACTGGAGGGGTTTCTCACAGCATGTGAGATGATGACTCTTTTCCACTGACCTTTTTTTCTAGGGGCACTGGCACCCAGGCCTGTGGAGAGAGAGGGAAACAGTCCCCAAACACATATGCTTTACTGCAGCATAGCCTTGTCCCATCACAGCCTTTGTGAGATCAGTTCCTGTTGTTGGCCTTGAAAAACTCCCTTCTACCACATTGCATCTCCCTCACTCATGCCTTAAGACCTACCTTTGGCTGGAAAGAACAATTTACTGGTGTTAGGGGTACTCTACACAAATGAACCGAACGTAGGCCAAATCCCCTGTCCCCAAAGGAGCAACCAGCTCCATTTCACTGTCAACACTCTCCCTTAGCTTCCTCCCTGCCCTTTCTAAGGAGGCTTCCTCTTTTATTGCATGGATCTTTGGGTGAAAAGAGGCTTCTGTGATCATAGAATCATAGAATGGTAAGGTTGGAAGGGACTTCTAGAAATCGTCTAGTCCAACCCCCTGCAGAAGCAGGTCCTAGATCAGGTCACATAGAAGTGTGTCCACGCGGGTCTCGAAGACCTCCAAGGAAGGAGACACCACAACCCCTCTGTGCCAGGGCTCCCTCACCCTCACAGTGAAATAGTTTTTTCTTATATTTAAGTGGAACTTTTTGTGTTCCAGCTTCATCCCATTACCCCTTGTCCTGTTGCTAGCTACAATAGAAAAAAGGGATGTCCCAACCTCCTGACATCCACCATTTAGATATTTGTAAATGTTAATAAGATCTCCCCTCAGTCTCCTCTTTTCTAGACTAAACAGCCCCAGTTCCCGCAGCCTTTCCTCATATGAAAGGTGTTCCAGTCCCCTGATCATCTTGGTGGCCCTGTGCTGGACTCTCTCCAGCAGTTCCCTGTCCCTCTTGAGCTGAGGAGCCCAGAACTGGACACAGGACTCCAGATGAGACCCTCACCAGGCCAGAGTAGAGAGGAAGAACCTCCCTTGACCTGCTGGCCACACTCTTCTTGATGCATCCCAGGATGCCATTGGCCTTCTTGGCCACGAGGGCACATTGCTGGCTCATGTTTAGCTTATTACCAATCAGGGCTCCCAGGTCTCTCTCTGCAGAGCTGCTCTTCGGCACTTCGACCCCAGCCTATACTGAGTTCTGCCCAAGGAAAGAGGATCCGCACCTATTTGACAATCAAATATGGGATATCGGCATATGCCAGGTCAGTCTGTTCCTGAGCTGGCTTCTGGATGTTCTGCAAATGAACGAAAACGAGAGGGTCAGATCTTAAATACAAGCTTTTCCTTCCCATGACAGTACAGGAGAGGCAGCACCCTGCCTCTGGAGCCTTCTCACGAAGGGAGGAAAAGTGCCAAGCAAAGAGCAGTTTGGAAACAGACGGACAATCCTCACCTCTGGTTGTCCTCCTGGCCAGGACAGGAGCAGCAGCTGCCCACCCGCCCGTCACGGGTCCCGCGCCCCCTTGGCTGGATGGCGCAGATGGGGAGGGCGCAGCGGGTGCCCGCGGGCAGGTGGGTGGCCGAGCGGATGCAAGATGCACACAACATTACGGCTGTGCTTTCGTAAGTAAGCCATCACATGGGACTTGTGCACATGTGCTCGAGCAGCGCTTTGAAAACAACCCGGGAAATCATGTGACAAACAGAAGTCTGTGGGCTTGTGGCCCTTCCCCCACTCCCTAACCTTTTGCTTCCCTTTTTATCTCTCTTGATGAGGGATAACCGTCTTTCTCACTGGGATAGTAACCACAAAGGCTGGAGCTGAGTTTTGCTCCCACTAACATCATCCTGGGCTTTGAGGTGTTGATGTTGTCACTTGGTCATAGAATCATAAAATCATCATGGTTGGAAAAGAATTATAAGATCACCAAATCCAACTGCTAACTTCATACTGCCAAGCCCACCACTGAACCATGTCCCTCAGCACCTCAGCTACACTCCACCACCTGCCTGAACAGACTCTTCCAATGTTTAATAACCCTCTCGGTAAAAAAGTTCTTCCAAATCTCCAATCTAAACCTCCCCTGGTGCAACTTGAGCCCTTTTCCTCTTGTCCTACCACTTGTTACATGGGCAAAGAGACTGACCCCCCCCACCTCACCACAACCTCCTTTCAGGAGAGTGATCGTGTCTCCCCTCAGCCTCCTCTAGGCTATAGAACCCCAGTTCCCTAAGGCATGTCTTGTAAGACTTGACCTTCAGACCCTTCGCCAGCTTCATTGCCTGCCTCTGGGCATGCTCCAGCACTTCAGTGTCTTTGTTGTAGTGAGAGGCCTGTAAGTGGACACAGTATTCCAGGTGCGGCCTCAAACACTGCAGTCACAGTATTGGAGGTGCGGTGATCGTGGTGTCCAATGTACTTGTGCCACTCAGACCACCTGTGCTGTGAGACCTCCTTTGCCAGGGAAATTTTCGTGTTCAATCTCCTTGAGGGACTGCAGGACACTTACCTGGAGGCAATGCTAAATATGAGTAAATCCGTTGCTCTGTGGGATTTTCACTGTTGCAGGTCTGAGGACTCTTTCTTGGCACTACAACTTTAATACCTGACTGACAGTAAGGTCTGTAAGGTCAGAACAGCAATTTCTGGAGTTTGAAATGCAGATGGGAAACTAAAAAACTTGAAGTTCTCCACTGCTCCCTCGTACAACCCATTCACAGTGGCATAGCAAGGAGGGTCTCAGAGCATTAAGGCCTCAGCTGAGCTTAAGAGCAGGTGGTGTTCTGTGTAGAACAAGTGCCACCCCACTATCAGTAAGTACATGTCTTTGAGCCTTGGCCCTGCTAGTGGCCTCCTAGTGTAACTTCCTTCTTACAAGCTGGCTTTTCCTAGCTTAGAAGGTCAAGATCTTACTCTCCAGTCCGTAAGACCTTCACTTTTTCCTGTGCTACACGTTCCTCCAGATGCATTTCCGCTGTTGCAGTCGCTCCTCTCCTTTTTTCCATCTGTTCTTAAAACAAATGGAAGCATTTTAAAGCAAGAGATCCAGGTGTATTTGAGTCAAAAGGATCTGCTAGAGGCAAAACGTGGCAAAGTGTTGGAGAGAACTGAAGAATGAGTGTCTCTGTATTAGTATGATGTGCAGGGCATTTCAGGGGGACAAATTATGTTGACCTGTTTGAGAAAAAGTGTCCCAAGCTCTTAAAGCCATGGTGATCTCTTTAAGATCCAATCATTTTAACCTGAAAACGCATTGCAAGTGTCTCAGAGATGAGCCTCTGCTACCTTGCAGCCAGTTCATCCCCTTACTGGGTTAGACTCTGAGTGCAACTGAGCAGTATAGACTAGTCCTTGAATGGAGCCTGGCTTGAATTTGGTCAGAATGGCCTGAGTATGGCTGGCTTGGTCTGAGTTACACTGGCTTTAATCCAGCTGAGCTGTGCTTAGGTGGACTGAGCAAGCTCTGAACACAGATTTGAGATGGCAGCTTGTGTCAGGCGTGTTCTGAGTAGCTCAGACTTGACCATGTTGAACTTGGAGCTGAAAATGGAACTGGTTTGGACCGAGTTAATATTCACAGTGGACAGGAATGGGCTGATGGGAAGAGTTTGCTTGGATACAGTGCTGCTGAAATGAGGAGAGTGACTTCACTGTGGCTGGTTTAAAGGCCTCATTTTGTTGGAAAGAGCCTGTTGTTCCATCTGGGAAGCTGTTTGTTGGACCAGCTTTCCATGGATAGGAAAAAGGTTATTTAGCAAGTACTGAGACGGGATCCCCAAAAAGCTGACCAAAATAATGATCTTTAATTCCCCAGCATCCAGCTCCTCCAGGTCATTTCCTTCTCCCACCACCAAAATATCTGCATCTTCTTCCTCATCTGGTCCACCACACCAAATCTGTCCATCACTCAACATCCTAGATTTAAAAAGGAAAATCCTCCTGCCCGAGAAGTTCCCCAGCCAGGGATGGCTGCCAGCGTTCAAAGAGAAGAAATAGGACCTGAAAACCTCACCCATGACTTCTTTTGCAGCAACTATGTTTTCTTGATAGTGCAAAATTTCCTACAGGCTAACACAGTGTGTGTAATGGATTGCCAGTGTTCCTTATCAAGGGGATGACATAACTTCCTAACTAGGACACAGGCTTAAATAACAAATAAAGGAAAATCCAGGTTGTTACCAGATAAACAATGTCTCAACATAAAAGGCTGTACCTGGATGATCTGGCAAGTCAGTGTAGGTGACAGTGCTGCCAAATCTCCTTCCCTTCGCACTGGTTCTGGCTCTGCATTGAAAAAATATGAGAAGGAAATGTATAGCTACGGGTGGGAGCTGGTGTGGTCCCGGGGAGCTGCAGAACCCCGTCTCCTTACACAGCCAGCAGAGAGTGGAGCAGGAGAGCGGAGGGTAGCACAGCGCTGTACAGCTGCAGGGCTGCTCACAACAGGGCAGAGCTCCCGGAGAATGTGCTCTTTGTTCCCTGCCTTTAAAGGGTAAGAGAAACACTTATGCATGGCAAATTAGCCCAAAAATGTATTTCTCTAAAACACCCGATTGTCTGGCCAGCTCTGCAGCTGCAGGGAAGTTCCAGGGAGAGAAGGGGGAGGCGGCGGGAAGGAGGAGGAGGGAGGCAGGGAAGGAGGATTTTGATGGCTGGAGGGGGGGAAAGGCAAGATGATTGTGAGAATGAGGGAGAAATTCTCATGCCTTGGTTCTGACAGAGCTGACCAGTGAGCAGAGGGGTCATGTTGGTGGCTGGGGGACCATGGATGCTGTGTGGTCTCCTTGGGGGTAGGGAGAAGAGGGAACAGGAGGCAGCGGGGGAGCAGGCAGTGGTGCTGGGGAGTCCTGCTGCCCAGCAGGTTCAGCTGTACCATCTGGGCCAGGACGCCTAGCAAGCAGTGCCATGCTCCTCTTGTCACCACGGCACACGTCCCAGCGGTGACGAGCTGGGACTTGTCTCACCCGCTTTGGAGCAAGCCACACAGGGTTCATCTCTCTGCAGAGGTGCAAGGCCTGTGCTGTTCCCAAGACGTGGCATTTGGGTTTAAAACATCCCAGATATACCTCTTGATTAGAAACTTCCTCTGGACTTGTTATGTCTTTCCAGACTAATGCTGATACTCATCTGGCAGACGAGTGGTTCATTGACCTTCCCTGGGGTTCAGAAAACAAAACCTAATGGTGAGATTCTTGACAAGGGCTCAGACGCTGAAGTTCATGGTGAGTGCCACAAGTCCCTGCCCCAAAATGCCACTGAAAACAGGACCAGGCTCACTGAGAGCACAGCCAACACCTCAGTGTCCAAGGCCCACCTCCCACACTGCCTGGGTTGAGATGTCCTCTTCACATGCATAATAAGAATTTGTTTGCTCTTCCATTTTCTCGTGATGTGAAAGGAGAGGCGCTCCCTATTGCAAACTACAGTGCTTTGCAGGCACAGCATTGAGGCCACCTGGCTGGTCCTCACCACTCCACACTGAATGCTGGTGGGGACATCTATGGTGTGATCCACATGCTGCTCTCAGGAGAAGCAGCTCAGGCTAGACTTTGCCTTTTAGGACACTCAGGAGTGCACTTGCCTGCTATAAAGCCAGGTCCCTGTACTCTGTCTTTTTTGTGACGGGATCTGACCTACTCTGGGCTGACAAGAGCATCTCCTTCACAACCAACCAGTGCCACCTGCTGTGAGGGCCGATGAGATTGATAAGTAGCCTTAGATTAAGCAAAGCTGAAACTGCCCATAAGAGAAAAAAAAAAAGAGAGATCCAAGAGGAGGTCTTGATCCATTCCTGTGGCTTTCCAGCTCAGGTGTAGGGCTGATTTTGCCATTGGTTCAAGTTAACATGGGCAAAATGTGCTCTGTTTCTAGGCTGCTGCTAAACTCATTGTGTGCCCAGATTTTTCCAAGGAAAATCCTGTGACTCTTTGGGTTTGTAATCCAGAAGACCTATGAAATCACCTCTCACTGGGCTGGTGGAAGGGAAGGACAGGCGGACCTGGATTTTTTATCTGAACAGGAAGCCATACTGACTGCTGGTGGGAATTACTCATTCCTTCTTTTCAGAGCTAACGTGAAGATGCTTTGGCACTGGGTATGGAGGTATCTGCTGAATATGGAGCAGTATCCAACTGAAGGGAAGCCGGAATTAGGTTTGAGTGGAGAAGGTGACCAGACTTGTGTCAGAGAGTGTGATGGGCAGGGGAGGAGGTGTGGAGCTGAACCACACTTGAGATGAGGAGTTGGGAAGCTGTTGCCAACTGTATCATCTTGCCATTACTACCTGCCTCATCTCTATGTGGCCACTGGGGTGGTTCACGCTTTCATTTTATGTTTACACAGGAGAAGAGGGTGTTAGAAACATTAACTTTAATCAAGTCAGCAATATTTCCCAGCTTTGACACACTTCATGTTCCACTCAGGTGAAAAGGGGTCCCTTTTCTAAGGGTGGGAATGACCGGTAGCGGGGAAGTATTTATTGGTAAGTGGATTTGTCAAGAAATGGGACTGCTGGGGAATGAAACCAATTTCAGATCCAGAGCTAATTCAACAAGCACTTTTGGCCAGAAAGTGATAGGAGGGTGGGGGGAGTGAGGGTGTTAAAATATCAAAACATTTCATTTCAAATCGATCTTCCTGAATTATTCTGTTTTATAAATGCCAAAGTGTTGTGAATGGACGTTTTCAAAGGGAATTCCTGACATTTCATTTCAAAACAGCATTTTGCATTTAAAAGTCGACCCAGATTGAAAGATGAGTGGCCAGACCAGAAGGGATTAATAACCACAAAATAAAATCTGCTATTTCAACTTCAGCAGACTGTTTCAATCTCTGAGTTATGACGTTTAAAGAGAAGAATAAAAGAAAACCACAGCAGAGTTCCCGTGCGTGTCCAGATCAATGTGACACCTCTGACGTGATGAAGACACCAGAGCAGAGATGAGCAGTGTGGTTGGGGTAAAACCAGACAACTAGTGGCCTGAGAGGAACTAGAAAATGCCCCGGAACATCCCAGGTGGAATTTCACTCTAATGTCAATAAGTTTCACTCTGAGCTCAGTAGTGCTGTTCACGGTGGGATGTGTAGCTCTTAGTGATGCTGGCACCTTATCCAGCTCCACAGAAGGTGACAGGCAGAGCGATGACCAGCAAAGCCCCTGTGGCTGTGGCAGTTTTACCCATGCTGTGATCTACCTTTAGCCAAAGTGGTGACCCAAGTGCCACCATCTTCCAGCATTGGCCCACTGATCCCTGTGGAGCCATCCATGGTCATGTGTCTGTAGGCAGCTCCAAGGGTGAAAACTCCAGCATACGCAAGGCCTGAGTGCAAGGTCATCTCTGCTAATTTGGGAAGGAGCCCTGGTGTTTCTCATAATGGGTGAGTAGGTTGAGAGATGATGACCAAGCGGGATGAAAGTGCTTTGAGAAGCTGCCTCTTCTGCACAAAGAGACTGGAGGGACATGGAGAATAGCTTTCCTCCCCTCTACCCGCCAGCTGCAGCCCTCGCTCCTGCCACCCCCTCCTCTCTGCCCTGTGCATGTTGTCCCCTCTGGCCATGAGTGGAATTGGCAGGAGCAGGCCTGGTCCAAGCCATGGGGGCTCATGGCTCCCCACCTGAATAAGCAGCACAAAGGCACAGAGCAGCCCCGTCGCGGCTCCGTCCTGACCCATCCTCCCCAGCTGCCACAGCATCCGCTGTGGGCGCAGGCCGCCCGAGTCCTTCTGTGCCTGTGCCATTTGTCTTTCTGCCCCTCTCTCCTCTCCTCCCTCCCCACCCCCTGACTCTTTTTTTTTTTTCTTCCCTCTTTTTTTTTTTTATTTAATCCCCTTTTTTCAAACATATCATTACAGCAGCAACAAAAAGGATGGGACAATACGGCCATTGATGAACTGCTCTCGTCCTCCCGTCCCAATCCCCCCCACACTCCCTCCCTCCCCTCCTCTGGTGCGTGCCAACACTCTTTCCACCCGCCCAGGGCTGGAGCCAGCGCCAAACAACCTCTGCTAATAAACAAGAGGAACCAGATAAACCAGGAACACAATAGAGGGATTTGTTGCACTTTAGTGATGGTGGGAACAATGTCAACTCCGTGGCGCAGCTGCATGGACCCCCTCCCATCCTCTCCCCCCCCACCGCTTCGTGCCCCCCGCGCACTTGCAGCCCAACACTGTGATTTATGAAAGGCCAGAGGTCGTTGTGCATTAAAGGGCTCCTTTCTTGCATCATTTATTAACCCCTCTACGACAAGGCGTGCTCATTGTGGCTGTGGTGGTGGTGGTACGGAGAGCAGGGAGGGGGTGGAGGACTCCATCCCGGTGGCACCGCGCGTCTCTCGGAGGATGCTGAGGTGCAGAGCTAGTGCTTCAGCCTGCTTTAGCATCGACCTGGTGCTGAGACACAGAGCTAGTGCTTCAGCTTGCTTTTGCACTGACCTTTCGGTTACCTAAAGCATCTGGTGTGCTCCATCCTGGCCCTGTTCACATTTCACCCAGGTGTCTGTCTGCCTGGCCCACACTCGCTGCCAGGCTGGCGAGCTCAGTGCTGAGGCTGGGCACACACCCAGGGCTGACCCCAAAGGCTGCTCTGAAGACCTCATAGTCTATATGGTAAGGTAGACCATGTTGCACCCTCAGAGCCTTGGGTGACCTTGTGGTACCAGACGTGGTCATGTGGGCTGCCTGGGATGCAGCCAGGCAGAGAGGAGGCAGGTGGCCATGGGACAGGATGGGCCACCCCAAGGTCTCCTTCTCAGGCTGGTAGAGATGTCTCTCCTTGCCTCTCTGATTGCCACTACAGTGTCACCATGCAGCACTTTCAGGCCTTCCTGTTCAGCCATGATGCAATGTTGCAAAACACTAGCGTTGTAACTCGCTGGCTCAATGTTTTTCTCCTGAAACTTCAGTGACCAAAGGCTTCAGTACTGAACTTTGTGGTCTCGAGCTACTTCCCAGTGCCCCCGGTTTGTGCTCGAGGGCCCCCTGGAGACCTTGTCCATGGGTAAGTTTGCTTGGGAGATCAAACCTATCACAGGGTTTCACTGTGGAGAAGGGATGTCTGCTGGAGTTCACGTTCACCATGAGGGCAGCGGGGTTGTGCTGGCGCCTGGTTGCCTGGCCCATCCTCCCAGCTCAGCAGAGAGAAGTGCTGGTGCAGTGCTGGTGTGTTGGAATGTCTTTCCCCCTGGGACAATGCGATGGGTAACAAGAGACAAGCGGAGAAGCTGCTGTGAGTCCTTCGAGTATGGGTGTCAGGGTGAGCCCATGCACAGGGCAAAGGGGACACAGAGGCTGGGGTGAAGGGGAAGACGGTCCCACTGCCCAAATGCCGTCTGGTAACGCTGGTTACCAGTCAAACTGCTCCTGCCCTGGCTTCGGTGCCTCGGCCTCAGGCCGTGCTCCCTCGCTCACTCTCCCTCGCATTCCTCCGGGAGCTGATCAGGGCTTGAATGACACCCCAGATGACTCTTTGCTATTAATTCCTGTGAACAGAAAGGGCTCCTTGTTCTCCCAGTCCTACTCTCTGGAGGAATTACAGGGGCCAAGGCAGCAAGCTGAAGCCTTCCCGACTTAACCCTTCCCCTGGCTCCCTGGGAGCCTCTCTGCAGCCAGAGGACCAGCAGAGATGGAGATACCCCTGGAGCCAGGGATACCACCTTGACCACCACTGAACGAGCCCACCGGCATCACCCAGGACTGCTACAACCACAAGTCTTGTTGAGAGGGTCCCCTTTTCTGTTTTTTTCTGCCCAACCTTGTACAATTCACTTCCTCTCCCCTCCAAGCACCTCTCCTTTGTCATGCAGACCAAGCGCACCCAGACCCCTCCATTACATCACTCTGGATATGCCAGACTCCATCCAAGAAAAGGCAAACTTGGTCCCCTTCTCCCCCCGGCTCCCAGCCGTTCACTTTTTGAAAGTACAGCTGGCCTCTGGCAGGAGGCGAGGGAGTTAACAGCCAAGCAGGCTCTGTGCCACCTATCAAAGCAGGTAGCAGACAGGCATGCCTGCCCCCCTTCCTCTTTGATCTTCCCAGACCCAAGTAATGCAGGAAAATTGTCACGTTTAGTCATCACAAGTCCTCACCATGCCCATGAAACATTGAGCTGGCCAAGCCGGCAGGCCGGGAGCTGCCCGGGGTCTTTGCAATTGCTCAGAGGTGATGCTCCTCTCTCCTTTCCATGAGGTTTTCCCTACACCTCCTCCCCAAAGCAGCTGGCAGTGTAACCCACCACTTTAGAGCAAATAAACCTTCCACCAAGCAGAGTCTTCTGCCCTCTGGGCCACATAAAGGCACGCACAGCAGCAGCAGCAGTGGGGTTTCTCCTCCTGCAGAGCTGGGTGAGACTCTGCAACCCAGACCCAAGCCCTAAAGAGCTTCCTACACAATGTCCTTTCTCCTCGTTCTGAACTGGCTGTGTCCAGCCAGTCCACTGATGCCCACAATGGGAAGTAAAAAGAGGCATCTGGGAAGATCTAGGACTAATATTGGGAGCTTCAGCCAGAAGCGGTTGAAGGGTCATGAAGACCAGAGTCCAGCAGTGGTTCCTATGTCCAGCTCCCTGTTGGGAGGATGCCTATGGCACGAGGCAAATTGAAGGGCTTTCTGGAGGTCATGGCCGCCACAGAATTGTGGAGGGTGACACAGATCTGAGCTCTGGGGCCCTTCTGCTGCTCCTGTTCGTGGAAAGGCCCTGAAAACAACATGCACGCTGGGAATTTGGGAGGGCGGTCGTGACCTCAGAACGGGGAGGCATTTGGAGAGAAGGGCACGAGGAAGTGGTGGAGGCGGGGCTGGACTTGGGTGCTTGGCCCTGATCTCTCCCGGCCTGCCATCAATCACGTCTCATGATGTCTCACAAGTGAGACCAGCTGCAGACCCATCGATTTTTCAAGGCTTGTGGCGGTCTCTCCCTTCACTCCCCGCGCCCCCCCCCGGTCCTTGGAGCAGCACACTCAAGCGATCTTCAAATAAAAAGAGTAACCATTTGAAACCTTGCTATTTTTTCCAGTTCTTTCATGTCTTCCTCTTGTGGATGTTTTGGATGGTCACGTGGCCGTCCCCTCGCTAGCTTCTGCGTCTTCCCAGGGCTGAGTAACCAGCTTCCCAGCTATTTTATGGTCACGGTGATGAGATGTGATTGTGCCCCATGGCATCTCCACACCAAAGGTGACATGCAGTCCTCACGGAGGATGTTGGAGATACCGCTTCTGGCTGGGCCAGTGGGGCTTCCAGCATGAGTCAACTCTCTGTGCCGTGCACAACTTTCCCACGACCGCCTGGGTTGCTTGGTCCTCTGCTTTTCTCTTTTAGCTTCAGGCCCACCATGGGACTGAACAAATCCATTCAGATCTTGCTGCACCACAGCTTGAGTGGGGAGACATCCTCCCTTTCTAGGAGGCTCAGTCTTCTTCATGGAGCCCCCTTCTCCAGTCATGGCGGGACCAGCAAGCCTCATGTCGGCAGAGAAGCAAATCCCACATGGGAGCCAAGGAGGGTCGAGGGCTTGGCTTTGGCATGGGAAATGTGGCTTCTCTCCTCCAGGGAGAGCAGGGGTGACTTCTGCATCACCCTCTCTGGCACAACGTTGGGATGATCACCCCCTTGTCCTTCCCACAGCATCATGAGGGGACACAACCAGTGCAAACCCACACCAGCCTGCCCGACATGGGGAAAGATTCCCCCACCACTCCCACCCCTAAATCCCAAACCTTTTCCCTCCCCACCTCCCCGCTCCCACCCCTCATTGCCTCATGTGCCCACCTCCACGGGAAGGGGATTTTTGCAGAGAGGCAGTGGCACCCGCTCGTCCCCAACGCAGTGGCTCCTCCTAGCCCGGGTCTCCTCTCCCGTCTTTGGGTCTGGAGCAAGCTGGACGCTCTTAAAAAGCTTTTTATGTGCGTGCCTGTGTGTGTGTGTGTGTGTGAGTGTGAGTGTGTGTTAATCACATGATTGTCGTTCACCTGTATCCCGAACAAAGACAGCGCACTGTTTAAGGCCCAAACAAGAAAGTCGGCAAGGGAAGGGGCGGGGGGGATGGGGGGGTTGTTGGGAAAACTGAAGGGGCCGTTGAGAAAATCCTTATCAAACTCTCAATTCATGGGTCTCCCTTTCCCTCAGCACACTGTGGGCATTGTTTTGCTGGGGGGGGGAGTGTGTGTGTGTGTGTGTGTGTGTGTGTATTTTTTCGAATGTCTGTGTTGTCCCCTCCTTGTTCCCCAGCTCTGACGCTGTTTTACTATATGGAAAGATTTCACAGGGAACCCCTCCCATTTTCCCAGGCAGTCCTGGGACAATACCAGTGCTGTGCCCCCAAGCTGGGCAGGGGACAAAAGCTGGCCCTGACTCTAGTGCTGGGGTTCCTGATACTCCCCTGCTGTGGACAGGCTCTCCCCTCTTACTCTTCCCTTGCCACGGGTACAGGGAATGGATGCTATCCAGCAAAATCATTCCTCAGCAACCTCAGTGGTCTCACCTTAGTGTTGGAGGTGGTCTCCTCATTGAAATCCCAGCAGCTGCCTCAGCCTGCTCCTGTGACAATGCACATTGCTCGCCAGGCACCCAGCCGGCAGCAAAGTGCCTTTCATAGAATGATATAATCATTTTGGTTGGAAAAGACTTTTAAGATCAGTCCAACCACTCACCCCACACTGCCAAGCCTACCACTTTCCCTTTGCCCTTTGGAGCAGCAGGGATGCAGGGGTACCTAGCAGAGTGGGACATCCCCACTCCCCATCCACTTTTACCCATTTCTTTCCCAGTGTGTCTCTGTGGTGGCATCCTTCCACCGTTGCATCTTGTGGACTGAGGCCCAAACAAAGCCTTTCACTGGCTGAAATTTGTGGTTTAGCAACATCTGCGGCTCGGGATCGACCTTCAGTGTCAGACCCGTTGTCTGCAAAGGACTGACCTCTTTTATGGACCTGGAGCATCTCAGCCATAGAAAATTATGCTGGAAAGAAGGTGTGGAAACCTGTATCGGCGTTGCCCCAGAGACCAGTCACTAGGAAGACTTGCATTTAGAAAGACCACTTCTGCAGTGTTATCTGCTGTGGCCAGCGGTGGCTCTTGGAGGGTCCTTGTCTCTAAAAAGTGCTCAACTGAAGAGAAAGCATCACACTTCTTCCTGCTGCAGCAGAGGTATATTTTCCACAGCTCTTTCTCCTATATCTGCCTCTTTGTAGACACATGGACAGAAGACTTGGAAAAGGATATATGAGGAGCCAATGCTGTGAAAGGGAGGTGGAAACAGGGAAAAAGACATTAAAGGGAAAGAGTTCAGAAAGAGGAGGCAGGACCAAAGGAAGAAAAAAACCCCAAGCACTGGAGAAAGGCAGAATGAGGGGAATAAAACCCTTCTTTGCCACTTAAATCTGAGGAGGGACTGTGACTGCATGTTGCAGAGGCTGTGTAGCTGGTGCAGGCTCCTTTGAGGATGTCTCTGCAGCTGAGGCACCCACAGCTCTTCCAACAGGCCCAAATGGAACCTGGCTCCTGCCTGGCAGGTGGCAGCAGCCTCTGACAAGGCTGGTGATGAGTGAGACAAACCCCAGTCCAGAGCCCTGAGGGTTGCTTGAAATCCCTTCTGGGTTTGGTCCCTTTCTTGGCCCAGTTGGGAGTGGAGGGTCAAACACTCCTCTGCTCACCCATGGCCTGTGGGAATGCAGGAAGATGTGAGCCCCACCACTCCCTGTCTTGCTGGGGTCAAGCACCGTCTCATTCTCCTCACAGAGCTTGCCTGCATTTGGGGCATGACCTGAGGCAGGCTGTGTAGCCCCTCTCAGTGCCTTGTGGGGTACCTTTATCTCCTGATTGGGGAATCTTCTCTCACTTCCTACCACTCAGTGCCTAGCACCCTGTATCCCCACTATAGAGGGAAATGAGAAAATCCTTCCCCATTGTCCATTTCCCATGGTGTTCACAGGAACCAGGCATTTGAATGGAGGGAAAATATCCTTGACTGTCCATTTTGTGTGTTATTCTTCCTCCTGGCCCCCAGGCTGGAGGTTGACTGCAGCCAGGGGAACAAGCAGGGCAGTGTTTCTCAGCAGTGGCTGTCTCGCTGTGAGGCAGGAGACTCACTCTCTGCTCCTTCCAGTTCTCCCACACCTCATATGCAGGGTCACTGCAGCTTGAGGATGGCCCTTGCTGGCTGGGGGAAGATGCCATGAGCTCTGCAGCATTGTGGACTCCGCATCCAATGGGTCACAGACAACTTTCTACAAAGCGACCTTGCCCTGCTCATTTTCACTGGTTATCTGTCTGCCAGACAGAAAGTGAGCACAGACAGAAGGGGTCTGTGCTGCAAGACCCCTTCTCATGACAAGCACAACCAGGAGCGCCTCTTGGTGAGAGAACTCATCATGTGTTGCAAGACCTGAAGTTCACCAGCTGCTGCTTTGTCTTCGATGCTGTTTTCTCAGGCTCTCACCCACTTGGGTTTTTTTCAGCATCCAAGAGAA
Organism: Colius striatus; assembly: GCF_028858725.1. Classification (NCBI taxonomy): domain Eukaryota; kingdom Metazoa; phylum Chordata; class Aves; order Coliiformes; family Coliidae; genus Colius; species Colius striatus. The sequence goes on along the minus strand of NC_084759.1, from coordinate 152,756,119 downwards.
AGGCACCCAAATTCCTTTCTTCCAAAGGGAAAAGGTACCATGTGAAGAAGCGCATCTGAGCTCATCTTATGGGTTTTTTTTCCTGGAGTAGGCAATGCTGAAGACAGGAAAGTAGGAGATGATCCTTGAGGGGTTTTATTAAGGGATGCAAGAGGTACCTTTAATGACACACAGCCATTCCCTCTCCCAGCTCTGCTCAGTAAAGATATCTCTCTCACTGAGCTCTGGTGAGATTTCCCCTCCAGCCACCCTGTGGTTTCAGAGCTTTTCTTACTCCAGACAACAGCAGATGTGCAGGGGAATAGCCCATGCTGTCAGCCAGGTCTGCAAGGGCAGTGGCCAGCCCCCAGGTTTTCTCTGAGGGCTTTTGCTCAGGTGTTTAGCATCATAGTCAGGACTGGCTCCCTCACGCTTCCTGTGGTACCAGCCAGTGGTTTTGCTGAATCTTTCTAACAGAAAGTTTCTGGGCAGTGAATATCTGCTCCAGGAGCTGAAAATGTTCTTGAAATCCCTTGGATATGGTTCCCTGAATCACATCCATTCAACTCTTTGTATTCTCTGACAGCACTGAAGGGTCTTCAGGTTGGCTCTCCAGCGAGGAGCTGGGGAGAGCTAGGTTTATCTCACTGCTGACTCAGGAGGGTGACCAGATGTTTTGTGGGTGACCTCTCATGATTACAGGGTTGGTGTTGGTCTGTATGAGCCCTGGTGACAAAGGAAATGGAAGAAACCAACTACTAGAGGCATCTGTGAAGAAAAGCAAGACAGAAAAAGGGAGATGTGATGGAGAACATCCTGGTATACCGAGTGCTGAGAGCTTTTGTGTGTCTCAGTGTATGAGCAGCAAAAATGAGGGGCGGTGTGAGAGAGTCTTTCTTGTCAGGAGACCACCCTTTCCTCATGAAAGACCCCACATTTGCCTTCAGGAGCAATTCAGGGTCCAAGGAAGCAGAGCCTGTTTGTCTTGGCTAGACCCCAGAGAGACACACAAGCTGCGACAAACCTGTCTCTAGGGTGCAAAAGTCATAAGAAGGTTCAAACCAGTACCCAGAGCATGGTGGAAAATACAGCATGGTATTTTCCCTGGGCCTGATATCCTCCAGCCTCAGGATGCCCCTGACCTCCTGCATTGCCTTCCCCACTCTGCAGGCTCAGGTCTGGATGAAGATGCCCTTTTGGCAGCATCTTGACCCTGGGGTCCCAGGGCAAACTTGTTGTAGCCCAGCAGAGTCATGGAATCGTGTCACAGAATCACAGAATGGCAGGGGTTGGAAGGGACCTCTAGAGATCAAGTTCCCTTCGATCAGGTCACACAGGAACATGTCCAGGTGGGTTTGGAAACCTCCAGAGCAGGAGATTCCACACCTTCCCTGGGCAGCCTGGGCCAGGGCTCCCTCACCTCAAGAGCAAAGGAGTGTTTCAGTGGAACTTTGTGTGTTCCAGCTTATGCCCATTACCTCTTGTCCTGTCTCTGGGCACTACAGAAAAAATGCATCACCCCGTCCTCCTGACATCCACTCTTTAGTTACTTATAAGTGTTGATGAGATCCCCCCTCAGTCTCCTCTTTTCTAGGCAGAATAGCCCCAGTACCCACAGCCTTTTCCCATAAGATGCTCCAGCCCCCTGATCAACTTGCTGTCCCTGCACTGGGCTCTCTCTCGAGTCCCTGTGAGTGACAGGGACAAGGGATTTATTTGGCACATGGTGGGCACCGGACCCCACAGGAGCAACTGTGCTAGAAGGGGCAAGGAAGGGGATCTCAGTCCTGGAGCGTACATCCATCTCCCCAAACCACCCCAGGCCACTTCCAGCACCCCACCAGCCCCCTGTCCCCCAGGTCTGAATCCTCCAGCACCATCCCTGTGGTGGCCATGCCGCCTAGAGCAGCCCAGTGCTGAAGAAACGGGCACCAGGGGAAAGCAAGGACCATGTCGGTGGCCGAGGTGGGGTGGGGGGCTGCCTGCATCCCCTCCCCGCAGTCCCCTCCCGACCCTACTCTGGCTCTGAGGAGTTCTTGGCTCCACCTTCCGCCCTTCCCTCCCCCGGTGCTAAGCAGCAAAGCCAGCTAGAGACATCCAGCCGGGGTATTAGTAAAAACCAAGCCTCCCTGTAGGAATGGCACTCGCCTGAGAGCCTCCCGCGCCGCTTGCCCCGACGCCACCGGGGCTGCCAGCGAGGACAGGGCGGCTGCTGGGATACAAATCGCAGCCCTCGCAGGACCTGCCGCCGACGTAAGTGCTCCTACCTCAGCTCCTTTGCTCACACGGTCGCTCGAGCGGGTTTTTTTTTCTTTCCCCCCTCTACTTTTCCTTACTTTTTGTTCAGTTTCCCCAGCGAGGGTGCGTGTCACCCTGTGAAACTGCAGGGACGGCAGCCTTTGCTCCGAGCTGGCTCCTTTTTCAGCTGAGCCACAGGCAATGCTTTTCTATCCCTTCTTCCACTGCTTTTTTATCTTTTTCTTTTTAAATTTCTTTCCTTTTATTTTATCATTCTGGGGGATGGGGGAAATAGAGAGGCCTTTATTCTTAGTGTTTCTTTCTCCAAAGGGAGGGGAACTTGCTGCACGGTGGCAGGGACTTTTAGAGGTGACTGCAGGCAGAAGGAGAGAGGAGGAGTGTGTGTGGGGCAGGCAACCCAAAGCTTTGGTTTGCCACAGAGTTAAAATGGGCTTGTGTTTGTAGCTGTATATATATCAATGTGAATAAGTATATTCATACATATACATAGACGGGGAGGGGAGGGGGGGGGTGCAATGTGGATGTATTTGAAGCCTTTTGGTTTGTGAGCTGCAAGAGGAGAGGGAGGGATGGGGTGTCCCCACAGAGGCACTTTGCCACAGCCAGGAGCAGGGTCTCTGGGTGTGGATCTGGGGCCGGGGCCTGGGCCCGGGCCCGTTCCTTGCCCCGCGGTGCCGCCTGCTCATCTCTCCCAGGATGGCCGGGCTATAGGTCCCTTCTGGTTCACTGATGCGGGGTGCCAACGCTCCCCCTCCCACACCGTCCCCTCAGCACCGCGCCGCCGGCTCACCACACAGCTTTGAGAGAAAGGGGCACTTCCCCACACAAGTTTGGTGGCTGTCTCCTCCATCCCATTCCCTGTGGCGAGCTGCGCCCGGGCAGGACGGTCCATTTCTCTCTCCTTTCAGGTCCCCAAACCCCCGCTTCCCCTTCTTGCCACCAGCCCCTCCGCACGGGTCAGATCCAGACGCCTGCAGGGATAGGGAGCAATATCCCAATTAATGAGGGACCCCGACCCATCCCCACCCCCCTCCCCGGATCACGGGGTTTGCGGTGTGCACGCAATTGCTCTGCTCGCGCTTTCATCGAGTGGCCCCGTCTCGTGGCCAGCTCTTCAGAGACCTTGGAGTCCCTTCCAGGTTTGGAGGTTGCTTCTCCTTTTCTCTGTTTCCCGCCTCCCCCCCCACCCCCCCCGCCACTCTTTCCTTTGTTTTTTTGTCTTCCTCCCTCCCTTCCCCAGTGAGAAGAAGGACACTGAGAAGAAAGGGAGAGAGAGGGCTCGAGAGCCACGATGGCCGACGACCAGGACCTTTCAGAGGTGGAGATGAGCCCAGTGGGCTCCGAAGACCACCACTGCCTCTCACCAGGCCCCTCCATGGCGTCGGACAATTCCCCACACCTCGCCAGCTCCGGGAACGGGGAGATGGGGAAGGTCAAGAAGGAACAGCAGGACTCGGAGGCGGACGACGACAAGTTCCCGGTGTGCATCCGCGAGGCAGTCAGCCAGGTGCTGAGCGGCTATGACTGGACCCTGGTACCCATGCCCGTCCGGGTCAATGGAAGTAACAAGAGCAAACCCCACGTCAAGCGGCCCATGAACGCCTTCATGGTCTGGGCACAGGCTGCCCGCAGGAAGCTGGCTGACCAGTACCCCCACCTCCACAACGCCGAGCTCAGTAAGACCTTGGGGAAGCTCTGGAGGTAAGAGCGGGCGGGCAGGAGGGCGGAGGGGGAGCACGGGGGCCGAGGTGCGCGGTTGTCCCGGAAAGGACGGTGTTGTCACGTGGAAGGACGTAGCAGGGTGGAAGGGGTGTCCCTTGAGGGAACTCGCTTACCTGCAGGAAGCCCCCTCGCAGGAGGCACGGCTGGTGTCTGGGGCAAGAGTGCTGGTTTGGTGTAGCGATGGCTTCCTCAGCAGAGCTCACCTCTCTCCTGGGTGCCGGACCTTTCCATGTGTTTCCCACTAACTTCCCCTCTTGTTCCCAACCACAACACTCTCGTCCTGGTCCTCTCCTCCCTGACTGCCAGGGAAGACCTTGTTTTCTTGGTTCGCCCTCTTCGTTGGGCCAAGCTGTGTGCTAGCAGGCACCGGGCTGAGGCTTCGTCCAACTTAACTCACTGGTGGCTCCCTCAAGCCTGATTGAACTCAGGTCTCAACACCAACGGGGGTTATTTTCCATGCAGTACCGCAGAGCAAGCGGGAAACTGTTACAGCCGAGGAGGAAGGTCAGGGGAACGGAGCCGGCAGGTTGGAGCCCTACACTTGTCCTTCCCACTTTTGGCAGAACGCATGGGTGCAGGGACACGAGCAAGGAGAGACCTTGCTAAAAACTGGGCTGAGGTTTGGCAGAAAGGAAGATATCTGCACCTGTCCCAGCCTCAACAGGCTCTCTTGCAACAGGCTGGCTCAAATGAGCCCCATCTCCCTTTGCACCCAGAGAGATGCCCTCCCTTCTCAACAGCACACACATCCTTCTGGCCCCCCAGTTGCTCCCATTTTGAGTTTGGCTTTGTGCAGGTCCCTGGGGCCTTTATGTACCCTCCCTACCTGCTTCTCCTTCCTCCGGCAGCCTGAGGGGCTGCTCCGATGGCTCGCAGCCGGCTCACGGCTGTGCAGGGAGCTGTCGTGCCCACGCCAAGCGTGTCAGCCTGGCCCTGCCATTTCTTACCCACCCCATGGTCTCTGCACATTACCCCATCAACCTGTTCCAAACACTTTCTGCTACAAGTCCCCAGCACTGTTTCCCACCTCACCCTCCATCAACCGGTGCAACCGGGCCCTCTCATTTCACTCTCCTGCCCTGACGGCGTTTTGTGGAAGGAAAAAGGAAGCCCTAAACCTTGGGTGGGCCAAGACGTTTTTCCAAGCAGAAGCAACACACACAGCAGCTGATGTTGAGCTCTCCTCCTGGCTTCCAACCCTCTTGCTCACGAGGAACTCAAGCCCTTGGGCATCAGCTTCTCCCTCTGCTACACCAACCCTTTTCCCTGACCTGCCGGTGTCTGGTGTAAGCCCAGCAAAGGGATTCCTTTGGGAAGCCAACAGGAGGCTAGAATTGCAGATGTTTAATCTCATGCTCTTTCATGCTTTGCTCCCCACTGCCTTCCCTTCCCTCGCTTTTACCACAATACTCGCTCCTGCCTGGAGCTCTGCTGCCAGCCTCTGGACTGCGCAGTTTTGCTGGAAAGGGTGGGGGAGTGGGGCTGAGGAACCCACCTTTTGGGTTTTTTGTTCCCAAAGTGTTATTTCAAGGTACTGTTCCTTTACTGCAAAATGCTGCCAGATTTTAGAGCAACGGCCTCCCTCCAGACACTGCATTTCCATTGAAAATGTAGCAGAGCGGTGAAATCCTCCAGAGATACCACACTGAGTGGGCCGTGGCCATGTTCCTATAGCTGAGTGGCTCCCTGCTCCCCAGGGCACAGCTCCTGCTGCTGACTGTATGGGGCTCAGAGCAGGGGGACGTTGCTGCCAGGCGATACTCAAGGTCCCAAGGTGTTTCTTAGGGCCAGAGGGCACGGGTCAGGCAAAGAAGTTTGTGGGCTCAGGCCTGGAGTTATTGCGTGCTGCTGGGTTTGCCACTCAGCTGCTCTGCTTGAACACCTCTCTGAGTGTCCCTGGAGCGGGGCTGTAGCTCGATGGGCTGTGCCAGCCCCTCCAGGGCCCATACAGCCGAATAAACTGGGTGATGGGTGCAGTCGGTGTCTGGCCTGGGTAGGACCATACGCTTGTCTTTCTGAGAGGCTGGGGAGAAACATCAGCCCACAAAACTCCAGGGAAAGTGACCCAAAGGTTACTGGGATAGTAGCCTTGAGCCTCGCCTTCCAGCCACAGCATGGCTGGGCCTTCCCTGCACTGAGGCTCCCGCTGCCCTCACCCATGCTGTGCCCGAGCTATAGCTCCTATGCATTGGTACGACTGCAAACAGATAGGCCTTGCTCTGGAGGGCTTAGCCTCAAGCGTTTGATGAGTGTCCCTGCAAAGAGCACTGCCTGTTCACTTATCCTCACCTTCACAAGGCGGCCACCCAAACCCTACCCGGCAGCGAGAGGAGCGCTGGTGAGCAGAAGACTGCTCGCGGGCTGCCATTAAACCAGGCGTGTGCCCAGCCACTGGCGCTGCGCGGGGAAGCCTGAGCCTGGCAAACCTTCTTCAAAGGCAGCTCTCAGATGGAGTGATAGCTCCAGCGCCATTCCACGTGCAAAATGGGCTGCAGAGGCCTGGGTCTGGGGGGTTGATTCGTCTCTGTGCCACTGCCACGTCCTCCACGGGCCCCAGCCCTTGTTGGGAGAGGCTGCGGGACATGCTCTGATGGCCACACTGCCCCCTGGCCCTGAGCACAGGCCCATATCCACCTCCTCTGGTCTGTGCCCACTTACAGGGCGTGTGAGAGCTGCAGTCAACAAACTGAATCGTAGAATCACAGAAAGGCAGAGCTTGGAAGGGACCTGCAGAGCTCATCCAGTCCAACCCCCTGCTAAAGCAGGTTCATCTCTTATCAGGGGACACAGGGAACGCATCCAGGCAGGTTTGGAAACCTCCAGAGCAGGAGCCTCCACGCCCTCCCTGGGCAGCCTGGGCCAGGGCTCCCTCACCTGAACACCAAATGAGTTTCACCTTGAGCTTAAGCGGAACATTTTGTGTTCCAGCTTATGTGTCCATTGCCCCTAGTCCTGTCGCTGGAGACAACAGAAACCAAATGTACTAAAAAAGAAGGAAGAGTTTCTGTGGCTGATGGTCATGGAATCCAGCCTTGGCTGCTTTCCTTCCCCGGGGTGGGGCAGCGAGCAGCTCTCAAATGGAGGTCGGCTGCTGAAAATGTCGGCATGACTCTCAGCCAAAATGCCAGCCAAGCACCACCTCCGGGGCCGCAGACAAGCGAGGCACGGGATGAAGGGGAGGAAGGCTGAGTAGAGAGGAGCAAAGAGAGCTGACAGAGGGATCTTTGCGTGAGGGAATAGGGTCGTGCCTACAAAATCCGAGGCCGTGGCCGTGGAGGAGAGCCCACCCAGCTGCTTTCTGCTCCCTTGGCTTGCATCAGCCCCAACGCCCAACCCCATCGCCGCACTGACTCATCGGCAGCTGAGCGCCGGCACAGGCCCAGGGCTCTGGCCGCTGGCACGCGGTGTGGTGCCATGCCAGGCGGCAGGACGGGCGGCTGCGAGGGGCGGGCAGAAAGAATTTAGCCCTTCTTTATCCTCCCGGAGTTGGATGCTCACCCCACTCCCCTCTGGTACTAGCCCCACTCCCTCAGCCCAGGCAGGGGCGAGCATTCCACGCTGGGGAGGATGGCGAGGGCTCGGTTAAGCCCCATGAAGGGCTTTGCTCTGTGATCCATAACTTCTCTGCCCGTGCGAGATTCCTTTGCATTAGGGCCTGGGGAGCGTGGGGGGCAGGAGGGGGAAGGCAGGAAGCAAGTGAAATCCAAATCCCCCCAAATCTCCTGGCCCTTGCCTGCTCGCACCAGTTTCACTTTGTTAAAGCCGATTTGAGCTCTGATCCCTCCCGGAGGGAGGAGGGAGAAGGCAGCCTGAGAAATGAGAAGGCAAAGAGGTGGGGAGTGGACTTGCTGCTGTCCTGCTGGTGGCACTGCCCGTGGGCTGCTGCCAAAGGGAGAGGAGGTGGGATACTCAAACACGGCTCAGAGGGCAGGGATCTGACTCCTGCATAGCCTCGAGTGTCTCTGGTTCACACAACCACCAGAAGGATCTGGGAGGCTGAGAGTCCCCATGGGAGTCTCTGCTCTGCTCTGAGCTCGCCATGCAGCCTGCCCTGCAAACCCAAGCTCACACACAGAGGTGTCCACATAGTAACAGACCTTTCATTCCCAGCCACAGCACCAGGGCTGGCAGTATAGAGATGCCAGAGTCACTTGTAGTGAAGTGTCCTGGGTTGCAAGGATGCAGGTTTTGCCTCTGCCCCTGAGAGGAGGCATTCTGCAAGGATGAAGGCTTTGCCAAGGCAAGGCCACTTCCCAGTCCACAATGCCCACGAGCATTGTCTATGATGTCCCTTTGGACCCCTTGAAGAACTGTCCGGAGCAGCACAGGCTGAGGGATTAGAGCCCTCCAGGACGTGTGAGCACGGTGTATGGTGGCAGGAGACAGGAAAGCTGGTGTTGGATTCACGGTGGCTCAGTTGCTTTAATCTCCAGGATTAAGGCAGCAGAGGAATGTGGTGTGTGGCTGCGACCTGCTCAGGCTGCCTGGAGTGAACCCAGGTCAGGGTTCCTGTAACGGGCTCCAGCCTGTGCCATACACCTTCTGTCTGCTGGCTGAGGGGATGCACAGGGAGCAGGGGGAAAAGGGTTTCTTAGGAACCCACCCATTACTCACTGGCAACCCCTCTGACTCCACCAGAATTATCTGTGTGCTCCTTTAGCCATGCCTCCTCTTCAGAGCAGTTCAGGCTTTTATGCTTTAACAGAATTGGTCACGTGTCAGTGCTAAGGGCTTCAGGGGTACCAAGGTGCTGGCATAGTCCCATCACCAGGTAGCTCTTTTGCTGGGGAGAAAAGGGTCATGGACATCTCATAAATGGAGTAATTTTTGGCAGTTGGGAGCCCTGCCATTTCTAACAGCTGTTGGAGCTACCAGTCGTGGGAGGACAGGTCCCTTCTGAGGTTTCTGGTTGAAAGCAGGATGCCCTTGAGAGGAAAAATCATAAAATGAAGTGCTTCCAACTGAGGTGCTGCTAGAGGCTTCAGCAACGATGTTGATCTCGTTTGCAAGTGCTCTGAGCCATCCTGACCGCACACTTCACCATTTCCTCCAAGAGCCTGTCTTAACTAGAGCAGTCCAGGGATCTGGCAGGGATACAGAGAAGGAGCTTACATTCCTGCAGGGCCTTTCATCCAGAGACCAAAGCTCATCTATTTCTACAAGGCTAGCAACACAGCAGCTAATTTTTTCACAACTGCTTGGCTAAGTTCAAGGAGGGCTGCCCTTTGTGCTTCAGCCCTTTGCATTACCAATGTCCAAGGCGAGCAGGAGCTCCAGGAATGGCAGAACACACCCCTTCTTACCTCAAAATTGTATTTAATTCACTTCTAGGCTATTTCAAGGCAGTTAAAGGCCCAGCAAGCTCCACGCAGCGACATGGGTACTGGGGAGGCACCACCAGTCACTGCCGCTTGTGCTCAGTAGAGCCTCAAACTCGGAGCAGAACCTATGAAAGGGTGGGAGGTTAAACTGGAATAAACACAGCCGGTGGAAGAGCAAAAGATATGGGGGAGGCAGGACTGCAGGTAGTGAGGGTGTGCCGCACTGCCTCAGTCTGAGGGATGATCCCAACTGCCTTCAACTCGCCCAAGGTCTTTGAAAGCAGCTCATGCAGCCTTATTTTACACAGCCACGAAAGGCTGCACTCTGCTTTTGGGCAGTGTAACAGACTGCATCGAACTTCCTGAGGTGAGAAGCATCCTGCAGCCGGGGAAGGGTGACCCAGCGCTGGCACCAGCCAGTGCCAGGGCTCAGTAATTAACGAGGAGGAGGATAACATTGCTGTCTCCACTGAAACGCTCACGAGCTTTCCCTGTTGTCCCGGCAAATACCTTCAACGGTGCAACACCCCGACAGCGGGATTCAGGTGCCGCGTCCCACGACGCTGTGTATAAGTGTGTGGTTCTTTTTCTGACATCCCTGCCCCTTTCTTTCCCCTCTTCTCTTCTTTACCGCCCCGGCAGGCTGCTGAACGAAAGCGACAAGCGGCCCTTTATCGAAGAGGCGGAGCGGCTGAGGATGCAGCACAAGAAGGACCATCCCGATTACAAGTACCAGCCCCGCCGGCGGAAAAACGGCAAAGCCACGCAAGGGGAGGGCGAAGGCCAGGGGGAGGGCGAGGCCGGCGGCGCCGCTGCCATCCAGGCCCACTACAAGAACGCCCACCTGGACCACAGGCATCCCGGAGAAGGGTCGCCCATGTCCGACGGTCACCCAGAACACTCCTCAGGTGAGTCCCTGGTTGAAATGAGCCTGCTGACAAGTTACAGACAACATGGAGGCCCGAAAAAAACCCCCACATTGTCACGGTGGAAGCCGTGGGGATGTAGATCACACTTTGCCCATGACCCAACCAACTCTGCTGGAGTCAGCAGCGTAGGATCACAGAATCATTACGGTTGGAAAAGGCCCTTTAAGATCATCGAGTCCAACCACTCACCTCAAACAGCCAAGCCCACCACTGAACCATGTCCCTCGTCCCTCGGCACCTCAGCTATGCGTCTTTTAAATACCTCCAGGGCTGGGGACTCCACCACCTCCCTGGGCAGCCCTGTCCAATGCTTAACAATCCCCTTGGTGGAAAAGTGCCTGAGTTTCAGGGGCACTTGCATTCCTCTGCTCAGGTAAGATATCATTGTGCCCACTCTCTTTTTGCACATGATATTAAGAAGGTTTGTGTTTGGCTCTTTCTTTCTCCCTCCACTGGGGTTTCTCCTGCTGGAGAAGAGCACGCTGGGAGGAGTGGAGCTGGGCTGTGTCTAAATCCAGGCATAAAGCAGTAACTCACCTCTTTTCTCTTCCCTCCCCTAAACGATTTTCACTTTGCAGGCCAGAGCCACGGGCCCCCCACACCTCCCACCACCCCCAAGACCGAGCTGCAGGCAGGCAAAGCCGACTCCAAACGAGAAGGGCGTTCCCTGGGGGAAGGGGGAAAGCCCCACATTGACTTTGGCAACGTGGACATCGGGGAGATCAGCCACGAAGTGATGTCCAACATGGAGACCTTTGACGTCAACGAGTTCGACCAATACCTGCCACCCAACGGACACGCGGGCCACCCGGGCCACGTTGGGGGCTACGCGGCGGCCGCGGGCTACGGCCTCGGGAGCGCCCTGGCTGCGGCCAGCGGACACTCTGCCTGGATCTCCAAGCAGCACGGAGTCTCCTTGTCCACCGCCACCTCACCGGTGGTGGACTCCAAGGCGCAGGTGAAAACGGAGGGGTCCGCCCCCGGAGGTCATTACGCCGACCAGCCCTCCACCTCACAGATAGCTTACACGTCCCTGAGCCTGCCCCACTACGGCTCGGCCTTCCCCTCCATCTCCAGGCCACAGTTTGACTACCCGGACCACCAGCCCTCGGGACCCTACTACAGCCATTCCACCCAAGCCTCCGGCCTCTACTCTGCCTTCTCCTATATGGGACCTTCCCAACGTCCCCTTTACACTGCCATCTCTGACCCTGCGCCCTCCGTGCCACAGTCCCACAGCCCCACACATTGGGAACAGCCCGTGTATACGACTCTCTCCAGGCCGTAGGGAACGGGGGCCGGTGACCGAAGCAGCGACGGAAAGGCTCCGAAGAATCAGCACAGGCAGAAGAGCCTCCGAACTCCGAGGTCACTCAGTGCCACGCAGCCACCAGAACCTACTGAGGACACACAAGTGCCTCTCTTGACCTCGGCTATCGCTGGCTCACCCACCTAGAGGAAGGTTTTTCGTCCTTTCGCCTTTTACCGATTTCACGCAAGCCACGGCCCCGGCTTGCAACACCTCACTGGCCTTCTACACGAGGAGGATTCTAGACACGGAGTGACTGGTCTGTGGCGGGTTTCGTTGCGCGCCACCCGGGCTGTAGGGTGGAGAGAGACTGTCCTTTCCTTCCCCTCCCCACACCGTTCCAGGGAGTCAGCAAGTGTTTCCAACAAACAGGCCACAACAGCCAACGGCCTCGGGGAACCTGTCCTGGGAGGAGCAGGAGGGGAGTGTGGCGCCGACGGCTTCCTTGTGATGGGCGTCGTGTGGCAGTCCTGCCTAAGATTCACACACACACAGATCCTGGACCCCCTTGGAAGACCTCCCTACGCTTGCTTCCCTGATGACTTCCACAGCTACAGCCTTGCTTTTCTCCTCGCCTCTTCTCTCCTGTCTCTGTTTAACCCCACGCTCCTTCCCACGTGGAGAACGCCTGTATGTTTGTGAATAGAGGTGCAGGAGAGGTGGGGAAGGACGAGCGAATGACTAAGGTGCTGTGGGTGAATCCTCCTTTATTACAATTACTCTGTACTGTTCATCTACATCTGGCATTTCTGGCATCTCAGCCTTTTCTAATCTCTTCAGTACCCTGAACCAACCCCTCTGAGCAAACTTGGTCCTCGCTCTTCCACGTCTGACTGTGTCTGCCTGAAACGAAGAGGCACAAAGCAAGCTACTATATGCACCGGCCAACACCCCGAGTTGACTCCAGCACTCTCTTTGAAGCCCCACTCCAAACTCAGGCTGATGGGGTGTGCATCCCTGCTCATTTGTTCACCACGTCTTCCAGTCAGTCAAGACTTCCCTACCTACTCTGAGGATGGACAGGTAACTCCTGCGGCTTTAAGCAAGGTAGATTTGCACCCAACCTTGGATGAGCAGACAGAAAAGAAGCCTATTTAGGTGCACGGGAATTTGTTTTCCCCTTTGGGTTTCAACTGGAAGCGACCAGCTCTCACAGTCAGATCAATCTCCTTTTTTTTTAGCCCGACACTCGAGGACAGTCTGCTTACTTCTCCTTTGTCACCTCCAGGACTGGGGTGGTTTGTCATGCCAGGGAGTGAACTGGCACAAAAGTTGCTGCAGGAAAAGTTGACTCCCAGCAACTGATGGCAGAGACGTGTCGTGGGACCTCCCAATGGATAATCCAGTCCAGAAAGATAGAATACTTTGACCAAACGTGGGCTGTGACCAGTGCTGCCGCATCCCTCTGCCGATATGACCTGTCAGATGCCCTCCCTGCCTCCCTTAGCTATGGATGACTTATCCTCGTGGTGTCTGAAAAGATCACGTAGAAAGTTTGCTCCTTGCACGCATGTAACCTCTTCCAGCCCTTTCCCCTTATTTATGCAAGTAGCACCTCCCTTTCCCCAGCCTCTCTGCTGTCCTAGCAACATTAACTCTGCATTAAACATACAGAATAATAAACTTTAAAGTTTCATTTTCACGTGTCTGGGTTTGTGGGTTTTTTTAACTCTTTCCTGCAAGTCTCTGTTTTCTCACCCAGTAAGTGTACGATGGGCCCCACCACACCAACCCTGTGTGCACAGCCTTCCTCTGCCTGGCACGAAGAGGGCACAGGCAGAACTCTTTTACCAGATTCCTTCAGGGAGATGAAATCCATCTTCTGTTCACACCCCAGTTCCAGTTGTTTCTTCAGTGAGAAATGTAGCAACACTGATTTCTGCTTTTCAGATAAGATTCAGCACATGCAATTAAGAGGAGTAGTTTCACACGCGCTTCACCCAAGAACTTTCTAGTGTGATTGTTAATGCTCTCCAGAAAGGGAGTTCCTTGGGGTTTCTTGCCTTGATTCCTCATCACCAGGTGGCAGATGACGTATGCTCAAGAATAAACCTCCCTCACATAGACAAACTGGTGTATTTTGGAAGCAACTCTGAGTTTCTCTGTAGAAACTCAACCCCTCCCACCTGGCCTCTTGCCTTCCACAATCAAGAACCTAAATACACTCACACAGAGAAAATATACTCAAGGACAGAGGTGTGCACCTTCTTACATGTTGAAGAAGACATCCTGGGTGTAGTCAGGTCCTGGGAGTCTCTCTGAAGACGTTTGGGAAGCAAAATGTACAGCAGGCATCAGTCTGCTTAAGAACATCTCTCAGTGTTTAGCAAGGTAGGACCCCCACCAACAGAGACTCCACAGCCATCACAAATTGATTCCAAAAGGTTTCAGTGCTGACACGTGGGATCGATCCAGTGAGTCTGTGTTCACGAAACGCTTTACAGGTGAGTGCAGTAAGTAAAACAAGTTCCTAAGTCACATTCAAAGCGCTTGGATAAAGTCCCATATAGGGCCAAGGAGCATCAGTGGCAGAGTGGCTTAATGGATCTAACAATGGTGATGCCAGCTGAACTGCTCCACGCAAAACAGGGCTGTGGCCATTCACTGGAGAGGAGGAGAAGGCTCTACCCCAAATTACAGGATGTGGGAAGAGTCCAGAAAGGAATTACCGTGCTGCTGAGCAGGTCAGGAGTATGTGCAGGGAAGAAGGGAAGCCATGGTGGAGTTAGGGGTGGGAGAGCTGATCACAGGGGTGGGAGAGAGAAGGGACACGGTGTGGATGAACAGAAGAGCAGGAAAAGAGAGTTCTTAACCACACACAGAGGGTAGCCTCCTCCAGCTCTTCCAAAAGCAAATTCAGAAGGCAAGCGGGCTCTGCCTCAAACGTTCTCTAGTGGAAGGGGATGCCTCCTCTCACCTAGGAGGGTCTTCACAAGCAAGAGACAGGGCTGAGAATGCCACTGGTAACAGAGGGGTTAAACACTCCTCCTGTAGCCTAGCAGGAGCTGGCCCGGCATCCTTCCCTATCCCTTTAATCGTATCTGATACAGATGCAAGGCTGGGGAGGGGAGGCGGGGAGGGAACAAAGGAGCCATTTAAAATAAGACAAGAAAACGACCCCCGCGCTCCATGGCGGACGCCAAAACGACTGCACAAAGGCACCATTTCAGGGCTGAAATTTCACCACACCAACGTGATTAAAAGATTCCACGGAGGGTGGGGGGAGAAGGCTGAAGGCCACAGTGCTGCAAATTAACCTTTTCTTGGTTAAGGATGGCCTGGACCAGGAAGCATTTGTGTTCCTCGCAGCCAACTCCTCCCTTCTCCATAACCCACACCTGCAAGTGTCTCCACATTCCCTTTGACCTGTCGTTTTGCCCAGGGACCCATGTGGGCCTCCAAAAGCAGCCCCTCCTGCGCACACAGGAAGGTGCTTTTACAGGGAGCAGTAAGAGAATGCCATTCATGGCTGGTTATTTGAGCTGAGTTCCCAGGCAGGTGGATATAAAAGCCCCTCTTGGGATGTGGATGCTCACGTGCAGGCAGTGAGCACACGGGCAGGAAGGAGAACACACGTTTTATATACGAGCACAAGCTGTAGCACAAACTGGCTGGAAATATTCTTCCTGGACCGGTGTAAAGAGAAAAATCAAAGTAAAGCAGAAACCATAGGGGAAGTGCACCTTCCCTCTTTTTCTCTTTAAAAAACAACCCAACCCCCGCATTTCCCAGAGCACTTTGGAATAAGGTAATTGAGAAAGCCTCGGTGTGTCCTGCCCAAGAGCTCAGATCTTCTTCATGCAGAGCAAGAACCCTAGAGCACATAGATTTAAGAAAAGAAAACTAGGTGGTGGCTGGCTGGAAGCCCAAATGAGGCTGCAATGGCTCCACCTAACTCTTGACTTCAGCAGGTAACCTCCCTGCACATCAGCAGTGAGACTGCAGGTACCTGGAGAGGCCCAATGGCCCATATGTCATCGCACCACAGATTAAAGTAGCTCTGGGATTTAACTACTGCTGTGCCACTGTAAAGAAGCGACTGAGGTGGCCAGAGAGAACCCATTCCCCCAGGCCCAGCAGGCCCACCCCCAGGCCTATGAGTAGGAGGAGCACTGTAGCAACAAGCTCAGCTGGTGGGACCACGACCGTGCTTCCGGCTGGGGCAGCGCCACTGAAAGGGGATCCCCACTTCTGATAAGCACCAGCAGCAGGGAAACAATAGGTGATTTGATGAGAGCTGCTCTATGATACTCCTGAGAAGCCCCACAGCCAGCTTGGGCCAGAGAGGAAATTGGGGGTTTCCAGAGCAACCTGCTCAGGGCACAAAGGCCCAACTGTCTAAAGGGAAGCAACGGAGGTGTCCCGTGTTAAGAAGGGACAGGAGTGGAGGGCTGGAGTCTTTCTGAAGCCAAAGTACCTGCATTTCTGTACAGCAGGAGTTCAATTGGCTGTTGGTCCTCTAACTAGGGAGGAGCAGGAAGCAGCGACTGCATTCTTTACGCTAGCTAAAAGGCAGAGCCATCGCAGATGAAAAAAAAAGCTGAAAGAAAACCTTGGCACTCTGCTCCCCAACCTTACTACTACAGCCCAGGACACAGAAAGAAAGAATAACAACCAATCTGGTATAGAGAAATAAAAGAGCCTTCTCTTAGGCACATAAGACTGAGGTGAAAGAGAAAGTGGGGGTCAAAAAACCCAAGACAACTGAAAAAACCAAAACACATTTAACTTAAATTGAGGAGGATTATCATTTATTTACACAACTATAAACAAAAAAAAAATAGAGACATCTCTGGAAGAAGGGAAGAAGCAACGCAATGGCTGGGAGGCTGATCAGTCTGTGATAATTAACTCATCCACACCCCAGTCTTCATAGCTCCCATCCGGTAGGTAACGGCGGATGATGATGGGGATCTTGCGGGCTCTGAAGGGAGGAGAGAGCGGTGAGCACAAACACCAGAGCCTTCACCACACCACTTCAGCAGGCAACGGGAGCTGAGGTGCTCCGTGGCTTCACTAAGCTCAGCAACACACCTGTGTGGCACCACTGATTTGGTGCACAAGGAAGTCCCAACAACCTTCCCTCTTTTGTAGGTGCAAAGTGCTCAACACCTTCAGACTCGAAACAACCTCAGCCCTCTGCTGCTACGGCAGGATTTGTGCCCCATGATCTGAACCCACTATGAGACAACACCTAACACAGCAACTAGGGAAAAAAAAACCCAGACCAATCAAGGGTCTTGGAGAACAAATCTGCTTCTTGTTTGATGGAAGATTTTTCCCCACAAGTCCCTCAAAAGTGGCAGAATTCTGAGAACCTTCATGACAAGCGGTTAGTTACACAGTATTCTGCACCCTGAGAGCAGCAGTTACATTGTAGGAAGGATCCAAGCAGGGACTCTTCAGGTACCAAAACCTGGTACAGCTGGGGTGAAGCAACAGCATCTGCCAACAGTGCTTCCGAAGAGAAAGCAAGAAAGTGCTGAACACAAATCAACTTAATGGAGGCAGATTTAAGTCAGCAGAACATGAATCAGACAGTCTGGAATCTAATCAGGGCATCAGGTTTCAACCTTGTCAGACTTCTTTAATGATCACATTCAGAGCTATTGTCCTTCCAGTAGCAAAGTAGCTGTAAGCTCATGTCAAGAGCTCCAGATGAATTTTGGCACAGAGCAGGGTGCCACTATACTTTGCTACACCCTGACTTAACTTCCTAGAGCTAATGCTCTAAAGGCAGCCAGACGCAACACACACTGAGCTGGGAGACCTGACAGGAACAGGAACTAAGGAGCTTTTGGCAATGACAAAGGGAAGACAGAAAAACTGCAAGAGCAACTTGCAGTGCACTAAGGAATGTGAGGGAGCAGAGCGACAATTCAGTTCAAGAACAGGGACTTCATTAGTAAAGGAGTCCAGTTGCTCTGCTTGAAGGATACCTGCACATGATCCAGGTCACTGACCACACAGGCAAACTGTGGTCGCAGCAGCCAGCTATGCTCTGGAAAGATGGGCCTGTTAACGCCCATCCAAAAACTGCCTCTGCTGCAGCCAGGAAGGTTTTGTCTTCCTGTAAGCAGGGGATGTGCTTCCCTACAAACACAGTAAGCCAAGAGTGCAAGAGCGAGGGAAACAAACATTCTTAACAAAGTCTCTACACCACCAGCCTGACTTTTATTCTATTTTTTTTTTCATGCAGGGGTCTGTTTAGCTGTCTGCTTGGAATCAGTTCCACTTGGGGAATTAACCCAGTTCCAGAAAGATGAGCACCTTGGGCTCTCATCACAGAAATAAACAACACCTGGGCTCCAAAGCAGAAGAGGTCAGAGCACTCCTAATCATCTGTACTTTGCATGAGCAACTAGGATGGGACAGAGCAGCTGTGGACAAGTCCCAAGGTGAAGACGGGGAAGGCAACTGTGGCACTCACTGTTATCAAGGGAAGATGAGGTAGTACTGGAACAAGCTACTAAATGCTGGAAGGAGGAGAAAAGGAGCTAAATGCTGGCTTTATGGAAATCAACAGGCTAAAGGCTGGGACTTACTTGAGTTCTTTCATGGCGATCAGCAAGGGGTCTGTCTCTCCTTCCAGCTCCACCATCACTGGGGCACACATCCTGGGACAGAACATGAACAATCACTTGAGTGAACTGGCTGCTGCTTGAGGGCTGATCAGATCCACACACAGATCCACACCCTTACAGTCACCCTCTGCTGTACTTCAAAACCCAGGGAAACAGTGGGTCTGAATCTAACTCAATGAGGAAGGTGGAAATGCTACAGTGAGTACAACCTCCTCCAACTGCAGCACATGTCTTGTGCTCTGATTTGCTGACATCTTCCAGGCTTTGTTTGGGGAGGGGACAGGAGGGGTTGCATTTATGCTGCACTTCACCTCTAGGAAGCAAAAGTTAAAAGCATTTTTCAGAGGGCTGTTAACAGCAAAGCAAACAGGGTTGACAGTATCTGCTCATTAGACAGAGGAGGCAAAGAAAGCTCAGGTTATGTGTGGGTAAGGCCGCTGGGGGCTGCAGCTGGCCTCGGTTCAGCACCCAGGCAGATGACGTAGGTGAAGTGGAACCTGGCACCAGAGCACTGGGGCTGAGAGGCCTGGCATGGGCCCATCTCCTCTCCCTCATCATTCTGCCGTCCAACGCTTCACAGAACATGCACAAAACAGCTTCAGGGAGTGAAGGCTGCAAAGAAAGGCTTGTCAAAAGAGACAATTCAGGGGAGATCTGATCACTACCTACACACTTCAGAACCATGTAGAGGGGAGGCATCGTTCTGAAGGTGCCTACATCCACGGTGGAACACAAGAGATGGGCTTTCAGCCAAACCCTGCCACAGCCTAATCACCTGGCTCATAAGAGAGTCTTCCAAAAAGTTCCAGACTTTGACATGCATAATCGAAACAGCCCTGCACAGGTCAATGAATGAAGCTGAGAGCAGACAGCCTTAACTGCGATTAAACGGGATTTAAATGTTACTGCTATTACTGATGAGGCCTTATCTTTATTACCTATTATTTACCTATTATGTAAATGTTATTACCTACTATAATTGAGGCCAGATGCTTTAAAATCTTACAACTTGCCACAATGCCACTGTACTGAAAACAGATTTCAGGTTGGTTAACTTCGTTCCCAATTCCTACAGCCCCGTGGTATGAGCTGAAGATGTTGTGGTGCTTCCCACCCTCCAACACTGGCTTTTGCAAAGCAGCTCTGAGCTTTCCAGCCCTCACTGCCTCCTTTGTAAAGGGTAGAAATCATGATCAGCTTGGCACATTCCCCATCACCCAGGAAAGTTCACTGCAGCTGCTGGATGGCCCTGTCTTTGGGCACAAGTACCACGGCCCCAGCCACAGAGACTTCACAAGCAACCAAAGAGCTCCATGGTCCTGTGCTTCAGTGATGACCAAGATGCTAATCTGTAAGCTCAGCAGCCATAGAATCATTATGGTTGGAAAAGACCTTTAAGATCATCAAGTCCAACCACTAACCTCACACTGCCAAGCCCACCACTAAACCATGTTCCTCAACACCTTAACTACATCTCAGTATCTCCAGGGATGAGGACTCCTGTCTCCCTGGGCAGCCTGTGTCAGTGTCCAACAACCCTCTCAGGGAAAAAGCTCTTCCCAATCTCCAACGTAAATCTCCCCTGGTGCAACTTGTCGCCATTTCCTTGCGTCCTAATGGAAGTCATGGAAGAGATTCTATGACGTCTGAGGTTTTTAAGGAAGAAGGAAGGCAGTTTTCTCTGGGAAGGGAGGGGAAGCTCTGGCTACTGTGTGAAATACTCACGCAATCTGGAGGGCACGAGTACCCAGGACTCTGGCTCGCTCGTATTTGGTCATGTAGGGAGTAGTGATCCGCTTCTGGTTTGCCTGCTGCCGCTCTCCCGAGGGGAGGATTTCCACGTTCTCCTGTCCCTCCTGGGGAAAGCAGCGCAGCGCTGCAGCTCAGCTCCACTACTCCTACCGTCACACCGGGAGAGCCCCTCGGGCCTCTCCAGACCCAGCGACGGCCGAAGCCAGACCACCACCCACCCACCGACCGACCTCCTCCGCATTCTCCAGGTCCTCCAGACCCTCATCCTCCTCCACATCGTCGAAGTCATCCCCGTCGAAGCTGCGGGGAGAGACACGCGCGTCGCAAACCGAGACAGGACGGGCCTGCCGCAGGTGCCTCTGACCCGATGCCCCGAGAGCGCCGCGCCACGCCACGCCACGCCACGCCACGCCCCCCTGACCCGATGCCCCGAGGGCCCTACACTACACTACACTACACTACGCCTCGCCTCGCCTCGCCTCGCCTTCCCCTGCCGCGGCCACCCCCGCTCTCACTTGTCCTCGTTGTCAGACATGTTGCCTCGCGCCCGCCGGAAGCCGGGCCCACTTCCGGCTCCGCTGCCGGAAGCGCCGTCGCCGTTGCCATGGCGCCGCGCCGCCGCCGCCGCCCGTTCCCGTCGCACCGCTCCCGGCCATGGAGCCGCCGGCAGCCCCGGCGGCGGCCGCGGGCAGCGATACGCGCGCCGCCCGCTACAGCCCCGGCACCCGGGACCTGCTCCGAGGTAGCGCCCCGGGGTTTCGTGTTTGGGGGCGGGGGAAGAGCCCCCCCAGCTCCCCGCCTCCCCTCGGCCTTCAGCCGTACGCCCGTGTGTTTCGTAGCGATGATGGAGGAGGCGCAGCTGACGCGTTCCCAGAGGCGATACCTGATGGACTGCGTGGAACGTGAGTGTCGGCCCTGCCGCTCTCCCGGGCGCCGGCGAGGAGCTGCTGCCGCCGCCCAGACGCGGGGACGCGGGGCGCGACGTGTCCCCGAAGGCCATCCAGGGCACAGGATGCGACTGGAAGTGACATCTGTCCGTGCCAGCGCACACCAACAGCCAGAGCGGGACGTCTGTGGCACCACGGCCCTTCGCTCGGGGTGCTAACAGCGGATCGACACGTAGATATGCCTGTGGTATCCCGGGGCCACCCGGCAGGCTCCCGTCTGTCTGACTTGCCGTTATGTTTGGTTTGTTCTCCAGGAGGAGGCACTCTGCCGCTCCAGTGCCGCCCCACGTCCAGCAAAGAGCGCGCACCCGCAGCGCCTGTTCGCTGCCCAGCTGTCTGTCGGACGAGCACGCTTTCAGCTATACCACACCTCCGACCTGCTGAGGTCTGCCGGGCGGGAGATGCCTACACCCGAGAGAAATTCAGGCCAGGGGCGACGAGTAAGTCTGCAAACACTGCTAATGAAAAGCCTATGCAACCCAGTCCCTATCTTCCTCTTCAATCCCCTGCCCGCAATCTCAGTAGCAGCAGGAAGTGTCTTAATTGCTCCTCATCCTCACGCTTTCTGTCTTCAGAGATGATTCAAAAACGGATCTCTGAGGGAACATCTGCTGTAAGTGCTCACTGACCTCTGCCTGCTGGCTAGGGGGGTGACAGGGACTCACAGTCACAGAACCATAGAATGTCAGGGGTTGGAAGGGACCTTTAGAGATCATCCAGTCCAACTCCCTGCTAAAGCAGGTTCACCTACATCAGGTCACACAGGAACACATCTGGGTGGATTTTAAAAGCCTCCAGAGCATGAGACTCCACACCCTCCCTGGGCAGCCTGGCCCAGGGCTCCCTCACCTGAACACCAAAGAAGTTTTTCCTTGTGTTCAAGTGGAACTTTGTGTGTTACAGCTTATGTCCATTGCCCTTTCTCCTGTCCTGTAGTGCACTGGAGAGACACTACAGAAAAAAGTGTTGCCTCATCCTTCTGACATCTACCCTTTAGATACTTAGAAGTGTTAAAGAGGTCCCCCCTCACTTCAGGCTGGACAGCCTAGGTCCCACAGCCTTTCCTCATAAGGAAGATGCTCCAGTCCCCTGATCATCTTGGTGGCCCTGCGCTGGACTCTCTCCAGCAGTTCCCTGTCCTGCTTGAGCTGGGGAGCCCAGAACTGGACACAGTACCCCAGATGAGGCCTCACCAGGGCACAGTAGAGGGAGAAGAGAACCCCTCTCAACCTGCTGCCCAAATTCTTCTTAATACACTCCAGGATGCCATCTGCCTCCACACTGCCGGGTCACGTTTAGTCTTTGCTTAAGAGAGGAGTACTTTGTAATTCTGTAGCTTACAAACATGAATGAAGCCCCTGGTGCAGGTTGGGTTGGCTGCATGTGCCTGTCCCCACAGCTTGGCCTGGGGACAGGCTGTCCTTAGCACGACGCTTTCTCTGGCACTGGGAGAAGTGTGGGCAGCGGTGTGGCCAGGCACCTCCCTGCACACACAGGCTCTTTTATTTTTTCCCTGTGGCATTCACAGGAGATTTGGAAAAGGAGAAGCAAAGGCTCCAAAACATCTTAGCGACGGGGAAGGATGTGGTGGAACAAGAGGTGAAGCAGATGCCGCTTCAGACAAAGAAAGAGGAGATACCTGAGCCAGACCGGTTTGAAGAACGTACGTCCTTATGTTCCCTGGAGGAAAGCGGGCAGGAAGCCTGGGAAGCTGGCTTCCTCTGAGGGCTGGGCTCACAGCCTGCACTGCCAGGATCCTGAAGCCTGTTGCAGAGGGAGGCACAAAGCCCAGTTTCCAAGAGAAAGGACTTGCTGCAGTGACGCTGTGGGGCAGCCGCCCTCACAGAGCTTACGCTGCATGGGTTTGCTGGCAGATTCAGGCTCCCTGGGCTACCCTGCACAAAATTAACACTGCTGGCAGGGTAATGGCCCAGAGGCTGGCAGGGTGGCCTGGGCAGGGGAATCATGGAATGGTAGGGTTGGAAGGGACCTTTAGAGATCATCTATTCCGCCCCCCTTGCAGAAGCAGGTTCAACTAGATTAGGTCACACAGGAACATGTCCAGGCGGGTCCTGAAGACCTCCAAGGAAGGAGCCTCCACACCCTCCCTGGGCAGCCTGTGCCAGGGCTCCCTCACCTGAACAGTGGAATAGTTTTTTCTTATGTTTAAATGGAAGTTTTTGTGTTCCAGCTTCATCCCATCACCCCTTGTCCTGTTGCTAGCTACTATAGAAAAAAGGGACGTCCCAACCTCCTGACACCCACCCTTTAGGTATTTGTAAATATTAATAAGATCCCCTCTCAGTCTTCTCTTTTCTAGACTAAACAGCCCCAGTTCCCACAGCCTTTCCTCATATGAAAGATGTTCCAGTCCCCTGATCATGCCCCAGGGACACACAGGGTGGCCTGGGCAGGAAGCCCAGGTACAGCAGCTCCTTTTTCCAGTAAATCAACATAGAGAATGACTTGCCAGCCTGACCATGTATGGGCTGTGTTTCTTTTCATTCCAAGATCAGAGCAGTTAAAAAGCTTAAATGTCAAGGAGAATTTTAAGCAGAGATGGACTTTGGCCTGCAGAGTATTCTGGGATGGCAGCCTCCTGCCTAATACCTCTCAGTGGTTGAATCTGCAATGTGTGTGTGCACCTCACCAGGGCAGCACAAAGATGGACAACACTGGAGTAAGGTGTACACGGGAACTTTGGTCCCAGCGTCAGAGAAGCCAGTGTTGCTGACTTTGCTCAGCTTGCAATAAGTTTTAGAGGATACAAGTGTCAAGATTTGAGGTAGCTGGCTGCAGGTCAGTGCTGCAAAGCAGCAGCCAGCACTGAGTGCCTGTGCCGGTGCTGGGAGCTGTCACTGGGTGATGCATGCTAACTAATGAACCTCAGTGGCTTTAAGCAGGTTCTCTCTCCCTCCACAGACTGGTTACACTGCCCACAAGCAACAGGAAATTGTCTGTGCAAAGACAACTAGTGAGTTACCATTCCTGCAAGATGTAAGAAGATGGTAAGGAGAAGCATTTCCCATTGTGTAAGGGACTACTGAGGTAGTTTCGTGCCATGCACAAGATGAGTGTTACAGCAGATGTCATTTCCCAGCAGGACCATTGTTCAAGGGGTTCACATCCTGACAGAAACATGTTTTCTTGCCTTTTGTCCAAATCCTCTTTCCACAGTGTTTTCTCTTATCTGTTAGTGGTTAAGGAAGTTCAGGAGAGGAGAGAATTCCTGGCAGAGATGGAAGCTCTAGGACAGGGCAAGAAGTATCAAAGGATTATCCTCACTGAAATCTCACAGGTATGTGAGGGTCATGGAATCACAGAATGACGGGGGTTGGAAGGGGCCTCTATAGATCATCCAGTCCAAGCCCCTGCTAAAGCAGGTTACCCTCCATCAGGTCACACAGGTACACAACCAGGCAGGTTTGGAAACCTCCAGAGCAGGAGACTCCACACCTTCCCTGGGCAGCCTGTGCCAGGGCTCCCTCACCTTAACACAGGAGTTTTCCCTTGTGTTTCAGTGAAACTTTGTGTGTTCCAGCTTATGCCCATTAGCCCGTGTCCTGTCACTGGACACTACAGAAGAATGTGTCACCCCATCCTCCTGACACTCACCCTTTTTAGGTACTTAGAAGTGTTGATGAGGTCTTCCTCAGTCTTCTCTAAGCAGAGGCGCCTGGCAGCGCTGCCTGTACAGTGCATGAGGGGAACCCCTCAGTGTCAGAAACCTTAAAGCCCCAAGCAGGGAATGGGGGAGAGAAGTGAGTATTCACCTTCATGGCACAGGACAGGTGTGAATCTGGGGAAAGTGGGATAGAGGTTTTCAGCCTTTCTTTCCATCTCTGCATGTAGCTTTATCAGGGAGACAGACATTGTTGTATTCTCCCCACTCAGCCCTTCCCCTTTGTACTTTGCAGAAACTGCGTGAGATGGAGCTCCTTGACAAGAAGAGAAGTGAAGAAATGAGTGAGATCTTGACAAAAGACTTCCCTGGTGGGAACAAATCCGATCCCCAGCACTAGGCCAAGGGAAAAACATAAGTGTAACTTCTCACCTCTTCTTGCCAGACCCTCAGCATGGGAGTGTCAAGGGCTGGTTTGTGCCTGTGCCCAAGCAGGAAGCAGCACCACTTGTTGCCTAAAGCCAAAAGGCAGGAGCAGTGTGGACAGAAGCGGTGACAGAAGAAAGCTGTTTTAAAATCCTCCTCATGTACTGACTTTGTCCTTGCCCAATGGTATTAAAGAGATGAAAACACACAGCAGCAGCCACCACACCATGACAAGCAGAGCCTCCTTTTGCCTGTGCAGTGCCTCAGAGGACAGCAACCCACCGGTAACAACGTCACTCCTTTCCTTCCATCCACCCACCCAGAGGCAGAGGTTTCTCGTGACAGCACCACGGTGACACGTGTTGTCACCTCCACGCACACCCCCATGGGAAGTGCTGTGCTGGCAGATGGAGGGGAGGTAATCCCACCTCTGTCCTCCAGCAGGCTGAAGCACGATGCCCCCCTCATTCCTGAATAAACCTCAGCATCAAGTCTGCCTCCCACTTTCCTTCTGATCCCACCATGTGCTTTTTAGCGATGCTCCTGTCACCACTCCCCAAAGCCAGGCAGCATGCCCTGTCCCTGAGACAACACAGGTGCACAAAGGAATCACGAATCTAAGCCACGAATGGTTTGTAAATCCCAAGCTTCTTTTAATTCCTGTTCAGGTGAATGGAAGTCAGAGAGTTAGTACAGTAGAATTTGCAGATCAAACTTCTGACTGGGCGTGGGGCCAAGGGGCATCAGGCTGAAGGGATCCCGATGGCCTTTGGCAACAGTGACGCGACAGCGGGCTCTAAAGAGGACTTTGGAGAACAGTTGTGCTTTGGGATCTCCCCTCCCCACTGCTCCTCATTGGCCTGCTGGGGTATGGCAAGGGTGAGATGGCATCACCAGCGCAGGGCCGAGCTCATCACTCCCCAGCCACAGAGGCCACGCTGGGATTGAAGAGGAGCTCAGGTCTCTCAGGTTTTGGGAAACAAGTATCCCTTTCCAGAATGGTACACCAACCACCTTGCAAGGCACTGCTCTGAGAGTGTTTGGGCTAAAGCCTGTTGGGTTTTTAGAAGGGGTAGCAGCAGATTGCTCAGGGCTGGTTATGTCCAATTTGCTAATGAGAAGGCATGATGAACGGCTGACCAACCAAACACCCGGGAACCTCTAATTCAAACTGATCCAACAATTCAATAAATAACTCCTCACCTTGGAGGAGAAGGCAGGAAACAAGAAGGGAAGGAAGAAGGGATGGTTGGAAGAAGGCTGGCCCCCATTCCCTCCTCCACTGTACACACGCTCACACACACATGACAAAATAAAATAAAGGGCTTTTAAAAAGTTT
This sequence comes from Colius striatus, assembly GCF_028858725.1. Taxonomy (NCBI): domain Eukaryota; kingdom Metazoa; phylum Chordata; class Aves; order Coliiformes; family Coliidae; genus Colius; species Colius striatus. The sequence continues at coordinate 152,729,930 of NC_084759.1, read as the reverse complement.
GGGGTTAGGGGGGTTGAATTCATCTAGTCAAGCAGGTGTAAAAAATAACCCACCAACCCCTGCACACTTCTAAAGTACACACAGATGAAGCTGGGTCAGGGTCAGTTGTGACTGCACCTCTCAGAATCAGAGTGGCAGGGGTTGGAAGGGACCTTTAGAGATCATCCAGCCCAACCTCCTGCTAAAGCAGGTTCACCTCGATCAGGTCACAGATCTGGTTGTGCTCAGGGGCACAGCTTCAGGGTCCCTTGCCAGCACCGAGTCAGTTTTGAGCTTTTCTGCCCTTGCCTGGAAAAGGAATATTTCCCCCCCTTGAAGGCAGCAGTGTCAGCGGTGTTTAGCAGCAGGGGGGTGGGTAAGATGTCCTGAGTAGGGCGTGAGTCCCATCCTAGCAGCTCTAATGCGGTCCCCTTGGCTCCTCTCGGCCCTGTGACAGAGCCCACCAGCCCAGGGAGGGGACAGCTCTAAATAAATAGGGCACAGTTATTTTTTTGGCTATGGCTCTAGAGCCTTGTGACATGGGAGTGATTTCTTAAACATTTTAGTTGAGGCCAGTAAAACCCAAAGGATCCTGGCTCTAACGCCAGAGTTTTCTCCTGAAGTTAAAAACGGGATAGGAAGGGGACAAGAGCGGGTGGGCAGGGAGGGACCCCTCCTGGTAGAGGTCGGAGGCACGTGGAACTGTCACAGTTAAAAGCAGGAGAAGGGACGGGGTGGGGAGGGAGGGGGCATTTAGTGCAAGTTTTCCCACAAACACCAAACTCCTTGGCTTGCTTCTCAGTTAATAACAAGAACAAGCAACGGGGTGGCGGATCCGTGAAGCGACTGCGTCTTCCCTCCGCCCCGTGAGCGAGGCCTCCAGGGGGACGCTCCTGCTCCGGCGCTGCCTCAGCACGGGCAGCCTTTTGGTGGGACTCACCCGCTCCGGGCAGAGGGCTGGAGTCTCCCCGGGGCAGCAGCTCTGGTGCCTGGGGAAGGAGCTGGGGGAAGGGGCGAGGGGAGCGGAGGGAGATGAGCTCCCTGGCAGGAGCCCCAGCCAGCTGCTGAGAGGCCGAGGCAGTTGGGGAGCACATCCCTCCGACTGCTGCTGTTCCCTTGCTTAGCTTTTCTCCTTGGGTGACTTGCTCTTGGAGTCATGCTTGTTGCCCAGCAGCTTAAGCACCTTCATGGGCTTGAATTTGCCTTTCTTCTTGCTCTCTGTCTCCGTCTCCTTGTGGAATTCTGGGGTTGCAAAGGGAGGTTGTTACTGTGGTACTGATGGTTGTACACACACACACATACACGCGACAACGGGGGCAAGGCTGGGAGCCATGCACCAAAGCCCTCCTCCACTGTCTGCACACTCCTTCCTGTGGTAACGGGGGCACGCAGCACAACTGTGCCCTAAACTCCAACAGCCCTACAGGAAAGGCTCCAGAGTCTACACAGAATAGATTCAGTCTCTCCTTCTGCACGTGATTTCACAAGCAGCTCATGCTGCTCCTCACTGGGGTCAGCACTGAAACCATCACTCCAAAAACCTTCCTGACTGTTTCTTACCTTTCCTTTTAATCATGGCTTCCAACATTTTATCCTCTTCCTCTTCCCTGAAAGAAAGAATGGGAAACAGGTCAGCAATTCAGCCCTGAAGACAGCTGCTGTATCGTTAAAGGTTAGAGAACCTCCTACTTGTAAGCCACAGAGGGGCAGATCATAGAATCACAGAATGGCAGGGGTTGGAAGGGACCTTTAGAGATCATCCAGTCCAATCCCTCTGCAGAAGCAGGGTCACCTAGATCAGGTCACATAGGAACATGTCCAGGCGGGTCTTGAAGACCTCCTAGGAAGGAGCCTCCACACCCTCCCTGGGCAGCCTGTGTCAGGGCTCCCTCACCTCAACAGTGAAATAGTTTTTTCTTATGTTTAAGTGGAACTTTTTGTGTTCCAGCTTCATCCCATTGCCCCTTGTCCTGTTGCTAGCTACTATAGAAAAAAGGGACGTCCCAACCTCCTGATACCCACCCTTCAGATATCTGTAAATGTTAATATCCATCACTGTCCCACGAGCATTTGCTACCAGCAGGATAAATCCCACGTGCTGCATGTCCTTTCCCACAGAAGGCATTCAAATAGACAAGAATCAGGAAGCCTGGGAAAGGCATCAACACGGGGACATCTTGAGATACCTGCTGAGATGCTCGTGTGGTGCTGAGTCAGATGGGTTATGCTGTTCCCCACTCTCCCAGCCCAGCCCAGCCCAGCCCAGCCTTCACTCACCTCTGCCGGTCCTCATCCAGGCAGTTCACAATGGCGTTCCTCTGCTCAATGATGGTCACCAGCTCCTGCATCAGCACCTTTTCCCTCCCTCGGTCCTCGTCAGTCCAGTCCTTCTCTACTCAGCCGAACCCCGAGGAAGAACAGGCAGTTAAATGGCTGAAGGAGCTCTGAAATTCAGAGCTTTGGGGCAGAGATACCCTAGCACCATCTCCTGCCACTCTGGCATGCTGCAGGGCCAGTTGGGCTAGCGATGCTGTGGAGGGAGAGCTCAGTAAGGTGGCACCTCACGGGGACAAAAGGGGCGTGTCCCTGCAGAAGGCTGGGGACATTGTGCTGGGATCCCTAAAGATCTGCCTCTCCTCACCTGGGACCCACCTAGGCAGGAAGGGAAAATTTTCCCAGGGGAGAAACGGAGGTAACTGCCCTCAGGGCGATGCCCCACCTGGCTTGTTGAGGAGGCAACGCAGCTCATACTCCACATCGGACTGCCGCTGCTCCAGGTTCTGCTGCTTGAAGCTGCAGGGGAACAGGACGCTGTTAGGAACACTGTAAAGCTCCAGAGAGGCAGAACATCATCCCAAGGCACGGGGGATAGCTTGGAAAGAACCCCCGAGACGTTGATCTCATCCTGCCTGGCCAGGGAGCCAAGCACCAAGCAGGAACCCAAGCACCAAGCAGGGACCAGCCCTGGCCGCTCAAGGAGGAGATGCTGTGGGGGCTCTGGTGGATCACTCCCCAGAGTGTCTGGATGTATTTGTCTGCTTATCCTCTTTCCCATGCTTCTCCAGGGAAGGAGGCCACATCAGGCTCTCGCCTGGAACCACAGCCTCAGGAGGGCTGAGACAGGGCTCCCTGCAAGGGCAGCAGAGCCTCCCCACGCAGCAGCACATACTCACATGTAGATGAGCTCTGACTCGTGGCGCACCAGCATGTGCTTCTCATGGATGAGCTTGAACCAGTCCACCAGCAGGCTGTCCTCGGGGCTGTCTGCCAAGCAAAGGGACCACTCAGAGCCAGCCCCAGCCCCGTTGCATCCTGTTACCTCAAGTCAGGACAGGGGCCAGAACCAACCTGACCTGAGCCTATTCCAGAGTCTGAGAGAGACTTTACGTCTTCTCCTGTTGCCACTCTAGGGACAACTCCATGTCTCGGGTATGGCTGTGACTGTTCTCAGAGCCCAGCACAGCCCCCTGTGCTCTTCCAACCCCAGCAGCAGCAGTCACTCCTGCTATCTCCCTGGCAGCCCCAGGGTCCGTCCTGCCCCACACCCACAGACAGCCCACCCCATGTACCATTCTCAGCGCTGCGAAGCTTCTCCTCCAAGGCCACCCCACGGTGCTCCAGCTGGTCCAGCTGGTGCTCGATGGCATCCATCTCCCCATAGATATCTTCCTCGGGGATGTACTGATCTGTCTGCACCTGCCAACCACAAGGCACACACCTCCATTGCCATCGACCTCTAGTTCCCAGGGGTAACCCAAAGGCTGGTCAACACTAAAGGGGGTGAAGGGACAATAGAATGCTCCACCTAAGCGTGGATCCCAAAGTCCCATCCCACTCTGGTGCACAGGAAGGTCATGGTATTGCCATCAAATAGGGTCAGGCTCAGACACCATCCTCCCCAGCCATAGCCACCTGCTGCAGACCCTGCCTAGGCCCTCATCAGCAGGCTACATGTGCATAGCTATGGCCATGGGGATAGCACAGAGCTGCCTTTGCCCCCCCTGCTCCCGAGGGCCCTTTCACCTTGCGTTTGATGAGCGGGAAGCCATGGCCTGGGGCGGGAGGACGCACAGGCTTGGAGCCCTTGGGAGGTTTCTTCGCGGAGGGGGAGGCGGCAGGCGATGGCTTGCGGTTGAAGGGGTTTTCTTTGCAGGAAGACTGGAGAGAGGGGGAACACAAGGAGATACACGAGCGTCCAAGGGGTACAGTAGCATCCCACACCCTCCTAGAAGAAGGACACTGCACTGATCTCCACCAGCAGCCCAGCCATGGGGCAAAACTTAGCTGTGCTCCTGTTTGGCACTAGTTCCCCAGCTTCTCTCTAATAAGAACGCCGAGTTCTCTTCCTTCAAGGTTCCCTACCTATTTGCTCCAGCCACACAACATCCTGCCTCCTGCTGAGCACATGGGGCAGGCAGAGGATGAGCAGAGCCATCATTTCACGAGCACATGCCTGAGGCTGGCTTGCAGGAGGTCACACACCAAACCTACCTAAGTGGTAAGCCTGGATCAATCCCTGTTATGACTGAGTGATGAATAAGGAAGAAAACCCCCCTGATCTCGATGGGAGGGAGGTCATCATCTCACCTTCAGCTGTGGCTTGGGTGAGGAGGGTGTCTTCGGGCTCCCAGCATCCCCCTCAGAGGCCGAGAGGATGGGTGTAGGGCTGGCCCCAGCAGGAGGTTTGGGGGGCAGCCGGCTGGGGCTGGTCTTTAAGCTGCCAGTGGAGATGCTCCTGGTGGTGTGGGGGGTGCTGGGCTGCACCTCCCCGCTGAAGCTGGCCAGCTCACTGGAGGAGGAGAAGGAGGAGTTGGTAGAGAGGCTGGCTGGGGCAGCAGGGCTCTCGCTGGAGGAGACGCTGGCCAGCGGCGTGTCAGTGCTACAGGTCTTGGTGGCTGTTGGCGTGTGGACTGTGGGCTCTGAGGAGCTTTTGGGCACTGAGGCCTCATCGGTGTCACCCAGCACCTTGGCTGAACTCTCAGAGCTGATGCTCTCCAGGCTGAGGGCTGGAGATGGGGTGGAGGATGATGGCTCAGAGTGTGACAGCCTAGAGATGGGATGATGAGCTGCAAAGCAAAGGGAGAGCTCAGGAAGAATCACAGAATGGCAGGGGTTGGAAGGGACCTTTAGAGATCATCCAGCCCAACCCCGTGCTAAAGCAGTTTCACCTCCATCAGGTCACACAGGAACGTGTCCAGGCAGGTTTGGAAACCTCCAGAGCAGGAGACTCCACACCCTCCCTGGGCAGCTTGGGCCAGGGCTCCCTCACCTGAGCAACAAAGAAGTTTTTATTTGTGTTTAAGTGGAACTTTTTGTGTTCCAGCTTATGCCCATTACCCCTTGTCCTGTCACTGGACACTACAGAAAAAAAGCTTTGCTCCATCCTCCTAACACCCACCCTTTAGTTACTTATTTACTTCAGTTACTAAGCGTTAATGAGGTTCCCCTTCAGTCTCCTCCAGGCTAAACAGCCCCAGGTCCTGCACCTTTTCCTCATAGGAAAGATGTTCCAGTCCCCTGATCATCTTGGTAATCCTGTGCTGGGCTCTCTCTACAGGTTCCCTGTCCCTGGAGCTGAGAAGCCCAAAACTGGACACAGTACTCCAGATGAGGCCTCAGCAGGGCAGAGTAGAGAGGGAAGAGAGCCTCTCTTGACCTGCTGCCCACACTCTCCTTAATACACCCCAGGATGCCATTGGCTTTTCTGGACATGAGGGCACATTGCTGGCTCATATTTAGTTTATTATCAACCAGGATTCCCAGGTCTCTCTCTGCAGAGCTGCTCTCCAGCAGGTCACCCCAAGCTTGTACTGGAGCATGGGGTTGCTCCTCCCAAGGTGCATTTGACCTCTCTGCCCAACTTTCAAGCTGTTCAACATCTCACTGAATGGCAACACAGCCTTCTGGTGAATCAGCCAGTCCTCCCAGTCTGGTGTCATCAGAAGGGCAGGCAGGAGAAGAGCAGTATATATTCCAAGGGGCCTCTCAGGGGCTGGGGAGGAAGGAATCTCACCTAGTGGGGAGGCACTGGGGGCTCGTGGAGCTGGCCGCTTCTTCGCCTTTGGGCTGCTGGTGGGAGTGATGCCGTACCAGGGGTGGAGAGGCTTGGCAGCAGACTCGCTCTGCTCCTGCTCAGGTGTGCTCTTTTGGGCATCAGCACTTTCCTCTTCCTCTTCATCCTCGTCCTCAAAGGGGTTGTAAGATTTGGGCTCTGTGGCGTCAGACCTGCTCTCCTCGCTGCTGGCTTTCCTCACCTCCTCCCCACCTTCCTCCTCTGAAGTCCTACTCAGAGTCTCGTGGCTGCTGCCTGGGGGAGGAGGGGGAGCTGGCTTCTTCTTGGGCTCTGCTTGCACTAAGGCCATCCACGGCGGGTCCTTGGCTCTCACAGCAGCTCCAGCACTGCAAGAAGAGAAAGAGAGACTGAGGTAGCGGGAAGTACAAACAAGCTGGGATAGTGAGGAATGGGAGAGGGACTTAACCCTCAGCTAAAAGGATGGATGGAGTGGCATGCCTCTCATGCAGAAGCAGCTTTCTCATCCAAGGGTGGTCCTAGACTTCCCCAGACACGAAGTGTCTCATTCTCTGTGGGCAAACCTATGGGCCTGAGGGAAGCACAGCCTGCCTGACTTGCTCACTGGGTTCAGTGTTTTGGATTCTGAATATTACAGACTGTCTGCTAAGCAGCAATAAAAGCTGAGCTGTTCTCCACTCCTCAGCACCATTCTTACACCCAGCTCTGCCCCTCAGGCTGTGGGTGGAGGGGTAGTTGAGATCAGACGCTTGCCCTTTGTGGTCACACTCCTTTCCGGCACTTCAGAGGGCTGTTTGTCATCTTATCATCTGAGTAGCCCAGGGTTGGACTCCTCTTTGCTAAATCCTGCAGCTGGAAGCACCACTGCTCCTCTGGGGCCATGGCCACCAGCAAGCCCACACCACAGCTCAATGCATCAATCACAGAATGGCAGGGATTGGAAGTGATCTCTAGAGATTATCCAGCCCAATCCCCCGCTAAAGCAGGTTCCCCTCCATCAGGTCACACAGGAATGTGTCCAGGCTGGTTTGGAAACCTCCAGGGCAGGAGACTCCACACCCTCCCTGGGCAGCCTGTGCCAGGGCTCCCTTACTTGAACAGCAAAGAAGTTTCTCCTCATGTTCCAGTGGAACTTCCTGTGTTCCAGCTAGTGCCCATTATCCCTTATCCTGTCACTGGCCACCACAGAAAAGACTGGCCCCAGGTACTCCTCAGGGAAGCGGCTGCCACGTGCTGCACGCACCCTCTCCTCAGCCGCTGCGAGCGCGGGGTGTTTGTGCAACCCATGTCCCAAGAGCAGGCAAAGGGGCACCAATGCCAGCAGGCTCCTGGGTGACGGCCCAGGACGTGTAAAGGCTGCAGCCAGGCACTCACAGTGTCCCTGCACTGGACCCTTCCCAGGACAAACCCTCCACAAGGCAGTCATAGAATCATAGCCTCATAGAATGGTAGAGGTTAGAAGGGACCATTAGAGATCATGAGTTAAGTGTCCTCTTTTCAAGCACGGCCATTTCAGACGGTACTTGGCAAAGTGCAGTCTACATGTGCCATGGAAACACCTTTCTGAAGCCTCCAACCTCTTTACAAACCCTAAGACATAAACACCCTGGGAGGTACAGACAAACACTGCCGGCCTGATAACTGGGCTGGCACCCATTAGGGTAAGGGAAGGGGCCTGATTGTGGCCTACATAAGAGGGCTGATGGAGGTGGGGGACGAGACCACAGCTGAGCTGCCCCCACAGCCCCACCTCGCAGTGGGGTTCGTAGGTGATCTGTGAACAGAAGGACGTACCGATCAGAGGAGCAGGGTCTCCCTCGAGGTTTTGGGACAGGGGCGCTGGGTTCAGGTACCCTACCTAGAAAGACACAGGGTCAGACTGTCACAACACCAAAAGGACATGAAGAAAGAGGTTAAATCAACATGAAGCACCCTTTACACATCTGCCCCGGGCAGCTGGCTATTCCTAAGCTCCAAAGACCTCATGGTGTTCCTCTCAGAGTCGATGCTGTCAGTCAGTCAACCTCAAACATCCCCTTTTGCCTTTCTCCTCCCCAACTCACCCCAGCAGTTCCACCTGGAGAAATGACATGCCCCTCTGTCCCCACACTGCTCTGGCACTACTGCCTTCCCTCCACACCGGCAGCCTCCCCTGCAGAGCTCTGCAGAGAGACACGAGGGAGCGGGCAGGTGTGAGACCTAGTGCTGCTCTCCCAGCTATGGGACACGGCTGGCAGTCAAAGGCTCGCTACCTGAGCCTCAGATTTACTCACAGGCACGAGGGCGTCAGGCTGCAGAGAAGGAATGAAACTCATCCAACCTTTGCTGCTGGGGAAGTGGAGGGTAAGCCCTGCCACCACTGTGCTCTCTTACCATTCATCATGGCGGGTCCACACTCGCTGCCCTCGCCCTGGAGAGTGGACCTGGGCCGGGGGACGGGGTGAGATGTGGGGGGTGAGAGGGCCGAGGCGTCGGCAGCCCTCCTTGGGGCAGGGGTGGGCCGCGTGTCTCTGAGCCGTCGGTCCAGCGAGCTGCCTTTGTCCTGGGTGAGCACTGAGGGCTTGCTGGGAAGGGGAGGCCTGGGGGGAGTGTGGGAGACAGCTGCTCCACCGCCACCGTGAGCAGGGGGCATTGCTGTCTCTGCTTTGCTGGCCGTGCTGTCCTCCGCCGGGCCTGCTAGCCCCTCTGCAGGCATTTGGGTCTCTGTCGTGCTCTCCAGCGAGCCGCCATCATCCTTCCCCGCCTCTGCTCCCGCTGGGAGAGCATCCTCAGCCCCGCTGCCAGCCCCAGCCTCAGCTCTCAGCTCTGGTGACCGCCGGTCTGGGCTGGGCCTCCTCTCCGCCTTCGCACTCATGGCCAATTTGCCACGATGCTGCGTGCAGACGAAAGTCCCTGCCTCTGACCCGGGCTTGTAGGACCCCGGGAGCAGCGTGCTGGAGCACTCCTTACACCTGCCAAGGAGAGGAGATAGCCTCGTGAGATGGGGGACACCGTCCTGCCCTTCAGGGAAGGCAACTCACTGGGGAGAGCTTTGCAGTCGCCAGCCCCACTATTAAATCCTATCGTGGTCTTGGGGATGTCATTTGGGAAAGGAGAGGAGCAGAGAAGCACCACCATGCCATTGTGTGAACCCGTGGGGAGCTCACAACTCGAATGCTGCCGCGTTTGGGGTCCTCCTTCAGCTCAGAAAGGATTTAATAGACGGGGAAAGACAACAGCTGGTATTTGGATACAGCATGGTTCCCAGAACTGGAAAAGTAGAAACCCAGAGCTCTCCTGGAAAAGATACAGCTGGTGGGGGACAGCAGAGAGAGCTACAAGAACACAGGTGGCCCTGGGAAGGAGAGGGGGACCAAACATTCACAGACATGAAACAGGGAGTACCAACTGGAGTTAGGGAGCAGCTGGCTTAGAACCAGCACAGCGAGGCTGTGAGCTCCCTTACCCCCTCAAATGTCCAGGTGGGTTAAAGAACTGTCAGAACTGCCACAGACTTTCTCTGTGGCAGGGAAATAAAACAACCTCTCACAAAAAGAAGTCTTAACTAGTAAATAAAATGATGCCATTTCCAACTCAGGAAATCCCTACGCTGGAGGTCTGAGGAGTAGTCAGGGCAAAGCAGCACACAAGCCTGGCCTGGTCTCACACTGGTGCTGAGCATGGTCCCCAGCAACGTCACAGCATTCGGCTTGGAAGGACACGAGGGAATGACACAGTAGGGCCGTTCTTACACTCTGTCTTGCCTGTTGAAACTGGGTTAACAGCTTCCCCATCTTTCACTGCCTGCCACAGCTCCTTGGATCATCCACCCTTTCCCCACTGAGCCTTTGAATCCTCCCTGAGGAAGTCCTGCAGGTGCAAGCGTAATGTCCACCACTGGCAACCAAGCCAGCCTTTTGCCAACCCGGGAAGGGCGGTGGAGAGCACGCACGAGAGAGCCAAGGGCAAGGGGCTGAGCAAGCACTCCCATAAAAACCAAGCCTGTTCCTTCTTGTCTGAACACCAGGCACTCGCAGCAACTGGCTGCCCTACACCGCAAGCAGAGAATTTTGGTGAGGAATCCCGCTCTGGGTTTCTAGCTGACTGGGATTTCCTTTGAAATGTACAGCAGAAGCGTGAGGAGCTCTTGAGAGAAAGGGTATGATGAAATGAACAAGTGGCAAGTTTGGACAAGGGGAGAAAGGTTTGTTTTGGTTTTATCTCCATCAAGCCACAGAAAATGCTGCCACAGGAGATTCCCAGTGAAACAGCACTCAGGAATCAGAAAGGGAAAAAGAAACAACAAAAGAGAGACAAAAAAAGCATCAGGAGGCAAAGCACTCAGGATAAAATTGCAGAGAGCACTATCACTGCACAGTCTGAAGGGCCATGAGCTGTGCCAAGGCAGACACAGCACCTCTCCTATTCCTGGCCCATGAGCAATGCTGCACCTGCACCCCAAAGCTTCTGCTTTTGCCCCAGCTCAGCTCCTCTCATGTGACGCCGTTTCCATGACACATCCCCACCTGGCTTAGGCAGAACTGTTTATACAGGTGAATGAGGCCTCCCTCATCTCCCCAGTGGCTCAACACTTCTGTCCTCAGATGCCAGCTTCCCACTTGCCAGCTCTTGTCCTGTGGGCCACAGGAGATATCTTATCCCTTCATCATCAGAGCTGGGAAAGCAAAATGAAATAACTTCACAGGTGCTACAGGTAAGAACCTGCTCCCAGGGAGTAACCACAGAGCTGCTGACATCTAATCCCTCATTCCTCGGTTTGGTAACAGTCTGCAGCTCTCCACATGCACCTCTGAGAGCCCAGCACCACCCCAGGCAGCGTGGGAGCCTGTATATCCAGCTGAGGATGTGGAGTGTAGGTGGAAGGAGGTCTGTAGGACAATGTCTTGGCTTAGACCTCATTGGAAGGTGAGGGGTGAATTCTGGGTAGGAAGGTGGTAAAGAGGCCAAGCATCCTTGTTTGTGGAGGTGGGAGAAGGATGGGGGGCTGGGATCCCAAGACAGCCAAGTGGGAAAGAGCAAAAGAGGCAGGGAAGAGGAGAAGCAAGCAGCACAAGGCTGGACAGAGAGACTTGTCAGCCCTCTGGGACATGGAGCTGGCAGCAAACGGACCCTCTTCAGTATCATTTTGGGCAGCGTCCCTGATGCTCCATGTTGCCCAAGGACGCAGACACACAGACAAGGTGCAGCTGGCCACAGGCCTCCAGTTTGCCAAGGAGAGGGGCTGCCCCAGCGGGCCTGGCCACGACATACCTAAAGCAGTGGCGGTGGTAGAGCTTGCCCTCGGCCAGGTAGCGCTGGACCAGATGGACGTGCTGCTGGCAGGCTGCACAGGTGCTGCTGAGTGTGCTGCGCTGAGACCGCTCCTCCTGGCAGGGAGCATCCTCCTGAGACACAATGCACGGGTAGCTGAGGTTGGAGGGGGGGCCACGAGCTCCTCCCCAGCCCCACGGCTCCTCCACAGCAGCTGCTCCCTGGGCAAGGCCCGTTGCTGAGTGCTTGTGGCACAGCTCAGGGGCTGACAATGCACAGAACAGCTGCCCCCGAGGCCAGGCGCAGGCAGGCTGCCTCTTCCCAAATTAGAAGGGGCCGTTCCAAGAGGTGCCTTGTCCCTGCCTAGGGTGGAAGAGCTGCGGAAGGGACTAATCTAAACCTCAGGCAACAGGGAACCACAGGAGGAACCCTCTCTTTTTGGAAAATGTACCATGCCAGACACGCTAAAACCTGAAATAAAGGGCCAAGAAAGAAAGAGGCATTTTTTTCTGCTCTTCTAATCTCACATTCCTGCTCTTTCCTCATCTACACGGTTATCTTCCCACAGGAAGGAGTGCGCTTGTGCCCTGGGCAGCTCAAGGAACCACAGAACACTAATCCACCCAACCTCTTGCCTGCTATAGACAAATATTGGTCCATAGACTCCTGGAGAGAAATCACTCTCTGAACTGTGTCTCCCAAGAGACTGAAGTCCTACCTCTCATCCCAAAACACACAGGCAGGCCCCTGCCAAGACCCATCCCTCTGTGATGGGCTCTTCCCTTGTCTCCCCACCCACAGCACCCCTGCTTTGGATCAAGAAATGAGGTACCTGTGGTGCCGGGGGACCCTCGTGTGCAGCCACGGGCTTCTTGTGGGACAGCAGAGGAGGAGAGGAGGCAGCAGCTGGGCACTTCACAGGGGGAGGGACTCCGGCTGGAAGCAGAAGGCAAAGGAGGATCAGGCATCCAGAGGAGCAGTGACTCACACCACCCATGTGGGGGAAGGGGAGGGGAAAAGAAAAAACCCAATCATCCAGCCTTGTGACATGGGCTGGGACTCACGCTCCCAACATTGCTGAGCCTATTTTAGGTGGAAGAGACAAACACAATCTAATAATGGGTCAGCCTGGCTCTGCTGGGGATCCCCTGCTGGGGCCCAGGAATACCAGCCTCTCACTGGGATGTGATTTACTCGTCAAATGCTGCTTGGCTTCTTTGTCGCTAACTCCCTGAGCGATGTTTGCCCTGCTGCTGTGTTCTTGTGACCCACTGGGCCCTGGGGCTTCCGGGCTGTCAGCAAGTCTGCAAAGCATCCTTCCATCTTGCTGGGAGACCAGCAACCCTGGACAATAATGCACATGTGGAAGAGATTTATCTGATGTTGTGGCTACACAGCAGAGCGGAGGAGACCTGGAAGCCTCAGCTCTACTCACAGGAGGGATGCCCTGGAAGAGCCACCTCAGAGCAGCACCCGGCTCAGGCTGCGGCTGCAAGGACAGATGAGCTGACTGGAGCTGGTCCCTATCCCTCTGTCCTCCAGTTGCTTCACACTTGCCAATGTGATAAAAATTAGCTGTGGTAAGCAGGCAGGTAAGCAGGTTGCCTATCTAGCTTTCTCCCGTTTTAGTGGGTTAAAGCAGATCTCAGAGGGGTTGACAGCACCAGGGTGGTGGCCCAGCCCCGACAGCAGGAATGCAGCAAGGAGGGAGGAGAAACAAGGCGTTCCTCTTTCCACAGGCTGAGCTGTTAAATCACTCCTCACCTCTTGTGAAACATCACCCTACTCCACTCCTTGCTCCAGGCCTTCCTCTAGATCCAGGGGAGGTACTACTTGCTCCTCTCCCCTTCTCCACAAGCACATGCAGCTCCTACTTGCCATAGAAAGCAGGAAGCACCGAAGCGGGGGCAAAGAGGAAGCCAGAGGGGTGGGAGGACACTCACCTTGGCTGGGGTTGTTGAAATGGTTGTAATACTGAGACACGTAAGTCATGATGCTGAGGCAGTCAGGGACTTTCATTGACACCATGTCATTGGGATCTAGCAGGGCTGGGATGCCCAGCTCCCGCTCTGCCACCTCAAAGGCCTGCAGGAAGAGCAGAGAGAGGCATCAAGCAGAGAATGCTGATGCTCCCTGAGAAATAACAGATAAATCAACAAGTTGGAAGGACGCTGGGGAAAGTTAAGTAGCAAGCCTGTGGCATCCCTGACAGACAGAGGCTCCCAGACATGCCGTTTCACTCAGATGTTGTCTTGGCTACAGTACTATCAGGATAACCACTTTATCTTCTCCTCAGTACAGGCTGATGATGGAAGCTGATGTCTCAGATTCCCTTAAGTTTCCAGAGAAGCTCCTGCCTGTTATTTACAAACACAGATTTTTCCAACACCCTCACTACTGTCAGAAAGTCCTCCCATGCTACGTGACCTCCATCAAGTCGTTCTCATGTCCCTTCTTCCTTCTGTGTACTGCATAACGGGGACTTACCAAGCGGTTGTTCTCATAGACGTCATCCTTGGAGAGAGAATCAAAGTCTCTGAAACGAGAGAGCACAAAAAAAAAGCCACATGAGGTGCAGAGGAAAAGGACCTTAAATGCCACCACACGCAGGTTCTCAGTGCAACCAACTTTACAACGACTCAACATTTGAGACCCAAGATAAATGCCCCCCTGAATAAAGGCTGCAGAAACACCAAGGCCACGTTGTGGTTAGCACAACACACTGCAGCACTGAAGGGTGCAGGACATCATGCTCAACACGGCCCTCCAAGGCCACTGGCACAACAGCAGAAGGAGGATGGGGAAACTGAACCCCTATCACAAGAGAAAGAGCTGCCTGCACTGGATCTCACCCTCCTACGAGGGTCCTTGGATAAACTTCCTTGTGATGCCTTAAAGGATTTGAGGTCACCCCAGGATTTGAGGTGACACAGAAGGTCTTAAACTGTACTTCTGTCCCCACTTGGCCCCTAACACAGCACACAGCAAACCATCCTCAGCTGCAGCCTTTACAGCGAGGCAGCTTGCTGAATGCCAAGGTGCTCAGGGTGCAGAGGTGACCTCAGCAGCACCCAACCCAGGCACGATGGGGCATTTCAGCTGTTCCCCTGGATTCCTTCAGGCCATAGAATCAGCCTGGTCACAGGGATCAAGTAGCTGCCCTTGTCAGGGGAGCAGAGGGTTAAACCAGTCTGCAGGTTTTCAGTAGAGGGAGATATCTCAATGCAGGAGTTAGTTATGCCTTTTGCATGTGTGCGTGGGCATGATGTGTGACAACAGCACCACACTGAACCACTGATCACAGCCCCTTCCTGCCAAGGATCTCAGCTTCCTCACCAGAAAAAGCTGGTGCAGCAGCAGCTCAGTGTGTCTGCAAGCTAGATTGACAAAGGACAAGTCCCAGAGAGGTTTAGGGTCAGACAAATCATAGAATCGTTCTGGTTGGAAAAGACCTTTAAGATCATCAAGTCCAACCCCTCCCTTCACACTGCCGAGCCCACCAGTAAACCATGTCCCTCGGCATCTCAGCTACCCAGCTTTTAAATATCCCCAGGGATGGGCACTCCACCACCTCCCTGGGCAACCTGTGCCAGTGTCTGACAACGCCCTCTGAAAAAGTTCTTACTAATCTCCAATCTAAACCTCCCCTGGTGCAACTTGAGGCCATTTCCTCTTGTTCTATCACTTGTTACTTGGGAGAAGAGACTGACCCCCGCCTCACTACAGCCTCCTTTCAGGTAGCTGTAGACAGTGATAGTGTCTGCCCTCAGCCTCCTCCAGGCTAAACACCCCCAGCTCCCTCAGCTGCTCCTCATCAGACTTGTGCTCCAGACCCTTCACCAGCTCTGTTGCCCATCTCTGGACACTCCTCAGCACCTCAGTGTCTTTCTTGCAGTGAGGCGCCCAGAACTGAACACAGCACTCAAGGTGCAGCCTCACCAGCACCAAGTACAGGGGGACAATCACTTCCCTGGTACTGCTGGTCACACTATTTCTGATCCAAGCCAGGATGCTATCGGCCCTCTTGGCCATCTAGGCTCACTGCTGGCTCATGTTCAGCTTCCTGTTGACCAACACCCCTGGAAACCCACCCCAATACCCGAGAGGGAGCTGCCACAGTCTGGGAGACCAATCCAAAAAGCCAATTCACATTAGAGAGTGTGTCTCCCATTCCAAAAGTGGTGTGCAGGAATCAAGTGACACAGCGTATCCTCAGCCGTGTGCCCATGGAGAGGGGCTGCAGGGTCCTTCCTTTCTCCACTGCCCTGTGCATTTTACTGCCTTTTCCTGTATCATCTCCCCGCCCTCCCCAGCAACACAGCGCAGGGCAACTGTCCCCTTCTCGCAGCCCCTCGCATGCCTTTCCCAACGCTGCAGAGGAAGCCCGTAATGAGCTCAGGAAGATATTCCCAGTTGCCTGTGCCACCATGAAATGGCACTTCCTCCGTTCAAAAGCAGGAGGCTGCTGGTGCCATTCCCCCCCAGACTAATGAAACTGCAGCCGCTCGCTGCTGTGGGAGCAAACGCAACAGAGATGTAGACGATATGATGGGCTGCACCTTCGGCTCTGTGCGAAGCACCTTCCAGAAAGCTCCTGTAAATCTAAGCACAGAACCCGGCCTGCTTGAAATACTGCAACTTTTCCCCCTCCATATACTGGTGAGAAAAGGCTTCGGACACAGCCTTCACTTTGATGTGAAGAATAGTGCCCTTTTCTTTGTATTTATAACCAGTTTCCACTGGGAGATGGGTTTTTTTCCCCTCAGCCTGTTTTTTTTTCCCTGGAATACTCTTTTAACCTTGCTGTATTTTTTTTTTTCCCCTTTTAACAAAAATACCGACTTGGGAACACAGGAGGAGCGATGACAGCAAAGCTCATACATCAACTGCTTTCTAAACACTCATGACCTTCATTTTGAATGTCCTCACTTTCAGGATATGGGAGGGGTGAGGCTGAAAGCTCAAAGACTCCTTGGTGGCCTGAGCTGCTAGAGTGTTTTTTGACAGACAAAACATGGTGCCCACTCCACTCTGCCAAGACAAATCTGCCCAGGAAAGTGGATGCCAGCAGAGAGGACGTGGAGCTGTATTTTCCATCTGCCTCTCCAAACAAGCCAAGCAGGACTGTGCTGACCTGCGTTACTCCTGACATGACCGCTCCCACACTCCGCTCTCTCGCCCTGTATCTCTGGGCATGTTCCCTGCACCAACGTGAGAGGCCTCTCGGGCATAGGGGAGAGTCACCCTAGACATAGCTCTTTACAGAGGAAAACTTGCCATCTCACAGCTCTGACATATGGCTCCATGTCACATTATTTCCTTGCCCTGATCCCAGCAGCCTTCCACCCTGCTCGGGCCCATCTCCTGACAACACATCAGTCCAAGGGATCGGATGTAAGACTCTGGCTATCCCAGCTGCCTTGACTCGACATACTCCAGCATTGTAGCATATCCAGGAGTAATATTTCCATGCAAATAACATCCCAAGCACTTACCTAATTAGACACAAGCAGAGCCACTAAGCACTGCTGGGTTTAGGGCAGCTGCCAGGGAACAGAGCAGCCCCAGGGAAGGGGGAAGGGCACGTTGCACAGCTAAAACCAGAGCAGATTCCTCAAATATAAATCACAAGGACTTTAATGGCAGCACCACATAATAAGCCCTTCAGCTTTCCAGGTCTTGTCAGAGAAACGCAAGCAGTGCAAGGGAAGGAACAAATGAGATTTGTGCTCCTGCCTGTAACCAAACCCCTGGCTCTAGGGACACAAAACAGTGCTTCTAATGCACGGCTCTCATCTGTTTTCCTCTGGCCTCCATCTCTCTCAGCACTTGAAAAGTGTGTGCCATGCTCTCTTATTCTTATCGCCCCTGAATGCCAAAAACCTCCCCCGAGCTCTGGGGAGGCTGCACAGCTCGGGATACAGCTGAAAGATGCCTTTTGCTTCACTAAGCTGTGGCAAATGCCTTGTAAACACTAATTTTGTGCTTTAGAAATCTAAAGCACTGAGCAAACAAACTCATTAATCCCCACAGTCCACTGTCAAGTTGGTCTGGACGCTTTCAGCTTAACTGACAAGGAAAAAGAAGAGATTAAGTGTCTCGCCTCGAGATCACACAGCCAGCATCAGAGTCAGAGGCTAAATCCAGGTTTCTCACTTCCGTAATCGGGAGAGAGAGGCAGTGAAACCCAGTGAGGTGTGTACAGTAGCGGAGCAAGAGTCGGGGACTTCCAGGTTCATGGTTCAACACACGGGTCCAGCAGGTATGTGCCTCACCCTTGGCGGTCAGTTGAAGACACCTTTGGCCAGATTCAGTAGACACTGAGCACTCCTAGTCTACCTCTTTCCAAAAAAAGAAATAAATAAAAAAGGAAGAGTACAGTGTTTCCAAGAGCTCTACAGGAGCTGCTTTGAAAATCTCCAAGGGAGCATCCCTCTGATACCACCTGTCTTATTTCAAGGAGACTGTGTTCAAATCAGGGGTCATGACGAAAATTGCCTCACCTACCCATATGACCTTTGCTGAACCCCAGAACGGTAGGAGTCTAGAGACCAATAGGACAGGGTCTAATTGGAGGCCTGTATCTAGTGGATCCCTCAGGACTCAGTGCTGAAACCGGTACTGTTCAATATATTCATTAATGATCTTGACGAGGGAACAGAGGGCACTGACAGCAAGTTTGCTGATGATACTAAAATGGGGGAAGTGGTTGACACCCCAGAAGGCTGTGCTGCCATCCAACAGGACCTGGACAGGCTGGAGAGTTGGGCAGGGAGGAATCTGATGGAATTCAACAAGGGCAAGTGTAGAGTCTTGCATCTGGGAGAGAATCACCCCATGTGCCAGTACAGGTTGGGGAATGAAGTGTTAGAGTGTAGTGTAGGGGAAAGGGACCTGGGGATCCTGATGGACAGCAGGATGAGCATGAGCCAGCAATGTGCCCTCATGGCCAGGAAGGCCAATGGCATCCTGGGGTGTATTAGAAGGGCTGTGGGCAGTAGGTCGAGAGATGTTCTCCTCCCCCTGTACTCTGCCCTCATGAGACCGCATCTGGAATATTGTGTCCAGTTCTGGGCCCCTCAGTTCCAGAAGGACAGGGAGCTGCTGGAGAGAGTTCAGTGGAGGGCCACCAAGACAATGAAGGGAGTGAAGCATCTCCCTTATGATGAAAGGCTGATGGAGCTGGGGCTTTTTTGTTTGGAGGAGACTGAGGGGTGACCCCATGAATGTTTACAAATAAGTAAAGGGCAGGTGTCAGGAGGATGGAGCCAGGCTATTCTCAGTGAAGGCCAATGATAGGACAAGGGGCAATGGGTACAAGCTGGAGCATAAGAGGTTCCAAAGAAATACAAGGAAGAATTTCTTCACACTGAGGGTGACAGGGCACTGACACAGGCTGCCCAGATGGGTTTTGGAGTCTTCTTCTCTGGGCTCATTCATAACCCACCTGGATGAGTTCCTGTGTGACCTACCCTAGGAGGTCCTGCTCTGGCAGGGGGGTTGGACTAGATGATCTTTTGAGGTCCTTTCCAACCCTTAAGATTCTGTGATTCAGTCTAACCCTTGCTGAAGCAGTTTCACCTACATCCGGTCACACAGGAACACCGTCAAGCAGAACTTTGTGTGTTCCAGCTTATGTCCTTTACCCTTTATCCTGTCTCTGGACACTACAAAAAAAAAGTGTCACCTCATCCTCCTGACACCTAGCCTTTAGGTACTTAGAAGTGTTACTGAGGTTCCCCCATCAGTCTCTCCTGTGGGCTGAACAGCCCCAGTTCCCGCAGCCTTTCCTCATATGAAAGATGCTCCAGTCCCCTGATCATCTTGGTGGCCCTGTCCTGGACTCTCTCCAGTAGTTCCGTGTCTCTCCGGAGCCCAGAACTGGACGCAGGACTCCCAATGAGGCCTCACCAGGGCAGAACAGAGGAGGAGGAGAACATCCCTCAACCTGCTGGCCACACTCTTCTTATTATACCTCAGAATGCCCTGGGCATGATATTCTGTTTCCCAGTGTGTCACCTACCAGCACGGCGGTGCAACGTGGGGTGGCTGGGCAGGGTTAAATAACCAGGACAGGCCAAGAGCCACCACAGCAGCAAAAGACAGCACAGAGGATCAGGATGCCAGAGGAGAGGAGTGGTGCTACACAGGTAGAGAAGAAAGCTCCAGCTTGGCTGTTTTATGGACATGTTCATTCTTTCCCTTGGTGGCCCAAGGGGAAGGCAGCAGGAAAGGGGGAAGCAACTGAGTACAGAGGAACTTCAGCCTTCAGGGAGCAGCGCAGCCATCTCACACAGGCCTGGAGAGCCCCACACAAAGGAAGACCACGCAAGGTCAGAAATATACTTGCAGATCCCTGCCAAGTCCCATTACCGGGCTGACTGAAAGCACTTTAGAAGAAAAGAAGGGCAACCACTTTTCCTCTGCCGTCAGAAGATTTACTGCCTCTGATCCGATCTTCCCATTTCCAAATTGGGACAGGCTGAAGAAGCTGGAACCAGATGAAATGATGCTGCTCTCCTGGATGGTCTCTGAAAATCCTTCTACAACATGCCATGTCCTTGTAAGGCCCCGGGTTTTGTCTCTACAATACAGCTCGTGCAGAGGACCTGTGAGGCATTTAGTTAGGACATCTGCCAGGAGCAGATTTAAGCCCACTGAAGACTTAAGAGCAGCAGCTGCTGCTTAATGGAATGGGAAATGTGGTTAACAGGAAAGCACCAGATACCTTTAGTAACCTTTATTGCAAGGTTCTGATGAACCTCTGCTTTTCAGTTCCCAGTTACTGTGCCACTCTCCAAACAACAATTTAACATTTTCAGCAACACAGTAACTGCAAGCGTTCCTAATTTGCCTCTTCCTCTCCAGCAGCCTTACCACTGGAAGTGCTTCCAGAGGATCTATGTTAGTTGGTCAGAGTAAGCTGTATCACCTGTGAACTGCTGGGACACAAATCCATGCAGGTCCCTCAAGACTGAGAGTGTTGCAAAGCTACACTAAGAGATTCCCACATGCCACGCTGAGGGGTTTGCGGCAGTCACCTGAAACACAGCGGGCAGCAGTGTGGTTTCTAGCCTTCCTGTTCAGCTTCTGCTTATAAAAACACAGGCCTGGTTTGCCCTCTCATGGAAAAGCCAGCTCCACAGTGGAGTCACTGTCAACTCTCTGCCTGCTAGAGATTGAAGGTCATCCTGGGACTGGGTCAGAAAAGAGAATTTGATCAATTCATGCAGGCTCAGAGGAAGAACCACCATTCCAAGAGCAGAATATATACAGAGGATGTACTGCCAGGCTCTGCTGACAGGCTGCAACACAGCAAGGTGGGGCGATGCCTACCTGCACTGCCAGTGCTACCAAAGAGGAGAGCAGACAGAAGCGCTGGGCACGCAGGGTTAGTGAGGCAGGTCGGGGCAGATTCCTTCCAGCAGCTCAGCCAGTTTCTCCAGCCTCACACCGTGCCCTCAAGCAATCCCAAACTCACCGGCTGCCTCTTGAAACTCATATTCCCTCTCAGAACCGCTCTGCAAAAGGCAGGCTGGTGGAGGAAGCACCGCTCTAAGCTGTCTGCTGGGGGAGGATAGCAAGGCTCCATATCCCTGCTGCTATTTCGTACCTCCTGCTTTCACTGCGGCATCCGCAGAAAATGAGCTGGAAGCAAATCCAAGCAGTGACCTGGCCCAGGGCTTTGCGTGTTTCAGAGCGGCTGTTTTTGGCAGCTGGCAATGTCCCTGTGCTGGGCAGGCTTCTGGTTCCAGGGATGGGGAAATGCCCACCTCTGGAAGAGATGAAACAAGCACTCCTGTGCTCGGCTGCCAGCGCCATGCCTGCTCCCCGGCAGGCACCGCTCCCAGCTGGCTGTATGGACCTAGCCCACCTCCCTTACCCTCCTGGGCCTTAAAGCACAGGACTCCCGTTAAGGTTAACCTCGCTGGGTCTGTGAGGCCAGGTCAGAAGGTCATTCGCCGAAACACAACCGTCCCTCCTGCCAGTACCCAACTACTTCAGAGGGTGACAAGGCCACGTCTGTGCTCTCTGCCCCCGAACCCCCAAAGTCCACACACAGGGAGGCTCCGTAGCTCCCTGCCGGTCAGCCTGGAGCCTCCAGCGCCTCCGTCTCCCCCAGCTCCCGGCGATCCTCCCCGGAGGAGCTGCAGAGGGGTACGGGCCGGCCGGGCAGCCCCTCCAGAATCGAGCCTCCCCGCGCTCTTCGCGCCCCAGATCCCCCGACCCCCAACTCCTCCTCCTGCCCTGAGCGACCGCGGGCCGGCGCCGGGCGTCCCGGCGAGGCGAGGCCGGCGCGCCGCGGCCTGCACGGCTGCACTCACAGGAGGTCGGGCCGGTGGCGGTGGAGGATGGCGCAGAAGGCCAGGCCGTCGCGGAACGAGGCGCTGAGGTCGCGGATCTCCACGCCGCGGTAGCCCTCGCACTGCCGGCGGCACCAGGCTTGCAGCGCGGCCCGCGGGCCCGACATCGGGGCGGCCGCCGCGAGTCCCGCCGCCGCCCGCCGCCGCCAGCCCAGGGGCGGGCCGGGGCCTGGGGCGGGGCTCGGGCTGGGGCGGGGCCGTGCCCCGCGGCGAGCGGACGGAGGCCCCTTTGCTCTCGCCCCGCTGCCCTCGTGAGGGTGGAGTAGGGCGGCCTGGCCCGGGGAGGAGGGCAAGGGCCGGGAAAGGGTTCGGAAACCTCCAGAGCAGGAGACTCCACACCGTCCCTGGGCAGCCTGGGCCAAGGCTCCCTCACCTGAACAGCAAAGGAGTTTTTCCTTGTGTTTAAAGTGAAACTTCTGGTGTTCCAGCTTGTGTCCATTACCCCTTGTCCTATGGCTGGACAATACAGAAAAATGTGTTGCCCCATCTGCCTGACACCCACCCTTTAGGTACTTCGAAGTGTTGATGAGGTTCCCCCGGCTCAGTCCTCTCCAGGCTTAACAGCTCCAGCTCCCTCAGCCTTTCCTCATACAAAAGATGTTCCAGTCTACAACTCATCTTGATAACCCTCCCTGTCTCTCTGCAGCTGGGAACTTCAGATGAGGCCTCACCCGGGCGGAGTAGAGAGGGAGCAGAACCTCCTTGGACCTGCTGGCCACACTCTTCTTGATGCATCCCAGGATGTCATTGGCCTTCTTGGCCACGAGGGCACATTGCTGGCTCATGGTTAGCTTGTTAGCAACCAGAACTTCCCCCGTCCCTCTCTGCAGAGCTGCTCTCCAGCAGATCACTCCGATCCTGTGCTTGTGCTTGGGGTAGTTCCTCCAACAGTGCAGGACTCTGCACTTGCCCCTGCTGAGCCTTACGAGGTTCCTCTCTGTCCAGGGTCAGACTCCGAGCAGCTAGAGGCAGGGGCGCATGGTGGGGGGTGAAGGTAGAAAACGTGGGAGGGTGGTAGCCCTGACAGACAGGCCCCAGGGCTGGCTGCTTCCCAGGACAGGGGGGCAATGGGCTGGGGGAATGCAGCCACATCAGGGCTCTTCCCAGCTAAGGGAAGGCTCAATTCTCAGCCAAAAGTCCTGAGTGCAAGTTACAAGCCCTTTTTGTCCCCACTCAGTCCCTGAAAGGAGGCAGAGGATGGCAAGTAGGAACAGAAAAAAACCCAACCCATCAGGTAACCTCATGTCTGGCTCACACTCAGGCTGGGACGTAGGCTGCTCTAGGCAGAAGCAGGCCAAGAGGCACCAGCAGAGGATGTGGAAACATCAGACAGTGGAGTACGTGTGGGACTAGGTGGCTGCCGGGCCAGAGAGAGCTTTGAAGATAAGGAGATTTGGAGTTGCAGGCAGCACTTTACAGGAAACCCTGGAAGAAGTGGAGGAAGGGCGCGATACAATCTCAGGAACCCACGACATCGAGGAGATGGATTGTCGCAAGAGCTGGCTGGAATGCTTGGTGTGATGGTCTGATAAAGTGAAGGGGAGAAAGCACACTAACTGTCAACAGTTTAATTTGCTACACCTTTTTTCATTTCCAATTGGGGTGGGGGGTGGGCGACAGCTGCCTCTGTGGAAGACCAATGCATCTCCCAGACAGTGAGCTAATTGGGGGCAGTCCCACCAAATGAGTAGGACACCACACTCTTTTTTTTTTTTTTGCCCCTTTTTGGGCTCTATATTCCTTTCTCCAGCCAGACCTCATGGCTAACACCCTCCTCTTTCTATTCCACTGTTCCACGCTGGGCACCATAGCCCAGAGCTGTGCGACCTGATCTAGGTGGTCCTGCTTCTGCAGGGAGGTTGGACTGGATGATCTCTAAAGGTCCCTTCCAACCCCTACCATTCTAAAAAAAAAACCACCAAAAAATCTCCAAAACCAAACAAAAACCCAAACCAAGTGAAAAATAAATCCTGACTGGCTTGAGCAGCTTCCCCCCTCAGTGCCCAAGTTAAGCTGTGGTGTAAATCACTGGAAAAGCTACTCCACAGAGAAAAAGGAAATGAAGTATTGTCTTGGTTTTGTAGTGACCAAGCTGCCTGCTCAGGATCCTCCAGACCTTCCTGACAGCGTCTTCCTGATGTATCCTAAGGGAGAGCAGGATCGGGGATGTTTTCTTAACCGATTTTTCCATGGTCCATAATCTCACCCCCTCCCTTCACGACTGCAAGACAGAAAGATAGAGTGGATAACCTTGTCCTGTGGTTCCCTCTGATTAAACCATTTTGTCCAGAATCTCCTGAGAATGCTTCTCCCTATCCAAACTC
Organism: Colius striatus; assembly: GCF_028858725.1. Taxonomy (NCBI): domain Eukaryota; kingdom Metazoa; phylum Chordata; class Aves; order Coliiformes; family Coliidae; genus Colius; species Colius striatus. The sequence goes on along the minus strand of NC_084759.1, from coordinate 152,705,982 downwards.
TGCGGCAGCAAGCAAGGCCCAAGCTGTAACAACCCCAGCCTGCCTCCCTGCAGAGCTCTGTTGATGCTGCTGAACGCTCTGCATTCCTCTACAGAGCTTCAAGCAGTGCCAGGCACCGCAGCTCTTTCCTGCAAGCTCCTCCTGGCTCCGTTCCACCAAGTGCCAATCCCGCTCAGTGAACCTTCCACGGTCCCTCAGAGAGGGTGTGGAGCAGTAACACACTCTCTCTGCATCCTCTGCCAGACACAAACACAAGCAGCAGCATATCCACATACCTGAGAACAGCCTGTAACCACCAGAGTGTTTAAGATGATCCACATATGCATTAGAAGTCTGTTATTCCAACATGCCAGTCACAGATTAAAACCAGACCAAACGCCAAGTAACACATTGGATTCCTCTGCTGTGCTATGATCCAGAACTGATTATGGAGATACTGCCCTGCCAGAGGTTCTCCTGTTGTACGTGACATCCATCTTAGCACACGTTCTGGGAAAGATTTAGGCTTTGGATAACAAGAAAGTAGAAGAGTTGCTGTTGACAGCTGTGCTCACTGTGCTGCTGTTGGTAAATACACATAAGCAGAAGTGCCAGCTCTAAAAATTAAAGATGAGCAGACTCTTTTGGTAAGAACCCAGCTCTTGTGGGTTGCTGCAGTGCAGCAGCATCTCACTCCTTTAACCTCTTGATGGTATGGCTGCCTCCAACCCTTCAGAATTGGAGGCAACAAGCCCATACCAAGCCCATAACTAATGGCAGCAGCCAGAAGGCCAACAGGAGTTGCTTGTTTAATCTCACTCTGTGCTGTCTGTTCTCTGCCCACCTGGGTTACAGGGCATGTGAAACAGAAGTTTACTTTTGAGCAGTATCTAGGACATTAGAAACTTGACCCTCATTCAAACACAGTGGATACTCCAACAAAGACTAATTATTCCTGACTTCTAAACAGAATCACCCACACAGTGAAGCTGCACTGCCAGGGCCCTTCTCTCACTGGAAAGGAATGAGAGGGAGGGCTACAAAGAGGCAGGTGGTATATCCTCTCCTATACATACAGGAAGCAAGCTTTGTCTAGCTTTCCTATCACACACGCAGGTTTTTCTCCTTCACCTGTTTCTACCACTCAAACACCAAACTATTTAAAGGCAGCAAAAGGAGGGGAGATAGGGTGTGGAAGGCAGATAAGCTGTGATTCATTCTTTGCATTTGCTTCCCCAATATTTACAGGTCTTTCATTTCCCTTTAGTTTCCAACTGCTGTTTCTTTTTTAAGGCACTGCAAGTTTGCCTTGAAGAATCCAAAGTGGCTGGAGAGCTGGGAAAAATTAGCATTTAAATAAATTAAAACACCCTCAGGGAGTTTTCTGGAGAAAGTGAACTCCATTAAATTTAAGGGTCAAGACTTGGGCATCACTTGTGCTGAAATAAAACACAGCCTCCAGCAAGGACATCTCATCAGATGTCCAAAGTTAATATTGGTTGACTGTTTAAAAAAAAAAAAGGGGGGGGGAAAAGGGTGGGAAGGCGAAAAAATGCAACCTTCTAGGAAAGCAACTAGGACTCAAGGTTTATTCAATATATGAGAGCTAAAAGGAATAATACTGGCTTGTATGTCTTTCCATATCCTGCAGGAACGCTGGAGGACAGCTCACTTTCTCCCCATTAATCGATTCTGCAGCCTTCCCTGTTCACTGTGCTTCTACAGAACATGGAAAGAGGACAGCTCCCCACCGTTACCTGCGACAGCATGGACCAAAGACAGCACAAACCAAGAGCACCTGCCCATGCCTCCAGATGCAATTGTATTCTTCCATGGAGCAAAAACAAATGAGTAGGTCAGATACTGAATGCTCACCAGGAAAATTCCACTAATTTATTAGATGTCTTGTCCTTTGTAGGACGGTTTGAGCCAAACAAGTCTGCTTGTTTAAATACAAAAAAACCACTCCTTCAGAGTCACAGGAGATTCCAGAAATCCCAGAACCCCGAGCTTCCCTCCCTCACCACAAAGAGAATAATTTCTCCCGTTCACTTCTCTGCTCAGGCCGATGGCTGAATCCACAGAAGTTTTAGGGTCTCTGGCCCATCTTCTTCAGGGTTCGATTCAGCTGGAATTAGAGAAAGCAAAGGTCAGAAAAAAACAGATAGTAACTGTCACACACCACTGCTTCCCTCAGCAGCCTTTAGCCAATGCCCCTACTCCCTCCTCTCCAACTCACTGACAAAAAAAAAGCTCTTGCACAAGTGCAGGCAGCGTGCAAAGCAGGAGAACCAGTAAAAGTCCCTCCTCCTCTCCAACAGCAGAGACACATGGAGAACTGAGGATGCAAACTTCCAACAGTGGCACTGCAACCCTGTATTGCTCGAGTGCCCACATCTCAGGGTTCTGCAGCCCAAGTCTCCAGCACGTAGCAGCCACTGTTGAGAAGCGGAGCAGTGACAGAATGTCACCTCCTGGCTGAGCACAACCCTGTGCTCCAGAAATCTTTAAGGCCACTTTCTAGAGCTGTACTTATGAAGGCAGAGATACATTTTGGTTGTGTTACTGATAAGAACATCACAATTGTCTAGAGACAATGGAGTCAATGTCCTTGGACAGTAAAACTCCTCTCTTACCACTGTGGTTCGAATGAGCACTTACCACACAAATAACATACCATTCTTCCCCAGCAAGGCATCACACAGCTCTCTCACACAAGCATTGCTCCTCTAGAGCTTGCACAGTCCAATGCTTGACCCGCTTTTCCCACAGAGCTCCACAGCTCTCCTACACAGGCCTCACCTCCTCAAACTTGTGGATCTGGCGGATGAAGAAGTCCCCATAGCGTCGAGCAACCTTTGTGTCTGCGATATGGATCATGTCCTGGGGAAGGAACAGCATGAGGTCAGGAAAAAGGACTGGGCTAGCAGGGAGACAGCAAGCACTGCCAAAAGAGAGAAGCAACCAAAGGGGCTTCAATCCAGCCCTGGTTCAGCATCACACATACCTGGACCTGTGCTAGTCCACTCAGTTCTCTGTAGGCTGTCTTCCCTGTTCCAGGATGTATTTGTCTCAGATTCACATGGTACTCACATTCTCACACACTCTGCCTGTTTTTGTCTGTCTTTGCAGTTTGACAGTCCCAACACCAATTTGTGCTCTGCTTCCCTCCACCAGCAGCTAACAGTTGTGTTATCTCCCAGGAGACACATAATGTGAGACCCTGCAGAAAGGGGTCTGCTCTAAGGACTGAGAATGAGGGGCAATCTGTTCTCCTTCCTAGCAAGGAACTTAATGGTTATTGCTATCTTCTTTGAAAACCAAGTCCTGAACGACTCTTTGCTTCTTGCTGCCTGGAGCTCCAAGGGCAGGGTGGTGACAGGACTATACCTTGTGTTAAGATTCCTCCTAGAGCAGACAGAGCTAAATGCTGCTCCATTGATAGATGGACCTGTAATGTGCCTAGGCAAAATCCGCACTTTGTCCAGCAAAAAAGAGATGTAGGGGAGACCTTCACCTTATACACTAACAGCGCTATCTGTCACCCAACTGTTGCCTCCTGAGAACAAACAGCTCCCTCTGTCCTGGGGAAGACGGTTAAGACAACTGTCAAAGCTGCCTGTGACATCCCATCACTGTTTATTCACTCACACTCCTATTAAGCTGGGCTACGACTTCACTGTAGGCATCACATGGCAAAGAAGGAAGTGACATTTCTCACAGACTGGAGCAAAACTAGGTGCTGCACTTCCATCATTTCCCAGGTGAAGAATTGTCCTAGCCAGCAAGAGGCAGATACCAACCTTGTCAATGTAGAAGTCGACCTCAGAGGCAGACTGGAACTCCCCATCCAGGGCAGATATGCCACTGGTCCATACCAGGTTCTTCATCTTGTGCTTGAAGACGAGGAGCTGGATACGAAACTCCTGCTCCGTGAGGTCCAGGAAGCCGGCCAGCTTCGCCACAGGCATGGTGGTGTAGAGCTTGAGGAAGCTACGGATGGTGGAGAGCTGAGCCTGCTGCTGAACCTCATCGGCAAAGACCTTGAGCTGCTGCAGGAAGGGCTCCTTGTGGTAGTTGGGATGCACATTGTCGTAGTTGGGTACCACAGGGGAGAGGAACTTGGGGCAGGCGTAACTGAAGAGCTCCTCGTAGACCTGCGCGTCGCCCTTCTGCATGCGCAGCATCTTGTCCCCGTACTTCTCGCGCAGCTGCAGGTGGATGCTCTCGTCTATGCGCATGGGGTACATGGTGAGGGCGATGGCCAGCAGCGCGTGCATCTGCTCGTTCTGCTTGTTGATCTGAGACACAGAGGAGAAACCTGTTACAGCTCGGGCTTCATGGGGCCGGAGGGAGCTGTGCTGTTCAGAGACAGACCCCGACAGTCCCTGTGCTCAAGAGGAAGAAGCAGCGATGCCCCGATGCAGGCAGAAGCAGTGCCTCTGGGCAAGGCAGATGGGGAATGCTCTATCAAGATTCTCATCAATGAGAGAGCAGGCTGGACAAGAGGAAAAGTACAGTGACTGTACCCAGAGCCATATGGAACCTGGATGGCCAGAAGCAGGTTTGCCTGCTCTGATGGGAAAAACCACAGAGAAGAAGGGAAGGCAGATGGTTTAACAACCATCTTCTGGCAAGGGACAGTTATAACGGAAGCCAGAGAAGAACAGACTGAGAAGGGTGATTTATCTGGATGAAACGGACAGCTGTGTGGCTGAAACAGACATACCAAACTTTTGAGGCCTCATGGAATTAAGAATGGAGGGATTTGGCTACACAAAAGAGATAGAAATGAATCATAAGGATGAAAAGGAGACAGCAGCAGCAGGGAGTAAAACAGGCACCAGAGACGTAAAACAGGCACCAGAGACAGCAGAGATGGAAAGAGAAAAGAGCTTTGTTTCAGCCATGCTGAATTAAAACAGTCTGTGCATGATTATCTGATAATGGAACTATATCCCACAATGGCAGTAACCTGAAATGCAGAACTGGATGGACTAGGAACAGGACTGAGTTTGAAGCAGCATGGACAAGAATATCATTAGCAGCTGATATTCATTAACAACACTGTGTAAAGCGCAGATGGAGCCAGAGCAACTGTATGGTGAACAACCAAAGGAACTGGTTACACAGCTAACAGAAACACGTGGCAAAGGAGTTCAAAGGATCCTTAGTCACCACTACCAGCAGCAGAGTCCAGGAAAATAAGGCCAGGCTTTTAGATGCAGGCTATCAAGTGGCAGAGGAGGGGCAGGAAAGAAGACAACAGCTTTTTCTTTTGGGAAGTCCAGATCTACTCTGTTTCTTACCATCTCGTACTTGTAGGTCGTCCTCTGAAACATGCTCTTGGTCCTCTGGATGTAGAGGAGGATGTTGGCGAAGACACGGATGGCATCCTGGTAACGCCGCATCATGAGGTACGCAAAGCCCACATAGTAATAGGTGGTCACCTGGCACTCAGGCACCCGGGAGTACATGCTCTGACAAGGAAGGATTCACATGTGAGGTTAGAGGGGAGATAACTTTTGATCCAAAGAGCTTCGGTTACCTAGAATTCAGCCACCTCTGCCTTCGCTCCCATGCCAAACAGAGAATGGAGAGAGTTAACCCAGGATACCTTGCCTCCTGCCCATCCCTTCAGCAGCTTCCTCGCTTTTTATTACCTCATGCCATTTCCTATGTTTTCCAGTTTCAGCTTCCTATAAGCAGAGGACTCTTGCACTGTGCCCAATATTGCTTTCCTCAGTTCCCTTTCCCCCTATTTCACTCCAGGTCCTGTGCCAGACGGCACACAGACAGATCGGTGCCAAGCCTGTGTTGCAGCTGGACTTTTCTTATCATAAGCAGCACTCAGTTCTAAGGCAACAAACATGTAAGGTGGGTGTGGGCACAAAGAGGATGAGGGTCAAAAAGAGAAGAATGAGGCATTACCAAGGTGGGAAAGACGTCTTCAGCTAGCTACCACCACACTACCACTTACAGTTCAAATGATGTGCCCCGCAACAACACTGCCTTGCACAACACAGCAAACCTCCTAAAAAAACTAGGCATTTGTGCTACAAATTACCACACAGCTTGATTCAATGCCAAAGCTCCAGCTGTGCTCAACTACAAACTCCTGACAGCTACCAGAGTTACAAACAGCCCCTCAGCTGGAGGATTCGTTACAGCAATCTTCCGCCAGCGTGTTTGAACAGAGGCATTTGGAAAACTGCAACTGAGAGTTTAAAGCACATTATATTAACCTTCTTGTTGAGCTCGATGTTCTCCAGAACCTTGATGGCTTGGTAGTAATCTCCCAGCAGGGAGTGCAGACGCAAGAGCCCAACCAGGCTGAAATAGCCCAGCATTTTGTAGAGGGAGTGGCGACCATATTCACCAGCCACACTTTCAGGGTCACCTAGGGAAAAAAAACAAAGGAATGATGATCCTTTCCTCCAAGGAAACAAGTTCCCCTTTCAATATCTCTATGTTTTTGAGCAAAAGCTGGCGATTACACCTCAGGTAATCACCAGCACATCTCACATCAGGCCAACAGAACCTCTCTCACTCACTCCAGCCACTGATTAAAATGTTTGACCCAGTTCCCAGACAGAGCCAACTGAGCTCAGTCAAATCAAAGCAAAGCAGCAGAGACCCCAGCCTTGCTCGGCATGCCCCAGCGAGTTCACCTCCGCTTGTGTAGACCTCCAGCTGTCGGTTGATGTTGGATTTGTCTACCAGAGAGTGCAGCACGTTGAGGACACTGTGGACGTTCCAGATCTTGGGGTTGGAACGAAGGAAATCAATTTCCTCTTCAGACTTCTTGGCTGTCTTGCAGCGGTACTGGCTGAAAGACTGGAACTACAGGAAAAAAAGCAGAGATTCATTGACGAGAAGCTAGTTGGGAGACGTTCAGCTAAGTACACTAAGCTCACAGGTTGATATAAACGCATCACAATAAAGTACAAGTTGTATGAAGAAAGAAAGTTTCATCTGAGATCACCTGGCAATCAAAACAAGAAATGAAACCACCGTTAAAGCACCAAGGGAAAATGTGAGACAATCTGTAGGAAAAGGGTCTCTTAGACTAAACACAGATTTGCGGTTGGACCAGAATGACCACGTTGTAAGATACATCTGCATACACACACACACATACATCTTCTCATACATAGGCACATATCCTTTTTCAATGTCTGTCAAGATTGCACTTGGGCAACTCCAGGCAACTCTGTAACATTAAGATATGGAAACGGGCACCTAGAGAAAAACCAGTAGCATTTGAGACCTTTATTCCTGCATTCAGAACAATGAGAGGAAAAAATAATCTTTCCTACCATTAAGAAAGATTAATGTATTAATTATTATTAATTTGGTTATCAATTAATTCTTATTAATTATTAATTCATTAAGCTAACAGCTTTCAAATCAAGTCAGCAATCTCTCTGTAGAAGCATACAGGCCCTACTAAGAAATACAAAACGCAAAACTAAAGTATAACCCTAGAACACAGCAGAAATAGTTTGAGTAAGTTTTTTTTTCTTAAGGTCTTTGTGACTACAGCAGATTTCTGTCAGGCTGCTTTGCACAAAGCAGGTAGAAATGAGGCAAGTTTAAAACAAACAAAAATCCCAAAACCCTAAGCAGCAACTGAAACAGAAATACCAACAGAAGTCCAGGACTCTCCAAAGAGCTCCCTGTAACTTAAAAATCTATACAAGTATTTCATCTACTTGATGACCCAGGAATAACAGTGCTTACCAAAGCTGTTTGACCTGCAATGGCATCCTAGCTATGAAAACCACAGAGAGTGAGATGGAAAATTTGTAGTGTCAAGAGAGGCAAGGCGATCCCAAAACGGAACAGTCTTGCAGTCATATACCTGGTATATGAACTCATCAATGATATCCCAGAGCCACTGGTTGGGCAGTTCCAGGGGAGCAGGACCATCAGCATCTGCAGAAGAATGTAAGAGATGAGAGGCTTAATACTCTGAAGCTGGAACAGTGACAGAACTGAAAGAATCCAATAATTAAAGAACACATGAATATCCCTGAAACGGGAGATGCTGGAGAGAATGAATGAAGTAGTGACATGTGGCTTCAGGTGCCTCAGCTGCCACAACTTTAAAGAACAGCAGTGTGTGGGGGGTTAATCTTCTCAGAAGCTGTGCACACTGTAGGTGTTTAACCTAACCCATCTCTTCTCCACAACAAGTCTGGCAGGGAGCCACAAATGCTCACGTTTGTTCCAAGGGGAGTCAATAACGGCAAGAAGCTGTGAAACACTGCAAGTTTTCTCCAGCTTACAGCTTCATTTTGCTTGTTAATACAAAGCTGAAGCAGCTCTCAGCAAGACAGAAAGCTAAATGAGGTTTATTCTTTAGGGTATTTCAGAAAGCCCTGGAAGCTACTTGTGCATTCTGTTGCTTTCATTGTATGGATGTAAAGTGCTCTTAACAGACTCAACCATGTGGAAAGCTCATAAGCTACTTGTCCCTACCTGATCTATAATACATGATCTATCCACTTCTAACCCTTCCGCCAGCTGTGTCCTCTCCATCCAATTCCCAACCCAGAAATTAATTGCAGCAACTCACTGAGGATGTAGTTGAAGAGGTTGCAGTAGTTGTAATAGGATTCAAATCTCTGCTCCAGCGTGGGCCCACCCTGCAAGAAGGACACTCTGCTTAGTTTCAAGTATGGCAGGAGTGAGTTTATGGGCAACAGTTTCTGAGGGACAATCAGCAGTCAGAGCAGTAGAGGGTCTGTTTCAGTAATGTTAGAGCCAATACTCAATGAGGACACCCAGCAGCACCATCCAGAAAGCCTGAAAATGTGTCATTACTGTCCCATAGAAATAGGGCTGACTTTGCATGTACAGGTAGCTTCCTCCAGGATGACAGAGCACTCAAACCTCCTGTGAGCAGCATGCATTAACCTTCCTTGTTCTCCTCTCTGCTGTCCAAGCCTAAGAGCTTCCTATTGCCTTCAACAGCCTTCTCCCTTCATGACAGCCCTTAATAAATCAATAATTCTGCTTCTGGACAGTACTTCTACATGCTTTGGAAGACCAGTAAACATAGTAGGAACTCACTCTTCCTACAATCATCTTCCTTATTTCACCTGGAGACATTTGAGGGCAGCCTAACCACTGATAGTACAGCTTGAGAAACCAGTTTCTCCTGTCAAAGTCTGACTTTAGCAGTAACTCCTCTTTCAAATGCTCATTTCTCCATCCTCTGGTCCACGCCAAAACTGCAATTATTACTTATTTATGCCATGAGTCATGCCTCAGTTCAGCTTCTTTACTTAAAGAACCAAGAGCTACTGTCATTTTCCCCATTGACTTCCAACAAGTTTAAGAAAAAAACCGGCTGGGGATGATTTTGTTTTATAAAGCACGCTTCCTTCTGTTTCCTCCTCCTGTATCCCTTAATGTTTCCCCTCATTGCAAGGCACTCTGACCCCGTGGGGTTTTTTTAACCACAAATAATGCCCTCTCTTCTTGGAACATCCCCTCTTATCTGCCTGCTAATATGAAGAACAAGAAGCCACAAAGAAACACAGAGAAACAACTGATCTGGAGGTCTTGGAATTATAGCTCTATAAAAAATGGAAATTTGATGACGTCCCAACACCTTCTTTTCTCACTCACTAACCACTACACTTCATGTCAGTAACAAATTTCTGTGTAATAACCTCCCACTCAGACCAGGTCTTCTGACTCATAGAAACTGCCAGGGTCACCTGCACACTAATTACAACCAAGCTTGATGAGACAGCTAATGAGCCTCAGGAACACGGCCAAGCGTCTCCTGCTTTTCAGCAACAAGTAAATCCCTGCTACACTCACAAAAGGGCAGGAATTTTAAGCTTCCCTAAAAGCAATTTGACTTATAGCTCATAAACCCATCCAATTCTGTCCTCCAAAACTCAAGGAACCACTGACACTGCGGTGGCAGCAAGATTTGGCAAGTTTTATATGGCACAGAGAAGCCAGCAGAAAGGCACAGGGCAAACACTCACGCTGACTTTGGCGTAGATGTGCCTATAGTACAGCTCCTTGTACAGGATGAGGAAAACAGCATCTGGAAAAGATGACAGAGCTGGGGATTAGCAAGACACAAGGCCTGGGCAATGGGAACTCTGGGATGCACCAGTGGTGCTCCTCCTGCCACAGTAATAATGGAAGGCACGAAGGGATACTTCAAGTTTGCCTTCTTGCCGGGAATCTACCGAAGGAGTTGTCAGAGTGAACAAAGACAACTGACTCGGGCAGCAGCAACCCTGTGCACTTGCTCATTCATGGTTCAAAAGTGATTTAGTTCCTTTTCCCTCTGACAAGCAAAAAGAAAGTAAAAGACTTACCATTTCCAACCTGAGGGGCGATCGCCTCAGCCTCTGGCCACGGGGTGTTCTTAAAAAACCTTTCTGTCAGCTTTGTCCAGCTGAAAGAGACACACACACACACAGCGTGGTATTAGAAACCATTTCTCTGTTTGACAGTGCTGGAGTTAAGAGACTGCAATATAGAGGTCTTAGGCTCAAAGAGAGCGGAATACCACCACTACCCTATTTTATCAAGTCCAGTGCTGATGCAAATGACTGTAAACAATTGCAACTGTTGAACTGCAAACAATTAAAGTCTTCAATTTATCCCTGACATATGGAATGTTTGTGTATATTATTTACAGGATTCTTTATCGAAAGGCAACACAGCTACAAGCGGGAGTAGGACTGGCACAGGCTGCCCAGGGAGGGTGTGGAGTTTCCTTCTCAAAAGGTCTTCAAAACCCGTGTGGACACGTTCCTGTGTGAGCTGATCTAGGTGGATTTGCTTTAGCAGGGGAGTTGGACTGGATGATCTCTAGAGACTCCTTCCAAGCCCTCCCGTTCTGTGATTCTATGAACGGGCAAAACGATTGCACTTCACAGCCTTAACTAGCACTACTGAGGTCACTTTTTGCTGCCTCCATACCTGGTAGTTTCCTTCAGACAGATCACAACTCATACTTACATTAGCCTAATCACACAATCTTAAGGGCTGGAAGGGACCTCAAATGATCATCTAGTCCAACCCCCTGCCAGAGCAGGACCTCCTAGGGTAGGTCACACAGGAACTCATCCAGGTGGGCTTTGAACGTCCCCAGAGAAGGAGACTCCACAACCCATCTGGGCAGCCTGTGCCAGTGCCCCGTCATCCTCACAGTGAAGAAATTTTTCCTTATGTTTCTTTGGAATCTCTTATGCTCCAGCTTGTACCCACTGCCCCTTGTCCTATCACTGGACATCACTGAGAACAACTCGCCTTCATTCTCCTGACATCTGCCCTCTACATATTTGTGAACATTAATGAAGTCACCCTTCAGTCTCTTCTCCAAGCTGAAGAGCTCCAGTTCCCTCACCCTTTCATGATGTGGGAGATGCTCCATGCCCTTCATCATCTTGGTGGCCCTGCACTGAACTCTCTCCAGCAGCTCCTTGATCTCGAACTGAGGGACCCAGAACTGGACACAGTATTCCAGATATGGTCACGTGAGGGCAGAGTAGATGGGGAGGAAAACTCTCTCGACCTACTAACACATCCTTTCTAATACAGCCCAGGTGCAGAGGTATCTGTTTTTTTATTCAGTGGTCAAATGAAACCTCATACTACATTTTAGAGGAAGCCGAGGCTTGGAACAAGACATCTAGTCAGCCTTTGCTTTAGGTGCAGGGTGTATTTTCATCACAGTTTAAAGAGCGACTCTCCTTGCGGGAAAGACGGCTTTGTACCTGTTTTCATAGATATCCTGGATCTCATACACCTTCTGGTCAATAACATCGCTGGAGACGCGGCTGGCCTGGAGCTCGTACACCTTCTGGTCGATGAGATCCGACACGGTCTTGTGGAAGTACTGAATGAAGTTCTTGATGACTTCGGGGATCACCTGGTAGGTCTGCTGCTCGTACTGCCGCTCGTAGGCCAGGTCTTGCTTCGGGTCTCCTGAAGGGAAAGCGGTGCGGTGAGCCTACAGACCCAATAGCCTGGCGGCAACCAACGCGGTGGCGCCCGAGGGCCCGGCCCGGCGCGGCCCAGGCCCGCACTCACCCGTGTGCATGTCATAGTCGTTGGAGTAGGCGTAGGGGTCGTAGGCAGCCTGCGGAGAGAAGGCGGCAGTGAGTCACCGCGACTAAACCCGGACACGAGCCCTCCCTCCCCTCCCGCCGCCGCCGGCCCGCACCTCGTTGTCGTAGTCCTCCCCCGGGTAGGCCATGGCGGCGGCAACGCGGGCCCGGTACCGAGAGGGCAGGAAGAGGGGCGGGGCCCGGGCCTGAGCTCGGGCTCTGTGCTCCCACTGGTTGAAACGACTGTCTGTCTTCCATCGGCTGAGCTGCCATAGGCCTGGTGTGCCCTGTGTCCCGCCCCTCATTCTGATTGGCCACCGCGCCTGCCCGTCCGACCACCCGCGGCACCTCCTTCACCTCGCACCGCCCCTTCCTCCTACCGCACGCTCCGCTCCTCCCCCATTGGCCGCACGCGCAAGGCTGCGGCGTCTCCGATTGGTGGATCGCACACGGCCCGCCCCGTTGCTATAGCGACGGGCCGCCCCTCGCCTCTGCCCCGCCCCCGGCCCGGCCCGTGACGGGACGATGGAGAGCGGCGGCGGCGGGGCCGCGGCAGCGCCCGATGCGGGGCCGGCGCCTGGGCCCGGGCCAGGGGGCGAGCCGGCGCTTGAGGCCGGGCTGACTCTGGGGGCGGCGACGGCGGGGGCCCCCCTCGGCTACCTGCACGTCCTGTGGCAGCGGGAGGAGCCCGCGGGCAAGATCCCGACGCGCCGCCTGCGCAGGGCCGCCCGGCTGCACCGCCGGCTGGCGCCGACGGGCAAGGAGAGCCACGGTGAGCGGTGCGGAGCGGCCGTGCTGCTTGACAGGCCTCGGCGGGACAGGCGGCCTCCGCGCTGGCGAGCCGCTGAAGCTTCGGCTTGCCCGAGCGCGGGGCCTTTGGAAGGAGCGGGGATGTGCCGGGAGGGCCCCTGCTCCACTGCTGCTGCCGCGTCGGGAGGGAGCGAGGAGAGCGCTTCCTACCTGGCATCTCCGTCTCTCGCCTCCCCTTCTCAGGGCTGAGCCAGCACCTGCGTGGTTCGGGCCCTGCACCTGGGGTGTTTCAGTAATGAAATGCACCTTTTTCCTCCACACTGCTCAGTAATTGTTTCCTTTTCTCCATAGCTCTGAAAAGGCTGCGTGAAGCTGCCAATAGCAACGACTTGGACACAGGTGAGACTTCTGCCAGTCCTACTTGGGACCTCTTCCTGGAAGGGCAGTTTTGGTGAGGACCTTTATTTTAGGAGAGGAAGGTGAGGAGGGTGCAGATTTTGCAAGCGTGGTGCTTTAGATGCTACTGTAAATCTAGAAGCTGCTTTTCTGGGAGCCTTGTTTTGTTCTCTGAGCAGAGTGAGGTTAATTATCCTATTCACTTTTTCACTGCATCTGGTTCATTGTGTTTAGTTTTCCAATGACCTCAAGCTAAATCAGCCCTGCACTGTTCCAGCTGTTTTCTCTTCCCAAGTGTAAGCACTGAGAGAACAGTGTTTTGGTAAGGCTCTACCCTGTGTGATAAGATAGTGTGACTTAGTAGATCAGAACCAGGACCAGTGCTGGACTCTCACAGTGATTTCACAGAAGGCTCATGGCCTACCTATGATTCTTTTTACCTCTCTATAGTGTAGATTAGTTGGGGATTGTTATTAGTTGGGGATTGTCTAGCAGCAATATTGGTGTCTGTCCTTCCTTAGACAAGTGGGTGGGAGAGGTTATGTCATTTCCTGTTGGCTTCAGGGAGGGCCTAGTTAAAGCATTTCCCATTAATGGTTCTCACTGGTGGCACTGTCAGTCTCTCTGGAGTATCAAACATCCCCCCCCTTCATGGCACTGCCATTTTTCCAGGTGTTCCTTTCGCTTCTGTACCACACTTAAGGCAGTAGGTGTGGATGAAAGAATTCGACTGTGACTATAATTCAGTCTCTGGAAGCTGAGACAAATGGTGACTTTCAGTGGTCTAGTTCCTTGTCTCCAATACTGGTCATTCTTGGCTGTTGCAGGATACACTGTTAAAGATCTCACCATATGGTGAATCTGTCACCATTTTTAACAGCTATGGAATGAGCTTTACACACTGATTACTGTATCAGGATAATCTCAATTCAACAGGAGTAACAGCCTTCACACAAGTTGCCATAGATGTTACTTTTATGTCCCTAATCTTTTCAAGCCTTTACTGGTTTCTTTGCCTTTGTTATACCCAAAACTGGAGAGTCATACTCGTTTGTCTTCCTGTGTGAGCAGGATTCTCCTCCTTATCTGAGATAAAGAGATTGTTGAGGTTACCAAAAGTGCCAACGGTGGCATTGAAGAAGTAGCTGGGTGGAAAAGCAAGGGGAACAAGTGTGAGCAGATGATGGTATGACACTGACAGTACTGGAAGCTGGCGAGGGCTGTAGCAGAGTGGGGCGTGTGCTGCCTAGGCTGATTCTGCTGAGCTGGGATGCTGGCTGGAGCTGGTTCAATTCTAGTTGACTTGGCCACTGGCAGAGTGTGTATCTGTCAGCATTACCCCTTCTGATCAGATACCCCTTCAGCTCACCTGCTTTCTTCTCCTCCTTGGCCCTGTCAGTGCAGCAACTCTTGGAGGATGGAACTGACCCTTGTGCCGCGGATGACAAAGGCCGGACAGCCCTGCACTTTGCCTCCTGCAATGGCAATGATCACATTGGTGAGTGGGGAGGGGGGGTTCTGTCTTCCACCCTCTCTGTGGCAGAGATTTTGAAGGCTGTTCTTTATTTTGTTTCAGCACGTGACAGAGATTGCTGTTTTCCGTTTGTTCTGGGGCAAAGTTGCTGGCTGAACTCTGGCTCAGGGGCTTGGCTTGTTCCTAAGCAGGATCTCATAGAATCACAGAAGGGTAGAGTTTGGAAGGGACCTCTAAACCTAAAGCAGGTTCCCCTCAATCAAGTCACACAGGAACATGTCCAGGAGGGTTTGGAAACCTCCAGAGCAGGAGACTCCACACGCTCCCTGGGCAGCCTGGGCCAGGGACCCTCACCTCAACACCAAAGGAGTTTTCCCTTGTGTTTCAGTGGAACTTTTTGTGTTCCAGCTTATGTTCATTGGCCCTTGTCCTGTCACTGGGCACTACAGAAAAAAGTGTCACCCCATCTTCCTCACATCTACCATTTGGGTGTTTATAAGTGTTAATGAGGTCCCTCCAAGTTCTCCCAGTTCTAGGGCTGGTGTAGAGGGAAGGGTGTCATTAGCCCCAGTCCCCCCCTGTGAGAGCCCAGGGGCAGTGGCACTACCTGGCTTTGTGCTGGATCCTTCAATATTGCCACACAGACCCTCCCCTCCCCTGTCTCAGGAGGAAGTTGATGAGCTAAACAGAAGCACCCATGAGGCAGAGCCTGATGGCTGCCACGTGGACCTCTGTCCCATGTGGGCAAAGGTAGGCACTGATGTGACTGTGTTTCCTTGTTTCCAGTGCAACTGCTTCTGGACCATGGGGCTGACCCAAACCAGAGGGATGGGCTGGGAAACACTCCCTTGCACTTGGGTAAGTGCCACGCAGGTGAGCTTTGCATGCACAAAGGTGAGGTGAGCACCCCCTTGCTGTTCCTTTCTCTCCACCTTCCTCTTCCCTGTGCATCACTGTGTGCATCCCCAGCTTTAAGGACATAGGAGGGACTCTGCAATTCATTAGCTTCACTCCTCACAAAGGTTTAAGAGTCAGAGCTGGAGAAAATCAGTTTCCTTCCCTCTGGCAGCCCTAAGGATGCAAGGTCTGTTCCAGAGAGAGTGTTGAGGCTTGAGCGTGAGGTTACCCTTAGCAGCTGGGCCGTCCCTCTTTCCCATAGCAAAGAGCCTTTTGGGAAGCAGCAAGCTCCACATTTGAGCAGAGGGCTCCTTTGTTGTTTCCTAGTCCCTCTGAGTTGTGTGTCCTGTGTTTTCCCTCCCCAGCTGCCTGCACGAACCATGTACCTGTCATCACCACGCTGCTGCGCGGAGGTAACATTTCCTCTATAACAAATTACAGCCTGTCCCTTTCCCATCCCCGCACCTGTTGATTCTCCCCAGGGGCACTCGGTCCTGAAGAGGATAGATCAAACCTTCTGTCCTTGCTTGTGGCTCTTGCAGGGGCCAGAGTGGATGCCCTGGATCGGGCTGGCAGAACCCCGCTGCACCTCGCAAAGTCGAAGCTGAACATCCTGCAGGAAGGGCTCTCCCACAGCCTGGAGGCCGTACGCCTTGAAGTGAAACAGGTAAAAGAAACAGGCCCGTGTTGTGGTGAGGTGGTGCAGCCCCTGGCAGGCTCCTGCACTCCTGACTAAAGGGTCAAATATCCTTTAGCAGCTGTTTCGTGTTCCTGTCAGTAGGCACTGAGCTGCTTCCAGGAGAGTTTGACTTTTTCCTTCGCTTTTCAGAGATCCTTCTTTTTCTCAAACTGCTACTCTGGATTTTTACAGGACTTCTCTTAGCTCTGGTAGGCCAAGGATGCATTGAATGGCTTAATTCTCCAGATGGATATAGGAGCACTTGCTTTCCTTCAGTTACCAGTTAAGAGCAGATGACTTGAGGCAGGAGAGGGCCTGCAGCATGGGGCTGTAGCTCTGGCATACTGTACAGGGACACTGCATCCCTGGCACAGGCTGCCCTGCTCTGGCACATGGAGGCAAAGAATAGGAAAGCACTCACGGGGCTGCGTGACGAGGGCACGAGGTGTGGGCCTCACTTCAGGAGCCACAAGGAGCTTTATCCTCGGCACACAAACGGATCCTGCCAGAGTGGGAAGTCCCTGCGCCTCACAGGGAGGGAAGCTAGCTAGCCATAGTGAAAAAATGTGTGTTTCTGAGCCTGTCTCTCTTCCCTGTTCTTAAACCACGTTCAGGGATCAAAACTAGTCCCATCTGGAGCTGATGGACTCCTGATGACTCCCTGGGCTCTGATGCTGCCATTACGCTCTCCAGTTGCTTTGCATGTGTTCTCTGTGGGTCACATCCTCAGCCACGTACCGCAGCATCAAGGATCTGCTTTTACTGCAATCTAACTGCAGTTTCATTTCTTTGTTTCCCATATGAAAACCCTGGCCTGTTGCAGCTGCCTGATGTTTGCCTCTTATGCCTGTTGGTTTCAGATTATCCAGATGTTGCGGGAGTACTTGGACCGTCTGGGGAGACACGAGCAAAAGGAGCAGCTGGATGACCTCTGCTCCAGGTTGCAGATGACTAGCACAAAGGAGCAGGTAGGCAGAGTTGAGCTACTGTGGCTCTCCTACTTGCCTGGTGACTTTTGCAACTGTGTGAGCAAGGTTACGATGGAGACATGGTTACATGGAAGTGTTCTTGCTCACACTGGGTACAGTGGGCTCGTGGTATTCCTTTAGGTTGGAATTTGAAATGCAGAAAGCATCACTGTGCACAGCAGCTCAGCAGAGAAAGTGAAGATCAGATGGGCCAAGGGCACAAGTGTTTTAAGGCCAGGAGCAGCATAACCACACAGGGTTGGCAGGGCCTGTTTGGGTGTTATTCTACAAAAGATTGGCCTCTAGAAACAGGCTCGGAGTTGCTGAGTTCTGGGTAATGCAGCAACATGCTTCTGTTTCAGGGACTGGCTAAGTCACCCAAGGTGGAAATCAAGCATCAGCCTCCTGAGGAATGGGGAGGACCTCCCATTGCCTTAGATTAGGACTTGTTTGACCATGAAGACAGGAGCCCATAAACATGCTTGTGGGACCAGAGGGATCTAGAGGGGGGATTTCTTCTGTGGTGGTGGGCGACTGCACAGCTGCATTCCCCTAACAGCCAGCTGTGTTCTTCTGGCAGGTGGATGAGGTTACAGACCTCCTGGCCAGCTTCACATCCCTCAGCCTGCAGATGCAGAAGATGGAGAAAAGGTAACGGGCATCCAAATCATCTTCTTGATGCCTTAGAGAGAAAAAGAATGAAGCTGAAGCTTGCTTCCCAGATTGCTGAATAAACATTGCTGCCAGCGGCCGTTCCTGCCAGATCCACTCTCTGGTGGTGCTCAGACTGTTCCTGCTGGTGCAGCTCACGGGGAGGCAGCAGGCTTTGGACTACAGAGGCAACAACAGAGTACTACAGCTCAGGCCTTTAGGGTTAAAAATAAAAAAAAGGCTGCTCTTCTTTTTATGAGACAAGCTGGCTCTGAATAGGATACCCCTTCCAGAGAGATTTCTCCTCCTCCTCCTAAGCGCTTCAGCTCCATGCAAGTGGTGGTTGACTCTGAGTGCAGTCACCAGCCCTGACTAGTGCACTCAGCAGCTGGCCAGCATCACAGAGAGCGAGCCTTGGGACAGGCACCTTTCACCACCTCTGCAGAACTCCGTGGCATGGGGGAGAAGGTGGATGCCCCAGACAACAGAAGGCTTTGTGCCTTGAGAAGAAGGCATACTTGATTCTGTTTGCTGGCAGTTGAGCAAATATTCAGCCTTGAGGAACACATGCTGAGGCTTAATCCTAACCTTCCCCAGAGCCTGTGGGCAGAGGGCAGAGGATCTGACTGGTTGCAAATGAGATACAAAGCTTTTTAATCACTAGACTCGCAGCTTTCCCTGGTCCTGGGTTTTAAGTCACTGCTGCAAGTTAGTGCTTAAATACTTACAGTGAAAAACATACCTAGGTAGACAAGTAGCAGGTCAGGGCTGCCCTGTTGCAAGAATAAGGTTAGGGGGTAACATAATCCTAGCAGTTCTAGACAGGCAGCTACAGCTTGAAAAAAGAGAAACAACCAACCCACCACAACTGACTTCTGTGTTTCCCAGTCTCGGGTTAGAGGTCCAGTTGCAACGAGAGGTGGTGTGTTGTCAGCTGTGTTACTAGGCTGGGATGGAGTTGGATTCACAGCTGCCTCAGCAACGCCAAACCCAGAGCTGTCCCATACTGTGTTTCTTGCGTGTGGTGGAGAGGTGCTGCTCTGGGACCTGAAGCGCAGCGTGAGGAGCCAGTTCTGACCTCTGCTGGGAGCCTGGAGTGATGCAGCCAAGAAGGATCCAGGGAATTGCCTTTGCTTATCTCTTGCTTCTGCCCCACTGCGGTTAATAAGGAAGATGCAGCCAGCTTTGTTTTGAAGCAGGGATCCACAGATCTTGTTGGTAAGGTGCAGGTAGCAGCACGGTGACAAGAACATGACCAATGGCAATCTGAGTTCCCATCTGTGTCCAACAGCTGGTTGACACGGTGTGTTGAAGGTGATACCCACCCCCCAGCTTGGGAATGGCTGGTTTGGAAGTGTTCTTTTCTTAGGATTCTGCTTAACCAGGCAACAGCCAAGTCTGGGGTATTCTGCAGCAACCTTCATGTCAGCATGGTCTCTAATATCTGACCTCATGTCCAGGAAGAGGCGAAGTGGACCTTTATCTTCAAAGCTGAGATGCCACAAGTAACATTTGGCTTTTAGATGGGTTCAGCCGTGGGGTGCTGGAGGCCATGACTGGGCCTGCTTGGTTAGCTTATGCTGGATGGGAGGGACAGCAAAGGGATGGGAGACAATCTGACCTTTTTCTAGTTTGAACTTCAATAAAATCCTGTCAGCCTTTTCAGACTCCCCAGCCGAGTTCTTGTCTTCTTCAGAGCAGCTCGTTCCTCTTTGCAGGCGCCACGCACAGCGCTGGGCTCCCTCACTGCCATTCTCATGGCTGCTGCTGACACAGAGCTGTTTGCATTCAAACACCAGCCTGTTTGCAGATCCAAGCACACTGTCGCTGACTCACCTTCTGATCTTGATTCCCCACAGCCAAGAAATCCAAACTTTAAAATCTAGTTAGTTGCTATGAAACCGTACGAATAGAGGAAAGAGGGTGTCTCAGGGGGATTGCTTCAAAGCTGGAAGGTGGGATGTGCTTGCAAAGAGAAAAAGCAGCCTTGCCTGCTCTGCAGTCCTGCAAAAGTATGGAGGTAGAGGGGAGAAGGTGGCTGAACT
Source organism: Colius striatus (assembly GCF_028858725.1). Classification (NCBI taxonomy): domain Eukaryota; kingdom Metazoa; phylum Chordata; class Aves; order Coliiformes; family Coliidae; genus Colius; species Colius striatus. The sequence continues at coordinate 152,686,051 of NC_084759.1, read as the reverse complement.
CCTGCCTTGTCCCATGCCACATAAAATGGCTGTGCTGAGAGAAGATGGGAAAGGGGTGAGGGTCTGGGAAGGGGAGGGCAGAGAATATCCAGGGTGGTCGCTGTGTGAAGGTATCCAGTCTTCTCTTATTTCTCCCTATCCTGACAGCCTACTCTTGGTGTCCACACGCTGCCACCGCTTCTGCACTCAACAGCCTTGTTGCTGAGGAGACCATTAAGGTGCCCGAAGAGCAAGTGGCTGAAATGCTCTTGATGGCTGTGGTTACCTTAGTTGCTGACGTTGTCTGCTAACTAGGCACAGCTTGGAAGCGTACCTCAAATCCAGGAGTACGCCTAGCTGAGGCTGGGAGAGAAGCTTTTAGCCCGAGCACACGTGATGTTGTTGTCTGGCCCTGAAGATTTTCATAACTGCTCCTGAGTGTCTGCGTGGAGAGGAAAAGTGGGGGTGCTGCAGCCAGCGGGGAGCAATTGCCTCTTCTCTTTTGCAGCACTGCTCCTTCCACTGTGGCAAAGAAAATGAGCAGCCTTGTAGGAAATCTTGATGTTGTTTTGGTGAGAATCACAGAATGGCAGGGGTTCGAAGGGACCTCTAGAGATCATCCAGCACAACCACCTGCTAAAGCAGGTTCCCCTCAATCAGGTCACACAGGAACGTGTCCTAGGTGGGTCCGGAAACCTCCAGAGCAGGAGACTCCACACCCTCCCTGGGCAGCCTGGGCCAGGGCTCCCTCACCTGAACAGCAAAGAAGTTTTCCCTTGTGTTTCAGTGGAACTTTTTGTGTTCCAGCTTAAGCCCATTACCCCTTGTCCTGTCACTGGATGCTACAGGAAAAAGAATCACTTCATCCTCCTGACACCCATTCTTTGTGTTGATGAAGTCTCCTCTCAGTCTTCTACAGGATGAACAGCCCCAGGTCTCGCAGCCTTTCCTCATAAGAAACAGATTCCATTCTCCTAATTATCTTAGTAGCCCTAAACACTCCCTAGACAGAGTATCACCAGTTAAGAAAGAGTAAAGGTGATCTGGTGTTTGGGGAGTGTGTGTGAGGGAATGCATCGTGTAGGAGTCGTGTTCTGTGAATCACCAGGGCTAGTTCTGCTTTCCTGCCTCAGAGCTGAAGCACTGGGCTACTGAGAGGTGTCACCTGTTTGGCACTGCACTGAGGAAAGTTTGGGGTTTCTTCACGTCAACTGCTCATGCCAAAGCCTTGACTGCCCTGCTGTGCTCAGCAGCTGTACCTAGAAGGAGAGTTAGGTGCTGGAGAGGGAAAGAAGGAACAAAAAGTTTCCAAAGGAGAGGGAGAACGTGGCTTCATGCTGTGCCAGGAGCTGTTTGCTGGCACAGTCTGGTTTTACTGTTAAACTCAGTTCAACCTCCTCATTTCCCTTGTACTGCACCATCAAACACACCTTCCAAGTCCCTTTCCCAAGCAGTGGTGCATCCCCCTGCCTCAGGGCCATGATGTCAACCAGGACTTGGTTGACATCAACCAAGGCCTTGCCTCCCTCTTGCTGCTGTCTGGCCTCAATTTCCCCTCCTCAATCAGGGCACAGCTCTGCATTGATGTGCTGAATCCCTCAGCCACTGAACCCAGCAGCAACCTCCCAAACTTTGCAGCTTGCTGCTGTGCTGTAAGACACAACCAAGACCAGCCAGGTTGAGGATCTGGCTCATCCAAGCAAGTGAAGATTGAAAACCTGCCTGTGTCTCACCAAGGAGCCACAGAAGAAGCAACAGCCCTGAACGAAGCCCACAGTAAAGCTGCACAGACATTATTAAGCCAAAACCCTTTATCTGGAGCAACCACTCGCCTGTGCAAGAGGAGGCGAAGCGCAGAGTGCAGCATGTGCGAGCATCGAGAATCTGTTCAACTCTCCAGCAGCTGAAATAATTACACTCCAGGGTATCACGCTGATGTCTGAACTCCGTTACTTCCTCCACCTTTGCCTTTCTCCAAAGCCGTTGTTGTAATTATCTGTGCTGCTAAAGAAGCCCCACAAAGCCTCTCTGGCAAACCTCCCAGCCTTTCCTCTGCTTCCTCCTCTCCTTCCATGAGCAAGACAGATCTCCTCTCCTCCACCATAGAAAGGCACTTGGCAGAAAGGGGCTTGCTTTATGCACCGTGCCTGGCTGTTTGAAGAATCAACATAAACCAGCTGCCAAGCTGCTGAGGTTGGTCATGGATTAGGAACCAGCGGCTAAACCCAAAAGCAAATAAGCAGGATTCCCTCTAGCCAATAGTGCTGCGTACCCTGAACACGTTGCTTTGCCAGGCAGCCAAAAGCTGTCCTCATATCAGCTTTCTATCTCCCCAAGCCCCATGTGTTTGCAGACAGGGACTCTCCCTACATCAGGGCTGCCAGATTTGCACAATGGGGTGTAAAGAAGCAGGTAGACACCCAGGTCTGACACCTCCCAACAGCACTGGGCTCATGGCACACGTACCAGGGAGATGCCAGGCACTGGCCCCAGCAGAACTGAGCGGCTCTGCACAGGACAGTGTATGCCCAGCGTGCAGGGGAGCTGGTGCTGGCCATTAGCCACAAAGCCCCTACCTGCTCTCACCTCTCCCCTTCCCCCTGCCAGCTCCCAGCATGCCTGCCTTCAGCCAAACCGGCCTCTGCAGGGTTAAAGCCGAGCTCCTCAGCCAGAAGGATGACAAGTAGGAAAGAAAATATAAGCAAGGAGTCAGTAATTAAGGCGAGAAGCTGGGAGCGGAGATCAGAATGCTAATCAGTCTGGAGCGGGGGCTGCGTGGAAAGCAGCAATCAAACTCTTTCAGCTTTAATTAAATCTGGCTCTGTATCAAGGACCTGACACCTTCTCTATACCTCTGCCTTTGAGCTGAGAAACCAGTTTGAGCATGTAAGCTGTTACTGGGCAGCCAGGAATTCCCTCCTGGCTAGAGAGTCTCCCCAACCCAGGCTCAGCATCTGCCCTTTCCCAAAACTGAGGCTTAGAACCAGGCAGAGTTTAGGGATGAGAGCTGGGGCTTGCAGACACTTGCCATTCTAAATGCACCTTCTTCCCCACATCTCTCTGTCCTCTCTGTCTTGTTTGATTCATGGAGCAGTCAGTCCCCACTTGATGGGCTCCTTTTGCAAGCTGGGATCAGGAGCAGCAGGATCAAGGGTGAGCAGCCCCTGGATGGGGACAGACTGTCCAGCTGTGTGTCAACACTGCTAAAACTGCCCTTCTCCTTCCAAAGCTTCAGGCTAAGTCCTCCTCCGCAGAAATGCTGTGGCCATTCCTGTTACCTGGAGGCTGCCTGAGCCCCTGTGAGCCGCCCACCAGCCACAGCATCCCATGAAAAGGGCAGCTGCAGGACCAGCTGTCACTGAGAAGGTGGGCAAAGCACACTGGGCCTGCTTCTGAAAGGCATTGGCCACAGAGGAATGGGAGCCTCCAGGGAGAGAGGGAGCTGGAGAAATCAGAAACTGGGACAGGAGGTGAGAGAGGCTCAAGGAGCAGAGAGCAACATCAAGCACTTGAATGGAAAAAAGAACCATAATTCCCAGTGCAGTGCTTCAGCTGGCCCCTGCACAGGCTGTCCTTGGAGCTGAGCTCTAGCGAGGTGTGCAACGGCTTCAGCGAGGGTTACAAACACCACACTGCCTGGGAATTTTAGGAACGGGCAGGACAAAACAATAAGGGAAGATTTACAGAAGCAGAAGCAGGGGACAGAAAGAGAAATAGGGGGAGGGGCTTGCGGCTTTGCTCATGCTCGTCACAGCCCTGCAAGCCCCTCACTGCCTGATGTACCCCTGCCCTGTCATCCAATGCCTACAGCACTGAGAGCACTGGTGAACATGAGCCAGAGTGTGCCCAGTGAGGCATCCCAGGCCTGGCTCCAGGATTGTGGTGGCAGTTGCTGAGGAGCTTGAGCTCAGTTTAATGGGTCTGAATGAGTAAGCTTGCTGCCCGTAGAAAACTGTCTAAGTGGGGGTGAGGTGTGGGCCTGACGATCCTGGACTCTACATGAGGAAAGCGAAGTCCCTGCGACATGGTCAGGAAGCATGGTGCTCCTACACGTCTCATCACAGAGGTCCTTCCATGGGCTGGTCCCTTTCCCTTCCTCAGGGCTCAGCTGGCTCACTAAAACAGTCCCTTTTCCCCTTCTTAGTCTCTCAAGTGATCCGTCTTTGTCCTTTTTCTAGAGCTTCTTCCTGGTCTTGTCCTATAGCATCACGAAAAGCTCCCATGGACTGAGGCTTGGGGGTTACATCTGTGCTGGCAAACAATACGGGGTCTGTCCTGCTTGTACCCACAAGATCTCTCACCCATGCACTGCTCAACAGCCTGTCTTGGTGTTTTTCTAGGCTTCTCCCTCTGTCTCCCTTCCCTGTCCCTTTCTCTGGAACACCAGCAGTGACAGATCCACCTTAAACCCCTCAGTTTTGCCTCTGCTGTGTCTTCAAAGTCAAATGATGCCCTGCTAGTGAGTCAGGAGCACCAGGCTGTGATCAAACAGTCCGTACAGCCTCTACCAGCCCAAAAAGCAGAGCCCTGCACCCAGTAGAAAATGTATCACACAGTAAATGTAAGCACGCAGTAAATATAGCAGGAGAAGGTAATTACCAGGGTTTATTAAGGTCAAGCAGGAGAGAAATTCCAGCACCTTCTGGCGAATGCGATTCCTTGTCCCATGCCGCCATCTCCACAGCACTTCCTGTCCTTCCCGCTGCCACGCTGAGGAGTCCCGGCCCTGCTGCAGGGTGGCATGGAGCGGCTACCACAGCCAAAGGCTCCTCTGTGGCTGCTCAGAGACGGAGCAGGGGAAGGTTTTGCTCTCAGGCAGACGTGGGAGCAAGCCCACAATGGTGGCCCTCTTGGAAGATGTCCCAACCCACAGAGCGGTGTAGGCCTCACGCTCTCCTGGAAGCCACCGCGTAGAATAGAAAGGGACACTGAGGAGACAGCACTGAACGAAGCGCATGTGGGTTTCACGGGCCTGTTTCTTTCTTCTTTTCCTCCCCACAACTGTCACTCAGTTCCACAGCTCATTTTGCAGCTTGGCTGCTTCCTTCAGGTTGGTAACATCACCCACAATCATCATCATTGCATAGGACAGACTGCCTGGTCAAGCCATTAAACCACACACATGGGGCTAATATCACCAAATAACATCACACATGGGGCTAATAGTCACTGAATAACGTCACTGCTCAGAGAGGAACAGGTCCTCCAGACCCAGAAGGAAGGGATGAAACTCCTGTGTAGGAAGCAAACATCAAAGAGGAGGCAGCAGTCCTTCAGCAATTTGCAAACGGCAAACAGAGAGTGAGCAGAGTGATGGGTCAGGTGGAACAATGTGGTGGAAGGAGGAGCTACTGGGCTTGTTCAGGAAGAACTGAGGATGGCTATCAGGAAACGCTCCTGAACTGCAAGCGGTGCTATGAAATGGGACAGCATCCCACAGGATCTCCTTGTGAGAGCCAGAGCTAGGGAGGGGACAGAGCTCTAGGAAACGTCCTCCAGCAAGTACTTCGAATGGAGCAGGGTGAAGAGGCTGGGCAGATGGTCCTCTCCTCCTCGACCTTCTGAGAAGCCACAGGTGCAGAAGGGAGGCACACAGCAGTATCAGCACATGAGCCTTTCCACTCTTCATGAATTGTATTCATTGAGTATGAGTAGTGACTGCTCCAGGGTTCATTGAGCTGTTTGTACACCTTGTACACCAGCCAGCATGGTAAAGGTCTTTTGATCTGGATATGGGGGCTAGGGAAGGGGGGTGGAGGTGGACAAGGCTTGGCCCAGGGAAAAAGAAGGGCATGTGTGCAGCAGACAGTGTTTCACCCGCTGGGTCTGTCAGGGACAGCACCTGCCAGCTACCCTGTTCACACTCATATCCTCCTGCACTCTCTCCACTCTTCCGCCTCATGTTCTCACATGCCCTTAACAGCCTGGACTTCCTACCAGGGCGGTTTTATTTTGCTTGCCCCCCTCTTAGAGTTTCAAGGTGCTGTACAAACCCAGCAAGTTAGGGAGCTGGGAAATGGGGCCCTTACAAGCTGTTGCAGGAATGCCACCCAGGTCGCTCGGCACCACGTTGAGTTGTCCCTCCATCCTGCAACTGTGTGGGTGGATTCTACATGAATGCTGCAGGCCAGGGAGTGGTGAACAACAGGTTAGCCATTGCCACAGGATCTTTTCGGTGTCTCTGCTGCACCCATTCCCCTCTGCCTCACATTATTCTGCCCATTTGGGGACAGAGTGGCTACTCACCATTTGGAAACAGGTTTCTTCACTTGGTTCACCTGTAGTGAGGAGTCAGGAACTCCCGAGTTTCTCTTGGAGGGGTCATGCCTAGGGGATGGTCAGCCTTTACCAAACTCTCCTCCTCCAGTTGCTCCTTCTGAACCGAGACCACGGCATCTTGTAGCTGGCAAGTCCATGCTCTGCCACAACTGGCACCTTCCGGCTCCCTCTTCCTGGTGTTCTCCTCCAGGACCTGAGACACCTCGGTGTTGCCTCCACGGAAACATCTGGTGCCGTTGGTGAAACCTTTGCCTGCATTGACCGCTCGGGCTTTCTTTCCAACTTTCTTATTCTTCTTCCTGGTGTTGTCCTGGAAGAAGAGGCAGGTGAAGACCTGCTTGAAGCGCTTGCGGAAGTGCTTGGAGATGAGGGCATAGACGATGGGGTTGAGGCAGGAGTTGGCATAGGAGAGGCAGTGGGAAGCCAGCCGGCAAGCGTAAGTGACTCGGTTGAAGGGGAAGTGGCCAAACCAGAAGCAGAGGATGACCAGGTGGTGGGGCAGCCAGCAGAGGCAGAACAAGATGGCCACGGCCACAATCATCTTGGTGACCTTACGCTTGGCCTTCCGGGTCTCCGAGATCCGTTCTATGGGGTCTACGGAGGTCCACAGGAACTTGATGGTCCTGGCATACGCCAGGCTCACCACGGTCACGGGCAGGAGGTAGCCAAAGACAAACGTGAGGACGTCCAGGATCTTTCGGCGCCGGTCCTCCCAGACGGGGACACAGATGGGCACCCCGTGGTAATGGACAATCTGGTAGTAACTGAGGTAAGGCCCCGCGAAGAGCAGCGACAGCGACCAGATTGCTACAATGGCCACTCCTGCGTTTCGGGAGGTGCGGAGATCCTGGGACTTGAGCGGATAGCGAATGGCCAGGTACCTGGCAGTGAGGGGAAGGAGAAAGGGAGACCAAACACAACATGGGTAAGGTGAGGAGCTGTGGAGCTGCCTTCTCTGCACCCCTTCTCATGCAGCCATCCATCTGTCCCCTCCCCACCTCCTTGGTAGGGAGGGCTATGGTGAATACACAGAGATCAAGGTCATCTCAACAGCACGCCTGGGATGTCCATCACCCACTCTGCTGTGCCATCTTCATAGAATCATAGAATCACAGAATGGTGGTGGACCCCCTCATCCAGCCCAACCCCCTGCTAAAGCAGGTTCACCTACATCAGGTCACACAGGAACGTGTCCAGGTAGGATTGGAAACCTCTAGAGCAGGAGACTCTACACTCTCCCTGGGCAGCCTGGGCCAGGGCTCCATTAATCTTTACAGTAAAGAAGCTTTTCCTTGTGTCTCACTGGAACTCTTTGTGTTCCAGCTCGTGTCCATTACCCCTTGTCCTGTCACTGGACGCTACAGAAGAAAGCGTCCTGTCATCCACCCTTTAGGTACTTGTAAATGTTAATGAGGTCCCTCCTCAGTCTTCTCCAGTCTGAACAGCCCGAGTTCCCACAGCCTTTCCTCATAAGGAAGATGCTTCAGTCCCCTGATCATCTTGGTAACCCTGTGCTGGGCTCTCTCCAGCAGTTCCCTCCGTCTTGAGCTGGGAAGCCCAGAACTGGGCACAAGACTCCAGATGAGGCCTCACCAGGGCAGAGTAGAGGGGGAGCAGAACCTCCCTTGACCTGCTGGCCACACTCTTCTTGATGTATCCCAGAGTGCCATTGGCATTCTTTCCACGAGGGCACACTGCTTAGGAAGAGGGCATGGGGAGCTGGAGAGGCTACCCATGCCTCTGAGGGTGGTCATTCAACAGGGTAAGGCCTGGCCTTGCTCCCATGCTCAAGGGCTGCAAGCACGATGTCCCTGGGCTGAGGGACTCAGAGGGAAGGGAACACTTACCTGTCAACAGAGACGGCAGCCAGGGTGAAGCTGCTGGCGTACATGGTGAGGTAGATGAGGAAATGCACAGCTTTGCAGGCAAAGGCCCCAAAGAGCCACCCATCCAGGGTGTAAATGGTGGCCTGGAAGGGGACGCAGCAGACGATGAAGCACAGGTCAGCCACGGCCAGGTTAAGGATGAAGAGGTTGGTGGTGTTGTACCTGACCTGGCCGTTGCGCAGCAGCACAGCCAGCACCAGCCCGTTCCCCACAGTACCCAGGAGGAAGATGAGGGAGAAGATGACGGGCACAATAATCCCTGCTGCTCGCAGCTCCGGGCTGTCGGAAGAGGCGTTCCACCTCCCCGGCATCTCCACATCTGGCTGTGGGGACCTGTGTGGTGAGAAAGGGAGACACAGCCCCTGTGCATGGCCATGGGCACACAGGTGCTGGTCACAGTGGCCACCTGAGGTGCCTGATCTCGGTGACACCCACGTTTCTTGCAGAGATGTCAATCCCAACCAGCTGGTTAAATGACGACATCCAGATCCTTGTGACAGTTGCTGGCAAGGATGCTGTTGGGATCAGTCAGCCCACATCTGCCTGGCTTGGGCAGAGCTGAGGCCCCTCTCTCTGGCCCCAGATGCACATGCCCACCACGATGTCTCCTGTGCTCCCGGCTCCCTGAATGAGCCCCTGCCCCGCTGCCTGGTTTCCCTACATTCCTTCTACAATCCCAAAGCTGCTGAACCTCTTGGGGTTGCTCACTTTGGCTGGGCTTGGCCCACTTTGCTCACAGGGCTTGGCCATCACGAGGCCAGGGGAAAGGGGATCCTGTGGGCTATGGGCAGTCCTGGCACACTCACCGCAGGGCTGTGCCCTCTCCCACGGCTGGATGCATGACACCCCTCAGCAGCAGCGCCCTCCACGCTCCAGCCACGAGAGAGCTCCTCACACATGCTTGAGACCACCTCCACCCTCCACCGAGCTGCTCCTCACTCACCCCCTCTGCAGCGGTTTTTGCCCCACAGACGAGAGGCGACTGAGGGCACCTTTTCCTGACGCTGAGGGACAGGTAGGAGAGGATGGGAGGAAGACCTCAGAGCTGCCTGAAACACAAGGTGCCACTCATTGCGAAGGCTGTTATCCCTGCAGCTCGAGGTGTTGTGATTTGCTGCAAAACTTCCTCCAGCCCTGAGCAACGGGGGGGTGCTCGGGCCGGGAGTGCCAACAGCCTATCTCCTAACGAGCCTTCCCGTGTTGTGCTATCATTAGAACAAATTGTCCTTCCCTGAGCAGCAACCAAGAGGGAAAGACACTGTTATCTAGCAACTGTTGACATGCAATTAACTCTTTTTAGGGTTGAGTGAGCTCCTTCACCCCATGCTCCTCCACCCCTCGGCTCACGCCACTTCTCCTTCCCGCCAGCCTCTCTGTATCACACCAAAAAGTCACCCCTCTGTCCTACTGCTGTCTGGCTCCTCTATCCCACCCTGTGGCACCTCCTCGCTCGACCAGAGCACCACAGTCTCCCTCTGAGCATGCACCCTGCATGTAGGCTGCAGGGCATCTCTGGGCACCGTGGTGTCCCTCCTCGGGGAGTCCCAGGCCACCTCTCAGCTTGGGAAGCTGGTACTCACCTCTGTGAGGAAGGGCCTGCAGCTTCGATGCTCGCTTTGGGAAGCCCTCGGGTCCAGCTCAGGCAGCGGTGGCGAGGAGGGCGCGGGCAGCCCAAGAGTTTGTGTGGGCAGCGCTGTCACCCCTGCCCAGTGCTCTGCTGTGCTGCCAGCTCTGCTCTCTCTTCTCCTGGCTCCCACACACTGTCTCTCTCCTTCTGGAGCTCCTCTCCTCTCTCTCTGTCTCACCCTTTTCCCTCCCTCTGCTCTTGATGCTGATCCATTGATCTCTGTTGTTCGGGGGTGTTTTTTTTCCCCTCTCCCTGAGGTTGGGTTTGGAGTTAACTCCTCTCTGCCCAGCCTTCCGGCAGGCTCAGCTGCTCCTTGCTCCAGCAAGGAGGGGGCAGCGCAGAAAACAACTCACTGCTGTCTGGTAGGAGAGGGAGGATGGAGGGGGGCAGGACCCCATGGACCCTTGCAGGCCTTGCCAGCACCCCTCAACACTCAACGTTCAGGATTTGTGGTCTGAATACCCAGCACCATGAGCCTGTCCCTGGGATGTGGGTCTAAATCCTCGGGAACACAAGCAATTAATTGCTATTATGAGCTGTTATTAATTGATTGATTGTTAGTAGCACTGCACAGAGGAGATCGAATCTTTTCCACAATGTCTGACCCAGGGAAGGAGCAGAAAGCAGGTTTTGGTTTCCATCCAGCTCAGGCCAGCCTTCCAGCAGCACTGCTGGGGCACTGCAGTGCGAGGAGTGTGGACAAGGCATCCAGGGAGGCCCTCTCCAGAGCTTCAGCTCTGTCACGGCTGCCCGGGACAGAACTTGTGCTGGCTGACGTGCCGAGAGCAACCCATGCAGTCCACCCCTGTGATGGGACCTGTGCCCTGGGGGCTTCCAGGCCCCAGCTTGGGGTCCTTTCCTGGCAGGACCTGGAGGCCACCAACTCCACTGGGAAGATCCTGAACGCTGCTTCCAGACACGGAGCGGGACGGGGAGGAGGAGGCGCCGGCCCCTTCCCCTCCGCAGCAGCCCTGAGGGACGGCGCGACCTCTCCTCCCGCCCGCTCCTTCGGCGGGAGGGAGCGGGGTGTCCCCGCCAGCTCGCTATCAGCCGCCGTAACCAGGGAAAAGGGGAAGGCCATGCTTCAGGCCGCGCCGATAACCCGGGGGATGCGGCACGGCGCGAGCCCGCAGACCAGCACAGCTTGCCACAGCACCCGTGCGCATGGAGGGACTGCACCATGGCTGCATCCTTCTCCTCCTCCTCCTCCTCTACCCGCTCCCACAGCCGGGCGCCCCGAGCCCACCGCCGCCTCCGGAGGGGCCCCGGGAGCTGCCGCCGTCGCCGCCACCCAGCACCGCCGACCCCACGGCCCACCTGCTGCGCGGCCGGCCCTCGGCCCCGGTGCGGCCCTACAGCCTCTCTCTCTCCCCCGAGGACTACCGCTACTCCCCCAAGCCCCGGCACCTGCGGCCCGGGCGGCTGCGCCGGCTCCTGGGCTCGGCCTTCGACCCCTTCTGGATGGCGACCGAGGAGCCCCGGCGCGGCAACGGCAGCGTCCTCGACGAGAACCTGGAGTCCCTGAGCCGGGAGCTGGCGGAGGGCGCCGGGCGCTACCGCCGCAAGCTGTGGCGGGAGGTGGAGGGGCTGGAGCTGCCCACGCTGCTGCCCCCTGGCCCGGCGCTGCCCCCCGAGCTGCCGGCGGCCCTGGCCCGCCGCCTGCGGCACTGGCTGGTGGAGCGGGCCGCTTGCCGCCTCACCTCCACCTGGGTCGACCTGGGGCCGGTGTTCTGGCCGCGCTGGGTGCGCCACACCGCCTGCGAGACCGGCCCCCCCGGCTGCTCCTGGCCCCCCGGCATGGCCTGCCGCCCGGCACAGCTCACCCACATCAAGCTGCTGGCCTGGCACTGCTGGGCCTCCCGGGCTCCCGGCCCCCTGCACTGCGCCTGGCGGCACATCCCCTACCCCGTCGTGGCCGCCTGCAAGTGCTCCTGCCGCTGAGGGGGCTGCACAACAGCCTGCAGAGGCGAGTCACAGCCTGGACTTGCCCTTGGGGCCAGGGAGCAGAGGGGGATAAGCCCTTGAAATGAGAAATAAACCTCCAGAAAAACAGTAGGCATCGGCTGCCGTCATTGCTGTTTCCCCAGGGGAGGGGGGGATGTGTCTGCTTCGCCCCTCTCCCGCCAGCACAGGGAAGCTGCACCGTGGGGGCCCTCACATGGGTTTAGACCCTGTTTGCAACAGCCCCAGAGGGCTCGATCCGAGCTGGGGCATCCCTGCCTGCCTGGGCAGGGCTGTGGGCATGGGGAAGGGGCAGAGAGATGTGCCAGGGGAGGGGCAAGGAGAGATGGGTCACAGCTCAGGGTGGAAATGGTAATGTGGAGAGGGGCTGGAGGGTGTCAGTGGGAAGGCAGGGGCAGGTTTAGGACTGCCACGAGGCAGCCTGGTGAGGGTGGAAGAATTGGGAGGGTGGGCAGAGACCCACAGCTGGAAGCGTCTGTGGGGATGGGAGTGTATGGAAATGGGATGGGACAGGACAATCCTCTACTTTGAGGTATAATATGGGGACCCCACACCTATCCCCTCAGCACAGAGGGCAACAGCTTGAGACCCCCGGGAGTGCAGCCTACAGGGCCTGCGGTGGGGTCACAAGCCCAGGGTGGGAACTGCATCCTCAAACCTTGGCGTCTACCTCTGCGTCCTACCCAGCACAAACAGCCCTGTGCTTTCTGGGCTAAAAGCTGCAGCAAGCTGCAGACCAGCCCTGGGTGAGGAGGCCTTGAAGAAACAAAGAGCCAGAGGCTTTGCCTGGGAATGCAATATTAACACGGCATCCGCAAGCGATGGGCGCTGCATTATTCATTTGCAGAGTGCCATCGCCTGACCCTCTGCCTTCCCTGGGCTCCAGCGCTCCCCCCGCCGCCTGACAACCACGGTCTGCGGCAGAGCTTGGCCTTGGAGCAGGAGGAGAGGCAGCTGAGCACAGGAGGGCAGCTCCTGAGAGGAGAGGAGAGGAGAGGAGAGGAGAGGAGAGGAGAGGAGAGGAGAGGAGAGGAGAGGAGAGGAGAGGAGAGGAGAGGAGAGGAGAGGAGAGGAGAGGAGAGGAGAGGAGAGGAGAGGAGAGAGGAGCCCACGCATGGCAAGAACAAGCGTGCACATCCCAAGGGAGGAAGGCTGCTGCGGCTCTTGTTTGTAGCTGAGTCTGGTCTCCCCTTGAGCGAGGACCTGAAAGCTGGAGCAGGGTGAAACTGCTCGGGTTGGCTGCCCTGAGTGGAGCAGAGCAGAGCAATGAGAAGCCCAGAGGAGAGTGGGAGGCTCGGGCTGGGGGCCAGCAGGAAGGAGTGGAGAGGGGAGAGCATGGTATGGGTGTGAAATGGAGGTGTGCAACTTGGAGGGCAGCAAGAGGGTGTACACACATCAGGCTCAAACCAGCAGTAACTGAGTTTTGGGACTCAAAAGCCCCTGTACCTGGGCTTATCTGGCTGAAGCTTCATCTCTTCCAGGTTGTGAGAAGGGCCTGAGTGCAACCTCCTGTCCTTTCCCCATTACGTTCCCCATCCCCCAAACACTGCCCATTGACAAGGGGGAAGGGTTTGCAGCACCATGAGGGCCCAGTGCCACACACTTAGTGAGCTGCATATCACACTTGACCTGAGCTCAGGGCCCTGTGGAGATGGAAAATTCAACACTACCAACTGCTCTAACAAGGTCCAGCAGCTGCCCTATGGCAAAAGCCGTTCCCTTCTGCCTCCTGCACCTTGTAAAGCCCTGTAACCCTGCATCAACTGCTGTATTCTCTTGGGGGGGCTCTGATTCAGGTTAGGCACATTATCTCCCTGAGGCTTACTGCCCAGCTGCCTAACAGCAGGTAGTGTTTTTGGAGCAGGTTTTTGCTGAAGTGACCCAGAGGTCTGTCACCCAAGGCAGCACACCCTCACTTTGGTTGGGGTCTGTCCCTGGCTGCAGGCAGCTGGCACTCATCCATGATTTCTCATCTGGAGCAAAACTGATTTAAACAAAGCCATCCTGAGAGATGCCCAGGACTCACTTGTTCCTGCTTGAGTGCTAAATCACTACCGCAGCACAGCTTGGAGGAACAAATCCAGAGATCCCAGCCTGCTGTGTGCTCTCTACTGTGCAAAAATTGCAGCTGATGGAGGAAAATCACGGGGTTTTGGTTACATGCTCTGCCCCTGGCCTCAGCTCCAAGCAGATACAGGCCCTCTTGCCAAGCTGCTGGTCTCTGCCACCTCAGCTTGCCTGCTGCTTGCCTGCTGCCCAATGGCCTCTCTGGGGTGAGGTGCAGCTCCCAGGGATGGGCAAAGCCTTACAGACAGCCCTGAGGGCCAACCAAACCTCAATCCCAGCACCTGAGAGTGGGAGGGGAGAGGAGCACTAGCCTGCAGAGGAGGACCAGAGCTTTGGGCTGCCCATGCTCATTTTCCCAAACCAGCTGCTAGTGGCACAGGTTGCCATGGGCTTAGGAAAGCCACCTGCCTCAGTGGGGAACTACAGCAGGCAGATCTGCTGGGGGCATGCTGCTAAACCCTCAGGAGTGGTGGGAGGAAGCAAGTGACCTTGGGCATACGAGCAACCATTGGTCCAGAGATCGTGACCCCACCTCCCTGGGCAGCCCATTCCAGTATCTAACAACTCTCACAATGAAAATGTTCTTCCTAATCTCCAGTCTAAACCTTCCCTGGTGCAACTTGAGCCCATTTCCTCTTGTCCTGTCACTCACTTCTTGGGAGAAGTGACTGACCCCCACCTCACTACAACCTCCTTTCAGGTAGCTGTAGAGAGTGATCATGTCTCCCCTCAGCCTCCTCTTCTCCAGGCTAAACATCCCCAGTTCCCTCAGCTGCTCCTCATCAGATTTGTGCTCCCAGACCCTTCACCAGCTCCATTGCCCATCTCTGGACATGCTCCAGCACCTCAGTGTCTTTCTTGTAGTGCGGAAAACTGAACAGAGTATTCAAGGTGCAACCTCATCAGTGCTGAGTACAGGGGGACAATCACTTCCCTGGTCCTGCTGGTCACACTATTTCTGATCCAAGCCAGGATGTCACTGGCCTTCTTGGCCACCTGAGCACGCTGCTGGCTCATGTTCTGCCAGCTGTTGACTAATATCCTCAGGTCCTTTTCTGCTGGATACACATCTCCAAGGCTGCAAGTCACAGCAAGAGAGGATGGGGACGGGCTGAGGTGCCTGGATGAGAAAACAAGAGCCCAGCAAATATGTGCTGCACTGCGGGACCCCTTTAATGACATATGAGCTGACTGGCAGCACGCTGCCAGCACACCACACCAGCTCCGGCCTCCCGCAGGCTGGGATGCCTTGAGGACAGGTCCTGCTCTAGGCAGCATGCTGCTCAAGCCTTTTGCCCTGGCACAGGCACTTGTTTGTGGGCAGGGCTGGTGCTGGAGGAGGTATTGGTTGGCCCCTCACCGCAGCGCCCCGTGCTTCCGTCCCACCTCGGTGAAGGCTTCCACGCAGCGGTCGATGTCCTCGTCACTGTGCACAGCTGAGATCTGGACCCGGATGCGAGCCTTTCCCTTGGGGACCACGGGGTAGCTGAAGCCAATGACGTAAATCCCTGAGGAGGAAATGCACAGAGAGTCAGAGCTGGCTGTACCACAGAGGTGGTACTGCATGATAGAAAGGCTTTTGGATCCTCCCTGCCTCCTCAGTAACCATTTCCAGTCTTCACAGTTTTAAAGTGGCATCTGCTCCCAAGCATGGAAATGAGGGTTAGGGGCAGCAATGAGGACGGAATCCTCCATGGCAAGATCATAGAATCATAGAATCATAGAATGGTAGGGGTTTGGAAGGGACCTTTGCAGATCATCTAGTCCAACCCCCCTGCAGAAGCAGGTTCACCTAGATCAGGTCGCATAGGAACATGTCCAGGTGGGTTTTGAAGACCTCCAAGGAAGGAGAGTCCACACCCTCCCTGGGCAGCCTGTGCCAGGGCTCCCTCACCTCAACAGTGAAATAGTTTTTCTTATGTTTAAGTGGAACTTTTTGTGTTCCAGCTTCATCCCATTACCCCCTGTCCTGTTGCTAGCTACCATCGAAAAAAGGGATGTCTCAACCTCCTGATACCCACCCTTTAGATATTTGTAAATGTTAATAAGATCCCCCCTCAGTCTCCTCTTCTCCAGACTAAACAGCCCCAGTTCCCGCAGCCTTTCCTCATAAGGAAGATGTTCCAGTCCCCTGATCTTGGTGGACCTGTGCTGGACTCTCTCCAGCAGTTCCCTGTCCCTCTTGAGCTGGGGAGCCCATAGGATGAGAGGGATAATGTAAATCTTCCCCAA
This sequence comes from Colius striatus, assembly GCF_028858725.1. Classification (NCBI taxonomy): domain Eukaryota; kingdom Metazoa; phylum Chordata; class Aves; order Coliiformes; family Coliidae; genus Colius; species Colius striatus. Next base: position 152,670,019 of record NC_084759.1, on the reverse strand, counting down.
AAAAGAGAAAGGAAGCGAAGCCAGCAATGTTTGGGGGAGACCGGGAGAAGGCAGCTGGAGGGCAGAGAAATAACAGCTGTCATGCAGGAACATTCTTGGGAGGAGGGACGTAGTGTCACCACCACTGCTCTCCCTTCCCTGAGGGCACGTGCCTGTGCCCAGAGCCTCCTCTCCAGCTCACCTCTGTTGAGCATGTCCTCAGCCATCACTGCAGCCAGGCGAGCGTCCCCGAGCATGACAGGACAGATGGGGTGGTCCTTCCCTGAGATGGTGAAGCCAGCTGCTGTCATCTTGCTTCTGAACCTGATGAAGAGAACGAGAGAATGAGCAAGACCTCGTCACCCCTGTCCCTGGGGACCTCTGTTTTGCTTCCCTGAGGGTTGTGTGTGGTTCTGCTCCACCTGCACCTCCCATGCAGGGAAGGGATCTCTCTGTTTTCAGAGTGTCCTCCTGCCACTTCCTGCTCTGTGGCACTGTGGCTGCTTGAGGGGCAGATGTGTCTCAGCACACAGAGCATCCAGATGTGACACATCTGTTGGACACACACGAGCCCACTCTGACCTTTTCCCCAGGGAACCCCCTCAGCCACAACTCACAAACCCCCAAAAGGGGGTGAATAAACACACGTGGTCAGCTCGTTCCTGGGGAACTTGTTTGTGCCCCCATGCCCCTCCCATCACAGCCCCCTCACCGTTGGGTCTTGGCAGCCATGGACTGTGCGATGGCGTTGCTCTCCATGAGGAGGTCCAGGGCCTTGGCGGCACAGCCCACCACAGCCGGAGGGAGGCTGTTGGAGAAGAGGTAGGGGCGGGAGCGCTGCCGCAGCAGATCGATGAGGGGTTTGGGGCCAGTCGTGTACCCACCTGCAGAGGGGGGAAAAGAGGAATGGATGAGGCACCTCAGAGTGACCTGTTCAGAGCCAGCCCGCCTCGATTCTGTAGTGTCCAGTGCCAGGACAAGGGGTAACGGACATAAGCTGGAACACAAAAAGTTCCACTGAAACACAAAGGAAAACCTCTTTGCTGTTCAAGTGAGGGAGCCCTGGCCCAGGCGGCCCAGGGAGGGTGTGGAGTCTCCTGCTCTGGAGGTTTCCAAACCAGCCTGGACACATTATTGTGTGATATGATCAAGTGAGACCTGCTTTAGCAGGAGACTGCGCTGGATGATCTCTAGAGGTCCCTTACAACCCCTGCCATTCTGTGATAAAGCCAACTCATAACCTACAGCAGGAATTTCAGTATAAACCAGGCCAAAATAACATCACAAGAGCTCTTTTACCAAGAGCTTCCACCTTGATCCCAAAGGCAAATGTGTGGACAAGAGTGGAAGGACCACACGGCAGGACCTCCCTTGACCCTGTAGCAGAGTCCTAAACTGAGTCTCATACCACCTCATGCCAAGAGGAAAACATGCATTTGTTGCTCTATTATCAGGCAGAGGAAGGAAACATTAAAGTGATGCTGTGGAACTCTTTTAGGCCACGGAGGGCCTCAGACAGGAAATTGCCTTCACCTGCAGCTCCTCCGAGAGCTTTTCCCAGGGTGGAGTTGATGATGGTGACTTTGTCCATCACTCCCAGGAGCTCATCGGTACCCCTGTAGAAAAAGGATTGTCACATTGTCAGCTTTGCCAGGGTGCACCAGAGAAGCTGCTCTACATCTGATGCCTCAAGAGAAACAAAGCACCACCAGCCAGGTCTCTGCTGTCTGTCCTGGTAAAGGAAGAACATCGCCCTGTGGTAGTTCAACCCAAGCATTGGCCTCCTCTTCTCCTGCAAAAAGGGTAAGCTGGGATCTCCTGTGGTAAGAGCACAGGTTTGCCATCCCTTATAGATGGGAGAATGCTCAAACTTCCCACACAGAAGTTTAATAGCCCAAACAGTGTGCTAGTCCTCGATGTAGGTCTTGCACATACCTCTGACAGGCCACACAGCACAAACCAGGGAAAAACAGTTGCCTGGCTAGAGTAGCCAATATCCTCTGAGGCAGGCTGTGTACTTCACTAAATGTCAAAAAGTTGCTTTTGCAGCAGTCGGGACCAGAGTCCACTGGGACAGAGAGCCAAGGTCTACCTCAACCCATAGGATGGCTACCATGCCCCAAGGAAAGGGGAATTAGTTCCCACTTCTCACTCACTTCACAGCTTGATGTGGACTTGCCAGCTTCCCACATATCTGTCTGGAGAGAGGAGAGAGCTGCAAGAGAGCTCTTCATAGAGAAAATTTGGCTTTTTCACAGGTGGCTTTCTCCTCTCACCATCTCCCGAGCTATCCTTCCATAGGAGGAGGGATCCATCACTCATTCCTACAGGTGTTGCCTCAGGTGCGTTTCCACCTTCCAGCAGAGAGCAGGAAGGATCATGCAACAGAGTGCTCAGCACCCATGTGCCTGAACAAAACAACCACACCATCTGTTCTCAGCAAACCCCTGCAGAAAGCACACTGCTGAGGGAGGAAAAACTGCCCTGAGCAAGCTTTTAACACGTGCAAGCTTTTAACCTGTGCAAGATAACTCCACAGAGCCCTGAGACTCAATCACTGGAAAAAGACAGCTGAGAGGAAAAGGATTCGGAAATCAGGAAGTTCAACTGCATGCCAGGAGAGGTAGATGAGATGGTCACAGCATCTCTTACAGAGAAGTGGTTGTCATGCTGGGGTGGGTCAGTGCTGAAGTATCTCACTTCAGTCCTCTCAGGTGCCCTAGAAGGGATATATCATCAGAAGGGGAGGGCTGAGGCAGAGCTGGAGTGCGAAGCCTTCAAGAAATGGTGACTTCAGGTGTCTCTACCCAAAACTCATTAGCTATCACCACCTTTGGCTTTGTCTCAGACTCAGTCACGGGGGAGAAACAGGGGTAAACCAGTCCCTTACCTGCCATTGGGTCCCAGGAAGCCTGTGGCATGGCATTCATCAATGAAGACCAGGGCATCATACTTCTGGGCCAGCTGGCAGATCTCCCTCAGGGGTGCAATGTCACCATCCATGGAGAAGGCACCGTCGGTGGCCACCAGCCGCAGACGATGCTTCTGTGGGAGGGAGGGTGAAGATGTCACCCCAAGGAGAGGGGCTGGCAAAGGCGACTGGGACAGAGCCCAGCTCCTGCAGGGACTGGATGTATCTAACCCAGATGCAGGTTTGGCATTGCAAGCAGCTGCTTCCCTGCTTTGCCTGCCCATGCCTACCTGTGCCTATGGGCAAAAGCAAGGCCTATTGCATGGGAAAAGGCAGAGCTCATCCTTGCAGGCTGCCTACTGCACAGGCAGCAGAGCTAAGTGAGCAACTTTGTGCTGGGGTGGGAGCAGAGCCCTGTACCTGTGCGTCCTGCAGCTTGGCCTCCAGGTCCTGCATGTCCATGTGCTTGTAGCGGTACTTGTTGGCCTTGCAGAGGCGGATCCCGTCGATGATGGAGGCATGGTTCAGCTCATCTGACAGCACCGCGTCCTCTGGGGTCAGCAGGGCCTGGCCGTGCCAAACGGAAACAATCAGCCTTGCCTCTGGGGTAACCCCTCACTAGGATCCTCCAGCCTCAATCAGTGCAGAGAACAAGGCTCTCCCTCTACTCTGCCCTGGTGAGGCCTCATCTGGAGTCCTGTGTCCAGTTCTGGGCTCCCCAGCTCAAGAGAGACAGGGAATTGCTGGAAGAGTCCAGTGCAGGACCACCAAGATGATCAGGGGACTGGAGCATCTTTCCTATGAAGAAAGGCTGCAGGAACTGGGGCTGTTCAGCCTGGAGAAGACTGAGGGGGGACCTCATTAACACTTACTAGTACCTAAAAGGTGGGTGTCAGGAGGATGAGGCAACACTTTTTTTTTCTGTAGTGTCCAGCAACAGGCCAAGAGGTAATGGGCATAAGCTGGAACACAAAAAGTTCCACTGAAACACAAGGGAAAACTCTGGTGTTCAGGTGAGGGAGCCCTGGCCCAGGCTGCCTAGGGAGGGTGTGGAGTCTTCTGCTCTGGAGGTTTCCAAACCCAACCAGACACATTACTGTGTGACCTGATGGAGATGAACCTGCTTTAGCAGGGAGTTGGATTGGGTGAGCTCTGGAGGTTCCTTCCAATCCCTCCCATTCTGTGATTCTGTGATTGCAGCTGCCATGTCTCTCCTGGCACCACTAAACTTTCCTTCTCAGCTACCTTATCCCATGATTTCCTTAGGTCAGGCTCTTACTTGTGGCTTCTGAGCTCAAAACCTCCCTCTCCTTCCCTAGTAAGCCTGGGGGATCACCTCTGATCCCCCTTCCTACCATGCTCCATGGCGGGGTGGGGGGGTGTGTGGGGGGGTAGAGAATGCCCAGGAAACAAGATCCCTGCCCAAAAAGTGAAGCTTGCTAGGGAAGGGGGAGGTGAGTGCTGACTAATCAGCTTTGTGTGACTCCCCCAGTGCAAGGGCACCAAATCTGAGTTCTCCACCACCAGTCACTGCCACCTTCTCTGCAGCACAGAGCTCAGATCAGGGCCTCTGGAATGCACCTGCCTCCTCCAGGCCACAGCAGGAGGAAAGCCCTACAAACCTCAAAGATACCAGCGTTGGCATCGAAGCAGCTGGCATAGAGAATGGCATCTTCCCGCTGGTGGAAACGGGCGATCTTCTCCTCCAGGTCCTTGTGTATGCTCTGAAGAGGAGAGAGAGAAGTGAGCGTCACTGGTGGGGCAGCGCAAGTCCCCACTTGCCCACAGCTGTCGGATGCCGACTGTGAGGGGAGGGAGCGGCCAGGCTGGATCCAGGGAAGGTGAGTGCATATGGGAGAAGGGAGCTCCGTTTAGAAAGCCTTGGCAAACACCGCCCTGAACTGCAGTTATAGGTTTAGGCACCGAAAGCACGGCAGGGAGGCTCCCAGCTCCCTACTCACGGGGAGGGGAGCAGCTCAGAGGTTTCTTTGCACTTTCTTTCTTTGGTTCAGATAAAGGGCTGCAGCAGGGATAAACCGGGGTGAGTTTGACAAAGCTGTTTTAAGTAATTTTGTCGCTTAAGGGAGCGAAAAAAAGACGTTAATTTTCCGAATTAAGGGTGCTCCGTTTCTCTGCATTCTCAGTTGGTTGCCACGGTTTAAGCTGGCACATTTCCAGACTTTCTGGCTAGCGGGGACTGGGCAGGCTTTTGCTCCACGTGTACCTCAGCGCTGTGCACGTACCCTAGTGCTTGGGGCGGGGAGGGGGAGGTTTGAGAAAAGCAACCCCGGAGAAAAAAAGCTACCCCGGAGCAGCGGATGGTGCCCCCGGTACCTGAGTACCGCAGATGAAGCGGACGGAGCTGAGCCCGGCGCCGAACTTCTCCAGGGCCTCCACGGCAGCACGGATCACCTCGGGGTGGCTGGAGAGCCCCAGGTAGTTATTAGCGCAGAAGTTGAGGATTCCTATGAGAAGGAGAAACACGGCCGTAGAGCCGGAGAGGCCGAGAGCCCTGACCACCCCCCCATCCCCCTTTTCCCCTTCGGGTAACGCACCGGCTCCGCCATCCGCCAAACGGAGGTGGGGCCCTTGACGAGAAGCGATGATCCGCTCGTTTTTCCATGTGCCGGCTCCTCGGATATCCTCCAATTCGCTTTCCAGCCGCTGCCGGAGCTGAAGCCCCGCCGCACCCGATGCGGACCGCGGGGTCCCGGCCACGCCGGCCCGCAGCCCCCTCACCGCCGCCGCTCGCCACATCCCGCTCCGCCCCGACGCCGAGGGGGTGGGTCCGAGGCCGCCAAGGGACAAAGGCCATTGGTGGCCGAGGACCCACCCCCCCCCCGGCGAAGCTCCGCCCCCTCCCCAATTTGGGACCCTCGGGGGCTGAAAGGTTCGAGCACCGTGTGCCCAAGTGATCATCAAGCCGATGGATATGGAAGGATGAAGGCCCACGAGATGCAGGCACGGCAAGCTTCAAGGGCATGGGGTACCCACAGCCCCTGGGATTCCGGAGCTCCCGGCACGGGTGGCTGCGGATCCTGACATCCCCAAGAAGTTTAGACATCTCCAGCTAAAGGGGGATTTAGGCACCTCCTGACCCTGCTGCCAGTACTGCCCAACCCTGCCTGGGGAGGGGCTCTGGCAGAGAGGCAGCCGGCCCTGGAGCTGTGCCAGCCTGTCCGGCACAAAGCCAGCGCCCCAGGGTGACACGGAGGGGGATACCCAGCAGCCCTGCCTCCCCCCTGCCCTGGCTGCCCACCCCAGCCCTCCCTTCTCCCTTCTCCCATCCAGGGATCAACCCCTTCCCACTTGTTGCACACCTCCAACACCTTGAAAGCAAACATGGACAGACCCCAGCCCCTCTCTCTCCACCTCGGCCCTGCCACCACCCAGCTGCTTTGTGACAGCTCTGCAGGCAGCCTCATCGCCTGCCCGGACAGGCAGTTATCTGCAGCACCAGCCAGACCTCACACCCAGCAGCCCAGCACACCTCACCTCGGCCCAGGGCTGGGAGCCACAGTGGCGCAGGAGCGAGCGGGGAGCCCCTTGTCCTCCTCTAGAGAAGGCTGTGGCTCCTGCAGCCCAATGTCCCCATTTCAGGGACTGGCAGTCTTTGTCTGGCCCCAGCACACACACACACAACCCCCCAGGAATTGGGCCAGGAGACAGAGTCACCACCACTCCCAACACACAGGCAGCATCCTGGCATTAACGGAAAACAACAGACACACACAAGAAACTTCTGAGACATCAAAATAAAACCCCAGACCAATAACTCTCAAATATAAGAACTCTCCGTACCAAATACGTTTCTTTTTTCTCTCATTTACTGCCTTGTTTTAGCTGTTTCCGCACAGGAATGGACCAATTCTTTATAAAATGCAACAGAAAGGGGTAAAAATAAACGGCAAAGTTATTTACAGAAACCAACGGGGAGAGTACCGAAGCGCCTGTAGACTTCTCACTTCTTCTTGGGCGATTTCCGGGCGCTGGACTTGGCTCTGGGTTTCGACCGCTTTGCCTTCTTGGGCTTGGAAGCCTTCAGCGACTTGGCCTTAACAGTCTTTGGCTTCTTGGCTTTCTTCGGACTGGCCCTCGACTTCTTCCTGGCCTTCCTGGCAGGAGACTTGGACTTCCTCGCCGGTGACTTAGATTTCCTGGGCCTAGCCGCTTTGCGGGGCGAGGTGGATCTCCTGGCTGCCTTCTTCTTCTTCCTGGCCGGGGACTTCTTGGCCTTGTCAGCCTTGGCCAGGCGGAAGGAGCCGGAGGCGCCGACCCCTTTGGTCTGCTTGAGGATGCCGGTGGCGAGCATGCGGCGGATGGCGAGCTTGATCTGAGCGTCAGCCTGCTGGCCCACCTTGTAGTGGCTCTTCACGTACTTCTGGATGGACTGGCGGGAGGAGCCGCCGCGGCTCTTCTCGGCGCGGATGGCCGCCGCTATCATCACCGAGTAGGCAGGGTGGGCCGCCGGCCGCCGCACCGCCCTGGCCCGTTTGGGTTTGGTGGCCGGAGCCGGGGGCAGCACCAAGGTCTCTGTCATGGTTCCGCTTCGCCCCCACGACGCTCGCTCCGTTATCCGCTCCCGAAAGAAGGGGTGCCTGGCCCGCCCGGCCCGTGCCCCCCGCCCTTGGGCGGGGAGAGGCTGAGGAAGGAGCGGTGGGTAACGGCCGCCGCGGAGCCGTTTGCTGCAGGGGCAGGTGCCGGGGCTCTGCTCCCGCTCCTGCCGCTGCCGCCTCTGAGGCGGCGCCCGCCACAGGAGCCCTTTTAAAGGCGCGGCGCGGACCGCGGGGAGGACTGCCCCCCCTCCCAGGCGCGCGCCACCCGCCCACCGGCCGCTGTCCCCGCGCGCCCCCCGCGCGCGCCGCGGCCCCGCACAGCGACGGGAACCCGGGGGGGACACCGCTGGGGGGGCGTGGGGAAGGAAAGGAGGCACTGGGGGACAAGGAGGGGAAATGTTGGGAAGGGATAAGGAAGGACACCGGAGGGGACAAGCGCAGGACAAGGACAAGCACTTGGGGAGGTACTGGGTGGGAAGGAGAGACACGTGGAGGGGCACTTCGGGGGGGTCACCGGGTGAGGAGAAGGATGGATGCTGGGAAGGGAAATGGGGGGACATGAGGGATACTGGGGAGAGATGTGGCGGGGACATTCAGAGCAACATGTGGAGGAACTCTTAGATGCTGGGAGGTACATCTGAGGTGGACACAAGGAACAACACAGGGAGGAACATCAGGGGACAAGGGCAGGCACCAGGGAGGACGTTAGGAAGGCAAGAAGGGGCACTAAGAGGAGACACTGGTGGGGACACCAAGGGGAAAAGGGAGAGCGCTGGGCTCAAAATAGAGTCAGCATCCACAACTCGATGTTCCCTTCCTCTGTTGTCTTTGCTCCCCATCAGGTGCTTTGGGGACATCAGCTCCGCTCTCACATGTGTGTGGCAGGGGTCATGAGTAATTGTCTGTCCCCTTTTGGGGGACACACAACTTTCTGGGAGGGGGCTGAGCAGGGTCATTCCAACAGCGATGCCTTCCCACTTGTACCTTCCTCCCTGGTGTTGCTCTTTCACACACTCCTCTCCATTTTGGGGGGCAGGAAAGGTTCACACCACCTGCAAACTGCGTGGGTTTATTAGGAGCAAAGAGCTCCTAGTTGTGGGGAGGAATAACCACCCTCCCACCTCCCCTGGGCTGTTTGTGTTTCTTCCTTAAGATCTAACGAACACATTGCTTTCCACCCCAGAGGCAGCGAGCGCTTGGTGGCTTTGATCAACCAAAGGACCTCTCCTTTTTCCTAGCTAGCAATAAACTGCCATTGCTGGCTGCCTGCATGTGGGCAACCCGGCGCCCGTACAGATAAGGCACCATCTGCTTTTATTTTGCATCCAAGTTTGTAACTGTCAGAAGCCTCTCCAAGGGTAGAAAAAGTAGGGTGTGTGTGCATGTGTTTGTGTGTAAGCAGAGTCCCCCGATCCCTGGGGGTTGGCACAGAGCCACAGGCTGACCGCAGAGCCTTCAGCCTTAAAAACCAGGCAGTCATTATCAGGGCAGCGCAGTGATGGAGAGGCAAGAGGAGTGGGGGGAGGCAGGGTGGCAGGAGGGCAGATGTTTTACCTAACTTTAGCCAGCTGAAAATTAGGGATCTAATCTCAGCTTGTCACCTGGGCAGCTCAGGCAGCTCAGCCTCCTCCAGCGGGTGCCGCTGCCGGACGGCAAACATCCTCTGCCCTATACATGGGGGTCATGTCCTTTTCATCCAGACTAGCTCCCTAATTTTTAGACAGTCCAAACAGGGAGAAGCTCCCATGCCCCCAGGTGACTCGATGGAGGGAAGGATTACAGCTGGTCACAGCTCATCAGGCTGCTGCTGGCGTTGCAAGTGATGGGGATCTGGTCAAGATAACCCCTAAGCACCTCTCAAACCTTGCACTATTACACCAATGTATCCTTAAAATGAGCCAGCCAGGAATGAGAAAGGATTTTCCAGCTCCAGTGGGATGCAAGTTCTGTTGTCTCTGGGAAATGGGGTTCTCTGCCCCCCAGCACCCCACTACACGCAGCATGGGGGGGGGGGGGGGGTCAGGGGGGGCTCAACCAGAAGGAAAAATTAGTCCCCTGTGTCTGGTTTAGGCTCCTGCCTGTATTTTTGGCCACAGGAACCTGCCATCGTTCCCAGGGTGGGATGAGTTACCCCTTGCATGCCTCCTTCTTCTCAAGCAAAGCTACCCAATTGCTCCAAGCCTCCTATGCCTTCCATTTCTGGTATTAGTCAGCAGAGGGTGGGAAATCCCACTTCTCCAACACACCCCCAAGGACAGAGCCCGGCAGAAGAATCCACTGTGTAATTCCACTTACCTTCTCCTCCCTCCCCGCACTGTACTGAACCAGATCCCATGGGGATTTACGTATTTCCAGCTGCGGAGTTCATCTTAAATGGTCAAACTGTGTCTATCATGGATATGCTAAAGGCCTGCCAGGGAACAGCCCCTGCCTTGTCGGGGCAGGACTGCTGTGCATTGGCATCCAAGTGTACCAGGGCACTTTTGGCAACTAACACCAGCAGAAACTTTTTATTTTACCCAGTTTCCATTGTCAGAGAGGCTCAAAATCCCCGGCAGTGGGACTTGGCTTTGCTGGCACTTAGATCCAAGTGCTTCATTGCTTTTCTAGTGGCAAAACAGGGCAACTGGCTGATTTTGCAGCCCTGCCCATCAGACCTTCAGCCCTGAGCCCCTGGTGTGCAGCACAGCATGGTTAGCTTGGAACAAAGCCACTCAGCCCAGCCAAGCTAATGGCACAGCAGGTTTTAATGCCAATACATGGCAAAGGGATATTGCCTCTGGCTGCTGGATTGATGACCAGTTTTAAAAGGTTTCATATAATCACACAGTTGTTTTGGTTGGAAGAGACCTTTAAGATCATCAAGTCCAACCACTCCCCTCACACTGCCAAGCACATCACTGAATGATGTCCCTCAGCACCTCAGCTACAGGGCTTTTAAATATCTCCAGGGATGGGGACTCCACCACCTCCCTGGGCAGCCCGTTCCAGTGTTTAACAAGTTAACAGCTTAACAACAGTGGAAAAGTTCTTCCTAATCTCCAATCTAAACCTCCCCTGGTGCAACTTGAGGTCATTTCCTCTTGTCCTATCACTCATTACTGGAGAGAAGGAATTTCTGATCATGTCTCCCCTCTGCTTCCTCTTCTGCAGGCTAAACACCCCCAGCTCCCTCAGCCATGTCTCATCAGTCTTGTGCGCCAAACCCTTCACCAGCTTTGTTGCTCATCTCTGGACACACTCCAGCACCTCAGTGTCTCTCTTGTAGTGAGGGGCCCAGAACTGAACCCTGCACTCAAGGTGCAGCATCACCAGTGCCAAGTACAGGGGGACAATCACTTCCCTGCTCCTGCTGGCTACACTATTTCTGATCCAAGCCAGGATGCCATTGGCCTTTTTGGCCACCTGTGCTCACTGCTGGCTCACGTTCAGCCAGCTGTCGACTAACATCCCCAAATTTAGGAGCTGCTTTCTAAGGACAGGCTCCTTATGCGAGCTGGGATTGCTGGCCCTTGGGCAACCAGGATGCCACATGGCTTCAGTTTCTCCCTGCACTTGAGGCCGCGATGTTTCTTGCAGCCACAACCCATCTGTGACTAAGGGGATGGGATACAGACATGATGGGATGCTTTTTGGTTGTGCTTAGTGCTCTCCTCAGCCACCTGTACGTATTTTGGCTGCCTCCTCTCCCCACTGCTCCCCCCTTGCCCACCCCCAGCTCTCCTGCAGCCGGGAGATAGCAATGTGCAGACGGTGGGGTGGCCGTATCGGCCTGGCGCAGGCGGGACAGGCGCTGCCCGATTAGCGCCGCGCCGGTTCGGGAGGCAGCGAGTCCCTGTCAGGCCGCGATGACGGGATGCTCCCACCCGGCCTGTAGCCGATCTGCAGCCGCAGGGCCTGCAGGAGGGGCGGCCCGGCCGCATGTCAGCCGCCTGCACATGTCGCCTGCTCTTACGTGACATGTTTATCAGGGTCAGCAGCCCCCGGTCAGGAAGGGGGAAAAAAAAAACCCAACAAACAAACCCACGCCAACAAACCAACCCAAACAAACACAAGGCACTCAACCCCTCAGAGAAGGGGCACCAGTAGTCTGCGGTTTGCCCCTCACTCACCCTCTGCTTGCCATCAATGCCTCCCCCCACCTTTTGGGTGTTTCCTACCCCAGGAGCAGGTACAACCACGCAGACTGTTGTTTCTGTGGTGTTTTCTTTCTAAAAACCATGCATACACCCTGACAGCCCACACCACCACGCCTTGAACCCTGCTGTTTTTCTCCCTTCCTTGGTCCCTACCAATGCCCCGTGGCGAGACATTCCCCTGCAGCCTGGAGGCAGCTGCCTGAGCTGCTCTATCCCCTCTTGCCTTCCCAACTCAACCACGGCCTGCCAAATGCTCACCCCCTCCCAAACTTGACAGCATATTAGGGAGGCAGAGGGAAAAGCTTGGACCTGGGGCACCACAAAGCCAGGAGGGTTTCTAGGCTGGAGGCAGGAAGCCAAGTCCCAGGCAGAGTGAGTGCCTGCTCCCTGTGGGTGTACAGCTGCTGAGCTCAGCACCCAGTCTCTTGCACCATCCACCTGGTTGCCCAAGGGCTTCAGGCACATGCCAAAAGGCTGAAACCCAGTTTGACTGGAATTTGTGCCTTAGGAAGAGGCTTGCCTCACTCGGGGAAAGCAGCACCAGCTATGCCCAGAGGAGCAGGTCTGCATTTGCCTGCAGCCCCCTGCCCCAGGGCTCACCAATACCACAGTGAGGTTACCATAGGCTGATGCTGCCCTGCACCCTCCCCTCCTGAGATGCTGCCTCCAGCACAAGCTCACAATTAGGGTGCTTCTGTAATTGCCAGCAGGCTCTCTGCGGGGCAGCACCTCACGTTTACATGGGGCTGGGACTGAACGAGGAGTAACCACCCCCCAGGTCCTCCATCTGCCAAAAAAAGCAACATGCATCACCCAAAAACAGCAGGAGGAAAGAAAATGAGCTCCCTCTGGTCTCCCCCAGGATTTTACTCAGTGCCATCTGCTTGCACCAATTCTGGAGTTACTAATGCAGCTCAGGCTCAGCTCTTCCTCTCTGGGGCTGAGGGTCCGCGTGGGATTTTTTGAGCAAAGTGGTGAAGCAGGTAATTTCCCCTCCAAACCTCCAGCAGTGGGGTAGATGGATGGATAATGGCACTGCAGGGCTCTTCTCATACACCAGCCAGGAGCCTTGAGGCACTCCCACATCTCTCCCTCCTCAAATCCAGAGGGGGGAAGCGATAGGTTGAGCTGCCCCCCAAAACCACCCAGCCACAGTGGGCTAGGGTCAGGTGGCGAGCCTTCCCCTTGAGGAGCACATTTTTCTCAGCGAAAGGGGAAGATTTTATTAAGTTAAAAGTTGAAGGGTGCAGCAGAGCAGCAGCAGCTGCCATCTTTGGGGAAGGTTGGCTCCAGCAGGTGCAGTAGCAGTCGCCCAGCTCCTCTTCCCCAGAAAGAAACCCCTTGGCTTTGGGCTCCTGCCAACTTGGGTTCTTGAAGGAGCCAAAGGACAGTCACAGAGAGAGCTCAATCATGTGGACTCTTGCCAAGGTCTCCTATTTCAAAAGTCCCAGGCAAGCACACCCGTGCAGTCTACCCCCGCAGCTCCCTCCTATGGCTTGCGTGTCTTCTCCACAGCTCCCTGGGGGTGGCACAGAGGGGAGAGTGTGGTCCTCAGCGTACATCCCAGGGGGGCTGCAGAGACATTTGGAAGAGAGGGAATAGGTGCCGAAGGTGGCTGTGTGGCCAGGAGTCACGGGGCTGGGGAGGGAGGCAAAACCAGATTCTCTTGTTCAGGTTAGAAAACGCTGGTGATGTAGTAAAAGTTTTCCCCCTCCTCTTCCCCTTCTTCCCGGGGAGGGGGGGAAAAAGTCCTCTATAAAATATAATTTTCACATATAAAATCCTGAAGAAGGTGCATGTAAGGAGCCAGTCCAAACAACGTGCTCAGGTATGCAGGCAAAAAAGGGTTCATCAAAAAAGCTTTGGGAGGGGAGTAAGGAGGCTGGGGGCTGGGCTGGATTCCTTGCCAAGGCGGTAACGGATGGGATTCAACCTCCCTCTCCTGGCAAGGGAGAATGGAGCAAATACGAAACAAGAACAGATAAACAAACAGAGAGCAGACCTAGAGGGAGACAAAAGCAGAAGTAAGTTTAGACAGGCTCCACTGAGAGCAGAAATGCCATCCCTTCTGCTCCCCCAGGAGATGGCTGGCTGGCACCCTGGCTCTCCCGGCAGGGTGACTCCAATCCCAAAGGCTACAGCTTCCAAGCAAGAGCCCGAATTGCTCCAGACAATGGGATGCCCTCATTCCTGTCACGTTGCTTCCCTCCCCAGGCAGGTGATGGTGGGAGGAGGGCTGGGTCTACTCAAGGGCTGCTCTGCTGTGCTGCCATAGGGAAACCACAGAATCACAGAATCTTAAGGGTTGGAAGGGACCTCGAAAGACCACCTAGTCCAACCACCTTGCCATAGCAGGACCACCTAGAGTAGGTCACACAGGAACTTGTCCAGGTGGGTTTTGAATGTCCCTAGAAAAGAAGACTTCACAACCCACCTGGGCAGCCTGTGCAGGTGCCTCATCATCCTCACAGTGAAATTTTTCCTTATGTCTCTTTGGAACCTCTTATGCTCCAGGTAGCAGAAACATCACCTACATAACTGCCCCCATGCTGACACTCAAGGCATGGGGCAAAAGCCAGCTTGAGAGAATGTCATGGACAACAGGAGGGCCGGGGGTGCGGAACAAGAGGATGGAAGCAAGCAGATGTGATGGGTTTGTGTGGAGCTGCTTTTGCTTGGTAATGAGGAGAGGGAGCTGCAGTGCTGTCCCAGTAAGCAGTTCTCAAAACATCCCCTTGGCTCTGAGATGGACCCATCTCCAGCCTGGCCAGGCCCATCTGGTGCCTCTGCCATCACTATTTAAGAAGGGAAATTTGTAGTGCATGGGAGGAGGTGGAAGAGTGGGACAAGATGGAGGTGACCGTGTGGGCCCCACAGTCAGAGAAGCAGAAAGGAAGGAGGAGCGCCGGACTGGGGACCCCTCTGCCACCCGTGGTGAGAATGCAGCTGTGCCCTTGCAACCCACGGAGGGCAATGGCAGGACTAGTAATTGCCAGGTGAGGTGGAGACTCCGTGTCAGAGGGGGTGGGAGATTTGGACCCCGACCCAGAGGAAGTGGAGAGGAGCTGCAGCCCTCGGGATGAAGGCATGTTGGAGTGGCCTGTGCAGGGCTGCCCACCCTGTGAGGGACCCTGTGCTGGAGCAAGGGAATGGTGAGGAGATGCCTGCGTGTCCTGAGGAGAGACAAGCAGCGGGAGCTATTGGGAAACAACTGCCTGAAACACCCATTCCCTGCCCCACTGTGCCATTTGGGGGGAGGAGGTAAAGACACTGGGATCAGGGTTCTGAGCCTGGGAAGAGGGGAGGGGTGGGGAGATGGACATCTTAAAGGGGCTGGTTGCACTTTTCATCATGTGCCCTACTCTGTACTGGTTTTGGTTGCTCGTTTCTGTTTGTTATGTTTTGGTCATTTCTTCCCCAAGTTGCGTAGTTCTGTCTTTTTGCCCCAGCCCATAGGTGGCAACTGAGCCCTCCCTGTCCTTAGGGGGTTCCAGAGGCCCTCAGTACTTGCAGCTGATCATGGTCCTTTGTTCCTAGGTGGGCCTAATCCACGACAGCAGAGAAGGAAGAGTTTAAGCCTAAAGCTTCATGAGTGAATCGAGCCAAAGGAAGTGGGGCAGCTTCCAGCCCTCTGTCCATGAGGGGCAGGCAGTCTCAGCCAGCTGCACCCTGGTGCAGGGGAGATTGCAGCATCCCCCCACTCCACTCCCTGCTCACCGTTATTCACCGCCGCTGTTGTGCAGCGCCTCCTTCTCCTGCAGAGCCGCCATGGCCAAGCGCAGGTGCTCCTTCAGCTGCTCGATCTCCCGCTCCGAGCGCACCTTGATGTGATTCAGCTCTGCATACACGTCCTGGTATTTCCCTGAGGCAAATCTCTTATCCTGCCAGGGGAGGGAGAGGGGTCAGCAGGTTTCAGCGCTGGTATTAGAGGGGCAGGCAGTGAAGCGAGCCCAGAAGAGGAAGAGCCAGCAGGTGAGGAGGGGAGAGCCAGCCCTGGGTTTGAAGCTCATCCCAATTCAGGCCAGGCAGAAAGGATTTAGGAGAAGAGCACAGAGGTAGCGCTTCCCAAACCCTAGGCCAGGGAGGAAGGTGGAGTTGCTGGTCCCGTGGGATCTGCAGCATCAGACTGAGGAGCCAATGTGGGCTTTCCATGGTTCCTACACACTGGGACCAGACGTAGGGGAAAAAAATAAACCCCACCAGAGATGCAGGCTGCTGAAAGGGCTGATCTCAGGCACTTGCACAGAAAAAAACTTAAGTGAGAAAGTTATAATGAGAAAGACATAACCTCCCAGGGCATCACTGAATCTCAAAGCCTCCTCCAGGTTCCTATTTGGCAGGAGTCTTTAAAAATCTCTCTGAAGGCACTGCTGCCAGTGGAGGGAGCAGCACACCGAGAAACGGTGCCCAAAGGAAACCCATCCACCCAGTGAGGTGACACCTATGGCAAGGGAAGGCAGGCTTCATCCAGGCTTCCCACCTGGGAAAGAAGGGCTCCTGGCTTGCTCATGCTTATCACAGAATCATAGAATGGTAGGGGTTTTAAGAGACCTCTAGAGACCATCCAGGTTCACCTCCATCAGGTCACACAGGAACGTGTCCAGGTGGGTTTGGAAACCTCCAGAGCAGGAGATTCCACACCCTCCCTGGGCAGCCTGTGCCAGGGCTCCATTATCCTTGCAGTAAAGAAGATTTTCCTTGTGTTTAAGTGGAACATTTTGTGTTCCAGCTTATGTCCATTACCCCTTGTTCTATCACTTGAGACAATAGAAAAAAGTATCACCCCATCCTCCTGACATTCACTCTTTAGGTACTTGTAAGTGTTGATGAGGTCTCCCCTCAGTCTTGTCTTTTCTTCAGGCTGAACAGCCCCAAGTCCCGCAGCCTTTCCTCATAAGAGAGATGTTCCAGTCCCCTGATCATCCTGGTGGCCCTGTGCTAGACTCTGTCCAGCAGTTCCCAGTCTCTCTTGAGCTGGGGAGCCCAGAACTGGATGCAGTACTCCAGACAAAACATAGAATCAGATGAGCCCTCACCAGGGCAGAGTAGAGGGGTAGGAGAACCTCTCTCAGCCTGCTGGCCACACTCTTCTTCATACACCCCTGAATACACACATACACCTGGGGAAAACAGCAGCAAAGTCTCCATGACATTTCCCTTATACAAGGTACAGCCACGTGCTCAGGAGCGAGCAGGGATGAGGAGCACAGGTGACAAGAGGGTTTAGCCTGAGCATCCCATCGAAACCACCTGATCCCTGCCGACACACAGCCCTGGTGCTCCCCTCCCTCCCCTCTCCGGCTGCTTTCCCAACGGCACTCGGAAAACACCCACCTTTTGCATCATCTGCAGCTCCTCCCGGAGGCACTGCACCTCTTTCTTTAGGTAAGAAAGCTCATTCTCCTTCACCCGCAGCAGCACCTGGGGCAGGGAAGTGGGGAGAGGAACCAGGGGTGACTCAAGAGCCGCCGCCTCGGAAAGGCCAGCGGAGCCTGGCGCAAGCGCGGCGGCGGCACAGGAAGGAAGGGCCAGGAGGGCTGGGGCAGGAAACAGGAGAGTCGTGGAGGGGAAGCTTGTGTACCTGCTTCCTGCCCCGGCCCCACTGCTCCATCCGGCACCCAGCTCCCAGCAGGGGCAGGGTGGGGGCAGCCCGGGGGGACCCCGTACCTCCAGCTCACAGGAGCTCCGCTCGTTGTTGTGCGGAGAGCGGTCCCCAGAGCCCCGCGACGAAATGAAGCTGCGCAGCTTCCCGATCTCGTCTGACAGGCGGGTCTGCAGCTCCTGCAGGCAGAACCACAACGACGTCAGAGGAGCCCTGTCATGGGCCTCTCTGCTGTCCTGACCCCTCCATCTTCACGTCAGCCCTGCTCCAGCTTAGACACCTCCTTGTGACCCCTTGCCCAATGGCAGTGGTGGCACCTACAACCAGCAGAGTACATTCACTAACATTTAACACCATAGTTAAGACAAGCCCATCTACAGGCTCTAACTCTTCATTATCCTTCTTTCTGATGGTAAGATCTCAGAAGGAAAGAAATACGAAGAAAAGAGGGGAGTTTTAACAGAGGAAGAAATGCTCTCTGCGGCCTCACTGGCAGGGAAAGCCCTTCTCTTGCCTGGTTTTTCCGGAGGAGCTCCTTCCCCTCCTGCTGGCAGCGCTGCAGCGTCAGTTCCCGCTCCTCTGCCTTCTGGGTGAGCTCCCCGATTTCCAGGCACTTTTGGGAATACTGCTCAGAAAGCACCTGCAGCTCCCGCTTCAGGGAATCCATGTCCAACCTGCCAAAGAGGCGCCAGCTCATCGCTGCCCTGTGACCCTCGCTGGCCCCTGGCCACCAGCACTGCCTTTCCCCCTGGCCACCAGCAGCCTCTTTGGCACAGGGCAGTGGGAGCGGGCAGGGGAGCGGGAGAGGTGTTTTCTTACTGGTGCTGCTTCTGGAGGGCATCTGGGATGGAGCTACATTGCTGGAAGCTTCGTGTCCTGCACATCTCCTTATTCATCTCCTCCCGGTGGGCTTTCTTCAGTGCCTCGATGGCTGCGAAGGGGGACAACGGGAGATGGGGCATCAGGCTGTGCCAGCTCTGGCACGTCTGGGGAAACCACACCAGGGAACTGCCTGAGTCTTTGTCGTTACAGGCTCCCCAGACTCATCTTCACAGATTTCCTTCTGCCCTCAAGGCATCCCCCACCTTCTCCAGACCCCAGCACCATCTCAATGCACCCAATGCTGCCAAGCAGACTAAAGCAGGGCAGTGTTGGAGCCCAACTGCCACCTCTGCCAGCTTACAAGAAGGTGCTGGCCCCCTCCCACTCATCTGCAGAGGCAAGACCCATCTTTATCACCTTGATTCCCGCTCCACTGAACAGCCCAAACAGCCCCTTGCAGCAGGGGTCTGAGGAGCACCAAGCTCCAAGGAGCACCAGCCTTACACTAGTAGGGCCAGCGGTGTGGCTCCAGATGACTGGAGCGACTGGTTTATGGCAGGAGACATCTGGAAGAGGCAGGAGGGACCCATCTGGGCACAGCGAGGTGTTGGTTCCTACCTGCTGCCGTGGCCGCCGCCTCCTCTGCCAGGAGCCGCTCCTTCTCCTGCCGCAAGCGCTCCAGCTCCCGCTGGTGGTGCCTCTGGAGCTCCTCCATCACTTGCTGGTGGGATGACTCCATCTCGGCCAGGCTGCGCTCGCAGGCCTCCTGCCGTGCCAGGGAACAGGACAGGTGAGGAAGGCAGGAGGGAGGGCCCGGGCCAGGGCAACCACCTGGCCAGGATGATGTTTGCCTGTGCAAACCTCACCCGAGTCCAGGGGTGTTCTGAGAGAAGGGAAACCACTTCCCAGGTGGGTCTTTTTCTTTTGAAAGTGAAGTGGCACTTTTATCACCGAACACAACCACGTGACAGCGCTGCACGTCTCGCAACTCCCTCACCCTTTGCAAAGAAAGAAACGTTCATCTTGCTCTTCTTAAAACTGAAGCAGCAAGGCAGGAATGTCTCTCCTGGGCCAAGAGTTGGAGATAAGACACCCGATGCCCCAGGCTCTCCATCACTGCCTGGCCGGAGGAGATCAACAGCGGGAACTGCAGCTCACTATCTGCCTTTTAAATGAGGCAGCATCCCCTGGAATCAATGAAAACTGAGCCTCTTCTCCTGGAAAGTGACACCCTGCCTTGCCCTCTGGCTTGACAGAGGCTGCCAAAGAGCCCCGCCAAAGCCCCATGGTTAGGGATCCTCCTCACACAGCTTGCATTCCTTTCTGACAGCTCTGAGACCAAGAGGGGATGGTTCCTTGACGGTTAAGCTCTGTGGTTAACTGGTGTTACAGCAATGCAAAGCGGTTCTCACCTCAGAGCTATGCCCCTGCTCTCCCTCCAGACACTGGCAGCATCATCCCAAGTCTCTCAGGAGGAATACCATTCCAGAGTATTATTTTAAAAAGCCAGGGCCTCTAAGACATCAGCAGAGAGCCAGGAAGCCACCACATCCCCCAACATCCCCTTGTCATTCCATTCCTTCCCCCAGTACTGAGGCAAAGGCTGATAGAAAGGGTGCTGCAACGCACTGGGGGAATGCAAGTCCTTGCTGCCTACTCCTCCCTACCAAGATGAGAGAAACTGGGAAGCTTCACAGATCGACCAAAGGAGAGGAATAGGTGAGGGATCAATTTGGGAACCTATCCTCAGATTGGCTCCAAACCTGTCAGACTTAGAGAGAACAGGGCCTTTGGGCAAAGGCTGAGTTGGGCCTCTGATGTGAAACGCTGCCCTTCTGAGCCACGTTATTAGGAAGATAAGGTGCCACTTCTCCCCATTTCTGTTGGGTTTTTTTTTTTGACCACACAAAGAGGCCTGTGAGCTGTAAATATTAAATCAAGATGACAGAGCGACTGGTAAGTGGCTGGGCAGGGTGCCACAGGACCTGTGGGTTTCTTTATCTGGGCTAGGTACAGCCAACCCACTGCCACACGCTTCGCCAGCCCCAATTTCCTTCCCTACCCTCAGGATCTTTCGACACGCAGGGCACATCCTGAAATCTGCCCAGCATGGTGGAACGGCAGCCTCCCCCCGGGAAGCCCCTCAGGATGTGACCCCCACCTTGCTTTTGGATGAGTCCATGAAGGGGAAAATAAATAAACGAAGCAAAGTGAGAGGCTGAGACACGAGCAAACTGCTTTGTGGGCTTTTCCATGTGCTGTCCCAGCAAACAAACAAGCTGTGCTGTCAAAGTGACCTTCAGGGCTTGGGCAGCTCTGGCAGGGACAAGAGCTCCCCAGGGCCCAACAGACTGCTTTCAACAAGGGATTCAGGAGCCCCTGTTGGCGAGATCCACATGTGGCATGCTGAAAACTGCCAGGGCACCTGCGGGCGGCTTGTCAAAAGGCTGCTGACCCACTCCTGTGCAGCTGACCCACTCCTGACCCCCTCAGCCCAGCATCAAGCACACACACACACAAAGCAGGGGACAGATCCTGCACTTCCACTCTAACTCTCCTCCTACTCCTCCCCACTGTTTGTCCCCTTTAAGGCCAGGCAACAAGCAACGGCCTTTATGTAATTAACATTGATTAGGAGTGGGCCCAGTTAGGGTGACCATGGCAACCCAATGATTAGCGATACCTTCTCAGACACGAGCTGGGTCCCAGCATTTCCTGGTGTGGGACTGGGAGGGAGCCTCAGGCCCTGGGTCCAGCGCCCTGCTCACCTGTGAGATGTACCCCCGGGGCACGTGGCTGTCTCCCTGGGATCTCGCCGCCTCCCGAAGGCTCTCGTTTCGGGCTCGGCATGACTCCAGCTGCGCCCGCAGTGACTGGACCTGTGCCAGGGAGGGGAGAGAGGGGTAGAAAAGTGCCAATGTGCTCCATCCAAACCCTGAGTTTAGGGATGGTGGGGGAGGATCACGCACAGCCAAGGGAGATGTCTGCTTCCCACAGGAATGGCAGTCTGCCAAGGGACCAAACCAGCAAAGTCTGCCCTAGCCTGGTAAGTGCTAGCAAGGAGAGGAAGAAACATCTCAACTTCCAGAGGTGGACTCGTGCTGGAGAAAGCCACTGCTGCATGCATAGTGAGGATGACAGACAAGCACAGGGCTCCTTTCAAAGGCTGGCAGGTGAAGCACTTGCAGCCTTGGGAGCAGCCAGAGAAGAGAGGCTACGGATGTACTCGCAGGAAACACAGACTCCATGTGAGCAGTGCCTCCAGCTAACTTATCCCGGACTAAAATGTGGCCCAGGGAACCTCTCCAGGTGCGTGAGAGTGGGTCTTTGGCTTTGCGTTACCTAGTTGCAAAAGCTCCCATGCACTGGGTGGGTGGCAAACTGAGCCAGAAACAATGAACATCTCCCCACACCTCTGCTTTTGCCCTTCTGCCGAGTCCCCTGCTGCCAGGGACCACATTAAGGGGCCACCAGAATCCCAGTTTCAGAGAGGAGGAATGCTCTCACCTCCTTTTTCAGTGCCTCGTTGCTATCTCCATGGCCTCCCTTGCTCTGGTTCAGCAGTGCTGTCAAGGGCACCCGCCGTGAGTCCTTCAAGGGCAGGCGTTCCAGCTCCAGCCACTTCTTCTCTATCTCCTCGTTCAGCCGGACGCGCTGCTCCTCCGAAAGCGGGGCTGTGGGGAGGTCCTGCTCCCCCACCTTGCGGGGAGGGTCTCCCACTGAGCCCTCGCTGCTGGGAACCCTGCCGTCAGGGCTCTCAAACCATTTCCGCCTCTCCTCCGAACGGACGGCCAGATCCCGCTCCAGCTCCTCCTGCTTGGGAGCTCGCTCAGAGATCCTCGAGCTCCCTCTCGTCCTCTGCAGGGACCCTTGATTCCCAGGGTCCTGCGGCAAGGGAGACAGCTCCACATAGTCAAAGGCATGGCGCGGCCCATCCGCCTTCCAGTGACCGCCCTTGGAGTTGGCCTCGGAGCCCAAACCCGAGCGCTGCTGCTCCTCTGTTCGCAGTGAGCCCTTCTGGGGGATGCAGTTGTGGAAGGAGTTCTCCTTATCACAGTCAGAGAGCCTGAAACCAGAGAGGCGGCCCGTGAAGGTGAAGCACCATGTAGGGAAAGGATGTCAGCACAGGCACTGCCAACTGTGCAAGGCTCAGCGGTCGCTCGGCTCAGCTTTGCAAAACCCCACCCCAAGAACGGAGCTGGGCTTGTAGCATCCCATCCCTCAGGGAAACAGGTTCCTCCACAGGGTGGGGAGGATTCACCCTGGTTCCAGACCTGCTGGTGGAGAAACTGGGCTAAACTAATGCGGCGAGGCAAAAAGCAGGCGCAAGAGCGGGAGCCATCGGGGTCTCAATCCGTGCCACTACCTGGTGTAGTCAGGCCTTGCTCAGGAGGACTGGAGGGCAGGGCTGATCTGGGAGTGGATGGATTTCCAGCAGGGCATTCCCCACCCCCACAGGGGAGAGAGGCAGGAAAAAAGAGGAAGAGGAGAAGCGGTGCAGGGCAGCTCTTACTTGGTAACATCCGGAGCGCTGACTGGGCGCACGTTTTTCCTCAGGGCCTCGATCCAGTTGCGTCGGATGCCTGAGGTCATCGCTGACAGGGTGAAGACGGCATCCTTCGTCTGCCAGGGGGACATGATGGAGGCCCCCTCAACACCCAGCAGAGGTGTAGGCAGCTCCCACCCACTCACCAAGACCCACAGGCACTTGCTCACATGGGTGATAGACAGTGTTAGAGAGGCCAACTGCTGTCTTCAAAAGCTCTTAGGGCCAGGTGGAGGGGTAGGAGTGGAGACACGCTCTTTGCAGAGAAGCCTGTTACACATCCTCCATGAAACCACCTCCAAGCGAAGGCAAAGGAAACTTTGCTGGCACGTTTGGCCAAAGGTGAGCTGGTACAAACCAGCTGTTCAGGCACTGGGAGCTGGGCATTAGCGTTGGGGTACTGTAGCAGGCCATAGGGAAACCCAGACTGTGAAGTGCCCAGCCTTGCACACCCACAGAAATTGTGCTGCCTCAGCTGGCACCTCCTGCTGCAAGTAGCCAAGGACAGGATTCCACTGGGGCCAGATGGAGGATACAGGCTGTTACTCAGAGCATGGTCAGCCAAGCTACACTGAGATCCACAGCGCTAACCACTCCCTCCCTGCGGCTCTAGAGAAGTTGCCTGGGCCAACAGATCAAGTAAACACTCCCAGCGTTTAGCTTGGCTCCTGGGACGCCTCCAGCACAGCTTTCGGCCAACCCTGTAAAGCCGCTTCCTCCTCCTCCTTCCTTTGCAGGTGGGCAGCACTCGTGTCCCTGCCACCTACATGCTGCCAGGCCACCATCCTGGCAAAAAGCTTGCCTCTTGGCAAGAGGCATGAGCAGGGAGTATTCCCATGTGGTGTCCCTCAGTGCCGCCGCTCCGCGGCCATGCGCTGCCAGGCACTCACGTGGATCTGGAAGCCATAGTTGCGCTGCACTGCGAACTCCGTCACATCTGTGCAGGAGCGGAGGTCGATTTCTCCATCGAGGTCATCGGCCTGCAAGCACAGCCACTCGCTAGGACACCAGTGCAAACCCAGCTCTGACAGAGCCCCCATCGTTTGTCCCTGCCCTCCCCCACAACAGCTCTGCAGGAGCCAGTCTCAGCTCCCTGGCACAGCGTGGTCTTTTAACCCAAGGGACAGCCAGCAGTATGGATGGATGGACGGACAGATGGATGGAGAGCACCCCTTATGCCCAGCCACAGGACCAGGCCTTCTTTTCCCACCACTGACAGCCCCTCAGGCTTCACCACCCCAGCAGCCCGCCTTCAAACATCCATCTTCTTCATAATCCCTTGGCAAAGAGTAGCTCGCCACCTCCAGTGCCTTTCAGGGAGTGTGCTGGTCACTCCAGGGCTGTGCTCCCCCCTTAGCCAGGAAGGAAGGATGGGCTGGAAAAGGGCTGGCCATACTTACCTCCTCTGCGTTTGAATCCCGGTAATACCTCAGGCTCGAGTCGGTCAGCACAAACCAATGCTTCTTCCACTGCAGGCGGATCAGGCAGGGGGACGAGAGGGAAGGGAAAAGACAGGAGGGAAACGGATAGGCAGTTACCAGGGGAAGCGTAGGAACAGGGAGGGATGCTCTGCGCTCTGACCTCTTGGTTTTCTCTTCCCCCTCCTCCACGTCCCTTCCAGCTCCCCCTCGCACTCCTCAGTTGGCTGGGAGAGGGGCGCTGGGTGAACCTCTGTGCCCGCACACAGAACAAGGCACCTCCACCAAAGGCCCTCCCCATTGCCTTTCTTGGAAGGGAAGGAAATTGTCTGCTCACCGGGGGATCTCTAGCAACAAGGGCTAAGTGAAGAGGCAGACCCCTGCCTCAGCTTACCTCTCCTGGCTCGTCCAGGATGGACATCCATCCCTTCTTGAAATTGAGGAGATCTGGCTGGAGAGGAAAGGAACAAAACACAGGGTTAGTGTTTTGAAGCGACCCACAACAGTGCTTTTCATGCCAAGGGGGTGGAAGACAAGTCCCCAGTGACAGAATGACAGTGAGAACAGTCCAGAAAGTCACGGGGCAGTAGGACCCAGCAGTGAAGGAGAACCAGATTTGGCTCTCAGCAGCAGGCAGTCATTCCGGTAAGAGGAAAGAGGAGATAGGAAAGAGGTTTAAAAAGCAATTAAGGCAGCACAGAGGTTACCACAAGGTGCCTCAGAGTTATTTATCCAGAGAGGGGGAGGTGAAGGAGAGCAGGCAGAAGGGAGTGCTCCACCGCCATCGGCAGGGTTTGCCACAGAGACGGAGGCAAAGCTGCCAAGAACCAGATATGCCTTGTCCAAACCCTGCCTGTCCGTGCCCCAGAGCTACGTCCACCCGATAACTTCACCACCGATCATTTATTAAAGACACAAGTAGCTCTCTGCAAAACCACAAGCGTACAGGAGGCAATGCAACAGCTGTGAAAACATGCTGCCTTTAAACAACGTGCCCCAGGGTAGAGATGAAATCAGAGTTGTAACCAATGCTTGATCCTCTGTGAGACTCAATCTAGTTCCTCTCTTACCCAGCTCTTTCTGCTCCCCCTCCCCGCTCCTGAGCCTCTCCTCTGCTCAGCCTCGGCCACAGCTACCAAAGAACAGAACTTCACCCCCTGATAGAAAAGGTTTCCCCCCGCTCCCCGCCTTCTCCGAACCTCACACCACTGGTGCGGCATCCCAACCAGTTTATCTCCTTCCCAAGGTGGAGCACCAGAGAGCTGACTCAGGGGAACTGCTCTCCCTGGCTTTGCCATCAGCCAAACAAGCTCCAGCTGGTCCCTCCTCCGAGCCCTGTTGGCTCCAGAGATGTTGCACCACCAAGTAATTCAGTCCAATACCTCTTCTTCCAGGGAAGCCACAGTTTGACAATCTGCCTCTCCTTCTGCAGCCGGACCCAGCGGGGACAACTGCTGGAGAGGTGATGGTGCCAGAGCTCAACCGCACCTCACTTTCCAGCCCCAGGGAAGCCACCAGCAGCCCTCACATGCCGTCACCACCATCACCTAAGACCTAACTAGCAACAAGGGGTGGCTCAGCGGGTCAATGGCCGCTCGACACGCCTCAAAGGAGACGAGTAGCTGGCCATAGCTACCTCACAAGCCCAGCTCCCTGGCCATCCAGCTGGGCCGAGCTTCCCTTACTTTCACCTCCTCGCGCTGCTGCTCTTGGGTTACGCCCAAGGCTACAGGGTGGCAAGAGCTGAGTATGTGCTGACCTGCTCTAGCTACTGGTTCAAGCAGACACGGGGAGGCCAGCCAAGGGGAGAGTCATCGGCTGCTACAGCTTCAGGATTGGTCAGAAGTGACTAATGGCAGCGCTGAGCTGCCTGGGAAGGGAGGGAAGCCGGAGCAAAAGGATGCTGAGGCCTCCCGGCCATTACCTCCCATTGAGGTGACAGGCACTGCCAGAGGCAAGAGACAAGGGGAATGCACTGGTCCCCATCCCTACAGAACCTGACGTCCCGCTGTCCCTGCTGCCGCCCTGAATAAAAGGGCCCCGAAAATTAATTCCTTCTCCATGGCAGCAACTCCACCCTTTTCCCCGTTATTCCTTCCAATCTAGTGACTTCAGCTCCAGCTCTGAACTGGGAGCGGCGGGAGGGAAGGAAAGGAGGCAAAACGTCAAAGCTCAACCTCCCCCTCTCCCGGGACGCACGTGCACTCGGCAGGAGAGAGCGGGGCAGGCTCTGCAGAGGCAGGAAAACAACGTAAGGGAGACAGGGAGCAAAAGGACTCCTGGCTGGGGCTGTCGTACGGATCGGCTGGGTCTCGTCTTGTGAAGGGTTTACAGTCACAAAGCACTAGGTGCCAAAATGACACACGGTAACAGGATGTAGGACGCTCAGGAAACCGGCACAAAGTCCTGCCAGAACTGCTGCCCCCGATGTGGTGCTGGGGCCAGAAAACCCTCCTGGAAGGCTTCTCCCAAGCGGGCAAACTGCCGAGGGCCCATGCCAGCCCCATTTTCCCTGTCGTCCTGAGATGCAGGGCAGCAGCTCTGGAACTGTAGTGGAACTATTCTTGTCATAGCAAGGCCAGTACCAAAGGACAAAGTGCTTGAAGCCACTTTTTTTTCCCTCCCCACAACCAAATCCAGCTTCCTCATCCGGCATAAAGAGCTGGGGGTATCGGCAGGAGATAGAGCGCGGTTCAAACTGAACTCTCCATGCAGAGGAAATGGCTCAGCAGTGGGAGGAGGAAATGTCCAGGAAAGCCGAACCGCTGGGAGAGATCCGGGTGCCGGAGGTGCAAGGATGTGGCAGGATGCACCCCCGTCAGGGCTCTGCACTGCAGCTTGTGGTTGCAGATGGCAAGGCTTTGGCTTCGGGAGGTGGCAGCAGCAATTTTTGCCTGCTAAGGGCACCAGAGTGGGTCCCAAGCAGCCAGGGACATAGGTGACATAGTCTGGAAGGACTGGTTTACAACAGCAGGTTAAGGAGAGGTTGCTGCCTGCTCTGGTTGAAGAAGGGCTACAGGGGAGGTGATAACAGCCTGCAAATATCTGAAGAATGTAAACACCAAAGAAGGAAAGGAGACGGGGTGGGAGCGAAAGAATGGCTCCTGGGTGGTACAGAGGCGCTGGGATGCAGAGGCTGAGGGGAAAAGGATGAGGGCTGAGAAAGTTCAGTGTCCACAGCGAGGATGAGATAGCCAGGTGTGCTCCTTCCATCGCCAGCCTCTGATATTGCCATGCCTCCTCCTTTTCCTGCTCCCAAAAGCTCCTTGGGACCCAAGGTCCTGGAGCACCGCTTTCTCTCACCTCCGAGAGGCTCTCAGCTTCCCGGAAAGCACAATGTCTCCTCTCCCCAAAAACGGAACCAGCTCTACAAGGCTCGGGCCTCAGGCCAAAACACAAAGCAAAACCACTCCACCGCTCAGTTTGGTGAAAGTAAAACCGCTCCCAGGCTGGAGCACACACGCAGCTCCCCAGTGTGTAGGTGCTGCAAAAGCCAGTGGCTGACAGGCTCTCCCTTTCCCACCGCCTCCGTGTGAAACGCCGGCGGGCACAGCCTGGCCTGTCACCTCCATTACCCCACTCTGCTCAACAGCCTCCCTCTCCGGCTGGCAGCCGCTCGCACCGGGGAGAGCCGGCCCCGGGGGTGGGACGCACCCTGTCCCAACACCGTATCTGGTTCCCGTTGGGAGCCGGAGCTCCCCACGCCCGGCGGGGCCGGGAGGGGGCCGCGGATTTCGGTTCCGACCGCGGCCGAGGGTGCGCTGAGCTCCGCGGCCCTCAGCCCCGGCCACGCTCACGCCCAGCGTTACCGATGTCTATCTAGGTGCGCCGGTGCCCCCCGGCAACCAAGCGACCGAGCGAGGGCCCGGGAAGGAAAGGGAGCGCAGCGGTGATGAGGAAGCGAAGCGAGGAGGCACCGAGCCTCAGCCACGGCCAGAGTCCCCCTCTCCATGGAAGCGGCGGGCGCTGGGGCGGGCTGGGAGCGGCGGGCTCCCGGGGAGCCGGCGGCTGACAGCTAGAAGCCCACCCTCCATCCTTTCCCGGCCCCGCCGGGCACCCCCACGGGCCGGCCGGGCGGAGGAGCCCTCTGCCCCCCAGCCTGCAGCCCACCCCCGCGGGCCGGTCCGCACTCACCGTCATGGCGGGGGCTCCGCGGCCGGCGGCGGGGCCGGGGCCGGGGTGGCGGCGGGGCCGGGCGCTGGTAGCCAGGGCGGCGGGGCGGCTTCAGCGGCCGGGCGGCTTCCGCGGCCCCACCATGCCCGCTCCGCCGCCCGCCCCGCGCTCGTTTCAATTAGAAGAGAAAAAACACAAACCAACCAAAAACAAACGAAAAATAAAAACGGGGAAAAAGAGAAAAGGAAAAAAAAAAAAATCCCCCTCAAAATCCACCCCAAACCAGCCCCCAAAAAACTTTTCTTTCTTGTCCTTCAAACTTCCTGGGAGGGCCCCGGCAGGCCAATGGCAGCCGCCCCCGCCGCCCCGGCCGCCCGCAGCCAATGGAGCCGCCGAGCCCCACGGAAAGGGACGCGGGGGCGGCCCCGGGACGGGACGGGACGGGACGCGGTCGGTACGGGGGCTGAGCCACGTTTTCCTCCCTCCCTCCTTCCCCGCTGGACCCGGGCAAAGTTGAAGCTCGGGGAGGGATGGGCTGAGCCGCTGCCGCCCCAGGAAGGGACCGCCGGGAGCCCTGCGTCCTGCTTCAGGCAGGGCTTTTATTTCAGGCAAGGATTTTGCAGCAGTCCCATATTGTGTGTACAGCACACATCAGGGTCCTCACCTTCGCTCCTGAAGCTGCTCGGATTTATCCCCTGCGACCCCCCTAAAATAGGGATTTGTGGTAGCAGGTAGAGGAGGTACCTCTGGTGCCTCTCGGGAAGCCACAGCTGGCATTGGGAAGGGAGAATTGCTGGAGAGGGTCCCAAAGGAAAAGGGGCAGGGGGCTGTGCATCACAAAATGCCAGGCTCCATAGTAAGGCAAAGTGAAGATGCCTGGCCCAGAGCTGAGTGCTGAAGAAACATGGAATAGGTGAGGTGAACAAGGAAGCAAGGGAAGAGGTGTCATCCATTTAACGTTTCAGAGGCCTTGGGGAACCTCCTGCCTGGCTGCAGTTTGTCCTTGTATAAAGCACAAAGCTGGGCTCTACCAGGGGACAACCTGGCCAAGAAGACTGACGCACACTGAGAGGGACAGAGGCAGGGGCTCAGGCCCAGCTGCCAGCAGCATGGGTTCCCGGGACAGCTTTTGCAGCCTTCCAAAGCCACTCTTGCACCATTTTTGGTATCCTAGGAATGCTGACACAGTTGACCTTATCTTCTTTCATGCCACTAAAGCCTGCTTCATCCCCGTAAAACCCTCAGTGCCATTGTACCATTGGGCAATCACAAAGGGAAGGAAAGCAGCTATGCTGAGATTTTAGTCTCAAGTCTAGTTTCATCCACTCTGTCTTTTAAAAAAAAAAAAAGGCTCAGTGCCTCAGCTCCTCACCTGAGAAATGGGCAAAGGGAAAGAGGGGTAGTCAGTGAGTGCAGTGCCCAGGTCATGGGAAGGCAGCACCACGCTGAACCTGTCCAGATCAAGTGCTGGAGACGCAGGTGCTGCCTGCAGTGGCCTCCAGGAAAGGGCAGCTGCCCTTCCTCACAACTCCCAGGGCCTGGTCCCTACCTTGTTGTGCTTCTCACTGGCATTCGAATGTGGCTGCGGGCTTCGTGAGGTGCTGATGTTGCCCTGCGGTGTGAAGGCACCTCCACCCAGCTGGGGCTGCAAGGGGAGAAAGCATGAGCTGAAGCCACGAGGGCTTAGTCATTCCCTCAGTTTCCCAGATCCAAGCATCCACCTCCCAGCGTGGTCCGGGGTGGAAGCATCCTCTCTCCTCTCTGCCCAGGCAGAAGAAGATCCAGGGGAACCAGGGTGCACAGAACTGCAACCCAAGGGACCCATCCACTCTGTGCTTGCCCATCACCTCCAGCTCCTGCCCTACTCACATGGTAAACGAGAAGCCTCTTGTTCTCCAAGTCATTTTCCAATGGCTTCTCTGGGTTGTCTGTGTCTTGGGCGTGCTCAAGGCCCTTCCAGTCTTCCTCCAGCCGCTGTGCTGGACTCTCAGGCCTTCTCCAGCTGTCATCGGGCCGTAGTCCAACATCCAAACATTTAGCAGGGCTTTTCCAGTCCCTTTCCAGCTGGCGCATCAAGTCTGCATGGCACACGGGCTTCTCTTGGCGCTTCCAGTCCTTCTCCCAAGCCTGTCCGGGTTGGGCATTGCCCCGACTCCTCCAGTCCTGCTCCGGCGGTCGCGTTGGGCTTGAGGGACGCAGGGGCTTCCCTCGGCCTCTCCAGTCACTACCGGCACCCTTCCCGGGGTGGGAGGGCGGCAGCTTTTCCCGGAGGCTCCGCCAGCCACATTCGGGTGGCTTGCCGGGCCCCCTGAGGTGCAGTGGCTCCCCCGACTTCGCCCGCTGCCTCTCTGCCCCCCGCCCTGGGCTGGGAGGGGAGGTCTCCTTTTGGCTTCTCCACGTGCCGCTCTCCGGACGTCTCCCGGGACTGAGGGACCGTGGCGGCGGCCCTGCTCGGCTTAGCACACTGTTCCCAAGGCCCGTGGGGTGCAGGGAGTCCCCTCGGCTCTTCCGCTCCGGGCCTGGGCCTGTGCCACCGGTCTGCCAGGTGGCTCGGCCCCTCTCTAAGGTCGCGGTGCGGCTGGGCTCCCCTCGGCTCCTCCAGCTTTTCTCCGCTCGCCAGGGAGGGCTCACGGGCTCTCCTGCCTTCCTCTCCGAGCGGTGAGCTGGGCTTGCGGAGCGTGGGCTCCGGCTGCCCCTCTCCAGCAGCCTCCCAGGGCTGGCGGAGCGTGGGGTGTCCCCCCAGTTCCTGCTGGCCTTCTCAGGGTGTCGAGCCGGGCTGGGGGAACGCAAGTGCTCCTTGGGGTCTCTGCTGCGCTGCTCGAGGTGCCAGGAGGGACGCTGACCCTAGGGACATGGGGGAAAGAGTTTTTAAGAGAGTTCTCTTAAAAGAACATATATGCTGGTGAAAGGAAACAAAACGGGACTAGAGCTGGGAGACGGTTTGATTAAATAGTCCCCCGGACAGCAATTGCAACCGATGCACAGAGCCAGCCCGTACTGAAGAGAAGCCACTTGGGTGAAAGGGCTGCTGCCGTTTAAGAGACAGGAGTCCTAGTCCACAGCAGGAATAGGTGTGGGAATAAGGGGAAGGGCAAGCAGGGGAGTTAAAGAGAGAAGCAGGTGGCAGAAAGGGAGGAAAACGTGGCAGCAAATAGCAACCCAGATTGAGGATCTGGACTGGCTGCGCAGCCAAGCCTCACCTCTCTGGGCAGGCTGGGGCTGGACTGCCTCTGAACTGGGCGGCCTTTGCTGGGTGGCACCGGAGTCTTGCCATCAAGCCGATCCACGCGGCCCTCCTCCAGGGCTTGGAAGGCCTCCAGGGTCTCTGACTTCCTGAGGGCAGACACAGTTTGTCCAGTTGCTACCAGGCTCAGCTCAGAGGCAGAGCCCCTTGCCTAAGCGTCCTCGAGGCTGACCTCACAGACATGTCTTCTTCACACAATTCATTAATATGTCCATCTAGTGCTTCACATCCCACCCACCTGCCCAGGATACTTCCTTGGTCCCTGTTTACAGCCACTCTCACTTCTCCAGCCAAGACCCAATCAGCACTGGGTACTTCTTGGCATCCCCTGTCCTCTCCTAAACGGCTCTTGTAGTGGCACCCTGGATCCCTGGGCAGCTATGAACACTGGGAGTGGGGACTACCTCTTTCCTTCCCCCTTTCCATGGCTTGCCCTACTCCACAGCATATCCAGCAAGCTTCCAGGAGGTGGCTGTGAGGAATAGGAGGGTAGGCTGCTTTCTCTACATCCAGTGGCGCAGCTTCCCTGCACCTTCCCAATGGTTTCAGCTGCCTGCGGGGGAGCTCGCAGGTCAGGAGGTGCTAAATCTAAACCCAAACCCAACCTTTGCTTTAGGAGAAATTTAAAAGCAGCTCACAGCTGAGCTTCGCCACCTAAGTTCTGTGCTCTCAATGGGGCACAGCAGTGCTTTGGAGGTGAGGGCTGTGACCCCAGCTGTGACCGATGCGGAGAGCTGTTGCTTCTCACCTGCGTTCACAGCCAAATATCTTCTCCACCTCCACCCGGCCGGGGCTGAGCGTGCGGGAGCCGTAGCGGTCAACAGCTTCCCGCTGGCCGAGACGCTTGGGCTTGGGCAGGTCTGCCAGCACCGTGTACTCCTGCCTCTCCAGCACGTGCCGCCCGTCCGTGCCCCCGCTGCTGGCGGGGTGCCCACGGGGCTCCCGGCTTCGGGAGCCCACAAGGTGCCCGCCGGCGCCCGCTGGGTTGTAACGGGCCGGCGAGGAGCCGCCAGTGGCACGCGGCGGGGAGGCTGCCCAGGGAGGGTCGGGTTTGCGGTGCTTCGGCCAGCTCTCCTCGGGCTTCTGGCTGGCGGGCCGGCGCTCTGGGACGGGGAGAAGGCCGTTACTGGGGGAGGCACGAGCGACGCGGGATGCCACCACGTCCACGGCAAAGCAGGTCTTCGGAGGAGAGCTAGAAACGGTCCAGGAGGGCAGAGATAAAACCCAGACTCCCTCCAGACAGGGTGGGAGCACAGGGACACAGCACCACCAGCCGAGGGCACCCCAAACCATGCAGACAGAACACCCAGGAGACCCACAGTTCACAGCCAGCACACACAGAGATGCCACCTCATGGGCTCTGGGCCTCACCCCTTTGCAGGGTGCCTGCAGAGGTGTTGAATGCCTCCCGGGACCAGAACTGGGTAAATAGAGGCTAAATCTAAATAGAGATTGGCCATGAACTTCAGAGACCCCTGAGTGGAAAGCAAACCAGAACTAGGATCTCACACGGGGGCAAACTAAGTGTACCTGCTTTCAGTGGGCAGATCTCTTTCCTAAAGCCCTGGGCCTCAGCTCTCACCCAGGATCCAGAGGGAACGGGCTGAGCCCACCTGGGCCTGTCTGCCTGCAGGGCTCGTGGCCGCACCTCCTCCTTGAGGCCCACGTAGTTCATCATGTCCCATTTGCCTGATCCCAAAGTGTTGTCCCACAGTCGGGTCATTTCCCCGTCCTGGGAGACAAGATAGGGAAAATCTCTGCAGTGGAGACTGCTAGCTTTTGTAGGTTGGAAGGGAGTAAGAACACATCTAAGAAGTTACAGACTGTTCAGACCAAAGCTGCTGGTAAAAAGGAACCAGGAGAGAAGCTGGGTGAGCATAAGACAACCCCAGCCCTACATCAATGGGTATGGCAAGAAACAATGCAGGGAAGTCCAAATGAGGGAATCCAAGAGCAAATCTCAACTGCCCTTTGGCAGAGAGATTCCTTTGTGGGGACTAGGGGTCTCAGACGATACCCCTTGCATCTCAGGACTTTCTGAACGTGCCCAGCAGAAGTGGCATTGAAGGCCCGAGGGGGCTGGAGAGATCAAAATAACCCGAACCACAAGAGATCCCCATCTCACCCTGGCAAACGTGGAGGTGGCTTCAGCACAGGCGCTGGGGTTGGTGCCGGTTTCTCTGTGCTCACCCTCAGCTCCGGGGCTGAGTGGGGGATATCCCCTGTTTTCGTGCCAGCTGTGAGGCAGGGAGAGAGGACAGCTGGTGGTCAGCACAGCCCAGAGAGCTCAGAGGTGGATGGCAGCGCCGGCAGTCCAAGCCACACCATATCTCTGTCCACTGGATGGGCAAAGGCTGGCCAAAGAGCCTACCCTGGGACCATCTGCCTTGCTCTAGAGGCAGTGAGAAGGAAGAATACTTTTTTTGGTGGCCCCCTGACCTCTCCTGGGACAGCCAAGAAGAACCCAGTTAAAGGGCACGGCGCAGAGAGGTTGCGCTGCTCTTTTTCCCAGGCACTGGTGTGAGCACGGGGAAGAAGGCACCTGATCTTCCCCCCAGCTCGCCTTCCCGCTGCCCCCGCTCCGTCCTTCCCGCCGAGGGGGCTGGTTGGAGCTGCTGTACTCACCGCTCTGCTGCCTCTGCCGGGCCCACGCACACATACACCTCGCACTGTGGGGCTAAAATGTGGAGGGCGTCCCAGGGCCCACCGGGCTCCACCTCGCTGCCGGCATCGCGCCCCACCACCTCCACAGCATGCTCCTGCGGGGAACAAAGGCGTGCGGGGCTGCTGTCAGCACGATGAGGATGAGGAGGAAGGCTGCTCTTCGGAAACATCCGCTGCTTCTACCTCCTCCTAGAACAGCCTGGTTCTCTGGGGCTCTTGGTGTCTCTCCCAGCCCACTGTTGAGATTTTTCTCCTACTTCAGGAGGCCAAGCGTGCTCCTATTTGATGCTGAGTGATGCAAGCATCCCAGTGACAGCTCACGTGGATGAGGGCTCAGGGAAACTGACTTTCCCCTACGCTGGCATTGATGCTGCTGCTGCTGCTCTCCCTTGCCACCCGGATAGCCTGGGGAGAGGTAACGGAGCCGAAAGGGAGGGAGGTTTTTGAGGTGAAGGCTGCAGCCCCACCCCTACCTCTCTCTGTCAGGGCTTGCAGGCATCTCAGCATCCTCCCCGGCCCTGTTGTTACCTGCGGGGCTTATGAGCAGCAGTGGGGGAGGCCCTGGAGATCTGGCTGTCCGGGCTGCCTTCCCTCCAGCATCTCACCCACGCCGGGATTCGCTCAGAGATGACAGCTCTGAGCAGATCACAGGCAAAAGGCTGAGGTAACCTTAGAGGGCCTGGGGCCAGGGCGAAGAGAGGGAGAGGGCAAGAAAGAGAGAGGGAGGTTCATTACTATTTTATTATCCCAGGCCAGTGGCTCCTGGAGGAGGGTGAACAACACGAAACCCTCTGTGAACATGAAACCAGCTGTCACCCGGTCGGAGGCAGCCAGGCAGCTTGTGCCTCTGGCCCTATGCCAAAGGACCGCATTGGGTCGAGGTATCCAGAGCCCAAAGTCGTGTGAGATTTATCCCCTTCCCGCCTTCCCTCCCAGGAACAGCTTGCTGCAACTGCCCCAGGGACAGGACTCAGCCAAGGGCTACATGGACATCTACCAGGACCATATTTCAGGTGAGTCAGGCTGTAAATACCAGCAGGCATCAAGCAGAGTAATAGTGCATCCCTGCTCTGTCAGTGTCTCCTTTGCTCCTTGTAGCTTTGCATCTCTGACACCCCTGCTTTCCCTTCCAGGATCTATGGAGCCCCTTATACCTGCTGTCCAGTCCTTCTCTGCTAAGGTGGCTCCCAGCTCTGACCTGGGCAGATTCACATGCCTGAGAAGACTCTCTCCTCTCTCCTCATGCAGCTTTCCCCTAAAGACATCTAAGAAGCCTGGCTGATTCTTTCTCTTACAGATTTCCATCTCTACAAAGGCACCTGGAGTCCCAACATGGAACAAAGGGGCCCTTAATTAAGTATTCATAGCCTCCAGGTGGGATGGAAGAGCTCACCTGGGTAGTGTGCTGGTGAGCCCCTGCTGCTCTAAAACAGTGCTGGCACAGGCCCTTTGCAAATATGTTGGCTTCAAAGTTCATGCAGGGCACATCCTCTACTGGACCAGACATCCTCCACAGCAGGGACGAACATCTGATGGGCTGCTGTCTGGTAGAAGCCAGGAGGAAAAGGAGGAAGGAACAGCAGCAGACCAGAGCTTAAAGTCTCACAGCATCAGGCTCCTGTGGAAGCAGGAATGTTATTCCAGACTGAAGTTTGCTGGCAATACTGGAGTCAAAGGGCATCCAGGTACAAGGTGAAGAGTATCATCAATATAATTACAGATAACAAAAGGTTATGCTAAAGCAGGGATGTCTTTTAGAAGAGGGCACTGCACTGCACCCTCAAATGGCTGCTGACACCCCCCAGTCTGGAAGCCCCTGTGAAGAGAGGGAAGGATGCTCACGTCCTGCTGTTTTGTTTGATGGAAGTTTTCTTCCTTCAAGGTCTCTTCAAAGGCATAGAAAGGAAACCCTTCTTCTTGACTATGTTGTTCATAAAGGTATAGCTATAAGCAGCTTATAAAATTTGTAAATTCACTGAGACTCTCTTATTGTTGATCCCAATAAAATTTCTGAGACTTATAGGACAGTCAATTGCAAAACTGTGATGGGCAACAAGCATTACTAGCACGACTGCTGGGCTCTACACTCCTGCCCTGGCTTTTTGCAAGCATCCTGCCCACCATCACCAACTCTGTCCCACAGGGTTTAATCCTTGGATTCGAGGAGGTAATCTGTGCTACAAGGGCTCTACTTAATTTCCCTGGAAGAGGCAAAAACAGGACAGTAAATCAGTGTGGGACAAGTCCAGCATCCCTGATGTGAACATGCCATCACTCCCCTAGGCATGGACACTTGAGTCAGAGCAGGTGGTCAAGGCTATGGCTGCCCACCAAAACAACCAGAGCCAATTGCCAATGCCAAAACTAAGCTATACTTTGCTTGTCAGTACACTCATTTCTGATACAGCAAATCGCACTGGTGCCTCAGTACCCTCATTTCCCATACAGCGAGCTACACTAGTGCCAAACTTGCAGCCTCCCTCCTCACACTGGGGCATGCTTCTTGACTCACTCATGCAAAAATACCAGAAAAAAGCCTAGGCACTCACCTGCCAGGGATGCAGCACGGAATACCCCAACAGCACTGCCCACACTCCCTGCTCACAGGTTGCTACCCATGGCTGAAACCCATTGCATCCTGCTGCCTGATGGGCAAATCATTGCCCTCTACATCCCTTGTGGCCTACTGCCAGGGTAATGCTGGGGGCCTCTGCCATGCAGGCATGCAGCCAGCCACGCTCAGTGCTCCCAGTGCCCCCCAGTACCTCAGTCTCCCCATGGCTCCCAGCACCGCGCCGCCCGCCGAGCTCCCGGCCTGAATGAAGCCGGCCGTGGGAACGGCGGGGAGCGAGGCCCCGCCCCCGCGCTCTCATTGGCTGCCGCCCAGCCATGATTTGAATATCGCGCTCTGAGTGGCTGGCGGAGGAGCGGCGCCGCGGCCTCACGCGTGCGGGCACCCACGTGTCGGTGGCAGCGGGCGGGGATCGACCCTGGGGGCCCCGGGGCTGGGGACGGGGCACCGGGCTGCGGATCACACCTCGGCCTCTTCCCTTCACTAAAAGGCCCCCGGCAGCATCACCCCAGGGGCCGGTTAACCTGAACCTTAAAGAGGTGCTAAAGTCTCCCCTGAATCCACAAGGTGTCTCAGAGAGGTTTGGCTCACCTGAGCTTTACCTGACTGAGCCTCGCTATTCCCAGCAAAATATGCCTAGCATCGGTCCTCCGTTGCTCTTGTTACAGTTCAGCTTCTTTCTCTTCCCTGGTGCTCTCCTGGTGAGCATTAAAAAAAGGTTTAATTTCACTTTTTTGTTAACCCATTGAAGGCGGTTTGCAATCTGCTCTTCAAACCTGCCTTTCCCAGACAACCCTGGTTATTCAGCAACATTACTCCCCTTAGTCCTCAGAAGTCCTTGACACTATCCCAGTAACATTCTCCCCTGCTTCTTTTCAGGAATACGATGTAGGAAGCAGCAGTGAGACTGGGCTGGGTACATCAAAGCTACACCTGAAAAGCCCACGGAAAGGGGAGCACACAGGCAAGCTGCTGGTTCTCTGCCTTTTGGAGCAGCAGCTGCACTAGCATGTTGATTTTTTCAAGGACCTTCTGGTTGGAAACAGCCATGTCCTGAACCACTGGAACTTATTTGTGAGCAGTTGGGTGGTGGAGGAACCAACAAAAACACTCAAATTCATCTGAAAAACAAGGGGAAGCAGCAAACAAGTCACAGTATGAACTGTGATGTGTCTGGCAGAAACTTGATGCACTAACTCACATTCAAGAGCTCATATCCTCAGAATCATGGGATCACAGAATGGCAAGGGTTGGAAGACACCTCTAGAAATCATCCAGCCCACCCCTCTGCTAAAGCTGGTTCACCTCCGTCAGGTCACACAGGAACGTGTCCAGGTGGGTTTGGAAACCTCCAGAGCAGGAGACTCCACACCCTCCCTGGACAGCTTTGTACCAGGGCTCCCTCATACTCACAGCAA
Organism: Colius striatus; assembly: GCF_028858725.1. Taxonomy (NCBI): domain Eukaryota; kingdom Metazoa; phylum Chordata; class Aves; order Coliiformes; family Coliidae; genus Colius; species Colius striatus. The sequence goes on along the minus strand of NC_084759.1, from coordinate 152,632,035 downwards.
AGAAGTTTTCCCTTGTGTTTCAGTGGAACTTTGTGTGTTACAGCTTGTGTCCATTACCCCTACACCCCAAGGGTGGCCCGACTGCTCACCGGGTGCATAACAAAGACGGCAGGGCTAGGGATGAGTCAGTAATTTACATTACAAAATGCAGCTCCCATCGATCACGTGGAGAAACCAATCAATAGCACAGCTAACAATCCTGATGGGTGACACCGTATAGGATTTAATGGTTCTGTTCTCAGTTTTTCCATATGCCCTTTTGGGTTTTTTTAAACATGAAAGCACAACCTCCAGCAGGAACTGGAAGCTTTCAGATTTTGGCTGACACTTGAGAAAGAGTCAGAAGTTATTAGGGCCAGTAACACTGCAAACTAAAAGAGAGGTTTTTCTAAATCACCCAGTGGGCAAAATAACAAACATTGAAGCACTGCTGCTGAGGTCACTCTTAACATCCCACCAGGACAACAAGGAGGTAACTCCACTACTACAGCAGGCTGTGGGAGGCAGCCCAGCGCACAGCTCGTGCTCCACGCTTGGGCAGGTTTCACTAACACACACTACACGTTTCCTTTACAGTGGCCATCCCAACTCCAGGGCAACCCTATGGGACAGAGAAGCACAAGTCACCACCTTCCCAGGGTCACTCTGCAAGGCGCCGTGTCCCTGAGACGGGAAAGCTGCCACATGGCCCATTCTGAGGGTGGCACACACTGTCCCCCAGCTTTGAACTGCAGTTCCCTTGGTGTGGCACATTACTCCAAACAGAACTTCCCTCTCCTTCCCTCTGACATCCCTCTCAACACAACTGCAGAACAGCTCTGGAGCACGCAACTCCCAAACCACAAGAAACACTTTGTACTCCCCCTGGGCATCCTGGACGAGATCCAGCCCAGCATCAGACTTTTGGCCTTGTCTCTGAGCTGTGGTTTTATTTAGCTCTGAAACACACAACAAACACCCTGACGCAAGACAGGATGATGAGAAAGGTGGCACATTAAATTCTGTGAACTTGCTGGAGTAGCCTTTAAGGCAGTGTGTGAAACTACCTTGGAGGTGAAGAAACCACACACTGGCATGTGACTGAAGTTATTCAACAACAGTGCCCAACAACTCAGCCCAGGATGGGACTTGGGAGCCCAAACACATCACAAGGCAGCAGCAGCACATGGTGCAACAGCGTCCACTTCCCCACATTTATCTTCTTCAGAAGGGACAGGGAGATGTCAAAGGTCCTCAATTCCTCACAAGCACATGTATCAGCCTTTCTCCCTTTGGAGAAAGGTGCTCTAGCAGAAATTGCACAGCTGTTGCCAGTGTTGAGATCACTTCCTCCTCCTCAGCACTCTCTGAAGAGCTTCTCTGCATGCAGATGCTCTAAAAAAATGGAGACATCAGGCTGGTGGCCATCAGCATTGCTTTGATGTTCCTCCATGAAGCCTCAGGCAATGGTTTACTTTTTACTCTCCCATTTCTGGCATGAGGGAATTTATATCCTCATCCATTGCCAGGCTGCCAATTTTCTGGTCTGGGTTTTAGCCACACAGGCCTTTTCTTCCTCTGTCATTTCCTTGCCCATACACATGTGGCATGGGAGGAGGCCTGGCTGACAGAGGCAGAATGGCCACCATCTCCTGTAGATATTCCAGGAGAGAGGTCGGCATGCTGCCTAGGCTCATGCTCCTCCTCAGAGGATTCACTCATCATTTTGCCACCAGTATTCCTCAACTCTGACTCCATAAACCCTTTACCCCCACCCTGCTGAAGGCATCCATGCTAAAAAAAACCATGCTGAAGTCCCAAGAAGAAAGGCAAATAACTAGTGTCTGCAGTAGCCTTGAGGTAAAAGGCAGCCTCTGCCCCTCCCCACCCAGAGAGGGCCACACACATACAGCTGAGGGCAACGGGACATTTCATACTCCCCTGAGCTATCACACTTAAGATCAGAATATTCAGACAATGGAATGAGCCTTTCCTGCTCTGACTGGCTCTGTGTCACCACAGAAATGGCTGCTGGCTCTTCCACTTCCCAAGCACCCGTGGATTTCAATACCCTTTAAACACCAGGAACCACCTCCCCTCTTTCCAGATCCTAACTGGTGTTAAGCACAGTTGTTCTTGTGCTTCAAATAAGTCACATATTTTTCAATGTTGGGGTGTTTTTTTTTGTATTTTTTCCCTTTTCTTAGCAAGATGACTTAATAAAAAGATTTATTAAGTTACTAAATGTCACCTGGCACAGGTACCAAACAAAAAGTACCCCTGCATTCAGGTGTGGCCTTGGAGAAAAAAAACCCAACAAACCCACATGAGACAAGGTGACACCATGTCTCCATGGAAAAAAGGATTTACTGCAGAGCAGAAATGCCAGGGCAGTGATGTATGAGTGGAAGCAGAGCTCTTCCAAGTCTCATGAACTGTCCTGAAGATAAGCCTATGGCACTCTGCCCCAGATCCTCTCCTTTGATGAAGCCAAGTATCAGCTCTGGAAGGGAGGGAAGCCCAAGGACAGAAGGGTTATACCAAACAGAGAATGTAACCCCCAGCACACGTTTTTAGAGACTCTGTGGCACTTGGACACTCAGCCAGAGATCACTGGAGAAATAAGCGGGTAGAGTGTCTAGTCACCCTAGCTCAGGAGGTGAGAAAAAGGCTGAAACGGTCTCACTGCCACTCAGAGAGCCAAGTAAACAAGGCTGTTGCCCACTGTGAAGGAGCCCCAGAGTGAAGCAGGCCAGATGTGGAGTCCTGTCCCAGCTGCTGGTCTGAGCACTGGTTTCTCTGTTAATCTTGGTCACGGCCCATTTTGCCCGTCAGCCTCCGTCGCTGGGTCTTGGTGGTTCTCCCCGTGCTGGATTTCTGCATTTTCTTGTGTGGGCCTTGCCCACGCTGGCATCTCTTTCCTTTCCTCTTCTTCTGGCTGTGCATGTGCAACGTGGCAGTAAGAGAAGAGATCCTGTGCAGGGCAGGAAAAGAGAAATGCTTGGGGACCAAAGTCTGCGGGAGCAAGGTCACACCACAGTAGCAGCAGGAGAGCCCTGTGTGACTCAGGGGGAATGGACACTAGCCATGGCAAGTCCCAGAGGAGCTTCACTCTGCCAGGCATCACCTCAGCAGGGCAGGAAACCTGCAAGTCTACATGTGCAGTAACAACTAAAACGTCTTTTCTGAGCAGTGGGCTGCCCAGCCACCCCCAGAGTTAAGTAACTCTCTGCAGGCCCAAAATAGCTCTAAATCCTGAAACACAAGGAGAATGACAAAGCTTTAACATCTTTTGACTTTCAACCCTAGAGACAAACTCTGCAATACACCCTTCCCTGCAACATCTGCCAAGAAGGAGGACTGGGTAAAGAGCTGAGGACAAAGCCAGCCTTGTGCTGCACCCTCCTCCTCTTGCTGCTGCTGTCACCAGGGATCAATGCAATGGGAACGCAGCTGCTGGGGCAGGCTTGTGCTCCACTAGCTCCTGCCCAAGGGCACCCAGGCAATAACCACCACTCTCCCTACAACCACCCCCGCTCATCTGGGTCATCAAGATCCTCCTGATGAGTGTGTACAGCAAAGAGTTGTATGAATTTAGACATACTTTTCAGATAGGAAAGGGTTTCTGGACTTCTTGGGCATTGCTCTTACAGGCTTGTTCACCATCTCTTCACCTTTCTCTTCGTCTGATCCATCATTTTTTTCCTTAAAAAGGAAGCAAAAAAGAGAGAGAAAAAAACCCCTATAGACACATTAAAATCAGGCAGTTTTGTGATCCCTGTGTTTCTGCTGCCTTCTTGGCTTCAATCTCTTTTGTGAACCATCTAGCCACACGGATTAAGCCTTTTTCAATTTTTCACATCCCTTGCTGATCAGATCTCAAGATTTCTTATTGCAGCCTCTCAGCAAGGGACAACCAGCGAGAAGTCCTACAGCAATCCCCTCCCAAGACCCAAAAGCTACAGCGTGATTTTAATGCCCATGCAACTGAAGCCTAACATACTAACTAAAGGTTTCAGCTTTTTTCTTCAGCTACTATTAAAACATCTTTAAGTGGCTTTTCAGGTTAGAAAACGACCTTAGAAAGGTAAAAGGTTAACTATTAAACACAGTTTTCCAGAAGGCTCACATCCACCCATGAGCCGTGAAGATCAAAAGGATTGAGTCAACCTGTGCCTGAAAGCCTCTACAAGGCAAATTCGACATCTCAGTTACAATATGTTTTGAGAATAAAAGCAACCATGACTAAAACTGAATGGTTTCCTTCTTTGTGGTCCAAAGACAGGATCGTGGAGAAAGAAATCCTTCCTCATGCTAGTGAGAAACAAGAGGTTGAGGATAGCTCAAGTAAAATCTTGCTGCTTGTGTTGTATCAGCTTTTAAAATACTACTTTCTTCCCATCCAGTTCTGTGACACATTTCACTTATACATGGTCAGCTGAGATTAGTAAAGGATTTCAGGGAGGTTTTGAGTGAGTTGTTCACATAGGAGATTCCTATATGAAATGTCCATGAGTTTCCCTTTTCATCTCTGCTTCCAGTCAGCTGTCATCTTTGGGCATATTCAGGGAGTACCAGCCCTACCTAGCTAGCCTCAAAAATCACAGAATCATAGAATGGTAGGGGTTGGGAGGGACCTTTAGAGATGATCTAGTCCAATCCCCCTGCAGAAGCAGGTTCACCTAGATCAGGTCGCATAGGAACATGTCCCAGGTGGGTCTTGAAGACCTCCAAGGAAGGACACTCCACAACTCCCTCACCCTCAACAGTGGAATAGTTTTTCTTATATTTAAGTGGAACTTTTTGTGTTCCAGCTTCATCCCATTACCCCTTGTCCTGTTGCTAGCTACTACAGAAAAGAGGGATGTCCCAACCTCCTGACACCCACCCTTTAGATATTTGTAAATATTAATAAGATCTCCCCTCAGTCTCCTGTTCTCCAGACTAAACAGCCCCAGTTCCCACAGCCTTTCCACATATAAAAGATGTTCCAGTACCCCGATCATCTTGGTGGCCCTGCGCTGGACTCTCTCCAGAAGTTCTCTGTCCCTCTTGAGCTGAGGAGCCCAGAACTGGACACAGGACTCCAGATGAGGGCTCAGCAGGGCAGAGTAGAGGGGGAGCAGAACCTCCCTTGACCTGCTGGCCACACTTGATGCATCCCAGGATGCCAATGTTTACAACTGATACAGTCAGAAAGATAGCAAGAAGCTTTACCACAGGTGTAGTCAGTCCCAGCTGGCGTGCTCCTGAGAGGTCCAGGTCACTGATAGTGGTCACTGTTACAATATGGTTTGGGTGGTCGATGTTCACAGACTCCGTCTGAGACGTCACCAAGTGCTCCAGCTCATCAGCCTCATCTGGGACGAAAACAAACCCCACAGTGCAAAGTGCCCAACTTTTCACAAGATACACTTGCTTTTTCCTGCAGTGCCATGCCGAATAGGGGAATCAGCCTTTGCATGCAGGGCTAAGGGGAAGAGGGGCTTGAATAAACATTACTAGAATGAAGGGTAAGCTCCTTCTCCTGGCAGAAGGGCCGCCCTAGAGATGTCCTCCTGCCTGTTCCCTTCTGTACAACCCACCAGACCCCCGTCCCACCAGGGCCAAGGGGGTCACCACTTAGCTGGGACACAAGATGAAGGAAAAGTTGATGGTGTGGCACAATGTGCGAGTGCCCCTGCTCCACCTTTTATCACCCAGCCCAGGGTGCGGGACCACGGGCACCCACCTCCCTCTCCGCCTCGGGCCCAGCGCCCGCCGGCACCTACCGAGCGCCTCTTCCCTCTCGCTCAGCATCTTCAGGTACTCCTGGTGCCGCTGAGGGATGGACACGTGTCACTGCGGAGCTCCGGCCCCTTCCCCCTGCAAGTGTGGCAGGAGAAGCCCGAAGCCCCCTCCTGCCTCGCTCTCTGCCCGCCATGGCGGCCGCGGGGAAGGGGGAATCCTTCTCCCTCGGGGTCGGGGGGCTGTTTGTAAGGGGTACCTCTTCCTTCATCTTCCTCTCCTCCTCCTTCAGCTTCCGCTTGATCTCGTCCAGCGCCGCCTTCCTCCGCTCCACCTTCCGCTTATGGAAACCGGTCAGGTACTCCCTACCGCCGGCAACACAGACTCCCGCTCAGCCCCAGCTTTCAGCAGCCCCCTCACCGGGGGATGCCTTACCCTTTCCCAGCCTCGGGTCCCGCCTGGCCTCACCTCCGCCTTTCTTCGTCAAAAGTCACCACCAGCCGTCCCTCACGGCCGCCGGGCCCGTGCTGCTTCTTCTTCTTGCGGCCCATGGCGGTTCCACGCTGCTGCTGCTGCCGCTGCCGCCGCTGCCCGCCCCTTCCGCCGCCGCTCGCCCTGAGGGGCGGCCCTCACCCCGCCCCGCTCGCCATTTTGTGCCGCCCGGGAGAGGGGGAGAGAGGGGTTAGTGTCTTCCTCAGGTCCGAATCTGGAGGTTGTCGTCGGTAGAGCCGCCATAGGGGTGGCTTGATGAAGCAGAGCGGAGCCGGCACCGGGTCGTCTCGTCCCGCCGGCCCGTGGGATTTGTGTATGTCCCCTCGCCCGTGCCGGGTGTGCTTTCTCTGCCCAGACTGGAGCAGGGGAGAGAAGCCACCACCGTGGATCTCACAGGTGTCAGTTCCCAGCCCTAGCATCCAGCCTGAGGTGGACAGGGAGCTTCTTCAGGTTTAAGTGTCTCCATCTCCTGCTCCTCTATAGCTCCCTCCCAGCAAAACGCGCTGGTGCGGCCAGCATAGCACCCGATCTCTCACCCTGAGACCCACTTAGCCACCCTTCTGGGTATTCAGTATATGCATCTCTTCAATAAAGGTCACTCCTCCAAATATTTGACATCTGCATTTCTTCAATAAAGGCCTGAGAGTTTTATTTCAAGCTGTTGTCATTGCTTGTTGTCAGTGGCACCTATGCTGTGGCTCTTAGCTGGGGGAGGCAAGTGCAGGGATGGGTCTTGCAACTCACACTTGAGTCTCCAAGATGCAGGACCTGGACAAATGGTTGTCATTTCTGTAGTAGATGGTGGAGAGAGCTAGCACCACGAGGAGGTCAGGGCATCGGGACTGCTGTCTTCTTATCTGCTGTCTTGAATGACTTTGGCTGAGCTCTTGACCTTCTCTTGACCTCTCCTCCTTCCCTTAAAAGTGGGCGCAATGCTCGCGTGGTGGCCATCTGACTCTGGTGGAAGCTCCTGAACCTCTGCGGGGGCAGCCAAAGCCAGCTCTTCAGCCTACAGAGTGTGACGAGTCCAGACATGAGTCCTGACAGGGCCTGGTGGCCGCTTGTCCAGGTCCGCCTCGCCTTTATCAGCTTGCTTGCTGCCTGCACTCTTTTCCTGGCCTGTCCTTTCACCAGCAGAAATGCGGAAAAACCAGTTCTGTGGTTAATTGCTGCACTTCCCTCCACGCCCATGGGGCAGGTCTCCTCCTCCTTCTCCTCCTCACTCACAGTCCTGGTGCACTTCAGCCTCCAGCCTCTTTGCCATTGCCAGCATTGAGCTGGCTCAGGTTCGCTTGTACAGTCGCCTCCGAGCTCCTTCCATTAGCCCTACGGCTTCTGCTTTCCCTTTCCCCTTCTGTCTGCCAGAGCTGTCTTTCTGGCAGCTCCTTCTCCCTGGGGCAACCCTGTGGGTTGGCCTGCAGGTGCAGAAGGTGCAGGCAGCCGCCCTCAGGGCCCTGCTCTGCCCTGCCCTGCCCTACCTGAAGGAGTAGAACTGGGACGTGATGGCTGGAGGCAACGAGCGGATCATGAAGGCCCTGAAGGAGGTGTGGAGAAGAGCGGAAAACTCTTTTTGCGCCGACTGTGGGAAGCCAGGTGAGCCTCTGAGGGCTGCTGCTGGAAGAGTTGGAAGCAGGGAGCTGGGGCTGGTCTCTAGCAGCTATTTGATGTTTGCTATCTGGACTGCACAGAAACCTAGGGTGGAGAGGAAGGAGAGAGGCATTGCTTTGGATATTTGCTTCCCCTCCCTGGAGGTGAGCTGGCAAGGGAGGAGGAAGGAGATGCTGCCACAGTGCTGGTGGGAAGCAGGACAGGGATATATGGTAGTGCCAGACGAGCTGGGGCTGTGTAGCTGCAGCACTGTGGGCTGTAGCCGTGTCAGATCTCAAATACAAATCAAGGTCATGCCCAGTCAGGACCTGACAGGAAAGCTCCTAGTGAAATCCTAACTGCTCCAGAAAGAAGGAATGATTCAGGAGGGCATTGTCTCCTCTGTGACTCAGTTCTGAACTGACAACCTGCCACAGAGGTTTCTCAGAGATTTCTTTTACTGAAGGGTTTACCCTCTTGAAAAGAGTATCCAGTTTGAGGTCCCACAAGTGCTGTTAAAAGCACTCATGGTACTCCTCCCAAAAGGGGCACATGTACCTCCCAAACCAAATTAAGACTGGGGTGACTAGCACCTTCTTAAATTCTCCCAGGAAAATTTTGGACTCAAGGCTGCTTTCCACTTCCCGAGCAAAATATTATTGGGGGTTTTCTCCTGGAGTCTTTTCCCAGAGGTGGTTTCATTTTCATCACGGGTGAGCCTTTGCACAAAGGGAATTTGCAGAGCGCTTCGGAGTTTTTCAAGGTTCGGGTCAATAAAGATTCAGATGAAGTGGCTGAAGCGGGAGGAATGAGGGACTAATAGCTTTTTCGTGACTGGTGTCTGTACCTTGGTGTGTTCATTAATCATCTCATGAAACTGTGGTCACCCAGCTCTCTGTTTCCCAGGACTGTGCTCTCAGTTGAGTTCTCCTCGGGGAATTTACTACTTCTAGTCACACCTTTTTTTCTTTTAAATCCTCTCAGATCCTGACTGGGCGTCCTCTACTTTGGGTGTCTTTATATGCCTCAGCTGTTCAGGGATTCATCGCAACATCCCTAGCATCAGCAAAGTCAAATCCCTGAAGCTGGACCAGTGGGATGATGCTCAGGTGCAGGTGAGATCTTTTATCCCTACTGGTATGCCAGGTCGGTTGGGTCTTGGGAAAATCGGCCTCACAGAGTTGGAAATTTAATCTGATTTAATCTGTCCCTTTGTTACTCATGCTCTGGATGCTCAAGCGAGGATAACTCCCCATCACCCACTGGGAGAGGGAGGATGCACTTGCCTTGTGTCTCCCCATGTTCTGTTACTTTAAGGCAAACCCAGAACTCTTACAATGTATCTCACCAAGGCTCAGGGTCTTTGTTGCCCCAGATTACTCATTTCCCACTTCCCAGCAACATTGAACCTCGATGTCTCCTCTTGGTTTCTGCAGTCTGAAGGGAAAATCTTATGCAATTCCATGCCCTGAGAAGAGTTTCCAGATAAAACTTGATTTCTTAAGAAAAATGGCAGTTATGGGAACTTTTCCCATTATACCCCCTCAACCTATTAATCTTCAGGGGACTGGGAAAATGTTACAAAGATCCAGAGCAAATAATCTGTATCTCGGTGCTCGTTGGAGAAGAGCAAAGAGGCTGGGAGTGTCCTTCCAGACAGCATTGCAGAGCGGTTGTTGAACTTGGTCTCCCTGCAGGTGTGGGGCATGGCAGCAAATCTACTGAATGTGTGTGCAGCCAGCCTCATGGAAGTGACATTTATGGCATTCTCTTGATTCAGGTGCAATCAGTGTAACTTCTGAGAGCAGATAAGACCTTTGAGACCCATCTTTCTGTTGGCAGACTTTGCTGGGATGTTGCAATGGAAGGGAAAGAGAAGGCTCCATTAGAGCTCAGTGGGCATCCAGCTCTGTAGTGGGTCAGGAAAGCAAAAGGTCTGACATGAGTCTGCATCAAAGGGAAGGCACTAATTCTCTGTCTAACTCTACAGTTTCTGGCCAAGCATGGGAATGCCGTGACTAAAGCCACATACGAAGCTCACATCCCTATTTACTATTACCAGCCAACCTACAATGACTGCCAGTAAGTTGTTGCACACAGAAGAAAAACGGGGAAGGACAGTTCTGGATTCCTCTGGTTTGTTTCTGAGCTTAGCTACCTGTCACCTCTCTCTGTAGAGTGCTGAGAGAACAGTGGATCCGGGCCAAATACGAACGCAAAGAGTTCACCGAGCCGGGAAAGCAGCTGCCATATTCTGATGGTAAGAGCAAAGCACAGCATCAAAATGTTCTCCCTGTTGCCTTCACCAGAAGCTTTTGAGCACCATCAGGAACAAGCTGATGGTGTTAGTGTTGCAAATCCCACAAGTACTCCTGAGAACACTGATGGTGCTTCTAGGACATTGTTTTGGGGTGCTTGTTGGATCTGCTTCGGCAGGGGGGTTGGACTAGGTGATCTCTAAAGGTCCCTTCCAACCCTTACCATTCTATGATTCTGAGCAATAGGCAGTGTAGGTTGGCACTGCCATGGGTGGCTTCCAAGCCTGACAGCACCAGCTGGCAGTTTTTGAAGGCATTTGATGTCCTGGTGGAGCCAGACCTCTGCAGTATGGAATTTCTGTCCCCGCTGCATGTCACTCCTGACCATGGCAGTTGTGTTTGAGATGTCAGTGCCAATGCTGTGACATGAGGTGCTGGAGCCCAAGGGCTTGCAAAGGCAAGTGGGAAGAGTTCTGATCCCGCACCAGGGTCTGTGTGGGCCAGAGCTCAGGTGTTCACAGGAGAGTCCACGGCTCTCAGGCTGTCAGGGGCAGTAGTGGGAGCCAGAGTAGAAGATGAGAAGCATCTGGGGATGTCTTTTGGTGACTGTTTATCTGAGCTGCAAACCCAGGAACACCACGGTCGTCAGCTGTAATTCAGAGTGAGACCTCCTCCTCTCAAGTGGTTGTTCTCAGCAATAGTCCATCACGTGCTTCATCCCAGAGCTGTGGTTGGGACCCCAGGCTGCACGCAGCTCTCTGACACCTACCGTGCCTGGTGGGGGGGATGCTCTTAAAAGTGGCCTTTGTGCTTCTAGGGGTGAAGGAAGGCATCCTTTGGAAGCGAGGCCGAGACAACGGGCAGTTCTTACCCCGCAAGTTCCTCTTGTCTGAGAGAGAGGGATGTCTGAAGTACTTCACCAAGCAGGATGTGAGTATGGTGGTCAGCTCCCACCTCCATGCGTACTCCACCCAGGGCAGTGGGGTTATGGAGATGTTTCTATTTCCTATGCGTGTTTCTGAGGTTGCCTTGCTCATCCCAGCCCAGGGATGACAACAGAAACATGTCACTGAGTCGGGGGGTGGTCCCCCTCCTACACTCAGGGTGATATTTCCCCACATCCTCCCTTTCTGCTTCCCTAACCCCTTCCCTTGCTGCTGATAGGGCTGATCTTTCCCTTCACCCCTGTCCATTTGCCTGGCTGTGTAACCCTGCACCATCCCTGGGATCAGCCTCACCCCACTGTGAGATTAGTTGGCAAAATCCTGTTGTTTGGTTTTGAGGAGGACTGCTTTTCTTTTCCTTCATCTCCCTGAAATGAATGGGGCAAGTGCTATTACACTGTTGAGAGGTAGGGAAAGGCTTGGGCTAGGCAGGAGCAGGAGATGCCATCCATTGTGGCAAACTTGAGAAGTGAGCTCCTGTGAACTTCATGAGGTTCAACAAGGCCCAGCACAGGCTTGCAGCCCAGAATGTCAACCGTATCCTGGGCTGCATCAAAAGTAGCGTGGCCAGCAGGTCAAGGATGGGGATTCTGTCCTGCACTGCTCCAGTGAGACTCCACTTGCAGTGCTGCATCCAGCTCTGCAGTCCTCAGCACAGGAAAGACATGGACCTGTTGGAGTGAGTCCAGAGGAGGGCCACAAAGGTGATCAGAGGATTGGAGCACCTCTTCTGTGAGGAAAGGCTGAGAGAGTTGGGATTGTTTTACTTGGAGAAGAGAAGGCTCCAGAGAGATCCTATTGTGGCCTTAATGGAGGCTCTTAAGAGAGATGGTAACAAACTTGGTCTTGTTGTGAGAGGACAAGGGGTAATGATTTTAAAGTAAAATAAGGTAGATTTAGGATAGATATAAGGAAGAAGTTGTTTACAATCAAGGTGGTGACACACTGGAACAGGTTGCTCTGAAAGGTGGTGGATGCTTCATCCCTGGAAACATTCAAGGTCAGGTAGGACAGTACTCGATCAACCTGAGCTAGTTGGAGGTGTCCCTGCTCATAGCAGCGGAGTTGGACTAGATGGCCTTTACAGGTCTCTTCCAACCCATCTTCCATGATTCTAGGAGTAGGCTCTTTATGAGATCAGTTAGCCTTTAGACTGGCTCAGCTGCAAAGTCAGATGCACCCTCAGTGTTTCACTGGCAGTTCCAGGATAGACACAGCTGAAATCTAAACAGGTGGGTCTGGGCTGCTGTTTGGGCTTGAGCATGCCATGCAATGAAGGGAGTGTGTATTGTAACAGTTTTGTTGGGAAGAGGCAGTTGCTACTTTTTGAAACCCTCTGATCTTGCCTTAGCCCACTAAGTCAGTAGGTCAGATCTCTTTCCCACTAGAACTGCTCATGCATGACCAATTCCATTCCATTTTCAGGCCAAAGAACCCAAAATCAATGTTAAAATAGATGTCATCAATGCTACATTCCAGCCAGTGAAGACTGGGAACCCCAATGGCCTGCAGATCACCTATCTCAAAGACAACAAGACCCGGAATATATTTGTCTACCATGAAAGTGGAAAGGTATCAGGTTCTAGCATCAAACGCTGCAAAGTAGTTAAAGAAGAGTGGCTGGAAGGCTGTCTGGCCGAAAAGGACCTGAGGGTGTTGAGTGACATGTGGCTGAACATGAGCCAGCCGTGTACCCAAGTGTCCAAGAAGGCCTGGCTTGGATCAGAAATAGTGTGGCCAGCAGGACCCTGTACTGGGCTCTAGTGAGGCAGCACCTTCAATACTGTGTTCAGTTCTGGGCCCCTCACTACAAGAAAGAGATTGAGGTGCTGGAACATGTCCAGAGGTGGGCAGTGAATCTGGTGAAGGGTCTGGAGAACAAGTTTGAGGAGGAGCAGATGAGGGAGCTGGTGGTGTTTAGCCTGGAGAAGAGGCTGAGGGGATACTTGAGGATGTTGTAGTGAGGTGGGGGTTGGTCTCTTCTCTGAAGTAAGGAGTGATAGGACAAGAGGAAATGGGCTCAAGTTGTACCAGGGGAGGTTTAGATTGGAGGTTGGGAAGAACTTTTTTCACTGAGAGGGTCGTTAAGCACTGGAACAGGCTGCACAGGGAGGTGCTAGAGTCCTCATCCCTGGAGGTATTTAAAAGACACATGGCTGAGATACTGAGGGACGTGGTTCAGTGGTGGGCTTGGCAGTGTGAGGTTAGTGATTGGACATGGTGACCTTAAAGGTCTTTTCCAACCAAAACAATTCTATGATTCTAGGTGGTTTGAGAAGCTGCTGACATTAAATAATCTGAAGCATGAGTAGGACAGAGTGTGTGTGTATGGGTTGCTGTAGGTAAAGGAGTGGGGGTTTTGGCTCTGTGTTTGTGCATCTGTGAGAGAGTTTTGCTGCAGGGAGCAGGGCAGGAGCTATGGCTGAGGTGGTTTGTGTGGGAGGAGCTGCATTAGAAGATGTGCTGCCTGTGCGTGTGGGGAATGGTGCAGCTGTGCTGGCTGTGTGCTTGTGAGGGAGATGCTGTAGAGCTGGCTCTGTAGGTAACACAGGGTTGAGTGCAGCTGGGTGAATTGAGATGGCTCACTGTTGCTCTGGCTAAGCTTTCTGATCTGTCCTTTTCCATTCTCAGGAGATAGTGGACTGGTTCAATGCCATTCGCTCGGTGCAGTTCCATTATCTGAAAGTGGCATTTCCCATTGCCAGCGATCATGAGGTGAGGCAGCACAAGAGTACAGTGCTGAGGCTCCTACTGGTACTTGGGTAAGGGATGAAAGAGCCCATTAGGTATTGTTAGAACCCCAGGTACACGAGTGGAAATTGCAGTGTTTAGATAGAGGGAGGAGAAAGTGTGTGTAAAAGGGACAAAGAACACCTGTTCTCTGCTGTTTCTGGGCACTTTGGAGGCAATGACGACTCCTGGCTGAGCACTTCTGCATACAGTTTAAAAGGCAACTGAATTGGAGGGAATTAAGTTTGGGGAGAGGGAGGCAAAAACAAGCATCAAAGAAATGTGGCTAAGTCAGTGTTACTCTTGCATTTTGTCAGATTAAAAATCGGCTGACGAGAAACTTCTTGAAGGAGGGGTACATGGAGAAGACTGGTCCCAAGGTGAGCAGCTGTGGGAGGAAAAAAGTCAAATAGGAACCTGCCAGAGAGCCACTGATTTCCCTGCCTCATTGTTTTTCTCCTGACGTTTCCCTGTTCTCCTCTGATTCTTCAGACATCCGTGAGAGCGGTGTGTGTGCACCAAGGGAGGGCAGAGTAAAAGGAAGGGAAGGGCACGTGTGAAAGTAGATGAAGCCAGAGTCCCTGCTTTCTCCCAGAACAACAGATCTCTCTGCATGTGTCTGTGTGTGTGTGTGACCTTACAGGTACTTAGCGTGTAGGTTTCTCCTGTCTCGACTCTGGGTTCTTTCACGGAAGCCCTAGAGTTGAGGACAGCAGTTCAGATTGAAAAGGCCGATCCTGATCCCCACTCCCAGCTCAGAAAGGGCGAGGAGGAGGTTGCTGTTAAGGCAGGGGATTGGTTCGAGCCGTTGGGATGAATTTTGGGTAGCCATTCGCCCTGCTCGCGGCAGAGGGCACTGTCCCCTCACATATGTCACCTCTTCTCTTCACAGCAGAGAGAGGCTTTTAAGAAACGCTGGTTCACGCTGGATCACCGGAGGCTGATGTACTTCAAGGACCCTTTGGTGAGGGGTTTGAAGGCAACAGTGCTGAGGGCTGGGTCACAGTGCAACCAGGGTCTTTGCTCTGCAGTAAGGGAGGCTTGCAGGTTCCCCAGCTGCTCTGAATGGCCTTCACTTTCCCATCATCACACGCTTTCTGTGTTTCTTTCATTGCCCCCAAACAATGGGAACAGGGAGGGCAGCGGTATAAAGGTGCTGATGGGGAGGAGAGTGGCATCGATGTGGTGGGTGGGATGTGACATGGAGAGAGACAGGAGCAGCAGTTCTCTCGAGATCTATGCTCTTCAATTTTCCTTTCCCCTGCTGCCTTGGAGCAGAGCCTCCCCGCTCTTCTGGTTTGCCCCTCCATCCCTGTTCCCCAGCCACTCTCCTCCTGTCCTCAGGTGTACTGCTATTATTCCCTGGTTCTTTTGGGATTCCATAAATCTCTCTCTTTCCCTCCTGATGCCCAGGATGCTTTTGCTAAGGGTGAAGTATTTGTGGGCAGCAGAGAGAATGGATATAGCGTCCAGAAGGGATTGCCTTCGGGAACACAAGGCAACTTCTCTTGGCACTATGGCCTCACCATTGTAACCCCTGACCGGGAATATCCCTTCACCTGCGAGACGGAGGCTGACCAGCTGGACTGGATCTCAGCCTTCACCAGTGTCATTAACCAGGACATGACACCACAGGAATATGCAAGTAGGTGCCTGCATGCTGTTTCGTTCCCCTCTTGCTACTCCAGTTCAGGGTATTGCCCCCTAACGCACCATCTTTATCCTTCACTACAGTTGAAGCCTACTTCAAGTTTAAATCCTAAAGAAGCTGGGAACCTCGCTGTGACTCAACTCTACCTGGTCCTGTTGAGTGGGCTGTCAGGAGAGGAGAGGAGAGGAGATTGACATCAGAGAAACACAGTGCTCTTAAAGCACTCTTTGAAGCACTTTTTTTTCCCCCCATAGACATTCTGAGGGCCCAATTAAGCTGCTTCCTTTCAAGTGCAAGACTGTGAGACTTGAATCCTCAGTGCAAGCTGTCACTGTTAAATTGCTGTGATCTGAGTGGATGCTGGCAGGCCTTGCCTGTCAAGCGGGCCTTGAAAACTTGGCACTTTGCTACATTGGACACAGGACCTACCATCACTCCTGTATGTAACTGCAGTCACCTACCTTACCCAAGAAAACACCTGCCTGGCGGGAGCTGCACTCCAATGGGTTGCAGGGGCTGCTGGACTAGGAGAGACTGTTCCTCTACAGCAAATGGCTTCTCTGCTGGAGACAGAGATGTGACACATCTAGATATTTGATCAAGTTGGAGCTGTAGTTGAGAAAGCTCCCTTAAAAGATGCAATCTAACAGCCAAATGTGAGGCCTGTTTCCTCTTGCTGTGTATGGGCTTGAAATGTGGGGAGACTTTCCTCTGATTGCTACAGAGGAGTTTGAGAGCAACGTGTGTGTACAGCTGTGTGGATGTGTGTGTGTGTGTGTAGATGTAACAAAAAGCGATGGGATATGCAATATTGCCCTAGGGAAGATACTGTGAGGGATATTCTTGCTCTTGAAGTTCACCTGCCAAATTTGAGTCTCTAGTCAGACCAATGGAGAGAAGCTGGGTCTGGCAGAGAGCAGCCCATGGCATGTCTGATACAGACTTTGGACTCTCTGTCGACTTTACTAGAGCCTAAGGATTGATGTCTGAAGTTAGTAGTACCCGGATCTCTGCTCCCTCGTTCTCATGTCAAAAGCCTTGCACTTTCACTCTGCCCTATATGTATATATTGTATATTACATGTAATTTTATGCAGTAGTAGGAACTCTGAATGCTCATGCCCTTCAAGCAACAGTTAGCCCTAGCCACTAAATCAACATGTGATTCGTAGCTTGAGGATTTCTTAAAGCTCTCGTGGGAGAGCTGTGTGTCACATGCTGGAAGGAGCAGCTGAGTTCTGCTGGTGACTGTGGGACCTGGTGTGTCTGCAGTTTTACACAGGCACGGTGTGAGAGTAGGCATCTACCGTGTTAAGGGGAGCTAACTGGAATTAATGAGGCAGCCAGGATTTTAATTAGCTCATAAAGAAATGAATTGAAAAATCCCACTGTAATTTAACTTCCTAAATGAGCTGAGCTGCTAAGGTGGGAGGTCTTTTCTTGAAAAAACAGGCACAGACAACCAGAGCAAGGAGCAGTCCTTCTTCATTGCATTTCCCAGGGCAGGTGGACTGGGAATCTTCCCATCAGAGACAAATGGACAAAGGCATGGTCCAAGGAAGCCCTCTCTGTGCTGAGACCACCACAGCCTGTTGGGAGAGTCAGCTTCCTGGATGAGCAGTGGCATCGCTCATCCTGCTGCCATGATAGAGTGGAGCTTTCCACCCAAAAGCAGATACTCGCTGCAGTTTGCTGATCCCTCCCAGTTTGGAGCACGACTGTCCTAAAATCCAAAATCCATTCCGAAGCTCGTCTTTCAAAGTGAAATGCCTTTTGGTTCTGGCAACATGAAAATGGGGCAATCCTTTAAAAAAACAAAGCTCCATCTGAACAACCTGCACATCGAGTTCTCCTCTCAGAGTGACCCAGACATGCCAGGAGTTGACAGCCAGAGGGAGGCCTCTGAGGTTGCCCACATCAATGCCATGTGCTGCAGGCCCTCTCCTGTGGCATGGCCGTGCTGTGATATGCAGCACATTGCTTGGGAAGGTGCCTTTGGACCTATTGCAGCAAGGGCAGTACAGGTAGGATGCTTCCTTCTCCTGTTTGCTGCTGAGTTACTGCTGCTGGAGATGAGTGGAGGCATTTAACCCAGCCACAGTGAACCTAGTACATCGAGGATGCAAAAGAGTGTGGCTGGAATGGCCTGAACCTCACTGTGAACTATCAGCAGAGGACATTTGGTAATGGCACATCTGTCTCTGCTCCTCAGATTCGGTGTCTGATCCCTGAGGCAAATGAGGGTTGGGTTTGTGTGAAGAAAGAGCAGGGTGGTGTTGAGCACAGAAGGGCCTAGGTGTCATGCAGGAATATCTCGCTAGAAGGCAATGGTGCCTACCTAACAGGCTTATGCTCCCTCTGAGGGGAGGCAGCGAGTCCTGAGGAGAAGAGGCAAGGAGGGGGAAAGCAGAGAGAGGGAGGATGGTCATTGAGAAGAGAGGGGAAAGAGTGGGTCTAAAATATCCAGCCCTTTGAGTCTCTAGGAGCTTGCTGTGGTCTGGGAGATGAGGGTGGAACAGGTCATAGAAAATGTGAGATATCCTACCATCTGGTGGGCTTGCTTGCAAACTTGGGGCTACATCCATTGTCCCCCTCAAGGGGCCCTGATATCCTTGGAAGGGAGTCAGGGACAGGCCCTCTCAGCCCGGCAATTCCAGGGCTGGCCCTTGTTTCCCTCTAAAGCAACAGCAGGGTGCTTTTCCCCTCTGCCACATTAGGCAGTCTTGGCTTTTGGCTGTGTGAGAATGAGAATTTCCTTTCAAATGAGGAAAACTGCAAGGGGAAATGAGAAAAAGAAAGGGAAAAAAGAACAAGAAGGAAGAGGGAGCTGGAGGAAAGCAGAGGAAGGCACTGAGGATGTCTTCAAGAAAGAGGAAAGAGATAGCATGGCTTCTCAGCAAGCGGCCAAGGGGCCAGGATAAACTGGGACTGCGCTCACACCGGTGTGTGAAGCTGTGAGTCAGACACATTCCTCTACACTGTGGGCAAGGCAGCTCTCTGGGGGCTGGTTCAGGGGGGAGAGCCCACTTCTCCGGAGTCTATCTGAGCTGGGAGAAGGAGAAATCAGCTTGTCTGCTGAGTCTGCTGGTCTCCATGGGCCCAGAGAATCCTGGAGAAGCAACAAATGAGGAGCTGCTGAAGCACAGAGACATTTCCTCCTGACTGGCAGAGGTTATTTTGCACCTGTCATTCTTGAAGGGGAAAGGGTGTCCCTACCTCAGCCTTCGGTGGTTAAGGCAAACCACTGGATGGAGCTTGTGATGGACGAGATCAGGAAAACGGACTGGATGGCTGGAGGTGAGCAATAGACTTCTCTAGCCTATGTCTAGTGAACTCTCACCATTCTTCCCTCTTGTAGGTTCCCATACACCAAAGGAGAAAGGGACAGGTCGCTGACAGCCACTTGCTCTTGCTCACCCGACCCAAAGATGTCGTGTGATCCTTCTCCCATCAACGCGAGGCCCGGGGAGGATCCCGAGGGCGGCAGCTTCTCGGAGGAAAGCAGCGGCAGGGGTGAGGGCAGTAACGTCCTGGCAGGAGACAGCCCGGTCACGGGGCCGCTGGGCGCAGTGCTGCTGCTCATGTGCCTAACCGGCACGGTGGGGAACATCTACACGGTGGCGGTGGCCTCTGGGAGAGTGGCGGGCCACTCGGCGGGCTCCCTGGGGGTCTACGTGATCAACCTGGCGCTGGCCGACCTCCTGTACCTCTCCACTATCCCCTTCGTCGTCTGCACCTACTTTGCCCACGACTGGTTCTTTGGAGACGTGGGCTGCAGGCTTTTGCTGAGCCTGGATCTCCTCACCATGCACGCCAGCATCTTCCTGCTGACCGCCATGAGCCTGGAGAGGTACTGGGCGGTGGCCAGGCCGCTGCGGGCCAGGCGGGCCGCTGGCACTTACCGCAAGCTGGCCAGCGCCGGCCTCTGGCTGCTTTCGCTCCTGCTCGCGGCCCCCATGATGGCCATGACCCGGCTGCGGGATGGGGGCGGCCCCCAGAAGCGCATCTGCATCCCCACTTGGACGCCAGCGGCGTTCCGGCTCTACCTGACGGTGCTCTTTGGCACTGGTGTCCTGGTGCCCGGCGTGGTGCTGGCTGTCGTCTACACTCGCTTGGCCTGGGCGTACCGCTCCTCTACCTGGGGCCCGTGGCCGCCGGCGCCCGGACGGGCCCCCGCCCGGCGGCTCTTCTCCAGGATCTCCACCATCGTGGTGGCTTACTGGGCCTGCTTCCTTCCCTTCTGGGCTTGGCAGCTGGCCGGCCTGTACTGGGCTGAGGGGCTGGGCATCGGTCCCACCACCCAGGCGTACCTCAACTTTGCTGTCACCTGCCTGGCCTATGGCAACAGCTGTGTCAACCCCTTCCTCTACACCCTGCTCACCCGCAGCTACCGCCAGCGCCCTGGCCACAGCGGGGTGGGCATGACCTGGCCCCCAGCACGCTCCCGAGAGGCTGTGGGCAGCCCAACGCGACACTGCTGCATCCCCCTGGCTTTTAGGGGGTCTGCGGGGGGAAGCGAGGGGTGAGCGGTGCCCAGGGTGGGGGCATCTGCCAGCCTTTGGCTGGGACTCAGTCGAGTAATAAAAGCATGTCACCTTCCACGCTGGCTTGCGGTGTGTTTTCCTTTGGGGTTGTTACGGTGCCTTCCCCTTCGTGCCTTCCCCTTTGCGAGGTCGCTCAGTCTCCTCAGCTTAGGAAAAAGGGTGCTTGTTGCAGGAACTCCATCCTCGGGTCTTTCAGCCCTCCCACGCCAGCCTCCACCTTGCGCAAGGCCAGGGAGTGGGTGGAAGGGAGCAGTCAACCTCGGTACGTCTGAGTTATACCACCGAGGAGCCCCGCCACCCCTCATCTTCTCGCTAGCAACGGGCCGAGCCATAACAATATCAGGGCAACAGTGAGTCACAGATTTCACAGGACCAGTGAGTCACTTCAAGAAGCAGCCATGCTATCAGGAGACCTGAGATAAAGTTCATGATTTTATTGCAAAGCTCACACTCAGCTTCCTTCCCTCACCCTCCACTGAAAGAAATTAAAGAAGAAAATAACCTGCTTTCCAGATCAGCCCAGCAGAGGAAGCTGCAAGGAGCGAGCTCCACGACATGTGCATCATCACAGCTCATGGAGCGGGCCTTCACCACGTCCCTGCTGCAGCTGAAGGAATCCTCGATTCTCTGGCCTACCAAATGCACTCCAGTCTGCCAGACTGTGTCAACGGCACTGCAAAAACTGGTCCAGGTCTCTTGCCTCTAACCTAACATGGCTCACTTCCATATAGCTAAACTCTCTCCTCATCCCCAGGAGGGATGGCCTCATCCGTGTCACCCCATGGGCAGAGTCCCCAAGCTATGCTGTCCCCCAGCTATGCTATGCACAGGGTGGCAACGTTAGATGCCATGCCTACTGTTATAGATGTGGTTCTAAAGAATGGGATATGATCATCTAGAGCAGACAACTTTGGGCCACATGGGGCTTCAAGAGATCCAGCTGCAGAGCCACAAGTTGCTTGTACACCCCATGTATTTCTACCTTCTAGCTCAAAAGCCCAGCTTAAACCCTTGTCTCCTACTCCTCTCCCTCCCTCCTCAGCCTCCCAGCTTCCTTGCAGCCACACTTCCATCTCCCTGTGTACCTGAGAGACAAGACCTGGCAGAGCCTCATGAATGATGAAGCAAGAAGAGGAGGTGTTGCTGCTGTCAGGGCAAGTTCCTATGCTCCAGCTGCTCTGCAACTGGAGGGAGGAATCAGTCAAGCCAGGCCTGCAGGATTCATTGTAGGACATCAGTTTGTGCTTTGTTTTGCTTACAAACAAGCTTGGAAACGAGGACCCAAAGGACTGAGTCCTTTCTATCCCAGGCCTACCTGGTACCTGCTGTTTGCTATGGAAAGGGCAGGTCCCACCTTTTCTATGCCCACCAGGCATCAGCCTGCCCACCAGCAGGAGTCATTGCTGCCAAAGCAGCATCAGACTGGGGAGAGCCCCTGAGGCAGCTGCTGGCTGACACCCTTGGGTAAAGACCCACAGCAGCGACAACTATGCTGTGACATCAAACATGCCTCATCATCTCCAGATTCCTCAGCTGCCAGCCTCACTTTAGACTGAGAAGTGCTCAGGCTCCTCTGGGCTAATTTGAGTGAATGGGAAACAAAAGCACAGTGATCATAGCATCCCATACCCTAGGTGGGCATTGATCCATCTCCCGGCTCTTGATGTGCCAGTCGAGGCATATGAGACAGAATAAAGCCAGAGCTCTCCAGGTTACTGCCCTCCTGGGCTATGGCCCAGCAGTATTTGTGCTTCTGCAGTTACTGGAAGAAAGTACTGGAAATAGAAGCCCACTGGGTGCTGCACCACATTCAGAAAGGCATCCTTTACTACTGCTGTCCCCAGGCAGCGACAAGAGGTCACAGTAAGATGAGGGCTAGAGCATGCATAGCACTAGCCCCTAGAGAGGAGTGCAGACCACAGCTAGCACAACTGACAGCTTTCCCCTCACTGCACACCCTGCTACGTTCACCTAGCACAGCAATGCCAAGCTGCCTGAGGCCAGCAGGGGTGTTTAACTCCATGAGAGACAGCTGTAATCCATCCATTTTACTCAGGCAGGGTAAAGTATCAGACTAGACCTCAGTAGTGGGTGACTGCCTAAGGGACCTTCCCACTCTCTCCCAATGTCCCATCTATTTCTAGTGTTTCCTCCCCAGACTTCCCTTAGGCTTTTTACTCTCTGCCTTCTCAGGCTTTTGGCACTCACCCTTCTCTCCAGCCATGACTTTTAAAGGACCAAGGCTGGAACAATCCCACCCACCTACAGTACTTGAGCAAAGTACCTCCTTCCCCCACCCCTCCAGCAAAGTGGACAACCCATGTGGACCTGCAGTGGGAAACAGATTAGACTGAGACTGGGTAGACCAAAACTCTTGTTTATTGATCATTTCTTTTTCTGTATCTTTGAGACGGAGGTGTCAGAGGAAGTTATTCCCAGCTGAGGGACTGGAGTGTGAAGTCCCCTTGTGTATCAAGGTAGTCAAAGACCGACAGGCCAAGCCGGTTGGGGAATGTGAACTGGTGGCCTGGCAGGTGGACTGTCACATCATTTTGGTTGACAGCAAAAGTGATCTGCAGGATAAATGGAAAGAATCAGAGAAAGTTTCTGACAAGATGCCCTCAAGCCTTCCCCCTTCACAGCATTGCTGTGCCACCCTCTGCTTTGCAAGGTGAAGGCACTCAGCAGCATAACCTGCTCTTCAACAGCAGGAATGTTATTCTGGTCTCCCAAGAAATGCCTATTCCCTGCTCAGTTCAATAGTAACATCCCCTTGAGCTAATTGGAGCTTGGACGTTTGATCCCCACCCTCCCATTATTGCTCAGAGCACTGAGCAAGCAGAAGCCAGATACCTTCTGTACAGACGGCCTCTGCAGTTAGGTGCTGTGTGTCAAACTCCCTCCCTTCAGAGAGGGCACCCCAGGACTCACCTCTGCTGCACCTCCCTTCTGGAAAGGGAAGACAGTCTCCCTGTGCTCTGCACCCCACTCTTCCACCTTCTTTGAGTTGCACACGATGGTGTTCACATCACCGTGAGCATCAAATCGGGGGTTGAAGTGCAGGCCGACGTGGGAAGAATCCTTCCCCAGATTCAACACAAAGCTGCAGACAAAGAAAGCATCAATACAGTTTTAATCACTACTATGGTAGCATGTTGCTCATTACCATGAACACCTCAGTCTGGTTACCCTCAGCTGGGCTTGAAACAACAAATAGAAACCTTCTGCTAAATTTCACAGCTTCTCCAAGCAGGTGGTGCTGTGTCAGTAAGAAATATTCTCTCCACTTGCCACAGTGATAGGCCCCACAGTGCCATCACTGGGAGACACAACATTTAGTTTCCACAAAGCCTTTAATAACAGAAAGTTTCAGCACTTGGAGCCCTGAACAGGGAGTTATCCTGCACCTAACCCCCCTTCCTAAGGGGGTAATTGCTTCTCATGTTTCCTTTTAGTCCCAGTTAGTTGGTGCTGCATCCTGCCTGCCTGACAGCTGGTGCTGCCACTGCCTTCTTCCCACCCTGCAGGCAGCTGAAATAATTACCAGGTCATTAGTTATTCCAGAGTGTCTGCAATTGCAGTGGGAGGAAGCAGCTTTCTAGCCCAGTGTCCACCTTACCTCCAGGCCTCTTACCCAGATGAGAAAAGGAGGAATGTTATTTAGCAAGAGAAAGCCCAGGAGGCTTCACTCCAACACTATCAAGCTTCAAAGGCACTGGGAAGTGCTGGGACATGTTTCCTGGAACACTGCTGGTGCTGGTACAGCAGCTATGGGCTCCACCTTAACCACTGAGAGGCCCTACCAGCCACAGACCCACACAAGGGCTGGGATCTGCTGCAGAGGCTTCCTAGGGACCCCCAGCCACTCTGATCCCTGCCTGCTTAGGAGCACGTTTCTACTTCAGCACACCTGCTTGCTCACCACCTCCCTTTCCCATCAGGATCCGAGAGGCATCTCCAGTGGATGAAAGCAAACTTCAATACCCCACTGCAATATGCAGCCTTTCCATTTGCACCATCAACTGTAGCTGTGCCTCAGAGCATCTGTGGACCCAGGGCACCCGAGACCTCCCAGCTGCTTGTGGCCATAATCTCCTCCTGCCCAGTGAAGCAAAGCACTGTAACCATGTCACCTTCATGCAGGGGAGAGGATGTGGCTGTGAGGATGGTCTCAAAACCAAATCTCAGTATAGGCACAGCTTCCATTTCCTTTACCCTGCACTAGAGAGGATGTGGTCACTGCCAGTGCACGCAGCTGGAGCTTCACATCTGCTTTGGCTTAGCCCCTTGGCAGTGGAGTGTGTCTGCAGTGTGCATTAGGCAATGACTCACTGGGAAGTGCTGCTGGGGTTAACCCCTTCCAAAGCTGTTCCTCTCCTGCTCAAGGGAGGGATCCCTTTTTTCACCCCCCCTGCTTCCCAGTGTGGTGCTCTGGCAGCACAGCAGAGCTTACCTCTTGGCATTCGGTGCAACTTTCCCCTTGACAGTGAGGCGTTGGCCAGGCTTGAGACCCAAGTTGGTGCACACTGGTCCCTGGGGAACATGGAGGCAGAGACATTAGCCCAGTACCTGCTGGCTCACTTTCTCCAGTTTGGCAGCTCTCCTCCAAGACAGAGCATTGCTTTAGACAGTTAGAAAGACAGGGAAGCTCCCTTCCCCCAGGGCATTGCACCAGGGACATCCCAGAGAAGTCAGCTCAGTCACATGGGATATGTGCCCGATTTCCCAACCTTTCTCCTGTTGCTCTCTCATCAACATATGTGTATTTCACAGCAGTGAAACTTCAGTAACTGCAAGCTCCCATCACACCCACCCCTGTGCCTTGTGGGTCTCACATCAGCCCACACCTTCTTGGCTGTACAGGGATGGAGCCTCCCTTCTCTTCTCCTAGTTTGGGTTTGAACTTGAAGCTTTGCCCAGGTCCAGAGGCTCAGACACTTTGCTCCCCAGTCCACATTGGCTTGGTGTTTTATTTGTAGGCTCAACCTTTACAAGAACATTCTCCTGCTCTATGCACACACCTTTCCCCATTTTCTTTCTGGGGGAGCTAAAATACCCTGGTAAACACACATGTGCTCATTTTCAGTCACAGCAGAGGCAAGACCCCAAAGATATTAAGAAACTTAATCCCATTTCAATAAATAAGCCTCATTAATCACCTTCAATCTAAGGAAAGATAAATTAATCAAAGAAGTTCAATCACTGTGCTGACACAGACATCTCCCTGGCCATCCTTGACGCTCACAGAAGGACACTTCAGTGACTCATGAAAACTTCAGCCAGGAAGCAAACAGCAAGGCTGCCCAGAAGAGGAGATGCTGAGAGAGCAATAAACGTTACTGCAGCTGCTCCCTCAGAGAAGAGTTGCTGTAAAACAGGTTACCCCAGCTCAGGAGTCAATCCAACAAGGGCTCCCCCCACCTGCCTCCCCCAAGGGAGCCTCCCCTACAGGGACCACCATCTCCCATCCCAGCAGAACAAGAAATAGTAGCTAACTCTCTGTAACACACAGGACTGATCTTTCCTTTCGAGCAGCAGCTTTAGCAGACCCTCTGACACAACAGGATGGTGCAAATCCCCTCACCCCAAGCCAACAGACCCTCCACAGTCCCAGCTCACAAAGCAGCACCTCCAGCCCAGCCGCCCCATCCCTTTCTCTACTCACGCAAGACATGGTGCTGCTCTGTGGGGCTTCTGCTCCTCTCCACCGAGGTGCTACACTCCCAGGCAAGTAGCTGAGGGGGCCCCACCCTTGCCTTTAAATAGATGGAGAGCAGAGTTGTCCCAGCCCTTCTCTACACCACCCACCAATCAGACTGAGGAAAAGGTGGGAAGGATGGGTTTTTGGGGTGGGGAGGGGCTATGAGGCAAAGCTGCCTCCTCCCACCCTCAACCCAGGCTCCTCTCCAAGAGCTAAACACAACCCTTCTAAGCAGGCTGTCAGCCACGCCGGGGAGGAGATCCAGCTGTGTGTGGCCATCAAGCCAATGGAAAATAGTTTTACAGTGAGTTGTTTTGCTGTCCAAGGCTTTTGTCCCACATGGAAAACAGTGAGATGGATTGAGGCTTGGCGGGAAGGGTCTAGGAGGAGGGCTGGGCTCCTCAGCTCTGGCTAAATCAGAAGCAGAAGAAGTATCACTGAGAAAAAGTATCACACGTAATACCCCAGAAACTCTTTGTGGTCCAGGGGCAACGCAGGGAGCAGAGGACTGAAGGGTCACCCATCTGCACTGTTAAGCCTTGCTGTCCTCAAAGGCTGTCCAGCTCCTGCCCCATCCCTCACCATCTGCTCTCGTAGGTACGGGAGACAGAGAGAAAGTAGTCCTGATTCTGCAGAATCCTACACACCCTCACAACCACACAGTTTGTCTTGACTGTGGGCACAGCAACTCAGGAGGAAGCTGTCTCGGAGATATGGGGAGGAATTAACCAGGAAAGCTCAGTGCCTGGCTCTTGCGCTTAGCCTGGATGCACCTAGAGATGCCGAGGGAAAAGGGGATGGGGTAAATGCTCTCTCACTACAAGACAGGTTCTAAATGTCTTTTATCTTCCTCCATGTTCTCTTTGTGGCAGGTATGATTCACCCTTGGTAAAAGGATTCCTTTGGAAAAAGTTACTCAATTACTACATGGCTCAACTGTAATTACACTGAAAGAGGGAAAAAATTCAGGCAGTGGGCCAAGCCTGTGGCTTAAAGCTTTCCTTGTCTTGCATATTTGTCTCTAAATCACAAGACGCTCTGTGATTTCCTTCAGAGGCCCAGAACTGAAACTTGCTGAAACACTTTATTCTTCCCTTTCTGTGAGCCCCATCAGCTCACCCACTGCTGAGGACGTGATAGTCCCCGGCCCTCTTACCCTCCTCAAGAATGACCCCAGAGGCTGTCGCTCCTGGGTATTTGCAGTTGGTGCCGACAATGCTGGACCTGAGGAGCGCACTGGTGGCCTGTAGCCTCTGCCCAGGTCACTGATCACTGCACAGCACATAGGGGCTGGAAAAAAAAAGCCAAAACAGGCTTCTCAGCTTCTCTACTCTGTCATCCCTACTCTGTCTTTCCCCCTCTAGAAGCCTGCTCTTGAGCCCTTATCCTCCCATGTGGTGCAGGATGAGAAGTGCTCCATACCAGCAGGAGAAAAAGTAACTGGAGCCAACTTCCCTCTGCTCCAGGTGTGTGTGTAATTAAATAATTTCCTTTCAAATCCAAGATTTTGTGAGACTGAACCCCTGCAAGAGGAATCCAGACATCTTTCTAAGGAGATGAGCTGCTGCTGGAGCCACAGTCTAGCAGTTTTGAAGTGCCAGACTAGGAGGGCCTGTTGTCCTGAAAGAAATTTTGGACAGAGAAGTGTGTAGATACTTGCTCATTTGTATTTGGAGATGGAAGGTGCCATAAAAAAGGTATGTGGTAGGGTCTGTGTTTTCTGCAGCATTTCTGACAGCTCTGCACTGTCACCCAGCTTTAGCAGCCACCAGCTCCTTGAGTCATGCCTGTCCAGGGATCTTCCTGCAAATACTGCTAGGAAGAATACAAACCAACTTGTGGATAACAGGGATAACAAAGGAGGGAATCCCACCCCAGAGGAGACAGTGGAAGAGCTATTCATATCAAGGACATTCGGCCTTCAGCATGCCTCAGGCAGCCTGTGTTCGTTTGGTGGAAGTCCAAGTCTCTCTTCTGGCTTTCAAAGAGCCTTGAATTAAATGGCATTAGCATGACAGCCTAATAACAGAGGTAAGGGAGCCGTGGGGTGTCCCATTGCCTGTGAGCCACGGGCTACCTCCATCAGTACAATGCCATGTCTCCCTTCCCATTACTGGGTTGGAGCCACCATGATGAGGTGACAAAATCTAAAGCTCCAGGATCGGTGTCCTCACAACACATCTGAATTCAGGGTGGGGGAAAGGTCCCTGCTCACCTTGATGGCACAATAGGGTGCACTGGCAGCTGCTCCACCACACTGACTGTGCTGAGGTGCTCACCTGTGGTTTCAGGAGCAATGTGGGGTAGGAAGAGCCACTGTGGGTAAAAGCAGGCTGGTTAGAACTGGCAACCCTCACCTTCTGTCGCCCTACTCCTTGTGAGTGTGTGATGGGCCAGCTAGCTAGGGGATATGCCAGCAGCTTATCAGCCCATGCAATCTGCAAAGGAGGGAGATGAGGAAGATGAAGACAGATCACAGCAGACCTCGGTGGCATGGGCTTCTCTCACTGTATGGGGACTCAGCAGTGGGATAAATCCCTTTTCCTCTACCCTTCCAGCCAGACTTGTGCTCACCAGGAAAGCTTTCCTGCATTATATGACAAATCCTTACTTTATGTCATAGGGAGAGATGCTGATCTGCATTGTACCTTGGGAAGCAAAAGATCTTCTTTGCCCAAGCCGAAGGGAGTGAGTGAAGCTGCTGCTGCTGCTGCTGCAGACAGTGCTCTTGGCCTGAGGGAGCTGCAAGTGTGGAGAAGAAAATCGTGTCTGTGGGATATTACTTCCTCAGTGCCTCATCTCTTGTTACAAGGATGAGGCAGGTAGGGTTTGCATCTGCACCTGTGTTCTCCAAACTGGGATGGTGTGTCCTGGACAGGATGGAGCCCAGAGAAGGGAGTGTAGGAGAGACAGGAGCCAAGGCAAGGGCAGACCAAATTCGCAGGCAGTACACACATGCAAGGCCAGAAATCCCAGAAAAGGCTCCACCAAGCATGTCCTGAACTAGAGGCCAGATATCCCACTCAGCTCCTGACCCTGGGCACCTTCCCCATGGCCCATGCTTCAGAGATAGCCTGGCTTCTGGTAGAGACTAGCTGCCCTCTCTCTAGCCTTTCCTTGCACAATGTCCCTGTCTGCTCACTCTTCCTTGGAAAGTGCAAATTGCCCTTGTACAGTGAGAAATCGCTGACAGCCCTCAACTGCTGCTGCTGCCTTTGGGGCTTGAGGTCATGCCCCGGCACTGGCTGTGACCCATCGTTCCCACAGAAGGGACCAGACACCCCAATGTATTGCTCACCATTTTCATTGTAGCACTTCTACCAGGCCTCAGCCTTCTTCCCGTACTCTTGTTGACAGCCAAAGAGCCTGTGCCCATCTCTCCCTGCTGAGATGGCACGGTTTCTTGAGCACCCCTCCCAACCTCCAAGCTGTAATTTAGCTTAGGTTGAAGAGGGAAACATGGTTGCTAAGGGTGAGTTTCATCACTGTGAGTAGCTTTGATTCAGGGCTTGTCTTCTGGTCTAGCTGATAGGCGTTGGTATGCTTCAGCGTACTAGGACTGGTCCTGTGTGCTGAGGGCTGGAATCCAGCTACTGAACACCGGTGAGGTTGCGTTGATCTGCTGGGCTGAATTGTTGGGTGGCTCTAACCAAGGTGGTTTGGCAGCTACCAATGAAATGCCCCAGTAAGGCAAGTGTCTGAGCAAAAGAGGTAAGATCTCCCCCCAAATCTACTTGAGAGGGACCCAGAGATAGATGGGAGAGCCCAGGTCCTCAGAGGGCTTGGAAAGGGCCTGGCTAAAAAGCCCGTGGAGACTACATGAACAAAGTCCACCTGTATATACTGCTCTCCAGCTGGTAAGAGCCTGTTTCGGCTGCAATTACTCCTGCAGTGATGTGCAACATCTTTCCACGGGGAGAGCATCTTTGTACCTGTTCAGCCACTGTGGATCATGTGGACTGTGGTATTTTAAAGCCAGGACCAGGCACGCTGTACTCAGATTTATTATCTCAAGGACATGGAGCCTCACGTCAGGAACAAGCCACACCAGGACCTCCCAAGCTTTGCCTGCTGACACGTTTCCAACCACATCCAATTTCCTGGGCTAGGAGCCGTCTGTGAGGCTCCAGTTCCTGCTGACTCCAGAAACTTTGCTTTTATTTAATCGATATGGAAGTGTGTTCCCCGGTGGTGATGATAATCCTGCAAATGTTATCAAAGGGTGCCTGGACAAAGTAATTTGGCTCGGTAAGCCTGAAATTAGAGCTTGGGGAAGCAGGAACAACTCCTGCTTATGCTAATGACACCAAAATTTCTTAGACACACCTCAGAGTGTGTCCCGGGAGCTCCCCAAGTCTGTGTTCCCCACCTCCTCTGCCGCGCTCCTCTGCACCTGCCAGCCACAGTGGTAGCCCTTCAGCTGCAGGATGGGCACAGCATCCTGACTTGGAGCGCAGGGAGGGAGCTGGGACGTGGCCATGGGCAGCACAGATCAGCCTGTGGAGGTGGATGGTCGAAGACATTCCACTACCCTTCTAGCATGCAAGAACAGCAAGAAGCCACCAACTGATCTGGATTAGCTGCTCAGCCGGGCTGATAAGCAGGAGGACTCCTCACCTGACGGTGCTAGAAATAATGTCAGCGCAGCAGAAAAGTGCCAAGCCTTTGATGAACTTGGACGAGAAGGATCCTGACTGTGAGGCTGGAGCAGTGGAGTTAGCACATCTTTAGTCCCAGCCAGATGGTGACTGGTCTGGAAGGCTTCAGGCCATTTGCATTTCAGTTTAAGGGCACTTAGCCCAGGGCGGCACAGCAAAGGCAAATCAAGGAGGGGTGGCCTGACGCTTTAGGAAAACATATTCTTGGTTGTGACACAGAGAGGTTGCAGAGACGCAGCCTGGACCTGGTGGCTGCCGCATGCAGAGTATTTCCAAGAGCTGCAAATGCAGGTTAAGAAAAGCCTTGCAGCAAGTTGGGCAGTCGCAGGCTTGCTGGGAGCTGGAAGGTGAATGGAGTAAGGTTTAAGCTTCCCTGTGGGCAAAGTACAACTAGAGACCTCACACAACCCTGCCATGCGGTTCAAAACTGATGAGATTGCTCTCATGTAAAGAAAATGGGAAATCAACTGGTGGTGTGGATTCCCAGTTTTCTTTAAATATGTCAAGTGGAAGAAACAGAAAGAAAGGAAAAGATAGAAGTGAAAATGAGTTGGGGTGCAGCATGCGTTGTGCAGGCAGCACGGGCAAGGTTTCAAACCTAACCTTGGAGAAACGACGTGTTTTGAAAGCAGAGCTACAAGCTCAGCAAATGCTGACTCTAAAGGTGAAGACATTGCCACTGCCAGTATGGATGTAGGCTAATGACTTCCAGAGGGCCTGCACTGTAAGCCCAGTGCTAC
This sequence comes from Colius striatus, assembly GCF_028858725.1. NCBI lineage: Eukaryota > Metazoa > Chordata > Aves > Coliiformes > Coliidae > Colius > Colius striatus. Next base: position 152,601,025 of record NC_084759.1, on the reverse strand, counting down.
CACTGCAGGAGAGAAAGGGAAGATTGTGCTAAAACGTGACGCTAAGGAATATCCCTGGGCTACTGGTTAGTGCTGGGCGTTCAAGGGCAAGGAAATGCAGCTCCATGCAGGAAGAGTCAGATGTTTTGGCACTGATGTACCAGAGCAGGAGAGCTGCAGGCTGATTGTGGCTACTAAGGTGCTGTAATACCCAAATTCGTGTCCTTGCAGTGCCTTAGAAACCTGCCATTTATTGAGTCTATTCCAGCCTAGGGACAACCTGCTGAGGCATATTCCCTGTCTTGGGGTTGTTGTCTGTTAAAGTGACTTTTGAGATGTACTGGTCAGGGGTTGGTTTGCTGTAATTTATATGCAAACCCTAAGTGGATGCCGTGTTTGAACATGTTACAGGAACCCAGGTGCTGCTTTCAGCTCTTCCAAGAAATGGTGCTCAGGAGAAGTATGTTTGTGGAATTCAAGCACGTTCTCCTGCAACACCCTTGAGACCGAAACTCAGCTGCATGCCATTTTTCACTGAGTAACGTGTGTAAAAACCAGTCTGGAATGACAAACCTGAAGGAAAGGGTTTCCTTGAAGAGGCTTTGCTGGCAGGAATGACAAAGAAGCCTGAAAACGTCCCCTTTTTTTGGTGCATTCATGGTGGTACCTAGGGTGTGAGATGTGATGTTCGTCTCCACACATGGCAGAGATGGCATCAGAGCTGCTTGGGAGGTAAGGCTGGCAGGGAGCCTGGAGCGTGTGTCGGGTTTTTCTGACTGAGGTGCACCCTGCATTGGCTATTGTATCTGCTCTGGCAAATGTGTTTGCCTGCAGACAGCCCCTGAGCCAGCGTTAGGAGCACATCTCATGCTTGGCAGGTCTCCAGAGCACATGAGACCACAGGGCATCAGCACAGCCAAGCTGAAGACAAGGCAGGCAAAAGGCCAACTTTGGTCTTTCCAAGAAGCAACAGGGCCCCACCAGCCAGCAAGAGCTGGAGAAAAGAGAATTGGCTTGGGTGGACATGGAACTGCCCTCCCTTAGGGTCTTGCAGGTGGCACAGCTCATCGTTCCCCAACAGGGACACATCCTCCTGTCAGGGACAATGCGCCAAAGCCAGCACAGCCGGGACTGTCCTCCACTGCTTGACCAGGGGTCCTCCAACCCCCTAGAACTCCATCGGGGGTTTCAGTATCATGTGCCATCCCTCACCTGGTGCCCCAAACAGTTAGCCAGTGCTGAGCCCTGTTAGGCAGCTGCTGCCTGCCACCCTTCAGCCAGCCAGAACAATTACCCTCTCGCTAGTAAGCTGTCAGTTATCCTGGGATCGGCTGCTGAAATGAGAGGGTGTTTCAGCAAGGGCTGGGCACCCTCCCTTCCCCGAGGCCTGTGCTATTTGGGGACAGCAACTCCTCTCGATGCTATCGTGGTTTGGAGGCAGTGGGAAGTGCCGGGATGCGTCACCTCCCGCAGCGCTGTTGGTTCCCACCCTGTTGCAGAGCCCCCTCTGAGGCTGGCGGGCTCAGGCACATCACTGCTGTGGTGAGGCTGTGTTGCTCTTTCAGGGAGTTTTTGCAAGGAGATCTCTCTGAGGAACCCCTTTGCAGAGCCATCTCTACCCTTTTGCCAACAAGCTCACCCATCATCATGTGCCCCTCCCCACGCTTTTCTTCATAGAGTCCTTTAAATTGGAAAAGACCTTTAAGATCATCAAGTCTTCACAATCTTCTTCTGCTTCCCAGACTGAAGCACCCCACCGATGACAAAACTGGGCTTTGCCTGCCTGCAGTGCTTGGGAAGAGCTGTCTTTGGGCACTCAGCCCTGGCCAGGTGTCAGCTGTCTATACTTTATAGGAAAAGATAGGGTCCATGCTTGGGGTCTCCTTGTCTCCCTCCTCCATATCCGGAGCTGGGGCAGGTTCAGAGCAGCAATCGGTGGGGCTGGTAATACAGGCCATTTTGTCAGGAGCCTGAGCTCACAGTCCTCCAGCACTGGTGATGCAGAGGTGCCCTCCCTCTTTTCTGCCCTGTGCTCCAGGGTTGGGCTTCTCAGCCTTTCCCAAACAAAGGACCATCTCATTTTTCTGGGAGAAAGCCAAGGACCAGTTCACATTCCAGCGGAGCTGAGTGACTTGGGAAAAGGGAGCGAAGAGTGTCAATGTACTTTGCACTCAAGTAAACAATGTGGCCTTTTTTTCTCTGGAACTGTACTGTTGCTCTTGTTACGATGGACATTGAGACTGACAGACTCCTGACTTTGGCTGGAGGTGCAGATCTTGACATCCCAATGGGATGCTGGGCCACGTGCAAGGGTGGGAGACTTTTCTGTGGGACAACTTTGGGGATTTTATGAGGCATTGTTGGCCCACAGGCTACTGGTTGAGAGACATTTCGGTAGGGAGTAGGGTCACTGATGCAATAAGGGGTGGATTAGATATAGTGGCAGCTTCTGCTTAGCCTCTTTTAGCAGGAGCCTGGGAAAAGAGGGCTGGGTGTTCACTTGCAGCATCTATGTGCCAATGATTTGGTAGCCTTCTTGCAGCACGAAGCCTGCTCTTCACTCCCAATGTAAAAGGGAGAGTCAACCAGCCAGTCAGGTAATTTTGGATGGAGCCTGTATACCCCATAGGTAGCCAGTCTGTGGGGCAGGTCTGTGCTGCCTATGGCAGGTTCACCAGGTACAGCTTGAGGCCAAAGGCTGTTGCCCCAGCTGAAGGCTTGGCCTTTGCACTCCAGGGTGCTGATACCCGGGACTCCCCCAGACCTGGAAAGGGCATTAGTGCCTTTAGCTTCTTTCTTGGCAAAGGCAAAGTAAATGACTGCAAGGGAGCCTAGAAGGAGAGGGCAGAAGGCACTGCCTGAGGATGAGGGAAGAGGCTGGGCACATTTCCGCGGACATGACAAGACAGAAGCAACAAGGAACAGAAGTGAGACTGCTGTGAAGCTCACTCCTCAACAGAAAGGCGTTTATCACTTCCCCTTGGCTCCAGTTACTGATGATGTTTACCCAACAGGATGACTAAACCTGCCTGACTTCCCCTCCTTCCCTAGACCCCTGGCTGGTGACAGCGTTTGAAATGACACTGACACGGTTCACGTGGTGTCCCCTGCACCCCTGGATCCAGACGGCTTGTTCATGCCTATTCACTTTTGCCCTGGGGTCCACAGCCTTTAATCCTACAGTCTGTTTTCTTGTGCAGCTTCAGAAACCCTGGACATCTGAGAGGTGTGGACCTCCAAGCCCTTGGGCATTTGCTCCAGACGCAGGCGACAGCCAGGATGTGTCATTTCCAGTCCCACCAAACCAACCAGGGACAACCGGTGAGCTTCTTCTGGCCTCTGCACTGGCTAAATTTAGTCAGACAGGTTCAAGCATTAATATAATGCACCTCCTCGCCTTCAAAGGGAAGATGTAAAGATGAAAGTAGTTCTCAAGTTAAGCCCATGATAAGGAGGCAACCTTAGAGGGAAAGCAATGTCCCTACAAGGGCTGCTGTTGTGTAAACTTGCCCCAAGTGGGACAGGTCCTTTCCAGGACTCAGCCCTGGGCCAAGCTCTTGGAACAGTGTCCCTCAGCCTGGAGAGGGTGAGAATTCTGGGCTGGTTTCACTAGCTTTGTTGCTTGTGAGTTCCTGGAAGGAGCAACCCAAGGCACATTGCTGGGTGCAGAGGTTGGGTGGGAGTGGCTTGAGCTTGGTGCTGTGCAGACCCAAGAGAAGGCCACTTCTTTAGAGTTCTGTATTGGCACCCCATGGGGTGCTTGGCACACAGGAGACACAGGGAGAGGTCCAGAAACACCGGCCTCCCCGCACACCTCTTGGTGAGTGCCAAGCTGGTGTCTATTCAGGATAAGGGCCACCCGGGAGGGAAGTCTCCCTGGGCAAGCAGGCATCAGCCGTGACTTTCTTGGGGAGAAACAAGCAGGGGGCAAAAGCCCTGGCCCTCCCAAAATGCACCCCTTCTTAACAATAGCACTGTCAGCAAGAACTTGTGCTGTGTGGCAAGGCTCCCCGTGGGCCTGGGGCTCTTCTCTTGCCCCTGACAAGATGCAGAGGGACGTGCCATTCTGACAGTCCTTCCCGCTTCGGAAACAAAGACGTTTGTCTCTCTCTGTGGCAGCTCATTTATTTGGGGGAAAGGGAAGGAAAACCAGTAGAGAGCAGAACAGGGCCTCACCCCACGTGGTGCTTTATTCAGTTGCCCCATGGGCACGAGCTCAGCTTTGTGGGCAGGGAAGGTTTGTCCCGCTGATCAAGTCGAGGAGGACCTGTGCCCGAGAGCAACCGGGGATGAGCGGCACAGGAGGCAAAGCAATGGGGCTGGTGGGCCAGGGTGGCTGGAGGCCAGCCTTACAAGTGGGCAGGACTGCTTCTCCAGGTTTGAGTGGAGGCTTCTGCAGGTGAAGGTTTGAGTGCAAGGAGGGTGGGCAAAACCACGAGCAGCCTGCCAAAAACTGCAAAGGTACTCAGCCTTCCCTGTCTGTCTCCCCAGCATCGATAAGAGGTTATCCCGCTTGGCCCAAGAGCCTACCTCACCTTCCCTAGGGATTATCCCCTCTACAAATGGCCAGTTTCTTGGCTCGGATGCCACAGAGAAAACAGGGCTGCTTCTGCCCCTCTCCTTCTCCTGCTGCTGTGCTGAAGGCTGCGGTGGGAGGCCTGCCTGCCCTCCTCGCCTCACCAATGCTCAACACTCCCAGATGGTGGGCGAAGGTACTTCTGAACTTGCTCGACAGGTAAAACCTTCCCTCTCTGTGAAGTCTCTCCCTGTGTTTATGACTGCCTGCCTCTGAGCCAAGGATGCTTTTTTGGCAGCTCCTAGAGTGGGACCCAGCTGGGTGCGGGTGTTTTTGTCTGGGGTTTTATTGCTTGTTTGTTTCTCAGGGTGTCTCGGTTGGACTCCCTTCAAACTCTCCATCACTTCATTGCTATCTGCTCTTTTCCTTCCCCTAGCCCTGCAGGGACCCCATGCACAGCAAGCTAACTGCAGGCAGCGCCTGTCAGCTCCCAGAAACCTCCCTGCCCAAAACACACCAGCTCCTGAGCCTCCCTACAAGCTGCACGTGGACCAGGCAAAGCGATGTCCCTGTGATGCCAACAGTGGGCTGGGGAGGAGATGGGGTCTCACACAGGACCTCTGCTGCTGCTCTGCTCCCACCTCCTCCTGCTCTCTGGCTCTGCTGGGAGCCCATCACACCAGTGTCAACACCATCTCTTGCTGGGCAATGGGATTGAGCCCCTTCCTTGGTGTCAGGCTGCCTAACCACGTTGCCTGTCACTCTGCCTTGGGATCTGCAGGGAACCCTCATGGCAAGGGAGTGGGTGGCTTTCCTTAGGCCCAAGCAGGACCTTCCAAGGAGGACCACTGAGGCCAGTGCAGCTGTCCCTGCTGCTCAGAGCCTCCAAGCTCAGCTCTGGGGCTGAATCAGAGAGGAAGGAGCAGAGAGCCCTTCTCTGTACAGCCGAGGACTGCTGTACATCCCCAGATATCTAGGGCAGGGTGCTGTGCTATAGGAATCTGGTCTCAGTGAACACCAGCCTCCATCTCTTTTTGCTTTGAGCAACGTCCATCAGGCTGAGGCTCCCTGAAAAACACCTCCTTAAATTCCCAAGGCAAGACAGGGAAGCTCTATGAGCTGAGCCCAGACTGAGAGGATCTTTAGCTACTGCAGGCTGTTAAATATTTGCAAAGGTGCAAGAGAAGATTAACTGACAGCAGCCCTTCATGCTTTGGAGCAACACTATCCTTTGGGAATAATCAGCCTGTTGCCTCTGGGTCCTGCATGTATTGTGGCCTGGATCTATGCTGGGACAAGTTCATTCAATGCAATGGGACTGGATGGGTGACTTTAGGGTAGCCAAGCCTTTGGCCAGGGGAAGCGGCAGGCCAGGTCGCTGCAGTCACTTGATTAGGCTGGATCCAGCTGCATGGGGCAGTGGCATGCTGGTGAAGCAACCATTGAGTGTGTCCAACCATCTGTTCCCATAGCTCCTGAGGTATGGTGGGCACACAGAGGGATCTGAGATGAAGACTACTCCTCCTGTAAAGCTGCTAGCTGTCATATGAAGGAGATGGCTTACAAAAAGACTGTATTTCACCAAAGAGTGATGTCTAATGCCAAGAAGCCATCACACCCTGTGCTTGGGGAGGCAGCAATGCTGGATGAAGGGAAGTGCCATTCGGCACTGGAGAAAAAGGTTCACGGAAATAAGGGGTAAAGCCTTGTCCCCAGAATGAAGGCCTCTTCTTTCCAACCTAATAACAAGCCTCAAGCTGAACAAGGGTAGTCCCAAAGGGTGTCTGTACAGCTCTGTGGTGGAGCCCAGCACGCTGGGTCAGCTGGAGCAGCCCTGTCAGAGGAAACCTAACACCTCCTTACACATACCCATCCTTGGGGAATTGCAGAGTGGCGTGGGTCAGGCCAGCTGCACATACATCTTTCTTGAAAGCAGACAATATTAAGTGAAGAGCATGACTGACCAAAGCTGGTGGGCTGAGCTGCCTGGGGGATGCTCTTGAGGACCAGCTTGGGATGCTGACTCCCCACTGAGCTCTCTCTGCTCTCTCTCGGGAGACTGACTCTCCCTGCTGCAGAGAGGTCAGACTGTGCCCAGCACACAGTTGCCTCTCAGCTTGGGTTGGGGGCAGGTGATTTTACCCTTCAGAGTGAAACCGAGACACTGGGCTCTGCGCTTCTATTCCTAGAGGCAGAAGTGGGTGAGGGTGCAAACCATGCCGTGAGCTGGCTGGCTGTTCCTCTCACAGGTGAGAGAGTGACTGCTGGCTCAGAGCCACAGTCCTCATTGAGAAACAGAGTGCCTTCTGAGAAAAGCAGGGTCTCAGCAGGCAGTGTGCCAGCAGTACTCCTTAGACAGGGACGAGAGCTGCCAGAGGTGGAGTGGCTGAGTTTGCTGGGCTTGCTCTTGTCAGGGGATACTTGCAAATGGCTCAGAAATGTTTGCTTTTTAGGCTTTTTTTGGCCCATCAAAGGTATACCCAAAGCAGAGTAACATCTTTGTAACACACAAGTGTAAGGTGTAGGGTGCAGGGCCTCCCTTTGTCCAGGGACCAGCATTGTGCCAGGGTGCTGGTCCCTGCAGCGGGCAGGGAAGAACAAATCCCAAGGGAAGGCAGAAAGCAGGACAAGTACTGTGGTTCACAGCCAAGCATATAGATACATTTTTTTCCCCCACTTTTTGGAGTTGTTTCTGAAGACAAGATACTCTTTGGTCCCTCCAAGAGGCTGAAACATGAAATGCACTGCTTTTCTTTCTGACTTTCTTTTATAATGCAATGTTTTTTGGTCTTCTGTGTTGTGCGTGCATGCTTGTGGGCTTCCACTAAGGAAGCCACACTCCTTTGGTGTTGAGGTGAGGGAGCCCTGGCACAGGCTGCCCAGGGAGGGTGTGGAGTCTCTTGCTCTGGAGGTTTTTCAAACCCACTTGGACACATTCCTGTGTGACCTGATTGAGGGGAACCTGCTTTAGCAGGGGGTTGGACTGGATCATCTCTTGAGGTGCCTTCCAACCCCTGCCATTCTGTGATTTTGTGATTCTGTGAAAAGCGAGAGCCTGGAGTGCTTCTCCCCAGCACCTCAGGAAGGTAGCTCCCCCAGGCCCCCAATGCCAATAGCATCTCAAGGCCACACCAGGTGCAGATGGGCTGACTCCATGACCTTCTCCATCTGCAACCAGGACAAGCACCAGCAGGCCCCAGCTCCCCAGCATGCCTTCGCCTGGCTGGTGTGTTTCAGCTCTGCCTTGCAGAGGAGCAGAGAGCTCCCTCTCCACGTTTCACCGAGGTGCCAAGCCTGACTCTGTTTCCAGCCAGGCCTGTGGGCCATCTGACCGCAGCCCCAGCTCTCTGGGGGCCAGGCACGCCACGGTAGCAACCTCAGTGGTATGGCGGCTGCCCCGCTCTGTCTGCACGCCTGTGGCCTCCTCCTGTTGAAACATCATCCCTCAGGGGCAAACCAGCTGGGCACCAGCAAATGAGCTGGGATGAAGATGAAGGCTGCCATTACAACAGTGAGGCTGCCTACGTGCAGCTTCCCAGCATCGTGCAACCACAGGCCCAGGTGCTCTCCTTCCCCCTGCCAGGCCAGGCAGGAGCTGCGAGGGAGAAGGAGCGCTGCCTGGCTGTGCTGTGAAATCTGGGTGCTCACCCAGCCTGGATCAATAACTGCCCACTCCCATGGTGCTGGAAACCGGCACAGCACAAGGATTTTTGATTGCTACACCCCTCTGAAGGGATTGTGGATGGCTCATTGCGGAGGGCCCTTTCCCATCCCACTGCTCCAGACTTCAGGTCTGATTCATAGAGATTTAGGCACCTGAAACTGCTGCTAAGGGCTGGAACAGATTAGGTCCCTTTATTGGCTTAGGCAAAAAATATGTGCTACAGGCCTGGAAAATAGAAAATACAATTCCTGTGGCTGTGCAGCCAATGGAGCAGTGAGTAAAGCTCACCAGGGTGCCTGTTGTTCATCAAGGAACAACGAACAACTGCGTAAGACAGCTATTGAAGAAGGGATGATGTACAAACTGAAAAACATAACATCTATAGCATTGAAACTATGGAGCACTGTCCCACTATGAGCGACTGGAAGCGTGACAGGCAGGAGATGCCAGGCAGCAGTGCAGAGCAGCCCGGCACAGAAGGAGCTGATTAAGAGCACACAAAAGCGAGCCGTGACTTGGCTGCAGCCTGGAGGGCTGTCAGCCACGTTGTGTGCTGTTTGCTCTCCAGGACACAGCCTTTGCCCACCAGCAGCCAGGCTCTCCCGAGCAGAGATGCTTGCGTGACCAAGCCGCTGCTGACCAGAGCTGTAGGGGGAAATCAGGGTGAGCTGTGATGAGAAAGAGCTGTGGAGGGGAGGGCTGCAGGCGTGGAGTGGCCGGCTGTGCCTGGGTTGCCAGCAGTGGTTAGGGGCCCTGAGATGTCAACAAAGGGCCAGTGAAGGAAGCTGACACCTGAAGAACAGCCCAAACTGTCTGTGGTAATCAGTCTGGCTTTTCAGCCCTGGGGAAGGGGACTTGCTCAACAACTCAGAGGAACACAAGTTTCGAATGCGAGAAGGGACAGGACTTCACGCTCTTTTCCCATCCAGCTGCCATTTACCATCCCATGTTTCTGTGAGTCAGCTCACATCGACGAGGATGACACCACGGAACATCCCATCCCACTCTCCAGCTTTCAACCATTCACCCCTGCCTGGCACAGCCCTCTCTCCTCTGGTGAAAGCATTCCTGTCACTGAGCATCAGGCTGATGTGAAAACAAGTGAGTATTTTTGCAGGCAGCACCAGGCTACCTTGGGTTTGCAGAGCTATGGAGCAACTCTGATGTGAAACCTCCTCCTCCTTCCCTTCTACGGATGGAAGGCTCAGGCAACAGCAAAAGTGAGGTCTGCTGGAAAACAATTTCAGCTGCATTTCTTTCTATACAGTTGCATTTTTAACTCTTACCCTACTAGTAATGAGGCCTCTAGTTGTCATCTCACTATGTGCTAAAGGAGAGAGTAACAACTGGTTGTGGTGGGGTGGGTGGTGACAGGGGTTCAGAGGACACACTCTGATTTGTACAAGGGTCTGACAGGCAGTAGAGCCCATGGTAGTTGCAATAGCAATAAAAAAAAGGAAAGAGGAATTTGGACATGAATATTATGAAATGAAAGAGCATTCTGGTGTCAATTCACCCCAGCTGGCATAACGGGAACACAAGGCAGAAGCCTCTTACTTCTAGATTTCTTTTTAACCTAGAAAGCAACAGCCCAGGAGGTGGGAGAATGAGAGCCCTAGACAGATAGATGACTTACTAGGGATATGTAATTTACTTACTGCACCTGGCACAGCATCCAAGTTCAAGAGAGACACAAGGATAATCCTTTGCAGGTACCTTCCTCCTCTGCAGGGTAGAACATTGGTCAGGGCCAGAGAAGGAAACATAGGTAGTGAACAGGATGACTCCATGGTGCTGAGCTTGGAGGTTTTCTGTCAGAAAAAGTCCCAGGGTAACTCACAGACTCCTTTTACAGAGAGTTGTATCTCTTCCTAAGTCACTACAGGGATCAAACAGGTTTTCCTACTGCTGTTTATGCCCCATTGATGGAGACCCTGTTCTGCAATGCTCATGTCACACCTACAAGTAGTAATGACAGAGTTTTGTATTGCATCAGCAAGCTGCACCAGGGGATCTGCCTCAGATCCTGGCACTTTAAGAGATGTGTCATCCAGGGCCACGTGGTACTTGCAATAACAGTCTACCTCTATCGCTGCATTGACAGGAGGAAGAAGTGTGCTCCAGTAGGAAGGACTATGCTGTTGCTGCTGGGCCATCAGCAAGTTACAAGTGACCTTTGGGATGAGGAAAACCAGTGCTATTGAGTACCCTTAACACCAGGCTATCAAACAGATAACTGAGAAGAAAGCAGCTCAAAAACCTGCACCAACAAGTAGATTTCCAGCAACATTGGCTCGAGGGCATTTGGGGATGCCTGTGGCCAAACAGGAGTCAAAGAGTGGGGAGTTGCTCAATGACACGAGTCCTTTCACCGCTAAATTGTTGAGGGAAGACAACTAATGAGACTGTGGTGGAATAGAAGGCAATGAGCATTGGGAAGCTCGGCCTAAAACCAGCCTACGCTCTCAACTGGAGGAGTAGGGCCTGTCTCACGAGATGTGTCAGTCTCCAGGTTACCAAGGCTGGGGCAGGCACTTGGTCCCCTAGTTGTACCTGAGTGCTGAATGGGAGCATATTGCCATTCTTCACACTTCCACTCCCAAAATCTGTGAGTGCACACACAAACAGGGACCGACACTGCTCCTAGGCTCTGCTCAAAGTCAGCTGAACCAACAGCCTCCATGTGTTAGGCTGGAGAAGGACACCAAGCCAGGAACACCTCGCTTTCATGAGGAAAGGGCATTTTACCAGGGCCACAATTGCTGTTGTCCTGGCAGGCAGGAACTCTAATCTGCAGCCCATGAAGACTCAGTTTCCTTGGCATCCATGCTGCAGGAATGAACTGTTTAACTTGCACACAAGCAGCTGTAGTACAACTGCAGAGTGCACCTGGAGGAAACAGAAAACCCTATCTGAGTTATTTCAGGTTGCTTGAAACAAGCCAAGTGCAGAAGCAATTCCTGCCTCTGAATTTTAACCAGGTACCACTTTCTGTGCAGCTTCTGTGGGAGCCAGGCCAGAGGTTCAGCTAGAGTTGGTGAGCAGAAAGGCAACCTGATGGACAACAGTGTCCATTTAAAGGACAGGTCGCTCTCATCCGTAACAAGCGAAGAGAGCATCTCAGTGCTCAGCAATATCCTGTTTACAGAATAGAAGCTGCTAGTTGCTGGAGTTGCACATCTAAGCAGGCTAAATCACGGGGCAGAACAACCTGGATCGGCACAGGCAGTTGCCTTGTGACCTGGGAATGTTTCTGGCATCGTGTCTCCCTTGTCCCCGTGCTGAAGGCTTACAGAGCTGACAGTGCTTTGCTGTGGTGGTATACTGAAACCACAAAGACCAACACAACTGCCCCTAAGCTGGGGGAGTTCTTAAGAGCTTTTAATTGCCCTCAGCAGGTTCAACCGTTCAGTATCTCCCAGGGCTTATATGGAGTGCCAAAGGAGCTTGTTCTGCCAGGAGCACTTCCAATACATTTCCTGCACATAATTCCCAGGTAGGCAGAGTCCAACAAGGCAGCAGCAAGCTCCTTGATGTGCATAGCTGTGCAAGCCTCCTGGTGAGTGCACCGGGGTCAGAGTCCACAGAGCAAATGAGACAGCAATAAGAAAAAAAAATAGCTAATGACACAGTGATGGCAAAGGGGTACCTGAAAGCCCCTGTTATGAGTTGGAGGAGGCAATGCTTTGCGTAAGGAGTGAGGAGAGGGAAGCTGTGCTGCAGAGGAGTGACTTCTACCCACACGGCTGCTGGAGGACGAGCACATGCTGGCTGGCTCCCCAGGGCAGGCAGTAACAGGCTACTGCTCCTCCTTACCTCCTCCTCCCTGCTCCAGCGGCTGCGGGACAGGGTGGCGCCAGGGCTGCCTTGGCAAAGGGGCACTCTCACACATCAGGTTGGGCGGGTATCGGGAGCGAGTTCCTAGCATCATGATCTTTTCTTGGCTCTGGAAGCACTTTCCCATGCCTCAAAGAACCCTCCCGTGTCCTGCCAGTCCCAGCACCTTACGGATCCTCCCAGTTCTCTTCCCATGTCTTGTGGCTGAACACTAACAACTTGCCAGCCAGGATGATCATTAGTTCCTCATATTAAAGGCATCTGCTCACTGATTAATATCTTTGGGACCATTTGTTGTCTTCCTGAAGTGTCAGTTTGACCAATTTGATTAACTTCTGTCGTGAAATGGCAGGACTGGTGGATGAGGGGAAGTTGTGGATGCTTTCTACCCTGACTTTAGTAAGGTGTTTGACACTATTTGATCCTCATAGTAAAGACAATGGGAGTATGAGCTGGGTGAGGAAACAGTGAGGTGGGTTGAAAACTATCTGAACAGCTGGGCCCAGAGAGTTGTGACCAGTAGCACAAAGTCTAGCTGAAGGCCAGTAAGTAGTGACGTACCCCAAGGGTCAGTATTGGGTCTGATCCCGCTTAGCAACTTCACAAATGAGCTGGATGATGAGGCAGCGTGTAACCTCAGCAAGTTTGCTGATGACACAGAACTAGGGTGAGTGGCTGATTCACCAGAGTTTCATGCTGCTGTACAGAGGAACCTCAACTGGACAAGACTTGAGAAATGGGCTGGCAGGAGCCTCATGAAGTTCAATGAGGAGAAGTGCAAAGTCCTGCACCTTGGAAGGAATAACCCAGGCATCAGTAAATGCTGGGGACCATTCATCTGGAAAGCAGCTTGGCAGAAAAGGACCTGAGGTCCCGTTGGATGCTCAGATGAACATGAACCAGCAACATGCCCTTGCAGCAAAGGACACTATCCTGAGCAGACTCAGGATGAGTGTAGGCAACAGGCTGAGGGAGGTGATCCTTCCCCTCTACACTGCACTGGTGAGGCCACACCTGGAGTGCTGGGTCCAGTTTTAAACTTTTCAGTACAGGAGAAACAGGGAAATACTAGAGAGAGTTCAGGGAAGGGTCACAAGAAAGATTAAGGGATTGAAGCATCCCTCTTGTGAGGAAAGGATGAGAGAGCTGGGGCTGTTGAGCCTGGAGAAGGCTCAGGGGGACAGCTTGTTAATATGTATAAATATCTGAAGGGAGGGTGCAAAGAAGATGGAGCCAGAACCTTCTCAGAACCTGCTCAATAACAAGACTAGAGGCAATGGACATCAGGAAACATTTTTTTTTACTGGTGGGTGGGGAACTGGCCCAGCTGCCCAGAGAAGCTGTGGAGTCTCCATCTTCGGAGACAGCCAAAAGCCACCTGGATAGGTTCCTGGGCTGCTTGAGCAGTGGGGTTAGACTAGATGACCTCCATCCAACCTCCACCACTCCGTGACTCTGTGAAAGAGAAAAAAGCAGTGTGCATGAGAAGGAACACAGGAAACACCTGCTAATAAGATGATCCCAGGAAAACAGGAGCACGATGAAGAACATTTCAAACTAGGGAATATGAGGTTGCCAAAGCCTTGGTGCCCCAGAAGTCAGGCTGGTGAGAGTAGACTAGCCAGAGCTCACAAAGGGAAAGCAGCAGACAGCCACGGAGGACCAGGCACAGATCTGCTTCCAGGTTACCTGCCACGAAATCACAAACACTGCACACAAACGGCTCAAAGGATAGTTTGTTATGGAAGCAGGCTCACCTACTCATAAATTTGACCCTTTTCCACCTTGCCCCAAGCTCCCAAGAGCCCAGCGAGGCTTCTCGCAGCTCTCTACCTCCTCCACCTGTTCACGCCTAAGGATAGCTGGTCTGGCAAGATGAAGTTGCCTCTCCCCTAGCCAGAGGAACACAGGCATCTCTAGCCTCTCCCTGAGTGTTTTTCCCAGAGCAGATGCTCAGCAGGTTGCTGCTGACATCATCCAGCCAGCGGTTGCCACAGTAACCGCACTTAGGGAAGAAGGATGAAGGTTCCTGGGGTAAGGGAATGACTGCCACCCGCCTGGGTGTTGTCTCTTGCACTGCAAGAAAGGACCATGCAGCTTTCTGAAGGTGAGAGAATGAATTCCTTTTCCTATACTACACCAAGATGGGCTTCACTCTCCCATGTGCCCCTGTAGCTTCCACTCTCCCTGTGCTCCCTGGCAACTGCACTGCTTCCTTGAACACTCAACCTAAGAAGAAAAACTGCTTTAGGCAAGAAGAAAACAGCCTTCCCAGGCAGAAGCCACCACTTCTGTTTTCTGTTTCAACAGATGTGTGCTGCAGCCCACCAGACCTGCCCCCAGAGGGAATCAAGGCCTCCTGAGTGTCAGTGGTTGAATAGGTGCCTGAAGGGCTTGGATAAAGAACTCACCATCCCTTAGGGATCCTTCCAGTCTCATGTACTAATAAGATCTGCTCATGCTCACCTTCATTATGTGCAGGAGAAATAGCAGCAGAGGGAAAGCCACACAAACCCAAAGCCTGGCAGACCTGATGGACCCCTGTAGTGCTGCTCTCATCCCCATTCAAAGCAAGTGCAGAACCCTGGCTAGAGGCAGCACTTATCCCCCTGCCTCCATCGCTGGGGAGAGAAAGCACTTAGCAGGAGACAGATAGAACCATAGCATCGTAGGATCATTTCAGCTGGAAGAGACCTTTAAGATCATCCAGTCCAACCTTTGTCCCAGCCCTATCAACCACTAGACCATTTCCCTAAGTGAAACATCCAACTGTCTCTTAAACACCTTCCAGGGATGGTGACTCCACCATCTCCCTGGGCAGCCCGTTCCAACGCCTGACAACCCTTTCAGTAAAGAAATTCCTCCTCATATCCAGCCTGAACCTCCCCTGGCGCAACTTGAGGCCGTTTCCTCTTCTTCTATTGCTCGTTACTAGGGAAAACAGACTGACCCCCACCTTGCTACAACTTCCTTTCAGGTAGTTGTAGAGAGTGATAAGGCCTCCCTTGAGCTTTCTTTTCTCCAGGCTAAACAGTCCCAGATCACTCAGCCGTTCCTATAGGAGGTGTGCTCCAAATCCTTTACTAGCTTGGTAAATCATCCCAGCCAGGTGCCCTCAGCTACAGGAAGAACAAAGGGAAGGCCAGCTAAAACCTGTCCCCATTTACTCCAAGTCCACCTCTGCTTCATGATAAAGCCCTCAAGAAGAGGTGCACTAGATCAAGAACAGCTACCTGGTTGTAAGAAAGAGGGATCAGCCACCACCTCTGCTCAGTTCTTTTCAGCAGCAGCCACAAGAAAAAGAAAAACTACTCTGCAGCTGCACTATTTGTGATCCAAAGGACAAACTCTGAAGTCTCTTTGGAGAGGACCCAAACAACAGGCTACTGGATTCCTTCCTGTTTCCAGCATGCCAACCTGGGAGACCACAGCCTCCAACCTCCCATCTGCTGGCTGAGAGAGCTGGAAAGGACAGAGCGAACGAGGCAGAGAGCATGAGAAACACTTATCCTCAAAGCACCCTAGAAAAAAAACAGTGGCATCTCCTGGAGGAGCTCCCGCTGTGCTCTGTCTCCTCTGTACACACACGTGTAACCAGCTCAGCCTATGTGGATTGTAGCCATACTGAGCATTCTCAGCTGTGGCCCTGAGCCTTAACGTTTCAGCCCGATGCAAGAGCTGACAGCTCTTGTCCTTGTTTTGGCTGGGACGGGGTTAATTTCCTTCTAGGCGGTACAGGCTGCGTTTTAGATTGTGTGTGAGAACAATGCTGATAATGCAGGGATGTTTTAGCTGTTGCTAAGTAGTGCTAATCTTAAGTGAGGGACTTTCCAGTTTCATAGAAGTACACAAGAAGCTGAGAGGGGGTATGGCCAGGAAAGCTGACCCAAACTAGCCAAAGGGCTGTTCCAGTTCATAGACCATCATGTCCAGTACATTAGCTTGGGGGGAGCTGGTGGGGAAAGGCAGATCGCTGCTTGGGCATCGGTCAGTGGGTGGTGAGCGATTGCAGTGGGCAACGCTTGTCTTTCCTTGAGTTCTATTTCTCTCTCTTTTTGTTATATTCCTTTTTCCTTGCTGTTGTTATCTATTTAAAATATTGTTATATTGTAATTCATTTGAGTTATTGAACTGTCCTTTATCTCAGCCCAGGAGTTGAGAGGGCAGAGTGAGCAAGCAGCTGCATGGCTGGGCTGTGGAGCTGAACAGCTGATCTCTCAAGCAGAAGATGCGGTGTTTTGTTATCACCAACAGCTGTTTAAAGGCTCCCATAGACAAAGGCAAGGATTTGGTTCCCATATGAGGAAGGGAGGCAAAGTACATCCCAGTGATTTCAAAGTCTTGTCCGATCTGTTTCCCTGCTCCTGGATGAGACCCCAGCCAAACCCAGGGAGAGGACACAGGGCATGAGAAGCTAAACTCTGCTGAAGGTCACTTCCAGACATGACACCCACCTCTCCCTCACTCAAAGCTTGGTGCAGCTGAGAAGGGTGACAGCAAAACCTCACGTGGGCATTTCTCAGCCCTCTGCAGGCTGCCTGTGGGTGACAGAGGTGGCACCTCACCCCTACCCTAGCAGAGCCAGACACCTCTGCACAGGGCCACGCAGACCATTGGGGTCCACCTGGAGTGGCAGCACATAGATTTCAGGTGCAGCACAAGAAGTCACCCTTCCCCAGCAAGGCATCGCCCATGCTGTGCAATGCTAAGGCAGCTGGCAACGATTAGTCACTGGCTCCTCCAGTTCTCAAAGGTACTGTCCACAACCCAATCACAGAATGGTAGGGATTGGTAGGGACCTCTAGAGATCACCCAGTGCAACCCCCTGCTAAAGCAGGCTCTCTTCCATCGGGTCACACAGGAATGTGTTCAAGTGGTTCTGGAAACCTCCAGAGCAGGAGACTCCACACCCTCCCTGGGCAGCCTGTGCCAGAGCTCCCTCACCTGAACAGCAAAGAAAGCTTTACCTTGTGGTTCAGTGGAACTTTTTGTGTTCCAGTTTATTCCCATTACCCCTTGTCCTGTCACTGGACACCACAGAAGTGTCACCCCATCCTCCTGACATCCACCCTTGTAAGAGTTATTGAGCTCCACCCCTCTATCTACTCAGCAGCACCCCCTCGAGTCAAGAAAGGTCTTGCCATGTCCTCATCTTCCAGGGCTCGAAGATAACCTAAGCCATTTTCATCCCGATGGGAGCACAATGAAAAGAGGAGGCCACTTCCAGCCTACGCTCACACTTTATTATATACAGAGACACGGTGAGTGTAAGAACATCAACATGGGACACGGACAGCACGGGAGGCCCAAAGGCACTGCCCTCCCGTCTCCTTGGTGCAACCAGTCAGCATAGTTTATACAAATCATACAGTATCTGAACAATAAATAAATTTCATAAATAAGATCAAGAAATTAGAAAAACAATCCCAAAACATAGACAAAGCAGCAAGGAATGATTTTTGAGGGCTGTGACACATTCACAGCGGTGACAACACTACCACCATCTCACCTGCACACCAGCAGCTGAAGCACAGACCCCCATCAGCCCTTTTCTCTCACTGTACTATGGCAAAATCCAACCAGGGAGGAAGGGGAGCTGAGGAAGAGTCATACAGTGCACTACTGCTGCGCTGTTGTGGTCCAGGAGCCCTCTCTCCTTAGCAAGCCCTTTCAGAAAGGGTGCTTGAAAACAAGGTACAACCGCAGACTTCCTGTGCACAGCCACAGCTCATCTATTTGGCACAAAAGAAACCCCCCGATCCTCAAACCAGTCTCTTCCCTTTCCATAGTCACTCAGACGGACACTGGCAGAGTTATTGAGTTAGGACAGAGGGTGGTGGTAGGGGAACTTCTCTAAGGAAAGGAGGAAGAGATGAGCCTCCCTTTCACTCTTGGGAGGCACAGACTCTGTTGTTCATCACCCCAGCAGGCTCCTTCCACGTGCCCTGGCACTCATGGGGACCAGGCGGGTGACAATGCCAACTGGTCCTCTGGCAAGGAAGGGGTTACCAACAAGGACTGCAGGGATGCAGCTCAGAGTTATGGAAGTGAAGGGACAGCAGTAAAAGGCCGCCACTGGTTATCTAAGAGAAAAGTGATAATAAAACAGCCAGTCCCTTAACCTCTGCAGGAGGAGAGGCCACATGGACACACTGATTTGACTCCCCCTCCGCCAGCCTCAAGGCCTCCAGCTCTCTCCCAGAGACGCTGGCGTATGAAGGTGGGAAGGACTCTGTCCACCATGGTTAGCTCTCAGCTGAAAGGAGACAACCTGAACCCTGCTCTCTCCTACCAACAACCCCCCTCTCCATTTTGCCCCCAAAGAAGGGTGTTGGAACATGAAGAAAGCGGGAACTGAGGGAACAGGGCAGCGAGAGAGAAACGGGAACAGATGGAGATCTGGGATGGGGAAACCTGACCCCTCTGCCCTAACGTGTACAGACCACTACTCATCCAGCCCCGGTATCAAGTCTGCAATGCTGTCCACATAGTAATTGGGCACCAGATCCTTGGCAGCGGCACTGTCGCTGGCCATGTAGGCCTGCGCCTCTTCCAGACGGGAGACACCCGTCAAGGTGAGGATGGTGGAGAGCCCGCAGTTCTTGCCGAAGAGGATATCCGTCTCCAGACGGTCTCCCACCATCAGGGTGCGGGACGGGTCAACGCCGAAGCGCTCCACGATGCAGTCGAACATGTAGGTGTTGGGTTTGCCCACCACCAGCGCCTTGCGGCCCGAAGCCGTCTCCACTGCTGCTGTGAGGCTGCCGGTTCCTGGAGGAGGGACACGGAGGAGAAAAAGAAGCAGTCATGGGCTAACTAGCTGCGGGGCCCTGGGTCCTGGCACAGGATGAGCATGCAGGAGGTGGGGGAGGTGGTGTGGGCTGGCAACAGGACTGCAGGAGCTGTCAAGGCAGCCTGGTGCTGGGGAAACGGCTTTTCCCGGGCCGAGGAGGGCGAACCCCAACCCACCATCATCGTCCCCCGACGCCCGGGGCAGCAAGGGGCGGGGAAGGGGGGGAGCGCGGGCTCACCGGGGGTGCGCTGGCCATCGCTGAGCGGGTGCCAGGGGTCAGGGTCGGTGGCCACCAGGAGACACTGCGGGTCGCGCAGGTAGCCGCAGGCCTGCGCCAGCTTGGCGAAGGTGAACTGGTCGTCGTAGCCCACCAGGACGGCCCGCACGGGCTCGGCGGCGCCGGGCAGCGGCTCGCCCTCGCCCGCCAGGCGCAACCCGGCGTCGCGCACCTCGCCGCGCAGCCCCTCGCCGCCCAGCACGAAGACGCGGCCGCCCCCGCTCCCGTTCCCTCCCGCGCCGCCGCCGCCGCCGCCGCCGCCGAGCAGGCGCTGGCGGAGGAAGAGCGCGGAGCACAGCGCGGAGCTGAAGACGTGCTCGGCGCGGACGCCGCGGAAGCCGAGGCGGCTGAAGCGTCGCTCCAGCTCGGCCACGGAGCGGCGGCTGTTGTTGCTGACGAAGAAGGCAGTCTTGCCGCTGCGCCGCAGCCGCTCCAGCAGCTCGGGGGCACCGGGGACGGCGCGCTCGCCCGCCCACAGGACACCGTCGCAGTCGAAGAGCAGCCCCTGCGCCGGGCCTAGCACCTCCCGCAGCCCCGCGCCGCTCAGCCGCCGGCAGCTCGCCATGCCGCCGCCGCTGCCCGCCGTCCCCGCCGCCCGCCGGCCGGCCGGCCGCCCCGCCGCGTCCCGCCCCGCCCCGCCGCCCCGCCAACCACCGCCCCCCGGCCCGCCGCCGCCGCCAATGGGAGGCGCGCAGCGCGCCGAGCGGCAGCAGCGCGGCCGCGTCGGCTCGCTCACGGAAAGGGGCGGGGCCGGGGGGCGGCCGGCCGGCTCCCGAAGCGACAGCCGCGCCGCCGCCTGAGCGCGCTCGCCCATTGGCTGCCCCGGACACCGCCTCCCGCGGCTGACGGCGCGGCGGCGGGGCGCCCCCTGCTGGCCGGCGGGGCCTGCGGGCGGCGGCGCCGCCATTGCCCCTCGGCCCGGTCCCCGCCGCGCTCCCGCTCTGCCGCGCCGGCCCCCTCCGCCTTGGCTTGCCCGGGGAGCTCCCGTTCCCTGCTGCCCGCTGCAGGCTGCGAGGCGGGCGGGCTCTGGCCCCTGGGGCTCACGCCTACCTGTGACTGACACCAACTGTTTAACCACTTCAGTTGCAAAATGTCTGCAGATGCACATTCAGATACACATTCAGATACAGGTGTGCGCGCGTGTCCCGGGACAGCGCGGTTTAACGGGGCACACGGGGCTGTGGGCACGTACCTGCAGTCGGCCCCGTGGAGCCACCCTGCCCAGAAACTGCGGCCAGTGCCTGGGATCCTCTGCCCCTCGGCCCCTCCTGCCCTTGGGGTATGGGGAGACTCCCGCGCCCTGCTCCCGGGGTCCCAAGGGGGTGTCTCGCCCCGTGACCGGAGCGAGGAGGAGGAAGGCTCTGCGGAGACGGGAGAGCGAGGGCCTCCAGCTGGCGCTCGGTCAAGATGTAAGGTCAAGCTAGAGGGTTAAGATGGAGGAGCGTGCCAACTCTGAGGCGTTGTCCCTGGCCTTGCCAGAGCGCCCACCGGACCCCGTCTCCCGGCCCCGCGGTGCTCCCGTGCCGCCCACCCCGCTCAGTTCTCCGAGGGCTGTCCCGCGGGTGGTGGTGTGGCCAAGGGGCTCCCTCCTCCGGCGGGCTGCGGCGTCCCCTGGTCCGCGGCTGCCGGGGCGCAGTCCGTGGCGGCGCCGGCGGGAGGCCGTGGGGACGGCGGGGCGTCCCGGCTGTGGCGGCGCGCGGGCTGCGGGGGGAGCGGCGGCGGGACGCAGGGGGCTCGCCCGGCTGCCCCCACCAGCCGTCGCGGCCGGGCCTTGGGGCTGGCTGCGTGCTCAGGGGCTGCGGGGGCAGGAGCCGTGCTGCGGGGCTGGGCCACGGGCGGCGGCATCACGGGGCGGGCTGGAGCCGGGCGCTTGCCTGGAAGGGAAGAGGAGCGGGGCTGGGGTCTCCTCCGCCGGGGTCTGTCCCCAGGGTAGAGGGGGTTGTGGTGCTGGCCCATTAGGCGGGCGGGCTGATGGACAAACTGCCCCGTGCACCATTCCCATGCTAGAGACCCAAGCGCGTTCCACGTTTTGAGGGCTTTTCTCACCCTCTTCCTTTCGCAGGGGGCCATGAGCTTTGACAGCTCTTGACAGAGGAGTGTTCAGCCCGACAATGGAGGATCTACCTTGTCCATCCCACAGTCCCACCTGTGAGGCTGGAGAATGCAAGGAGGGGCTGGATCCTGGCCACGCCGCCCTGGCTAGTGGCCCTTCCTCTCATTTGGTGGCAGGGACACCCCCAGCACCCTCTGGCAAACCAGAGGAGGTGGCAGGCACTGGGGAGCAGAGGGGATCGTTTCCCAAGCACCGTGCCATCTGAAGCACCCTGACCTTTGCGGGTGGTGTCGTCAGCCGTGGTGGGAGCCGGCGGCCCCACAGCTTCGGGAGACGGGCCGGTCACCTCTGGACATGCCGGCTGGGACCCGGCCTCACTGTCCCTCGAGGTGCTGCGCAGAAAATGGGGCAAGTCAGGCTTTGGTTGGGCATGGCGGTCCTGGTCTCGCGTCCCCCTGCGAGGGTACGGCTGCCAGCGTGGGGTGGGATAGCGGGAGGACACGGGGAGAGCTGGGGGAGCTGGAGCCCCCAGCTCCCACCACACTTACGCCTCTCCATCCGGGAGAGCGTGTGTGCTGGCTGGAGCGGGCTCGGGGCTCAGCGCTTCCACTGCAGCCACCTCGTCAGGGCCCTCAGTTGCAGGCGGCGTGAACATGCCCGAGACGTTGAAATCCACCTCTGGGTGGAGGGAAAGGAGGAGACGTGGTGAGGAAGCGTGTCCCACCCAGACCTTCGCCCAGTGACCCCACGGCGAGGACCTGGAGCAGTCCCCTGCTTCCCTCCTCCTGGGGATGGAGGAATGGCCCTCCCTCCCCCTTTCACCCGGGGACCCCTGAATGAGGCCTTGCCCTACCTCCAGGGAAGAGGGTGTCAGCGTTCTGGATGAGGGCTTCCACCACAGCCACCACCTGGATGGAGGAGGCTGAGGCCAAGTCCAGTTGCAGCGGGTCTCTGGAGAGATAGGCGTGGGGGGAGGTATCAGAAAACATTTTTCGGGACATTAACCCTTTTGCTGTTCATTGTTGAGGGGGGGAAGCCGGAAAGGGAGACACCCTGGCTGAGGGGGGTGGTTGGGCAGGAGGTGGGACTTGTTCCCTGTCCTGAAAAGCCTGGTTTTGGTGCTGTTGGAGGCCATTCGTGTCACGAGTGCTGTGGGGCTCAGGCTCTCCTCTGCTGCTTTGCTAAGAGGATACCTGCTTGGCAAGGGGATGTGCAACACGGGGACTGCAAGATCGAGGGATGGGACTGGAGGATGGAAGAGGTGTGTGTGCTGGATCAGTGTTTCCCATGGTGTTTGTGCCCAGGGCTGGGGAGCTTATCCCCAGGCCATACCCCACGCTCGGTTGCGGCCACAGCAGGTTGGGGCCCAGCACGATGGCGATGTTGCTGGGAGTCATTTTGTTCACCTCCTGGTGTTCGGCCAGCTTGGCTAAAAACTTGATCAGGTACCTGTGGGGTAAAAGGAGGGTGAGAGGATGGTATGTACGGATTCAGCTGCCCACAGTGATTGCTTGGGGCTGAAGAAGCCCTGTCCCTGCAAAACACCTCAGATTGTTGTAGCTCTCCCTGGGCAGGCGGCTGCAGGTGTCTCGCAGGCTCTCCACACGGCTGTCGACATCCTTTAGGCTGCACGAGAGAAGGAGGAGGAGCAGAGAGCTCAGCCTGCTCCCTGTGGCAGTGAGGGACAGGATAAAGGGTGCAAAGGAGGAAGGCCAGTGTTGGCCACGCTGTGCAGACCATAGCCCTGGCAATGGAGATGCTCTGCTGCTGCCTTTACTGAGCAGCTAAGGCAGGTATCTGTGGTACCTGCTCTTTTCTTTTACTGCTGCTCCCTGAGATTTTGGAGCACAAGGATTTCTGCTGAGCGTGGGCCCATATCTCCCCACACGGCAAAGGAGTCTGAGCAGCCTTGCTCTGAGCCCCGGGAGGGATGGAGAAGGGGGGAGTAACTGAGGGCTTTTTGAGCCTCACCAGGCTTTTCCACCCCAAAGCCCAGACCCACCTGGCCACTTTGACCCACTCGTCGTAGAGCTCGAAGGTCATCAAAGGCTGGGGCAGCTCCCGCAGGTAGGATTTCAGTGCACCTGGGAGGAGAGGGGGAGCTGGGGGATGGCAGGGACTGCTCGGTGGGGTGTTTCCCCCCTCCCACCTCACTGTCACCCACCAGCCACAGCGTGGGGGTCCGAGTAAAACTCCTCCAGGGCACCGGAGCCGCTGGCCAAGCTGCTCTTCAGCTTCCTCAGCACCGAGGCGCCTGCTCCCACCCGGAACAGTCCCTGGGGATGGGGTGAAGAGGGAAGGCATGCTGCATTTTGGGAGCGAGGGTGGCTGTGGCGAGGTTCAGGAGTGCTGCCCACCTCCTCCCTCATGCCAGAGGCCAGCAGTATCATGACACAGGCTTCGATGGGCAGTGCGATCTCCCGGCCCAAGCTCTTGAGGTGGGTCTCCAGGGGCACGCCGTAGTACCCTGCCACCGGGGTGTCTGCAGCCAAGGAGGGCTCTGGAACAGGGTGGGCGATGTCAGGAGGGACAGTGGTGGCTGGGGCCAGCCGGTATTTAGCCACATCCATGGCAACATCTTACTCCTGGCTTAGTGGAGGCAGAGGCAGGGCAAGCAGCATCCCCAGCCCGCCTGAGGCCGCGATCCCCAGCCCACTAGCCCAATGTGGGAGGAAGCAACCAGCATATGGAAGGGAAATATGTCTTTCCCCAACCTCCCTGGCCACACTTGTGTCCCCTGGGCTCAGCTGCAGGCTTCCCTGGGCTGCACAGAGAGCCAGTGGGTACCTGTCTGGCTGTGGCTTTCCTTCAGCTCTGCCAGAGCCGAGTCCAGAGATCCCAGGGACTGCCGGTGGTACTGGGCTTGGATTTCCAGCAGCTGCCAGGCAGAGGACAGGCAAACAGCACTCAGTTTGGCACCAGCCCCTCTTGGAGAGACCCCCCCCCCCGTCCATCCACAGGACATTAAACCCACACACAGACAGGGCAAAGGGGGAGCTGCAAGGGATCACCCGCCCTGGGTCTGTGAGACAATGGCTGTAGTGAAGGATAGACAGATGAAAGTTTTAGGAAGAACTTTTTCACTGAGAGGGTTGTTAAGCATTGGAATGAGCTGCCCAGGGAGGTGGTGGAGTCCCCATCCCTGGAGATATTAAAGAGCCGTGTAGCTGAAGTGCTGAGGGACATGGTTTAGTTTATTACTGGGCTTGGCTGTGTGAGGTTAGTGGACAGACCTGATGATCTTAAAGGTCTTTTCCAACTGAAATGATTCTATGATTCTAGGGCAAATTGAAGAGGAGAAGGATCATTGGGATGAACCCCTCTGCAGTTGGTGCTAGTGGCGGCATTAACCCCCAGCGCACAGAGCAACGGCAGCTTTAGGCTTCTGTGGTGCCTGGGGCTGTCCCTTGCCCTGGGTGCAGGATTTGGTGTGGACGAGGACAAGGCTGGGCTCAGACACAGCTCAGGAGACGCTGACATGCCGAGGAGGAGTGTGAGAGAGGACTTACTTTGATGAAGTAGCTGGCATAGCTGTCCTCTTTGGTGGAGAAGTGGTAGAGGTCAGCCATGTACTCATCCTGGGAAGGGAGACACAGAGAAGAGCAATCTTCCACCTCCTCCCTGGCATCACAGGAAGAGAAAACACCTTCACAAAGTCCTGTCATCTGGGCTGTGAGTCATCCAGATTAGGGCCTCTGGGTGCGATGGGGAGGCAGACTGGGACTGCGGTGGGATTCCTCCGTGCCCTCATTGCTTGCCTTTGGGTAGCAGCAGCGACCTGCTCTATGATCAGCGTCCTGGCACAAGTAGTCCCTGCACCTCCAGCTCTGCTGAGCCCACAGGCTTTTCAGAGAAACAGGGCAGAAGTAGAGAAAGCTGATTTGAGAGTCCATTGCCACCCAGCACAGACCCCAGCTTGGCTGGCTCCCGAATCCTTCACTCCGCTTCTTTTATGAGGACAGGCTGTGGGACCTGGGGCTGTTTAGGCTGGAGAAGACTGAAGGGGAACCTCATCAACACTTATAAATACAGAAAGGGTGGATGTCAAGAGGATGGGATGAGTCTTTTTTCCTGTTGTGCCCAGTGACACGACAAGGGGTAATGAGCACAAGCTGGAACACAAGAGGTTCCACTTGAATATGTGATAAAACTCCTTTGGTGTTGAGGTGAGAGAGCCCTGACACAGGCTGCCCAGGGAGGGTGTGGAATCTCCTGCTCCGGAGGTTTCCAAACCCACCTGAATGCCTTCTTGTGTGACCTGATGGAGGTGAAACTGCTTTAGCAGGGGGTTGGGCTAGATGATCTCTAGAGGTCCCTTCCAACCCCTCCTGTTCTGTGATTCTGTGATCCTCCCCTGGGCTTGGGGCATCCCCCTGTTTCTGATCCTGGAGGGACCAGTTTGCTGCATTCCTCTCAGTTTGAGGTCACCATGGATGGAAGCGGGTCTGCAGCCACAGAGCTGCCCCATGGAGGGTACAGTGAGTGACACTCTCACCTTGCACTGCTCCACCTTCCTCTTCACCTCCTCCTCTTCTTCCTTCAAGACCTCCAGTTTGTTGGCAGCAGAAGATGCCCCTGGGCCAGTGCCAGTGCCAATGCTGTTACTGGAGCTCTTGGCAGCTTGGTTCAGCCTTTGGGGTGGGAGAGAAGAGACACACTCACGGCCTCAGTGCCAGGGGCACGGTGTGGGATGGGTGCACAGAAAGGGCATGGGGCAGAGCACGAGGGACAGCAAGCTCCAGTTCTGCCCTGCAGAGTGTTTCCTAGGCCAGTGGCTCTCACTTCCCTCACCCACAAGAAGACGCTGCCCACCCCAGAAGAAGGGGTGCAACCTGGTCAAGTCAAGGGGCACTCAGCAAGCCTGACCAAAACACCCAAGGTCTGCAAGACCCTTCCAAAGCCTCATTCCTCAAGCCACCAGCCCCCTAGAGCTGCCCCCCTCTCTCAGAGAAACCAGGCACGGCATGGGCTCCCCTGCAAGAGTCAGACACCGAGCAGCACTGGGGCACTTGGCTGCCTTTGGCAGAGGCACTCTCTTTGACTTTGCCCCCAGCCCTGGGAAATTTACTCCCCAGGGCCATCAGCTTCCTTTCTGCCCCCTCCCCCGTGTGCCCTGGCCCCTTCCACCCACTGCATGAGCCTGTACCGGCTCTTGATGCTGTTCCAGTCAGAGATCAGCTTCTGGAGGGTCTTCTTGCGCTTTAGGATGATGGGAAGCTCCTCCTGGGGGAGAGAAGGGCCAGAGGGAGTGGAGGAGGACTGGAGGCCCAGGTAGGAAGGTGGGATGGGGGAGAGGAGCCAGGAGGGCAGGCAGGGCTACCTCACTGAGCTTGTTGAGGGGCTGCAAGACGTCGCGCTCCAGGGCGATCTCAAACTCA
Organism: Colius striatus; assembly: GCF_028858725.1. Taxonomy (NCBI): domain Eukaryota; kingdom Metazoa; phylum Chordata; class Aves; order Coliiformes; family Coliidae; genus Colius; species Colius striatus. The sequence continues at coordinate 152,574,528 of NC_084759.1, read as the reverse complement.
GCCAGGATTTTGGCCAGCGAGCTCTGTATGCAGCAGCCCATCTCCAGGGCTCTCCTGCATGGGGACAGGGATAGAATGACTGTGGGCTGGAGCCATACCACTCTCTGACCCAAAACTCCCATCTTGCTCATCCTCACGTGGAACCCTGAGCCAGCCCCCAGCCCCTTCTGCAATTGGAGGCTGAAGGTCCTGGCCCACTCCTGTGCCAGTGTTTGCTCTGAGGACAGGGTTTGATATAGCTCAGCTCGGCTGCGGGAGTTCCTGAGCCAAGAGAGTGGCTCTGCCAGGGTCTGGCATCCTCTGGAGTTGTCCCCAGTACTTTCTCCCACCGGCACTTACCCGAGGCTGGACTCTGTGTCCAGTTCCTTGAAGCTCTCAGCCATCGTTGTGGACAGAGCCATCAAGGGCAGCTTCTTCTGCACAGAGCCAAGGATTTAGGAAAGAGATGGTGAGCTGGTATGTGGCAGCTCCATCCCTGTGAAGCGTGGCACAGGAGAAAGTGGCCCAACCCTGTGCTGGGTCCCTACATCTTCCTCTGCCCCCTCCCTACTCCAGCCCCATGGGCCCTGTAGCCTGAGGAAAGGCGTTTTGGATGTCTCTTCAGGCAAAGCTACGATCCAGTTAGCTGAACAAGGCACTAAGACTCTGTAAGTTGGTTAGAAAACCTGCAGCCTTCTCCCAAATAGTCCCCTGGGGAGGACTGTGACACTGATCGAGACCCTCCCCAAGCCCAGCCCTGACATGGCTTCAGAAGTATGGAGAGGTTTAATCAGCGAGAATAATTAAGCCAAGCTGGGGCTTGTCAGGTTGCCAAGAAGAGCAGAGCCCACAGAATGATGGCGGGGCCATGGGAAGTGCTGGGGCATCCCCTGTTTGCTTCCCAGATGAGGGCTGGCGGGTACCGGGCGGGAAGAGGGCGGCGGGTTCCAACCAAGGAGGAGGAGGAAGCGGTGGCACCGCTGGGCCCATCTGCACTGTGCTGCTGCCAGGGCTGCACAGGGGTTCAGCAAGGGACGTGGGCAACGGGGCTTTGGAGGGGCTGTTCGAGGGAAAAACGCCGTCTCCGTCCCAAGAGGCCCCAGTCTCACAGGATCACAGAACGGTAAAGCAGGTTCCCCTTGATGGGGTCACACAGGAAGGTGTCCCAGGCAAGCTGGTGATGGTTATGGAGACTGTCCTGCTCTGCTCGACCCTGGCACCTGCTGCTGGCCACTGCTGGGGATGGGATCTGGGCTGGGCTTTGGGCTACCCTTGGGAAAAGCCTGCAAAGCAGGGGCTTTGCTGGCAGGGGACAGGGATGGGCCGTGGAGGGAGGACTTGGCTCACCACTCGCTTGTCCATCTCGGAGCCACACTGTCCCTGCAGGCAGGCCTGGAGCCTCTTGGACACGCTGTGAGCTGCTCGCTTGGCTGGCTCGATCCTCTGCTCGATCTAAAGGCAGAAAGGTGGCACTGGGGAAGATCTTTTGCCAACCGTGGGTGCAGTTGGGTATCCTGCTGCTACCCAGAGCATCACCAGTCCAGAAAAAAGGGAGCACAGCTCCTGGTCAAGATCCATCCCTCCGTGAGCAGCTGGGGAAGCCCTTTCCCGTGGCAGGAGCCTGCCATTCACTTAAGGCTGTGCTCCTGGAGTCACCCTCTGGCACGTGGGCAGATCCCAGCCCTGAGACTTGGACACAGGGCAAATGGCAGGCGGGGCTGGGCAAGCTCCCAGACCCAGGCACAAGCAGGCACATGCCTGCAAGCCCAGCCCCTGCCTCACCTGCAGCAAATCTTCCGGCAGGAGCTCGGTTGCTTCTTGGGCTCTGTGGAGGAAGGAGAAAGAGCCATCAGCAGATGGGACTCACACCCATGCAGCCCCCTTGGGAAGGCAGGTCCTTATGCCTCCCACCCGCCTCTCCTTTGGCTCTGGGGAGCAGGAGATGCTGGCTATGGCCTGGACTGTTGTACCCGAGGCTGTGGGCAGAATGAGCATGGGGGGATGAGATCAGCAGGAGCAGGGCAAAGCAGGCAACCTTGCTGGCTGGTGGACACCCCATCAGACAGAGCTTCCAGTACTGCAGTGAAAACATCCAGATGTGGCCTGCTGCTTAGACACAGAGTGCCTGGTGGGGCTGTGGCATGGGTGGGTAGTTTGCGGGTGGAACCTTCTACCCCTGACCACACAACTCTCCACTGAAGGTAGAATCATAGAATCGTTTCAGCTGGCAGAGACCTTTAAGGTCATCGAGTCCAGCCTTTGTCCCAGCCTTACCAACCACTAGACCATTTCCCTAAGTGCAACATCCACCTGTCTCTTATACACTTCCAGGGACGGTGAGTCCACCACCTCCCTGGGCAGCCCATTCCAATGCCTGACAACCCTTTCAGTACAGAAGTTCCTCCTAATGACTCCTGGTGTCTCCAGGGCAGTGCTGTTGGAGCCTGGCACTTGCCTTTGCAGGCTTGGGCCACCGGTGCCAGAGCAGGGCTATCTTTGTGGTTGAGCTGGGGACTGAGCCAGCCCCACCAGAAATGCCTACAGCAAACCAGCTTTCTGCTAGGTTTTTGCAGCAGATATTGGGAGTGAATCTGCAGGGGAAACCTCTTGATTTGCAGCAAATTCCGCTCAAACCCAAATTCAGACCTCACCAGCTGCCATCACCACCAACCCTCCCCGACGCCTCCCATAGAGGCGACCTCGCTTCGCTGCCATCGCTGCCACCCAGGAACCCCATTTGCTTCCCCTCTGCTGCTTCTGCTGCTGCTCTCCCCCAGCACCCAGTTCACGTTTCTGCCTTTCCAGCACCCAGCAGAGCTGTGGCGGGACGAGGCGGTGGAGCGGCAGGAAACGGGGGCGGCTCGCTTGAAAGCGAGAGAAAATGACGTGAGGTCACAGCCCATGGGAGAGAGGCTCAGCAGCGGGTAAACGGCTTGTTCAGGGACCGCACCAGCTGCCCAGCCTTAAACCGCCACCTGCCCGGCCTTAAACCGAACCTAACGTGGAGATGAGGCGTCTCGAGGCAGGAGGGATAGGAAAGGGGGTCACGCTCGCCTCCGGAGAATGCAAGAAGAGTAAGAGGTCACCAAGGTGTAAGAGGTGCTTCCCTGTTGCTGGTGTGCTGGGATGGCTGAAGGACCTCAGCGGTCCAGGGGACTTGGTACCACTCAGCTTCTCGGCTCTGGGGTACCATGGGAGGGGGTGGCTGTAAGAAAGCGGGAGCGAGGGGGCTGGGAACGGGATGGCTCAGCCCTGTAATTTCAGTTCTGGGTTTTGCAAAGGGAGAGCTTTGGAAAGCCGGAGACAAATACGGAAGCAGCAGAGGCAGGATGGGACCAGAAGGATTTGTGTGAAGCTGTAAGTCCTCTGAGGATCCCCATTCCGCTCCTCAAAGGGCATCACGGGGCATTCAGAGTGGCTAGAGCTGTGTAGGGCATCTGCCTCCTGAGGGGCACCCCGGGCTCACTGGGGAGAGCAAGTCCCAGCTCCTAACACCCTCCTGGTCAGCACACAGGCAAGGGCACATGTCTGGAATGTCCCTCCCCGTTGCACTCCCATCCTGGGGAAGCCAAGCTTGGGAAAGGCCTCTTTCCAGGTGGACACAACCTTCCCGCTGCCGCATGGGAACACTTGCACTAAGGATGCTCTAAGGTTGTTTGCCGCTTTCCCCTGTCCACCGGCGCTGGGAAGCCAGTCCGGCCCCAGCACAAGCCCTGCAGCAGCCACATCGCGCTGCTCCCTCGGAGCTGTCCGCCGCAGGGCGCGGAGGGGTCCTTACCGGCCGGCGATGCTGGGGTGGGACAGCTGCTGCCGCATCCGATTGAACTGCCTCTTCATCATCTTCAGAGCCCGGAGGAGACCGCGGGAGCCGCTCCGCTCGGCTGCGCCCGCTCAGCACCCCTCCGTGATGCTTGGCATGGGACGCCAGCAGCCCCTCGGCTCCCTGGAGCCGCTCTGCCCCTCGCTTCTCCCTCAGGACCTCTCCTCACTCCTCTCCTTCCTCCTTCCCTTGTTCCCCTGGTTCCCTCCCTCGTCCCTCCCCGGGGATGCCCTGCCTGCTTTCTCTTCCCCTCCCTTGGACTCCCCTCTGTCACTCGGTCTCTTTTTCTGAGCTTCCTCCCTCCTCCCTCCTCCCCTCCACCGCAGATCAGGTAAGAGCAGTTCAGGGCTCTTGCTCGGCTCTGTGTTCCTGTCACCACCCCACAAGTATAAATAACTTCAGCCCAGCCTTAAAGGGGAAATATTGCAGCAAACACCTAACAAGGCAGGACAAGCACACGCCGAGCCTGAGTGAAAGCCCCACGCTCTGTTTCTTGCTCCCTGTCCCAGCCAGGGAGGTGTTTTCCTCTCCTTGCCTTGCCCACCACCATCCGCACTGCAGGGCAGCCCGAGGCTGTGCCAGCTGGCTGTGGGGTGCATACGGGGTGCCTGATGTTCACCCTGCCCTTTCTCAGCACCCAAACGCTGCCAACACCCCTCAATCCTGCGATACACCCCCCTTGTCGTGACACGAAGGGGAGGGCCAGCAGCAAAGCTGCCCCTGCAGCCCCTTCACACCTCTCACCCTGCTTTCCCTCCCTGCCGCAAAGCTGTAGCCGGGGCGGTTGCCTCGTGCCCTGGGGAGGCCCCTTCCTCCCCTGGCGCTGGCAGAGCCTCTGGCAGCAGAGCAGCTGGGCTAAGTGCCGAGCGGCAGCACAGGCTTGCACGGGGACCACAGCCTCCTGGTTCCCAGGCCTGGGTGCTGCCTGCTCTCTGCACAGCTGCACCAGGGCTCAGCTCTTTGGTTTTTGTCGGTCTAAAAATATTCCCCTCACACCACAACCAGCACCTTTGCTCCTGTATGCCTTGGCTTGTTTCTGGCTACCTGCAGCTGGGGCTTTCCTCCTTCTGCACCAAAGCAGGGCAGAGGCTGCTGTTGGCTGGGTAAGGTGGCTGGCAAAGAAACTAGGATCCGAGCTCGGATGGGAAGCAGTCAGCTTGTGGGCAGATGAGACAAGCAACAAAGGAAAACAAGGCGGAAAGGCCACCCCACCAATGCCCCAAAGCCTGAGCAGGGTCTGCTAGGCTCTGCTTTTCAGTGGGGGGCAAGCATCCAGTGACAGCAAAGCACTGCTGGCAGCTGGTTTCAAGAGGAGACTGGGCAAGGGAGGATCACTCTCCATGCGTGAAACACCAGGTTGCTCTAAAGCTGTGGCTGCGCAGGTCTGATCCCCCAGCCCTGAGCCCTGGGGGTGCTCCTGACAGGCAATGGGGTCACTGAAAGCAGGCTGGGGCTTCAGGCACCTATTGCAAAGACACAGCAAAGCCATCCCAGGCCCTTGCTGGCTGTATCAGGTAGTGGCCAACTCTCTTCCTATTCAGTAACATCAGAGAGCTGCTCTCAGCCATGGGCTGCTGCTTGCTAGAACAGATCCCCCACTTTGCACCTCTGCAATAAAACCAACCCACAGAGCCACTTCCGAGAGGCAGGAAGAGGAGGAAGTGCTGCCTGTGGTGGAGCCGCAAAGTGCAGCGTGGGGCAGAACAGGGAGCTGAGCAGAACTGTGCCTAGGTGACCAAGGAGGCCAGTGGCATCCTGGCTTGGGTCAGAAATAGTGTGGCCAGCAGGACTAGGGAAGTGATTGTCCCCCTGTACTCGGTGCTGGTGAGGCTGCACCTTGAGTGCTGTGTTCAGTTCTGGGCCCCTCTATACAAGACATTGAAGTGCTGGAGCATGTCCAGAGATGGGCAACAAAGCTGGTGAAGGGTCTGGAGAACAAGTCTGATGAGGCATGGCTGAGGGAGCTGGGGGTGTTTAGCCTGGAGGAAGCTGAAGGGAGACATGGGCATTCTCTCCAACTACATGAAAGGAGGTTGTGGTGGGGTTGGAGTCGATCTCTTCTCTATAGTAATGAATGGCAAGACAAGAGGAAACGGGCTCAAGTTGCACCTGGGGAGGTTTAGACTGGACATTAGGAAGAGCTTTTTTTCTGAGAAGGTTGTTAGACACTGACACAGATGGCTCAGGGAGGTGTTGGAGTCCCCATCCCTGGAGATATTTAAAAGCCGTGTAGCTGAAGTGCTGAGGGATGTGGTTCAGTGATGGGCTTGGCAGTGTGAGGGGAGGGGTTGGACTCTATGGTCCTAAAGGTCTTTACCAAGTGAAATGATTCGCTAACTGTGTAAAGCCCTGCTCCCCAAGGAGGGAAGGAAGCAGGCAAAACCCAGCTCAGAGCCTGGGAGCAACTGCTCTCAAACAGGAATTGAGAGCAGCTGGGGGACTTCCACCAACCCTGTCCCTCCTGACTGGAAATGATCCACGTGGCACTGGGGGATGAGTTTGCAGGGGCGGGAGTTCAGCGGGAGGAAAACCCCTTGCAAGGTGAAAACAGCTCCCTGGGGTTGAAGGAAGGTGAGGGGAAAATGCACTGCTGAGGTGTAAAGGCAGAGGGCAGGGATGAGGAAAGAACTCTTTTATTTCCCATAAATACAGCAGATTCTGCGCGCCGGGCGTTTCAGTTTCAAACCTCTGTTTTGTTGGTTTGTTTTCTTCCATTTACAGAATTTTGCACTGAAAATATATACAAGTCTGTTCAAGAACCAAACAAGATCTGCAAAGAAAAAGAAAACCAAAACCCCCATACAAAACCCTGAAGAGAGGCCAGAAAGGGAAGTAAGACACAGCAGAAGCCCAGCACACAGGCCTTGCTTCCCCCTCTCCTCTACCGCTCGCTGCGCCCACCTCCCGCACCTCAGCATTGCTGCCCCCAAGCCCAGGGCACGAGCTCTCACCTCCCACAAGCCTCCCACTACCTCTAGCAATCCAAGGCAGGGCGCAGCTTGCTCCTGCTTTAAACATTCAGGCCCTCTTAAAACCAGCTTAGGGATGAGAGGCGGCTCCCACGGTGGCAAACATCCCAGGGACGGGGATGGCTGGGGACGTGCCACCCCCCACCCCGCTCTCCTCCGTGCCTGCAGATCCCCACTCCTGTCACAGTGATCAGGCAAAGGTGTGCAAGGCACAGCTGTACCCCCCCCTTGGGCTGTGCTTAGGGGTGCCCTTCCCCCACAATTTGCTGGGCTCCAAGCCTCTCCTCAAAATACAGCCCATCACCTCCCCTATTGAAGAGCTGATAAAGTCCCCTGCCCCACCAAGGGCTCCTGCCCAGCCCTGTGCTGCTTCCTCTCACTGCCTGGCAGAAGGCTGCAGGGAGGCTCCCCCCTGCCCCTTCCCAGCACATCCCTCTCAGGGCTGGCACACAGGACAGTCTGGCAGCAGTGGTGGGAGAGGGTGGGGGCTCGGTCCCCAGGAGCTCCAGCTCAAGGGGACAGAGGTTGAGAGCGACCCCTGCCCAGCCCCCTGGCTCCCAGCCCAGCACGCCCCAACAGCTGGAAGGAGGGGCAGAGAGGCAGGTCTCTGCCCTGTTCTCCCCCCAAGCAAGGGCAGCTGCCTGCTCACTGGTGCTGAACAGACACCTAGTTTCTGTCCGACCTTGTTCCACACCAGCTCAGTGTGATCCCACCAGACAGGGCCCAGCTCCAAACAGGGGGGCAAGAGGGAGCACCACAGAGAAATGAAGCAGGGCTGGGAAGCACGGAGGGGACAGACGAGGAAAAGGGTTTTCCTTTGCTAGGCCTTGCCACAGGCCGAGGCTGTGAAAGCTGCCCCTCCTTGTTTCCCTATTGCACCCAGAATGGGAAAGCAGGGTTAGAAGGGTGGCAGGACAGACTGGGGAGGGAGTGGTGCCTCCAGAAGAGCAAGCAAGACAACTGTTCACCTACAGAAAGCTTTTCATTCTGCTCCCAGCCTTGTGGGATGAACATCTCCTGGGTCTCTCCTCTCCTTGTCCAGGCATGCTCCCTCTGGCCCTCGCCCAGCCAACCCGGGGAATGGTACATGAGCAGCAGCCCCCTGCCTTGCCCTGCCCCTCTCCTCTGGCTGCTCCGGCCCTGCAGGGCTGCTCCTCAAGGGCTCCCCAGCGTGCTGCCCGCAACGTGCGGCCCTAGAGGTTGCCCCAGGCCTCCGGTGGGGGAAATTGATCCACATCCCCCATTTCGTTGTAGGTTTGCTCTCCCATGGTGAAAGTCAGCTTGTATCGTAGCCTCACTTTCTCCTGGGGACAGAGGAGAAAGGATAAAACGGTCAAGAAGGGGGAGAAGACACAAGGCACAAACCATCCGGGTCTCTCAAGCTGCGGAGAATAGAGGGAACTCTGCTCTCTCTTTGCTGTTCAGGTGGGGGAGCCCTGTCAGAGAGTCTGAAGTCTCCTGCTCTGGAGGTTTCCAAACCCACCTGGACACGTTCCTGTGTGACCTGATGGAGGGGAACCTGCTTCTGCAGGGGGTTGGGCTCGATGATCTCTAGGGGTCCCTTCCAACCATTCTGTGATTTTATGGACAGGGTAACAAGGCAGCAAGACCATCCCTGGGGCAGGAGCAGAGGCTGGTGCCGTTACCTTCTGTGGGTTAGCGAGCAGCAAGACTTGTGTGATGGCACTGGGGTGGACAATGGGGTTGAACGCCGGCAGCTCCGTGCCCGAGGGAGGCTGTAGCTTCACCTTCATCACCTAGGGAGAGAGAAGAGCTGCCTGCATTCCTGAGAGGGACACTCTGCCCCTGTATTTTCGGAGCTTCCACTGTCTAGCTGAAGAGAAAAACCCATTGTGCTGGTTCCTGCTAACCTGAAGGCAACCTGACTCACTCTTGGCCTCACGGAGCTCTGTCCACCCACCCTGTCCTGCACAAGTGGAATCCCCGCGTGACCCGGGCTGGGCCTTACCTTGGGGACAGCAGACTGAAAGACAATGTGGCGGATGGGCTGGGGGGCCGTGCTGAGCATGGAGATCACCACCACCAGCACGTCGGGCCTCTCGGGCAGCGCGTCCTTGGCGAAGTGGAAGAGGACGCGGAAGCCGTGCCGATCGTACACCGTCACGGGCAGGATGCTGCCTGCGGGAGGGGACGGGCACCCCTCAGCCAGGGGGGAACCTTCCCCAGGTGCTCACCCCCTCATCCCTCCTCCTGCCCCTCCACAGAACCCAACCCAGCGCCCAGTCCCCGCCACGCTCGCGCCGGCTCACTGGGTTTGATGGACTCCAGAGGCACAGTGATGTTGGCCAGCGAGAGCTCCGTGGCAGCAGGAGGCCGTGGCGGGGTCGGGGTGCTTCCCGCCGGTGCGGCCACAGCTTTTGGGAGCGTGGCAGGGACGGGCAGCTCTGAGGGCAGGGGAGACGGGGGGTTAGGGGCAACGCTCTGGAGCACGGGCAGAGCGCTGGCGTTGTGAGCCGTGGTGCCAGAGCTGCTCCTGTTCTGCAGATCCCTCAGGGTGAGCCGAGGAGGCGGCTGCTGCTTCTCCCTGGAGGGAGAGAAAGAGCAAAGAGTGGAACAGGGCACTGAAACGATGAACAGGAGTGAAAATGATGGGGAGAGATGCAAGACGGTGGAGTCACCATCTCTGGAGGTGTTTGAAGAGATGGGTGGACGTTGTACTTAGGGAAATGGTCTAGTGGTTGATAGGGCCGGGACTAAGGCTGGACTCAATGATCTTAAAGGGTCTCTCCCAGCTGAAATGATTCCATTTAAACATAAGAAAAAACTATTTCCCTGATCAGGTGAGGGAGCCCTGGCACAGGCTGCCCAGGGAGGGTGTGGAGGCTCCTGCTCTGGAGGTTTCCAAATCCACCTGGACATGTTCCTGTATGACCTGATGGAGGTGGATCTGCTTTAGCAGGGCGTTGGGCTGGATGGTCTCTAAAGGTCCCTTCCAACCCCTGCCATTCTGTGACTCTAAGATTGCACTACCCCCGCTTACCATCGCACTTGCTGAGATTCTGGAGGCAAAGACTGTTGCAGCAGAGTCTTGCCCAGGAGGTCCAGGTCATCCAGGCCACTGGTGCAAGGAGAAGGTTTGGGGGAGGATGCGCCAGCATCTGCCTTGACTGGTGGTGTTGCCGTGATGGGGGCGATAGTGAGCTCATTGCTGTCTGATGACTGTAAAAGAGCACACACGAGAGACCCCCCCAGTGGGGCTGTGTATCAGCACCAGCCATCAGATGTGAGGCATTTCCCTACAAACTCCACCTGCAGCTTTCCCAGCCCTCCCCACCCTCTGCCCCGGCTCCCAGCACTTCACCTGGAAGCTGTTCCAGCCACTGCTGTCAGCAGCCTGGGCAGGATGTGGCGCTGGGTCGTTCAGGCCTGATGGGGGTAAAAGCAAACATGAAGCTTAGCTACCGAGTGGATAAAAGCACTCAACAGAGCAGGACCAAGACACAACAGAACCACTACAGTGATGAACTCCATCCTTGCATGGGGAGGAGCCAGGAGGGTGACTGTTTATTCTACCCAGTGTTTTTTTTCTGGGCTGATGAACCCAACTGACCAGGTTGTCTACTTCATGCTGGGCCTTATCATACAATGCTGGAGCATGTCCAGAGACAGGCAACAAAACAGGTGAAGGCTCTGGAGCACAAGTCTGATGAGGAGCAGCTGAGCGAGCTGGGGGTGTTTAGGCTGGAGGAGGCTGAAGGGAGACACAATTGCTCTCTACAGCTACCTGAAAGGAGGTTGTAGCAAGGTGGGTGTTGGCCTCTCCTCCCCAGTAATGAATGACAGGACAAGAGGAAATGGCCTCAAGTTGCACCAGGGGAGGTTTAGATTGGAGATTAGGAGGAGTTTTTTCACTGAAAGAGTTGTTAAATATTGGACAGGGCTGCCCAGGGACATGGTGGAGTCCCCATCCCTGGAGGTATTTAAAAGCTGTGCAGCTGAGGTGCTGAGGGACATGGTTCAGTGATGGGCTTGGCAGGGTGAGGGGAGTGGCTGGACTCCATGACCTTAAAGGTCTTTTCCAACCAAAATGATTTCATGGTTCGGCTCTAAGTCCCTATTTTAGGAAAGGGACACTTTGTTAGGAAAAGCAGGTCTCTGCAACCAGGTAGGATTGGTTCCTCCCAAGATTTCCATGTCATAGTTCAAGGAAGTACCATGCATCTGCTGTCAGCTCGTGATTTCATCTGCAAGGAGTAAACATGAGGAGCTGGGGGTGATCCACCTCTGTGATGCCATCTGGAGAGGGCTATTGCATCACTCTTGATTTACCTGCCAGGTCAGTTTTCCCAGAGCTAACCAGAGGGCACATCCCTGCAGGGTCTCTCTGACCAGCCAGGAAAACACCACAGGGACTGAGGTTCAGAATCGCAGCAGGGTCTTTCCCTCCTCTCCCTAAGTGAAGAACACCTCTTCACAGAATTGGGGGGTTGTAGAGGACGTCTACAGATCTTGTCAAACACCCTGCTAAAGCAGGTTCCCCTTGATCAGGTCACACAGGAACGTGCCCAGGTGGGTTTGGAAACCTCCTGAACTGGAGACTCCACACCCTCCCTGGACAGCCTGTGCCAGGGCTCCCTCACCTGAATGAACACCAAAGGAGTTTTTTTCATGTTCAAGTGGAACTTCCTGTGTTCCTGCTTGTGCCTGTTAACCCCTGTCCCGTCACTAAGCACTACAGAAAAAAAGACTGGCCCCATCCTCTCAACACCTGCCCTGCAGGTATTCATAAGTATTGATAAGGTCCCCCCTCAGTCTTCTCCAGGCTGAACAGCCCCAGGTCTGTCAGCCTTTCCTCACGAGGGAGATGTTCTTCTTGGTCTTTCATTATCCACCGCTCCCAGAGCGCTCTCTCATCCACATTCCTGCTGCAAAAACCATCCACGCAGACTGTCCAGACTCAGGGAGAGAATAAAGGGCTTTTGGTCTGGATTTCTCACCTAAAGACATGAGTTCATCATCCAGCAAGGAGACAGAGCCAGCTTGGTCAGGCACAGGGACTGCTGAGCCACCTGAAAGGGTGGGCAAGGCTGGGTAGGAAGGGCCTGTTGCTGGAAGATCCAGGCCTGACAGATCCAGAAGTGCTGAGGTGCTGCCTGTAGAGAAAAAACAAGCTGAGAGACAGAAAGCTTCTTCAGTGTGCTCACGCCAGTTCCCATCCTTCCTCACACCTGGGAGAAGGAATATCCCCTCTACTCTCCCTTCCAATTCCCTTTCTCTAGCCATAAGTCATCTCCACGAGCCATTTCCTCATCTCACCAGCCTCACTCTGACCTGCAGGTTTCACCTTTCCCCTTCTCCTCCATCTTCTCTTAATGCTGCAGGAGATCAGCACTTAGGGTCCCTCTGCTCACCCTTGCAGTCCCCGTTGCCCAAGGCTCCTCACCTCGAAGGGGCCCAGCCACTGTCTCCCCGTTGATCTCCTCTCCCCGGACAAGCTGCTTGTAGAGATTGATCACCTGCGTCAGATTGTCGTTGGCTTGCAGGATCTCCGCTGGAATGGAAGGGGTGAGGAGTAAGCTTGAAAATCATGAAGTAACAATAGAGAGTGACTTTTATATCCCAACTCTATCAAAGCAAGGCCCAAGGAGCTGATACCAGCCCTCTGCAGACTGCACCGGGGCACCTCTGTGGCAGCCTCAGCAGGACCGGCTCAGGCCCCGCTCCTGCAGTGACGCTGACGGCTGCCACGTGCCCCTGCTTAGTGCCAAGCCACAGAATAACTAACCCACCTCCAGCAGCCACTCCAAACAGTGCAGCAGCTGCTGGCATTCACCCTACTGTGGGCAGCCGAAGCACAGGCTCCCTGGAAGGAGAGAGAGGGAGAAGTGGGACAGGGAAAGGCGAGACACCCTTACCCAGAGCTTCGTCGTTGTCTTCTGTGTCGCTGGCAAGCCGGAAAAGCATGGGCCTCATGCGCTCACAGCGCTGATACAGCTCCTGGGGGAGAGGAGAGAGGGGTGCTGAGGCTGCAGGATGCTGAGCTGAGGGTGGAAAGCAGGCAGGAGAAACTTGGGGGAGGGATAATGGTCACCCATCTCTGCCAAACTCATGGCCTAGCTGGCGTGAACTTTCCTCACCTTCATCAGGTCCTCGTTGCTTTCTGTTGTCTCCCCCTTGCTGTAGTTTGTCACCATCTCTGTCAGGAGCCTCACGTTGTTGTTCACCTCCTCAATGGCATTCACCCTCTTGGAGATCTTCTCCATGCGCTTCTGGTCCTGGAGGGGAAGCACAAGGGGATGCATGTCCTTGCTCTCACCTGCAACTTGGAGAAGAGGAAGGCTGGGCCAGCCAACACACCAACTCCTGGGCTAAGGCACAGCAATGCTGCCCTCCAAACAGCTTCCACTCCAGTGGAAAACTCCAGATCATCTCTGGGTCAGCACTCGCCAAGTAGGGACGGAACTGCTGCAGATCCAGTGCTACAGTAGACCTTGAGCCACAGAGAGCACTCAGAGCCGTTCCCCCAAGTCACTGACGGATGGCAGAAATCAACCAGGACTCTTTAGCAGCTGCTACATTTCGGGCAGAAGCTAAAGGACATGAGGCCAGAGAGCCACTGCTCCCTTGCTGCCAACCACTGCCATCCAGACCACGATCCCCAGCTCCTCTTTTCCCAGCCGCACCTCCTGAACCATCTCCTTGATGAGCTTGTTGGCAGCCCGGAGGTCCTCAGGATGGGAACTTTTCAGGAGACGAGCCAGGATCTGCAAAAGACAAGGCACCTCTGAGCCCAAGCTGAGGGGTGGCAGCCAGAGGCACCCTTGCAATGCTAGAGCCAAGAGTGCCCCAAACCCACATCTGGCAATGTCAGCCATTTGAAAGCCCAACCACCAGAGCCTGTGGGGAGGGACGAAGTACAACTTGTCCTCCTCACGTGCCACTGGTGAAAAGGGAGAGCTCCTGCTTTTTCCCTGCTTCTGTAGTCAGTAAACCATTCCACTGGCCACCTACAAACCCTAATTTGCACACTGTGGCCAACAGAGGCAAAATACATCCCCTGCAGCAAACTGATACCAATCCTCTGCTGCAGAGCGGGGCCCAGAGGAGCCCAATCATTGCTGAAGCCTATCAGCACTGATAATGCTGAGCTCTGTCCAAGTGGTGACACAATTCTGATGGAAAAGCAATACAGGATGGGTCCAGGAGGGTAGAAGTAGTTGGGCAATAAGCAGATTGCAGTGCCGGGGGTGGAGAAGAGATAACAGCAGCAGCATCTCAGGCTGGGACTTAAAACCTCATAGTCAGATAACTCTTTTAAGTCTGGAAAGAGCACAGCAGTAAATCTCCCAGAACCTGCTGGGCTAACGTCTGTGCTTCACCCTTTGCACCACCCTGCAGCCAAGAGCTCCCAAGGTCACACAGGCCCACATGCCCCACCTCTGGCTCTCTCCTTTGTCTTGGTTTTGGAGTGGGCCCTCAGCATTCCTGTGATGGATTTTCTGAAGGATAGTATGTAGAGCAGGGGCCTTGACTCTCTCTGGATCTCAGCCTCAGGGGGACAAGAGATCCTGGAGCAGGGAAAGTCTCCATCCCTCTTCTTGCACAGAGCCCTTACCTTGGATTTCTCTTCATCATCAAAGATGATGTTCTTGGGTCGAGGGGGAGGAGGGGGAAAAGGAGAGTCCTCAGGCAGCTTGGGGTCACACTTCACAATCCCTGCAGTAGACACCAATGGATTAATCAGGGGGAGTGGCCCTCCCACTAAGGTCCTTTCCTTCCCCAATGGTGCACCAAAACCATCCGAGTCTGAGGGGGTGTGGGTTTGCTCCCACTACCTGTGATCTTGAATTGTGTTTTTGTGGAAGAACTGCCCTCAACTCCCCACATATACAAACTCTGAAGAGAAATCCAGCATCAGCTGCCAAAGCACTAGCAGCCCTTCAGCCTCAGACCTTTCCAGTGCCCCATCTCCTGCAGGAGCAAGCAGATGTCTCCTCCAATCCATCAAGCAACTCTGACCACCAGCAAGTCCCTTTGTCCCAAGCTAGGAGTCCCAAAGCATCTGTTCCTTCACCTGCGCCTGCTCCTGAGCCAGACTGATGGATGTGAAGGGGTTGGGCACACGAAAGGAGAGTCTGTTTTGGATAAGGTAGGGCAAATCATCCATCCCAGTCTTCCCCTCCAGACCACTGCCTCTCACCTTGTTTCTTCAGCATCTGGTAGGCTTCTGAGATCTTCACCTCGTGAGGAAGCCCTAATGTCCAGCTGTACATCAGCTCCAGGATTTTTGACTTCACTTTCTCTGACGTTCGGCTGCCAAGATACTAGAGAGAAGAGGTAGCCTGGAACTGATCTGAGCCGTTGCAAGCCCAGCCCGTTCCTTTCCTCCCCTCCCCCAGGAGAAGTGAGACCGTTCCCAACGGCACAAGGAGGAGGAAAGAGGAAGCAGGTAGGAAAGCTCACGAGGCCCTTGCAACACATCCTATGCTGTGCTTGGTTTCCACTGCAAGAAACACGAGAGGTGGGAGACGGGCTGAAGCACCAGCAGCCCCTCAGCAAGAGGGAGGGACTGCTGGGAAGGCTCAGGCAGGTGCCTGTCACTTTGGGAAGGAAAGGGTACTGCTAACAGAAGCTGCTCGGCTTCGGGAACGAGGGGACAGCAGGGCTGGGAGGGGAAGGGCTGTTGGTAACGGGCCCTGGGGCAGGGCTCAGACCTCTCTCTCAGGGGGCACAAGTGCCTGGCACCCTTCAGAGCCAGGTGAGCCCCAGGTGACTAGCACCCAGCAGTGGGATGTCCCAGCACTGCAGCTCTTTTCCTCTATTCATGCCCCATGGGTCTGCTGGTGGCACTGCTGGTACCAACAACACGTGTGCCACCAGAGGCTTAAGGTAGTGGACATTCTTCAGGGCAAGAGGACTTCAGGATGCTGCTGTCACGGTCCCTGGCTACTCATCAGCAGGGATCACAAGCTGTGACTGGCAGACGAAGGTTTTCCTTAGTCACACTCAGTCTGTGCTGCCTTAACTCAATACTTGCTGGCATTAACCGCCTGGACTGAATGGGTGAGCACACACAGCTCGTGCTGCTGCAGGAACAGCAGCATCAGCAGAGAACAGGTAACGACCTGGTGCTTCAGATGGACTCACCCGCACCACTGACCAGGCCCAGGCTTGTCCTCTTAGTGTCACAACCAGGTTGGGACACCCCAGAGAGACAGGGCCACAATGCCAAAGCTGGGGGAAGTTCCCAGGCACACACAGAGCCCAGAGATGAAGGGAAGGTGACTCCAGGCACGTGTGTGAGCTCAGCAGTCTCACAAATGCTTGGTTGCATCATGTCTGGCTAGCCCTCGGCTTTCTGCATCAAGAATGAGGCTGGAGCAAAGGGGTGAAAGCTCACCTTCCTACCAGAAAACTCACCAGCCTTGTCCCACTTCCCAAACATCCCAGAGGGCATCTGACCGTTCTGCCCAGTCACCACTTCTTCCCAAAGCCCTCCGGCCACCCGGCTCCAGTCTCCTCTAGTACAGTGTCCCAGGACCCACCTTGGGTGACACCACTTTGATGAGTTCGTTGAGGAAACGGAACTTGCCCACCTCGTCATGGAAGCGTTTGCCACAGCTCTTCATGCAGGACTCCAGCACCTGGGGAGACAGGCTGAGTCAGCCCCGGCACGAGGTCAGCGGCAGGCTGAGGAGCCAGCTCCCTCTTGCTCTCCCCTTGCTGGGCACAGAACCTGTGGCTATCCACACAGCAGTGCGGAGGGACACCCCTTTTCCCTCTCAGGTAGCCAAGCACATTCCCAAAGGGAAGCGCAGGAAGATTTTCCTCTTTGAGGTCAGTCTTTGTGCAGGTGGCTCTACAGCCCATGGAAGAAGATACCCTTGATGAGCCTTCAGACACCAGGGGTTTCATGGTGTTGGATCCACAACGTGACTGAGAATCTCAGAATCATATAATTGTTTAGATTGGAAAACACCTGCAAGACCACTGAGACCAATCGTTAACCCAGCACTGCCAAGTCCACCACATTAAAACCTGAAAAGCTTCCTATCAACTTCAACAGGCTATGACCCTTCCTAGGAACAAGGCCTTTCCAACCAGCCACCCTTTCTCTCTTCTGGAACACACCTCCAGCCCTTCTCCCACCCAAGGTCACAGGTGCTCCACGGCTTTCTTAGAGAGAATTAAAAGCTTCTCACACTCCTCCAGTCAAATTGGAGCACCTCCGTGCCCCAGCCCTCCATCTAGTTCTACTAGCCCGCAGATGGCCTTACCGTGAGGGCCTGGATAGCTTCCCATTCCTGTGGAGACTGGATCTTGTGGGCAAGAAGTCGGGTAGCGAGCGGAGGACTGCGAGTAGTGAGGGGAAAGGAGAAAAAAACAAGCTCTGTGGTTATGGATGAAAAGCCTGGTACTTGTGCTTCAATCTGGGAACCCAAGGTTGAATGGTATGTTGCAAGTTTAAGGCATTCATAAGGAACCTTTTACTGGGTGGTGAGGCATAACCAAGGCCTGTGACCCCGAGCAGCGTGGGGAAAGGATGAAGCACTTACCCCTCTAGCTCCTTATTGAGCTGCTCACAGAAAGCATTGATACCATCCCAGTCCAGGTCCTTGTTCAGGGGGTTTGTCGCTTTGTCTATGAGTGGGAGAAGGTGACAGTGAGAATAATCTCCCCTGGCTCCCTACCCTGTGGAGGTGAGGGGCAATGCTGCTCCCACTCCCTCCCTGCCAACTGCCCTGGGTGCATTAGTTGAGGATGGTGTGGAACAAAACACATGTTCAGGTCTGCTCACACCTCCTTGTGTAAATCCTAACCATGGCCTCTCTGCCACCACCATGCATTGACCCGCAGCTGCTACACCCACAGACCCTCAGTGCCCCCGTTGCTGCCCATCCCTCGTGTGTGACCCGTTGTGGCTGCCCACTCCTTACATGTGCAGTGCCCCTACGGCTGCCTGCCCCTTGTGTGTGACTCCCCGACGGCCACCTGCTTCTCAAGTGTGATCTCCCACTCCTTGTGTGTGGCCCTCCCATAGCCACTCACCCCTTGTGTATGACCTTCCCCAGTCACCCACATATCATGTGCGACCCCTCACCCCATATGTGTGTGTCCCCATGGCCGCTCACCCCTCACATGTGTGCCCACACGGCCACTTGCCTCTCATGTGTGTCCCCACACAGCTGCCCGCCCCTTACGTGTGACTCCTCTCCCCCTGTAGCCACTTGTCCCTCACCTGCAAGCCCTCAGGGCCACTCATCCCTTCTATATGACCCTCCATGACGACCCACTTCTCAGGTGCGACCCCTCACCCCATATGTGTGTCCCCTCATAGCCACTCACCCCTCGCATGTATCCCCCTGCCACGGCTGCTCGCCACTCACATAGGTCCCCACATGTGAAGTACTTGTGAGGTACCCGCCTCCCTTGCGTGTGACTCTTTACCCCTATAGCCACTCGTCCGTCACCTGCGAGCCCCCACGGCCGTTTGCCCCTCGCGTGTGACCCCCCCACGGCCACTCATCCGTTATCTGCGCCCCCCTCACCCCTCGCGCGCGACTCCCCGCTCCTCGCGTGTGACCTTCCCCCTCCCTCCCCCCCCCCCCCGCCATTGTCGCGACGCCGACCCCTTCCGCACGCAGACGGGCCCGCCTCGACACCTCCCTGCGTGCCCACTCGCGCCCCTCCCCTCACGCCCCAGTGTCCCCCCCGCCCGCCATTGACCCGCTCCTCCGTCCCTCTCTCTCCCCGCTGCGCGGCGGCCCAGGCCCCGCGATGCTGGAGGAAGGGGAAGGGAGGGCTGGCGGCGGCCGCACTCACTGATGCGGGCTTCCAGCGTCTCGGGCTCCATGTCGGAGGTGCCGGCGCGGCCCGCGGCTCCTCAGCGGAGCAGCCCCGCGCCGCCGCCGCCGCCGCCCGCCCGCCCGGCCCGGCGCCGCCGACCCATAGAGAGCGCCCCGCACCGCCCAGAGCGCCACCGCCAGCGCCCGCGCCGAGGGGCAGCCGGAAGGCGCGGCACAGAGCGCCGCCTCCGCCGCTCGCCAGCGCGCCCCCTGCCGGGCCGCCGCCGCGGGCGGGGCGGGGAGCGGAGGGGCCCGCGGCAGTGGGGAGCGGGGCGGGGCGGGGCGGCGGAACCCAGCCGGCGCACGGAAACGAGCCGGCGCAGCCCCTCCCGCCAGCAGCCTGGCCCCGGCAGCTACAGCCGCTTCCGGAGCGGAGCGCGGGCGCGTCCGGGGCGGGCAGCGCCGTGTCCTTTCAAAGGACACAGCCCGGCGGCGCCCGCGCATGCGCGGAGGGGCCGGGCTGGGCTGATGTTTAAGTGGGCTCCGGTGGCGTGCTCGCAGCTGTCTTTAAACGGCAACTGATCTTCACAAGACCAAGTGCTGCACTTGGGCCACGACAACCCCATGCAACGCTACAGGCTTGGGGCAGAGTGGCTGGACAGCTGCCCAGGGGAAAAGGACTTGAGGATGTTGGTCAACGGCTGGTTGAACATGAGCCAGCAGTGTGCTCAGTTGGCCAAGAAGGCCAAAGGCATCCTGGCTCGGGTCAGAAATAGTGTGGCCAGCAGGAGCAGGGAAGTGATTGTCCCCCTGTACTTAGCACTGGAGAGGCTGCACTGCGAGTGCTGTGTTCAGTTCTGGGCCCCTCACTACACGAGGGACACTGAGGTGCTGGAGCGTGTCCAGAGATGGGTAAAGAAGCTGGTGAAGGGTCTGGAGCACAAGTCCGATGAGGAGCAGCTGAGGGAGCTGGGGGTGTTCAGGCTAGAGAAGAGGAGACTGAGAGGAGACATCACTCCCTACAGCTACCTGAAAGGAGGCTGTAGCAATGGGGATGTTGGTCTCTTCTCCCCAGTAATGAATGACAGGACAAGAGAAAATGGGCTCAAGTTGCACCGGGGAGGTTTAGATTGGAGATTAGGAAGACCATTTACACTGAGAGGGTTGTCAGACCCTGGAACAGGCTGCCCAGGGAGGTGGAATCTCCATCCTGGATGCACAGGTGAGGTGCTAAAAGGGACATGGTTCAGTGATGGGTTTGGCAGTGTGAGGTGACTGATTGGACTCAATGATCTTAAAGGTCTTTCCAACTGAAATGATTCTGTGATTCTTCTGTCAGGGCCAGGCCTGGCCTCACCCTCCCCTGCCTGGCACGGCAGGTTGGTGGAGCCTGGGAAATAACTAAGTGTTCCAGCAATCTAAACTCCATTTGTCCTCTTTTTTTTCCCTTGTGGCTTGGGTAATCTAGGCCAGCCCTAACTGTGGCACATAATACCACTTGTTTCCTCTGTGCTCTAGTACTCTTGGGGAGGAATAGTGAATCTTGCACTCTGGAGATTTGTTGCTTATGTTGTTGGGTTTTCTTCTGTTTTTAAGTCATACTGGTGAAAGGTGCCCTCTCCATGACCTTGTGGGGAGGGTAAGGCCTGTGCCTATTTGAGAGGTCCCAGTGCACCTCCTAGGTGCTGGTGTTCAAAGCTGCCTGTTGGGGCTGTCCCCGCAGGGAGCCTCTGTAATAGGAGTTTGAGGACAGTACAAAGGACAATACAGTCTTAAAGTGTCCGATCTTGGGAGACAGACAGACGTCTGAGTCAGAGCAGCCCTGTGTTGGGTTACTCATTTACAGAGCTAACCCCGCAGGTGGCAGGAGAGGGAACTGCCCCCACGTCACACCTAATGTCTTTTCCTTATGTGTAGCCATTGTTTTTTGGGGGGTGATTTTTCTTGGCCAGTAAAAGGTACTTTTTTGGCATGTGAATGTGGTTCTTTTTTTAACTTGTTACATACAGCCTTGCACCACAAAGCCTTTTTTAAGGGCCTTTTCAGAAGAAAGTTGTCACATCCTTCCCTCCGCTGCGTTCAGGCACGTTTTACATGAGTTATTTTAATCTTATGAGTCAGCCTTGCCTGTCATTACTACCTCTTTGAATTTTCTGAGAATCCTTAAGTCATCTTTCGGGAGACTGAGGCCTAGATGCTGCCCTTCTAGGTCACGTATGGCCCGTGCAGAAGGCATGTTACACCTCTCAAAGCGATGCCTCTGGTGTTTCACAGCCCCCTTGCTCAAGCTTCGAGCTCTCTGAGTCTCAAGGTTCTGTTTTTGGCAACACCCAGTGGTTAGCAAAGTCTAGGATGAAGGGAAGGCTGTGCCTCTCTCTAGCTGGTTGCAAACAATGGTGAGTGAACTCATGCGTAGCAGTCGGGTCAGCAGCGGCCCTTCAGACATTGCTTTAATTTCTCATAGCTTTAGGAGTCTCTTTCCCCTTCGGTTCCATCTGCTTTCCCTACAACGAGGACCCTCAGTGCAGCAAGAAAAGAGATCCGAGTCTCAATTCTGCTCCCTCTAACAGTGGCTAGATGATGTGGGAGGGGAAAAAAAAGTCTTTCTCCCGTCCCTCAACTTATTTTTGCAGACAGCTGGAATCCCAAACGAGGTTTGGATGGAGTGAGACGCTCCCTCTTGTAATTAACAACGCTCCAGAATGAAAGTACCGGGACTGTAATTAGCTGCAGAAGAAAGTGATTGCGTGCGAGGCGGCGAAAGGAAAGCTTGTGCTGACAGAGGGATCCCGGTTTTGGCAGGGTGTCCCGCAGAGGGCAGCAGCGGGCAGCAGAGCTCCTGCCTCAGCAGCCCGGGCTTGGCCAACCCTCTTATTGCCAGGTACAGTTGAGGTGAAGCGCAAACCAAGGCTCGAGTTCCCCTCAGTGGGGAAAGGAAGGCGGCCCTGCAGGAGTGGCTGGGGGGCCTGGGAGAGGGGGCTTGCCAGCCGCCAGGTCGCCTTCAGGGAGCCAGAAGGGCCGTGTGGCCCTTGCCCTGTGCCAGCTTTTGTTTGGTTTCTCTGCCTCGTGTGTTTATGCGACGCCTGCAGTGTTTTCCAGAGACGCTTTTGTGCGTTTCCTGCTGGGTCTTGGGCTCTGGCTGGTGACGTGAGGTTCCCTTTCCCCTCGTCACATTCCTCTTTCCTTGGCAAGGCATTCTGCTGGGGACCTTTCACTTTCCTGAAGCTCGTTACTGCGGTCTTTTGTTCCCTTTCCTCCTTTTCCTGCCCTGGCTGATTGCAGCAGCCACTTCCAGGGGTTTTGGCTTGGTTGTACCTCTGCTGCTTTCTTTTGGAGCAAGGCTGCCAGCACCTCTCCTGACATCACCTCAGACCACTCACCTCTTACGCAACCCTCTGGGTTTTGCAGCCCTGCTCTTCCCTGACCTTGGCTAATCCTCTTTCTTTTGCAATACTTCTAAGCACCTTTCCCAGAGGAGGGCTGCAATTAGAGAGGCAAGTAGAGTGTTGCGTACTTCTCTAGAGGGGGAGAGCAGGTTTGAGCTCCTTTAATCTAATAGGAAACCTCTCCTTCCCTTTCATATGCAGCACTTTCTTGTGGTATGCAGTCATCCACTAGCATTGCTCCCTTCCAGTTCTCTCAGTGCTTCCCTTTTTGCTGTAGGAAGACCTGTCCCTGCTGATCAAAGGCATCCTTCTACAACTGCAGGAGCAAAATGAGGAAACAGGATGCTGGGGGCTGGCTCAGAAAACCACCTGGCTAGATCTCTGCAATTAAGCATGTCTTGGGGCAAGACTTCAGGGAAATGCACAGCTCTGCTTGCTGCCTCAGTTTCCTTGGGCATTAGCGTGGGGATGATTTCACTTGCTTCCTTTGGGGAATTGCCTTGACCTCTCTATACTGAATTCCCCCTCCACCTTGGCTCTGTTGTTGGAGCAACCGTCTCGGCAAGCCGTGCAGAGCAGATACCAGAGTTAGAGGTGAGCTGTGCAGCTTTGCTGCTTCCTCGTGTCCCAGCCCTTCTTCCATCCTCAGCAACTCAAGGAGTGTCTCGATCCCTCACCTGAGCAGGCAGCAATGCCCTCCTGGCCAGTACCTCCTTACCCATGGGGAGGGCTCACCTGGATTTGCTAGTGCCCAGAGCATTGCCTCAAGCGCCTGAGGCAGTCAGGGGAATGCTCTTGCTGCTGAGGAACAGTGTTGGAAGCAGGCAAAGCTGAAAGAAAACCAACAGGACAGAAACCCTATGTCATAGTCCTGTCTTAGGGGCTGGTGTGTGTCTGGGTGAGCCAAAACCAGAACACGGAGAGGGAGACCTGCTGGGTTAGAGAGAGCTGCTCAACTTTATGGGGCTGAAGCAAGCACGGAAGGCCTGGAGCCCACAAGAGGGAGCCTGGATGAAGTCATTCACTGCACTGCTGATGAAATCAGCTCCTGACTGGAACAGATCCACTACCCATAACCATGTGCTTGGGACCCAGGTGTTGAGAAAGGCACTTGAAAAGGTGAACAGATTCACCTGCTCCTGCTCTAGCCCTGACTTGCCGTGTTACTGCCAACAGATGGAAGAGGTGTCATTGGAAAGCACGAGTATTGGGGTGGAAAAATGGTTTAAGAGCTTGGATTTGCCTAGATACAGTTTGGCTCTAAAGAACAGCGGGAGGGAGAAGGAGAAAAATCCTATTGCAAAGGCATTTTTCACAGGCGTGCAAGTGTGATCTGAGCAGAGATCAGCAACGTGAAACTAGGCATCCTGGAGCAAGCCAGGGAGCCCAGCTGCAGCAAATCCCCAGCCTGGGTGATGAATACATCCCTGCATTGCGGAGACAATGAAGTGTGACTTAGTGAAAGCTTTGCTGGGGATCTTTAGCGTCACAGCCACGCGGGGAGCTCTGAGCCGCAGCCGTGCGCAGCCTCTCCTTTACAACTATGCATGGGGAGGGGGCATTCCTGCAGCGGGGTGCCCCAGTACCCAATGCACATGCTCCGGGCTCTGCAGCTAGCTCAGGTGAATTTAAACCAGTTCTGGGCTCCCCAGCTCAAGAGGGACAGGGAACTGCTGGGGAGAGTCCAGCACAGGGCCACCGAGATGATCAAGGGACTGGAGGAAAGGCTATGGGACCTGAGGCTGTTCAGCCTGGAAAAGAGGAGACTCAGAGGGGACCTCATCAACACTTACAAGTACCTAAAGGGTGGATGTCAGGAGGACGAGGTGATGCTTTTTTCTGTTGTCTCAAGTGACAGGAGAAGGGGTTAACGGACATAAGCTGGAACACAAAAAAAGGTGACATAAACACAAGGAAAAACTTCTTTGGTGTTCAGGTGAGGGAGCCCTGGCACAGGCTGCCCAGGGAGGGTGTGGAGTCTCCTGCTCTGGAGGTTTCCTAACCCACCTGAATGCCTTCCTGTGTGACCTGATCGAGGGCAACCTGGTCCAGCAGGAGGCTGGACTGGATGATCTCTGGAGGTCCTTTCCACCTCCTAGCATTCTGTGAGTAGTTGGGTTTTGGCCCGGATTTGAATCCCCACCCTGTTGCCACTGATCCTGCTTTTGGCCACAGCTGCCTCAGGTTGCCTAGAAAACTTCAGCATGGGCTGAAGTTTCAGTCTGGGCTGTGAAATGGCAGGAGGAGGCAGTCAGGCAGTCCCGTCCCTCTGGTATGGCTCCTGGGCCTCTGCCGCTTGGCACCATGGGCAGCCTCAGCACTACTGTTGGCGGTGGCCCCAAGGAGCAGTGGGGCAGAGTGAACCCAGTGCTGGGGCACGGCATGTCATGGGCTTAGGAATGACAAGAAAACTGTTGACTCAGAGCCTGCATACACAGGTTTCCTCAGGGTGAACCTGGCCTTTCATAGGCTCCTTTCTGGCTGCTCTGCCTTCATCTGTCTCAGTAAACGTGACAGGAGCAGGGCCAGGCCTGACTGCTGCCTCGGGATGACGGCTCACACTGTGCACCCTCCCTGGCATGGTTTTAGGCTGTACCGCGGTGTCCAGGCACAGCTGGGCAACACTGTGGGCTGGGGACTGGTCCCAGCATCACCCAGTTTGATCCCATGGTGGAAGCTGTGCCCTGCTCCTTGGTTTTGGGGCCAAGAGTGAAACACCAAGACCCTGTAAGCCCAGGTCTGTCTGAGTGCAGGCTTTTGAAGTGCTGTCCCCTGCAGCCTGCATATTTACCCCCTAATTTTCCACTTCTTCCCTCTCCCAAGAAGGGAAAGGTCACACAACAGGTCGTAGGTGCGTGTGTGGGATGGGAATGTATGCCCCAGACTGAAACTGGGAAAGGCCCTGTCTGCTGGGCACAGCTGACTGCAGGGTTGTGACTCATTGTCCTACCCCCCGTGGTATGGATCGCTGGCTGTGCTTGACCTGCTTCTCCTTGTGGGCTGGGAGAGATGCTGTGAGCAAACATTGCCTGAGTGTGTGAGGTCATGGGGGTGTGGGGCTGCAGAGGACCAGACAGGCCTGAGTGCACAGAGATGTTGGATTTGCCCTTCTGCCTTGGGCAGGTAGAACAAGGAGCTTATCACCTTGCCCATGGAGCGCACTATTCCGCAAGGGCTTCCCATGCACTCAGACCTCTGTCCCGTTTTTCTCCCCCCACCCCAAATGACATCAGATTTGGGCGCTTGCTTGGGGAGCAGAGCTTGTGCCTCTTCCATTTAATGTGCTACTGACGGACAAGTCCCCCAGCCAGGAGGGGAATGAGGCACACACATCCAGGGGTATCCCAGAGGGTGTGGAGTCTCCTGCTCTGGAGGTTTCCAAACCTACCTGAACGTGTTCCTGTGCGACCTGATTGAGGTGAACCTGCTTTAGCAGGGGGGTTGGACTGGATGATATCTACAGGTCCCTTCTAACCCCTGCCATTCTGTGATTCTATGATCCCAGTGGCTTCTACCTTCTCTACCGGAGGGGCTGCATTCAGGCAGCAGGTTGCTGTTCCCCTCAGACCAGCAAGCGTTTCAAAGGCAGCAGTCCCTGTTCTGGGTGTTACCACAACATGCTGTGCCTTTGCCATCCCTGCTTTCTAGCCCAAGTCCCTCTCCTCTGTGTAGAAGGAGGAGATGCTGTCAGCAGAACCCACTCCTCTTTCCACTTCTCTCCTCACACAGAGTAGCGTTGCGCCTTGAGCAGCTCGCCTTCCTGTAGCGGTAGTCTGGCTGAATTTTGGGAGGAGGATATGTGTTGGGAGTCGATGGGGTTAAAAACAACAGTGTCAAAGACTGGCTTGAGAGGACTGTGAGCCCTCTTCCCTCTAGCCAGCCAGCCAGCCACTCAGCTCATCCCTAGCCGGGTCCCGGGGGAGCCGTGTCTCTGCTGGAGCTGTTCAGGAAAGATTCCCACCCCTTTCCTAACCCAGACCGAGTGAGTAATAGAGATGTTCCTCGGGGACGGTGTTGTAAGGAGTGCTACGTGCATGTTTAGGGCCAGAGAGCAGGTCTTCACTAGCTTTTCCCTGCTGTTGTGTAGCAGACGTTGAAGCGTGTCCCATCTTGACAGAAGAGATAAGCTCTCTGCGTGCGACTGGGGACTCGCCTGGCGATTGCAGCCGGCTGGCCTCCTCCAATTGTTCTTATCAGAGCTCCTGGCTTGGCAAGTCAGTTGCTCTGGTGAATAGTAACGTGTTTGGGGCTGTTTATTATATGGTCATATATTCATTATCCGATAAGGTTTGTCTGGTGTGAGGCGTGTTCAAAGCATTTAGTTTATAATACTCTTTTCCCCTCTCGGGAGCAAGCGTTCTCCAGCCAGGAATTGGACTGCAATTAAAGCTCAGTGTCTGCTTTGCTGCTCGGGGCTCTCGAGAGGAGCAGTGCAAAGCAACCAGGGGGGCACCCAGGGGGGATGCAGCCGGGTTCTGGCCCGGGTGTGGTGGTGGGGAAAAATAGGACAGCAGGAAGAGGCACAAACTGGAGGGAAGGGAAATAGAGCTAGTGAGAACAAAAAGCCTAGCATGACTGCTAGGAATGCAAAATAAACATCCACTGTGGTCAACTGAGGGCTTATGTACTACTGGCTGCGTGGGATGGGTCACAAACTGGAGTAGGGGCTGACAGGAGCAGTCAGCAGAGGAGGCACAGGATGCCCAAATGGGGCTGGTCAGCAAAACAGGGTGTCCTCAAATGCATGGGATGTCCCTTACTGCTCTGTATAGCACTGAGAAGGGAGATGAGGTGTCCCAGCAGTGCAAAGCAGCTGCTGCCCTGCTCCCTCTGGTACTGTGTGGAGATGAAACGTGTCTCCGGCAGCACCGTGGTCCAGCAGGCTAAGGTGCTGCCTTCCAAAGCTCCTTCACCTGCTGGCAGCTCTAAGCAAGGACAAGGCTGTAGCCCTTAGCTGCGAAGGAGGTGAAGAGCAATTTAGCTTTCCTAGTGCTGATGAGATTTGAGACCTCCTCTGTGCTTCAGTTGTCCCTGGAGCTCCTGCAGCAGGTCAGGCTCAGCCCTTTTCCCTGTGGCTGTCTTTGAAGGTCCGTGGGTTTATGTATTTCTGGAAGGAGGGAGGAGAGGAACAGGGAGAGTCAGCTGTGTGGGCCTGGTCTTTTCTTAGGTCTCCTTTAGATGCCTGCAGTTCCCTCTTTAGATGCCCACTTCCCGCACCGAGTCAGTCATTTGGGGATTTGGATTCCCTGTTTTTTGGCAGCTCTTCTTTCCCATTTCCATCTGGTTTGGTTTTTACCGTTTCATTTTGCAGCACCATCAAAGGGAGTTTGTTCAAGCTGATTTTGGAGCAACAGATAGTTTTGTCTCAGCAACTCCTTCCTCTGCAGACCTCAGTCGTGGCCTTAAATCCAGGGTGGGTCACCCCTTCCTTCAGACCCTCTCAAAGCTGGTGAGCTGGTCGGGTGGCTTGCTGCAGAGATGAGGAATACTTGGCTTTGGTGGCATGAACATGGAAGAGCAGACACTTCTTTTTTCGTTTTCAGTTCTCTCTCCTTCTTTCCATCCCAGGAGCTGTTCATTCTTGTGGCTTTTCAAAACTTGCTATTTCTCCCTGAGCGGTTCTTTCTCTTCTTTTTGGTTTTGTTGAGGGATTTTTGTTTTGTTTTGTTTTTTTTCCAGTGGATGAGCCACCCTTGGCGTTGCGCCTCGTGCGTGTGACTCAGATGGATTCTGCTTCTCTGAAGGATTCCAGCAAGTCCTCAGAGTTGTCCAACCCGCCCGGGCTCAGCGCTGGGGCCCGTGAGAAATGCGCTCCCAGCGAGTGGAGCGGTGCCAGCAGCAGCCTCCTTCTTCCCCCTCCCTGCTCCGATGCTCAATGGAGGGAGGGCTCTCCCCGTGGACCTTTTGTGTATGGAGCAATGCTGCATTTCTCTGTTGCTTGTTCAAGTTCACGCTGTCTTTGGTGTGGGAAATGGTCGCCTTGAAGTCAGGGCAGATAGGCTTGGGGCATCTCAGAAGTCCCCTGGCTTCCACTGCTGGAGGACAGCAGTTCATTTTGAAAGCCTTTGGTTTTTGGATTTAAATTGGACCCACCCAAGGGCTAATGGGTTTTCTTTTCCAGAGGCACTGAATGCCTCAGTACCTCCTACTGATAGCAAATAGTGTGGTGAGAGATCGGTGTCTCATGCTCCAGCTGCATTAGCCAAGAGGGCTCAGCTTCCTTTTAGCTTCTAGGACGAGTTTGCAAAGCTGGGTGGATTTATCTATTTATTAAATCAGTCTGTGGAAGCTGTAAGATAAGAGTCTAAACAAGAAGAAGAGAGGGTTTATTTTTGGCTGTGAACTTGGGTGTCCATGCCTCAGTTTCCCCACATGCAAGATGAGGGTGCATCTTAGTAGTAAGATACAGCAGTTGGAGATCTTAATCTTTTGGTGAGACCTCATGAAGCGGAACCTCGGTGGAGAGCTCTGTGGAAGATCCTTTTCCCTTTAAACTGATAATATCTCACCCTGCAAGTCTGGGTAATGCTGAGAGATCCCAGAATTCCAGGAGAGGGGGAAACCATAAGCTTTCTCTGCATCTTCTCTTTGCCAGTAGGGAAGCTTTCAACACAAGCACATTTTTATCTCCAGGCGTGTTTTTGAAAGCCTTTCCCACAACCCACATTCCTGGCATGCCCCCATGAGGGAAAGAATTAGAGAAATGAAGGCTGGAAATGGAACTGGGTGGCATATAATCAGACTTCTGACCTCCCTTCCCCACCCTCTGCCAGTTCAGTTCCTTCTGCTGCCCCTCAGGCAAGTTGAGGACCCAGAAGATGTGACCCATTGAGCTGCTTGGGTTGATGAAATGGCCCTGATGCCTTATGAGCCAGCTTTCATGCAAAACAACTACCAACTACCTTCCTTCCCTCTCTGTGCACAACTCGTGGCACACAAAAGTGTTGCCACAGATTCCAGAGCTGCTCAAGAGAGACGTCCTCTGTCCTCTGCAAAGGTATAAGTCATGACTTGGCCCTGGAGCTGGAAACCGTCTGAGCACATCTGAGCTCCCCATGGAGGTGGGAGATGCCAGTCACTGTGGCACCAACCACATTTCTGCCAGGGTAGGGAGAGAGATGGAGTCTGAGGCTATACCCTTCCTCTGTGCTTCTGATCTGCTCCACTGCTTGGTGCAGGTTCCCTCCACAGTCCTGAGGAAAGATGGGGGGGGGTTTTCTCACATTTTAGCTCTTCATCTAGCTTTGTTCTCACTCTTCTTTGCTCCCCATGTCCTAAGGAAGAGACATTACACCCTGCAGTTGAAGGGGTGTGATTCTGGTGGAGAACCTACCAGAGGCTGGATGTCCCCAGGTTCAGGGCATGGAGGCTACTTCCATCCTGAGGGGCTCAGGATGATGCACTCGAGGAGCTGGGATAATGAGAGGTGGCAGGAGGTTCAGTTCCAGTCCTTGAATTGAGGAAGGTGATCTGAATTTGGTTTATCTGAGTGTAGCGACTCGGTGTCTTCCCTAGAGGTTGATCGCTTAGTCAGGAGATTAGTGCTTATGGGCACCAGCTTCCTTGTGCTTGTTGTTGCCTTGGCTTCTTCTGCATCTCCTGGACAATCCTCTCCTGTACACACCCTGCAGATCATACAGACCTGCTCATCCAGTCTCCTTCTCACCTCGGTGTTTGGCTGAGGTGAGTGCTTGGTGCTTTCTCAGTCCTCTGCCATTAGGGAGCTGGCTGCCTTTCAGAGCTTAGCCGTTAGGAAGCTGGCTGGCTTTCAGAACCGAGGGATCAGCTAGGTGAAGGTTGCAGCACTATCTGCTGAGAGGCAAACCAACACCTCTGGGTGGGAATAGCTGGGAATTTTTGTGACTGACAGGAGGAGAACTGGAGCAGCCCCATCAGGAGGCCATGGAAGCCTCTTCTTAGCCCCTGAGAGCTCAGCTTCTTGAAATCCATCCCCCAGCCCCCTGAGGCAGGGAGCATTCCCCGCCAGACTTCATAAAAGGGGGAAACCGAGTCAAAAACGTGGCTTCATCACAACTGCTGGGAGGAACTGCGGCCAGGGCGCAGCTGAGGTCAGAGCGCACGGTTTAAATCAGGTCACCGCTCACTATTTATTGTGTGGAGTTGTTCTTTTCTCTTCACTCCCGCACCGAAATCCTTCCCCAGAGGCTATTCAAGGAAATAAATAGCCAGTGGAAAGGGACAATAGCTTGCTGTGGAGTACAAATTATATGAAGCAGTAGGAAATAATAGCGGAGTGAGCAGCTGCTGCTCCGAGAAAGAATGCGCAGTTGCTCTCTCCAGCTCCCTTTGCCTTGAGCGGATGCCAGTGCCTGGTCCCAGAGCACAGGCTCCCTGCTGCTGCCACCAGTGTAAAATGAGACAGGCACCTTTTTCCCCTCACGCTGTGCTCTGGTGCCATTAATTAGCACCAAGCTGCCACGGCGTTCTTTTGGGGAGGGCGCTGAGGGGATCTCTTGTCTCTTCTCACAGGGCTTGGTTTGGGGCGTCTGTTCTCCCAGGGAACATGGCCACCTCGCTCTCATCTCTCTCCTCTCTCCTTCTTCTGGGCTGAGCATCACATCTGGTGAAGATCCATGGCAGTTGTGTGAGGGGCTATTTGTACCTCTGGTCATCTAGAGAGGACTCATTGGCTGCCCTCTCCTCCAAGCCCCTCAAAGCCCTTCCTCAGAGCACTGTTGAGAGGGCTGGTGAGCGCTTTTGGTGTTTCAGTGTGGATTTTGGGAGCTACTCCCTGCCACAAAAGGCTCTGAGAAACCTCTCACAGCTCGGGTGGTTGGGCTACGTTGTCTGGGGAGTGTGGAAGCGTGTGGTTTTCCTCAGTGCTTCACACCTTGCTGGCTTATCTCCTGCCTGGGTAAGAAAGCAAAATAAGTACTGCTGCCAGTGGTGATGCTGCCAAGGATTTTGGCAGCCTGCTGGGGAGGGCGCATTCACTCTGTTCCCAACAGCTGTGTGGGTGCTTTATAGTGGCTCTAGGCTGTGGTACATGAGGTCCTGCTGTCTGGAGGCCTGAGATCTCTACAGGACTAGCAGGAAGGCTGGGAAGGACTGTTAACCCCCACACCTACCTTATGAGACCTTCATTGCTGTGTGGCTCTGTCATTCTCTTGCGTCCCCTGCCTGTCCCCAAGTCACCTCAGAGCAGGCAGGCGGTGCCAGGGTAGCAAAACCTCTGGTGAGGGGGAGTCCTGGGCACGAAGCTGCTTTCCTGGATGGCTACACGTGGTTTTGCCTTGCCCTGGCCTTGTTTGCTCACCCAGGGCCCCTCTTATCTGCCAGGGGTTAATGCCTGGGGAAGAGAAAACAAACCTCCCCTCAGCAGCTCCCAGCACCATTGGCTGCCTCTGGGGTGGCAGTGACCAGTGGCAGTGGTGGCCAGTGGCAGCAGGGAGGGTGGCCGTTTGGCTTGCTGCTGGTCCCCACAGCCCATCTCTGCCTCCTGCTCACAGGGACCATGTGGTGCTGCTGCCTCACAGGCAGGCATGTGGCAGATTTGGGGTGAGAGGGCAATTGGGAAGAAATTACCTCTCTGTGGCAGAAGCCCCCCCATAGCCAGAGTGCCAGGAAACCACTGGGGTGGTCCCTGCGGCAAAACAGGGATCTCTGCTCCTTCCTGGAAGCTCTCCCTGCCCTCAGGTCAGGCATGGGGCTCACCCTCATGCCAGTGACTGCTTGTTGGGTCTCTGCTGTCTCAAAGCACCCTCTAGGAAGACAGCAAAGCCTCCTCTGCTGCCAGCAGCATGATTTTGGGTGTCTCACACCAGTACAGGCCAGTTGCTCTCCTGCCAGGATGAATACCTATATGGGATCCTGGAGAGGCACTCCTGGGCAGATGCCCTCTTGTAGGCTCATGTCTTTTGGGGTGAAGTGTTCCTGGATCACTTGCAGTGGTGGCTACCAACTCCCACAGCTGTTGCCTATATTTTCCTTGCTGCCTGGACCCTCCACCTCCTTTGCAGACGCCCTTTAGCTGAATTTCCTCTTTCTTGGCTATTCACATTCCCATCACATCACTGCTTCCCCAGGCTTTTGCTCCTGCAGCACCTGCAGGGAAGTATCAACCTGCCCCCTTCACCTTCCTTTCACCATCCCAATTGGCACTTCTGGCTGCAGTGGAGAGTTTCAGCTCTTCTGGGGTTCCTAAAGCCTCAGCTCCTTCCTACATGGGGAGCACGTGCCGCTGCCTGAGAGAGGCCATCCCTCTGCACAGGGCTGGTGTCTGGCCGTGCAGAGGCTCAGCTCTGCAGACGAAGGAAGTCGCCAGCGCTGGCAGAGTTGCTGCCTGGTTTCCCACTATTGTTCCTAGTGGCAAATAAAAGGGGGAGGGGGAGTGAACGCCCCTGCTGAGCATTGTAGGAGGGGAGTTAATGTTATCTGGATAAAATCTCATGGCCCCTCTCTGTGCAGCTCATGTCTCCTTCCTGCCCATCTCCCCTCCTGCATGTTCTCACATCCATGGGGCTCGGGGCTGTGCACATAATTGGCATTTTGTGCCAGTGGCATTCTGGGGTGGCATTGCCCATCCCTCAGACACATGCTGCTCTCCCTCCTGGGCAGCTTCACGCTCTGCCAGTGGCGTTGGTGGAGACATCCCAGTGAGGGTGATGTTTCTGTCTGCTGTGTGTGGGAAGCCAGGGGAAGGCTCCTCTTTGTCACTGGCCTGCAGCCCAGCTCTTGTCTCTGCCACAACGTTCCACTGTCATCTTGGCCAGCCACATAGGATAGGATTGTTCTATCTGAGTTTAGAGTCTGCCTTGGGACGTAATCTCTTGAGCCCTAGAAGTGTTTTTCTCCCCAGTGGCTTAAATTGAGTTTGGATAACCAACCGTGATGGTGGCAATGCGAACAGTGTCTTCAGACTGCCCTTGTCCCTGCAAAGGCACAACACGAGTTGCTGGAAAGAGAAGCCTCTTGTAGACAAGGAGATGCTGTGATATTTTGGGAGGGGGGCTCTCTGTGTTCTCTCTGGGATGGCTGAGGGGGAGCAGAGTGACATGAAGGTGTGTGAGAGTGGGACACGGCAGTGTGATAGGAAACAGACTCAGTGCCAGAAACCGGCATTCCCAGCACTGGCTCCTCCTGGCTCCACACCCAGCCCTGGCAGGTTTCACCAACAGCTTCAATGACCTCAGGAGCAAACAAATTTCTCAAGCCTGATGGGCTTTATGACCCCCTGCTAGTACGAAACACCTCTGGGAAAGGAATGCTTATCATCTTCTATCTCCGCTTGCTTGGGGAAGTTTTGGAGAAGGGCAGAAACTGTGTCCCAGCAGCAGCAGGATGATTGCAGTCGGCTGCTCCCTGCAGGGCTTGGGAAGGGGGCTGAGGGACCACCTGAGACTCGGCCTCCTCCCTCTGGCTTCCCCACTGACTTCTGGAGACTGGCAAAACCCCAAGACTGGACCAAGACTGGATGCTATCTGCTGACTTGTAGCTCTTACTTGGTAAGAAGTTGGCAGGGGTGGTGATCCCTTCTGAAGACAACATTCCCGTGTCTCAGGGTTAGGGGAAATGGGGCTATTGAACCTGACCTGTTTGGCTTCTCAGGCTAAAAGCTTTGGCTCTCGATGGAGCTTGGATGGGAGGTTGCAGCGAGCTCACTGTGTGTTGTCTGTGAAATCCACACAGCTGGGACTGAATCTAAAACCACGAGAAGGGAAGGAGCAGGGATGCCGCTCATGTCACCCCTGCAAAGGGCTTGTGGCATCTAGAGGGGACGTGTTAACTGCCCTCTCCTCCACACCCCTTGCAGCCCTTCCTCAGAGGACCATGGGGAGGGCTGGTGGGGACTGGTTTTGGTGTGCTGGTGTGGATTTGGGGTCTGCCTCCTGACACAAAAGGGAGGAGCTGGGATGCTTTTTTTGGCTGAGCTGTTACACGCACAAAAGAACAGGGTGGTCATACCTCCATGGCCAGCTGGGAAGACACTTTCCCTATGTGGTGGCTGGAGTAGCATCCCTAAGAGCTGTGTGAGGTGGTCCTTCCATTGGGAGCCCACCGAGGAGGCTGGGAATTGGTTAAATCTCCCAAAGTCCTTAAAGAGAGGAAGAGTACATAGGGAAGCTGTTTCCTTGGATCAAAGTCTCCTGGATTAATAGCAGTTGGTGGGAGTGCTGTTAATATGTAAGCCACGAGGAAACGTAAGGATGGAAGATCCTCCCCGCAAAGCATTTCTGAGTTAAACTGCTGGTGGCTCTCTGCCTGGCTGCTCTGCCCTCTGAGGTGAAACAAAGTATTGATCAAACTGTGGTTGCTAACTTGCTGAGGCAAAGTTGTGTCTGCTCATAGGTGAAGCCATTGAAGTATTAACCTAACTGTGCCCGGTAGCTTGCACTGTGTGTCTGCTGGTGGAGTGAAGCTATCTGTATGAGCTTATCTGGAGATTTTGAGGTCCTTGGATGCCACAGAGATAAGCCTGCAAGAGACAGTACTGTATTCTTTTTAACAAAGATAGTGGAAAGAGGGCTGGTTCAAGCTAGATGATATTTGTGAGAAACAGCCCGAGGAGCATGCACTGAGAGGGGAGGTTAAAAAGTTTAGTGTGAGGAAGACAGGGGGCCTTCATCTCTGAAGACCCTCTAGACATCATTGCGCATGCTCTGTCTGGGAGGAGCTCATGTAAATAACTTACTAGAACTTAATCTGTATAACCCTGCCTGAAATGTAATGAATATGCATATTTGGCCTGTATAAATGTGGAAAGCTTTGCTTTAAAGGGTGCACACACTAGGTGGAGCGATCCCCTGTGTGCCCGGCGCTGCAATAAAGAACACCTGCTTGATAGTCACACTGGCTACTGGGTTTTGAATTGCACTTTCATGGCATCAGATGTGTGTAAGGACTCCTGCTTCTCTCCTCTGTCACCCAGTGTCCCCAGCTCAGCAAGGCTGAGCGAGGAACTGGCAAGCCACAGCCGACCTCTACTCTCACCACTTGCATTTCTTGGGCTGCAGGTGATGCTGCCCACCAAACCCTGGGTTGTGCCCCTCTGCTTTAGCCTTCTTTGTACCTCTGCTGTCATGTTCTCCTTCTGCTGAGGACAAGCCTGTTTTCCTCTCCCCTTTCTCTGATGTCTTTTCTCCCTCGTTGGCTTCACTCAGCCCACCCTTCCCTTCCTGAGTGAGATGCCTAAGCAAGACCACCAGCATGGAGTGGTTTTGGCCATGAGAAGAACACCAGCTGAGAGCAGCAGATTTTCTTGTCCTGAGGCATCTTCTCCAAGCAGCACCCTCTCATTTGCAGTGGCAAGGGAAGAATGGCTGAAGGAGCTCCAGACTATTCTTCTCTCTGCCTTAGGAAGGACTTTAAATCTTCAACCTGGATATGAAGACTGGGAATATCCTGAAGGTCAAGGGCAAGATAGCCAATAATGCTGATGGATAAGTACAAAGAAACCACCTGGACTTGTGAGGACTGAAGGTGAGCTGCAGAGGAGAGTGGTTTTCCAAGATCACCAGGTACAAAAAGTGTGAGCACAGCTCCATGTTAAAGGGAGCCCTTGATGCCACCAATGTGCAAACTCCCCGAGTTCCCGAGCACCATGAGAAAACAGGAGCTGTTAAGCACCTCCAACACTGATGGAGCCATTGTGTGCAGAGCCATTGGATCTTAGGCCTTCCAAGTCCCTGTCCTGCACATAAGGCTGATCTTTTTTCCCATTCTCCCACAGCTTCAGCATCAATCTGGGCTGCATTTCAATCCCTGCTTCAACGAGTCTGTCAGCGTGTTCAGCAGGCAGAGCAGCGTGACAGCCGTCTCACTTTCTCCAAGGGCTGCACTATCAAGGTGAGGGTTCTGTGCTGGGGTGGGGTTGTTGGGGGGTGTGGGGGAAGCCCCTGGTTATCAGCTTCCCATACCCAAGTCCTCCCAGTCCCTTGCAATGCCTCCTTCTCCTTCCCAACAGCCCTTCATCCTCTGGGTTTTTGGTCTCGATTGCCATTTCCACTCCTCCTTCAAAACCCCAATGCTTCCTCTGGGAACTTTGCATGAGCTCTGTCTGTCTCAGACTTTGTACGTGCTTCTTGTCCCCCAGACCTGCCCAGTGAGTGAGTGAATCAGGCATAAAGGAAAGTAAAAAGGGTCTCCAAGAAGCAGGATCTTGCTGCTCTCTACCTTATTTATCTCCCTAATTCCCTCCTATGCAAACACAATCTCTAAGGCAACCCAGAGTTTGGAGCAGTGTTCAAAAACCTCTCTCTCAGCTCTTCTGTCCTCACCACTCCTGGATCCACGCTGCAAAGCTTCCCTCCCTCTCCTCCTGCCAGGGATGTTGTCCCAGTTGCTGTCTCATCCCACCCAATGTCCTGAGACACTCACAGAACTGCATTTAGGAGCCGTCCTATTCCTGTTGCTGTGGAGAGGATGCTTATTTCCTCAGTCAAGGCTGGCTTTTGGGGAAAGGGTGGTGAGGTGGTGGTGGCTTTGGGGAACAATCCTGATGTGTTCTCATCCAATCTGCTTGGGTATGTTTATCAGTGAAGGTCTTGGTGAGCTGCTGAGGGCATTGGAATGTCAGATCTGACCCTCACATGTCACAGTCAGGCCTTTTGCCTGGATGCTTACCTCCTCTTTGTCTCCAATTCCTGCCCTTCCTTCCCTCTCTTCTTCCAGATCACCTTTGAAATGCTGGCAGATAAATTCCATGTGATGCTGCCAGGTGGGCATCTAGTGGAGTTCCCCAACTGGCACTGCTACAAGAAGATCAAGTACCTGACTGTCAGGGGTAATTTGAAGATGACCTCCTTTAAGCTGGAAGGATTGGTGCTGCTTCTTGGCTGTAATAAACCCCCAAGCAGCGGGAGACTGCTGTGGCTGCCTTGGCTTCAGGGAGATCTCTGGCTCTGGAATTCTGTGCAAGAAACCGACGAAGCCAAAGGTTTTTTCCACCAATGGGAAAGGAGCTCTTGTGGGATGGAAATAGCTCCCAGATAACACCAGCAGGTGCTTCTCCAGGTCAGACCAGGATGTGGGTTGAACAGATAGCAAGGAGGGGTTCAGGAGGAGGGAGGGAGAGGAAGAAAAGGGTGGACATGAGCCATGTGGCACTCAACGTGGCATTGAGTGCCACGGAAGCACACCATTCAATGTTGGGTTTGGGAACCTCAGGGCATGGGTTTGATGAGTTGGTTCCTCTCTCCCCAGCGGGCAGGAGGAAGGGGTGCCAGGTACCACACAAAGTGATGGTATGGGGAAGGCAGCAGAGGTGTGCCCCTGAGCCAGCATTCCTGCCAGCAATAAAGAGCTGTCTCTGACTTCCCCCCCTTATCTCACCTCACTTATCTGCTGGCACATTCCAGCTGGGTTACCCATTACTCTGACTTTTCCACAAAGAACCCTGCTCAGTGAAAGTGAGGCAGGGCAAGGCAGTGGGGAAGGAGGATGGGGTTTGAGCTGGGTTCCCTGGCTCAGCACCTCCCAGCCTTGTCTCTCACATGGCACTACAGGGAATTTTTGATTATCAGCTGCTGCTGCTCTAATTAAACAGTATCTCAGCAGCCTTAGTGAGACAGCAAACATCAAACATTGGGGAGCTTTAGGCTGGGTGGGAAGAGAGCAGAGCTGAAGAGCATGTATGTTGTGCCTCAACCCTCCCTCTGCACTTCCTCACTGCCCAGCCCACCGGACTTGCTGCTGCCTGAGCACACAGGCAGGGAGAGGATGTCTGTTGGGCTGGAAGGGCTGTAGCCAAGCCAGCTTTGGGAAGAGTACTGATCTGCCTCAGGCTGCAGATGAATTGTTGCCGGGCTGGAGAGGAAGCTTTGCACCTTCCTGCTCACTACGCAGGCAGAGTGGATGGGGGAGCTGCTTGAGTGTTATCTAGAGTGAGCAGCAAAGTGCTGGGGTAGTTCATCCAGTGATCCCAGACCTGCTGGAAAACCCTGCTGAGAGTGCAGAGGATGGGATTTTGTGGCTGGGGCACCAGCAGACAGAGAATGATTGGGGTTGGAAAGGACCTCTAGAGATCATCCAGTCCAACTCCCTGGTTCACATCAATCAGGTCACACAAGAATGTGTCCAGCTGGGTTTGGAAACCTCCAGAACAGGAGACTCCACACCCTCCCTGGGCAGCCTGGGCCAGGGCTCCCTCACCTCAACACCAAAGAAGTTTTCCCTTGTGTTTAAGTGGAACTTTTTGTGTTCCAGCTTATGTCCATTACCCTTTGTCCTGTCACTGGACACTACAAAGTGTCGCCTCATCCTCTTGACACCCACCCTTTAGGTGATGAGATTATCCCCCCCAGTCTCCTCCAGGCTGAACAGTCCCAGGTGCCGCAGCCTTTTCTCATTAGAAAGATGCTCCAGTCCCCTGATCATCTTGGCAGTCCTGCCCTAAGCTCTCAACGCTCACCCTTTAGGTACTTGTAAGTGTTGATATAGTCCTCCCCCAGTCTTCTCTTTTCTAGACTAAACAGTCCCAGGTCCTGCAGCCTTTAAGTGGCAAGGTCACTGCAGCTGAGGGGAGGCACCAGAAGAGTTAGTATCAAAACTTTTAATAAGGACAGTAAGTGCATGGGATACAGAGTGGAGGCAGAAAGGATATTCCATGGATGTGGGTCTTTGGTGTGGAGCTTGTGTTACAGTCTGGAAAGCGGAGGGGAATGGGGGGAAACCTCATCCTGAGAGCCAGGACCCCCACCCCAGAGGGTGCAGGGGTGGTAAGGCTGGTCTTTCTGGGTGCCAGTGTCCAGAGAGGGTCCTGACTGTGAGCAGCACTCCCCCGTGCAGCGCGCGTGCAGGCCCCAGCCTCTTGACGCTGCTCTGAAGAGCTCCCTGACAGAAGCAGCCGGGCAGAGGAGTGGAGCCGCACAGCCATAGCCCAGCCTCTCCCCCCACCGCACACCCCCTCCTGTCTCAGAGAACAAGAGGGGTCCTGTGAGGGTCCCTGCGCTGAGCTCAGCCCCCGAGCATCCCGGCTCCAGGCCGTGGCACAAAGGCGCTTGTGTGCGGGCCGGGCCTGCAGGCGGGGTGGCGTGGGGAGCAGCACAGCGGCGCCCGTCCGAGGGGCATCAGCCCACCCCACCGCCTGCCCCTGCTGCAGATGGTGTGCTGGAAAGAGGGGTTCATTCCCTCCCTCCCTCCCGTGCAGGGCACGGGGAGCAGGGTGAGGAGGGAGAAGACCTGGCACGCACCCAGTGGCTGCAGAGTGGGAGTCTCCTTGTTCTGAGGCAAGGGGGAAGGGATTTTTAAAGCCTGAGCTGCAGAATTTGGTGACCTGAACATCTACGCCTCTGCCTCCAAGCCAGCCAAGAAGTTTCTCCTCTCTGTGCTGCGAGGGGGTGGGGGTTGGAAAAGGAGATATCCTAAGTGACACCCAGCAGTGGAGAGACTATGTGTGTGCTCTCACCTCCTGAATACTGAGCTCACAGCTCTTTTGGTGCTGGGGAGGGGAAAGAGGAAGCTCAGCCCTGTGGGGGCTGCCTGCCTCTTCAGCCCCTAGCTGCCCTCCCTCAGTAGATAGATGTGTCTCGCACCTGCTGTAGCTACTGGTGGGAATACCTCCAGGAGGCTGATGGCTGAGGGCTTTGGTGGGGGGATGAGGCATAACCCTGGACATGCTGAGGGATGAGTGAGAGGGCCTGGGCGGAATGGGATGGGGTAGGAAGGGGCTTGGGGTTTCTTTGGCACATGGGAATGTCCCTTTGACACCTAAGGGCAGTGAGGCCGGGGAAGGGCTGCGATGCCCAGTGCTGCAACGTGCAGCCCTCACTGACTTGGCCCCAGGGAGCCCCCCAAGAGATAGGCTCTCCTCCTGCGCCCCTCCAGCCCCCCAGTGCCCCCAGCTTGGCAAAGGAGGTGGCCCGCTGGGTCTGAGGCTAGGAGACGGGGAGGAGGGCAAAGAACCCATCCCTAATGCCTCTGGCAGGGGGCTGTGGTGGGAGGGATGGCCGTTCACACCTTGACTTCATCGTCCTCATCATCCTCCTCATCGACATACTCAAAGGAATTGTTGCGCCTTCCCTGGGCACTAGTGTACCCTTCCTGCAGGCTGGAGAATCTGGCCTCCTCCTCCTCCTCTCCTTGGTTCCAGGTGGCCTCATGGGATGGTCTCTCCTCTGTCACTTGTGAGCGCCACGAGCTGCTGCCAGGGCTCTCCCAGAGGGTCTGTGTCCGGGCCTGCCGGGGACCCTCGCCTTTCTCTGAGCTCCTGGGGGTGCTGGTCCCACCGTAATGGCGAGCCAGGACCTGGGCTGCCCGGTCAAACTCTCCTGCCTCGATGGTGCAGTCGTTCCAGTGCCCCTGCCACTGGGTCCCTCTGGCTGCTGCCCCTGGCCCTGACGCCCAGGCAGGGTCCTCTGCAGTGCCCTCAATGGCGTGTGCCTCTCCGTTGGCATGGACCGACAGTCCGGGCAGCGAGCTGGACCCCGACAGACTGCTCTGCCCGGAGCGGTCCCAGAAGCTTGGCATTGTCTTGTCCTCCACGTGGGATGCACCTGGTGCTGGAGGGACCTTGGTCTCCTCACCACATGGGAGGTCTGGGCCATCCTCCCCCATCTCGTTCCCGTTGGTTTCGGAGAAGCTCATCACCTGGAGAAGCTCGCTCATCAGGGAGGGCCCCAGGTCCAGGCGGAAGGAGAGCAGGGAGTCTGAGCTGGTCAGGTCTGCTTCCCCGGGGAAGGCACTCTCTTGGGCCTTTTCCAAGCGAGGCATGCGAGGGATGGTGCAAAACCCAGACTCCAGCCCTGCAAGGCAGAAGGGATGGCTGGTTAGGGGTGGGTGGCCCGCTGCAGGGAAGGACCAAGGACCTTCCACTGGGGCGGTGCAGTTCACGCTCACATCAGTGCCACATAGTGTGTCTATGCGGGCATCTCCAAACCCCAGAGCTACAGTGGAGGGTCGCTGGGTGGGCTTAGGGCTTGGCAAGATACCAGAGGGGGCTGAGCCAGGCAGGTGGGACCAGGAGATGGCAGCATTGCCTCAGCTTGCCTTTCCATCTCAGCCAAGCCGCCTTCCCCTGCGGCTGCAGGCCCCCCAGATCCCTCCCCACCCCGAGACCCTCTGCTCCAGACATCGCTCCCTGGGGAAAAGCTGAGACGTAGCGCAGTGCTGTGAGGCTGGGAAAAGCCACCCACATGTGCCCTCCTGTCCTTTCTGCAGCCCTTCCTCAAAGGTCCCTCCTGCACCCTGGCAGACAGGGAGGGATGTGGGCTCAATGAGGAAGAGGGGGATGAGGCCCCTTGAGGAGCACATGGAGGTGGAGGGGTTGGCACAGCTAGGGGCAGGGTTAGAGCACCTTCACCGAGAGGTGGGGAAGGCCCTTGACCTTGCAACCCTTGGTGTGGGCATTGCCCCATCGTCCCGGCACCCTCTTGGCTTCTTCAGGGAGGCTGCTTATGGGGAAGGCATGGTGATGGGGGGGCACCTAGGCTGTCAGCTGTGTGGGGCTATGGGAGGAGGGAGAGGAGGAGAAACCACTTAGGGGGACACCCTGGGACGAGACTCATCAAGCGCAGCAAGGTCAGGGTTTCTCTTCTCCAGGGCTGTGAGACTCTTAAATGTCCTTCCTGTCTCTGAAGCGGGGAAACCGAGGCAGGAGGTGATGGAGAAGGGCTGCAGCGGGTGCCCTGTGCTTCACTCACCGTAGGCCTGCTGCATTTTGGAGAAGCTGTTGGAAGCACTTTTGAAGGAGAACTTGCTGGTCAAGCCCCGGCTGCTGCCGCTGCCGCTGCCATCATCGTCATCGTAGGCGGCCTCGTTGAGAGCGGGCAGAGAGACGGCGTTCTTGATGATGGGCGAAATGGCCGGGGGGGCCGGCGATGCCCCTGCCTGGCCCCCGCCGCCCCGGCTCCGCAGCGGCGTCCGACGGACGTGCCGCAGCGTCCGCGCGAAGAAGTTGTTGGGTTTGGCCGAGTCGGAGCCGCCGTGGTTACTGAGGAAGGAGGTGTCCCCGAAGACGTCCCCGCCGCGCCCCACGTGCATGGTGTGCCGGAAGTCCCCCAGCGGCGGGCTGATCATGTCCGGCGTCAGCTCCGACTTCAGCCGACGCTTCCCGTGGGAGCCCGACACCCAGCTCAGCACTGGCAGCTTCCCCAGGCTCATGGTGCACCCCTCGGCTTTGCCTCCGCCTTTGAAGAAGCCCCCTGCCCCAAAACCCGGGCTTCCAGCGCTGTGAGGGCCTGTCACATGCCCGGCCTCCCCATCGCTCCCGCTCCGATGCTCCCAGGGAATCGGCTCACG
The DNA here is from genome assembly GCF_028858725.1 of Colius striatus. Classification (NCBI taxonomy): domain Eukaryota; kingdom Metazoa; phylum Chordata; class Aves; order Coliiformes; family Coliidae; genus Colius; species Colius striatus. Next base: position 152,532,431 of record NC_084759.1, on the reverse strand, counting down.
GCACCTCGGCTGGCGGTGGGGGGGAAGGGGGTCGGTCCTGCTGCTGCCCTGTGCTCACAAAACCACCCGCAGAGGACAGTCCCCAGAGAGGGTCTGGGGTCACCCTTGGGGCTGTGGGTGATGCTGGAAGCTGCGTCTGGCTGCAGGCTTTGGGGTTAATCCACCGTTTTTCTGCCGCTGCCGGGTGAGTGGAGACGGTTGGGATGGGGCAGTGGGTGACAGGAGCTTGGTCTGGGCTGACAGGGCATGTGCCTCAGGAGCTTCCTTGGCCACCTAAACAAGAAAAGAGGAACAAAGAGGCCTCAGAGATGATTTTCATGCTGCCTGTACCCCGGGACTGGCTCAGTGTGTGAGCAGTAGTGGGGAGGTCCTGACTGGCTGTTCCTCTCGCCTACCTCTCCATTTAGGGGGGAAGAAAAAGGATTTCACGCAAAACACATGCACTCCCTCACCCCTCTGACCTTCCTTGGCGTGCCTCATTTTCCCCTTCCTGCAAAACAGCTTTGCCAGACCTTTTCTTTGACACAGGCTGAGGATTCCCCTCCCAGGCAGCACCTCCTCCCTGGAGGCTCCCTGAGTGAGAAACCTCTCCCTCCTTTTTGGTATTCAGATGGACCCTTGGGGAGAGGGTGAGGCCTGGGGTAGGCGTGGACCTCGGGGAGGAGGGACAGCAGGTAGGGGAAATGCAATGTTTATATATTAACTTGTTTGTTGTGTGTTCCTGGGCATTGGGCAGACGGGTCAGAGCATCAGGGAGCAGGGGGGTGCAGGGAGGGTGGCTGCTTTGCAGGCAGGGGAAACTGAGGCACGGCAATGGAGATGGTTGCTCGAGGTTGAAGGAGAAGGTGAGATGAGTTCCTGCACTGTGGTGGGTCAGGGAGGCCCTCGGGTAGAGGCAGCAGCTGGGAGCACAACAGCAGGGCCATGACCTCCCCAGTCTGTGGGATCAGCAGATCCCCTGTTGGCGGGTGTAGCAAAAAGGAGAGGGTGAGTTAGGGAAAGGAGAGGATTCGAGATGCCTCAAAGCACCTCTGAACATCAGTGGTCTGGGTGCCTGCCTGGGGACATGTCCCTTCCCTGGGCTCAGTCCCCACTCTGGGGCTGGGGGAACAGGATGGAGCTGGGTTCCTCCAACAGGACTGGCTGCCCAGGGCAGCGTGCCAAGAGGTGACGCAGGAGCCTTGTGTCCCTCAATCACCATGTGCCAGGACCCCTGTGTGCCAGGACCCCCGTGCGCCAGGACTGTGGTGAGCCAAGAACCCCACGGCTGCGTGGCTCTGTCTCCCCCCGTCACACCTCCTCCCTCCCCTGCCTCTCCCCGAGTCACCTCAGAGCAGCCAGGCGGTGCCACGGTAGCAAAACCTCTGGTGAGGGGGAGTCCTGGGCACGAAGCTGCTTTCCTGGATGGCTACACGTGGTTTTGCCTTGCCCTGGCCTTGTTTGCTCACCCAGGGCCCCTCTTATCTGCCAGGGGTTAATGCCTGGGGAAGGGAAAACAAACCTCCCCTCAGCAGCTCCCAGCACCATTGGCTGCCTCTGGGGTGGCAGTGACCAGTGGCAGTGGTGGCCAGTGGCAGCAGGGAGGGTGGCCGTTTGGCTTGCTGCTGGTCCCCACAGCCCATCTCTGCCTCCTGCTCACAGGGGCCATGTGGTGCTGCTGCCTCACGGGCAGGCACGTGGCAGATTTGGGGTGGGAGGGCAACAGGGGAGACATTACCTCTGTGGCAGAAGCCCCCCCATAGCCAGTGGCTCAAGGCTCTCCTGGAGTGCCAGGAAACCACTGGGGTGGTCCCTGCAGCACAATAGGGATCTTGGGAAGACAGGGAGATTGAGGTAACTCCATATCTGAGCTGTCCCTGGCTTGTGCCCCTGGGAGAGGGTATTAGGCCAGTTACAGCCCTCAAGTTTCCTTTACCTCTGAATACTGGAGCCCCTGGGAAACCCAAAGTAAGGACTGTGCCCTTCAGCATGTGCTGCACCACGGAGGGCTACTCTGAGAAGTAGAACCTCCCTGCGTGGCCTGGGGTTCCCTGCACAGCAGAGCAGGGGAAAGTGTCTCTGCACAGAGAGAGAGCAGAGGAAAGTGTTTCTCCTTCCTTGTCCCTTGGCCACAACAGGGACGCAAGCCAGCACCTCCTGGCCCCTGGCTCTGCCTGCCTGCTGGCAAGGCAGCAGGCACTTGGAGGGGAGGGAGGAAGGGAGAGAGGGAGGCAGCTGGTGCCCAACCCTACCTGGATGGCAGGTTCCTGGCAGGCCTGTTGGGCTTTTCCTCCCTACAGTCTCCCTGGTTTTGCTCCTTCCCTCTGCTGTCCCTGGTGCATGCCCCTGCCAGCTGTGCCCCTTTGAGCCCTCCCCTCTGCCTGGGCAGACTCCTGCATGCCAGGGAAACTCGTGATTCTGTGGGCAAAGGGTGGCCCGCTGTCCTTTCCTCCACTGGGCAACAGGACTTCCCCCATCTGACCACCCGTCCATCCAGACACCGCTTCCCTCCGGCAGCCCCTGGCATGGCATCTCCATCTCCTCTGTCCCGCCATTCTCTCCCTGATTCCCTTTCCTCCTCTGGGAAGCCCCTGCCCTCCAAGACCAACCGCCGGCATCTCCTCCTCCCAGCCTGGCCTCCCCCGTTTCCCTCCCGAGTTCAGCTGGTTTCCACTGGTTTCCTACTCGCCAGGAATGGCCAGAGCTGTTCTGCTCGCTGGGAAGAGCGGAAACCAGAAAGGGGGGGAAAATAATCCAGATGTCTGTTTGGCTGGAGCTGCTGAAAGCAGCCTCTTCCCTCCTCCTCTCCTCCTTACATACCACCCCCCAAAGAGGACAGACTCAAGAGAGGGTGAGGAGATGTTTGGGGTGGTCTCAGCTGGGGAAAGAGCGTGTGGAAATGGCTGTGGGCGGCCAGGAAGGCTTTCCCAGCCTTCCCGAGTTGATGAAAACCCTCCCTTTCCCTGGAGGAAGGGAGGCAGAGGCTCCCACATTGGGTCACTGATGTGGGATGGGGAAAGCTGGCAGGGCCAGGCTTTTAGGGGAAGAGGGAAAGGGGCTCGGCTGGCTGGGCTGGGCCTCCCCCAGCTCCCCTGGAGCAGTGCCGGGCAGTAGGCGGACAAGCCCTAGTCTGACTCCCGTGCTGCTGGCTGAGATATCACTCTCTCTATATATGTATATATAGTTGTATCTCTCCGTGTAACAAGGGTATTTTCCCAAGCAGATGTGCTGGGATGTGGAGGGAGGCCGGGGCTCCAATGGCAGGCAGTTTCCAGCCATCCTCTGTTTCTTTGCCCAAAAGAACTCTCCTTCTACCTCCAACCCCAGTCTCAAATCCAGGCATTGAGAGCCTGCGGGGCTTTGAGGGGCAGCCAGAGCAGAGTGTGGGAGGGAGATGTCCTGCTGCCTTCTCCCATCCTCGGGACCCCCTGCCTGCCCCCTTCTTCTCCTGGCTCCCCCCCGCCGGCTGGTCTCGCTCCCGCTTTCCTTCCTCCCGGTTTCCTGTTGCATTCCTGCCTTCTTCTCCCTTTCTTTTCTTGCCATCTTCCTCCCCTTCCCTCTCCGACCACCCTCTCCACTCTTTTCCTTCTGCTCCCTCCCCTCTCTCCCCCCACCACAAACTGAGGAAGCAAAGCTTTCAGGACGTACCTCTTCCGAAACCGGGTTGTTATTTGTTTTTTCTTCGCCGTCCTGCGGCCGAAAAGTTAGAACACACTCTCCTTGGGCCCCCTGTAAGTTTCTCCGAGGGTTACCGGCCCCGTGTCCCGGAGCAGAGAAGGGGGGAAAGGGGAGTCCCTTTTCCCACGGCTGTCCCCCTCAAGGCTGGCTCTCCCCGGCTGACGCCCCAGTGCCAGGGGAGAGAGGGAGCGAAGCTGGCGGGGAGGGGATGTGGGAAGGAGGAGGGCGGGCTGCTGCAGCGCCGAGCCAATCCTCGCCTCGGCAAGGAGACCAGAGAAAATGAGATTTATTCCAACTATCCAGGACAGAAAACTTCAGGAACTTCTCTGCCGCTCCCCCTCCCGCCCTCCCCCCCATCCCGCTTCCCGTCCTCGGGCATCGGCTGCGTCTCGCTCCCGTGGATTTGGGGGAAGTGAGAAGCCCAGGTTGCTGGATAACCCGGTTAGGAGAGCCTGGCAGGGGGCAAAGGAAAGGAATTTGTCCCCTCTGTGTGTGTGTATTGTGTGTGCGTATGTGACTACTCGGCTGTCACATAGGGCTACTCCATCCCATCTTGGATGAGAAGTTCTCAGTGCCCAAGATGTCGCGCTGCCAACCGGGAATGGAATCTGGGGGTGGGTGGTCATGCCAGGACCTGTGGGTAGTGTTGAGTTGAGCTTTAGCAAAGTAACAGCCTCCCCAAAGTCCGCGTGGGCCAGGTCAGCATTCCTTATTCGGGCAGCACAAGCACTACGGGGTCAGACCAGGGTGGCAGTACGTAAATTCAAGGAGGTGCCGCTCTTTGGTGGCACCAGGAAGGGTTTCTGCCCACATGTGGGATACATCCCTCGAGCATCTGCTGTGTTGATTTGTCCCTTGATGGTCACAGGGTAGAAGACCTCATCAGTGCCAATGAGGGGCAACCAGTGCCATCGGTGACCCTCATGGCCTCCAGGCAAGACTTGAGGAGCACCCGGCCAGGCACAAGCACCTATTCGGGGCCCTTTGGAGGAAAAGGGAGGTGTCTCCGCTGGCAAAGGCGAGACGAGACTTGTTGGGGTGAAGCAGGGCCTGGCTGAAGGGATGACAAGATGTCTGCAGAGATGTCAAAATGGAGTCTGGCCTCTTGCAAGGCTCAAGGATCTCGTGCTTGAGTGCCCAGGCAGCAGCACCTTGAGCTTCCCACTCAGAGGAAGCCAACAGGGGTGGTGGGAGAGGCAGTACAAGATGCTTTCTTTGAGTGTCCTCCCTCTGCATGGCCTGCCAGGGCATCCTCCCTGCCCAGGCTGCGGGGCTCCCCCTGGCTCCCCTCACCCCCATCCCCGTGCCCTGCGGTGGGGGCTGCGGCAGGGATCAGAGCCCGGGCGACGGCAGCCGCCTCTGACGGGGAATGCAGAACAAATCTCTTCCAGATGGGACTGGGGCCACGTTCCGCTGCTTGTGGGGCGGTCGCCTCTCCACTGCCTCCTCCTCCTCCTTGCCCCTGCTCCAAGCATCTCTGCACTCAGGGTCAGGATGGGCTTTGTTTCTAGGAAAGCAGCTGGAAATCCCCCCCCTTCAACAGCCCTCCCCAACCCTCATGGTCTCGCAACCATGCCAGCCAGGCTGTGACTTTTGTCCTCTTGGGGCTGGCCCTGAAGGGCTTTGGGGACCTCCAGGGTCTGTGCCAGCTCCAGCCCATCCTGGCCTCTGGCTGCCTGGGTAGAGCAGAGGTGGTATGGCCCCTCTGACTGTACCCCTAGCAGGGGTTGCACCCTCTTGAGACCCCTTTCTTTCATACACAGCTGCCTGTAAAGAGAATCCACACAATCCTGCTCATCTAGTTTGTCTGATAAACGGCTGTGAGGATGGATGGTGCTGCAGAGCCATCATACCACCCATGGGTGTGCTGGGCAGGAGCTAATGCCCAGAACCCTCCCAGCTTGGCTACCTCATTTACCTTCTGTCACCCCAGCCTTTCATTCCATCTGTAACGCTGTGCCCCAGGGAACAGCAGCACCAGTCTCACTGTGACAGACAGACCAGCCATTGGGCTTATTATGGCAGGAGACAAGTGTACCCGCAGCTTTCCCAGATGAGGATTTGCTTTGATTCCCGCAACTTCAAAGACAGGGCTGTGCAAAACGCATCCCCCCTCCTTCCCAGTGCTTGTCCCTCTGCTTTGGGGCCGAGGTCTTAATGGTGGTTGATTGGGGATGGAGGCATGCTGGGGGGAGGCTGGGGTGGGGAGGGGCTGAGTTTTCTGCCCCACACCTCCAGGTACTGAGTGCTTCCTCCCATCTGCTTTTGCAGCCCCTGCTGCTTGTGTGCCTGACTCCCAAAGGAGGCTGGTGCAGGACTCCCTTCCAGAGAAGAAATATCCCTTTTCCTTTTCCCCCAGTGCCTGAGGGGAGCCAGGGGAGGATGGCAGGGGCATCCCAGCTTGTGGGTGGCATGTTGGCCACTGGGTTTCTGCTCCCTGCCATTTCTGTTCCCCACACTGCCGGAGCCCCATCTCCTGGAAGTTTCCTGGGGAAGGAGGGCAGGCGGGGGGCTCGTTGGGAAGGGGATGCCTCTCTCAGGCACACAAGAAGCAGATATCCTGTTGCTGCCCGGGGTCTCCGGCTCATATTTCCTCATTAACCGGGAGCACTGCTCGTTTGCGGGGGACTTCCAGATGTTTCATTCTGCTCAGGGTGGCCGCGAGGGCACGCAGCGCACGGGTATGGGAACCACCACTGGAAGCGGGGTGGGAGTAGGCCCTGCCATCGCAGGGAGGGAGGTCCATAGGGCCCCCTGCCCCAACACGCATCCCACTGTGGCTGCATCCAGCTCCCTCCTCCCTGCTCCTGGCCCCTGGCCCTCGGCGCTGCCTCCAGCCCGCGTCTCGTTGCTCTGGGGATGAGCTGGAGGCAGAGCCGGTTTGAGGGTGAGCGAGATGGGGTGGCGGCGGGAGGTGACACCCTGGGGCAAAGGATAGGTGTGAGGCACCCAGCGTCTTGCCCAGAGCATCCATGGTCTGGTCTCAGCACTGGCTTCCTGGGCACTAACTCCCTCGTGCCCTGTGATTTCCTCACCGGGATGATTTCTCCTCTGGCAGCAATGTGCTAGACCAGGCTCAGCTCATTTTCCTTGCTGTTCTGTGAGTCTACCCTGTCTACCCTCTGTGCCCGTAGCCTTTGTGATAGTGAGGGAAAGGGATCAGACTGGTGTGGTTCCCAGCATCCTCATGCTGCACTAGGGAAAGAATGTGGGAGAGTTGCGGTGAGCACCAACAGGCAGGCAGCAGCATTGGGTTAGGCCCACTGCTACTAGGAGAGGGTGGACTGACCCCTGTAAAAGCACATTTCTGATTTGCCTCACCAGTTCCTCCAGCTCCCCTCCCCTGGAGCAGCGGGAGCCTGAAGGAATGGGGTTGACCAAGTCTCACTTGTGGGGTTTGCAGAGGGGACTGTGTGTGTGTGCTTCTCCCCAGGGAGCTGAGCTGGGAACTCAAAGCCTCGGGGTTTGCCAAAGCCCAGGAGGAGGTAGGGATGAGTTCCCAGGCTTGCTGGCAGGCTGCCTCCCTCCCTCTGCCCATCTCCTCCTATCTCAAATGTTTTCATCCTTCTCCTCCTTCCCACCCTTCCCAGCTTCCTCCTTGTACATTAATCCTGTTTACTGGCTGGGGATGTGGGGTGTTGTGGGGATGCTGGGGGATGTTAGGGGAGGGAGGATGGAGGGACAGACTCCAGGACAGACCCTGATCTGTGCTTTCCCTCCGGCTTTCCCCCAGGCGCAGAGGAGAGGGAAGGGGGGTGGTTTGGGACAGGGCTGGGAGGGGAGGGAGGATGTTGCATAAACCAGAAGCAATCCGGGAACAGCTGCTTATGGCCTGGAAACACCTCTGTGATTCTGGGTACTGGGATAAGAGATGTAAATATATACATATATGTATATTTATGCATGTGCATTACGTCTCCCCAGAACAAACCCCCAAACAACACTTGATTCTCTGGTTCCTTGGAGCGGAGGGTGGGGGCGGTGCTCAGATATTTAACTTGCTGCTTGGAGAAGCAGCTTTCTCTTTGTGTGTGAGGGCATCTATGAGTCCCTTTGCCCTCCCCTAAATATGTTCCCTTGGCAGGATAAGGAAGGGGAGCACAGCTGCAGGAGTTTAAAGCCTGTGCAGGTGGGAAGGAGCTAGAATGGAGGTTGCTGGGGTGGGGAGAGAAAGAGGGAGTTAGTGAGAGTTAGGGTAGATGCGTCGGGGAGGGAAGGTGCACAGAGGTTGGGAGTGAGGAGCAAGAAACTGGAGAGACTCTGGGGGCAAAAAACCTTTGGAGATGAGTTGTATGAGGAGGCGGGGGAAGGTGTTTTGGGGAAAGGAAGAGCTGGAAGGATCTCAAAAGAAGAGATTAGGTCCTCAGGGTTGGTGCGTTGTGGGAGAGGGGACCATCAAGGGATGGGGGATGCATCCATGAGCTGGCAGGGAGCAGGGTGCAGGGATGAGGAGGGGTGCAGTGTGTGGAGAAAGGATGTGGGGATATAGGGCATGAGGGATGTGGATGAAGAGGTAAGTCATCCTTGGTGGGAGAGGGAGACAATGTGTGGGGAACCTGTCCTGGTCAAAGGGAAAAGGTGAAAGCCAGGGGAGCAGTTGGACACAAGGCCTGGACAACTCTTTAACCGTAATGATTTTGCCTGTCCACCCAGCTCATGTATTTTTGGCCCACGGAAGGAAGGGGGTGGGGATGCAGAGGCAGCTAAAAATAGGGGTGTCCCTGCCCATTCCCCCAAGGCGGGCATCCGTCTGCCTGCCTGCCTGCCTGCCTGCCTGCGGGGTTGCTGCGGGATCTGGAGGAGGGGAGCAGGCCCGGCCTCCTCCCCATGGCGTCTGGCTCTGCTTTTGTTTGTCTCGCAACCCTATGGGGACAGGAAGAGGCTGCGGGGCCTGGAACAATGGCTCATTCTCTGGGAGCCCGCGCCTGCCGAGGAGCGATAGGGCCGGCGGGACGGTGGCCAGGAGGCAGGCCTGCTGTTGAGCTCGCCCCACTACAGACCATGGGGTCTACTGGTGTGGGGTGAGGGGGGAATCTCCCCCAGCACATCCCACTTTGGCAGGCCCCAAACTTGGCTTCCATGTCTGGGCGGAGGGAGGATGAGGGGCTGTCTCACATGGGTGCAGACAAGGGAGGCAACACCGACAGCCTCAAGAGTGGCTGGGACCGCGTCTCCAACCTGGTCTGGGGAAACCCCTTTTTTCACAGCCTCTCCTTGGGCCTGTGGAAGCTGCAGGAAAGGTGGCTGGAGCTGCCACCTGCCAGTGGGAACGTTCCCAGCTGGGGTCAGGGAGGTATTTCTTTGGGAGCTGTAGCGTGCTGCTCTGCCTCTGCCGTCACCGTGTGTACTGAGTCAGGGGCAATACTGCTGGTGGAAGCTCTCTCAGTGCTCTGTGCTCCCTGCTGTGAGGGAGATGGCTGAGGGGCATGGAGGAGGGTGATAAATCCTTTTATCCCACCTCTTTCTTCTACAGATCCCCTTTTCTTCTGTCACCAACTCTCCCAGGGGCTGTTTCCTCCCGGGATGTTAGATCTGACAGCTGGGTGTGCTGGAAATGCCTCAGGGAGAGTCTGTCCCCACACTTCTCCAGACATGGCAGGGGTGAGACGAGGTGGCCTTAACACCTGAGGTGAGGAGACATTTTACAGGGGTTTAGCAAAGAGGGGACAGAAGGACCTCCCTGTCTCCAGCCCCCATTTTTCAAGGTCTCGGATGCTTGGGGCTGAATAATTGCCAGGGCTCCTCTTGTTTACTCAGCCGGGGAGCTGACACATCCAAGGTCTCTGCTGACTCCACTTTCCCACATGCTGCTGGCGGGCGCATTCCAGGGCAGAGTGGAGATCAGCGCAGAGGCATGCCAGAGGTTTCCATCCGGGATGCCATTCCCCTCTCCCCGCTCTCTTCCCGGGCATTGGCACCTCCTGCCAGGCTGTGAACAGCAGGCATCACATCTGGCCAGTGTCCTGGGCTTTTAAGAGCCAGGGCTGGCACAGAGCCCAAGCATGGAGTAGGACCCTGTGGACAGGAAGCTGCCTTTCAAGCTGAATGCCTGCAGTGAGCCTCGGATCTCCTCCTCGCTCCCCTCAGGAGACCTCGGTCCCGCTCCCCCGTGAGTGACCCATGGGAGCTGTGCCGAGGGGTAGGAGATGCCTGTCTTAGCTCAGTCCTCCCTAGAGGGACCTGGGGGAAAGGGGTAACATCCTTCTAGGCAGCAGTTGCAGCTTTTTCATCTTTGAACGGGCATCTATTCCTGCAGCTGGGCTCTGTAAGGGCAATTGCTCCTGTCCTTCCTGGGCTGCTGCCCTGACCTGGCGTGGCTGCCTTTGGTTTTAGGAGGGAAGGCCACAAAACTTTTAAAAATAAGCACCAGGAGATAAAGAAGGGTTTGGAGAGCTGGCTGAAGGGCTGGGGTGGGAGCGTGGCTCTCGCCCTGTCATTTTGTCTGGAGGCTCCCTGTCCCAGCGATGCTCCCGCCCCTCCCCGGGGCCGCTGGCGTCTTTGCCTCCTCGGACCTCAGCCTGCTGGCAAAGGACCACCACAACCTTTCCTCCCCTCCTCGGGCTGGCCCGCAGAGGCCCCTTTACACCCAGCCCCAGTGTCTGGAAGAAGGGGGCCTGGTCTCCCTCCTGGGCTGCCACAGGAAACGTGGAGCCCAGAGGTCAGGGGCCAGCCAGCAGCAACTCCCGTAGGGGCTGAGCAGCCCAGCGCTGGGGCTCAGATCATGCCGGCGCCCAGCAGAGAGGAGGGGAGGGAGGCAGAGCTGTGGAAGGCAAGCAGGGGGGAGAGAGGGCCTGGCTTTTCCTGTTTATGTGACTACCAGACCCCCAAGAAAGGGAAAGGACTTGGAGAGCTCGTTGCTCTTGGGCAGGCTCCAGCCAGCGTCTGTCTGCGGCTCTCAGCCCAGGGATCGTCGCATGACTCCTTCCCAGGGGACAGGGGCATCCAGCTCCCAGGGGGGGCTGGGGTTACATTCCTGGGCCTTGCAAAGTTCTGGCCTAGCAGGGAGGCTGTGTTTGGCCTCTCTGGAAGTGAGACATGGCTCCTGCCGCAGCCCAGGCTTTGTTTCGACCCTCTGGCTGGTCTCTTGCAGGATAGTCTGAAGGGCAGAGCCGCTCCAGCCAAGACAAGGAGGTAGCTGGGTATATTGGGGTATACATGGGAATGGGGAGCTCTGGGAACGCCAGGTGTGGAGGAGTGCTTAGGGGAAGGTTCCAAATCCCACCACATCCAGCTGCAACGGCTTCAGCACAGAGCCTGTGCGGCAGGCAGAAGGGCTGCAAGACCTCCTGCCTTATCTGGGGTCACATCCTGTGGGGCATCTGATGTGGCCGTGGTGGTATGCGGAGGAGGAAATGAGATCCAAGATGTTAGGCTGTCGCCCTCACCGCTGGCACCAAACCACTCCAGCTGAGGTCACATCTGTACAAACCTTTTGTCAGCTCTCAGCTTTGGTTTGTGGTGGAGGGGTGGCCAGTGCAGACCCACCTCTGGGAGATGCCTTGAAGCACAAGCCATTAGGCAGCTTTAACAGGAGCAGAGAGCCCTTTGCGAGCCCACAGGTAAGCCTGGGCCTGGCTTGGTGCAGCAACCATCTCCTAACAGCTGTAGATGAGGATAGTTGGGCCCAGTGTAGATCAGGGCACTGGCAGAGGGGAGTGGGTGACTGTTGCTTTGGTTGCAGCATCTTTGGAGTGGACATTCTTGGAAAAGGCCTCAGCAGTCAGGAGCAAGAATCATAGAATCATTTTGGTTGCAAAACACCTTTAAGATCATGCAGTCCAACCACTCACCTCATATTGCCAAACCCAACACTGAACCACGTCCCGTGGCACCTCAGCTACGTGGCTTTGCAGTATCTCCAGGGATGGGGACTCCAAGACCTCCCTGGGCAGCCTGGGCCAGTGTCTGACAACCCTCTCACTTAAAGAGTTCTTCCTCATCTCCAATATAAACCTCCCCTGCCACAACAAGAGTCCATTTCCTCTTGCCATGTCATTCCTTACTGGAGAGAAGAGACCAACTCCCACGTTGCTACAACCTCCTTTCAGGTAGTTGTAGAAGCCCTGGCAGGTCTGCATGGCAGGAACAGCCCTTGGCTCCCCACATCCTTCCCTTTGCAAGGGCTCCTGCATAAGGCCATGCTGACCCCAAACTTTTGGGCTTTGCCCAGCCACCTCCTTTCCCAAGGGATCAGATGGTGGGGTGGTGCCACCACATGGCTCCAGAGCACTGTTACAAGTGCTGTGGCACTTGGCTCTTCTTCACCTGCTCCAGACAGACTTTGCCCACGTTAGAACGAGCTCAGCTCTTTTCCCTGCCTGTGTCCTGGACGGCTTTGCTCTTCACACAAGGGGAAATGGTCCTGACCCGGTCCTGTCCTACTGGAAAAATATAATGGCAAAGTCTCAGTATGCCTCTCTTCCTCTCTTGCAGTTGCATTGCCCTCCCTAAGGCAGTCAAGTGTTCCTGCAGCTAGAAAACCACTGAGCTGGTGTTTGTTGCCCAAACTGTGAACTGCAAGGGCAAGTGAACCAGAATCTGCCCCTCTGCCAGTTCCTGCTGGCACTCTTGATGGGCTGCAGGCTAAAAAGCCAACATGCCTTCTTCCCACGTACATCCCAACCTGTGTCCTCACAGCTCCAGCTATTGTAGCATAAGGGAGTCTTCTGGGACTTCACTGATATTGTCTGTTGCTTTATGGAGCAAATTTGCTGGTAGGTCTGAAAAAGCAGCATTTTCCTTCTCTGATACATGAACCACGCTCCTTTCCCTGATATGACGTGTTTTAGTGTCATGGGTGTTACAGGATGGTATCAGCCCCTCCTGCCTCTCCTCCATCAACATCTGGCCAGTCTCAGCCTGACTCTTAGGGACTCTGGCTGCCAAAGACCCTGGAGCATGTTTGTGTACTAGCTCAGGAGAAGAGCCATACGGGATGTTGATCATCTCAGGGAGGAGGAAGGGAAGATGGAAGCAGTGTTTTCCATCTATGCTTCTTCCCTCCTGTTGGAAGCTGCATGAGGGACCTGAGCATTTCGGAAGTAGGCTGAGCAGGCTGAGCAGAAGTCCCAGCTAAGTAGCTAATCTCTTGGTGGCAACTTATTCTTCTGAATTCAGACTGCTCACTGATAAGTTTGCTCATACATATGATGGTATTTGAGCTGGTGCAGGTGACTCACACTCACTGTCTGTGACTTCAGCTGCCCTGCAAACACAAGGTGATGTTTGCCTTGTGGTCTCTCTTTGCTCCCATCCTAAGCTCGTGCTCATTTGAGATGTCAGGAGAATGCTTGGTCTGGGCATCTGGCTAGCTTTAGGCAAAGCACCACTGATGATCCTCCAGTCAGTAGAGTCTTCTTGGAGGAGATGTCTCTTGTCCAGGGAAACCTGACATCCCACAAGGCTGGAGATGAGGCTGGAGCTCTGCTGGAGGGGGGATTGGAGTGTTTTGTTTGATCTGACTAGGTGAGTGTCTACATAGATGATGAAGGGGTTGGGATGCCAGGATGGAAAGGGCACTTCAGTGTCTGTTTGAGGAGGTCTAGGGGAGGACATGAGTGAGATGGAGAGGAGGTATCTAGGACACATGACAGTGCAAAGGAACACTGGCTGTTGCAAAGCTATCTAGGCGTATTGGTTCTTGTTCTGCACAGTCACATCTTCCCTGTCTGACTTTTTCTAATCTGGACTGATGATCCTACTGGTTTAACTCATTTGCCTTCCTCTGGCTGCAGGTCAAGGTCAGCTACTTGTTTTACCCAGTCAGCCTGGATTTGTGGCAGACCTCCATCGCTGTGACAGACCTTATGGCCCAGGGAGCAGAAGTGAGACTCAGGGGAGGACAGGTAGCTCATCTCCACCTGTTGCTAACAAGGCAGGTCTGAGACTGGTACAAACACCCAAGTGACACTGAAACCAGTGGTATGAGACATGCCTAGAGTGACTGGAGCACTTGTGGGGTCCCGTAGGTCCGAAGGCAAGTACCAGGGTCTCAGTTCAGAGTATTAGCAGGATGCTAATTGAGGACATTGTTTTTCTCAAGCCCGTTTGGTTTTTTTCCCCAGGATAGTGCTGAGATCATGTTGTAATAAATGCTTTGAAAGTCGGTTTACCCCTAAGAAGTGAAAAACACTCCCTACTTCATGTTTGTTTGCCATCCCAGTGTCAAAAGGGCTCCGTGCAGCATCCAACAACGGCTGGTTGAGGTTGACGTGGCTACATTGACCTCTGGTGGCCGCAGCCTTGGTGTACAACTCAGGAAAAGTGGGTGGGTTTGGTGAGCTGTTGCGTGCTGTAATTAAAATGCAGTTGGGTTTGCTCCTTCTCTGAGCCCCATCCTGCATCACCTTGCCTGCTGGGCAGTCCTTTCTTTTGTGCCCGAAGCAGGTGTGATCCACACCCTGTGTGTGTGTGTGTGTGCATCCTGTAGGAATCAGATTCTGTTTGCAAACACAGCAGTAAAAAACAAAAGGTGTATCCTTTGTTGGAGAGCCTGAATTCACTCCCAGTTTCCAGACAGTGTGAGTCATACCTGGAGAGAGCAGGTACTGCTCCTCTGAATTCACTGTAACCTCTGCGTGACCAGTGTTTGGACTTCTCTTGTGCAGTGTCAGGGCAGACTTGAATGGTTCTCTTGCAAAGTCATTTTAGTGGTCCCCTTGCAGTGCTTGATGCAGAAGCAGCAAGCCAGATTGCATTCACAACACAGTCAGATGGATTCTCGGTTGGGGCATTTTCTGGAGAGAGAGGAAAAAATCCCAAATCAGAGACCCCAGGGATAGTGCTTTCAGAATAAAGCAACTGTGAGCAAGGCTGAGGTGAGAGCCAAGTGTGAGGAGGTTTCCAGGCTTGGCCCTGGTGAGGTGGAACCTCTTTGCTGGGTGCAGTTGGGCAGCTTTGGAGTGAAGAAGCTCATCATGGTGACTCAAATCCCCTCAGCCTGCTCTAATTCAGGTCTTCCTTGACACCCTGCACACCTCTGTGCCCTAATACGTGTTGTCAATACTTTACTGAAAGACTCCCACACAGCTTTTGCCTCCTGTAGCTCCAGGCAATGGGTGTGTTGGTGAGAGGAAGGAATGCTGAAGGAAATACTCGCTTGTTTTGCTATCTCCACACACAGATACATGCATTTCCTTCCTGTCATGAAGGCCACCCGTCTCTTTTTTGGGGGAGGCAGGGGCGGGAGGGAGACACACAACTTATTCCTCCTCCCCTTCTGCATTCGCCACCACCACTGTGAAGGAACAAACCGCTGTCACCGTGCTGGGGCATTCTTACATCAGCTATGAAAAGCACCGGGGAGACAGGCAGGTAGTCTGAGTCCCTGCAAAGGTTGTTAAACTAAGCGCCGACTTGGATGAGTGTCATTAGGAAGAGAAAAGGTTGTGGGTTCGGGTTTTTTTTAACCCGTGTGCGTTAACTAATCCTGTGTGAACCAGCGTATTAGCTGATTAGGTCAGGCTGGAGTGGATAATTCTGTTTGACAACAGAATTCTTTGCATCTGTTTTTGTTCCACACAGGAAGAAAAACTGCACACCACCAAATTGCGTTGGGGCAGCTTCACTAGAGAGATCACCCTGGACCTCAGCAAGCCTTCCCCTGCAAACTTCATTGGAAGCTGGAGGTCTTTGTAAGGCTGTGAGAAGAATAGTGCTTTTTTATTTTAGGGGGGCTAGGGGGAAGAAAAGGACCAAGCAGGAGATACATTATTAAAGATGTTCTGACCAGGTTGCATTATGAGCACTGCATGGGTAGGAGGTTTCAGGGCAGGTTTGTGAAGATGATACTGCTCCCAAAACACAGGGCGGGACTTCACAAAGCATCTAAGTTCACCACCTGTAATCGCAGCTCGAGCTTTCAGCCACACAACTGGGAATTTAATGAATTCCTTCCCCACCTCAGCCTTTCCTGAAAACTGTTTGCAGGAGGGGGGAAACTGGTATGCAGTGAGGGCAGTGGTATGGTGTAAGCCCAGCTCTGCTCCCCTCAGCATGGGCTCTGAGGGATCCCACTGACCTCTGGGTGCCTGTAGAAGACCCCCTCACGCTCCACAGGCCACGTGTGCTAAGCCCTTCCTCTGGCAATGGAAACAACACGTGGGTCATCATTTGCTGCCTTGTCATAGATTTCCTGTGTGAGGCGGTGTGGCTTGGAAAGTTTTACCAGTGAGACTATTTTGGTTAGGATTTGAAAAAAAAAGAAAAAAAACTCCAAAAAAAAAACCCCAGCCAACCCTGACCATCCAACCAACAAAACCCACCCAATGTCATGCCCGGTGTGAACTCAAGGGTGCCTGCACAAAAGTTGTTGCTAGTGGTAAAGCTGTTTTGGAACTGTTGAAATCTTGTCTGTGAGTATGGGACCACGCATCTAGGACAGACTGGGGGTGTCTTGTACAACCACAACTTCCCTACAAAGGGCATTTCTGTGCCTCAACACCTCGGCCAAAAAAACCACAACAGGGACAGACCACCTCCCTCCTTTCAGTAAGATCTGTTGGGATCATCTGCCCAGCACAGAGCCTTCAGGGGTTGTCTGCCTGCTCCTGGGGTACCTGCTGAGCTCAGAAGAGGCACCTCCCCCCACCCACCACCTCCATGAAGGAGAGTGACTGATGGTGCTTGATGTGGGACCTGCTTTGTTTGATGTCTGCCTGCTCTGAGTCACAAAGCCACTGCCCGTGGGGTCAGGGCGGGTGGAGGGGAATGGTTTCCTTGCCATCAGCCATCTCTCTGGGTGAATGAGAGAAACCAACCCTGTTTCAGGGCTTTTATCATGACTGTGAAGATCTTATCTTCCATCCCCATACAATATCTCGTTCAGGGAAGCTTTTCACTAGAGAGACAGAGAGGGAGAGACCTGGGTTATTTGGGAGACAATAGCAAGCAGGCAAAAATTGACATGGCTTGAGTCAGCACTGCTTCCTTGCAGGCAGCCTTGCTCCTACTTGCCTTTGATCACTCAATCGGGCTCTCTGGCCGGAGGGAGGTAAAGGCTGGAGGCGGAGCTGTGCCCTGCTGCCGGTGGTCCCCAGACAGCAGGAACCCTTTGAGGGGGCAGCTGTGCAGCCCTGGGGGTGCAAGAAAGGGAACGAAGGCACCTGGGACCCCTCTCAGGGACAGCAAATTCGTACACTGGGAGTGTCAAGCGGTGCCTGTTGGGACAGTTGCAGTGTGAGAGGAGGTGGTTGCTGCAAGCCCTGTGTGCACGTGTGTGCCTGCTGTCTGCTCACTAACTGTGTGTTTTGCAACAAGAAGGCTGTGTGTCCTTGTGATGCTCTGTGCATCACAGAGATACAGTCTCAGTTTCCAGATGGTGGTGCTTGTGCTTGATCTTGAAAAGAGAGTAGCAACACAGGGAAATGGCCTTGCTAAAGCCCCCTCTTTCCCTCAAACCACCTCGCTGAAGCTGGTGCAGAAGCCCTGTGGAGACCAGAAGGGATGTGTCTGCCATGGCCCCTGGAGGAGAAACAAACGAAGATGTTAGTTTTTGGTGCAGTAGTGGGAATCCTTTAGGGCAGGGGGCCCAGTTCATCCTTCAGGGTTGCTTCATACTCTTCCCACTTTGGTTTCTTCACTCATCTGAGGAAGGAGAGAAAGGTTTCCATGCAGAGGTGGGGTCTAGAAGCTGCGGGGTGGTGGGATGCTGAGGGCATGACCCCTTTTGGGGATGTGTTGGCCGAGGCAGGAGTAATGTAGGGCTCCTTCGTGTTGTGTCCAGAACCCTGGAGGGATGCACAGCACTACCCTGGGCTACCCCATGGGCTGATCCTGAGTCTGGGAGAAATCAAGTGAACTTTTATTTCATATGAGCTTCATATTACATTGGGACTACCTTACACAGAGCCTATGCTGTCTGTCCTGGCCACTGAGGTCTGAGGTTTGACACGGCTGAGGATGACGCAATGAGAGTGAAATGGGGTTGCTGGAGAAGATGAACAACACCTTAGCCTTCAAGGGGGAGGCATATGATGCTGGCACCAAACTACGGTGAGCAATTCCATCTGCCTCAGACCCTTCCTCATCTCAGCAGCATGCACAGATTTGGGCAACTGGGTACGTGGCAGGGGTGGAGATTGCCCTGCGTGGGATCTTTGGGATGCTGTGTGGACACACAGATCCACTCCTGGGATTGCTGTGGCCACTTGGACCAGTGGGAGGAGGGTTTCTCAGCATCTGCCTGTGACTGGGGGGACTAGGTGCTTGGTCAGGTGGCTGGTGCAAGCCCCTGCATGCCCTGGGGTGCAGCTCAGTCGTACTGCCCTGGGGTGCCTCCACTCACAGCTCTACCCAGACACTACTGAGGACTGGTGGGCCAAAATTAAGCCCGATGGTGGGCCAAAATTCCACCACCCTCCCTGGATTTTTATCCCTTTGCTTAAACCACCCAAAAATTCACAACCAGCCCTACACCTGGGCTGCCCGGGCAGCTATTTCAGAAGTCCTTGAACAAAAAAAACCAACCCTCTCCCTCCTCCTTATGCACCTGGCAGAGCTGGAGAGGCTGTGCCTTGCCAGCGGAAAGCCTCCCAGCCCCTGTCACCTCTGCCCCGGGCAGGGTCCCGGCTGGGAGGCGAGGCCGAGCACCGGCTTCCCCCGCCGGTCTGTCGGGAGGTGAAGCCGGGCGAGTTTCGGAAGAGAAGTGGCTGGTGAGCCACATCCTTCCGGGGAGCAGCTCCAGCCTGGGGCTGGGGAGTGAGGGCTAAAAAACGGCGGGACACAGGCAGAGAAAAACCCCTTTCCTCGGCTCGTCCAGGTGAGGAGAGCGGCCGGAGAGTCTCAGAAGAGATGGAGGACGGGGTAGCGCTGAGTGACCCCCAAGGGCGGGCAGGGCAGGGCTAGGCTGGGCTTGTGCATCGCCCGGGGCAGTGCGGATTCCCTCAGAGGCGGCTGGAGGAGGGAGGGAAGGAGGGAGGGAGGGAGGGAAGGAAGGTGCAGCGGGTGGGGAGAGACACACCTGCGGGGCGGTGAGACGGGCGGCGGCGGCGCGGAGCGGAGCCGGGGGCAGCCCGACCGGCGGCGGGGATGGCGGGTAAGGGGCTCCCCCGGCCGGTAACGGGGAACGGGGGCTTCTCCCTGGGCCTTTCGGAGCTCTCGGGAGCGGCGCAGCCCTGCTCTGCCCCCTCTCTCGCCGGGGCGGCCAGGCGCGGAGGTTTTGCCGTTTCTTGATGGGAGGCGGTGGTGGTGAGGTGTTTGCTCCTCTTCTCCTCTTTCCCAGCCCTCGCCATTCCTCGATTTCGGGCTGGTCGAGAGGGAAGCGTTGGCCCCTCGTCGTGCAGGGCCCGCGGTGGGCGGGAGGAGGGGTGCCCCGGGCAGGAGAAGGGGTGCCGGCTCCCAGACCTCTCCTCCCTCTTGTGTCTCTGCCGAGAAGCCGGTCGCTTCTTGCACAGTCGGCTTGGGTTTCTTGGACGAAACACTGATTTCAAGGCATAAATCTGCTGCCGAGGAGCGGAGCTCAAATCGGCGCAACTTCTGTGACCCGCTGTTGCCTCCTGCTTCTGCATACTTGTGTGCTGTGGCAAGAGAGCCTGTCGCGAGCGAGAGAGATCGCTTTCTGCAAGAAGCTCTTTGTTTTCTTTATTCAACCCGGGATAATCCAGATCTGTATCGGTATTCGGGCTCCTAAGCCCTTTGGTTGTGGAAATGAGACACTTGAGTACCTTTTTGTGGATTCAACAAGTCTCTGTTCCTGTTATCCTTCATCCAGCAGACCCTGAGACTCTGGTATTTCTACTTGGAAGATTAACTTCTGCACGGCTCTCTCAGACATCCTCCTTGCTGTGCTAGTTGGCTGTCTGAAATTGTATGATATCATTCTCACCACAAGAGAGAGAGAAAAAAAACCCCCATCCAACAAAGCAAACAACAAAACCCAATGAAAAGAAAATAGAGCGGAAGATTTCCTTCCCCCTGCCTTCGTGCCTCGTGCACTGCCTCTGGGCATGTTTGCATGGCTGGGGTGGGATGATGCCAGCAGCAAAGCAGCAGGTATCCATGCACACTGGGGAGGAGAGATAGCTTCGAGGTTTTGGAAGGCCTTAGCTGGCAATGCAGCGCACAGCAAAAACGATTTGTGCTGGCCTGGGAAGCGCGTTCTATTTCTCATGTGAAAATAAGATAATGCTGGCTGAGTTGGTACACCACTGGGAAGAGAGCTCCTTGCACATATCTGCTCCATCACAGCTTACAGGACTTAATGGAGCAAGTTCATCACTTTCTTTGACTTCAGGGCGTTTCTTTTGCTTTACTGGGTTGACAAAGAGATTGCCTTCTTGCTACGGATTTCCAGGGCTCCTCGTGTGTGTGGAGTATACACGGAAAATGTGCTTCTGCCATTCCCCTTTGGCTCCGGTACCTGAAGCCTAGGTGTTCCATTGGAACAGTGCTCTTGAGAACTTCAGTTTGATGCACTGGTGCTTGGGGCGTACACAGAACAAACGGGTCCTGGGGGAGACCCTCCTCTCCAACCTGACCATGAGAGACCATGTCCCAGGCTGTGAAAACTCTTGGTACTGAGAGTTTCATGTTTTCAGGGACGAGGAAGAAGATGTGTGAGGGTTGAGGGGATTCAAGAGTGCTTCAGGGGTAAAGATGATGTCTTCCCTACACTACCTACTGTACTTAAGAAAACATAAGAAAAAACTATTTTACTGTGAGCGTGACGGTGCCCTGGCACAGGCTGCCCAGGGAGGGTGTGGAGTCTCCAGCTCTGGAGGTCTTCAAAACCCACCTGAATGTGTTCCTGTGTGACCCAATTGAGGTGAACCTGCTTTAGCAGGGGATTGGACTGGATGATCTCAAAAGGTCCCTTCCAAACCCCTGCCATTCTGTGATTCTGTGATACTTTCTAACTCCTTTGTGCACTACATTCTGCCTCCAGTATACCAAAGACTTTGGGTGGATACTCAAGATCCTGCTGGACCAATTTGTGTGTTAAATGGCTTCTGATGTATCTGAGTCCCATTTGTGAGACTATCAAATCCTTCACAGGGTCATTCCTCGATGCATGTTCTCCCATGCCTACTTACGCATTTATACTCCTCCATCATTCCTCTCGTTCCTTTTATCCTCCCAGCCCTGGAGAATGCCTCTCTCCATGCCTGCAGCCTCTCGGAGCAGGAGGAAGAAGAAGAAGACACCATCTGGGAGAAGATTGAGAGCGCCCGGCACCAGCTGACCCGCTCCCTGAACCCTGCGAAGCTCACCCCGTACCTGCGCCAGTGCCGTGTGATAGATGAGCAGGATGAGGAAGAGGTGCTGAATTCATGCCGGTTCCCTTGCAAAAGCAACCAGACAGGTAGGAGAAGGCACAACCTTGCACTTAGATGGGCCTGGTTTGTGGGGGACAACCTGATTTTGACACACAGTGGGTGCTACCTGGCATGTGGTGGTGTGGCCTGCTGGTCCCTTGTGCTGCAGCGCTGGCTTTGTTCTCTGAGATGCTCTGCAGCGAAACCTCCCTCTCATCCTCGGTGGGCCTCCCCCTGAGTGCACACAGATCTGAGTGCACACAGATCTGGGAAGTTTTCCCACTCTATTCCCTCCTCCAGCCGTTACTGTTCTTGTGGGCGGAAGCAGAGATGCTGGAGGTGCTATTTCGTGTCACAAAGCTGGTTTCTCTCTGATTTGCAGGGAATTCATCCTAGCTCTTTATCCCTTCTTCCAGGTTACCTGATGGACATCCTGCGGCGCCGGGGGAAGCGAGGCTACGAAGCCTTCCTGGAGTCTTTAGAGTTTTACTACCCAGAGCACTACACCCGGCTAACAGGGAAGGAGCCAGTCCAGCGCTGCTCCATGATCCTGGGTAGGGGCAGGTGCTTCCTCCCTGCTTCAGCTGCTATGCTCGTATGGGAAGGGCCAGAAATCTGTGCATGTGCATGTATAAAGCTCTGGTTTGTGCTACTGGTGTGCAAGGAACCTTGACAGCTCTGTGCTCTGCATCTGGAAGGGAAGGGGCCACACACGAGTGTGTGATGGAGCGTGGAGCTGTAAGCCTGAGACAAGAAGGGTTGCAAACCCACAGGAGAGCTTGGCACCCCCTGATGGAAAGCACAGCATTGGGTTGCTTTTTTTAGGGGTTACTCCATCAACCACGACCTGATTCTCCTCTGCCTCCCCCTAGATGAGGAAGGCCCTGAGGGACTCACTCAGTTCCTGATGATGGAGGTGAAGAAGGTGAGGGCTCAGCGGAAAGAACACCTACTGAAGGAGCACCAGCTCCAGGTGAAAAACCAGGCATTGGAGCAAGAGCAGGCCCGGCTGGAGCAGCGGCTGCAGGAGCTCCTCAAGGTGCAGGAGCGTTGCCAGCGGCTGAGAGAGGAGTGGGACACCAACAGCGTGGAGCTGCTGAGGCTGAAGGACGAGAACTACATGATGGCCATGCGCTATGCACAGCTCTGCGAGGAGAAGAACATGGCCGTGCTGAGGAGCCGAGACCTGCAGCTGGTGGTACGGCCCCAGGGAACACGGGGGTGGGCAGTGGGAGGCAGCAGTGGTCTGACAGCTGGGAGGGGTGCATGCGGATTTTAGAACCACAGAATGGCAGGGGTTGGAAGGGACCTCTAGAGATTATCCAGTCCAACCACGTGCTAAAGCAGGTTCACCTCAATCAGGCCACACAGGAATGCATCCAGGTGGGTTTGGAAACCTCCAGAGCAGGACACTCCACACCCTCCCCGGGCAGCCTTTACCAGGGCTCCCTCACCTGAACACCAAAGAAGTTTTCCCTTGTGTTTCACTGGAACTTTTTGTGTTCCAGCTTATGTCAATCACTCTTTGTCCTGCCTCTGGGTATTACAGAAAGAAGTGTCGCCCCATCCTCTCAACACCCACCCTTTAGGTACTGTTAGGTATTGATGAGGTCCCCCCGCAGTCTCCTCTTCTCTAGGCTAAACCATCCCAGTTCCTGCAGCCTTTCCTCATAAGGAAGATACTCCAGCCCCCTGATCGTCTTGGTGGCCCTGTGCAGTTCCCTGTCCCTCTTGAGCTGGAGAGCCCAGAACTGCACATGGGACTCCAGATGAGGCCTTACCAGGCCATAGGGGAAGGGGAGGAGACCCTTCCTTGACCTGCTGGCCATTCTCTTTTCAATACACCCCAGGATGCCGTTGGCCTCCTTGGCCACGAGGGCACACTGCTGTCACGGACATTGGATGTCTGCGTGTCATGGCCTGCAGCTGACGGCAGGCAGGATGTGGTGTGTGTTGGAGTGCGTGCCCTGAGCGGGGCAGAGCAACCAAGTCGCGAGACACTCACTGCTTGACAGAGTAGCTGGAGATAGATCACCAGCTCCTGCCATAGCTAGAGAGCCACAACATAGAGGAGTATCTCTCAGCCTGGCCGTTGGTACCGTCATGCCCTGTCTGCTTCTGCACACGCTCGCTGCCCCATGCTGACTGCTCTGCTGATGGGCTGTGTCCGGGCAAAAGACAGGTTGGCATTCACTCCTGCCCTGGGAAAGGACTTGTGTTTTCCTCTTCCTAATGAGGACAGTGGCCTCGAGGTGCATGGGTGCTATCTGTAGCTGCCCAGCTTGCCTTGCTGCTCACAGCAGTGTTTTGGGCCAGACTCCATTCCCCGCCCCTGCCGCTCACCACTGCCTCCTCGCTTCTCTCATGACGTTTGGGAGACTCATGCTGCGTACCTGAAGGAATTTGTGACACTGCACTCCAGCTGCCAGGTTCTCACCTCTTGCAAACACGCACCCATTTCCTGCCTGGGCAAGGACAGCCCTACCTTCAACATTTTAATAACCCAGTTTACTCGGTGCTCTGCTGCTTTCTGGCATTCCCCTACACCAGTCTGGGCTTGGACCTTTCACACAGCCTCCCAGTTCCCTTTCATTCCTCACCCTGCTCTGGCAGCCCCCGTGATCCTCCTCGACCTTTTATCCAGTATTGCTGCCAATTCTGGTTCTCACAAGCCTCCTCTGAGCAGGGAGACGAATCGCTTGAGGGTGACTCCGGGGTGTAGAAATCCCCTTGGAAGCAGAGTGGGCCACTAAGTTCCAGCCTGCCCTCCCTTGCTGCCTCCAAAATCCAGAAGCAACCAGTCACCAAAAAGTCATTTTAGGTATTTTGGACAGATTTGCAGAAGTAATAAGCCAGTTCCCAACTCCCTGCTTGACAGTTTTGGCAGTGCTGCTTAGTGCTCTGTGGCTTTGAGAGGTTTCCCCTGCCCTGTTTGCCTTACTTGGCTGTGAAATTCTCCTCCTCTGATCAGCCTCATCAGTTGTTACAAGTCTGTGAGGACCTCCTTTAGTCCTAAAGGGACTCCCTTGTCTCCAGTGACATGGTGGTGGTGAAGTGTGAGGTGCAGCCAGGGTGATGCATCTGTGATTCATCTGTGCCACCCTGCAGCCTCAAATGCTTCCTAGGCCAGAGGTGGCCTTCCCTATGGATGGAGGATCCTGAAACTGAATGCTCTTACGCAAGTGCATCTTCCTCCTTTGCCCTGCAGGGAGAAACTTGTGTGTGCAGCTGTGCTAACCTTGGCACAGCGGCAGGATACTGCTTCATGTGATTCCCTAGCCCTCGCTTTCCTCGCCTCCAGCCCCTTTTCATGTGTGACGCTCTCTCTGCTTCACTCTTCCCCTAAGGCAGAGGTGCAAGGCTGTGCGTGGCAGCCTGCTTTTGCTTCCCTGGCTTGCAGGTGGACCAGTTGAAATGCAAAGTGACGGGCCTGGAGGAGGAGTGCAGCCTGCTGCGGAAGCAGGCGTCCGCGCCGCCCCAGCGAGAGGCAGAGGAGCGGGGCCCCCCCGACGCCATGTCCGAGCTCTGGGCTGAGAACCAGCGGCTCACTGCATCGCTGCAGGAGCTGCAGGCCATGCTGCAGGTACCTAGTGGGACAAAGGCAGGCTCCAGGTCACTTCCCTCCCCGGGGCATCAGCAGGGAGCTGGAAAGATGGGGGAAATTGCTGTCCCTTCCTCTGAGCATACCGCTTGACTGTGGTGACTGCCGTTGCTTCTGGGTTTGGGTAGGGATGGGTTCTTATTTCCAGCTCTGGGACTCTTGGATTTGCTCACAGGTGTGACACATTAATGCTGAAGTGATGGTGGCAGTGATGGCAGGCTGCCTGTCACTGCCCTGGTCTGGTGCCCCCTCAGTGCTTGTGGTGCGGTGACGGTGACCTCTCACCTCCTAGAAGCCTGGAGAGGGTCCAGTGCCGGGATCTGAGCAGATCCTGCTGGATATCCTGGAACATGACTGGAAGGAAGCCCAAGATGACCGTCAGGATCTCTGCCAGAAGCTCAACTCCCTGCAGAATGAGTTGCAGTGGGCTGAAGAGCTGAGGGATAAGGTAGAGCATCCATCACCACCCCTGTCCCCTCATATCAAGCAGGGCCTGGGAGAAAGGAGAGGAAAGGGGCTGGGAAGCCACAGCAGTTGATTCCAGGAGGGCTAATGCTTACTGCTCGCTGTTGCCAGTACCTCCAGGAGGTGGAAGATCTGCAGCTGAAATACCGGACGCTGCAGAAGGACTGTGATCTCTACAAGCATCGTATGAACACGGTGCTGCTGCAGCTGGAGGAGATTGAAAAAGAGCGGGACCAGGTAAGTTGCCCTCTTCCCAGGCTCCCCGCCTCCCCGCAGCAACACAAGTTTGTGCTCTGGATACCTTCTCTTTCCCCAGTGGATCTTCTCCATTCATGCCAGGGTGGGAGGTGGGGTTTAGTATTACAGTCCCCTGCCTCTTCTCAGTCTCAGCCCGGCTTGTTGCAGGCGATCCAGAGCCGCGACGGGGTGCAGCTGCAGTACTCCCAGAGCCTGATCGAGAAGGACCAGTACCGCAAGCGCGTGCGGGCCTTGGAGGAAGAGCGGGACGAGCTCCTGAGCAAGCTGAGCCAGGCAGAAGGGCTCAGCAGCACGCTGGAGGCACAGCTGCAGCGCTGCCGAGGCAGCAGCAGCCTGAGCAAGGTGAGGGTGGCTGGAACGGAGAAGGCAGAGGGTTCAGGGCTGATTTATGAGGGACACAGTGCAATCACAGATTATCACAGAGTCACGGAATGGTTGGAAGGGACCTCTGGAGATCATCCAGTGCAACATCCACTTCTAAAGCAGGTTCACTTCGATCAGGTCACATAGGAACGTGTCCAGGCGGGTTTGGACACCTCCAGAGCTGGAGTCTCCACACCCTCCCTGGGCAGCCTGTGCCAGGGCTCCCTCACCTGAACAGGAAAGGAGTTTCTCCTCATGTTCAAGTGGAACTTCCTGTGTTCCAGCTTGTGCCCATTACCCCTTGTTCTGTCACTGGGCACTACAGAAAGAAGACTGGCCCCATCCTCTTGACATTCACTCTTTAGACATTTCTAAGCATTGATAAAGTCCCTTTTCAATCTTTACTTGACGGAGTCCCTTTTCTCCCAGATGTGCAGCTCTTCCTACTCTCTCTGCTCCAACCTCAGCAGCACTTGGAGCCTCGTAGACAACCCTACTACTGGACTTGTGGATGCGCTGGGGGTTTCTGATATCCCATTCCCAGGGGATTTGGCCCTTCAGAGCATGGTGAGCACTTGATCATGACAGACTGACCCTTGGCTGAGGGCAGTGGGGACCCACGCTGCTTAGGAAGGGCATGGAGGCATTGGAGGTGGTTGGTGTGATTTAGTGGAAGACTGGGTGTGGAGTAGCGTGTGAGGTGAGAGCAGATCCCAGGTATAGAGCTTTGTTCTCTCAGTCTCTGACAAACATTGCACCCAAGCGTACAGCACTCAGCTGGGTGGGAAAGAGGAGCAAGGAAAACTCTCTTGATGCCACATGGCACCCTAGAAATCAGCAGCCTCGTGGTAAGGTCTTACCCTCCCCCAAAAAACTGTTTAATCTACAGGTACCAGGGGAGAAATCCTAGCTCTTTTGAATCCTCTAGCAGCATCGTATTGGTTTTGAGAGAGTCAGGTTCTTTCCTTTAACTCTTTGAGTCCTCATCCTAGAGCAGCCTAAAGTGAGCAGTCTCATAGGTTACTCACACCTCTGGGTGTGTGGTGGCTGAAAGTGAGAAAGGAAAACAAAGCTGGATCTTCCCTTCATCTGACACCGCTCCCATAGATTGTACATTGCAAAAGGATAGAGTCGCAGTGACGTGTGTCTCCTCCCTCTGTGCTCTCTCCTTGGGGAAAACAAGCTGCCCCTGGGTGTTTGGAGGGATGTGGATGGTCCCTGAAGAGGCACGTGGCACCCAGGGAAGTGTCTGCAACCTGGCCCAAAGGGAGGGGAGATGTGGTGCTGTGCTGGGCCTTGGTGTTAGCAGGCATGTCTCTCTCACTCTGCCCAAGGAGGTGACTGCTGACAATGAGAAGGATATCAACCGCCTGTCCACCTTCCCTTTCCCGCCTTGCATCGGCTCCATCCTCCGTCGGCAGCGGGAAGAGAGGTGCATGCCCTACAAAAGGTGATTGCCAGGGGCTGCTTGACTCTGTGTCTCCTCTGTGGGGCTTGTGGGGGTCAGAGAAGAGCTGAGTGGCAGGGGAGGAGGGAACCTGGAATGGGGACTGAGAGTGGGAAGGCTGTCAGGAAGCTACATACTGGCTGGGGAGTTGCTTCTGGGGAATGGGGCGAGGCTGTGGGGATGGGGTTGAGGATGGGATGCACACAGGCTTTTGGTAAAGCTGCTGCCTCACAGCTCCCTTTTGTGTTTCCTCTGTAGCTTGTCCTGTGGCTCCTTTAGCAGCATTGAAGATGCAACAGGTACCAGGGTGGAGGCTGGTCTGGCTTTCCCCAAAGGGCTTAGCTAAAAAGAAGGGTGGCTGTAGAGAGAAGAGGTCGGCCAGCTGACCTTCCCTCATGCCTTTGGTTTGCACAGCTCCCTGTGAGGGCTCTGCAGCCATAGCAGGGTGCTGTGGACCCACACATCCCCCCAGGCATTGCCAGGCACAGCAGTTGGAACAGCTGGAGCAGCTGGCTCTTCCTCTGCAGAGCACGTAGCTATTCACATCAGCTCTGTTGAGTTCACGGAGAAATGTGTGGATGGAGAGCATGATGTGGAGTTGGGAGATTAGGTAACAGAAAGAAATGCCTTTGCCCTGGGGTGTTGTTGGATAGTCCTTTCCCCTGCTACTGCCTGGGTGATGGACGGTGTATCTCCTGAAGTGAAGCTTCTGCTGCTGGTAGGTCCTGCGCTGGGTGCTGGTGGCTGATCTCTGAGCACATGCAGGTGGCCCTGGCTGCTCCTGCCTTCTCACCTCAGTGCTTTTGAAGGGAGCAAAGGTGTGCTTCTTCTCAGGAAGCCCTTTCCAGGAGGGTGTCCATTCAGAGCCTCCCTGCAGCCTCCATTTCCCAGTCAGGTGCTAGAAAAGGACCAGGAGGAGCTGACAGATCCTTGCTTCCCCTGAGAATGTGAGCTCCCTGCAGTGCTTGGAGAGTTTATGTGCCCCCTCTCTCCCTCTTTTCCTAGGCAGTGGTTTTGGTAGCACCTTGCTTGGGGCCTTCTCCTCTCCTTCCAGCAGTACCTACACCAGGGTGAAGTCGGAGATCTGCCTGTCCACACTTCCCAGCCGTGAGGAGGTCACCAGGAGGTGACTGCTGCTTTCTGAGCTAGACACTCTGAGACAGCTGCCTGGGGGGGACGTTTCGTGGTGCTAGGGGACTCCTCCTTTTTGCCTCCCCCCTTGTGGGCTCTTTCTCGCTGGTGGGAGAGGAGAGAAATGAAGATCCTCTGGTCCTTGCTTCCTAGCAGGACTCCAGGGTCCCATTTGTTATGGCAGGGGTTGGGATGTTGCCCTGGGCTGGACACATACATCTCAGTAGTGTCAGGACTGTGGGAGCCCACCTTGCCCTTGGTGTTGGGGCTGGTGGGATGGAAGGGGCTGCGGGGGTTTTGTAAGCCTGAGTGACGACTCAGAGTCACGAGCTCTATACCACAGTGCTCACCATAATAAACACCCTGCAGCTGGGCACAAGGCACGGGGTACCAGCTCTTAGAAGAGGCAGCAGACTTTGGTTATTGGACTTGAGGTTTCTGCTTGCCAGGTCACTGGTGGTACAGCTCACTAGCATGGGTCACCCCAGCAACCCCTCGCCCCAGGAGAAGAGGCTCGGAGCAGACATCTCCATCCTTGGAGGGAACAGGACAGGGATTTACGTCCAGTGGGTCAAGCCAGGCTCGCGGGTCGAGGATGCAGGGCTCAGGGAAGGGTGCCGGCTCATTGAGGTAAGTCTGGGAAAGGGCTCACTTTGTGGTTTTCTACCCAGCTTCCAGTCCACCTCCATTTCTCACGTTTCCCAGGGCTGCTCCTTACCTAGAGCTTTATGCAGCACAAACACCCATCCGAGTCTCCTGGCTCTTGAGAGTAGGTGTGCATGTAAAAATGCTGAGACCCTCTGAAAGGCTTCCTTCAGCTGTGGGAGGAGGGAAACAAAAAGGAGTCTCACAGTTAAGACAGCAATGTGGCTGTCACAGAATTTCAGAGCTGTATGTCCCTGGAGTTGAGTGTCACCTTGTTGTATTTCAGAGCAGTTAGCATCCTGCATCCTGCACATGCCTGTTGCAAAGCAATCAATTGTGGAGCAAGATTTCTCAGGCCTTTGTAACCCCACTGAGCTATAGAGAGTAATTGCTCTGAAGAAAGCTCCTGGAGGGAGGGAAGGTCATTTGTTTCAGCAAGAATGACACCACTTGAAATACAACTACACTGCTTGAATTAATATCCCACCTGTAACTGAAAATAAACCAGCCCTCCTGGCCCTACTCCCACATGCATTTGTGCACACACATTTGGTTTCCCAGCATCTGGACAGCGTGGTGGCAGGCAGCAGATATTTGAGAGGTAGAGGAGGAAACCAGAGGCAGACTGAGGATGCCTTACCCTCAAGCAGAGCTTTCCATGGGCCTGCCTCGCTCTGTGACGACATCTCTTGTGTAACCCTGATGGATGAGGGAGCCAGGGGGGAGCCTGCTCTTGCAGCCCGTGAGTCTAACAGCATCGGGTCCTTGCTAGCTGAGGGTGCCATCTGTGAAGGAAGAGGTGCTTTCCCTGGAGAACTGCACGCGGGAGGTCGCCTACCTGAGCCTGCTGCACTGGGATGAGCCTTCTAGTCTCGTCTTTCAGCTGGACCTGGAAGGTAAGGCCCTGGCAGCTGGGTCTCCTTTGAGCCTGAGCTCTCTGCCTCCCTTTCCAGACCCTCCACCCAGCCCTGGAGGTAAATCGTAGTTATTCTCTCTCCTCTCCTGTTTGGTCCTAGGCCACCATGTGTGACACAGGGGTTGGCCGTAGCACCGGTAGCTTTCCCTGTCTGGTGTGACTTGTGCATCCTCTGAGTTATGGGACGGAGGTACAGACCTTCTGTCTGTTTGCCTCCTCTGCACCCGCCTTCCCGGCCCGTAGCATCGCGGCAGTGCTGGGGACTTGGCTATCTCCTGGCTGGCGGTTGCCTCCCGTGTCCCCACCCGAGCTGACCCGTATCTCCTGCTCCACAGGATACCAGGCTGTGCGGGACGCGGTGGAGGAAGGGAGGAAGTTTTGCGGAGACTCGTTCTACGTGCGCACCAACGTGTCGCTGCTGGAGCCGTCGGACCCGTACGCGCTGTGCGTGCAGCGCCGCGAGATCCTGCACGTCACCGACACCATGCACAAAGGGCGGCTGGAGTGGTACTGCTCACGCGTCGACCCCTTCACCATGCGGGACCTGGACAAGGGGACGGTGCCCAACTACAGCAGGTAACCAGGGGGAGGAGGTACCTGCCGCATCCCTCGGTGGTGAGCGTCCCTTAAGATGTCCTGCAGGGTGCAGACTTGCCTCTTGAGAGTGTGGGCAGCCCAAGCTGTAGTTGGGTGACCAGTGGGGTAGTGTTAGGGTGCCCTTGGGAGGCTGGGAGGTTGAGCGAGGGCTTGGATATGCAGTTCCGTGGGGTTTGGCAAAGGGGATGACATCTTGGAACATGAAACGTTCCACTTGAGCACAAGGGAAAACTTCTTTGGTGTTCAGGCGAGGGAACCCTGGCCCAGGCTGCTCAGGGAGGGTGTGGAGTCTCCTGCTCTGGAGGTTTCCAAACTTGCCTGAATGTGTTCCCGTGTGACCTGATGGAGGTGAACCTGCTTTAGCAGGGTACTTGGTCTGGATGATGTCTAGAGGTCCCTTCCAACCACTACCACTCTGGGATTCTGTGATCAGGCTACAGTCCCTGGGGTCTCTAGAGTTGCTTGAGTGGAAGCTCTCTGTCTTTTCAGGGCTCACCAGCTTTTGAAGATCCAGGAGAAGGGCCAAATGCCTGGGCAGCAGAAAGGCCACAGAAATAACGTAAGCCAAAGAAACCAGCGTTGAGAGGTCTGTGTGTGTGTGTGCCTATGGCCACCCCACCACCTCAGCATGCAGCCTGCCCCACACTCGTGATAAACAGAGTCATATAGAGCAGAGCCTTATAGCTCAGGCAGTGTTCTTGCTCTGTGGCTGCTGTCCTACTCCTCCCTGCTTTCCAGGCTGAAACTGTTGGGTGGCAGACCTGGTTCTATGCTTTCTGGAGGTGTGCTCCATCCCCTTTGCCGTGTGTGTGTGTAGGGGGGGCGTTGGGATGTGTGAGAAATGGTGTATGCTCTCAGTCTTATTGCCTTCACTTTCTCCTCAGCTAAAGAAACGGGCCTTGGACCAACTGCGCCTGGTGAAACCCAGACCACAGAGGAGCCCAGAACAGCCCCCTCAGCAGCTGTGGCTGGACCCCTGCTCAGGTGAGCTCTTACCCTCATGCCTGCCCCATCGTCCTTTGAGCACCTTCAGTGCCATTAGCATCTGGGAATGCCTCAGCCTCTCTGCCCAGAATCCTTCTTATGACTCTGCTGAAGGGTTTTTGGGAAGCCTGTGTGTATTTAAAGCCCCTGCTCCTTTTCTGTGGTTTTCCGGGGCTTTCCATCGCTTCTGTGGTTCTTGGGGTCATCTCACTTTTTGTGGACAATAAACTGGTGCATAACTTGAGTGAGTCCCAGGAAATGGGGGAGAGGGGGCTATAGTTACGGTAGTCTGCCCGTGAGTGAGTGTTGTAACCAGGGTGGGATCTCTCCCGGGATGTAGGATGGCTGGTTGGTGCCTCCATGGGTCAAGATGACGGAATAGTACAGGAAGAATAGATCAGTGCCAGGCTGGTGTCCCACGTTTTCAACTTTGTCTTTCTCTCCATCATTCCTGTCTTCCAGAGCCAGACACCAACCTGAAGCCTTACAGCCTGGTGCGTCCTGTGGTGGTCAAGGCGCCTCGTCCCGTGGTGCTGTCGCCCAACTGCATTGTGCCGCGGCTCATCAGGAACCTGCTGGACTTGCCCACCTCTCGCCTGGACTTCCACGTGTGCCCGGCAGGTAGGCAGCAGGAAGAGCAGCTGACACGTTCCAGGGCTGGTTTAGGAGCTTGGTTGCCTGAGTGAGGTAAAGTCTCCTGCTTCTGAGGGCTGGTCTCCCCTTTTACCTCCTGCCACTTCTTTGCCATACACTGGGAAGCTGAGATGTTGCTCAAAGAGGTCACTTCTGTGGAGGCCTTGGGCAGCCCAATTCAGGGAAGATGTGCTCTTAATCTTTAAAGTGTGAGAGATGGTCTTGTGGGACTCTTGGAAAGCACGTGAAGTATCTCATCAGCGTGAGGGTCTCTCAAGTCTTCCCAGAAAATGCCTGTTGACTGATTACTTTTTTAGACTGAGTGTCTGCAAGCTGTTCCTTCCTATTTTTAGCTGTGTCCTATCTCTTTGGCCCACAATGAAGCCAGCCCTCCCTTCTGGTCTTCTGGGGCATGGGGATCCTCTCTCTTCTATTGGCATTGCCTTGGGGCTCAGGGTGGCTCTTCCCAGAGGTGAAGCCCCTGGATGAGGTGGGATCTGCAGGTTGGCTTCATACCAGCTCTTCCTCCCAGGAATTAGAGGAGCCAGCCTTAGTTCTGTTGTTCCCTTCCTTCTCCTGGCAGTGTGAGGCTGTCACACCACTGCAGAGGCTGCTGGGGAAAGGGCTTTTCTCCCATAGGGGATTATTAGGGAAGACAGTTCTTTTTTTCCTCCTCCCTTCTCCATCTCTCTCCTTTCTCAGTGTTTAGAGTTGAGTTCTGTCTTTGCCAGCTGCTGGACTGAAAAATGACTAAGTTGGGTTTTTTTTTTTTTGAGAGGGGGGAGAGGGGGTTGGAGTTAGTGAAAAACCTCTGGTTTCCTGAAGAAAGGTAGTTCTGCAAATCTTAGCCACTGGGCTTCCTATCCGAGTAGCTGGGACATATATCCTGTCCTACTGAGCCCTCTACAGGGTCCTCCTCACATTGCATGGGGACTTTAAGCCGTTACTGCGTCTGGGAGTTAACACGGAGGGCAAAACCACCTCTGTCTCCCCTGTCAGTTTTGCCTGCTGCGAGGGAAGGAAGATGGATCCGAGAGCCCCAAGCTGTTTCTTTTCACTGCATGTACTTCCCTTCAGAGAGCTCCCCAGCCAGTGCAAAGTTTGTGTAAGCCAGCTGATGTTCCACAGGAGCTTCCTGGCCCCAAAAGAAACAGATGGCTTTGCAGGATCCAGCTCTGTCTGGCAAGTACCTGTGCCACCAGACAAAGGTACCAGAGGATGCCCAGCCAGCCTGCAGCTTGTGAGAGCTGGAACATGCTCTGGACCAAACATGCCTTCTCCTAAATACCCAACTTTGTCTTTGGGGTGAGCAGCAACTAAGGGCCTCCTTGGGTTCCCTGCTTGTGTTTCAGCAGCAGTGTGGGCAGCTGCCAAGGGCAGCAGGTAGAGCCCAGTGTCTGCTCCAGCCATGCCAGGCTGTGGAGCCTGCAGCTTGAGGCCTCTGTGTGTGTGTGTGTGTGCATTGGCGTTATTTTTTCTCCATTTAAATCAGTAAATCTATTCAACATCTTCTCCTGGGAGTTACTGGGGGCACCTGGCAGTTGTTATTTCATCCACACCAGAGCTCTGCCCCCAGTTCTCTCTCTCAGCACCAGTTCTCTGCCGCTCTGCTGCCTGGCATTGACTTGGCTGCTGGGTACTGTCCTTCTGCTTCCCAGCAGGGAAGAGATGGCTTAGGATGCCACCAACAAAAGGAGGTTCAACTTGCCTCTGTCTTCCTCCTGCTCTCCCACACCAAGACACACATTCCTCTCATTTCCCCATCCCTGCTGCTCACTGGAGCCATCTTTGAGCCCACACAGCTCTCAGACCCCACAGAAAGCCTACCTGGCAAAAGAAAATGATTCCTTTTTTGTTCTGCCGTGCTCTGTTACAGAGGAGGTGGGCCAGCGTGGCAGCGGGGAAGGGGGGATAATGGCTGTGAGATGGCTTGGGCTGCGGCGGTACTGCAACATGAGCGCTGCTCTTGTCCTACAAGGTGTCTTCAGCTGTGATATCTCGCTTGTTCCCTACGCAGGAAGCTGCAGGAGATCGGTGCTAACGTGTAATGTTGTATAATTAGACTCCCTCTCCAGAATCCATAAACAACCGAACTCAGCAAGCGTCAGCCAGGCAGCAAACACGTGGGGTCTGAGGTAGAAAGGATGTGCGAGAGGGAGAAAGGGCTGACGTCTCCCTTTTCATATCTCTCCTTGGCTCACAGAGAAGCTGGCAGGAGGGGATCCCAGTGCAGCCCACACTCAGGAGAACCCTGTGTCTAGAACTGCCCCCCGGGACCAGAGGGAGAGCGGGAGAATCCGCCTGATCCGGGAGGTGATGGAAAAGGTGCTGAGCCGTTGGCTGTGGGGAGACAGGATGGGACACCCCATTCAGGTTGGAGGAGGGGACAGCTGAGCAAGGGAATAGGAAGGGTGGTGTGATGATAGAGGAGCTGCCTGCTTGGGTGGAGGCTTGTGGGGTTACGGAGCTGCAGGTACTGACTTTTCCCCGAGTCTCTGTTGAGCTGAAGTGAAAGAAATGGCAACTGGGGATTTGTGGGGAGGTGGTGGGAAATGCCACATGCAGGAGTGACCTCTCTGCTCTCACATTCCTCATCTTTGCCAAAGGGGCAGCAACTCTTCTCAGGGCAGATGGAGAAACGTGGGGCTGTGAGTGACTGATGACAAGGGGGGATGTGAAGACGGGCTGTGGCTGAGCAAGAGGTCCGGTGTGGCTCTCGGGTTGGGATGGAGGTGATGGAGTGGGTGACCCTGCTCTTTAATTGTCCCCTTCCCTCTTGGCACTGTCCATAAATCCCCCATTTAATGGAATTACCATTGGAAAAGCAATGATATTTGACAGTACGGGGTTTGATTTAACGTCACTGTCAAGGGCTGGGGTTATTTTTTCTCCATTTAAATCAGTAAATCTATTCAATTTCCCTTCCAGAATAAACACTGCCTGCTAGAGCTGGGAGTTCAGAGTGTGAGGCATCTAATTAAAAGTGAAATATACCCCATCGTTATCCATGTCGAGGTCACCGAGAAGAATGTTAGAGGACTCAGGTAAGAAAAGAGGGAGTGGCGTGGAGGAAGGGTATCCTGGGAGGAGAGAGGAGCCCTTGTCTCTGTTCAGAGGGAGAGACTAGGGGCGTTGCGGTTGGCCGCTGTGAGGGGAAACAAGGGCCAGAAAACCGGCTTTGCGTAGGTGTGAAGGAGTTCCTGGGGGTTTTGCCACCCTGTCTTTAGGCCGTGGGTGATGCTTGTCGCTGTGTTTTCCCCAGGAGCCTGCTGGGGAAGGCGGGCCAGCGGGACTCGGAGGTGCTGAAGGCGTGCCGCGGTGCCGAGCGGGCTCTCCGTGCCCTGCCGTGCTCCTGGGCCCGTGTGGAGCCCCACGCCTGGACCCACGCCGAGGAGCTGCCCAAGGTGGTGCGGGGCTGCATCTTCCAGGAGCAAACCCGCCCGCTGTGGATCGAGGAAGGCGAGGGCTGAGTTGGGGGTAGCAGTGCGGGCGCTGCCAGCCACCGTTCTCGAGAGGTGTCCTCGGAGGTCCCTGCCTCTCCAAGCTCCTCCTTCCTCCCCGAGGGGAGCCCAGCAGCAAAGGCACCCAGGGTGAGCCTTTCTGGTCTCCTCGAGGCCGCCAAGAGCTCTGGGGGGTAACCCGTGCTGCCTCCTGCACTGGAGTTTTCTGTATTTTATCCACTGTCATGGTGGAAACCACCCTCGTGGGCTGTTCACCATCACCTTGGGCTGCCCTTGTCTCTGGGACGTGGCCAGATTTGCCAGCTGGGGAACGTAGCGGGGAATCAGGCTGTGTTAGGAGTGCCTCTCACACACGTTTGAAGCCTTTCCTCCCATCACCTCCCTCTCCCCTGCTCTGGGGTCCCCTCGTCCCCTGTCTACCTCACCTCCGGCCCCGCGGCGTGGGGAGCGAGGGCTCCTGTGCCAACAACCCCGCGGCAGCTGGAGTGACACTAAGCTTGCAACAAACCCTCGTTTTATAGGAGCTGTACTCTTTATGGCTTGTAAATTATTAATGGAGCCTTTTATGGGCAAACCGCATATAAAGGAGAATTAAATGCCATTCATAATGGGAATGGGCGGCGGGCTGTGGGCTTGCGCGTTACTGGGAAGCTTTGGGTGATGCACAGAGAGGTGTTTTTCTCCTCTTTTAGCTGAGACCCGACTGCCCAGCCCTCCAGGGGAAGGAGGGAGCACTGCTGCTGCAAGAGGTGTGGGGAGAGGATAGGCTGAGCATGCCACAGACCGAGCCTCTTCCCATTTCTACTTGCCCCCTGCTTTTCAATCCCTTGTTTCCTCTCAGCACTGATGTTGGCCAGGGAAAAGCTCACTTGATGTGTCTGGCTGAGGTCCTCAGAGCTTCACATTCTCCGTAGTCTGGTTCTCCTGAGGTGAGAAGACAGCTACCTCACCTTCTCAGGAGACAGCAGCGATGCTAACCCCAGCCAAGCTGCCAGGAGGGTGGGGAAAGTGCCCCTGCAGTGTGGGGCTGGGTGCTGGTTCAGACCCTGGCATGAGGAAGGTGGAGGGTCTGGGTAGAAGCAGCCATGTTCACCCACCTTAGCACAGTCCTGACTCCTAATCAGTCGCTGACAAGTGCCATGGAGAGGTGGTGGTTGTGGTGGGAGGTAGTCTTTCCTGGGGCAGGCAAGAACAAAATAGAGTCTGTGGCTCCAGGAGGCTGTGTGGGGCATGAGGCGAGGCAGAGGGCTGAGCCCACTCATCCTGGGAGAGAAGGCGAGCAACCAGCACCAGAGTCCAGTCCTCTCTCTGTGTCCTCCTTGCCCCTGCTAGGGCCCACGCACTTTCAAAGCTCTGAGCAAAGATTAACTTGCTGATCTTCACGGGTCCCCTGTGAGGTGTTATTTCAGTCTCTAAACCAGTTGCCTCTGTCTTTTATGAGGACGACAGTGAATGGGGGAGGAAAGCAAACGAAAAGATTTTTAACCTGCAGTCACTAAAATGTAGAGCAAAGTCCCAGCTCTGCCCTGGAGCGATGCAGCTCTCCTCCCAGGGAAGGGGGAACCGGTGTACCACATGGCTCCAAGATGAAAGCTCCCAAATGGCATCCCCTCCAGGGGATTCAGCCCGAGCATCCCCCGCCACAGCCAGTCCCCTGGGAGGGTGCTTACCCTGCAGGCAAACAAAGTGGGACTCTTGTTGAGCTGATGAGAAGACAAGTCCCAAAGCAAGCTCCCATCCCCCCTGGCATGAGCATGGATTTGAAGATTAGAGTTTGCATCTTTGCAGGGGAAAAAAAAAAAAGTAGTGCACGAGTACCCAGGGAAAACACTCGGTGTTGAGGCACTCTGGTTCAGGGCTTGACAGCTCCCCCTGCCCCTCCTGCACTGGGAACCAGCTCCAGACCTAGGGCTGAGGATGAGGGTGGGTAAAAGCAAGCCCTTCCCCATTTTGGGTAGTCCAGCTCCACTCCCAGCTTGGTACTTCCCTCTCCTCCCCCCCAAATAAACAGATTTTGGACTTGATGATCTTAAAGGTCTTTTCCAACTGAAATGATTCTGTGATTCAGTGTGCCCCCCAGCACCTCCTCGGACCATCAGTGTTGTCAGCTGGAGGGAAAGGAAAGCAAAAGAAGCAGCAGCCAGCACTGCCTCACCTGCTCCCAGGCTTCTCCCAGGCCCTTGCTTTATCCCTCTTGTCTCCCCTGAGGCTTTCAAACTCCAGCTTCAACTTGTTCTGGACACGGGTGAGGAGCAGGGCAGAAGGCTCCAAGGCAAACATAAATGACCCTGCACACCCCAGCCCACCTTCTTTGTACCTCTGGGGGGTTGGCTGCCTGCTCTGAGGAATGAGTCACGGGTTAGGTAACAGGCAGAATGCAATTAGCAGCCCTGGGCACCAATTACCAGCTGTAACAGCCTTGTGCAAGCCCCTGTAACGAGTCACCCAGAGCAAGATTTCACCCTCCAGGGAGGGGATCAGCAAGGTGGCATATGTGTCACCCTGGGAAGCCACGACTCCTTCCCGTGCTGTCCCTCAGCCTCAGCCGAGCTACAGCAGGGGCAGGATTAGGCACCGAATGCACGCCATCCCTGGCACCCCAGAAGAAAGACATGTCTCAGAGCACATCCCTAAAGATCCTCTGCCTGTGTTCCTTTCACTCCCAGCTGATCTCCTGGCCCGGGGCTAGGAGGTGCTGCAGGATGCCTGGGAGCCATGGAAGATGCCTTTACAGCTGCCTGGGGCTGCTGGCCTGTGGCTGAAGCACTCAAGGGGAGGTTAATTTCTGGTTCAGGAGCAATGGTTAGCGATGGCAGCGATCTCAGAATGTGTATGAATCTCAGAGGCAGTGGATCAGTCATACCAGCTTCACATCCCTGCGGTAATGTAAAGCCTGAAG
The DNA here is from genome assembly GCF_028858725.1 of Colius striatus. Lineage (NCBI taxonomy): Eukaryota > Metazoa > Chordata > Aves > Coliiformes > Coliidae > Colius > Colius striatus. The sequence goes on along the minus strand of NC_084759.1, from coordinate 152,494,122 downwards.
GTGAATGACTTTCCCCCTTCCCCAAATCAGCCTCAGAAAGCATCACAAACACAACCCGCGAGGACCCTCCAAAAGGGAGATGCTCTGGAGATGTTCCTACTTCAGAGGAAGGCTAGGAGTCTTGGAGACATACATGGGAGGAGGGAGGAGAAGTGGATTCAACGGTCTCTTCCTTACAGAAAAGAAGAAAGTTGCAGGACTGGGGTCAAAGTGTGTGTGCAGGGCCTGAGTAAAGAGCACATGGGTTTAGCCCTGCAGAGAGGTCTTCCCTGTGAGCCTTCAAAGTGTCTGTGTCTGCATGCATAGGGGGAGTATGGAACAGAAGGACCCTGCCCTGACTCTCTTTTCTAAGTCCCATGATAAGATGTACATGGGGGGGCCCTTTGCTACGTGAAGCCATGTGCCCCCCCACCCTGCCATTTACCCCAGGGTCCCCTTCTTATTACTTTTAATTCTTTTTGGTATGCTGAGATTGGATGCCCACAGCTTGCAGCTCCCTGAGGAGGTGCTCTGATTTTGGCAGCTTATGTGGAGCACTCTCATCCTGCTGTCCCCACGCTTGCTGCATGGGAAAGCTGGGGTGGGGGTGCTGGTGTCATCCCCTCCCTGGGCTAGGTGCCTCCCTGTACTCCCTAGCTGCTCTGTAAAGTGGCCAGGAGGTAGCATGAAGGGAACCTTCGTGGTCATCCATGCTATCTCCAGCTGAACCAGCAGCATGCAGCATGTAGCAATCTGTGCTGCTGACCTCAACATTTCCTGTCTGCGGTGGTCTGTGCCTTGGGAGGGCTCTCACGCCTTCTCGTGGTCTCTGATGTCCCAGGAGAAAGCCTTCTCCATGCAGGACTTGCTCAGCATGTTCTGTGTCACGGCACCAGACTGCCCTCCTGACCTCCTTGGCCTTGCTGGCAGCGGGAGGGCTGGTGTGAAGGTGACGTAGGGGAGATGTAAAGCCATGACCAGTGGCAGTGGAGGCTAAAAGAGCTGGAGGTGCCGTTTTCCTGCTGTGCCTGTGGGACTCTCTGGGGTTCTCCATAGAGGGAGAGAGAGGACACTCCCTTGCCCTGGGGAAGGTGAAGAGGAAGCATCATCCTGGATGGCACAAGAGCCATAAGGGACAAGTTTCCGAGTTCAGCCCTGCTGCAGGGACAAGGACCTGGATGGGGTATGAGCTCGGTGATGATGCTGAGGCAGGGATGTTGAAGGGGAGGTGGAAGGCCCTTGCTCACTCACTCATGCTTTCTGGTGCTGCTCTATCAGTTCCTGTATCACTGACTCATCTGGGCAGCAGACTGCCCCTGAGCATCCCTGGTGGGGATGTGAGATGGGGTAGGCATGTGGCTGGAGGCAGAGGGAAAGGCACCTTCAAGAGCAGAGAGTCTGGGGAGGTGGGTGTCAGAAGTGGGGGTCACACCCTAGTTTGAGACTCTGGGGCACGTGGGGTGGGAGGAGGTGCAACACACAGTCCCGCTTTGGAGAGGCAGGGTGGGTTTGAAGGGCGAGAGCAGACATCCAGAGCAGTGCCCAAGGGAAAAGCCGGGCTGGGAGAATTCCCGGGGAAACATTCCCTGGGAGATTCCCAAGAGCAATATATAGGACCCCGCATCTTAGCTTGTGCAGAGCCCACACGCGTGCCACCGTCCCCTCCTCCTTCCCCCGCAGGAGCGCGGGGCTGAGCAGGGCTGGGCTGTCGCAGAGGCGCGGGGAAAACCGTCAACCAACAGGTTTGTTCTCCCGGCTCAGCTGTTTGTCACCTCGGAGGTGTCTAAGCCTGGCGATGGGCTGGGGACGCAACTCCCCGGGCCAGACCCCGGGGCTCCCCGCTCTCCATCCTCCATCCCCTTCCTCCCCCGGGGCTGTCGCCCCGCCCCACGCCCGGAGGCGGGACCGGGGCCGGGGCCGGGGCCAGGGCCGGACGGGAGCAAGAGGCGCAGGTGGCGAGGGAGCGGCGCCGCAGGGATGGCAGCAGCCGCTGCGTGCCCTGCAGCCCCGCGCCCGCCGCTCGCCTCGGCCCCGCGGCCCCTGGCCTGGCTGCCGGGGCCGCTGCCTTCTGGGCGCCTCATGCCTTCGGTCCAGACTTCTCACCGATGGTTCTGATCTCCTTTGCCGCCCCGACGACGCGCAGCCTGGGACCCTCAGGCTCGCCTCCGAGAGTGGGATGCCTGCTTTCCTTCTGGCAGGCTGTGCCAGCCGCCCGCAAGGCTCCTCGGGGTATTTTCCCATCCCTTGCCCCCGCCTCACTGGGTCCTCGAGCTCTCTTAGTCTGTAAAAATCTGCCCTCCCGCTTCACCAGTATCCTCTGGGGCTGCTGTTTCTTTGGCTTTCTGGTCTTCACCCAGCCTATTCCTTGGCCACATCCTCCTCAGACCTCACTTTTGTCTGGTCCTGCCCCTTCGGAGGCTTCGAGAAGGGCAGAGAGCTTCACGTGGAGGCACAGGCAGAGGTTGTCCTCCCTCAGCAGGATCCTGGCTGCTGCAGGAACAGCTTGGGAGCCATGGGCCGTCGGCTGATCCGTGGTCTCTCTGGAGCTGCAGCCTTCCTGGTCAGCGTGGCTCTCCTCTCTGCGCGGCACCGAGGGGCTCAGGAAACAGCTCGGTACCCAGGGCTCCAGGAGGGGACCTTGGAGGAGTCAGAGCAACAGAGCAAAGCGAGCCCAGAGGGAGGTGGTGAGAGGGGGCAGAGGGACCCGCGAGTCCATCCTCCGGAGGGATACAGCACTGAGGGGACCCTCACCCTTGGGGACATTTTTATAGCTGTGAAGACAACCAAAAGGTTTCACCAGAGCAGGATGGAGCTGCTCCTGGACACGTGGATATCCCGGGTCAGAGAGCAGGTGAGCGTGTGGGTTTGGACTAGAGAGGGGGTGTTTGGGAACAGAGCAGGGTTGGAGTGTCGGGAGGGGAGCAATAAAGCCCAAAGGAAGGGGAAGCTGGGCGCTGCAGTCCCATCCAGCACTGAGCCTCCATTCCCCCAGTTCTCAGTTCTGTGCACGTTGAGGGGGGGATGCTACCGAGTGAACGAGTTACTGGAAGTTGCTTCATGGGAAAGGCTGGTGGAGCGGATATGGAGCTTGCTCTTAGCACGCAACACCTGCCCCTAACCTAAGCCTGATTGTTTTAGCTTGAGGTGGAAGGGATTCAACTTTTTTTTCTAACTGGGAGCCACAGACTGCCTGGGCCACAGTAGCCTGAGAGCACGGACTGTCCAGGATCTGTGTATGATGGTGGTTTTCCAGCTCCTCGTGCCATGAGTTTGTTAGCTTTCGAGCTGAGTGGCTTCTCTTAGCCCTCCATCAGTGCCCTGCATTGCATTGGTGTGGTGCAGCGGGCAGGGGAGAGAGGCAGGAGGGCCTGGAGGATCCCCTGGAGTGCAGGAGGGATGTTTGCAGCCCTGTTCCCTCCCCAGCACATCAGCACAGTCCATGCCTTGCTTTCTGGTGAAGATCCCCTCACGTGCATGACCTTGAAGTGATGCGAGCATGTATTTGATTTTTTAAAGGTTTTTTTGGCTATTTTTTGTTTTATTTGTTTTTTTTTAACTGGGGATCTGATGTTTGCACCCTTTGCTAAAGCAGAGTTTAGAGAGCTTCCTTCCTGCTAGAGGAACTGATGTGGGGCAGCATGGCGGTGGTGCCGTGCAGCCCGGCTTACTGGTGGGCAGAAGTGCTCCCCAGAGCCCGGGTACTTCTCCCCCTCCCTCCCTCACAGAGCTCTTCCTTGAGAAAGAAATCCTCTGGCAGACCCTAAAGAGTGGGGTTTTTTTGCCTCTGCCTGTGTATGATGGGTGCCTTAGAAGACAAATTCAGGCCCCAGTGAGGAAAGGGGGACCGGGGGCGGAGGTACTGAGGAGGAGAGTGCTTGAAGCAGTGCAGGGTTTTCTGGGTAAGGCTGGTTTTCCACTTCATGGTGCTGCAACTGTCTGGTCTGCTGCGGTCGTCACAGGAAGCCGTGTCCTATTTTGAGCACGCTTCCTCTCCTGCCTGCGTGTACCCCCCAGCATCTGAGATGCCCTGCTTCCTCCTCCAGATGCGCTTCTCAGCTCAGCAGGTTTCTTGGAGAAACCAAACCCCAACCACCGGGCTGCACTGGCATTGAGGGCCTGGGTCCGTTGGAGTGGGGTTTTTAAGGAGCAGCTCACCTTTCCCTCCTCATGAGGTAGACAAACAGCCTCCTGGCCGTGCCACTGTTAAGAGGGGTTAGGCACTATTTCCCCACATTCACCTGACCCCCTCTGTTTGGCAGACAGACAATGTCCAAACCTGGGGAGAGGTGTTGAATTTTCCATGCTGCTGCCAGCCTCAGGGAAAGCTTCACAGGCTGAGCAGGAGAATAGGAAGGAAGGGTAGAGCATATCAGTAATTTTTAAACGGTGGGTTTTTTTCATGGCTATAATTTTTTGTTGTTGTTACAAGTTCAGTGTTTTCCTTGCCCCTCCTCAATTGTCCATGTTTTTCTTCTGCTTTTTTTTTAATGTCTTTTACTAAATGGCCTTGAGGGCAGAGGAGTGGGGGCGGGGAGGGAGGTAAAGAGAAGTACATGAAAATCAAAAGCCTTTTTATTTATTAGGAAAAATACTGCTGCTGGAGGGGTATTTTTTTGAGGGTGTGGTGAAGGGTTAGATTTGAAAGCTTGACAATATAGAAACCTTGCTCAGCAAAGTAGCGCTCTCAATTTGCAAAGGATGTTTAATTGTTGTGAGGCTGAGGATAAGGCACCAAACCTCCTGTTAGCAAGTCTTTGTGGAGAAGCATAGCCTGTAAGAGCCAGTCTCAGAGACATCCAGGTCTCAGAAGCCCTGATGTGCAGAGACTGCCTCCTCCTAGGGCTGGCCCACCATCTTGCTGTCTCACTCACCCTAACTAATGGATGGAGACTGATTCAGTGGGTCCTTTGCTTCAGGTGGCCATGCTGCTGATGCCAAGCTTGGTTTCAGGGCTGATTACTTGCATGGTGTCCTCCCGGAGGAAGCAACCCAGACCTCACAGGTCAGGCTTAGGTGACTGGAACAGGAGGCAGGAACAGCTGTGGTGTTTATGGCTAGGACAGAGTGTACAGGAGCCAAATTAAAAGTCCTCTGTGTTGGACCAGGTCAGGGTAGACAATAAGAGAGGGAGAGATTTTATCTGAAGCTGCGCCATTTAAACAGAAAGCACTTGGTGGGACAGAGAAGGGGAAATGTGAAGTGAGCAGTCTTTGCTGGACCATGCTCTGCCTCTTGAGAACTGAGCCATGATAAACTTTCCACTGGAGCTAGATGTGGAAGTGAAAACCTTTTCCTCAGAAAAGGTTTTGGCTAAACAGAAGTGTTGGTTTTAATGACTGTTTAGGCTGGATGGCATCTTGGAGTAGCTTATGATCTCGATCCTAGTGGTTCTGCTGGAGATAGGTCTAGGTTTCTGGTCTGAAATGACATTTTGTTTGGTGACATAAATAATTCTAGCACTTCCCCTCCTTTCAGAAACCCAGACATCAAACTGATTGAAATGAAACCTTTGAGTGACCCATCCTGAGCTGGCTTTTACGTTTTCAGTGTTGTGAGCATACCATAGATTTTGAATCTGTTTCCTGGGCAGGACACAACAGTAACCTTGCTGTGGAGTTTGCATTTTGGAGGGCATTTCTGCCCAGAGGAAAGATACCTTGGGAACCTGGGGCATGAACATGTCCCTGGATTGTCAGGTTCTCCATCTTTATTCCCTTTTCCTAGTTTTCCCTTGCTTTCCCAGTTCAGGATGAAGAGGTCTGGAAGTCTACTGTTTATGCATTGCGTGGGCTCTTAAGTTCATAGAAAGCTGTCAGGCAAAGCAATTTGACACTGGTGGCTCCATATCACTGCTTGCACTGCCATCCAGCAGACGTCCTTTCCCAACCAGCCATCTTTTCCACTCCAGCATGGAAGGATGCTTTTAGGGCTGCATCCCTCCACAGGCCCGGATCGGCTGCCCCACAGTAGCGCTGACAGGCATCCTGACCCAATCTCAGTGTGCTGAGGCACCATGATGGGAGATCCTCCATGGCCTGGTCCGGTGGAGGTGGGTGGGTATGGTGGGAAGGCTGCTTCTGTCTACCCTGTTTGCCTGCAGGGATACAAGTGATACTGGATCTTCCCCTGCTTGCATGTCTTCAAGCGCAGAAAGTAGGTCTGTTGTGGCCAGAGAGACCTTCTGAACCTCTTCCAGGCTTCATTAGCATGGACAACAATGGCTTTTCCTTGAGAAAGACCTGTGTAACTGGGCCAAGTGGTCCTCTGGCAGGTTTTTAGCTGGGGCTCTTTTCTCTGTCTCCTGCATCCCAGCTATGGTGTGTGGCTTTGCTGAGGGACACATGGCAGCGGTCACTCGGGTGCCGACAGCAGCTGCTCTTCTAGGTTGCCCACTCTCAGGGGCGTGAGGGATGGATTGATAGGGATGCAGGCAGCTGCCTTTGCTATTGCAGTTTCCTTTAGGACAGGACCAGGGCACATGCTCCATGATCTGGAGATCAGAGTTTGGGAGAGCCAGAGAAATCAAATTTGCCTAGTCCACACACTGAGAGCCTCCCGTTTCCAGTTGTTTTGGACAGTCTGGTAGTGACAATATTCCTTCATCCTTGGATTCCCACAGAAACATGTTGTGAGCATTTGCTTCCTTGCATCAAGAGAAAACTGGTAACATTGGAATAACTTTCACAGCACAAAAATCTGGGAAAAGATGCAGATTCCTATTTGAATTCAATCGGATGTTAGACATGTGGTTTCTAGTCAGGTTTGTATAGGTAAGCAAGTAATTTCCAGCAGAAACGTTTCTGGTTTGTTTGGTTTGATTTCTTGGTTTTTTTTTTTTCCATGTCAGAAAGTTTCAGTGGTTTGAGAATTTAATTCTTTTCTTTGGATGAAAGATTTGTCATAGTGGAAATTTCTGTCTCTGACACGCTGGCAAGGGAAATCCCGTGCCGATGACAATCCCTGTCTCGCCTGGAAGTTGTGATGTGGTCCCCTGACCCAGAGCAATGCTACCTAATTGCTTCTTGTCTCATGATCACTTTGAAAGTGGTTTTAATAAGAGACATTACCAGTGGGGTGGGAATGCGTACATGGCCCATTGCTGCGGCTCAGCCCTTGGAGGGTAGTTTAAGTCAAGTCAATGTAGCACATACATCTGAGATCATGAAACCATCCTGCTGTCTCTGCCTGAGCCAGGTGGGCTCTGAGGGTCCTGCATTGCTTTCTTTTCACGTGCAGAGCAGAGGTAGGGGTGGGTGTGGGGAGATTCTTTTCTCCTTATCAGAGCCTTTGGGAGCAATGAGGGCTCCTGGAGCTGTTGTCTGCCTGCCTTGTCTCCTTTGTCCCTGGCCAGGTGCTGTGCTTAACCAGCCTGTGGGCAGCTGGTGGAGAAACTGTTTACGGCTCACGACTCCCTTTTGATTTCTTGAAAGCCCATTTTCTGCCTGAGGAAAGCTTTTCTCCACAGACCCTGATCCCTGCCTGGCCTTGAAGGGGGGGAGATGTGCCACATAATGGCATTGAGGGGGATTAGAGGGTGGAGGAAGAGGAGGAGGCGGGAAATGGCAGGGGGCTGTGCACACTTAGCATCCTTTTAACCCAGAGCATCTTTCAACCACCCTGCTTTCTTTTTTCTGCCTCTGACACCTAAGCCAGGGTGTTCCTTTGCTCTGTCACTCAGTGTTGTGAGGCCCTTTCTCCCACATCCCCAGGTGGCAGGGAGCGGGGCATGGTTAATGAAGTCACACAAGCGCTGAGGATTGTGCCATGCAGGAAAAGGGAGCATGGCCAGCCCTCTGCTCAGCTGCTGCCTGGGAGGAGGACGCAGGCACAGAGTGGGGTGACCGTGGTGAGCGTGTCCAGCTGTGAGGAGGAAGGGGTGGGTGGCCAGGAGCAGTACCAGCTCAAGTCCTAAGAGTAACTTCCTTTCCTTGTTTCTCCAGACCTATGTCTTCACCGATGAAGAAGATGATGGCCTGAAAAGAAGAATGGGTAACAGCCTGTCCTATAACACCACCTTCCCCCAGCTTTCAGCCATGGCCATGGGAGGGGATCCAGTGTGAAGACTGGGTCTTCTACTCCAGCACTGCTTCTTGAAGCACACTCCTTGCCATGTCCCATGGCAGGGCCCCAAGCTGCAGTGGTGACAATGTGGTGTAGCTGGCTCACCCCAGGGCATGCAGCCAACTGAAGGCAGGGTGCTGTCTGCCTTAAACCATCCATGGGTGAAAACAGCCCACGAGAGAGCCACTTCAGCCCCTGCAGCCTGACTGGCAGTGAGAAGCGTGGATAAGTGGTTGGCAGGTGTCCTAGGCTTGGCAAGATGCTTGGCTTCCTCCAGGTTTCATCTCCTGGTAGGGGCAAAAATGGAGCCCATGTCAGCATGGGCTTGGGTGTCTGTTTGAGAGGTGCTGCCAGGGGGCTGGCTGTGAATAAACCACTTCTATCCCACTTTCCCAGGACTGTGCAAAGTGGGCCAGCCCTGAGTCACATCTTTCTCTGTTCTGGCAGGTGACCATGCCATCTTCACCAACTGCTCTGCCGAGCACAGTCACCTGGCCCTCTCCTGCAAGATGGCTGCTGAGTTCGATACCTTCCTGGCCAGTGGCCGGAGGTGAGGCAGGGCTGCCATGGGGGGACCTCTGAGAGCAACAGGCACCCTCCTTACCCCAAACCTCTTGTGTCTTCGTTTCTGTCTCCTCCCAGCTGGTTTTGCCATTTGGATGATGACAACTACCTGAACCCTCAGGCCCTCCTGAAGCTTTTGTCCTCCTTCTCTGCAACGTGGGATGTTTACCTGGGGAAGCCCAGCTTGAACCGACCCATCCAGGCATCTGAAACACTGCCAAACAACCAGACGGTACGGCCGGCGGCGGTAGTGCGGGGGCCAAGGGGTTGGTTGTACTGCTCTGGCTCATTGGCTCTAGGTGTACCCCTAAGGAGAGACAGGTCCCAAGAGCAACAGGCAACAGCTGAAAAGTCCCTGGTGTTGTCTGAACACAGTGAACCTTAGGGAAGAGCCCCACGTTGCTTCTACCCCTCTGGTGCGTCCAGCAGGAATTTGGCTACTCCAGATATGAAGAGGTCAAAATCCATGCTGTTCTGCTGGCAAGTCTTTCTTCTGGGCAGCAGTCAGGGATCTGGGATGATAATAGGGCTGTGTTTATCCTGGCATCAAGGCTGAGTTTCCAGCATTCCTATCTCGGGGAGTATTGTATCATCTGAGCCTCTGCCGTTGATTTTGTCTCCAGAAATCTGTGCACTTCTGGTTTGCCACGGGAGGGGCTGGGTTCTGCATCAGCCGCAAGCTGGCAAGCAAGATGGTGCCATGGGCCAGGTGAGCTGTGCAGCTGGTGAGTATGGGAGCCTTTGGGGGTGAGGAGCATGGCAACACATGAATTCCCAGCAGATCTGGAGTTGGGTGTGTGATGTTTGCAAGGGTGCAGAGTGCCGCATGCCACGTGTCTGCAAGCACATGGGAGTGGAGAAAGGATGTAGTGGGTGGATCTGAGGCCTAGTTATAAAGAGGCAAGAGATAGCACGTCAGCAAACGTGATCATAGGATGACATACTCTCCCCTTGCCAACTCCTCTCAGCTCTTTATTGTTCCCCAACACTCCTTGTCGTCAGCTTCCTCTGATTCTTCTCCCAAGTTCTTCCTTGTCTGCTTATCTCCTCCTGCCTTAATCTTCCTCTTTGCGACCTCCTAATTGCTTACTGTGTTGAGTTTTAGGCCTCTCACTGCGAGAAGGACATTAAGATGCTGGAGCATGTCCAGAGATGGGAAACGAAGCTGGTAAAGGGTCTGGAGCACAAGTCTGATGAGGTATGGCTGAGGGAACTGGGAATGTTTAGCCTGGAGAAGAGGAGGCTGAGAGGACAGACACATCATCACTTTCAACAACTATGTGCGAGGAGGTTGCAGTGAGGTTGGGATTGGTCTCTTCAGTAATGAATGATTGGACAAGAGGAAATGGCCTCAAGTTGCACCAGGGGAGGTGCAACCACTAAACCACATCCCTCAGCATCTCATCTATGCATAATTTAAATATCTCCAGGGATGGGGACTCCATCACCTCCCTGGGCAGCCTGTGCCGGTGTCTGACAACCATCTTGGTGAAAAAGTTCTCCCTAATCTCCAATCTAAACCTCCCCTGGCTCAACTTGGTGCCATTTCCTCTCGACCTGTCACTTTTTACTTGGGAGATCAACCCCCACCTTTCTACAGCCTCCTTTCAGGTAGTAGCAGAAAGTGATCATGTCTACCCTCAGCCTCCTCCAGCTTAAACACCTCCAGTTCCCTCAACCATGTCTCATCAGACTTGTCCTCCAGACCCTTCACCAGCTTCATTGCCCATCTCTGGACACTCTTCAGCACCTCAATGTCCTTCTTGCAGTGAGGGGCCCAGAACTGAACACAGTATTCAAGGTGCAGCCTCAGCAGTACTGAGTACAGGGGACAATCACTTCCCTGTTTCTACTGGCCACACTACTTTGGATCCAAGTCAGGGTGCCATTGGCCTGACATCAGGGACAGCACACGGCAATCAGTGGGACAGCAGCGCTGGGAGTGGTCAAAGAGCAAACACGTTCCCAAATTTTTGCAGGTGGAACTCAGAGATTCCTTGCCTACTTCCCAATTTACTCTGCTTCTCAGTGAAGTCCTTTGTTCATCTCCCACCCAAGGAGATGCCTACCTTTGTCCTAACTCATGCAGCCCTACTCTCTTCCAGTGGCAGGAACTTCCTGAGCACTTCAGAGCTCATCCGCTTGCCAGATGACTGCACCGTGGGTTACATCATTGAGTGTAAGGTTGGCGGGCATCTCCTGCCCAATGCCCTCTTCCATTCCCACCTGGAGAACCTGCAGCTCATCCCCCCGTCTCAGCTCACACAGCAGGTGAGGAGGGGAAAAAGAGCAAGAGAGAAGTGGGTGAGGAAGGGGAAGTGGAAGGGAGCGTTGCGCCAGTTGCCTGCTCTTTAGGAGAGGCTTTTCTGACAAATGCACCTTTGAAATAAGGAGCAGATGTTGCCTGCAGCCCAGATGACACAGTCACAGTGTCCCTGGGGTGGGGAGCACGTGTGTGGGGAGTGATGGGAGGAGGATTGAGGGCATCCCTGAGGGAACGTGGCACAAGGACAAGCAGGAATGGGGAATTGGGGAAGGGGCTTTGACATGGTACATCTGCCTAGTGTGGGAGATAACAAGGGGTGTAGGGACCTTGGAGAGGCAAAAGACTAGCACAGTGGACTGTCATGGAAAGGAAGACAGGAGAGATGTGGAAAGCAGAGGTAGAGAAGGAAACAGAATGGGAGCTTCTGTTGCCCAAGGCAAGTTCCTTGCTCCTGAACTCACCTCATCCTCCCTGGTCCTTTCTCACCATCTTTCTTTGCAGGTCACCCTCAGCTACGGTGTCTTTGAGAACAAGCTCAATGTTATTGAACTCAGTGGCCCCTTCTCACCCCAAGAGGATCCCTCAAGGTACGAGCCACCAGTGCTCTGGGTGTTGCAGCAGTGGGAGCCCTCAGACAGAAGTCTGGAAGGGTGAAGGCAGCCAAAAGGGGTGCAGGAGGTGACGAAAACCTTGCAGTCACGTGGCTTATTGAGAGAGGGGTATACCAGCATTGAGCTGTTTGTGACTGCTTACAGACTTTGCAAACCTTTTTTGAATGAGTGGGAAGAAAGGGATTATTTGGACATTTTATTTGGACAATTCCTGAGCCAAAAATATTGCTGTTCATTTCACATTTTGAGACTGGTCACGCTAACCTTTTACCTCTGGGACGGGAACAGAAATGTTCTTTTAAACTCAGGAGAGGAAATTCTGCTCCCTTTTTGTCATTTTTTTTGTGCTTTGTTTTGCTGAGAAAACTGAAGGGGAGAAAAAAAAAAAAGAAGAAGGTGCACTTCAGGCTGACTGCAAACAAAAGCGTTCTTTGATTTACCTTCTCTGCTTTGAGTGAACAAACCTAAAGTTGTTATTTGCAGAGCATGGGTAGGAAGCTGCTGGCTGGAGATAGCAGGGGTGGGAAGCAGATGGGTAATGAAAAGAGCAATCAACAGAAGCATGTAGTGGGGGCTGGTGCAGTGCCTGGCTCCCTGTCTGTGATCAGGGTGAGCCGTAGGCTTGAGCTACCTGGTCTGGAGCTGGATTCCATTGTTTTGGGGAGACTTGACTGCTTGGCTTTGCTGAGAAAAGACATTTTGAGGTGAACAACCAGTCCTGGAGCTCTGTAGTGTGAGGGTGGGCTCCTCATGTGGGATGGGATGGTGAAGGAGAGGTCTTCTATTCTCCAGCTGTGTGCTGGTGTAAAAAGTGTCACCTGACCTTCCCTCGCTTTCTCCCCAGCAGGTTTCGATCGCTCCACTGCCATCTCTATCCAGACACCTCCTGGTGCCTGCAGGCTGCTGGCTGGTGATGGCTGAGCCTCAGCTGCACTGAGGCCTGAGGACATCCATTCACCTTGTTCATGTAAGGAGTGGGACACTGAAGAAACTTGGTGATCCCCATTTCCTCTTTTCTGTGTTGACTGTGTGATGGCTTCTTTGGTCCTTGCTGAATACCAGTGACACAGGACAAGAGACAAGATCTGTCCCAAAGATGGATAACGTGGGCTGGACACTTGGATAGTCTGGGCTATGTACAAGGGATGGGTGCAATGTGCCTGCCTGGGCAGATCAAGGATTGTGTAGTGACTGCTGGGCATCTGGGTAGAGACAGAGTCCTGCTGCTGCTCCTTGCTCCTTGATTCATCTTGGTGGGCTAGAAAGGCCCTGGGTATGGGTAACCAGTCCCCAACTGAGGATAACTGATAATGTGTTGTGGCTTCATCCTCTCTGAGAAAGCCCTCTTCCTCTATATCTGCCTGTGCTTCCCCCACAACCTGCTCTCCTTAGATGCAGGCCCTTGGCTGAGTCTCTGCTCAGTTGAGGTCTATAGAAATGGAAAATATGCCCATTTCTGTGCCGAATGAGCACTGGAAAAGGGTAGTCCTTGCTTGTCAGAGGGGAGATGAGCAGGAAATACAAAGACACTCGGGCTGGAGAGAGAAGAGAGTGTGGGGTAGGGGAGCCAGGAGGAGACAGACCGAGATGAGGATAATTCCTGCACTGAACATTGAAGGCTTGATCTTGTATGGCCCTGCATTATTCCTCTCTTTTTACCTTCTTGATATGGGGTCAGGATAATCTCTTGCTCTAATTACCAACCTGTCGTCTGAGATTAGACTCCAGCTCCTACCTGTGAGAGAGGAGACATAAAGGATTAGAACCAGCTGAAAGAGAGGAGAAAGGAAGAGATGGAGAAGGAGTGCTCAGGAGCGGATTAGAGGTTACAACTTTATAATCTTCCTTGTGCCCTGACCAAAAAAAAAAGTCATGGAGGAATGGAAATAGCAAGGCAAAGAGCTTTTTATCTCTGCATTTCTTTCCTCCAGATGCTAAGAGCAGCTTTCTGCCTTCCTGCTGCCTCTGCTGGACGCAACAGGGGGAAGGAGCAGGCCCAAATAGGTTGCAGAGCTTTCTGGCATGTTTGTGGAGAGTCGTTTTCTCTGTACAGAGCCTGGCACGAAAGCTGGGCAATAAACTTTGGCACCATTTTGTGCTTGTACGCACGGTTAAATGGCTGGGGGAGAGCGTTGCAGGGAGAACTGGAAGGCAAAGGGGTGGTTTTAAATGGCAGGTGATGCCACAAATAGGTATTGCTCTTTAAAGAGCATTTGAAAACACACTGCTGGGATCTGTGAATGATTCCTGTAATCTCCAGATGAAAGGACAAATGCCTTTTCTGTGAAGAGCTGCTCAGCTTTGATGCTGCTGATGTTACTAAGCCCGCTGCTGGTGGGCTGGAAGAGCCAAAGGTGACTATCACTCTGCCTCTACCATTTTGAAAACCGGCCACCCTGTTGCCTCCTCCCACCCTTCCAAGCACCAGCACCTCCTACACAGCACACACGGGGTTTAAAGGAGGCATCCTTCCACCTCTGCAAAAGGGGATCTAGAAATGAATGAGCACTTTAGTTTCTGGAGAAGCAGAGAGCAGGAGCCTGTTGATCGGTTTTCCAGCTTGATCATTCTTATCAGCATTTAACCAGCCTGTGAAGCAGCAGAGAACCCTGCTTCCTTCTCTTTCACAACATGCCTTTGAACTGGAAATTCATCCTGAGCAGGGACAGGGGCTAGCTGATGTCAATGACCATTCTTGAGTTGTGCAAAACGCTTGGCTCACACAGCTACGTGAACCTAGGAAACGTGCAGCTCCAGAGACTGAACCTATGAACCATGCAGCACAAAACAGAGACACTCAACTATTGGAAGACAGATACAGCATGAAGAAACCCTGCCCTAAAGGGCAAATGGTTTGGTTTGACTTCCACCAGACGAAAAGTGCTTGTATGAGAAGAAACAAGAGTCTTCAAGAGACTTCTACGCTACCTGGGTATCTCCTTTTTTTCCTCATTCAAACTTTCAGCTATTGTTAATCGAGACTTTGAGTTAGAAAGCCATGTTGTAGATGTTCTGGTGGCAGTCAAAGCAAAACATGAGTCATGTGCCTGGAGAAGCAAAGCCTAGAGAAACAAGTACAAGCAGCTTCATTTCCCTGGGAAAAAGCAAAGCAGAGAAACTGGAAGTCCACTTTGGATCCTGGCCTCAGCTGGTCAGAATTCACCTGGTACCTTCTGCATGGCTGAAGATCGGATGTTTAAATGGGTTGAGTCCTTGAGCGGCTGCATGGGGACCAGTTTAAGACTGGGCTTTGTTGCTGGAGCAGTGCCACTTCTGTGGAAAATGTCTTGTCCCATAAGGAAACCAAGAACAGATGAGAAAATGTCTGGGGCAGGACATCTCTTGGGCTGTAGAGAAACGGATGACAGAAGAGTCCTCTCATGCCTGTGACGCCAATGCGCTGGGAAGAAAATAGCTTCTCGGAGCTGACAAAAGAAACCAGGTTTTCTCTAAGAACAGAGAGACAGCTTAAGGGGACATTCACCACATGAAATCTGATCAACGTTAAAACCCGAGTTAAAATTAGTTTCAGGAATGGTTCCT
This sequence comes from Colius striatus, assembly GCF_028858725.1. Lineage (NCBI taxonomy): Eukaryota > Metazoa > Chordata > Aves > Coliiformes > Coliidae > Colius > Colius striatus. The sequence goes on along the minus strand of NC_084759.1, from coordinate 152,479,098 downwards.
GCCCCTGGGGCTTGCTGTCAGATGCTGTGGTTTTACAGTCTCGTTTTCCTGGTTTATTGAAATGTTTAGCTGCTTGGGAAGATGAGAAACAATCTCACGTGAAACTTTTCACAGGGCTGTCTTTTTTTATTCTCCTTCATGGTTTTCTGATGTAACATTTAAAGTTTTTGGAAAGGTTCCACTGGGTCTAATGTGATTTTTCTCCTTGTTTTTTCCCCCCTCTCTCTCTTTCCCTTCCTCCATCTCATGCTCCCTTTTCTCATTGCAAGGAAGAAAAAAAAAATATAACTCTCTCAAGAATTAAAAGGGATGGAGATGTGGTCTTTATATTTTACTGGGGAAAAAATGGGGTCAAAGTCAAAGGTGTTGGCATGACCCTGCTGTTGTACAACATTAAGTGTAGCTCAAGGTTTCAAGCACTCAGACCTCCACCTGCCCAACACCATAGCAACCGGCACTATTAGTGGTGTTTAAGCTGTATACTGAAGAGTCAGAAAAAGGAGAAGGGGGGAGGGGAGGAAGCAGTTACATTATTTGAAATGTAAAGTATTAAGTGAGGCTTTCATGTTAACAATATCCTTCTTTCACTTTCCCCTTAGCTGTGAAGAATTTTTATAAGGAAACCCCTGTTTGACAGTGAGAAAAATGCTAATGACTAGCCTTTCTTCAGGGGGAAAAGACAAGTTAGTTGAAATAGGTGGGAAACTGCAGTTGTTGCTAAAGACCTGAAGAGGAGAGAGAAAAGCAATGCTAGGCAATGCTTCTGTCTCCGGTGCCCACTTCTCTTAACAGCTCTGCTGCCAGAGAAAAATGGATTTCTAATCCACCACTCTGGGATTTACCCAACCATACCCGGATAGCAGCTTTCAGCTCTCTCCCCAGACGCAGCCTTCAAAAGACGTGCAGTTTATTAAGCAGAAGCCGTGAGGTGCGAAAGAGAAATGGGAGGAAAGGAGGTTGGAGGGAAAGAAACCATTGAGTGAGGCCATGGAGGAGATCTTGGGAATTTCAGCTGTGCATTAGAAGTGCTGACTGGGAGCTGCGCAGCAATAGTGGGGAAGGGACTCTTGCCTAGACCTCCAGCTCTGGATGTTTTTGTAATCAGGACAATTGTATCCCACCAGTGCCACAGAGTGTGCCAGCCTGTGAGTCAGAGTTCACCGCAGAAGACATGAGATGAGGTTGGTTGGCCCCCAACCTCTTAGTTTTTATTTATATATAAATTTTAACATAACACACCAGATAAGTCCATGTCTTTTCATCTGACAGTTGTATTTAATTCTTTACAGCAGATTTGGCCTCTTAATTTTGATATTTCCTCTGCCTGAACGATGCAGGCTCTTCAGACAGTCCAGGGGTGGGATCAGCAGCTATTTTTATTCATTTATGTAATTTCCTTTTTGTCTTCAATCCCTGAAAAACCCAATAGACATCTGGCTTGCCCTGTTGCACCACAAGCCACCAAGACTCTACACACCTGAGCACAATTCAGAGGTGGATGTAAAGATGAAGGAAGGTGGTCACCGCTCCATTTGGTAGCTGCATGGGCACAGAGGCAGGGACCATCCTTACACTCATTCAAGACACTCGCTAGCAGGTGGTGCCAGAGATGGGATCTCATGCTAACTGGGGCTTTCTTCTGTCCCAAATACTTTTCAGCTTATGAGTCCACTGCAGAGCATACGAGTGTTACGAGTGTTACCAAGCCCAGGAAGAAGAATAGCACCACAAAATTACAAATAACTGTGTCTGTGCTCACCAGCTGATACAGGATTTTTTTCCTTCTAATCTTGCAGCCCAATTACCTGGGAGGTTAAAGAAGTGCAGGGCTGAGCTGTTGTTCAGCAGCCATTGCCTCCTTAGGGATGTTCCTTGACAGCCTGAGATTTTTGTCGCTTCTTGTTTGATCCAGCTTGGACTCCAAGAAAGCTGGGAACTCATCTCTCTCCCTGTTTGAACTGTATGTGATTAATTACAGACCCCAAGAATGGGCTCCTCACCTGTCTCTCATGTTTAAATTGCCTTCCAGGATTTTGCGAGGCTAAGGAGCCTCTTCAGATGTTACATCTCACTGTGCCTCGGTCAAGCCTCCCTTAGTTTTGCTGGGAGCTGAGTCTGATTCACAGTGAACTTTTAGAACAAATTAAACTGAGTGCTTTGTACACGGATTTGCTGGCCCTGACCCTTCTGCCACTGCTTGAGAGGAAGACAGTGTTGATCTTAGCAATGTAGGAAAAAGAAGCACAACTAAATGGGGTGCTTGGCTGGAGACATGGTGCCCCTCTGAAGCCCTGCTCCCCCCATTCCAGCTCCAGAAGTGGGGCACGGAGAGAACTTGCAGCTGAGGCCTTTAGCCAGGGTGTATCAGGTGGGGGATATGCCATGTAATACGCAGCATTTGCGCTGCAGAGAGTCCAGCAGCCCTGGTTGTAAGCCAAGGACAGCTTGTGCTTCGTGCTGGACAGAGAGAAAAATGATGCCTACCCTGAAGCGCCTACGGCTAGAGACAGGATGGGGAAGGAGTGGAGGGCTTACAGGATTGATGAGACACTATTGTCACATCTAAGGAGGAGGAACAAGATGGTCTTTGGGACAGGGAGGGGCAGAGTTCAGGAGCAAAGATCTCTTCACTCAGGAATAGCATTAACAAATACATCTGAAGGGTCGCTGATACAAACCCTTGGGACAGGTGAGGGATGGAGAAAGTGATTTGGATAAGAAAAAGAACCAGAACAAAATCTACGTCCTTTTCATGGCTGTTTTGGCAACTGATGAATGCTGTCCTGAGGGACAGGAAACCTTGGGGCTTAGGGGTTCAACAAGAAGAGGGGAAAGCTGGAGAGAAAAAAAGCAAGGACTGTCTTCACCTATGCACACACTCAACGCTGGCCTGTGGCTTCTCACTCCTGGCTACCCCAATAGCATAGGAGGAGGTGCGGGGCTTGGAAAGAGCATCAGCCTCTACTCTGTGCTGTGTGTCTTCTGCCTGGGGTAACTCTACTTTTGTTAACACCCAGAGAGGCAGCAGAGGCAGTGAGCAGGATGGATGTGCTGAAAAGAATCTGCCCTTTCCTCACTGCTCCACCTTTCCCATGTTACCATCAGCCTTGGCTGGAGCAAAACTGACTGCAGAAGCTGGCCAAGCTCTCTCTGCTTATGATGGTGTTTCTTTAATTGTGCAGGGGCTCTCAGAGAGGCTAGTTTCCCAAAGGCATGGTGTTGGGTACAGACAGACAAAGTCTCAGTGCAGCTGGTAGGGAGGGCAGGGCTCCTCCATACCCCCCTCCCTTTCCCCCAGCATTCAGCTAGCGTTGGACGGGGTCTGTTTTTAGCCAAAGTCGCAGATTCAACAGCTGAGCTGATTTTCCAAAGGGACATATAAAACAAACAGCCTGCCATCTGCTCTATTGTCCTGGAATAGCGGCTTGGAGCGGGGGTGGGGGGGAGAGGGAAGGAGGAGAATGAGGGGAATGAGAAACGGAGGTAGGGACAGAGGGTGGGAAGGAGGGGGAGTGTGAGGGGAAAAGGCAGAAAGGAGAAGCAGGGAAGGCCTTGTGGGGAGAGGAGAGTGGAGACTGTGGGGAGAGACACAGAGAAGGAAGTAAAGAAAAAAACCAAACTGTGAAAGTGTGGATGTGGTGAGGGGAGAGGACCAGAGACAGGCATGGGGACAAATGGGGCTTGCCTGGGATCACCCTGGCTGGATCCCTGTCTGCAGGGGCAGGCACCTCCAGCACCTCTGCCATTGCTGAGCCAGAGCCTGATGGCAAAAGAAACTGGTCATAGTGGCCTGGATAATCACTCCCTTTCCTCCCACCCACACAGCCGTACACTCCCCCTCCGCGTTGGCTTTTATCAAGTGCCGCAGGGCAGGGATTGAGCTCCAGGTTTGGCAGCAGAGTAAATAACAGCAACATTAGCCTCTCCAGCCCGGGAGGGAGGAGGGCTGGTTTTAATCAAAGGTAAATAACAGTCGGTATTCTCTGACCCTTAATCCAATTTCCCAGAACTGGAGAATAATGTTCCAACTTAGACGTGTGGCACTGGCCCACAGGAGAGGGACAGCTATGCAGCCAGCCAGCTGCTGGGCACAGCACAGCCGAGGAGGGCAGGACTGGAGGAGATGCCACAAGGCAGGTAGTTCATCCTGGCTGGCCTGGGACTGTTCTGTTCTGGCACAGCACAGCCAAGGAGAGCAGGACTGGGGGAGATGCCACAAGGCAGGTGCTGACCTGGGACTGTTCTGTTCTCTCCCGACTCTTCCTGGTGCATTTTCCTTGCTTCAGTCATCCCAAAAGATGAGGCTGGTGTGCTGCTAAGCAGCACATTCCCATGAACCTGATTTTCTCTGTTGACAGGAAAGCTCGGGCCTAGACAGTGCATTGTATCTACATCCCTGAAGGACATTTTTGCCTTTCATGGTGACCTGGAGAATGGCGATTATAAAGTTTTGCTTGCTGTCATATAGTCATGGCAGGAATCACTATGGGTTCCTGCTGCATGGTGATTGTGAGCGTGATTTCTGTGTTGGAAAGAAACGTTGGTGCTGTTATTAGTCTGGCAAAACAATGATCTGCATGACTAGAGAGTTTGCACACTGACTTGGTGACATATTGCAACCACTGAGAGTAAGAGTTGGTGTTACTGAGAATATCTAGTCCTGCAGTAGAGCGAGGCCCATTACACTCCTGTCAGACGTTTTTGCAACTCACTCTTGAAACATGTGGTTCTGGTTCAGACTATTGGCAGCAGGTTAGAAAACCAGGTTGCTGGTAACAAAGCGCTGGTTCTTGGATGGTCTTTGAAAGATGGGTTTGTTCTACAACTCTCTGCTGACAGCAAATTGTAGCTGCCCATGGAGTGACTCTGTTAGGCTCTTGGGTATTGCTTTCTCCTCTGCAGAGCAGATGATTTGCAATTCTGGAAGGAAAGAAAAGCCTAGTGAGGCCAGGACATGTTTGGAAAGAGACAGAGATGCATACTAGAGGTGAGGACAGAAGAGGTCAGTTATTTTTTAGCCCTTTCACCTTGTAAAATTACCTGCTAGTCTATGTTAGGGACTTGAGCAGCTGTGGAGACAGAGCACCCTGTGGGTAGACCATAGTTTTAAGACCACTTTTGTACACCTCAAGGCCGTGGAGAAAAATCTCCACACCAAAAGCTCCCTGGTGACAAATATGGCCCAATTCACACAGTACTTGTGTGAATGGCAGTTCATGGTCATACAATCTGGATGGATTAGGTGCGGATGAGACAACTGAGTCCACCATCTCATGTCCATCTCTGCTTTTCCAGTGTGAATGGTGAGAGCCTGGAATCTATCAGCAATGACAAAGTGCACCCAGGCACATCCAGGGCAACACAGGCTAGGAATACTGAGAACCTAGCCCGAGGAGGAGTGACTTCTGTCCTGCACAGAGAGCCTAAGAGGATGGCTGATCTTTACAATGGCTTATCCAGACAGGTCTGAAATGCAGCTTTAGAGATGCCTTATGTTCATTCAGCTCCCCATCCATGGACACACACTTCATTACCAGTCCTCCAGCCCTGCCCCACTGCTGTGATTTTTGGCAGGAGTGAGGAAGGGGAAAGACCACTATTTTGCATCTAGTTGACTGTATGTTTCTTTTTCCCTCGCTCAACTCACTCCAGGAAGTGTGCTGCTTTTGTAATGGCTGGAAGCCCCCGGCATGTGCCCTTCCCTCTGTGCCGGGAAGGGGGCAGGAGGGGGAGAGGGGCTGTGGGGCTGGAGGCGGCAGGAGCTGGTCAGCACCCTGGACAGGGACGGGCCCGACCCACCGGGCCTGCCTTTCCAATGTCTCTCCCTACCTTCCTCTGCCTCTCCCTAGCTCCTTCTGCCAGTCCCTGCCTCTCTCTGCCTGTCTCTCCCTGTCCCTATCTCCTCCTGCCTGTCCCTGCCTCTCTCTGCCTCCCTTTACCTTCCCCCGGCCTTGTCTTCCCCTCCCTTGCCTTTCCTTCCTTCCCTTCCCTTGCCTTCCTTTCGTCTTGGTCCAGGCTGGTGGGCAGCCTCCTGTTTATGGCATGACCCAGCTTTGGCTTGCAAACTGCACCAGCCCTTTTTTGCTCTTGCTTAAAGAACAAATACACACTGCTGTGGCTCTGCAAGCAGCTGCTCTGAAGCTGTAGCTTAGATCTGGGTTATTTTTTGCAGATAAATCCTCTTTTCTATCAGATTTGACATCAGGCAATCTCTCCAGATCCCTCCCTTTCTCCCTGACTGACTCCCCTCTTCCCTGCCCCGTGGTCTCTTTCCTTGCATCTGTGCTCTTCCCTCTATATGCCTCCCTCCCCTTTTCTCTACTGCCAGCTCTCTGTGAATATAATGCTATCTGCTCACTTTCTGCTGCTATGCACCTCCACATTACTCTCTGTGTCTCTGCTGCCCTCAAATCATCGACTCATAGAATTGTTTTCATTGGAAAAGACCTTTAAGATCCAAATGTATGTATTTTACTTGCTTTCCTTTTTAATCTCCTTTCCTCACTCCCTCTCCTGGTTGTTTCTCTGTGGTCATTTCCACAGTTCTGTGAGATTATCAGAGAGCCCTCTCTGCCCTGGAGTCCTGTGTGTTAAGATCAGGTGCAAAATATCTTGTATGGGCTTGTTTTTTGGGACAGCTGATGGAGTTTGGCATCCTCTGCAAGGGACTTAACTGTTTCACACACTACCCTTTGCCTTCCAGTTGATCTGAGGATGAACTTTCAGGGTGGTGGAGACAGAAAGCAATCCCAGAGAAGGAATTAAAGCTACAGACAGCCTGGGAGACAGTTGTAGTCACTGGCTGGTGGATGGGTGGATTGGCTAGGACTCTAATAAAAACATTTCCCATATCTCAGAAGAACTCTGGTCTTTTCCTCATGATCTGTGCTCACACAGAACAGCTGGCTTAGGAGTGGGGCAGAAGGCATTCTTTCCCTCGAGGGGAAGAAGCTTGCAGAGATCTATAGTCAGAGAATCCAGTGTGGATTTCTCTCTCTCTACTCTTGACCTCGGAGTCCAGTCTGGGTGGCCCAGGAATCATCCCTGGCTTCCCCCTGGGAGCTTTGCAAACCCTGAGATGTCCATGAAGCAAGTCTCCAACACTGTTTCAGGATACCATGGATGGACTTATATGGTAGGACCTGGTACTTGGTGGGCAAGAAAAAAGGCTGAGGGCGTCAGTGCTACTTGGAAGTGATTCCGTTTTGGATAATGTGACCCCAATTTCAGTTGCAGAAAACAATCTTCATTTACAGGAGCCCAGGGAACTCCCAGTCTGACACCACTTTGGTTTGGATTTAGCCAGGGGACCATGGAGAATGAGATCCATGCCAACACCTTTGGCATCTGGATTTGAGTAGTGAGGAGAAAGTCTTGCCTGCCTTTCCCTTTTTTTGGTGCCTTTTAAGATGGGAGATCTTGTGGTGGTGACAGGCCCATCCACAGGTAAATGGACTGCAGCAGCTGGAAACTGAGTAGATGGATCTCAAAAAACAGTAGTTGTGTTTGACCTTGCTTGCTCAACAAGCTGCAGCATGGCATCCAGAACAGCTAACAAACTGCTTGAAAGACAGAATGGATTTTCTGTCAAGGTGGAGTTGTCTTCTGTAAAGTGACATTTACATTTTTACCAGACAAAGTTTTTCAGGCCTGAGATTCTTCCAGCACTTTGGGTTAATAGGAGCAGAGGCTGGCTCCATATTGTCTGTGGCTCGACATTTAGATGACTGTCAGAGGGCAGTGGTTCCAGCAGTGCTTAATGAAAAGGTGAGGGAAAGGGAAGTTTTCACTCCACCTTGGATGCAATCAGCTTACTTTTTGCATCACTCTGATGAAGGCAAGGGAAGAAGGATATCCATTCATGGCAGACAGCTGCCATGCACAGCATTTCAAGACCACAAGCAGTCCCAGTGAGGGTGGCTACATGATGTGTTAGTCCCATGCTGAAGGCTTTTGATGGACTACATGTCCAAGCAATTTCATCAGAGAACATGGCAGTATTCCACTTGCTGAGGCTGCAGGACACCTTTGCTGCTTAAAAAAAAAAAACCCAGTCCTTCCCCTGCATATGTCTGAGGGGTTTTTTTTTCTGTCACTGTTTTGTAATATTTACAAAAGGCAGTTCCTGATGGAAGTGCTTGCAGGCCTCAGCTGCCTATCCGTGACCTGTGGGAGGATATTTTTTCCTCAGGGATTCTCCTCCTGGGCTCTCCTGGGACTCTTCTCTGCTCCATCAGGCCCCACCTCATTGCATCTCTCCCTCATAGGCCCCCAAACATTTCAACACAGCACCCCAGTCTCAAACCCAAGCCATCTCCCTGGCTAATCCAGTTTCCACTTCCTCCTTCCAACTAACAACTGCCTTGAACAGTAACCAGATCTGGCATTCAGCATTTCTGCAGCACTTGAGCTTGGAAGGAGCTTGAAGAAAGCACTGCTAATTAGCTCACATCTTATCTGTCAGGTCAGTGTTATTCCTGCTTGAATGACTTAGATACCAAAGCACAAAGTGACCAGCTCTGCAGAGAGACCTGAACTCCTCGGATTGTAATCTCGCTCTCTCCTCTCTCCTCTGCTGATAGCAATAGAGGGTCATCTCTGTGGTTCTGGAGGGACAGTGTGTCAGGTTTTCTGCTGGTGTAAATCAGCATAAATCCACCAAGACATCAGATCCCCACTCTGTGTGCCTAGTGTTGGGAGATCTCTTAGCACAACCTGGGAATCCACTGCTAGGTCTGAACCCAGCTGTCCTTGGTCCAGGCAGAGTGATCCCAGCTTTCCCTGCTGGTTTCATCATGGCAGGATTGGGTAGTAAAAACATCTAAGGGGAGCTCTGGAGGAAACTTTGGCGTGAAGAGTGAAGGCACACACATCCCAGTGTGACAGAGGCTCCCGGGCACCTGGAGCAGGTGGCTGGGGTGGCCAGGGTGTTTTACCTCCGTTCTGTGGAGACTCGTTCAAAGTGGCCAGACCACCCTCTCCCATCACAAGGCCAACTACGTGAATGGCACAAAGCTTAAAGGGAGGGAGCATGCTCCTCCTTGTCCCCTTTCACCAAACCTCCAATTTTCTTACCTCTTGGAGCAGCAGAGCAGAGGATGGACTTTTCCTCCCATGGAACCGGGGAGATATCCAAAAAAGCCCCCCCGGGAGTGCCTCCAGTAACCCTTGGTAAAGCCGAGAGCAATGCCTGCTCTCTCACACTCACCCCCACACACAGGCAGAGCGGAACGCTGGCTTGCAGTGGCTTCTGGTTCCGGCTCCTCCATCGTGCTCCTCCATCCTGTGGGGCTGCGGCCTACCACTGACAGGACCCCCGCGCTGCTTTTGGGATGGCTCCCGTCGCTGCTGGAGCGGTGCTCACCACGGCGGGAGGGGCAGAGCCCGTCGAGGGCAAGCCGAGACTCACATTCGTAGGGGTGCTGGGGTGTGTGCGAGGCTCGGACATCACAAAGAGTCCGCACACGGGGCCAGCAGAGGGCACTCCGGTACCACCGCTCGCCCTCCGGCCCTGGCCCTGCCACGGGGAACGGAGCCACCCTCAAAGCCCTGCAGCACTTCCCGGCTTTGCCCCCGGCGTCGGAGGCAACCGGGATCGAGGGCGGCCACCTGCAGCCCCGGGATGTTCAGCGCGGGAAGGAGACAACGAGTGAGGAGAGAGGGATGTCCCGGGAATCTCCCCACTGTCCGTGCCTGCCTCCGTCAGCTCACAGCAGTCCCAGCACTTGGACATGGGTGGTCGGTACAGTGTACAGAAACCCTCCGAGGCAATGAGTGCCTCAGGTGCATGGCTCTGGCACAGGGCAGCTGAGGGAGGACACTGCCTTTCACTGCTTGGAAGGACTGCTGAGCCTGAGCATATCCCCTTCCCCAGCTGCAAATCCTGGTGGTGTCCCTGTTGCTTGGATAGACCAGACCTGGGCATATCCCAGCCATCCCCACCGTGCAGGGGGCCTGCATGAGCGTCACCAGGACTGGCTTGCAGGTGGAAGATGATTGAGGCTGGTCCTTTGGCAGGTGAGAGGATTGCCCTTAATGGAGAGGATAGCGGTCGCTTCAGCACTGCTGCTGAACGGGGTGGCCAAGGCAATGGAGAGGGGCCTGGTGAAACCCTCATGGCTTCAGACATCCTTCTAAGAGATGCCTGGCAGCAGACTCTTCTTGGAGAAGAGAGGCCATGATGCAGCACAACCTTTCAGGAGACTTGCTGCCAAACCTCCCAGGAAGCTGAGGATTGCTGCAATGAGGCCTCTCCTGTCTCCTGAACACCTGCAAGCTCTTTGTGATCTGCTCAGGGAGTGCCACATGCCAGTGCAGGAGGGTTCTCTAGTGCTGCACTCACAGCAAAAAGGAGCAATGGGATGCCTCACAGACATCTCTGGACTGCAGCCACAAAATTAGAGGTGCCTGAACTAGCCTGCCTGTTTCTGTGTGAGCTCTGGACACCTTCCTCATCATGAAGTAGTATCAGAGCTGCAGGGGATTTCCTGGAGCTCTTGGAGAGGGGGAAGAGAGAGCAGGGGCAGAGCACCTTCCTACGTGCTCTGACAGCCTGAGTGTCTTGCGGTTTTGCTGCAATAAATCTGGAGCAGCTATAAATCTAGAGCAGCTGGCTTAAGTTCCTCCAGGGTTCAGAAGAAAACACATCCAGCCTGATGTGTTTTGTTTGCCCACTCACTGTGTTTCTAATTGGAATGTTTGCAGCTTGGGAAATTGCTTCTTAGACTACAGTACCCACAGTCCCTCACTGGCAGCTTGGCATAGCCTGTTTGGGCAAAGCAAAACCCAGATCTCTGAGCTGGGTCTCTCCTTACCTGACCCATGCAGGCAGCTGCAGGTCTTCAGTCAAGCCTGGCTTAGCAGCAGGCCCACTTGGTTCACTGGGAAAAACAAACCGGTGAGATCAGCGAGTGAGAAATGTGTCTGTGGTTCCCTGCCTTCTCCCAGAGGCCATTTCCAGACCCTGGTCCTAGTAAGCAGGGTCTCCCGAGTCTATTTCTCCTCCATTTCTGCAAAGCCTCATCCAGAACTCTGTTTTTCTTTTTTTCTAAATGAACCCTGACGTCCAGTGTGGGAGAGATCATAAGGCAGAAACAACAAGCATAATGAACCATATTTAAAATGATATTTTTTTCTGCCTTTGGAGTTTGGTTAATTTATAATCTATAAAAGTCTCTGCATAATTGTGTCTTGATTAAAATGGTATAATTAGGCGCTCTGGATCTCTCTCCCCTTTCCCTAAGATTATTTCTGTCTAATTGCTTTAATCTGTGTTTTCATGCACCCACTAGAAAATCAAAGCATGCTCCCATGAGGACGCGGGTGAGAGTGAATAAAGCTGACGACTCATTAAGTGCAGCAGAGAGAGGAAACTGCATCTAAATCACCAGTACATTAACGAGGTAAAATAAAAAATCGAAACGAATAAATAACAGAGAGACAGAGGATTTTATAAAACTGAAAACCACAACCTGACACAGATTTTAATATTAATTAAGAACATATTGAATAGCGAATAATCTGTTGTTAAAGCCAACTTTCGCCATTGTTGATGGAGAGCAAAAGGTCTGGGAATTTTAATTCTCCAGATCCGGGAGTGTTTTGTGGAAGGGGCAACTTGTGCAGAACATGGCCCTGCCAGGGACAGAAAAAAGTTCACTGGGCAGGAATTGAATGACCTGAGTAGAGAGGGTGTCAGTCCAATCCAGTACTTTAAGAGTGGTGACACAGTTAGCCTGGATTTGAGTGAGAAATGGATCAGGCCCCAGGAGACCAGTACTTGCAGTGCTCGTGACCCTCAAGAGTTGACCAAGTCTGTCCCCTGCCCTAAGGCCAGAACAACTTAATCTCTTCTTTCAAGGTGACTTTCTGTCTTGTTATCGATGATGCTCAGGTTATCGATTCTGCCAGCTGGCCCCAGTAACCTAAAAACAAGTAATGTATTTCACCCCAGACGAGAAATCAGGAAACCCAAGATATTTTGAAAAAGCTTCTGGCTGTATGTGTGGTTTGTTAAACATCTGCTTGAGTCTCTTGAGGAGAAGTCCAAGGCACTGCTATCCTCTGGTCTCTTATTGCAGGAGGGATTAATTGTGCTGTTTGCTATTTGCCTATCTCAAGTTCAAATTCCCACACATTGCACTGTAGAGAGGTGGATTTTTACCCCAGATGTGATTGAAAAACTTTGTCCCCAGGCTATACACAGCACTGTTTATCTTCAGCAGTGCTAAGCAGCTCAGGCAGGGTACTGTAGGGTTGGAACTACTCTGCTCTGGGATCTGGAGCCCTGTGCCATGGGTATGGCACAGGTTGGTGATCCATGGCAGTGTTGGTGATCCCACTTCCCAGAGCATGGATGAGGATCATGGTTTCATCTCCAGTCATCGATGACCACATAATTCACCCTTAATGTGTCCATGTTCTCTTCATTACTGTGGGATATCATGGAAATGTACATTCAAATGTGGTTCTGTCAAGATCCTCAGCCAGTCACCTTGGCCAAAAACTGGTTGGTCCCAGTCTGCTCATGACCTTCATAGTCAATGTTGTGCTCAGGTTGTTTTTCCTTGCCATGGATAAACAGGTTTTGGAAAGTGAAGGCAAAAAGACATATGAACATGGCAAGGGAAGCCAGGAAGACAGTTGCTTGGCCATTGAATGAGAGCTGTTGTCTCAGCAGAAAACTCACTCCAGTTGCATCCTCTGGACCTCAGTTGTAGGGCAGGCTTTGAAACTTCTCCCTGACTTAGAGAACACTTTGCCCGTTCTTCAGTGCAGGGTTAGGGGCACATACTTAAATGCCAGGCTCGGTCACTGCCTGATAACAATTTTTGGTCCCCCAGGGTTTCCCTGTCAGCATCCCTTAAGGACTAAGCATGGAGGGAGGCTCAGTGGTCATGTCAGCATGGCAGCTGATAATATTAAGAAAGAAAGGAGGATCAGCTGCTTGCAGCCCTTCAGTTCAAGAAGAGCCTAATCTAATTAAGTGGAGACCACTATCAAATTACCAGCTCTCTTTTAACGTGGCCATTTAAAGTGGTTTGGTGTATTTATAGTAGGCGAGTTCAGGAGGGCTTTTCTCTCTCGAGGTTATGCTCGTGTGTAAGGAAAAGATGTGTAACATTAAGACTCCTGCTTTGAATTAGTTCCCATCCACAGCCTGGAAAACATTTTGCACGAGATTTAAGACACCAAAATCTGATACCAGCTAGCCTCCTTCTATACCTATGAAGGGAGTGTCTGTCTGGGTTGTCTCTAAATCTTGCCCTATGCCAGCAGCATAGAAGCTTCCTTTTGGGATTAAGCTTTCCTTAAAGCAAATGTATGTTGCACAACTGTATGAGGTCAGTCGACAGCCTTGCAAGGGCAAGAGGAAGGGCTGGCTTGCCGTGGTCAAAAGCCAACAGCTTGTTTTCTGCTGAGCTTTGATGGGAGTGGGATGGACCTGCTGCCGTTGGTTAGAGAGTGAGTGGACAAGCTCTCAGCCCCACAGCCCATCGTGGGTTGCTGACTGATGGAGTGTCTGCAGTTTGTCTTCCCCTTATTAGTGTCTGTGTCAGCCTGCAACCCTCTCCCTTTCTCTCCCTGTAATTCCATCTCTGGGGGAGTTCCTGTGCAGCAGGATCTGTGTCAGATGGTCCCTCAGGCTCGATGGAGGGAGGAGGTGTGAAATGCTCGTTAGGAGCCATTTCCATGCACAACAACAGTAATAATCCTTAGCCCTTTATCTAAAGCTTTTACAATTGTTAATTCATTAACCTCTCACAATCACCCTCCCAGGTGAGGATTATTATCCACAGGATTGGACAGAGGAGGGAAGCTGAGGTGATGCTGAGTGCCCAGCATGAGGCTAGGATGTGACCCAGTCAGATGCTACTAGGTCCTCCTTCACCCTCCAAAAACTTGTCTCTCTTCTCTAGGTTGGCTTCTTCATGTCAAGCTAAGAAAAAGAGTCTTGCAATTTTTCTGTTCTCCTCTGTCTCCAAAAGAGCTTTTCAAGATGACTTGGGGCACTGAGCCTTGTGCCACCATGCTGCTGTAGACTGTCACCATGGGAGGGCTCAGCCTACATAGGACAGAGACCATGGCACTGACCTTTCTCTGGGTGCTGAGGTCCCCAGTGCATTTCAGTCTGTCAGGTCACTACCTATATCACTGCTCATAAACAGAGAGGAAAGAGGAAGGTGGAGGGGAGAGAGAGAGAGACTTAGAGCAAAGGAACAAAGTACAAGGCCAAGAAGTAAGAGGCGTTTTTGTCTCCTTCATCACCCCCATCTCCCTTCCAACTGGGATTTTTCTACTCCTAATGATGTCTCTCATTCCTGATGTAAAAGATTAAACCCAAGAGATTAAAAGATTATACAAAGTGGATAAGATGGACTTTGCTGCCTCCCTCCCTCCCTCTTGCTGGGACAGACCTCTGGCTAGTGATTTTCCTATCTTCCTTCCCTTCCCCTCCTTTTTTCATCCCACTCCTTGATCTTTACAGATGAAAAAGCCCTTGCCTTCTGATGGTTTGAGACATCCTGGCCATCTTCAAGGCCACTCTCTGATCCCTGCTCAAGGGCAAGTGGAGAGAGAGAAAAGATATGTGTGAGCCTGGGGGAGCCACTGACATAATGTCCTAGCTGTCCATCTCCAGTAAATCTAGCAATTCCTCTCTGAGGAACCCTCCTTTCCCTAGGCAGTCTGTATTGTTGGAGAGCTCTGTGACAAGGCAGCAAAAAGCTCCAAGGCATCCTGAACCAATTGTGATGAATGTGTACCACTCACAGTGATGTGAAGCCCCTCTTGGGAGGTGAGCCTGTGGGAAGAAGGCTGGAGCAGACCAAACTGGCTGTGGGTTCCCTTGGCTATTCCTTCTCTTGCAGGGCAGGTGCTGGCACAGGTCAGCGAATCTCTGAGTAGATCTTCTTATCTGACAAAGGGATTTTTCAGCAGCAAGTTCAATAGAGCAGATTTGCTCCTTTTCACTCCCAAGGTGTTGGAAGTGTGGAGGAAAACATGTCTATTTATTGCACTTTGGGTTGATTCCTCCATTCTCTGCTCTTCCTTGGGACACCAATTGCTCCAGATTGCCTTCTGCTAGTGGGACCTTTGAGGGCTATAACTATCTCACATGTGGTTCCAGGCCAGGACTGGAAAACCCAGTGCCTTGTGCCTTTTAATTTCCCTTCTCTCCTCAACTGAGTTCACTGTTGCTCTTCTTGGTGGCACAATCACCAACAGAGTTAGGGGTCAGCCTGGCTCCTTCTGGGAAAATCCACATCCAGGAGAGGCAAGATGGTTGATTCCATGCTGAGAGGTGCCACTTTGTCCCAGGAGAATGTCTTAGCTGTGGCATGCTCAGACACCCCTCAGCCTGCTGGAGACAGCAGCGTACAGCCCTTGCCCTCTCATCTAGGTCCACAGCTATTAGGGGAGAAGCTGCAAATGCTTCCACTCAGGAGGCTGTCAGCAGGTTCATGTCCAATGCACTCATGAGATGTTACTTGCAAAGGTGCTGCCCCTTGTAATGAAAAAAAATGCCACCTCCCTCCATTCAGTAAAGACTGAGGCATCGGCATAACCGTGCAGGAACCGCTTATGCCACACAGCACTTATGCAGTACTTACCATCTCCCACAGCCATTGCAATGTGCAGGCAACACATTGTAATGTGTAGAAGGAGCCTCATGTCTTCATACCTGACAGCTGTCAGTCCTTGGAAAACAATCCCTTCCCTTCCTCCTCCTGGAGTCCCAAAGCCAAGCTGGGAGGCTGGGAGCACATGAGCAGGGAAGGATGTCTGCCAACTTCATCTTTCTCCCTCTCACTCTCTCTTTAGCTGCCTGTGAGGGAAGGTGCGGGAAAATAATGAAATAAAAGCCAAGGCCCAGAGAAAGCTGATTCATCCACAGCCCAGGGCCAGCGGCTGGCTCCAAGCAGAGCTGTAAAATCAATCTGTCACTGCTCACCGCAGTATAGATCAGTGGAGAGATTCTGACTGCAGCGAGAGCAGAGCCCAGCCTCCTCCCGGGGCCCGTTTTCCCCAGCCGTGGGACCAACTTGCACCCCTGGGAGAGCTGGGCAGACGGGCAGAGGAAAAAGCAGCGAGGGAGGAGGGTTGATGCATCAGGTCCAGGAGCTGGAAATGCTCCCAGTGAGCCTCCCTTCCGTGGCAGCATACACTGGAGGCAGTGCAGGCAGGCTGCACGGCTGCCTTCCCTTCCTGGCTCTTCCCTCCTCGTGCAGGAAAACAAGGACCAGGTGATGAGGGAGAGGAGGAGGGATGGCTGCCCGCACTCCCAGCCCCTGCTCCCTTAGAGGTGCTGTCCACGTTGAACAGCCTGGGCAGAGAGGGTTAAAAAAAATGAGGGTATCATCACCTTTGTGACTCCCAGATTCTGGGCTATTCTGGGACTTAACAACTCACTGGCATATGTTGGGATAACAGTGGGGAATTGCTCTAGTAAGATCAGCTCCCTTGTTCACCCCTAACAGCATCTCCACTCTTAGCAGCCCCACAGAGTTCTTCAGCTGAGCAGAAAGGTGTAAATCAAGGTGGTCCTCAAGGCTCCCATTAAGGGAGCACAGAGGCCAGGCCTGGCTGGAGAGACATCTCCATGTCTCAGAGACATCAGCAAAAAAGAAGGTGGTTCTTCTGTACTGCTGGACATACAGAGTGAGGTGCCTCTGCAGGTTTTTTTTTCCTTGATGAAGGTTTTATTTTTGGTTTGGTTTTGATTTGGTTTTTTTTTACTTGTGAAGTAAGAAACAGCATAGTCTTTCCAGAGCTTTTGACAAGGTCAGAGCCTCTGCAAAGTAAACCTGGGGGTGTGCTTCTGTGCCCTCTGGGTGATCATCTGCAATGGGATGAATAAGCATTGGGGGCCTGGCTTCAAAACAGATTGAGGACCCAAATGCTCCACACTGCTGGGAATGCGATTCTTGCTTCTGCTTGTCTCCCAGGGACAGTTCTGTGCTGCTGGATTTAGATGTTGTTCCTGGGTCAGTGGGAGTATGAGTAAGTACCGTTTGACCCCTCATGGGCCCTGGCAGCACAGGGATCTGTGCTGATTCTCTGACTCTGGAATGGACCTGTGCTGGAAGGAGAGCCTCTATGAGACTCATCTCAAACAGACTGCATGATTATCCTGGGGGAGCAAAAGCAGGAGCCAATCCTGCATTCATTTGGGGCTGGAAAACTTTTCTCCTACTTCAATGCCTCACAGATAAGATAATGTCTGTCCCTGGAAGAGGTAGGTCAAGATGGAGACAAGACTCTGTTTCTTTAGCTTTTAGCTTCAAAACAGTTTGGAGATAAAACCCCACAGTCATAACTCCCCTAAGTGACAAAGGCAAGGACGTTGGAGTCTGTAGTTGCCAAGACAAACTTCATTCTCCTCTCATTCCATGTGGAGTGAGTAGCTTTGGCATTTAATCCACTGGGAACAGATGTCTACAGATGGTCTAGGGAACATCTAAAAGTGTCTTCAGAGCTGCTCACCTCCTGTCTGTCTGAGGAGTGTGTGTGTTTGCGCATGTCTATGTGTTTTTTCCCACTTAGATTTCCAGCTTTGGAGCAAAAGAAGCTACAACAAGCTTCTATGTGTTGTTTTCAACAGAGCTTGTGTGTTTTTGTACCTGGTGGAACCACTTATTTCTTCGTACCATCTAGGTGGTGTGTGTGATGTCTGGGGCTAGTTTGCACTTGTTGTACATAGGCCCTTTGCACTTGTTGCCAGTGTTTTGAGGGAAGCAGTTCATTCTTGTAGGGCTGCTGATTAGTGCCCGGAGTCTTGCTGAGGGTTTGGTGCCCTCTCAGGCTGTTGTATGTCCATGAGAATCACAGAATCATTATGGTTGGAAAAGATCTTTAAGATCATCGAGTCTAACCACTAACCTCAAGCTGCCAAGCCCACCATTAAGACTAGGGGCAGTCCTGTACTTGCTTGATTTGCATGAGGTTATTTCTCTCCCAAGAGAGAAAAAATAAAGTGCAGGGAGGGTCAGAGAAGCTGTGCACTCTCCTACAGATCTGCAAGGTGTGAGATAGATGGGGTAATCACGTTGCTCTGTACTTCTACAATAACTAGCAGGATGGGGAGGTGGGCTGCACAGGCTTCTTTAGATGCCACTGGACATAGTGCAATGCATTTAGTAATAGTAATTCCTCTGGGACTGCATGAAGAATGTCATTAGTTTCCCATCAGAGGTTACGCATGTTTTCATATCTGTGCCTGTGAGTGCAGTGGGTGGCAAGGGTAGGTGCCTGCTTTCCTAGAAGCTGTTGCAAGCATGGTGATATTTATGCTGAAGGGAATGCTTTCCCCCAGCTGTCGTGTGTATGCGTGTTTGTGTGAGGCAGGGGTGCGGATGGTGTCTTGATTCAGCTGTAAGTGGGGCTTTCAGAGCACTTCCATTTGCTCTCGCAACCTCGACGTGTGCCAGTGTGAAGGGCACAGTCAGCTGGCACAAGAACATGTATGTGTGAACTGGCCATGAGTAAATGTAGGTGTCGGTGTAAGTTTCTAACACCAGAGCAGCCAGGGGCCAGAACAGCCTCCGAGCAGGAGGCAAATAGTCTCACAGCGCGAGGATGGACCTTGAGACATTTCTGAGCAAGATGATATGATGTGGTTGCCTGGAATCGCAGGAGACTGGATTGTACATCCCAGGAAGGAAGCTCCCATCCAATGTCTTATGTTCCTAAGTTTCTTTGCAGCTGTTGCACATCTGAGCGAGACAGGCAGTCCCTCCACAGCTGCGGTGAGTGCGAGGGATGCATCGTGTCCTTTCAGTTGTGGTCTATGTGTCTGCATGCCTGTGCAAGGATTATTTCTGTTTATAGCTGTTGTGTGTGTTTGTGCTTTCCATGAAGGGGCTGGGGAGCAATTTCTGAAGAGTCATCATGGGTTTAGTAAGGTGGTTTCTTAGCAGGTATTGCCTGTGTGCAATATCTAGGGGCTGAGCTGTGGCTGGCTCCCCATCACCTGGTGCACATGGATATTTGTTTCTGACTGTAGACAAGATCTCCATCAGTGATGGGGTGTTGGTTTAGGCATAGTGAGAGGGAAGGTTTTCCAGTAAGATGTTGCATGTATGGGAGGGTAGGTGGCTATGGGTGATTTCTGAGGAGCTGTTGCATTTCTACGCATGGGGTTTTGAGGAGGTGCACGAAAGACACTCTCCCCAGAGCAGTCGCATGCGTGCAAAAGAAGGATTTCTCCCACCTCCTGTTGCATTTTTCTGTGTCAGTTTCCTTGGGGCACGTATCAGGGTGTAGTTTCCCCACGGCTGTGGCAGTGTAGCTGTTGCATGCGTACGTGCGTGTACGTGGCTGCTGGGGAAGCTGTTCCTCGTCCCCGCACCGTTCCTCGAAGCCGGTGTGTTTTCATGCGGTTGCCTCGATCCTGGGAAGCTGTAGCCTCTGTGTGCCATTCCTCGGCAGCTGTTGCCTGTGAGTGTGTGTGTGTGCCAGCAGGAAGCTGTTGTGCGTTGCGTGTAGCTGCCAAGCAGCCGCTGTAAGGATAGTGTGTGTGTCTGTGTGTGTGTGTGTGTGTGTGTGCAGCTTCCAGCAGCTGTTGCATGCGTGCTCATGTCTCCGGTGGAGGCCCACCCCCTCCCGCCTGCACCGGAGCGGTGGCTGTGCAGCCGAGGAGAGCTTGGAGCTGGCTCCATGGGTAGAGGGACCTTCTCCTCTCGCAGCTTTCCCAGCTGGGAGAAGCAGTGCCGGCTCTGATCCCAGAGCCCTATCAGCCGAGCCAGTGGCAAATTAATCACTCTCGTTTTAAATGCCAATACAGCCCTTTCTGCCTTCTTCCCCTAGTGATGCGGATGCGGCGAAGGCAGCAAATCCTCCGGCTGTGTGTGCCCTCCCCGGACTGCTGCTCCGTCCCCGCCTGTCGTGCTCGCCTGTGTGTGTGGCTGGGAGTGCTGCCTAGGTGCAGCCGGGCATGAGGCAGCTGTGGGGCAGGGGACAGCACAGCTCCAGGGGGTGACACGAGGTGGGAGACACCCCTCCCCCGCCCCCATCCACCGCCCCCGACCCGCAACACATCTGCAGGGCTGCAAGTTGCTTGAATACAGGGGTCCTTTGTGCGTCCACTTCGCCTCTGTCATGCCCCGTATGGAAGCCGGGAGAGATCGCCCCGTCAGAAGCAGGTACGTGTGTGCGTGTGTGACACGTTTGTGTGTGCAGCCCTTGTGCTGCTGCCTCGCGTGTCCTCGGCTCCCTGTCGTCGCCCGCGTCGCCTCTCGGAGCAGCGGCTGAGGTTGGAGGGGGGAGGACCGAGGTGGGGAGAAGGGCAGGATGGATAGATTGCCTTTCTCCTCCAGCCCATCCTTGCACTCTCTCGGGGGGTGGATGCTTCTGATGCTTCTGATCTGAGGATGAAGGCGAGGGGTGAGTGCAAGGGAGATGGGGAAGTGGCCGGGGGGTGGGAGTGGGGAGGGGGTGGTATGGGGTGGGAATAATACCCACATGGGGTGATGGGAGGGAGAGAGGCTTGGAGACAGGTCTCCCTTTCTCTATGTGTGTGTATGTGTGCTTGCACTCGCTTAGGATTGGGATGCTGAATGAGTCCAGGGCTTGCTGCACGCAGCAGGGTTTGACTGCTCTGTTTCTAGTCAGATCTTGCAAGGGGAGGGGGTACGTGTAGATGGATGTATGTGTCTTTGCATGTGTATACACGCAGCTATAGGTATTTATCTCCTCACAAATATGCATATGCATATACAGACAGACATGTACATATATCACCTGCAGTTATGGGAGCCTCATCCCACAGTACCCTGCTCCCCACCTCTTTGCAAACTTTGTTGGGGAGCCTTTGCAGGCAGCGATGTGTGTGTGTGTGTGTGTGCCTCTGTGTGTGTGTACATTTGCCTGGCTTGGATGCAGGGGGAGTGAGTAAATCTCGGCTCTGCTCTTCCACTGCTCTGCTGGGAGGCTGACTGGCTGCAGAAAAGTCATTGCGTGGTGTCTGGCGGGTGTGCGAGTGCGCGTGTGGTGGTGGTGGTGGGAGCTGGGTGTTTGCGTAGGGACCCAGGACAGCTACTCAAACGCATATGTATGTGTATATGGCATTGCTTGCAGGGCGTCTATGTGTCCATTTATTCCACCAGAGAGAGTGTGCCCATATTTTTGTGCATAAAGATCCTCCTGCTTTGGGGCATGGGACGGGGGAAGGAGAAGCTGAATGAATGAATGGGAGCAAGAGGAGGGGGAAGGAGGAGGTGTGGGGGTGGGGGAGAGAGACAAACAGACTCACGCTATTCTCATCCCAGGACAGGCAGGAGTGCACAGCTGCCGCTGTTCCCGTTCCAGAGCTTGGATCTGGCAGGGGAAAGGCAGCATAAATCTGCTCATGCTGCAGCAGGCAGCATATTTGGGAGCTGCTGTGTGTAGTGCCCTCCCTAGTGTGTGCCGGTGAGGCTCCCCAGTAGCTCTTCCCTCATGCACGCAGGCACACGCGTGTGCTTTGTGTGTGTGTTCCTGCGTGCAGAAGTGGGGGGTGGCTATGTACCAACAATGTGCTTGCAGACCTCCTCGCAAACACCCAGGGAAAGGGGGTGGCGGCGATGGGGAGGAGAGCATTGGCCGTGCTGCATCTTGCAGCCCGCGCGCTGTCCGGTGGCACCTACTCCAGGCTCGCGCAAGCCTTTGCTGCTGGGGGCCGGCGTGGGCACGCAGCGTGGGTGCAGATGTGCAGGCCAGACTTAGGAGCTGCTCCCTCTCCTTTTCCCCCTAAAGGCTGGAGAGCACAACCTTTCTTCTCCCACCCTGGAGGTAGGGAGCTATAAAACCAAGCTAAGGAGCAGAGAGAGGATTGCTGAGGTTGGAGGAGGTGGGAGGGGGTAGAGATTATGTAGGGAATGGGGAGAGGGGGTGTCCGTGTCCCTGGAGGGGGACTGGGGAGCCTGGCTGCATTGCATGCTGTGAGCCAAGGAATTTGTCATGCACCAGGAGGTGGGAGGGAGGGAGCGGGATTATGTGTGCTGTGGGGAAGCTGGGGTGGAGGGGGAGGAAAGAGGCTGTACCAGGGATATGAGGGGATTTCTAGTAACCTGCACCCCCCTCACACCACCTCTCCTGCCCCCCTTCCCCCCCAACCCAGGTCCCCACACACCCTGTCACTCCTGGGTCCCAGAAAGCGCAGCCTGACAGCATTGCTAATGTAATATTCAAAGGAAGCTTCATTTGCATGGGGTATGCATTATTAATCTATTTAAACACAGCCCCCCTCTAGCCTCCCCCCTCTGTGCAGACCGTACCAGCGGCAGTAAGGAAGCTGCAGGGAGTGAAGGGGTGCCGATGCAGTGCTGGGAGGGAGAAACAGCCACTTTAATCCCAGCCTAGAAACCGTCCTCCTCTAACCTAGCCCCTTCCCCACCTGCCACCTTCCTCATCCCATTCTTTTTGCCTTTGGGAGGGGACTGGCTTTCGGGGCATCCCACCCACAAGCATGCAAATTTGTCGGTATGAAGCAAGCTGTCTTCATTGCCCTTCCCCCGTCAGAACCCACGACACCGAGGGAAGAGCTGTGGATTTGTGGCCTTTCCCTCTCTTCACCCAGCTCCAGGCAAAGTGGGTATTTGGGAATATGCTGTCTGATCTGCTGTGCCAGTGCAAAGCTAAGCTGTGGAGCAGAAGCTGCTTGGAGGGTAGAGAGGACGTTTGGGGAAAGGGGGGCATAAAGAGGTGTAGCTTTTGCTGGGGGGTAGTTTGCGGTTAAAATCAGAAAGGTGAAAATCGCAGGCAAAGGGGGAAGGCAGGGGGGAGGGAAGCTTAGCTGTGGTGGTGTCCGTGATGTTTGTTCCTACCTGGGTCATGTCAGAAGCCAGATGC
This sequence comes from Colius striatus, assembly GCF_028858725.1. NCBI lineage: Eukaryota > Metazoa > Chordata > Aves > Coliiformes > Coliidae > Colius > Colius striatus. Next base: position 152,456,268 of record NC_084759.1, on the reverse strand, counting down.
AGCTCCAGGCAGAGTGCAGCTGCCTCATCTGACCCTGTTGAAGAGTGATGGAGAGCACTGCTCACCTGGGAAAGAAGCTAGTGGTCACATCAGGGCCTGTTGAAACCTTCCAGTGCTGTCAGCAGCTGTGTCAGAAAATATCAGCACATTTGCTGAGAGAGATACAGACCTGGGCTTCTCTCTCCCTCCTCCCAAACACTGTGTTTTTCCCCTCGGTCCCCTGTAAGTGTGGGCTTTTATAGGTGTGAGGGAGGGCAGAGGCAATGCAGGGAACAACTCTGCCCTCACACTCTTTTGAGCTGCTGAGAGATGTGGTGCTCTGTGGAGGGAGTGTCGTGTCCCCCAAATACACTTGCAGCCCTCACCCATGCTCAGGTGCTGGAGTAGGACAGGAGCAGCAAATATGCTCTGCAGGGAAATATCTCTTCTTTTTTTTTTTTTTCCTGGTAACAGAGGAGCTTTTGCTTTTCTCCTCCACAGAGGAGCAGAGCTGTCCTGAGCAGTGATGGATCCCAGGCTGCCAGCAGGTATAGGGAAAGCTGGAGCATCCCTGGTAGCACTGTGGGCTCTGCTGATGGGGGATTGTCCAGGCTGGTCCCGATGCTGAGTAACAGCGGGTGCCTGAGACCTCTTTGGGCTTCTGGAGAGGCAGAGCTCAGTGTCCCCCGATGGCTTTCTGTGTGGAAAGAGGGATGAAGGAGGATGTGGAATTGAGCCACTAAAGAAAGGCAGGCTGAACACACAGGAGGGGGTGAAGTTGTCTTTTGGGCATTGGAAGCAGAGAGCAGACCAAAAGGGCTGTGACCCACCTCCAGCCCTTTCTCTCTGCTGGGTCAGGATAGGTTTCTTGCAGCCGTGAACCAGATGAAGGCTGTATTTAAAACCACAGATGAGTCAGTCTTAGCAGTTTGGAGGTGACCATGACTGTGGGACTGCTGTTGCGTTTGCTTCAGTGGTGAGATGGACTGGCAGCAGTTACAGCTTCACTTGAGCTGAGCTGCATTTGTCTCCTGGCTTTCCTGTGCTCTCCAGCCAGTGTTAGTTTTGCAGTTTGCTTTGCTGTTCCCTGACCTCCACTTTAAGGGATTATAGCAGTTCTTTGAGTTTCCTGGGAGCTCAGGGGTACCTACCCATTGCCTGAGATGAACTATTTTCCTCACAAGAGGGACTGACCAAATAATTTTCTGTCACTGAGGAGAAATGACCTCATTTGCTCAACATTCATAAGCCAAGAGGAAACTCAGTTCCAGCTGACCAGCTGAGGTACAGAAGGAGGGAAGGGCAGTTATCACTCATTCCACTGCTTTATAAGGGGTGGGAAACCAGGATCCAGGTTGAGGTGAGTGACTTGATGCATTTGGTCCCTAGATTTTGCCTCTTTCAGGGAGTTTGAGGTTCCCAGGCAGCCCTGGTTTGGGTAGGCAGAATGGCTACATGGTACCTTATAGCATAGCACCAGGTGCTGTGAATATAGGCAGGGGATCAAAGCCCCATAGGAGAATCTGTCCTCTGTTGAAGGTGAGGCTCATCCATCCTCCTGTGCTGACCCAAATGATGTGCTGTGGCTGTTCCTTCCCGTCTGCAGTGACTTCAGGGATGGCATCTTCAGCTTTTCAGACCTTTAGTGTAGGATTGTATTCCAGGTGATACTTTGGGGAGCTGGTGGTGCAACATGAATTTCACAGGGGTGAGAGGACGTGTCTGGAGGCCAAGAAACTATGTTTTTCTCTACACATGCACACGAGGTTAACACCCTTCTGGTTTTGGTAAACTGTAGGGGAAGGACTGTTTGCAAGAAAATGTGGGTGCTTTTGACTCCTGTGGCTGGCTGGCTGATAGCAGAGAGATGAAGCAAATACTCTTGTGAGGAAGGATCATCAGTAACTTGACAAGGAGGGGTCACAAGGAAGCAGTAGGCATCCCATCTCTCCCACAACTGGCCTGTGGGGAAGTCTCTTCCTTCCACTCTATATCCCTCAGGACCCTCCTCACTTCTGGATGGCTTGGGTGGTAAGTTAATCACCATGGAAGGCTCTGTAGATGTGCAGACTGTGTCTCAGGATGGTGTACAGGCTACCAGTTGCCTTAAGGCAAGGTGTCATATGCTTGTGTTCATTCTTTCCATGGCTCAAGCGCCCCATCTGTAGACCAGATGGGTCAGAGCTGCCTGTGTATTTTTAGGCTACTATGAGGACTCCATGAGCTATCCTTCCTCTGGGATTATTGGCATGACAACATGTATGTTGGTAAACAGAGAGAGAGCCATTTTCTGTGAGGCTTCATCTGTCCTATCCTCTTGCATGCACAGGCTACATCCATGCCACATGCACATGTATGTCATTCCCTCCTCAGCTTCGTCCGTGCTGTCTGCGTGTGTGTGTTCCTGTGTGCATTTGTGTACATGCCTCTGTGTGATGCGGGGTTATTTGTGGAGCGACCACTTGTATATGTGTGTGTACATGCACCTTTTCTATCTCTCAGGCTTGATTGTGTTTGTAGCTGTATGCTATGTCCAGCCCAGCTGGAGGGCATCCATCCTACCTGCCCATGTGTATTCTTCTCCCCACTTCTCACAAATGTGCCTCTTCCTCCCCCTGGGGTGAGTTCCTGTGCTTTAAGAGACAGTCTTGAGCTGTATTACCTGGTGCCACGTGCATGAAGTGAGTTAGCTTTCCTGACATCTGCGTACTCAAGTGCATCCACAAACATCAAGCCTTGAAGCACAAGGGAGGCTCCATTCACGTTATTTCCAAGGCCTTAGTGAGACCAGCCTGGAAAACCTGGTATTCAAACCTGGGTGCTATGCTAGCTGAAGGAAGGTGGTACATTGGAGGGAATTCAGAGAAGAGCAACAAAAATGATGAAGGGACTAGAGGGACTTCTTTACGAGGAGAGATTAAAAGAGCTAAGTATATAGAGCTTGGCTAAATGATGATATGATAACAGTTTACAAGTATCTGAAGACTGCAAACGCCAAGCAACAGAAGAGATTATGTAAGGTGGCAAAAGATGAGCAAAGTCGGAGGTATGGGATAAGGCTGAGAGAAGAGGAGGGTATTTGGATGGCTCTGAGGATACAAGCAAGCTTCCTGGAGTGAGCTTCCTTCATGGTGACACTATGAAATAGTCTGGCAGGTTCCTGGAGATTCAACTGCTTAGAGCAAGGAAAGTCATGATGGTGAAAAGGGGTGGAGGCCAGTGGTAGACTTGGTAGATTTGGCCAGTGGTGGAGGTGGAGTGATCTGCAAGGCCTCTCTTCTTCACATGCAGCCTTGCCATGAAAATTTTGAGAGATGTTTGATTGTCTTTCACCTTTTATTGATTCCTTGTCTCGTGGCTGCATGACTGCAGACATTGTTGAAGGAGCAGAGAGGTGGTACAGGAGGAACGAGTAAACTAAATCTGATGGAGAAGGAGAACATTCTTCCCTCCATCTTCTCTAGTCTTGGAAGCAATCCTGTAGGATATGCTTGTAGGTGAAAAGAGGCGTTTCCACAACAACTTTCTTGGATGGTAAAGGCTGAATTGCCAAAGTGAGTGGTTCTCTCTTTCCAATCTAAGATGGCTTGTCATGGGGACAGTGAGGTAGCGGGGATCAGACTTCCAGCCTTTGAATTCCTAGTCACAGATGGTCTAGAATTGGGACAGCAAGGTCAGATGGATTAATGCCCCTCTTTTTTTTTCCCCATTACAGTCACAGGCCAGGAAAATTGAGTCAGATCATAATAAAAGGATCAGTGTGGAGAGGTTACTGTGAATAGTGTGATAGACAGGTCAGGGAAATGGAAGGGAATTAAAGGGGGCTGGCCCTGTTACAGATGGTCTGCTGAAAGGGCTCTGTGTTTATCAACAGGGGAGGGAGATTTGGTTTTAAAAAGCCTGGAACAAGGCATCAAGGGGGCTAGCATTCAAGCACAGATGTTATTCACAGCAAGGATCTGTACAGGGGTGACTGGTTTAAATGACCTCAGACCTACTTCCAGCTTTAGAGCAGAGGGAAAAATAATCTTTCTTGGAATGGGCTCTGTGATTTGCTCCCTTGTCCATCCATCCATCTCCAATATGATCTAATGCACCAAAATGGTAGTCACTCATAGCTATTGTTTGCCCATGACTCCTAAGTCAGCCTGGATATGGAAAGCCATTGGAATATAAGAGGGATCCTACTGAGCCAGATCCCCAACAGTGGCTGAAAGAGCGAAGAGCATAAAGACAGGACAGCTGTGTAGAAGAACTTCCTCTGAACAGTTTTTTAACCTCCAGTGATGCGTGGCTGAGAGACCTTGCAAAAGAGGATCTGTTGTACACTTCATAGGTCTCTATGGATTTCTTTCTTCCCTGGATTTGTCCAGACAGTTTTTGGAGTCAGGTAAAGTTTTAACATCTACAAAGCCTCACGGTAGGATGTTCTGCAGCCTAAACATGCAGTGTGTGATGCAAGACCTCCTGTTGTTTGTCTTGAACCTATTACTTTCTAGTTTAATTTCTTGATCCTTGATTCTTGGGTGGAAAGAAACAGTTAACACCTGTGCCCTCTACCCTTCCTGTGTCGTCTGTGGCTTTATAGACCTGTCTCATTTTATGGTCTCTATTATCTCTTTTCCAGTAGCCCTTCACCTTTCACCTTTCCATATCTATCAGACTATCTCTTTCTTGGCTACAGCAGTGCAGCTTTTAGTGACAGAAAGGCATGGGGCATTGCTAGGTGGGAAGTAATGTTGCATATATGAGCTGTGCCAGGCCACCACAGATTATGGTATCAGCTGCAGTGGCATGGTGTAGGAGGAGAAGAAGCAGCTGGGCAAAAACTCTGAAACCAGTTGAGGGTGCCCTTGGTCATCAACACAGGACTGGGCAGGGTCTTAAGAGGCTTGAAAAATAGGAAGAGGAGTTTTGAAGTGGACCTCATGTTGTGAGGATAACTCCTGTGAGCATGAGTGGTGGTGGCCAGTTGGGGCTGCTCAATACAGAGTGAGTGATGGAACTGGAGTTGGACTGAAGGATGTTCAGGCAAGTAGATTGATGGTGGGACAGTCTGTAGACACAAGGGTCTTGGGAAAATATGGCTTGGATATTCTACTGGTGTGTTCTACTGAGCAGTGAAGAAGAGTGGGAGCAGAAGATAAGAGGACATTGACTGCCTATGAGGCTGCCTGACTGCCTCAAGCCTAAGCACAGAACAGGGCCACCTTGACCCACTTGAAAGACATACCCAAGAGTCAGCTCCCAGGTCAGGACTAGATTCTTCTATGGCAGATTGAGAGATCTAGCAACAAAAAATCACCGCTGAAATGAAGATTTTCTCATATTTCCTGGCTAGCTGGGACCCTCAGCTGGGTGATGGAGAAAAGATGAGTGAAAGTGAAACACCAGCCATCTTGTGAGTGGTCTTCAAACAGAATAGGTTCAGAAGGAGGAAACAGGCTCAAGCCAGGAAAAAAGGTGACATTGGTGGGATGTAACAACCTCATGGTATTGGATGGTACAGAGAAAAAGGAACATGCCCTCAGTAGCCCTTATTGACATTTCCTATATATGAAAACTGTTCTGAGTAACCTTTGAATTAAGGGCTGTAGGAGACTGAGGTGAGTGGTAGAAAGTCTGCTTAGATGCTGTTAAATGTGATCTGGGCCAGGACAGGTATCAGGGAGAGTGAGAGACAGTGCTGTCTGCAAGAGGAGGAAAGAGGTTTGATGTGAAGGATGGGGCAAGGGGTGAAGACAGAAAGACATGAACAGCAGCAGAAGGAGAGGCAGTGGTGGCCAGATCTCTGTAGCCTTCTCTGGGGACATTCAAAACCCACCTGGATGAATTCCTGTGTGACCTACTCTAGGTGGTCCTGCTCTGGCAGGGGAGTTGGACTAGATGATATCTCAAGCTCCCTTCCAACCCTTAAGATTCTGTGATTCTGTTACTTATGCCTTGAGATTTCAGTCTCTGCTCCCCACTGGGTGCCTTGGTAGAGCAAAGAACTCTTCTCCGGTCCCAGCGGCCTGTTCCAAGCCTGGTCGCACCACAGGACAGTGCATCTGCCTTGCTCTTCCTTACAGACCAAGGAAGGTGCTGGGACATGTTGTATCACACCATGTGTGTATAAAGCTTTTTTGCCAGTAGTCAGATGTGGAGATGGTGAGGGAGAAGGTATTTTTTCTGCCTCCCCTCTCACTTTCTTTCATTTCTTCTGTCTTATCCCCCATGCTGGTTGAAACCTTTCTTCTATTCCCTGTGTGCTCGCCCAACACCCGCTGCATCCCACGTCTCTTGTTTGTTTTCCTTTAATCCAAGCGATGGATCAGTGACAGACCCCAACCGTAATTTTTTAAATCAAAGCCCTTTATCTTGAATTGAGCAAGGTCAGGGAAAGCTTCTTAAGGCATCGGTTGTATTTTCTATCTCTGCCTCAGAGCAACTTAAAGGACGGCTCAACAGGATTAGCAGAAAGCGCAAGATTGGACAAATGGATTTGGCAGGGGCTGGCTGGTGGGCCTGGGGGGAGTGAGAGCTTGCTGTGCTGGAAAGTGGGAGAGCTGGGCTCTGCTCAGGGCCTCCATTGTTGCCTGCAGCCTGCTGTGGCTCTGGGTAGGCAAAGGCAGTTGGCTGATGCTGAGCACACCCCTGAGAGCAGTGTTGGCCTGTAGCACTGTGCTTTGCTAAGCAAGGCTGCTTGGGGGCCAAGGCACAGGGATATCTCGGCACTTCAGGGATCATTGCCCCTGGTGAGAGCCTCTCTGTGAGGCCTAGAGGAACATGCTGATCACAGCAGAGCTATGTACAGCTGGAATGGTGTGGGTGAGGCCTCGGGAACAAGCCAGCACACCATCCCCTGCGGTCACAGGTCTCTGTGGCAAGTTGCCCTCTTCCTCCCTCCCCAGCCTGCTGGGTCCTGCTGGAGATGGGAATTAGCAGGCCAGAGGTGCTGGCCTTAGACTTCTACTTGTTCACTTGTGATGACCAAGCTGATATAATGGACCACTTGTGCAGCCAACAACCAGCCTGGCCCAAGAGGGGCTCATCCCTTCCCCATCAAGCAGGAGTCTGAGTGCGTTTGTTCTTTGATCCCATCAGTGACTACTTCCCTCCTTCACTCAATCTCCTGCTGTCCTGTACTGCATTCTCAGTGTCCTGGGGCTCTGTGGTCAGAAATGAGGCTGCTGAGTAGGTATTAATCAACAACTGGCTGAACATGAGCCAGCAGTGTGCCCAGGTGGCCAGGAAGGCCAGTGGCATCCTGGCTTGGGTCAGAAATAGTGTGGCCAGCAGGACCAGGGAAGTGATTGTCCCCCTGTACTGGTGAGGCTGCACCTTGAATACTGTGTTCAGTTCTGGGCCCTGCACTACAAGAGGGACACTGAGGTGCTGAGGAGTGTCCAGAGATGGGCAACAAAGCTGGTGAAGGGTCTGGGAGCACAAATCTGATGAGGAGCAGCTGAGGGAGCTGGGAGTGTTTAGCCAGGAGAAGAGGAGGCTGAGGGGAGACATGATCACTCTCTACAGATACCTGAAAGGAGGCTGTAGTGGGGTTGCGGTCAGTCTCTTCTCCCAAATGACAAGTGATAGGACAAGAGGAAGTGACCTCAAGTTTCACCAAGGGAGGTTTAGATTGAAGATTAGGAAGAACTTTTTCTCCAAGATGGTTGTCAGACACTGGCACAGGCTGCCCAGGGAGGTGGTGGAATCACCATTCCTGGAGATATTTAAATTATGCATAGAGGAGGTGCTGAGGGCTTGGCAGTGTGAGGTTCGTGGTTGGATTTGATGATCTTAAAGTTCTTTTCCAACTGAAATAATTCTATGATTCTATGATGTTCCCTGTCTGCAATCAGCTGCTACAGCCGATTTTCCATCAGGCAGACCCATCCTGTTCAGTGGCATCATGTCATGTGCACACATACAGCAGCATGAGTTGAGCATTCGAAGGAACAGAGGATGACACAACCTTGGCCATGCTTTCCCAAGCTTTCCAGAAAGATGGGATGTCTTGATTAGCCAGGGACATGGCTACTCCTCCCTAGTTCAAGGATTTTTCTCACAAGACTGGCAATACCATTGCTTTTGCCTTAGCAGCCCTTCTCTTGAGCAGATGAAGGATCTCTCTGGGATCCCATTTCCTACCTACTGTTCTCTCTCATTGGCCTGAATGCATGTCCCAGGCCTTTTTTTTTCGGTCTGGGGCATCTTCAGCCCCTCAGTGTGTGCTGCCCGTGGGGGAAGATCATGCTGGTTCTGCACAGAAGAGGATTTGCATGCATGGTGGGGGAGAGAGAGCCTGGCCTGTTTATTCTTAATGCTCCGTATTATCTCCATTAATAATGCCACCTCTGCCTCACATACTAATTAAGGCTCAAGATTGTTAATGTAATAGGGAATTTGGGCAGAGACCACACAGGACTGGCTGGATTAAGTTAACCTTATGGACTGTTAATGGATCTCCTGGAGGGGCATTTCTGCCTAATGAGAATCCAGCTTGAATGGTAATCAGGGGCTTGCTCTCTGTGTGCCCAGTGAGGCCAGGAAAGCTGGCAAGGCTGCAGGGCAGGACACGGGAAAGGCATCGGCAGGAGCTGGTCGTGAAGCTGAGGAGGGCAGATAAGGGTGCAGAGCTGGGGGAAGGAGAGCCAGAGGTGGGAGAAGAACTGGGGCGAGTTGGGAGGAGTGTTGCTGGTAGTGCTGAGAAGGGGGGCCCCAAATAGGCATTGAGGCTGGCCCTGTGCTTTTTGTAGCGGGTGATTAAATATTAACACAAAGTGCTATTTTTCCTGTCTGTGATTGCCAGCAGTGAAAAGGTCACCCAAACTATGATAGGTATGAGCAGAACTTCTCCCTGGGGGGGGGGAAAAAACCCAAAACAAACCTGGGAAGATCCTGATCTGGCTCCTGGAGACCTGTACCATGAAGTATGGCTGCTGCAGCCCAGTAGATCAGAGAGCTGGACATTCCCAGACCTCTTGTACAAGGTGGGGAGGACACTGGAGAAGTGATCTGGCACTTAGCACTGTTATGTATGAAGAGTGCATTGCCTTCTTGGTGAGCAATAAGGTGAAAGGCTGAGTCTCTGTTCAGAAAAAAATGGGGACAAATTAAAAGGGGCAAAATTGAGCTTAGAGGGTAGGCTTCCACTGTATAGGGCTGGGTGATGTCTGGGGATATCACAGATTTGGGACTGCAGTCAAGGCAAAAAAGATGAAGCTGAAGTGTTAGGCTTCATTTTCAAGGCACAACTGTGAGATCCTGGATGAAGCTGAGTCTTGCTGAGAGCTCATGATACCTTCCAGAGAAGGTGTGCGTGTTTCCACATCTGGTTCCTGTGTGCTAGTTTTGTCTTCCAGAGGGAATAGGTGCAGACAGGGATATAGGGCAAAAGCACAGCCTGAAATGGAGGCCAGTCACTGGCATTTCAGTATGGGGAGTTGAGTAATTTAGATCAGCCTCAGAACAAACATGTAGAGCTCAGGGCAGGGTGTTTGGGAGGATGGTAGTGATCTGCAGAACTAGCACCAGGAGGTGCTCCAAGTGGGCAGTCTCTATGCTTTGGATTCTAGCCTGGAGGTTACTTAGTACCTACGATCTGGACTAAGGTTTAGCCTTCTGATGTGGGAGCAATGACAGAGCAGCTAAGACATATTGCTTTGGCTACAGAGGCGTGAGTTTGAGCTGTGCTGACTGCATGTTGTGCAAAAGGTTTCTAACACCAAACCCAGCTCTGGATGGTTTGGGCTGGGGAATTGAAAGTCAAATAGATATTGCTGTAGCTGCAGGAGCCTCTCCACATTCCCAGATACAGGCACTACTGTCTCCTAAGTCTGTTACCGTGAGCTGCCTTACCTGAGCTGTGTCAGCTGTGTCAGTTGTGTGGTTCACAGCCACGAGTCTGGTTTGTGGTGCTCAGGGTTTGGAAGTGGAAGTTTTTGGGTATGAGTGAAAGTTTGAGGGTTTGTGATGCAGTTCCTAGGGGTTGGAAATGGATGACAAGGACATGGAAAGGGAACAGGTCCAGTTCAGGTTGTTCAGTGAGGTTTTTCTTCCCTTTTTGGCTCTTGGTATGTGAAAATACCAGAGAACTGCAAGGAAAGGAGTTCCCTTGCTGCATGTTGGTGTGTGGGAGTTGGTGCCCAGGGCAGAGTATGCTGCTGCCAGTGAGTGAGGGGAGCTGAGGGAAGGCGAGAAAGGAAAAGCAGAGACCAGGGGGAGAGGCAGTGCAGGAGCCAGACAAACTGCTCCATCCAGAAAGGGATCCCATCCCTGCAAACCTGAATGCACCCAGTGGTGTGCCATAGTTGTGTGCCATACTCATAGCATTGTTTTCACAAGGATACTTGCTCTGCAGGCGTGAGCACACACATGACAACCTGCAGAGGACACATTGCTCCCTATGACACCTCACAAATGCACCAGTGTTTTCAGCAAAGTTTGCACACTTACACCCAATAGTATGTCGCTTCGATGCAACACACCTACATGTACACATCCCCCACATGGATAGCTGGAGGTCACAGCCCACGGCAGGTACATACATGACACCCACACAGAGGTGCTCACACCCATTCTTGAACACCCATGTGCACACATGACACCGCATTTGTCCATGTTGCCCCCTTTCAGCGTTATCCGGTGTGGATGGACTCACGGCAACACTTGGCAGACACGTGTTTTTGTGTCTTCCACGTCTCCTTGTTTGCGAGCACAAAACTGGCATGTGAAGGTGAGGCAAAACACATCCCTTTGAGATGAACAAGATGAACACTACTCTGACATCCATGTGCAAATACACATATGCTTCGCCCTCGGCTCCTGCTTGCCTTCGTTCTCCCTTTTCCTTTGTTTCCTTTGTTTAGCCAGTCATGGTGCTTCTTCCATGGCCCTGAAGCACCAGAGCAGATGGTTTGGAGGTCAGTTTAGGATGATGGTTCCCTTTTCCACTGGCAGGTCTCTTCAGCTGCTTAGCTCAGTGCAAAGTACCTCAGAGATGAAGATCCTCCTTGCGTATCCGCAGATGACACCTCTGTGTTACCTCTCAGCACCTATTAGAAATCCTGAGTCCAAAAGCCTCTTTGAATTGCCCTCATGACCGTCATTTAACCCAAATAGCACTTCAGGCCATGGTGGCTTTTCCAGGTTCAGCAGCGTCTGTTAGCTTTGACCAAATGAAGCAACTCCATCTCCACTCTGCTCTCTACGTGTGGTTTGCTGAGGCCCAAAAGGCTCTCACTTGTCCCTTTTCAGTCTGCATTATTCATCTCCTGTAATGCACAATGGATGTTTGAGGGAGGAGGCAGGCAGGTACCATTGAGCGTAGTGCTGAGGAGCAGACGTTTGTAGCAAGCTGAAATTGCCTGGGTGCACGGGCCAAGTTTAGCTGAGGGGGAGGACATTTTTAACTCCTTCAAAGCACTTCTGAAAAGTGAGTGGTGGTGGTGGTGGAGGCAGAGGGCAAGAGTGGGTAGTTTGGAGGGGTTGAGGTGGTGGTGGAGGGGCTTCCCCACATGTTTCTCTGTCTCCTCTCGGCCCTGCAGCACAAGCATGGATGTGGTGCATGCATGGGAAGATGGGAGTGCTCTGGGGGAAGATGTAAAGCAGGTGGCTTTGGGGAGCAGAGAGTTTGCATGCCCAAGTAATGGTGGGGACGGTGTGCTTGCATGAGCTGGGGGTATTTGGTGGAGAGCTGTGGAAGCAGGGTGCTGGGGCATGTGATGTGTGTGAGGGCAGGGAGTCTCTGAAAGCAGCTATTGCAATGTATACTTTGCTGACTGACACGGAGGGTCTCTGTACGTTGCTTGGAGCCCATGCACAGGATAAGAGCTTGCAGGAGTCACTCCATTTTCCCTCTGTGTGCCCAGGGCTAGACCTGACTGCAATCTCAAACGTCTGTAGGCTCTTCCTTTTGTGCTTGTGCCAGTTACCTGCCGCTCCAATGATCCCACTGCAGCCACGGACCCCTGCCCCACGTGCCTGCAGTTGCACCCACAGCCTGCTGCTCTTCCCTCATGCTTTCCCATGCCTCTCCCCTTTGCTGGGGGCACACAGGTACACGTGCTTGCCCCGACGCTGAACCCTGTTAGCTCTCCGTTGTCGCTAGCAGTATCACGCTGTGACACTACTTGTTAAACAAGCCTGGCAGACTGCTCGTCTCTCGTGCCAGGCTGATCTCCCCTCCTTCCCTCACCCCTTCTTCCCCACCTAACGCATCTTCTCTCTCCTGGGGCCCGGGGAAAGCTGACGTTTTCCTGGCCAAGTCTCTGCTTCCCATAACGGTTTATGTACTTCTTCCCCACACTTAGGTTTTGCACTTGTGTCCCCTGATGCCATTATCAGCCAATTTCAGAGCACTCAGGGCTGGTGGGACCTCGCAGTCTTCTTTGCATGCAAATTAGGGACATCTAACACCAGAAGAAAGGAGGAAAGGAGAAGGGATTAGTGTGGGTGCTTTTACAGGCTGACTGCTCCAGAGACTTTGCCCATAGGATCTACAACGTGTTGGCAGACAGATACATGGACTTTGCTGGGAGATGGTAGAATGGGCAGAACTAGAGAAAGCAGAAAGAAAAGGGAAGATCTCAGAGGTGGAGGCAGTTTAAGGAGAACTGGTGTGGCGGTTGTACACGTGGTGTGCACATGCACACATGCAGGAGCGTAGAATCATACAGCTGCCTCCGAAAGTGATTTCTGGCTTCATAACGTTGAAGGACGTAGGGTTTTTTTGGGGTGGGTGATGCTGGCTGCCTGTGTTCCATGTGTAGTTTGTGTTTGCCTGCCTGTGCTGGGTGTTGATGAGTATTTGTGTTTTGCATGTGGCAGAATATGGCTGGTGTTTGCTGGTGCTGGGGCTAGCATTTGGGATCCAGAAGGATGATATGCCACTGTGTGGGCTGAGTTAGGTAGGTAACAGTGTCTGATGCGATCAGTTACTATGCTGCAGGCAATTTGTAAGCATAGTATATGTGTGTGTGTGATGTAAACCCAACAGTGCTCGCTTGACTTATGTTCCTGAGTGTGCGAGGATGTTTTATGTGCTTTTGTTTTCTTAGGGATGTGTGTTTTGTGCTGTGCTGGTGTACTGTTTGCATTGATAGAGATGTTTGTGTGTGCATGTGCCACTTTTCCTGGTCTTTGGTACGGCGGTGGGCGTATCGAATGGTGTGCATTTGTGTAGTGACATGGATAAGTGGTCAGGAGTTTGTGTGTGGCAGGTGTTAGGTTAGTGGTTGGACTTGATGATCTTAAAGACCTCTTCAAACTGAAGCAATTCTATGGTTCTGTGTTCACGTATTCATTGTGCAGCGGTCAGTATTCGCTGTACTGTACAGAAATGTTTCTGCTGTGCCCGCCTGTGAGTGGTGGAACGGGCTGGGTGGAGTTGATGTGGCTGTGTGATGATTGTCTGAGAGATCACGTATGCATGTTAATAGAGAGGGGCAGGGTCTGTGTGAGCACCTCACCCTTTGGAGGGACTCTGAATTTTTAGGGGGAGTGTCTGCAAGGTGGTGTGCAAGGGTACTAAAAGGCTGGTGAGAGTGTGTGTGTGTGTGCAGCATGTGTGTGGCAGCCTGAGTATGAGCAGAGTGCTCGCAGAGTGATGTGAGCAGGGCTGGGAGGCAGTGGCACACATCACCACCTCCCCTGCTTGGCTCCATCGGCACCTTGCCCTGCACTGGGCCAGGTGCGGTCTCCTTTTTCTGTGCAGTAGGACTGCTGGGCCATCCTCTTACCATCCTTTAAATCTCTCGCCTGCCTGCTCTGCTGCCTGTGTCCAGTTGTCTGTTCCCATATCGCCAATACGCCCTGACTAGCTCACACCCCACACTGCCTGTGGACTCAGCAGCTGTGCATCTCTCCGTCCCTCCCTCCCACACACACACACACACACACACACATGCACACATACACACACACCCTGGATCTTCATCTGTGGTATATTCAGTTGCCATTGGAAACCTAAGAAAGAAGTGAATCTACCCTCCAAGTCTTAAGCTGGTGTGGTTTTTTTTTTTCCCTCCCCTTTCCTCCTCTCCTCTCCTCACAGAAGGAGAAGTCGTTCGCAATGAATCCATGGCAGCTTCGATCGAGCGCTGAGCTGGAGCACCTACTCACAGGCCACTCCTTCATGTGACTGAAGAGAGGCCTTCCCAGCACCCACCGAGGAGAGCAGCGCCCTGGATTTACCTCCTGCTCGCCCGGGCACCCCCAGCACAGGCACAGCGAGGTAAGCCAGCCTCGGCACCTATGTCTATGTGCCTCTCTCCATCCTTACCTCCCTCTCTCCTTCTTGTTGCTTGTTCCCCAGAGGTGCGAGGGAGGGGAAAGGTAGGGTTTTCTGTTGTGCTGCAAACAAAATCTGGGCTTTCATCAGCTACCCCCTCCCTCTCCGTAATGGAGAGCTGCTCCCTCCCCTCTGACCCCTTTTCCTTGCAGCTCTGCCTGCGTGTGCAGGGAGGGGTTGTTTGCAGAGCAGCGGGTCCCCCACACGCAGTCCCAGCTGCCTTCCCCTCCTTTCCCATCCCTCCCTTGGCACACACCTGTCTGCTTCTCTCCCCGGGGAATTTTCCTCCCCCTTCCCTGTTGCTCAGGAGAAGGGGCAGCCCGGCTGATGCTGCAGCAGTGGAGCGGTGGGCTGGTTTGGCCAGCAGCATGGCTAGGCTCCACGGCCCTGGCCTGGGTCTCCTCAGGGATGCAGCTTGCAGCAGAGCAGGAGTGAGCATCATGGTACCGGGAGTGAGGCATGCAGGGGGAGGTTTCCCCTTCCTCTCTCCTCATCTCATGGATATTTTGGCTATCTCGGTTCCTCGCGGAGGGTGCTGGCCTCCATTTCCTTGCCAGGTGCCTCCCCTGAATACCCAGCTCTGCCTGGCACAGCTTTTGGGGTGATGGGCATGCTCTTTGTCACTGCTTATCTGCTGTCTCCTGGTGCTCCTGCCCGGCTGGAAGGGATGTTTTCCTGCTGGAGACAGTGTGTTTCATAAGCTGGGAACGCTGTGTGCCCTGCACAGGCAGTGAAAGGGCCCTTTGCCAGGCCTGACCTATTTTGGGGCGCAAAGCTCTTGGGAACACCTGAAAGGGCCTCCTGCTGCCTGGGGCTGCCCTCGGTGCCCCTTTCTCTGGCTCCTCTGTGGGGAAGGCAGGAAGATCAGTTGTACCATTTCCATGCCACGTCTCCGTGCTGCTGGAGCTGCTGCAGCATGGGGATGGGAGGGGAGTGGGGAGCAGATGTTTCTCCCGTTGCCTGGGCAGGCCCAGACGTGCTGCCGGCCCTCAAGGAGTGTGGACGTGCCTGGAAGTGTCTTTCCCCAGAATAAGACCCTAAAGCAACAAGCTACTGGCAAGGCAGTTGGGAGAGGGCATCCTCAGAGGAGTGGGTTTCAGAGGGGATGCTTAGGGGTTCACACCTGCCAGGCTGTGGTTTCAGGCTCTGCACAGACTTTGTCAGACACCAAGGTTTTCTGAGTCAGACTTTGGGGCTGCTGTGTCTGTCCTGAGGGGAAGGGGCCGTCAGGATCTGTGCTGCTGTGCAGCCACGGCAGTGGTGCTGATGTGACATCCCCTGAAGGAGGTGATGGGTTGCTCCCTTCATGCCCCGATCCTACCTGGTGCGGACAGCGAGGAGGGTGCATCCTCCAGTGCACATCCCCCCTGCCACCATGATACCCTGCTGCCAGACCTCACCAGCTGCAGCTCCTCCATACCCCTTCTCCAACTGCCCCAACACTTACCCTTCCACCCAAACTGCTGCTTTCAAACTTCTGCCTGGTGGCACCACTTGTTTTTACTTTCTCTTTTGGGGTATCCCCCAAGCACTGCTTTTCCCCCTTCCAACAGCACCCATTCCTCACTCCCTCTTCAGCATTTCCCAATCCTCGTGCCTCCTTGGCTCCTGATGGGCTGATGTTTCCCCGGCGGGATCGTTTCTGTTGGCTGCTGCCAGCTGACGATGCTGTGAAGTGATCTTTTCCCCTGTGGTTCACACTCTCCGGTGCGCGCGTGTGTGCGTGTTGCAGGTGACGGAGTGACTGTAGTGTTGTTGATGTGTCACTCTTCCTCTTGGCCAGGGCCTGGCAAGGAGCGTGACCATGCTGCCACACTTAGTTTCCTTACTGGAGAGTTTGCAGGAGACAAGCTCTTGTCGGATGGAGTTTCTGAAGCCATTTGGCACTGTTTAAATCCCTCAGCCCTCTCAGGACGTGGCTTTGGCACCGGCTCAGGGTGGACAAGACGATAAATCCATCTCTAGGGAGCTCAGTACTGGGTCAAAACTGCTGCGGCTACATGGTAGAAAATGCTGATCCGGTATGAACTCACTCTGCTGCTTCAGATTTGTTTAGAAAACAATGTTGGCTTAACTCTGTACTGGCAAGGTTTATGTTGCGTGGTGTATTATCTGTCTGCACAAGTCTAGCTTGATGCTGGCTCGGGTGTTGTTTGTCCTTCCACATCTGGCACGTGCTCCGGATCATGGGTGCTCGGGCTAATCTTCTGACAGATGCAATTGCACGTTGCAGCCAGGCTGGTTCAGTCCCTCCTTGTCAGGCAAGCCAGTTTGAAAGAGGGTTGAACGACAGTCCTAGTGGGAAGCAAGCCATGTCCCACACCAGGCAGCTGCCCTTCCCTTTCAGGAGTTTATGATGGCCCTGGTCTCCCAGGTGCTTTGAGAAGTGATGAATAGCAAGGCAGAAAACCAGCTCCATCCCTCCCTAGCACCACCCCAGGTCTAGGGAGATCCTAGAGAGACAAGCATGTCCTCTGGCTGGTGGCCACAACCTGGCTCTCCCAAAGGGCTTTTGAGTGATGTCTTGCACACTGTATGCTGGACACCCTGGAGCTATATGTATGTGGACAAGAAGATGAGACCAGCTGAGAGGAGTGCGGGCATCACTGAAGAGGAAGGGAAGGGGACAAGACCTTACTGTTATGCTGCAGGGACATTTTTCAGATCTGTCACCCAGGCGTTTGTGCAGGAAAGGTGCAGGATGGCGGTGAAGGGTGGTTTGCCCCATGCCTGTGTGTGGATGTGTGCATGTCTTTGGTGGCAAGGAGGAGCTTTTGCTGAGCAGATTTTTCATCTTGAAGCCAGCTTTACTTCAAAGCCCAATATGATGAGCTTTTAGGAGTTGAAGCCAAGAGATGACACTGCCCACAAAACCTTCGTGCTAAGGGCTCCTGAATCCTGATCTCAGTGAGATCTCTCACTAGTCGCCACTGCGCCGTGCCTCAGTTTCCCCTACCTTCACGTGAGACATGCTTTAGCTACAAACACTGGGGGAGAGGAGGTG
This sequence comes from Colius striatus, assembly GCF_028858725.1. NCBI lineage: Eukaryota > Metazoa > Chordata > Aves > Coliiformes > Coliidae > Colius > Colius striatus. The sequence continues at coordinate 152,439,010 of NC_084759.1, read as the reverse complement.
GATGGAGGAGAGGAGGTGGTTGGGGAGGAGGGATGCAAAGGCATGCTTACCGTTTGCATGGGCCTTCAGGCTGCATAGAGGGATGCTGTGGGGAGAGGGAGGTGCAGGCTGCAGAGTCTGCCAGCACGGCTGCGTGCTGACCTTGGCAGGGGGGGGCTGCGTGCTGTAGGAGAATCCGTAATGACCAGGGTGCTGTGTGCCAGGGCCAAGGCAGTGATTCACTCAAGCCTCTGTTTGTTTGGGAAGAGAAAAGGGAGTTTGTGGTTTGTCACTTGGGAAACAGAGTGTGGATTCAGCGGTGGAGGGCGGGCTTCTTGGCTGGGTCTCTGCGAGCAGCCACGCCGCGTGTCTGAGTGTGTGTCAGGGGAGCAAAGGGGACCCTGGTACAGGCTATGACTGGCATCTGGCCATCCCTGTCCCCCTTCGCGTTACCTCCCTCTTGTGCTGTCTGTGCAGCCACTGCTGGGTGGCTGAGGACAGCCCTGAGAGACCCATGCGTGTGAGGAGAGGGAGGGGAGTAAAAGCCTTGTTAGAAAAGCAGCTGGATGGGACTCATGCTGCCTCCCTGCCTGGCTTAGCCTGAAGCATCAGTGTGGGTGTCCATGTTCCTCACCCAAGGACTCAAGCCATGAGACCTTCAGTAGGGTTATGCCTGGAGTGTGGGGCCAGGTCACGGGCTGAGGACTCATGTTGGGGTAACACAGAGGATGAAGAAGACCTCTTTCTCCCTTGAGCTCCTCCTCTGTCTCATCCCTGCTGTGCTTCTTCAGGTGTGAGCCCTGCCTCGTTTGTTGGAGGTGGAGACCTGCAGGCAGTGAAGTGTCATGGAGGGGAAGGGGGCTGAGAGGCACATAAGGATATGAAGGGGATGGAGGCACTAAGAAAGAGGAAAGACGTGAGAGAGAGGCAGAAGCAGCAAAGGAAGAGAGAGGTAGAGAGGGAGGCAGGAAGAGAACAGCACGTCCCTGTAGTGACAATGTCATGTGGAAGTCTCTTATACAGATATTACAGGCTAGTGTTCAACCTGACCGTGTTTGTACTGGGCACAGACGTGGTCTGAAGATCTCTGACATGAGACCCATCTCTATACAGAGGTCTGCTCATCTCCCATCTACCTCCTTAACTAACTATGAGCCAGCAATGTGCCCTTGTGGCCAAGAATGCCAATGGCACTCTGGGATGCATCAAGAAGAGTGTGGCCAGCAAGTCAGGGGAAGTTCTGCTCCCCCTCTACTCTTCCCTGGTGAGGCCTCATCTGGAATCCTGTGTCCAGTTCTGGGCTCCTCAGAGGGAGACACTCAAGAGGGACAGAGAACTTCTGGACACTGTCCAGTGCAGGTCTACCAAGATGATCAGGGGACTGGAGCATCTTCCTTACAAGGAAAGGCTGTGAGACCTGGGGCTGTTTAGCCTGGAGAAAAGAAGATGGAGAGGGGACCTCATTAACACTTACAAATACCTTAAGGGTGAGTGTCAAGAGCATGGAGTGAGTCTTTTGTGAGTAGCACCCAGTCAAGGGGTAAGGGGTAACAGGCACAAGCTGGAACACAGGAAGTTCCACTTAAACATGAGGAAAAACTTCTTAACCTGGGAAATAACCAGTCTGAGATTCCCTTCTCCTGCTCTGAGCTGTCTTACCTTGTTCACATTCCTCTGTTCTAGATATGGAGGGGGGAATCATGGCAGATAAACTGCTCCCCATGTCCTCTGTCCTCCTGGCCCTGGCCTTATGAAGCCAAAGGAGGTGAATGTGCTGTCCAGCAGTGCTGGGAATTGCCTTGCTCTGTGCTGATGGGATGTTGGCAGGGACTTGGAGGGAGCCACGGACTTGTCTTTAGACTGCTCCTTAGAAATACTTATGGCCATATTACCTCACATAGGCAATATCTTCAGGGAATGAATTCAACATGCTACATGAGGCAGAGTCTTCTCTGCACAGTCTCAGAATGGTAGGAGTTGGAAGGGACCTGTAGAGATCATCCAGCCCAACCCCCTTCTAAAGCAGGTTCCCCTTGATCAGGTCACACAAGAACGTGTCCAGGTGGGTTTGGAAACCTCCAGAGAAGGAGATTCCGCACTCTCCATGGGCAGCCTGTGCCAGGGCTCTGTCACCCTACAATTGACCCACCAACATGTCCCGTAAGAAGTGAATGGAAGCAATTAGATGAGAGATTTACTACAAAATATGCTTGAGTGTGTATCAGTCAGGTGCGGTCGGTGTGCCAGGTCACCTTTAGGGTAGGCAGATTTCACACAGATGTTCTGAGTGGCATTTTTGATGAGAGTGTGGCAGTTTCCAGAAGCTGGAGTGCCACTATTGGCGTGCAGACAGGCTTGTCAGGTCAAGATGTACCCAAAACTGATCGTGTTGTTCACTGTGGTGTGTTCACTGTGGTGCAAATCTATGGGTGCTTCTTGCTTATTTTGAGCTTCCTCCCTGTGCCCTTGTTGTGGGACCAATGGTCCATGTGGCTTGAAGTCAGCGGCCATCAGGCTGTGCCCCAGTCTGAACTCTCATGCCTTTTAAAGCCAGCCAGCGTGGTGAGAGCTATCAAGAACCAGACTAGCACAAAGAGAGAAGTGCACATATAATGGGGATACTTATCTGAGTTCCCCAGCATTTCCCATTGCATTTCATGTCTTGGGGCAGATTCAGTTGAAAGGCAATCAATGGAGCTAACAGCTCAGCATTGTTCTGCTCACCTTCTGATTTACTTCTTTTCATCCTTGCTGGGTTTCATCTCCTCCCAGGTTCGCGCATCCCCCAGCACTGAGGTTGCTTTCTTTTTGTTGCACCTAAGGCTGTATATAATCAAACTATCTCCGCTTCTGCCCTGAATCTTCTAGGGTCAAGATGGGAACCACTCTTCCGCAAGAGACCCAAACAAATGAGCAAAACTATCCTGGTCGGTCAGAACAGGGTGGAAGTTGTCCAAGAAAACTTGCACTGATCAGTTCCAGTCACCTCCTGTGTTTAAAGTGACTCAGTACCTCCATTTTTAGGATGTTGCTGGGGAACTGAATTCTCTTATGATTTCTCTTATATCAGCCATCCCTACCGACAGTGTTTCTGAGATTCTTTTCCCATATCTGCTTAGATGAGGAACTGTTGGAAACCGTGCTAAATAGAATAGTGGGTGCTGGGACACAACCAATCATTAAAGAGCCTCAAATGTACTGACCGACCCCCCCCCCCTCCCCCCCGCCCCATGCCTTTCTCCAAACAATAAGTTATCAAATCCAGATGGTTAAATCCGAGAGTTTGGAAGGAGCTTAAGTGATTGAGCTGCTAACAAAAATATGCAATCTCTCATGAAAAAAAAAAAAAGCTACTGATTTGGGAAATTGGAGGAGACCAAATGTTGTACCTATATTTAAAAAAGGGCTCCAGTGATGATCTGGGGAATTAAAGATCAGTAAGCTTTGCATCTGTATCTGGTAAACCGGTGGGAGCGATAATTAAAAAGCAATGCTTGAAGACATCTGGAAGATTGTGATCTGATAAGGCCTAAACCAGCACGGGTTCAGCAGAAGAAAACTGCATCTTGCTGGTCTCCCACGACTCTTTGAATGTGTCAATAAAACAGTGGATAAAGGAGAAGCAACTGATACAGTGTATTTAGACTTCCAAAAGGCTTTTGAAAGATCCTGCGTAAGAGCTACTAAAAAAGCCAAGTAGTCAGTGAGAGACAAAATATTGACATAGATAAAAAACTGAGTAGGAGCCTGGAAGAATGAGGGGATTAAACAGTCATGTTTCACCATAGTAAAAGGTTAACGTGGCCTCCAGGTTCTCTTTTAAATCCCGTGTGATTTACTGCGTTGTTTAATGACTTGGAAAGGTGGGAGGAGAGACACGCTATATGAAAATTTAAAGATGAGACAAAGTTATTAAATTGATTGTGGACAGAAAGGCTGTGAGAAAGGCTGGGGAAAGAGAGCAAAGCAGAAGGAAGGTACTTCCTTGTGGTCAATGAAACTCAGTGTTGTTATGTTCAAAGTAACGTATGTTGCGGGGCAGCCTCGCAGCTCCTTAGACACCCCTAAAGATCCTGAACGAAGGGTATCAGCCAAATGAAAGCGTGGGTGGATGTCAGGGAGCTCTTTGCAGAGCTCTGCCCCTGCGTTGTGCTGCCCTTGAGCAGGCAAGATGGCTGTTTGGCTGCAGAGGCAATGGGTAGACAGTGCCCTGGAAAGAGCTGTGAGGCTCTGCGGTGCCACCTCATTTGGAATTGCAGACCAAACTCGGGTCAGCCTGTTTCCAAAGGGATGCTGGAGAACTGAAAGGGCTCTGAGGTGAGGCAGAAAGCCTGTGAACACCCTCAGATGAAGAGATGGAGGACACAGGAGTTGTTGGTGGCAGGCAGTGGACTGGCAGTGGATACTGGAAGGAATAAAACCATGAGACTGATGAATACATCTGTCCTTCCTTTCCTCATCACACAGGAGTGAAGGGAACGCATGGTGAAATTAAAATGCATGGGTCTCAGGTTCACAATGTTGGACTGCAGAGCTCTAAGTCATGAGATTTTGTCAAGACCAAGAATATAGAAAGATTCTTAGTGGGCTTGTGCACTTTTGTGAAGAACGGTTATACACAAATGAGCTTGAACTAAGGACAAGCCCAACTTTGGAGCCTGAAGAGTCAGAGCCCATATTAAGCAGCGACACATAGTGACAAATCAGAAAATGAAGATAGGGGCATGTTGTCCCTCTGCTTTGAGGGTTTTTTTCCACCTTTTCCCCAACAAAACCTGATGATGTCTTTCATGAGAGTCAGTGTGGGCATCTCTCTGGTCTGGAATCGTTGTTACCCAGCGTGGATCTTAATACCACCTGCTGGGGCATAAGCAGTGAAATTCTGCTCATATCCCAACTCTCCCTAGTATCACGTGTCTTCAGGAGCATCTTCAAGCTCAGGTAGAATGGGTCTGATTCTCTCCTAATATAAACTGGCATAGTCATGTTGAACTCAACAGTGAGAAGCAGGGTTTTCAGCCTCTGAGTTTGAACCCGGATCCAGTGAAAATCAACCAACACACACATATCCAAAGAGAAAAAAGCAGAACCAGCTAAACCCTTGAAATTGCCTGATAATCAGAAACCTAACCTGGAAAGTTCCCAGACATTCCTGGGAGAGATTGCCTATGCTTCCAACTCCTGCCTGTGCTGTGGATGCAGGAATCAGCAGCAGAACAACAGAGTATTGCAGCCTTTCTATTTGCCAGGCCAAACTGGAGCTCAGAATTCAAAATCTGCTGGGACTGAGGTGAGAAGAGAAATCCCCGAGCCTATAAAACTCTGAGACCGTATCTTATTATGTCCTTTCTTCAGCCTAAGGAGCTGAGTCTATAAGCACCTCCTCCCTGTCCTACAGGGTTCCCTACCCAGGGGCACGGTCCCAGTTCCTGGATGAGGTTTTTTTTTTTGACTGAATCCATGATATAGGGTGCTGAAGTCATTAACACCTTGGCTAACTGAGTCTGTTCACAGAGTTTGATTTCTAGCTGTTTGTGTGTAGTGCACACAAGCCTCAGACTCCTTGTGAGGGTGTCTCCTTCCTGGGCAGCCCACGAGGTGTGAGTGGCGTGACTCCTTGCGCGGGGAAATGTTTTTAAGCTGGGAAAACAAACACTGGGGATCATCTCCACATGCGACTCTTTGCTGGATCTCCGAGCTCTCTTGTACTCTTAGAGATATGATTTGCTTTGGTGGATATCTTGGAGCTACACCCACTGCAGCTGATGTGGATAGAGTGGGAGCAGCCAGGCTCACGTCCCACTGTCTAGAGAGGGAGACCTGGGGTCGATATCATACCTTTCCGTAGGGTTGAAAGCCCCTGTATGGCCAGAGGGAATGGGCAGTGTTTCAAAGCTGCCATCACCACAGCCCCTGGTGAACCTCTGGGGTGGAAGCGACGTCTCCAGCACCTCTCCTGGAATGCAGGAGCTGGGGACTGCGGGGGCTGAGAGACGCTGACGTCACCCCTTGCTGTGTGCCAGCAACCCCAAGGCTTCAGAGACGGCTTGATCACCACTACTTTATTATAGCACCTAAAAAGACCTCTGGGATCGGAAGATGATTGCATCTCTCTGCTCTATTACAGCAAACAATGAACCTCGGGGACCAAAGGATAAATGCACCATCTCTGGAGTATTATAGCATTTAGAAAACTCTCTCACTGACTCATAGCCATCTTCCCCTCCTCCACCACCACCACCTTCAACTCATCTCCGCATCCAGCCACCTTCTCTGCTGAGGTGTGGCTGGATAAGCCCTCTGCTTTTACATCACCTGGCTGCTTGCAGCGCTGAGATGAGACTCTATTACCTTCTCTTTTGTGCTAGCAGGGAACTTTGATGGTGTGATGTGTTTACCAGCCCTTTGCCCTACAAGTGCAGCCAGGCACCACTGCAATAGACCGTTTCCAGTCCAAACACAGCATCTGTGAACCTCTGGTACTGCTCTGCTGTGGCAGACAATCTGCTCTTGCCTGTTACACCATGGGGGCTCTTCTCACACTGTTATGGATGTTTCAGGAGACAGCTCAGCACCTGGGAATGGTCGTATCAGCAACTGGAGCTGACAGGAAGTGGGATGCTTTGAATGGTCAGCAATCCTGGCATTTAGAAAGTGCAAATTAATTTCTCAGACACCCTAGAGAGGTGGAGTTCTGTCACGTTACGAACCTGACTTGTAGATTCTGGGGAAAATCCTAAAAGCTTTTGGTAATAGAGGTTTTAGTGAGTTTAATGCCAGCGGAATTAAAAGTCTCTAGGCGCTCGTTGTGAATGGATTTACATCGGGGAGATTAGAAAAGGGAAAACATTATTGGTGTCCAGGAAACTCAGGGGAGCAGCTGTCATCTGGTTTAGATGGAAAGTTCCCCAGTGAGCAGGGGCTCTGACAGCCAAGCAAGGTCGGCTCGCACGGCTGTGGGCTGGGGACACGTCCCAGGGCCCACTGCCAGCCATGTCACACCTGAACAAATGCAGTAATGGTCTCTCCGTTTCGGCTGCCACGCTCTTACACAAAGACACACGTGCCTCACTCAAGCGCTTCTGGCCTTTCCGACAGTGTTCGTTATCATTCAGTCCCACTGAGGAGGGAGGAGGAGGAAGACCTGCCCTCCTTCCTGCCTACAGAGACACACCGCACTGGAAGGGCTGCAAAGCAGTCTCTTTCCTTCATGGATGTGCCTTGTGCTCTCCCTACTCTTCCCACCAGCAGTGCAGCTGGCACCTAGCTATGAAGTGTAATTGTAGGTGCAGTGAAAAGGGAGACCTTATGGAAGATCCTTATGGAAAGATTTGGTGAGGTGTAGTAAATTCATAGCAAATTTTGTCCAACTCACAAAATCCTCCAGCTTCAGCCTGTCTGGGGGAGCAACCTGGGGAGGCAGCACTGTACATTGCCCAGGTTCTGCTCCTCTGTTTTCCAAGGCCTCCGTGTATGCTGCTGCTGGAGAAAGCATCTTGGGGTCAGATGGTCCTCGCCTGTGCTTTTAGATAATAAAGGCATGGTCTTGGAAGATTGGGCCTTTCTTGGACTTCCCTTCTGGGCTGGGTTACTGAGGCTGTGCTCTCTGCCGAGGGATCCTAGAGGCAATAGAAGATACCAAGAGTCTATACAGAGGGTGAAAAGAGTTTTGGCCTTAAGTACATAAGCTGGTTATGCTCCTCTCGGGAAGGCTTTGAGAGACAATTTTTTCAGCTGTCCCTCTTGTTATTTCTTTCCAAAGTCCTCATCACTTGGTGCATCTTGTTGAGAGCAGAGATCAAGGTTAATTCACCCTGGCTTTCTCCTTAAGTGGGACTTTATCAAGCTGAGGACTCAATTCAAATCCTGCTTCAAAGATCTTTATCTCCTCTGCAGCCTGGGAGAGCTGGCTGGGATCAGGCTTTGTTAAAGCAGGGAACTCCTTGCCCCAGGAAAGATGGTCAGGAGGGAGAGCAAGGTGCCTTGCCAGGGCGGGGAGGTAATAACCTGACTTTACCACCTAAGTGCTCACAAGTACCACTTCTCCCAGCACAAGAGTTCACCCTTGCTTTGTAGGGATAACGCCCAGTCCACAGCATATGGCAGAGAGCTGGGGTTCATGCTGTCTCTTTTCTTCTTGTTGGCTCTGGGAGGCTAGGTGGGAGTGAAAGGCCACTGGAGGGTCTCACAGTGCCCTCAAAACAAGTGGTATTGAGTACTGGGAGCAGGATGTCTGATGTGTCTGATGGCCTTCTCAGTAAACGGCTAGGTGCCATCAAGGGTCCACACAGGAGGAAGGGGAGATGGGAGAGAGAAGGGAGAATGAGCAGTCTCAGTGGCTCCGGGGGGGGGGGGGGGGGGGGGGCTTGTTGTGCTGGCAGGAGGTGGTGGATGTTCGAGGTGTCAGGGAGGGATGGCAAGGAGGGGGGATGCTTTGCTGTCAGGCTGGCACTGCACAAAGTGGGAGGGAGTGAGCGGGCACTGTGGAGGACAGCCCTTCTCCATGGGCTTCTGTGCATCACCTGGGACATGCAGCTGGGGTAGAAGAGGGGCTTTTTAGAGCAAAGCGCAGGATTTAGAAGGGGGAATATTAAGATGGTGATTGGGGGCATAGCAATGTGTGGTGAGTGAAGTCTGGACAGGAACTGGAGCTACCCCTGGAAGCGTAGGCTTAATCTGTGGTGGGAAAGGGAGTAACCTTCTTGCCATGACTGCTTATCTCAGGAAGGCGTGTGACCTGGTGCTGCCGGGGATATACTTGTCCTGCAAATGTGTTGCAAACGTCTGAGCTGCTGGACATGCAGTGGCTGCGTTTGGCTGGATACACAGTGAGACTGGGGCACACTTCTGCATGGATTGCATCAGCACCAGCAAAGCCTGTGCCTCTCAGCAAAGGGAGCCACGCCACAAACAGCTTTGCCACTGGAAAAACTTTTCTGTCCTTCCTGCATCCTGAGCAGAAGAGCTTCTATCCCATCATTTTTTTTTCTCGAGGCTCCTCTTGTTCTGTTGGTCTATCCACAAGAGCACATTGGTGCAGGTGCCTCCCCGCTCACCAGACAGCCGTGCTGGCTGTTGTAATAAACTTGCTTGGGCAGGATATGTTCACTCTCTGTAAACAGTAGTCATTGTCTATTCCTAGGCAGAACTGAGCTTCTGGAGGACATCTAGCACAACTAACTCATCATGACAACCAGCAGCAACTTCAGGCTGCTTTCACAGAGCTGTTTGTGGAATCACCTCAGCCCTTTAGCACAAGATGTTCACTTGCAGGAAGAGGGAGGCTTCTGTTTTCTGTGTGTGGTGTGTCCCTGGCAAGTGCTGGGCTATGGCTAACATTCATTGTTGACAGGGCAGCTGTCAGAGCTGTAGCAGGAGCAATGGGTAAGGCAACTTGTGCTGCTGTGAGCTTTCTTGGCAGGCGTGAGGTGGGAGAAAGGGGTTCTTTGGCTCACACGGTCTTTGCAGCTGTAAGGATGCTATAAAGTTGTCAGCTGCAAAGGACCGTGGTCGTCAGTCCTTGACTCAGATTGAGGGGCAGGTTCATGAACACACGATGAGGCACACTCACCGATTTCCTGGAGACAGGAAAAGTTGTTTGAGGGCAGCCCCTTGGCTTTTCAGGACCCGTCAGTTGCTTTCTGATGCAGTCCTGTTGGGACTGACTAGCAGAGATTTGAAGCCCTCTCATTTGCGTGATTAGCGGCGTTTATGCTCTCTGCTTTTTCAGGGACTGCCCTGTGCCTGAGTCTGTATCCACGCCACAGAGCACTAGTCTGGAGAGGGTGGAGGCCAAGTGAACCTTTGATTTATTGGAAGGTTACAACATTGCCTACAAATCCTCGTGCATGTCAGCATGGTTTATATTATCTGCACCACGGTGGCATGTTACATTCTCACAACACATGGGAAGGTGAGAAGGGGCAGACTTTTCATGCCTCTGGGCATTGCTATTTTTTACATCATCCTGGTGGCGTTGCGGGGTGACATGTATGAGGAAACCTGACATCGAGCTGGAGGACCCATGAGGCTGTGTCATGATGTAGCCCACAAAGTGAGCTGCTTGCTCCTGCTTTGATGTGATCATACGACAGTTTGATGCTTTATTCAAAGCACTGGTTACAACTTGCTTACTCTTCTCTTCCAAGCACTTCGAGGCCAACAAATGTATTAATAAATTAGAGGGATTAAAATAAACAGTGCTTTGAAAATCATTAGGCATCCCAAATGCCTGGAAACAAACAGCAGTTGATGTAAGAATACAAAATGCAAATAGGCTAAGAACTGGGCCATAAAATATTGTAGCCTAGCCCTCAGGCAGCTCTGGAAAAGAAAAATGTGTTTATTCCCTTACCTCTTTGGTCTGGGACAGATGATGCAGTACCTGGGTACCGTGAGTGAGGAATGGTTCCTGCCCCAGCTCCTGCAGTGGCACAGAGCCTTCCCCACCAGTGGCTTTACTGGCTGCAGAACAGGGATGTGGGGAGATGAAGCCATAAGCACCAGCCATGGGGCTGGAGCTAAGGCAAGATCTGAAGGCTGCAGACTGGAGACCATCTGGGTGAGCAGCTGTCCTAGGCAGCTCCTTCTGCTGCTCTTGGTCCTGACCCTCACCCTCCAGGCACTGCATACCCAATTTTCTCCTCCTCTCAGCTCATTGCCTTTCTCACTCCAAGTCTAGCTTCTCCTTCCCTCTCTGAAGATCCAGGGACTGGCACAGCTAATTCACACAGTGTCCATTTCACTTTCCCTCGACTGTGCCAAAACTGGTCCCCCAGCGCTAGTGAGCACATCAGCAGAAATTCTGACTGCTGCCAGAACAATGAGACTACTCAATGACTCTCTTTCTACATCCTGGCTGGGGTGATGCATTTATTGTTGCAAACCGCCTTGTTTTGTCAATCTGTGCCAGCTCCAGGGACACTGGAACAGCACTGTCCCAGTGAGGGAACAGTCCCCAGGGACGTCACAAGGAGTACAAGCAGTGAGTGAGAGTGTGGCTGATGACCTGATTGCTCTGATGTTTTGGCTGGTGCTTACAGGGGTTATTACTTGAAGCAGGAAATGTTTGAGAAATGCATCAGAGCAACACACACATTTTTAATGTGTTTAAAATCTGGTGGGGTCCTGCTTAAGAAGTGAAAGTAATGAGGGCAATCAGTCTCAGCTCTGTGGCTCTAGGATGATTTTAGGCCAGAGAAGTTCTTAAGGATTCACAGCTGGCTGATGCTCCCAGCCCAGCAGGAAACGGGGAGATCCATTTTGCCAGGCTGTTGTTGGAGGTGCTGTGCTGGTGAGGGATATCTCCACCGCCTGTGGACTGAGCAGCCTGTCTGTATTTGGAGAAGACCATGTATTCCTGAGGAGAAGGAGGAGGAGGGGGTTCAGCTGTGAGAAGTCTGCTTGATTCAAGAATTGCCCAAACCATCTTGAGTTTCTCTTGCGTGACAGACTTCTCAAGCATCGTTGGCCAGGGAGAAAGCAATCAGACAATAAGAGAAAGCTGGCCTAGGAAAAGGCAGAGCCTGTCTGATAATTGAATACCTCTCCCTGCCTGGCCAGCATGCTGTGAGTGGAAGGCATTGTGAGGCCAAGTGCCTGCCACTGCCAAGGGACTTTTCCCCTCCACACAGCCACTGGGATTTCTAATCCAGGCTGGGTAGGACAATGCTGTCATGTTAGTAATGGTATAACTCTCTTAGCAGTCTACGAGTGTGACAGAGTCACAAAGAGAACAGTGTAGGCTGAATATGCACTCATGCTTGCTAAGCCTGTAATCCCAGCTTCGATTTTCTTTCTCTCTCTTTCAATTTTCTTTTTTTTTTCTTTTTAATAATCAGTTCAAACTTAGTAATAGTGATTCACTAGTTGCCTGTTTATCCTTGGCACGGTGCAATTTGGATTGCACAAGGAAGAAGGATGGGGGGGAGAAGGAAGAACTAGGAGAGGGGAGGGCTGGAAGGTGTCCCTGTTTCCCCTCTCCATGGAAACTGAGGCTAGTATCTTTCTGTGAACCTGAAAGCCTTGGCTATTGTTTCCCAAAGTGATCAGAAGAGGTTGGTCACCAACTCTGTTCTTCCAACTCATTTAGATCTTTTGTGGCTTTCTCAGTAAAGGTTCAGCTGATGGGAAGTGCTTGGTAGTCTGTGGGATGGAAGGAGGCAGGGTGCATGAGTGCCCTGGGCTTGTCTGGTCTGGGCTGTGGTTGTTACACTTGTGTGAGACAACAGTCAGCCATGGACCTAAGCGCTTACAAGGCTGTGTCGTGCAGTTCCATCTGGGACTGTGTCTGCATCTCCTTGAGACTGAACTCTTTTCTCTGCAGATCCTAGCAGACTCCAGATGTTCCTTAACCCGGCAGCTGCCAGACCTGCTGTGGGACTGATTGCAGCACCATGATGTGTGTCTGCATCCCAAACCCTTTTGACTCTCTCTGCTTAGTAATCTGACCACTTCTTTTCAGAAATCACTTGGGCTAGGCAGTGAGATTCTTGGTTGGGCAGCAGCAAGAAGGCAGTCAGGGAATCACTGGCTATGCATGTGAAGATTTTTGCCCAAGACCTGACGTTAAGACCTGATGTTAAGAGCTGCTCTCCTTGCCCTGGGCAGTCACTGGCCTGAGTCACACCTCAGCCAGCCTCTCCTCAGGTGATCCTCCCAGAGAGAACTTCCTTCCGATTTTGCCTCTTGCAGTAGGCACAGCCCTGCTGAACTGCTCTGGGCTGCAGGTGGCCTGGCTTTTGGCTGGGTGACACTGAACATGGAGACACGGAGCAGCTCATCTGGAATCAGCACTGAAGTGTGGGCTGATACTGAACAGGAGAGTGCAGAAAGGTCAGAAAAACTAAATATGTGGACAATTGTGGAGAATCATTAGAGGGCTACTGAAAGGTTAGTTCTACCAACCTTCCCCTTCACCTTGGTTAAATATTGTGTATGACTGGCTCACTGTGGTAGGACTGGTCCTGACTCCCAAACAGCTCCCAGACTCCCATGTGTGGTGCTGAGACAGCCTGGCACAGAGAAGGCAGCTGCCTCTGAAGTTAAGGGGAGCTGTGGGGCGCTCTGGCAGCTTGTGGGGCGGTGAGTGATGGCAGGGAGCATGCTGTCGTGCAGGATCAGTGAAGCACCGCTCATCTCTCAAGCTGTCTGCTTCTCTCGCTCTTTGTGAGTCTCTTCTCACTTCTCCTTCTTCTCATGTGCTCATATCACCTCTCTTTTCTTTCCCTCGCTCTCTCTCTGTGCTTGCTGCATGGCCCAGTGAATATAATCCACAGATAACCCCCTATTCTCTTCCGCACCATCTTTCTCACTCATCTTTTCTTCCTGTCTCTCACTAACGCTCTGTTACTCTCTCTGCCAATTTATTCTTCTCTTTCCTCCCACACTCTGTCCCCGTTTAATCAATCTCAGCAGAGGCCTGTTTTCCACCAGAGCTGCTGTTTCATGCTTACTCCCATGGAGGTGTGCAGTTAAGGTAGGAGACCTGAGCTGAGATTCTGTTTGGTGGCCATGGCTGAGTCAAGGCACTCATTCTGTGGCTTAGTTCCTTCCTCGTTGGCCTGGGAATGCTACAGCTAGGAGAGAATCTACAGTGCTTGGAGGTTGTAGGGCCAAGGTCTGTGAAGCTCCTGGTTAGAGCTCTTTTGGTGCCTGTGCAGTGCTTGTTTGTCTTTGGTGCCCAGCTAAACCCAGAGCCTTGTGCCCAGACAGACACATTTGAGGCACAATCTGAGCTGATTGTCCTATTCACAAAGTTTACCCTGTCTGATCTTTCATGAGGAATAACCCTATGGGTTGCAGTTGCCAAGACTCAGCCACGGAGTTTTGATGTGTGGTGATCCAGAGCTTTATTCCCTGCAAATTCCTGGAGGCTAAGAGCATCTTCTCTTCCTATAGGCACTGCTTTTGCAATCACACTGAGTCCCTGACACTCTCCTTCCAGCTCTTTCTTTTCTCTTTTTCTGCCATCCACTGCTTATCCACTTTTGCTTCTTTCTCAGCACAGTGTCCCTCCACTTTCAGTGGGATCTTTCCTCTCCCCACGGCAGCACATGCTCTGTAGCAGAGCCTGCCTTGCCTGCTAGCTCTGGAGGGCTTGCCCAGAGCTGCCAGATGCTTGCACCTTCTCAGCTCTCATGGGTAGGAGTTGCTATGGGAGACAAGGAGAAAGAAAAAAGTGCCTTCCCCAGCAGCACTAGGAGCCAGAAGTCTTCCATTGAGTGGAGAACACCCCCCTCTTGTGCTCCTTCCTCCCCTCAGCCCCCCTTTTGAAAGCACTCTGCAGAAAGCCGCCTTTGAAGCCCCTTAATTAGTGTCCCGCGTGTCCTGAACGGAGCCCTTCATTACCACCAGCAAGAGGCACAAATTGGCATGTGTTTCAGGTTTGGGCTCAGAGCCAGAATTTTGTTCCAGTCCCCTCCCTCCAAACCTCTCCAGCTTCCCCCCTCTCCTTGGCACACATGCGTACACACACACACACACACGCGCGCGCACACACACACACACACACTCACTCTGTCCCTAAAAAAACATATGCACAAGGGATCCTGCCAAAAATGAGACATCCCCTTTGCATCATCTCAAATTTGAGGGGAAAAAAAGACCCAAATGGCAAAGGTCGCTCTGGTCCCTGCCTCTCCCGGACTTGCTCTTGGCTGTGCTGACCCTTCAGCATATGCAAATACAGGTTGGGGGTCATTATCAGCCCCAGAGTATCTCTCACATCCTGTGGATGTTCTCAGAGGGTGCTAATTAGTGAGAGAAAGGCTGATTAGGTTAGAAATTAAGTGTTTATTTTCTCATCTTTGGTTTTTTTTTGGTGTGGATGTGTGTAAAAATAGTGGAGCCAGATGGATTCTCAGGAATGATGGGAAGAAAGGCAGCCAGGAGTCAAAGGAGGGGAGCTGGTACCCCATCTCACCTCTCCTGCATGCACAGGGCCTTGGGCAGCCAGGCTGTCTGCAAACTCACAGCATTCCTGTAGCACACACGCAGCCACCACACATGCCCCGTGGCTCTCTTCCTCATTGGAATTGAGCTGGACTTCTCCTCTATGCACAATGTTCTGTAGAAGCTTTTCATGCCTGCAGAACCTCTCATCTTCATCACTTTAACTTTTCCAGCTCAACACTAACCCCTTTCTTTCCCTCAATGTCCTTCAAGTCACAGCCGACAGGTTAAGGGCGTCATCCCTCTTTCAGTGCCACTCTTTCAGTCTTGGCAGTGTCTCAGACCCCATGTGCACTGTCTCCATAGACACATCCCACCTTACAGGGCATTGCCCTGCCAGACTGAGGAAATTCAGTCTACCTCTGCCATGAACTTTACTTCTCCGTTGCCGAAGTTGCAGCACACGGCTCTCAAAGCTGATTAGGATTCTCATTTCCAGGAACACCAAGGCCTCTATGCCTCAGCAAACCCTGCTCCTGCCCTGACATCAGGCCATTTTCCCCCGTGCCCTTGCTAGCCTCAGCCTGTTACAGGCTGTGGGATATGGAAGAACATCTCATGATGTGACTAACTAGCAACTTTGCCTTTCTATAAGGCTGTTCTGTGCTTCCAGCTCTCTGGGGAGCAGCTTTGAGGCTGTGAGTGGCAGTTGAAAAATCATCCCTTTCCTTCCACTTGACCCAAAGGAGATATCTGAGGCCAGTACTCTGGATGTATTGGACACTGAGCCTTTCTCCAAACGCCACAATTTAGTTTGAGAATACTCAGGTCCCAGCAGGCTGGAGGAGAGAGAGGGAAAGAGGCTGTACTTAACTCTGCTCTCCAGCGTGCTTTCTGGGGTGGAAATTGTGCTGGCAGACTGATAAGATGGTGGTATCACAGCTGGACGCTGGCATCTGCAACACGCCAATTTACGTGACCTGAGGTCTCAATCTGATGTAGGGAACGGAGGCCATCTCTCCCAACTGGGGATATGATGGCTGAGTCAGGGCTGAGTTTGTTTTGTTGATCACCTTGGGGTTTAAGAACTAGTCAGTATGATGTGCTGGAGGAGTATTTGCAAGGCAGGTATATTTGCTCAGCAGCCAAGTGGGGGGTTTGTGATTGCTTAGCATCACGGCCAGCTGAGATGAGCAGATCCCACAACGGAGGAGGCCCCTTTGCTGAGACAAACTGGGCCCAAGACTCTCAGTTGCACTCTAGAGCCCTACTGAGAAGTTTCTGGTGCACAGGGGCTTTATATCTGTGAAACAAGAAGTCCAGCTTCTTGGAACAGCAGGAGAGTAGCTAGGCAACCCCCAGCCCTAGAGGTGTATGTGTGGTGGGAAGAGAGGACACTTGTATATGGTGGGGTTGCTCAGGCTCTGTGCTGGGAAGATGACTGCAGGCATGACTGTTTTGCTGTTGCATGAGAGGAGGGTTTATTTGGCTGGGTACGATTCCAGCCCCACTCCCTTTTCGTCTCAACGGCACCTTTTTGCCATGTGGCTCTTGCAAACAGCCGAACAAACAAACAAACACACACATGGGAACCCAAACTCCCTATTACCACCACACTGCAGATGCAGCCTGGTTTGGCCTGTATTTCTCCCGTTGCCACAGCAACGGTAAGCCAGGGAGTAAATCAGAATATCCTCTCTGGTACTCAACACCCCCATATGACAAAATAATAGTGACAGTGTGGAAAGCCTGCTCTGTCTGCCCTACCTCTCTTTCCCAACTCCAGTTCGGCAGAGACCCTCCAGAGACCTGTCATGTGTCTGTCAGAGCCCCGAGGAGATCACAAGCCTCCTCCATAGGAGGCGAGGGAAGATCAGCTTTGCTGTGCCCGGCAATCACCCTTATTCCCTGCTCCGGTTGCTGTCTCTCCCCTGGCAGGTGTTTCGGTCTGAATCAATGTTCAGTGTTCGTGGTCTCAGCTCAGCTGGCTTTTAACAAGATGAGTCCCGTCAGTTCCACTAGAGACCAAACAGCATCCAAACCAGGCTTAGCAACTTGCTTCTTGCTTCAGCAAACTCTGCTTACAGCTGGGAGATACAGAGCCTTTAGAGAGGAGCAAAGCAATCAAAGCACATTTAGGACCAAGACTCCTGTCCAGCTGAGCTCAGAAATATGCTCTCTGGGACAGCTGCCAAAAGGGCTCCACCAGCTACGCTTTGTGTTGGCCTTGGGCACTTCCAAAGTCAGCGATGTGCTTAGGAGAGAGATCTGTCTTCCCAGAGAGGAGAGTCCTTAGGAGGAGAAGGAGGGATGACTGTCTCTGGAGAAGGTGTGGGGCAGACCTGGGGAAGGAGGGGAGAGGCTAGACTTGCATTTTCTACGGCAGCTCTTTCTATGTACACTCTAGTTTGGAGATTTCTAGGTGCTACTAAAGCTCTGGAGGACAACCTACGTGCCCTTTTTTAGCCAGCAGGAGATGATAGTAGCATATCCATCACTTGTGCTTCCCCCAGCTCTGGCCACCCGTATCTTCATTAGGAATCTCACTGTGTCCTTTGGCTGGATTTCCCCTGAGCATCCGATTTTAAGCCTCCCCAGTGATTGCCAGTGTGTAAATACAGTGTGCTTCAGCATGGCAATGTGATTGCCCCGAGTGGATTCGGGCTGTTAACTCTTCAGCAGCTGAAGATCCTCCCTACTGTCTCCCTGTCAGGAGACCTGCCTTGCTGTTGATGGGAGCCCAGCCTGGCTCTAGGCACACTTACAGATGGGTGCGGGTGGCTGGAACCACAGGCCTCCTCCTGTTCCTGTTGGAGAGGAGAGGAAGAGACAGGAGCGGCCCCAAGAAAAGGCAAAAAGGGCCATTTGATGATTAAATGCCGGAGCACAGCAGCAGTGTAAAAATATACATATATCACAAGCCTTAATTAACACAGGCGAAGGGAAAAGGAGGAAAAAAAGCCACTTTTTAAAGGTTTCACAGAGACTATAAACTGGCAGCAGAGAAAAAAAAATGTAATACATGCAAATTAATGGCATAAATTTAGGGTTACTTAACTTCACAAATGTTAACAAGCTCATAAAAAAAAAAAAAAGTTATTCTTTCACAGTTTCCTGACGCTGTTTGTTTAATTCTCCCTCTCTCTTTTTTTTTCTCTCTGCTGAGAAGATTATGTTTTCAGTATATTCCTCCTAAATTAATTCTGTCTCTCTCTCTTCCTTCTCCCTCCCTCCTTTGTCTCTGTCTCTTTCTCTGTGCCTGCCTCTGTCTGTTTGCCTTCCTTTCCTGCCTATCTATCATATTCTTAATGTCCCCATCATTAAGAGTATCTAGTCTCAGATACAATTCTCTCCCTTTATCCTTGCCTGGCTCCCCCCTGCTACCACCCTATCCTTCTTCTCCCCAGCTCTTAGCTTTCTCCCTTCTCTTCTCCTGGTACTTTTATTTTCCCTTCTCCTGTAGCAGTCAGTATAACCCCAGCCTGGTAATGCTATACACAACACCACCGATTTTCCAAACATGCGTTTTTCCCTGCCACCGGCAGACAAAGAAGGCGAGGAGCAAATTAAGTGGTCTCGGGGCTGAACTGCTCGTTGATCAACCACGTGAACGGCTGTTTGTTGCTGCAGACTGTGTAGCTGGAGGCAGAGGTAAGAGTGCGTGGGCAGGCTGCATTGGTACGCCACGGTCCCACTTTGAAACAGCTGTCACAGCTCTCCCTTACACCGTCCCCTTTCTTCAAGGCTCTGCCTCCGTACAATGGTGGATAATAGAGGGCACGGTAGCTCCTTGCTGAGCCCAGGAAGTCACGAGCCCCCGAGGTCACCATGTCTCTGCTTCCTGAGTGTTTCTTGCTTTGCTTACAGACAAAACTAAGTTTAGAAAACTCAGGCAATTGCCGCTTTAGCTCTGCCAAAACTCATTCTGCCAGAAAGAGGACGTGTGCCTTTTGTTCTGCTCCTTTTAAAGCCACCAAGGACACCCCGAGTTGCATTTCTCGTGACGTAGCCCGTCCTGTCCGCGATGCTTACGGCGTTCTGTTCTTAGGCTCTTGTTCTCATTCCTTAAAGGGAGGATGGCTAAAAAAAAAATAATCTCATTTTGACTTATGGACCAGACTGAGTCATAGGAAGACATCATTAAAAAAAAAAAAAGGGGGGGGGGTGGGGTGGATATCATCATTTCTGGCCATGAGCCATCCCTGGAGCTTTCAAAGTAGCCTGTAAATATTACTGCCAGCTCTGTTTCAGTATCAGAGACAGTAGTCGCGGCCAATTGCTTTTCTCCTCAATGGCCCAGTTTGGTATTTCAGAACACTGGAGAGCAGAGGGGGAAGGCAGCGTTCTATTCAACAGAGCAATCTCAGGAAAAGGGAGGCGAAATTGCAAGCTGGAGTCCCCTGGCAGCAGTAAAAAAATAAGGAAATCCAAAAAAGCAAAGGAGAGGGGGGGGGGGGGGGGAAAAGCCAGGAAAAAAAGTGTCTGCATTTCTCAAAAGCAAAGAGAGAGGGATGTTGGTGGGTGGGTAACAAAGAAGCTAGGAAGAGGAAGCACAGAAGGAGGCTCTGTCGTGTTTGGAAGATGTGGGAACCGTCAACACAGATGTTTCAGGAGAATGCCGTTGAGAAGCTGGATGAGGCTCACATAGGTTTAATGCTTGGGCGCACGCTCGGGCGTGTTGCTAAATGGAGACCTGAAGGAGTGAGAAGAGAACAAGAAATAATCATGCAGGGGGAGTCCCCGTGCAGTATCAGTCTCTGTCCAGATTGACATCACAGGCTTTCCCACTGATTTGAATCGTTACTTTTCCTGGATAGGAAATGAGTCAGGGTGACTACAGATCTTAGGGTTTGGCCTATGCAGATTAAGAGGAGTTGTAAGGAATAAATAAAATATGGCACACACAAGGGTGACTAAGGACTGGAAGAGAAGCAAGGAACGGTGTGGGGGAAGGAATAAAGGCTTTGGTGAGGAATGAGGCAGGACTGTCAGATTAATTACTTGTTGAGGCTACTCTTTGAGACCTCTGGAGAGAGATTTAGGGAGAAATGGCATCACTGTATTGTCATGGAGTATTTATATTGCCTGGGTTAGCAGGTAAGTCATTTACGTGCCCCTGTTAGCTGAGCGATACTCCTTTTTTTTTCAGTCCTTTCAGTTTGGAAACAGTCTGGGGCAAAGTCTCATTGAACATACCTGCAGCACCTAGGAAACCAGAGGCCCGGTATCCATTGCAGCCTCCATGTACCCTGTTACTAACACCCTCGAAAGAGGCAGAGCAGCGAATAGGTTGCAAGAAAACCAGATTGAAATCTGGGCTGAGCAAGAACAAAGGAAAGGGTGGGGTGTTTTTAAAATTAAGTTGTCCCCTATTTTTGATTGCCTCATTGCTCGAATTAGCTTTGGCCTACATAATTAAAATGAAGGATGACAAGATACCAGCAGAGACAATTGCGTTGTTGGGTTATTTGCATGGATCATCTGTTTGCTGCACGGCTGCTGTAGCAAATGCAACATCATGAGTAGACATATATAATTGTAGAGAGAGGTGATGAATAAACGTGTTTCAAAGAACAAGAAGAATTCTAAATGTCAGCAAAGGGGTATATGACTCACTCATTGGGAAAATACTATTATTGGATACATAAGTAGGACTGTACAAAGCACTCAGAGGAGGGATGCTACTAGAAAAAAGGAGAACTAATAAGTGAAGGTAACATTTGGATAAGTGACAGTGAATGAATGAGGAGATGCGCTGTAAGTGCCACGAGCCAACACAGGGCCTGGAGTGAAAGCGGAGGGAGAATGCAGGGCAAGGATGGAATGAAAAGAGATCACGGACAACCAGGAGAAGCATTACTGGAGACTGCTGAAATACAATAGAACAGATGAGTGTCTGTTAAAGACTTTGCTTGGTTTTTGGCAGAATAGCGGTGACAAAGTGTTTCTGGTCTACTGCGTCAGGATTAAGGAAATAAATGAGGTGGAACTCCATGGGAGGAGAGGAAATGGCTGTGCTGAGGAGGCCGGAGGAGGCCCAGGACTCAGCTGGAGCTAGTCTCTGCAGAGGTGCGTTAGGCTGTGATGGATGAGTGGTGTGGAGGAATACTGCCCTGTTCTTGAAGAGGAAAAAGCAGTGTTTAATTGTAACAGATGACACTGTGTAATTACCAACATGGCTGGAATGAGCAGAGCATGATCAAGGCATTTTGCATGACTTCGAGTCAGGCATTGAGAGTAATTAATTCGTGCTCCTGGTGCAAAGTTGCAGGTTTCTTGAGTCCAGAACATGTTGAACTTGAAACCTCTCAGTTGCCAATTCCAGGGCACTGTCCCAAGAGACCTGTCCCACATGTCTGGCTGGTTATCCCCACAGCCTGAAACGCTGTGTGCTAGCGTGTCTGCCCAAGCAGAGACCAAGGGGTCCAGCCACTTTGGTGAACAGATCTGTCCTGTTTGCAACAGGGGCCAAGGCTTGTCCAGCTCTGGAGGAGGAGATTTCCAAAGCCTTTAGTTTGGGTCCAGCTGGGAGGAGCACTAGTTCTTGTTTTGGTTTCGAAACCCCAAATTTCCAGCAAGCTGCTTTTTTGGCTGGCCCTGGTTGATTGAGTCGGTAGAGAGACAGATGTAGGTGGATAATAGGGAGAGGGGGTGGTAAGTGGCAGAGCTATTGCCTGAGCAAGAGGGAAGGCTGCCGTGTATAAGTACTGCCAGTCCCCATTCAGTGAGCAAGTGGTGAGTCAGGGGCAGATACTGAGTCAGCAAGAAGGCGGACGGGTAGGTGGGTGGGTAGGGCACCCTGGCTAGCTCGATACAAGCCACTCAGCCACACCATTGCACTGAGCTCCCCATGGGAAAGTTGCAGGCAGTGGTTCCTGCATCCTGGTTTCTCTCCTTCCCCTGCCATTCCCTGAATTGCCTTTCTGAGCCAGTGGGGCTTCAAAGAAGACCTGTGACCATAGCCTCTGGTAGGCACATTTTTTTTCCCAGACATGTTTATGATCCTACTTGCAAGCGCTGCCTGCCTCTCTGTGAGGTGTGGTAGTAAAAGAAGAGGAATCAAAACAGCTGGTGAAGGTAGAGAGAGCCCTTCAGCCTGTCTCACCCCAAAGATATCACTCATGCAGTCAGAGAGCTGGTAGGATGGGTAGGAGGGGGGAGAGAGAAAAGAAAGAAGAGGGGGAAAAAAAAAAGAAATGAGGTAGAAACGAGAGTGAGAGAAAATATTTGAGAGATGAAAAGAAATTACCATACGGCAGGATCCTGTTATTCAACCTAATTTTCAAAGGACTGCAGCTGTCGCACTGAGATAATCTGTTAATTATAACAGTCATTGTGTTTTGGCAAGGGAAGAAAAAAAAACCAGGCTCTAAACAAGGCAAGGTAGTGGGGAAAAGAGAGGGGAGGCATGGCTGTGTCAAAATGCATGTCAGACGCTAGCTTGAAATTTAGGTGGGCGAGCTGGCTGGGAGGAGTGTCCCTCCCTAGCTGGGCTGAGCTGTGCCATTGCCTGGGGGTGGAGGATGGAGAGAAGGTGGAAGCAACCATGTGGAAACCTACTGTTTTGCCCAGTGTGGGGCTACTCCAGTTGCTAAATCCAGGCATGCATTGACTAGAGGAAGAGCTTAGAGGGGCTGAATTGTCCACATTAGCTTGTGCCACCACAGCATTTCACTCTTGGCTCACAGCTTCTCCACGTCCCCCTCCCTCCTCTGCTTCTGCCCCACACCAGATCAGGACTGCATATTTGAACAACCATCTGTAACAGCTTCTGGTGTTAGTTGATCCTCCATTTGTAGGAAACCTGAGCACAGGGGCTCCCCTGTCTTTTGACATCTTGCAGACTAATGACTTGGGGCAATGACATATGACTGTCAGAGACCTGCAGGCTAAGAAGGTGACTCAAGGGCAGCTCTGTTCTCTCCCTGGAATGGTGGATAGACCTCTGGAATTTTCATGCTGGAGTTGTACTGGGATGACTGCTTGCCTTGGAGACAGGTCTCACTGCTGGCAAATCTCTTTCAGACGGCCATCCAGGGCAAGGCTGCTGGATGAAGAGTGTGCGTTGAAACATGCTGGAATGCCAATGTTTGTGCCCTGTGGGAGTTTGCAGGCCTGAAGGTATCCTCCACACGATGACTGTCTGCCAGTGCAGTGTGAAGTGATTGCTTCCCCCAGCTAGCCAAGGACCTGTGTAATTCCTTAGGCTCTAAGTCCCTCCAGCAAGAGACAGTAGTGAGCTGTAATGCGAGAACTAACCCCCCCCATGCCCTTTCCCTGCCCTACATGCCAGATAGTGTGTTTGGGGGCACCCCAAACTGACACCACTGTGTTGCTTGGGATGTATGTAGCATCCAGAAATACTGGAGGGATGCTTGGTTGAATAAGGGCATCTCTCAAATAGCTTGTGGACATGCTACTCACAGCCAACCTGGTGAAAGCCAGGAGCTGCTGTTGTGGGAAATAGGGAAGTGAGGCCAGCACAGGGCAGCAGGGTACAGCAGGTCTTTACAGTGGCATGGCATACAGCCCCAAAATTTCCCCTGGCCTCATACATGCTCTCCCCTCCCCCACACAAACAGAGCCAGTGCTTCCACCCTGCTCCCTACAGCATGCATCCCTCCCATGTAGCCAGAGCCCGCACTCCCCAGCCCATTACCTGCTGCAGCTCACATGCACACTCATGCAGGGGAAGGAGGAGAGGGGGAGGGAAAGAGACTCTTGTCCCTTTCCCGTGTCCCCAGTAGATTGCAGAGAGCAGAGGTCATTCCTGACCCCTATAGCAACTCCTTCCCATGCATAGATGCATGGAGCCAGCTCTCACATCCTGCTTCCTCCCATGATTCACATCAGGGAACATGTACAGGGGTGCTCCCATTCCTGCAGGCCTTCTCCCATACATGGTTGTCTCCCATGATCCACACTCACCCACTCAGCCCACACTCCCATTCCCTTCCCTCCAGCGCCTCACACACAGCCAACACGCCCACCTCCTTCTCCACGGAGACTGTTTCATGCAAACACCTTGGCAGGCAGACACACGTGCACTCACAGCCATCACTTTGCCTGCTTAACCCATGGCAATTCCCACCTCTCCAGGAGCCAACACTCATTCTCTGCTTCACGGAGCAGAGAATGGCCTGCACAGCCACCCCATCACCTGTAGCAACTCCTCTATGTGTACTCGACCCACCACTTCCTCACACCCCTGGAGCCGACACTGCCACTTCTTTCTCTGCAGTGACTGGCAGAGCGAGTCTGGCTGTCGTGCTCCCCATGGCAGGGCCTTACAGTCATACAGGGCCCACGCTCCCTCCCCGTTGCCAACAGGAATGATTTCTAGGCTGTTCCACTGCCTCATGTTTGGCCCCATGGGACGTCACCAAGGGGAGTCAAGGTCACCCTCGCCCTTGGAGGGAAAGCAATGAAGGTGGCTTTATTGCTGCTAGTAATTTTTTTATGGGACCCATAATCTCTTGACAGCCCCTTCTACCTGGAGAAAGCTGTTCCCCAAGCCTGTCCTCATGCACACAATCTTCTGGGCTGCTGCTGAGGGTTGGCTGGGTGGAGCTGGCTTGATGCAAATCCCCCTTAATCTTCAATAATCACATTAATATAAAAGGTAACCGTTTCACTTTGGAAAACAAAGGTGGCTCTCTGGCATGCCAGGGAACCACTGGCGTATGAAAGACCTTTCTGCCAGTGTTTATCACTCTGAAATAAGATTTACGCTTCTAAAGCTTTCTCTTTTCTTTCATGCTTCTGAGCCGCTTCCCTTTTGTCCCATGAGCTTTCCCATTCTCTCTTTCTTGCTGCCTAACAAATTAGGCATCTAATCGCTGTTGGGGAGGCGCGATGGGAGAGCAGGGTTTTCATACACAACATCATGTTTGGTTTTTTTTCATGGTTAGTCTTTAAGCCAGCACAGCAAAGGGTTGGAGTCGATGGCTGTGCATTTGCTTGAGCCTGACTGCACATGTATGGCAGATGGTAGCATCAAGTTAACACCTGAACTCCTCCTGTGCCCCAAAATAGACAAAGGGCAGGACTGCAGAGCAGCATGTCCTTGGGGTGCTCCTACAACCTTTATTTCAGTCCTATGCTTGTCCTCTGTCTCGGTCCCCATCACCGCTGGATGAAATTTGAGTGCTGTGAGCATCCTTGCAGCAGTGTCCTGTGAGAAGCAGATGAGATCCTGTGTGGTTCTGTTGGCTTTCTCATCACAGTGGGATCATAGTGCTTTGAACTTCATCCTATCAGGTACAGGTGATGTCTGGGAGCTACAAGTTTCCTCCCCACTCGTGGCAGGGCCAGCCCTGCTTTCAGAGGGATGATTTCTCTCCTAGCAAGCACTGTGAATTTGTATATGATGAAGTGAGCCTGCCCAGAGCTGAACTATGAGATTTTTCTTGTGGCAGCACTCTGCCCAAAGTCACAGAGCCTCTAACATTGAGTGACCACCCTTCAGCAGGACACGTTGATACCAGGTCAATGTCTGTAAGGGATGAAGGCTTTGTCTGGTTAGTGACATGAAAACCCCTTTTGTTGTGTGACTTTCTAGGGTGGTTCTACAGCTTTTTTTTTTTTTTTCCTCCTTCTTTTTATGTTTCTGCCTAAGCCAGCTTTTCTGTCCTCTAGATTTTTTGAAGCTACAGGTCCAATTTCAAACAAATGTAATATTGGGATGGATCTCAGAGGTGCTGAGCTTATGCGTTTCATGAAAATAGGAGAATAAATCAGAGAAGAGTAAAAGTGAGAGAAACTTTCATACAGTCCTATTAAAGGAAAGGGTACTGTGTGAGCCTAGCCCTTAGGGGACATCAGAGGAGCTGAAGTAGAAGGTATCTCACACACACACGCACATGCACAGAGATGTCTTCCATGTCACAAATCTACAGGTCATCAGGCTTCCTGCTCCCTCTTCTCTGGGTCTCAGACTTCTCAAGGCACTTGGAGCACCTCTGGGCATAGCTACAGATTCTTTGCTGCATGACTTGATGGTAACTCCTTCAAGAAATGGGAGCATCGTGGAAGCAGCAGGGCTGAGAGAGAATGGGCCGTTCTTGTCTAAGTGCCACATCTGGGTTACGAGCTTCTCCCATGGCACTGTCCTTCCACTACAGCCAAGGAAAAAAGCAAGGACCATCTCTGGAGGGTGATTTGAAACAGCTGCAGAGAGCATGCTCAGAGCAGTGTGTATTACAGAAACTACACAGCAGGTGTGGAGAGTCTCCTTGAGTAAGGCACCAACTCCCAGTACTGGGAAAGAGGAAAGATGTCTTTTTTGGAAAGTGGTTAGAGAAATCCCGAGAGGACCTTGAAGCCAAGAGGGGAGGAGGCAGGACCCTTCGGAGAGGGTGTTTGTGCCCTGAGGCCTGCCAGGAGCAGGCAGCGCACTGAGCTGGGAAGAGGGCTGCTGCCCAGCTGCAGCACAAAGCGTAAGAAAGCAGCGGGAGCTTTGGCCTGGTTTCAGGGGTCCCCAGAGGAGCCAAGAGTGTTTGGCAGGTTTTTAATGCATGCATTTCTAATGGGAGGCTCTTAGCGCCGTTTAAGCAATGGTAGAATTAAGTGCTGGCTTTTCCAGTGCACTGGGCCCCGGGAGAACGAGGTTGACTAGGTCAGAATTTCAGGCCCAAATTGCTGCTCTATGTGTTTTTTCTTGTTGCCTTTTTACACCATGGCCCCTAGGCCTTGCATCTTTTCTCAGCCTTCCACCCCCTCAGTCCCCATGTCATCTCTGTTCCTCATATCATGCCTGTCCACGCTTTTCAGTGGTTGTGTTTTAACCTGCCCTCATACCTCGCCATCTAACCAGTGACTGTACTCCTCTCTCACTCCCTGTGCCACCTCAATCCCTCAGCCAAAGGGCTGTCTGTGCCTATCAGGACATCCATCTCCTGACTCAGGTTTCGGGCTCTTCTCCCGCCATTTCACCCTCCCTGCTCTCTCCTCTTGACAGGAGAACCATCCCTGTGACCTTCTACTCTTCTCCAAACACTCTGGTGCAAAGAAATGCCAATAACA
This sequence comes from Colius striatus, assembly GCF_028858725.1. Lineage (NCBI taxonomy): Eukaryota > Metazoa > Chordata > Aves > Coliiformes > Coliidae > Colius > Colius striatus. Next base: position 152,412,115 of record NC_084759.1, on the reverse strand, counting down.
TTGAGGTATCCACTAGCAGGGAGTAAATCAGAGTGAAGTCATTGGGAGCTCAAAGCTGATGGGTTGACTTTGTGCCAGCCAAGGAGGGTACAGCCATTCATGGGCACAATGTCACTACTGTTTCTTGGGTGCTCTTGCATGCATCAGGATGGCCAAGGGCATGTTGTAAGAGCCATCTTGGGTTACACTGAAGAGTGTTGGAACCGTACAGCTGAGTAGGCCCACTACATGGGGGTGATGACCTTGCACCTGCCCTATGAAACTAATCCCACATCCCAGCTTTTTCTCTTGCCCTTGACCACAGCCTCCCTTCAAACCAGGCTATCTGTAACTCATGCATCCCAAGTGGATGGCCTCAGCTCTCCTCTGGGCTGGATTTTCTTGCCCTTGCCCACCCTCCATCCCTTCATCTTCTTGCTCTGTTGACTGAGAAGCAAGGGAGAGAAACAGCCAGCTCCACTGTCAGCATCTTTCAGGCCAGCGGAAAGGACAAAGTGCTGCTTCCTTGTGTTGTTGGACTCCATCACCATCTGACTTATGTTCACTTGGCTCGAGACAGTTAAAGAGGGCATGATGCTGACCCTCATCCCTAGCCTCCCTTTGCCTGTGAATTGCCAGTGTCAGGAAACTGCTTACTAAAAGGCAGGGCATAGCTGTGGTGGAGCTGGAGACCAGCACTCCTCCTGCATTCCTGTAGCAGGGACTGATGGCACTGGCCTGAGCTGAAAATGGGGTCCTGGGCCATGGACAGGAGTGGAGGGGGCCACATATTGGGCTGGCCTCAGAGCCCTTAAAACCAGTGTGATAGTGGGGAGACTGGAGCCACTGGGGAAAGAATGGTATGGTCTACTTATTTATTGTACATAGGCACCTTGGGGACCCAAGGAGACCAAGGGGTTTGGCTTGAGGTATAACTTGGCCCTTCCTTTGGCCTATGTCTGAGGCAAAGTTGCACAGCCAGGGTGAGAGGTAAACATGAAGCAGATCTTCTCTGCATGATCCCCTTGTTTTTGACATCTAATAAGGATAAACACTACCATTTCCATCCATCCCCCTAACCCCAGGCCCAATCTGTGTTGCCTGAGTGCAGCTCCCTGAGTGGGATGGGGTAGCTCTTAGCAGTTTCTGCGGCTGCTGCAGAGGAACATGGTCCTGGCCTCAGAGTTTCTCCATGTGCACCAATGAACAAGATACAGGAGGCAACGGAACAGTCTGCCCTACCAGAAGGGGGTCAAAGCAACGGGGAAGGGATGTTCCTGGATGGAGCTGAATACTGTGCAGGGTGAACCATAAGGCTCAGAGGAGGATGCTGGCTAAGATCCGGGCTAAGCTTTTCCCTGCTTGCTCAGGGACTGCCCCTGGCCTCTCCTGGGATAGACATACTTTGAGCACCGACATGGAAAAAGCAAGATAGTACCTGCTGCTCCTCTTGTTCAGTGGAAGAAACGCAGAGCAAAGTGAAGGAGCATTAGGGAGGAAGGTAAAGGAACAGAGATGGTGAGGGGTATTGGCTGTATCTCTGCACAGATTCACCTCTAGAAAAGGTGGGACAGGGAACTGGCGCTAAGGAATATCAGAGGCCTGTAGGTCCCAACCCGTGGAGAGCCAGATGTGCCTTCGATCTGATGCATCTGGGGAGACAGTGTCAGGAAATTATTTCTCATTGGATTATAAGGCTGAGAAACAAAGCAACAGACTGTAAAAACCTCTGCCTTCTGCTTCAATGCTGGCTGATGCAAAGCTGAGGCAGCAGCTGCAGGCCATCATATGACTACCATAAATGACTTGAGTTTGGAGGCCTCAGATGTTGGGAACAGAAGCTTTCTCTCTGTCTTTTCTATTGGTCGAGCTCTTCTCCCCCTCCCCTTCTCCATCTTGGCTTTACTTTTTGGATTATTGAATATTTAAGTGTTTCTCTGTGACACTAGCTCTGATCCTTTAATCCAGCTGGCCTGGTAATTCCACAGACCCAAATCAGCTCAGATTTCTCCACAGACGTAAACCTTGTTCCTCAAGGGTTCACTCCTCCTCCATTTATCTTCCTTCATTTTATTTCTGCCCTTTGTGTCTCTGTGCTAGAAACTGATTCAGCTTTTACAGCAAAAGCTTCGGTGATATCTTTAGTGAGCAGCCTCCCCCCAAAATACAAGGGGCAAGAGGGGATCTTTCCTTTTCATTAGCTAACAATATTTTTCTCTGTTTTTTATTGTTTGCTTTCTCCTCAAAATTAGAAAAAAAAAAGAAAAATAATTAAAAAAGAGAGCTCAGTGCCCACATGTTTTATCTGCTGTATGAAATTATTTCCTCTGCACTGCCTGAGGACACCCATGCCAGACTTCTGTCCCTGCACAGTGGGAGAAGGGTTGAAGCTGTATCTGGAGGGAAGGGTACTCCAGGCTGCCCTTCTCTGTCAGAAACAGGAGCTTGCTGAGAGCCCAGAAATATATTGAAGCGGATGTCACTTTGCTGCTGATTCCTGCAAGGTGTCCTTTCCCACCAAGGGACAATGTTTGTAGCCCCCAAGGAGAAGTGGCAAGGTAGCTGTGCAGCCCTTTCTGGTGGGTGCTAGGTTGGTGATATGCTCCAGCTCAGGACTGCTGGCATCGTTGGGTGAGAGACTGGAGATTGGTATTTGGCAGACTGTCTGCGCCCTGGGCTTTCCCCATCCTGCCCCAGCACGCCCAAGCCAGGCAGGCTCATCTCAACAGCTTAGTCCCTGCACCAAGTGGCAGCAACAATTTTTAGAGCAGAAGCGGTTACACGTGGCTTGAATTATTTATCCTTCTTGCATCAAGGAGGAAGGAAACAAAAAAGTTTGGAGGTTTTTTTAGGGTTTTTTTTTGAGGGGTGGAGTTGGGGCTTGTCTGCTTTTTCCCTGCTTCATGCGTCCTGTGTACATCCTCTTCAGGAAGCTGAAAGTCTGCGGCTTTGGCTGTGCTTGCCTTTGTTTACACTGGGGGTAACAGCCTTATGTTTCCCACCCTCCATTCCTTTCCCCTTCTACCCCATGTCTCTGCCTTCCCCCAGATCACTGTCTGTGATTGTGTTGCTTAAGCCCAGGCACTCTTCTGCAAACTCCTGATATGGGATTATACACTGTGAGGGATCCCTCCTTCAAGGCTTATCAGTGTGGCTGGCAATATTACTTGTCTCTTGCTTGCAACCCCCATAATGCTATCTCTTCCCCATCTCCCTCTCCTCGTGAAACCTCCTTGTCTATGCTCTTGTCTCAAAGACCCATCTAACTGATGCCTCTTCTTGTCTCCTATGTACTTTCTTCTCCAGATTCCAGTGACAGATGGATCTCTCTCGTGCACACTTGCTCTTTCCCTCTCCATATTTTTGTTTTCGACATGTTTGATCTGAAGCTCTGAAGCTATTCAGAGGGAACCCGAGAGAGAAGGGAGAGAAGGAGGAGGAACTGAGGGAGCGTGAGCAACAGAAGAGGCAGCCCTGCCTTGTTCTTCCAAATCACACCGTGGAGGGGCAGGGGAAGACTAGAGGGAGGAGGACGTGGGTTTGTTTTGGGGTGGGCTCAGTGTGGGTGGGGGGTGGGGGGGAGGGACAAAAGTGGAAAAGGTGGGCGAGTCACTCATGAGTATCAAAGAAGATTGGTTATCCTTGACTGGAATTTTTGTTGAGAAGCACAAGGTAGTTGCCTTCCAGACCAGTAATCCATGGTTATAGCTTCTGAGTGTGCTGGAAGCAGCTTGCATGTCTACCCCCTGCTCCATGCTCCTGGCTTGATCCAGAGGGCAAGAAGAAATAATGGTGACGACACCCAGTAGGACTGGGGTGCTCATGATCTTCCAGTGCTAAACCCCAGTTACTGCCCCTTCCTCTTTCCTCCTTCCCTTAGTTTCCTTTTGTTGTGGTCCCGAGATTTGGGGTTGTTTTTCGTTGTGTTTTTCCCCACCTCCATCCTGATGAGGGCACCACTGCAGACCATGATGTGCCTAGGGTTGTGGGCATCTGCCCTGCTCTGCTTGTTCTCCCCCGGCACCGTGCGAGGTGACTGCTGGCTGATTGAAGGGGACAAGGGCTACGTGTGGCTGGCCATCTGCAGCCAGAACCAGCCCCCCTATGAGACCATCCCCCAGCATATCAACAGCACAGTACACGACTTGCGCCTGAACGAGAATAAGCTCAAAGTGGTGCTGTACTCCTCCCTCAACCGCTTCGGCAACCTGACTGACCTGAACCTAACCAAGAACGAGATCTCCTATATTGAAGATGGGGCTTTCATGGGCCAGTCGAACCTCCAGGTCTTACAGCTGGGCTACAACAAACTCACCAACCTGACAGAGGGCATGTTGCGGGGCATGACCCGCCTCCAGTTCCTCTTTGTGCAGCACAACCTGATTGAGCTGGTCACCCCTACTGCCTTCTCTGAGTGCCCCAGCTTGATCAGTATTGACCTGTCATCCAACCGTCTCAGCCGCCTGGAAGGGAACACTTTCACCAGCCTGAGCAACCTGATGGTGTGTGAGCTGGCCGGCAACCCCTTCAACTGTGACTGTAGCCTCTACAGCTTTCTTAACTGGCTGGCGCTCTTCAACAATGTCACCAAGAACTACGACCGGCTCCAGTGTGAGACGCCACGGGAGTTTGCTGGGTACCCGCTCCTGGTACCGCGGCCTCATCACAACCGCAACGCCATTACCATCTTCCAGTCCATGTGCAGAGGTGGCACCATCCCCTCCCTCTCCAGGGTCAACCCCACCCCTTATACCCCCGACTCCCAGCGAGACCTGGATGAGGGCTCAGCCATCAGCCCTGGGGACTTCCTCTCGGTCAAGCCTCCGGCCTCTTCCACCACTGACTCCTCCTTCAGTCCCAGCATTAAGCTCCACGATGTCACCATCACCTCAGCCATCCTGATGGTCACCATCCCCATGCCCTACAGTAAGATGTACGTGCTGGTCCAATACAACAACAGCTACGTTTCTGACATAGCAACGCTGAAGAGCAAGAAGGAGTACGTCACCGTCAACAAGCTGAAGGCCCATACTGACTATACGTTCTGTGTGGCCTCCATCCGCAACAACAGACGCTACAACCACACTTGCCTGACCTTTGCAACCCGGAGCAAAGGCAGGGAGGACCCTATTTCCAGTACTTCCACCACCACACACTATATCATGACCACCCTGGGTTGCCTCTTTGGGATGGTCATTGTCCTGGGGGTGGTGTACTACTGCCTGCGGAAGCGGAGGATGCAGGAGGAGAAGCAGAAGTCCCTCAATGTCAAAAAGACCATACTGGAAATGCGTTATGGATCAGATATCGATACTAGCACCATGGTCCATCCTTCCCAGAAGCTGGGTGAGCCACCAGTCATCCCTGTCTCACGGATGTCCTCCATCCCTTCCATGATTGGGGAGAAGTTGCCTCCAACAAAGTCAATGGAGGCTGGGTTGGAGACTCCTAAAATCACCACTAAAGGTAACTACATCGAGGTGCGGACTGGTGGTGGGGATGGGCTGGAGCGAACCCCGCGGGATGAGGATCTGAGGGAGCTTGACAACGGGCAAGGCTCAGCTGCTGAGATCTCTACTATAGCCAAGGAGGTAGACAAGGTCAACCAGATCATCAACAACTGCATCGACGCCCTCAAGCTGGACACAGCCTCCTTCCTGGGTGGTGGGACTGGCGTTGACTCGGACATGGCCTTTGAGTGCCAGTCCATCCCAGCCAGTTCCTCGGGTGGGCTAGAGCGACCCAGCTTTCTTTCCCCACCCTACAAGGAAAGCTCCCACCACCCTTTGCAGCGCCAGCTCAGTGCTGACGCTGCCGTGGCCAGGAAGACCTGCAGCGTCTCCTCCAGCGGCTCCATCAAAAGCGCCAAGGTCTTCAGCTTGGATGTGCCTGACCACCCACCGCTCAGCAAGTCTGACTCCAAATACATTGAGAAGGGCAGCCCACTCAACAGCCCTTTGGATCGTCTTCCCTTGGTGTCCCCGGGCGCCATCCACCACTTGGAGGTCAAGCCTTCTTACCATTGCAGCGAGCACCGCCACTCCTTCCCAGCCCTGTACTACGAGGAAAGCGCCGACACCTTGAGCCAGCGGGTCTCGTTCCTCAAGCCGCTCTCCCGGTCCAAGCGAGACTCCACGTACTCCCAGCTCTCCCCCAGACACTACTTCTCGGGCTACTCTTCTAGCCCCGAGTACTCCTCAGAGAGCACCCACAAGATCTGGGAGCGATTCCGGCCTTACAAGAAGCACCACAGAGAGGAGGTTTACATGGCGGCTGGGCACGCCCTACGGAAGAAAGTGCAGTTTGCCAAGGACGAGGATCTGCATGACATCCTGGATTACTGGAAAGGAGTCTCTGCTCAGCAGAAGCTGTGACTCTCCCTCGCTCTTTCCAAGGAAACAATACAAACCAAGATTTACCCCACTCCCCCTCCTCCCTCCCCCACCATCCAACAACCAGGAAAAAAAACAACAAAAAAAGCCACTTGACTGTGAAAAATAAACCAACAACAAAATATTCGCGACAAATACAAAACTGACAAAATGGTTTCTTAAAGTTTACAACAACAACAGCAACAGAAAACTTTCACACACACACAGACACTACACACAGACACAGACACACAAACACACACACACGCCGAATTGTCTCTACTGTGTTACGGGGACCATTGTTCTGCCTGCAGATGGTTGGGAGGAGCATCCTGCTCTGACACTGTGGTAACAACGCTGGATCGCGGGGTGGGGGTAGGAATGGCCTGGGAGCGGGTGGTGGCAGGGGAAGGGCAGGGGTGGACACTCACTGGGCATGAAAATCATCTGTCCTCTGTTGCTCTTTCGTTTCCTGGTGAGGGATGAGTTTTCTTTTGGACGGGATGGGAGGACTTTGGTTTAGAAAGCTTCTCTGCCTACCTGACACACCTGCTTTTTCACATCTTCCATCACTAATTTTTCCTTGATTTCCTTTGGCAGTGGAAGCTTTTCTCTCTCTCCCATTCCCTCCCAAGATAGGTGGGATTTGTTGGAAGAAGTTCTCTTGCTTCTTTTCCTTTGCCTTTTCCTACCCTTTTCTCTTTAAGGCTCCCTAGGTTTGCACTTGCTGTCTAGATTCTTGACAAACCTCCATCCTGCAGAGGAAGGGAAAGAGGTGCGAAGGACCAAGGGAGGTAGGGTCAGCTGTACAACAGGCTGTGTGACCTTGCTGCTATTCCTCCTTACCCTCTGCTGCCACGTTGTTGCTGGTGAACACCAGCAGTTCTGGAATGATGGGCATTCTCCAGGCCTGCTCAGAGGCAGTTTTCTGCCAGTTGATGAAGGGGGGTATGAATACACTCTTTGGCATGGCAAGCCAGGTCCTCAAGAAGTAATGGAGGAAAAGGCAGGAAGGTTTGGTCTCTCAGAGGTGTAAAGAGTTCCCGTCCCTCCACGAGTGTCAGAGGTCCTCCTTGCCATACACCTATGCTCAGGCTGCCCTTGTGCAGTAGGTTTGATGCTCTCTGTTCATATCTCTCTCACTATGAGGAAGGGACCTGGAGAGAAGCTCACCAGAACAAGTTCTACACAAAGCTTCTGCAGGTCTTCACAACTGGCTTGCACCATGGGGTGTGGGATGGGTGGGTGTGCATGAGAAGAGCATCACCCAACCTCCTCACTCACAGCTGGATGCGAAGAATAGGATTTCAGTTGCTCACCTCACTGGGTTGACAGAAAAGTGATTTCCTCTTGAATAGGCCATGAACATTCTGGCATGGATAGGAGACGACCTATGGTGACGTCACGAGGCTAAGAAACAAAAGGGATGTGAGAATGGAGCCTGGAAGTAGCCCGAGAGTGATGGCTCCAGAAGTTCCCTTTGTGTGTGCAGCCACAGCATGAGTTCTGGGATAGAAGAGGATACTAGTCTCTGGATGGCACTGTTCATTGCATACTTAGAGGCCCTCATGAGAGTTAGAGTGACATATCTCCTCCTAAATTCCCCACCTTCTCACAGTTAGCTGTGACAAATTTTTCTTAGAGACCCTTTAATGCCTTGGCAAAAACCTGGCTTCACTTGCTATATCCCAACCTTTGTCCCTTGGAGAGAAAATCTGCCACAGAGTTGGGAATGGGTGTACTGCCTTCTCTACTTCGTCCCAGCCCAAAAAAGCACAATCTTGGCACCATGCCCCCAAAGTTTTCCTGTCTGGCAAGGCTGCTGCCTGCTGAGTGCGTTTGTAGCATGCAGCACAGCGGGCCTCCTCTCCATGAGCTGCACACCCCAATTCTTGACAATCACAGATTTGTTTAGGTCAGAAAAGACCTTTAAGTTCATTGAGCCCAACCATTAATCACCTCTATCAGGATGAGGGTGAGGGCCCATGTTTCCTAAGTGGCTATTTCCTTTTTGAGGTGCTCCTTGGGAGCCTCAGTGTTTTTGGGGGCCCTGGGAGAAGGATGAGGGTGTAGGAACTTGCCTGGGAGGGATTTACTTGCTGCCTGCAGAGAACTTGCCTGTCATCTGTCAAGTAGCAGTGCTGCCAGCTGTGAGAGCTGGTTTCTGTGCCACAGGTGACATGACTTTATCTTCTGTAAGTGAGGTGCAGCAGTATTGTGCACAAAACCAGAGGGGAGATCCCCAAAGTCTGAACCTGTGAAGATCTGTGGGGTTCTTGCCTTGTAGAGACACTGATGGCAACAATTCTAAGCCAGGTCCTGATCCCATTGCCTCAGCCTCCTTCTCTGTCAGTCTGCTTCCCCACAGTCAAAGTATCATTTCGCCTTGAGTCCAGAGGTATTAATTGGGCTGACTCCATACTGTAAGAGCCAGCCCAACCCAGAGGAAGGGGCACGTGAGCACGTGGGGGAGGGGGTGTGTGCGCACGTGTGTGTGTGTATGTGTGTTTGCATGTGTGTATGCGTGTGCAGGAGGATGAGGGGAAGACACATCACTGCTGCCAGGCGTCCCTCCATGTTGGGACAATGCAGCAAATCCAGACAGGTAAATGCTGTGAGAGATGCTTAGGCACAGCAGAGACCTCTCCAGCATGGAGCAGGCCCAGCGGTCTTCCAATGTGGCAACCACCTAAGCAGGAAAGACTAATAGCTGGGGCACAGAACTGGACAGGAAAAGGGAAACGGTAGGCATGGGGGGATGGAGTCTGGTTCCTCTCCCCACCTCTTCCCTCCCTGTGCTTCTCTGCTGTACGGTCTTGTAATCATTTCCACTCAGTCTATACTTTTGAGAGGAGCGTTAACCTGTAACGGTTTCTGCTCCCTCCCCGAATCACCCCGACGAGGCAGAAAAGAAAGGTCAGGGACAGAGCTATCATCAGGCCCTTCTTTTGCCTGTGGTGGGGGTAAGGTTGGGTAGCAGCGACAAGCTGTTTCTCTCCTGGCTGTAGCCCTCCATTCCACACCAGTGGGTGAAGTTTGCACAAGTTGGACTGTTCTGCGGGAGGAAGAGGGCAAGGAAGGGGAACAAAGTGTCTCACCTTCCTTCCTCCTTCCTTCTTCCTTGTCCTGCTCCCTCCCCAGGGACAAGGGCTTGCAAAGTGATGCCAGCCCTGTTGGAGGAAAGCAGATTTAACGTTCTATTTGCATGATGATTTTACTGTATTTTTCTGAGCAAACACCTGTTGTGTATGTGCCAGTTTGTTGGAACTTAACCTCCTCCTCCAAAGTCTCTCCTGTCCTTGTCCCTTTTTTCCCTGCTCCTTTCATTCATCCCTGATGTGATTTTTTTATGAGACACTCCTACCAGTTTGGGAGGGAACACATCCCAAAGAGAACCCAATCCAACCAGCTCCATAAAAAACATTCCTTCTTCTCTCCAGTGTCCCACTCCCTTTGCCCCAAATGTGGTCTCTCGGCTGTTTTTCATGGTCGTGTGCGTGAAGGGGGATGTGTTATATAGCAAAGGCCTACATCAATTCTCCTAATTATTTAGAAATGGGAGTGAGGCCTGTCAAGAAAGATCTCATGAAAGAAACGGTCACTACCATCCCCATGCCCTGGCTGCACTTTCCCCAGATCTGCAAGGAAGGCTTTTTTGGTGGGAACGAGGTGTTCTTCAGCTGCAGGGAGACCTCTGATACAGTGAAAGCTTTACACGGAGCTGTTGCTCAGGAGACCTCCCACCACCTTCCTCTCATTGATTGCAGGGAGCTTTAGATTAGGTCTGTCCTACCCCTCCTATCCCATGGTTGGTCCTGGCAGAGGACAGGACATGATGAAACCTTTAAGGTCTCTGTGGTGGGAAAAAGCATGGAGAGACTGCCTGAAGTTTCTAAGCCCTCTGTGTCTTGGCTTTGGCAAGAGTCCCTCACGCCTGCTTTCTCCCAGGGCAAAGTGGATCCATGGGGCAGAACCAGGACCAACCCCTTTCGTGCTTTATTTCTGGGTTAGTGACTCTTGGCAGGGAAAACATGGGTTTAGATCACCTCACTGGAAAGTATGGAGGGTGAGGAATGAGTTTGGGTGCTGACCTGCTCTATTGCCCTAGGAACAGGCTCAGAGGAGAGCTCAGCCTGGGTTCCTACACCCGGAAGTGTGAAGGTGAGACCCTGGGCATGCTGTTCCCGTGGGGCAGAGCTCGTCTCCATCCCCGCCGGTGCTACCCCAGCTTCTGCTGTGGTGCCATGTTCCACTCTTCCCCTCCCCACTCTTCTATGCTGAATAAATCCCTCCTGAGGCAGGTGTGAAATATTCATGACTGACAAATGAAGATTTATGTCGGGCTGAGGAGGCCTCTGTGTGTTTGCAATGCTAATCAGCCTGGCTTCCTGGAGGAGGCTCTGCCAAGCAGGCTTGGGGGAAGGAGGGGGAGATGCAGTGGAATAAAAGCTGAGGAAGAGAGAGAAGGGGCAGACACAGCAGGAATGAGGAAGGTGTGGTGAGCCCAAGGAGTGGGGAGGTAAGGAGGAGAGGCTGAAAAGACCGAGGGAAGAAATGGCTGCACTGGAAAGGATGGGAGGGTAAAGGGAGAAAGGGACCAGCAAGAGAAAGGGTTGAGTGCAGGGGTGAAGGTTCTCTGAGAGATGGTGGGGTATAAGTCATCAGTGCCTGAAGAAAAAAGCTGGGCAGACTTCATGATGAGCTGTGGCCCCTCTCTGTAGGGCAGAGCTCAACACTACAGGGCGAGTGGCTGCCACATGGGCAGGAGCTGGACCCAGGTCCCCGAAAGCACATTTGCCATTCGTGCTGCTGACTGGAAAGCTCAGCTGCGTCTGGAAGGACACACAGCCTCCGGGAGCCTGGAGAACACCCCTTCCATCGCCACCACCTCCTTCAGCACAAGCCACACACAGGAAGAGCCTCATGGAGCCGCATCCTCTTGCAGCCTGCTGCTGTCCCACCGTCCGAGCAGGAGGGAGCATCTTCCAGGTGCCTCAATGTGGGACTGACACCGAATGCCACCCTCCATTGGGCTATGGGGACCTCCCGTAGGGCTGGCGGAACCTGTCCCGTCTCAACTGCCCTCAACCCCTGGCTGATGCAGGTGATTTGGGGTTTCTCCCTGAAGAAGAGGTTGAGGGATGCATCGGTTGCCTCCCCCCTCCACACTCGCGCACTCCCACAGCCCGTCCATCCCTCCAGACACCTTGGCCTTGTACTGTGAGGGGCGTTTTTGATCTGCCTCCCTCCCCTTCTCCCGCTGTGCGCCATAGGGGGGACATCCCCATACCTCTCCTCGCGCACACCCACCAGGGTAGGCCTTCACACAGTGCCCCCGATCTGTCTCCCTGTAGAGAGAGGGTAGAGAGAGGGCAGTCTCTGCCTGGCTTCTCCTCTCCTCTTTGCCCTACCAGGAGGTAAATCTCCCCTTCTGCTCCTCCCCCCTCCCCCCCAAACGTCTGCCCCATCCTCGCGCGTCTGGCTTGGCCTTTGCCTCCCTCATTCCTACCACCGCCACTGTGAGGCCTTGCCCGCGGGTGGCCTGTCCCTAGCGCCTGCTCTCCACCTTCCTCCAGGAAGGAAGAGGAAGAGCCCAGCTGGGTCAGGCCAGACCCTTCAGGGCTGGTACAGCTGGTCCATCCACAAGCACAGCACTTGGGGTGAGGGCGTGGGAAGGGGCGGGCAGCTGCCGGGCACAGAGTTGGGAGAATCAGCCTGTGAATGTAAGGAAGGGCCTGGGAGGCAGCTGCCAGGACTGGCTCTTTGTGGCCTCTTTGGTGTTCCTCCTTCCGTAACGACCCTGTGACCCCCCCTGGTTGTGTATGGACAAATTTCAGTTGGAGTTACGTCCTTTTCTTTTCTTCTTCTTTCTTTTTTTTTCCTTTCTTCTTTCAGATTTTTATTTCTTTCTCTTTCTTTTCATTCCTTTTCTTTCTTTCTTTCCTTTTTTTTCTTTCTTTCTTTTCTTTTCCTATTTTAAAACTGAATGGCACGAAATCGTTTTTCCTCAACTCGGAGATTCCTGTATGGAGAAAAATCAATTTCTATATTTGCAATAAATTTCTTATTTAAAAAAAAAAACACAAAAAAACCCAAAAAAAAACCAAACAAAAAAATATGAAAAGCTGCTTCTGAGTCCATTTGTTCCAACCTTGCGTGGTAAAGGAGGTGGGATGGGGGAGAATGGGATACAAGATAAACCAAGAAAGCTGGGTAAGGGGATGGGAGAGAGATTCAGCATTCTCCCAGGCACCCAGTAGCCATCTACTCCCCTCAAACACATTGTTTGGATATTGCCTTGGACATCTTCATTTTTACTGAGTCCTCACTTCTGCCATGAGTCCTCTTCTGCACTGTTCAGCACCCAGTACATACCCTGTCCTTGGCACACATACAGCAGTGCCTGGGTGTATGGCTATGCTTCCTCGCCCATCACCCACACAAGAAATCCTCAGCTGGTGGTGAGAGGCATCGCCTGCCCAAGCTCCAGAGCCCTCTGGAGGAAGGCAGTCCGAGCCAGGTGACTCGGCCATAGGTAATGACTGAGCAATCCGTAGCCTAATCCGCCAGCAGATATCCTGATGTCACCTCTTCCTAAGCATCAATATTTAAAGTCAAGAATACAGCCAGCAAACCCGTGGCTATTGGTGCATTTATACACATAATTAGGCCAATTTGTGTATGGTGACATAGCAGCCATTCCCTTGCATATCTTGTCTCTTCCCTGCCTCCTGTTTTTTTTTCTCCTTTCCAGTTTCTCTCAAGAATGGTACTGCTGCCTGGCTCAGAGCGTTACTTATTTTGCCCTTGCACATCTAAGCTTTGACCAGATGGGTCTAACCATGGCTTCTGAGCTTCCTCCTTGGATGTGCTGAGCTCACAGCCTCTGGCCTCAAGTAGGGAGAGGCTGGAATAAACGGTCCTAGGGAGTTGGGAATATAGGCACAACAGTGATTTTCAGCTGCTGGATATATATGCTGCAGTAGCTGATGACTCTTATTAATGCTTGAATTGATTTTAGAGCAGCCTTGGAGGTAGATGCTACCACAGGCAGATGCTTCACAGTTTGACGTGTTCTTGTTTGGACTTGGGAAGAATGATTGAGTGTGGAAAGGACAGGCAGTGGGCTGCACATCGCTGGGGGATGGACAATGGTGCATAACAGAGAGGAGCTCTGCTGAGGTTAATCAGAGCTTCATGTGCTTGTTGAAAAGCTGGAACTTTGGGTCAGGGTGGCGTTCCTGGCATCTGCCTCTCTGCAGTGCAGGGATATGGGCTTCTGAGACAGGGAAACTCAAACCTTGAGAGGAATTAATGCATAAATTATAAAGAGGCATAATCTAATCAGTAGAGTGCCCCCATGCTGTTTATTTTCTTGCTAAATTTGATTTTGTCTCTACTAGAAATAGTCTCTACAGACACCATTTGGTGTCTAGGCGGAGTGGGAAGCTTTGGGAAGGACTGAAGTAATCACAAATGTCCTGCAGTCAGGTGGACTGAGGGGACAGGGAGGCACTGTAGGCGGCCCTCTGGGCCAAAATGACCTGTGACAGAACAGTTAAGCAGTGCTTTTATTTAAGCAGCCTTTTACTGATTCAAGTCAGAGACCTTGGGAATCCTCTGCTCTGCACAGGGTTGTATGAGTCAGTGTGTGTCCAGGGAAGGGATGAGGTGTAAGCTGCGTCTGGAAGTCAGCGTTGTTCTCTTAAGTGCCTCTGAATATAACTGTCCAACTGACGCAGTCCCTGCAGCAAACCATGCTGACCTCTGCCTCCAGAGCCTGCTTGGTGGACAATGACGACTGCATCATGCAGTGGGAGAAAGGTCTGGCAGTGTGCTGTGAACAGTGAAGTGGCTGCAGTGGACAGCTTGAGGGAGGGAGTCACTCAGGTGGCCAGCGTGAGCTGGCCTGCTCAGTGAACCTGTTGTGGTGAAGAGCAGTGCAGCTCTGCACAGCCTCGTGTTTTAGGCTATTGGCAGACTCAGGAAGACCAGTTTGCGTTGTCTTGTGGTTAGTTCCTGCTGATGTGGTTCTTTTTTCATCGCCATGAAGTTCAGTAACCTGTTCAAGTCATCATTTGCTGCCACCCAAGAGGAACTGACTAGCCACAGAGCCTTTTGCAGGAAATTGTAGGGGACAGTTGAGGTCTCTTTGCTTATCTGAGTGCTTGCATGTGCAAATGTGTTGGGAAAGGGACAGGCAAGTGGGCAACATTGCCCTCTCCTGGACTGATTGTCAGGACCGGAAAGAGCATCTCGGAATTGCAGCCTGGCAGATGAATCCTGTTTCCAGTGCAACGTTAACATGCTTTCTGAGCCTCCATTTCCTATCTAAACCTTAATGACTTTTACCATAGCCAGGTCAGATTAAGGGATAGCACCGCTCTTTGCAGCTCCAGTGCCTGGAGTGTAATTATGACTCCAACAGGATTAGGCCAAACCTGAGAGCAGAGTGAGGGATTTCTCCCCTCCGGGTACTGTTGGCTCCAATGGAACCAGTAACCAGCATCTCTGAAAGGCAGTGAGCAAATGGATGAGGGTGAAGATCATACTGCTGACATTTTCTTAAGGGGAGGAGAGCAATGCAGGCTAGTGAATGGTCAGGCCAACATCTTTCTCCAGGTCTTGGGTGCACTCTCAAAACACAAAGGTGTGTGTCATGCAGAGCTGGAGGACAGGCTGTGGTAGTTTGAGCCTGGCTGGATGCCAGGTGCCCACCACACCGCTTTACCCCCCACCTCCTCAGCAAGCCAGGGAAGGGGAGAAAATAAGATGGGAATCTCGTGGGTTGAGATAAAAGCAGTTTAATAAATAAGCAGCAAAGCCGCGCGTGCGGGAAGCAAAGCAGAAGCAGATAAAGCTGTTACTCTCTACTTCCCATCAGCAGCGATGTCCGGCCACCTCCCGAGAAGCAGGGCTTCAGTACGCGTAGCGGTTGCTTTGGGAAGGCCAGAAATGAATCTCGCCTCCCCTTCCTGCTCCTTTCCCCCAGTTTATATTCCTGAGCTGACGTCATATGGTATGGAATATCTCCTTGGTCAGCCTGGGTCAGCTGTCCTGGCCATAGTCCCTCCCAAGACCATGCCCACCCACAGCTATTGGTGAAGGTGGGGGAAGGAATGCTGGAGGGACAGCCCCGATGTTGTGCAAGCGGTAGTCATAATATTGATATCAACAGTAAGCACAGCACTGCAGGAGCTGCTGTGGAAAATCACTACCGTCCCAGACCCACTACAGTCTCCACCCCTTATTCCATACCATTTATGTCATGCTCAGACAAACCATCTTAACAATCCATATACATTCTTATATACTCTCATTAACCAGTACCCCCACTCTTCAACAGACAAACATCATTCTTGTATTCCCTCTTGCATCTTGCATCAAACAAACAAACAACATTCTTATATCTTTCATCCTCTGTAGATGTTCACTGGAGCAGGCCATAACTTCTGTCTCATCCATCAAGATGAATATCCAGGCCAGGGGAAACAGTATGTTCAGTGTTGGGCACCAGCACCGGCTTGGTTTGTCCACTTGTTCGGTTTTTCTTGCAAAGTTCATCTACAACAGATAACTCACATAACAGGTTATTTTTCCCCCAAGGTTAAGTCTCCTTGAGGTACACATCGAGTTTCCCCATCCTTTCTCATCACCCACCAAGTACAGCCAGGCCCTTGAGCAAAGACAATCCCACGAATGGGCTTGCCTTTTCCCATGGGAGGTGCAACCCATACTGCCTTCCCCAGCCATTTCCCTGGGTGCACTACGGGGACCTTATCTCCTCCCACAGTATGTAGTGGTTTTGTTTGGGCAGGACCAGGACGGTTAGTTGAACCTCTGCTATTGACCAGCCAAGTGGCTTCTGCTAAATTTTTATCCCACTGCTTCCATGCCCCATTGCCCAGTGCTCTCAACATGGTCTTTAGTAACCCATTATATCTCTCAATCTTTCCAGAGGCTTGTGGGTGATAGGGGATGTGGTATATCCACTCAATGCCATGTTTCTTTGCCCAGGAGTTTATGAGATTATTTCGAAAATGAGTTCCATTATCTGATTCAATTCTTTCTGGAGTGCCGTGTCGCCACAAAACTTGCCTTTATCAATTCCCCGGTCCCTAGCAAGAGATCCTAGCTGTTGGGCTTCTCTGCCTTCCAATTGTTGACTGTCAGCCCCGTTATCCCAGCATCGGAGCAGCCAGGCACCAATCCGCTCACCTGGCTGGCGACTGTAATCTTTTCGCATATCTCTAAGTTCTGTTGAGGTGAGGGACCGAGTAGTTTCCATTTCCTTTTCGATTTCTCTCACTTCTCCTGATCTCCTTACCGAAGGACCAGTTTCTTCTTCTAGCCTTTCCTCTTCCTCCTCGTCTGCCCTTACTAATCGATGATATGGACTTGACCTCCTTATCCACTGCTTCTTTTTCACTACTGGGGCAACCACTGTGGTTGTTGTTTGGTTCCCTGACTCAACCATGGTAGTCTCAGGTATAGTTTGAATTTCCACCTCGGCCATAGTTCTCTGAGAGGGCTGGACTGCGACTGACTCAACTATGTTGGTCTCAGGTATAGTTTGAATTTCCACCTCGGCCATAGTTCTCTGAGAGGGCTGGACTGCGACTGACTCAACTATGTTGGTCTCAGGTACCGTTTGAGTTTCCATTTCAATTACAGTTCTCTGAGAGGACTGGAATGCAGCTCGGTAGGCAGAGGCTAGGCCCCAGTATAGTGCCTGAACCTGATGGGCCTCATTAGGGTAGGTAAGACACCCTTCTATCAGGTAGCGTGTCAGTAAAGCAGGGTTTTTTATCTGTTCAGATGTAAAATCCCAGATTACAGGAGGTGATAACCGTCCTAGGAATTTGCCTAAATTCATCCACATACCCTGCCACCCAGGGACTGGCCGCTTCAGGGGGCATTTTAACATGTTTCCATCGCAAATTTGTACTCTCTGATACCCAGATGACTCCAGATTCCACAAGATATATAATATACCAACCATGTTAATTAGTAATATTAAAACTCTCGTATAAGGGTGACTAAGGACCTGGGAAGTCTGTGTAACAGAATTGTCTAGATCAGTCCGAGCTGAGGAGAAAGAGGTGCTTTGCCCCATGGCCTCCACAAGATAGCTCCCACAGCACACTAAATTCATCAGTAACAGAATGAGACTTGCTATTATTATTTGGGCCATCATGTTCCCAGGCCCTTTCATCCTCTTCACAAAATTATATAGCCAGCTTAGCAAAGCTATTAAGGTTAAAGCACAGCCGAGAGTCAATGTTAGGAGCATCATGTTCCCAAACATTAGAAAGTGTAAGATAAGCTGCATAACAGCAAGGCTCCGTGACCAGCACAGGAACTTTGCTCTCATTGGTTTACTGTAATTGCAATGCAGTTAATGTAAATCTGCTATTATCTCGCCCCACGTTGGGCGCCAAAAGGGCTGTGGTAGTTTGAGCCTGGCTGGATGCCAGGTGCCCACCACACCGCTTTACCCCCCACCTCCTCAGCAAGCCAGGGAAGGGGAGAAAATAAGATGGGAATCTCGTGGGTTGAGATAAAAGCAGTTTAATAAATAAGCAGCAAAGCCGCGCGTGCGGGAAGCAAAGCAGAAGCAGATAAAGCTGTTACTCTCTACTTCCCATCAGCAGCGATGTCCGGCCACCTCCCGAGAAGCAGGGCTTCAGTACGCGTAGCGGTTGCTTTGGGAAGGCCAGAAATGAATCTCGCCTCCCCTTCCTGCTCCTTTCCCCCAGTTTATATTCCTGAGCTGACGTCATATGGTATGGAATATCTCCTTGGTCAGCCTGGGTCAGCTGTCCTGGCCATAGTCCCTCCCAAGACCATGCCCACCCACAGCTATTGGTGAAGGTGGGGGAAGGAATGCTGGAGGGACAGCCCCGATGTTGTGCAAGCGGTAGTCATAATATTGATATCAACAGTAAGCACAGCACTGCAGGAGCTGCTGTGGAAAATCACTACCGTCCCAGACCCACTACACAGACTGAAATCTACACAGAGCCCAAGGGCATTTGGGAGTGTAAATGCACAGGCCATGCCCATCCTTAGCAGGTGAGCAGAAGATGTCATCGAAAAACCTGTACATCTCCCTTCTTTTCCTCGGAGGAAAGACGAAGTGAGAGAAGGCAAACCCAAACAGACAGAGAGTGAAAGATTTAGGAGTGAAAGGACAAGACAGATGGAAGGAGGACTTTACAAAAGGAACGGCTTCACATACATAGTTAAGATGATGGGTGGATTAGTATCACTGGTGCTGCACTATACAGCCAAACACAAGGTTCTGTCATAGACTTGGTGGAAGAACTGCAGAATGGTGCAGACCTACTCCATTCCCTTGGCTTTCCAAGGGATCTGTGTTTTACCTTCCCTCTCACCACACAGTTACATGACACCTCTTGCAGTGGGGTTGTCAGACTACTCAGAAACTGATAGTCAACACTCATCCTCGCAGGAGGAGGGAGCAGCATCGGCAGTGCAAGGAGCTGTATTGGTGACTCCTGCTAAGCAAAGCAGAAGTAAGCAGAGGCCCAGCCAGTGTTACTGTGGAAAATGGATCAAAAGTCTCATCATTTTTTAAATAAGAAACACTTTAAAAAAGAAAAGCATTCAGCTCCATCTCTCTGTATATATTGCCAGAAAGGGCATCATTAAGAATTCATTGCAACTTCTGCACCCAATTTTCCGGCCCAGTGCCTTGTCCCGCTTGTCTTGCTCCAGCTCCAAAGACAGTGGAGTCTCTGCCATGAGTATCGAGGGACAAACGGGACCTGAATAACAAGATGGAGCTTGAAGAAAGGGTGAGGGGAACTGAGGACCTTTGGCATGAAATGGCTGAAGAGATAAGCATACCCAGGCAGGGAACATGAGAAAGAGTTGCGCTTGCCTGCAGACTTGTGAGCAAATAGTCACAAGCCTGCACCAGCTGCCTGCTCTTACCTGCTTACATATGGCTGGGCGTTTCTTTCGTGACACTGTTCTTTCTCATCTTGAACATCTGGAGTTTACTCAGAGGTGAGTTTAAGGGTGGGGATGACTGGGGATTCCCAAAACCTGAAAATGGCCTATGCACTGCTAGACCAAGGTCCTGAGCTGCAGGACAGTGATGCAGCTGACAAAAATGTCCAAACCAAACAAAACTATGTCATAGGGCAGATTCATCAGAGCAAGTTGATGCTGGGTCTAGCAGGTTACATCTATAAAAGACTGAAGTGGCTGTACCTGTTGTGTACAAGTGCCTTCAGTTGAAGCAAAGGGGCTACTCAGCATCATGATATCTGCACGTCTGGAGAAAAAGGCATTTTGTTCTGGGCTTTGCTTCGATTGAACATTGGGCCAGAAGACACAAAATCGTGGCTTCTTATCCATTCTGGATAAGGTGGAGAGAGAGCTATTGCCTCTGATTCTCTGCTGTACTCTTTCTGTCCCTATCTTAATGTCACCATCATCCATCAGTCCTCCTGCCCGTGACACCCGTTTCTCTCTGCTTCTCAAGTGGTAGCCAGGGAGATAATTGGTATTTTTGACGTTGGCTGTTGAACACTTTGTGTCGGGACCTGCCAGGATGAAGCTGTGAATTAGATAATTGGGGCTAATTAGACACTTTCCAGGGCTATATTATCACACTCAGTGAAGACAGTGTCCTCCTTTCAGCGCCACTGTTGAGAACAGTGTCTCTGGAGGAAAGTAAGCAGGCGTCAGTGACACTGGTAGTGGTTGTGGCTAGGAAAAGGGTGTTTGTTTCAGCTACATAGTGGCATTGGAGGAGCTGGGGTGGAGCAAACAGATCAGAAGCGATTGGGACATCCCTTTTTTCTATTGTACTTAGCAACAGGACAAGGAGCAATGGGATGAAGCTGGAACACAAAAAGCTCCATTTAAACATAAGGAAAAAACTATTCCAATATTCAGGTGAGGGAGCCCTGGCACAGGCTGCCCAGGGAGGGTGTGGAGGCTCCTTCCTTGGAGGTCTTCAAAACCTGCCTAGACATGTTCCTGTGCAACTTGATCTAGGTGGACCTGATTCTGCAGGGAGGCTTGGACTAGATGATCTCTAAAGGTCCTTTCCAACCCCTACTGTTCTATGATTCTGTGATAAGCAAAGTTGGGTAAAGACTGCAGTGGAGGGCATATGATGGAGAAAATGCAACTGAGGTGAAAGAGACAATGTTCAGCACTGGCTGATGGGAATTCAGCTTTTGCTACAGCAAAAGCAAAGTCCTTAAAACCCATCAGTAAAAAGAGGCCCTGAGGAGATCAGCCTGAGCTGGTCCTGAGTTTTAATGACTGATGTGGCAGAGTTAGAAGGTTTTTTAACTCCTGTGAAGCTGCAGTCTGCTGTTGGAAGGGTAGCTGCATGGCAAGTCCCTCACTGGTCCTCATTCCTCCCTCCAGTGCTTGAGGGAATTGAACTGAAAGGTAGAACTTGCCAGGACAACATCCACAGAAACAGGTTTGAGTGACCTCTTAAAGGCACTTGGCCACTCACAACTGCCAGATGACAAGTCTGCTCTATCATGAGTCACCTGCTGTTGTAAGAAGGCATCAATGGTACTTCCTGCTTCTCTAAGAAGGTCAGCCTGTGTGTGACAGAGTGTGCAGTGGTAGAGAGCACTAGTCCAGTGATGGAGTGTGAGAGGGAAAGAGACAGTTCCCCAGGTTTTGTTGTCCCCATCATCACAGAGCTACTCTCTTGGCACCTGTCTCCACTCTGCTAGTGCTGGGTTGTTTAGGGGTGATGAGGAGATACTGTTCCCTTACCCCAGTCCAGACCCTTAATGGGAGGGGGCACTAATTTCTCCAGCCCTGTGGTGCAGTCAGTGTGTCTCAAGATTAAACTGCTTGAGGCAGGTTAGCCAGCCCGTGAGGAAGGTTTAAACGACAGCTCTCCTTCCTATTTGCAGTTGTTGCTATGTAGGGATGCTCTAAGAAGTTGCCCGTGAATAAGAAACTTGGCTTCTTATTAGATGCTTTGGAGTGATCACTCCAGCATATTATGGGGTCTTTCCACAGAAGATGATAAACTTCAAGGTTACTACATCTCTGCTTTTACGCTGTTCGTAGACCTCCTGGGTTTGAAGAAACTAAAGAACTCCCTCCTCACTCTGGGGGATAAAGAGACTTCCCTGGGTCTCTTGGAAAGTCACATCCCTTATACCCCAGATAGACCTTGTGAGATGTCTTTGGGAAATGGAAGAGATTTGTCTCCCTCACTTTCTTTCCAGATCACTAAGTCTGAAGTCTATCTGTGTGATAAATAGAGGGAGGCAACAGGGGATGGCAACCAAACCTCTGGGCCTCTTTTGCTTGCTTGCTTATGTGTGAGAAGCAGCCAGTCATCTGAAGCATTGTCAGAAGAGGACAGGGGATCTCCTCTTATTTCTGCATTGTCTCTAGATCATCACCCCTCTTCTACTGTGTTTTCCTTACTATTCCCACCACTCTCTTCACACTGTCCTCTTTTCCTGTTTTCTCTGGTCTGCCCCCACTTTACTGCCCCTCACTTCTCTGTTAGGGAGTCATGACTTCCTCCATCTGTCGTTACCTTCACTTTCTTGATGCTTTCACTCACCATTTTCCATCTGTAGTCGTTTTTCCATTATTACATTTCCTTCCCTCCACTCAACCCCTTCAGTCTCCTCTTGCATCCGCGTATTTTTGTCTCTCTCATATAATATCCAATATAATTCCTCATATCTTGAGTCATCCAAACCTGCAAGGAAGTGGTTTCCCGCAGGGAAACAAAATGTGAGAAATATCTTTGTTCACCTGAAATTAAATATTGACCATATGGGGTGGAAAAAAACCGAACAAACTAGGAACAACAACAACAACAAAAAAAAAACCCCGAACCCATCTCATTGCTCAGAAAGAGATGAAGAAAGGCAAAACTTGTCCTAGCAAGTATTCACTCCTGGGCCTTGAGCATTTCTGCATCAGTGTGTTACTGAAAGTCCTGCTATGGTTTTCAGATATGCACTGCAGTGGGGATAGGTTGCTAGACTGCAGTGGGGTTGTCAGAAGGTGGAATCTGAGATCCAATCCTACAGCTTTGTCTTTCTAATATGAATCAGGTAAGAAGTATAATTTTAGGGAAAAAAATACAGAGCCTACTGAACACTGAACCTTGCTCTTATATTAAACAGAGGCTGGAAAACAGTAAAGGTACAGCCCTTAAAAATCAAGAAAGGAAAAGAGGAATTCAGCTCACCAAGCATTTGAACATTCTCTGCTTCAGTCATTTCTGAGGTGATGCCTCTGCTCAAATTACCTCAGTTGTGAGTTTTCCAGAAATATCTTTGATTGTGGGGTAGGAAGAGCAGGGGTAGGCCCATTTTAACATGGTGCCAACACCATCAGAAATAGCAACCTGGTGAACATTCAGAGCATCCCTGAAAATTGTTCAGGCCCTACAGATAGTCCTGACAGATTCCCATGCTGGTTCCTCATCCAACGCTCCCAACTGTAACCAGCTTCTCCCACACCTTGATCCCAGAGGTAACGTACTGCAGCATCTGGACATCACCCACAGCCTGGAATTTCTTGGCAAATACCAGAACAGAGAGGAAGTCCAACAGATTTGGGCAAGGGTATCGCCTCAGAAATGACCGAAGCAGAAAAAGTGACATATTTATCTTACAAGCAGTGGATAGACCCAGCACCACTACAGATTCTAAGCAGGGCAAAGAATTGAGTTCAATGCATAATAGCTCAGTCAGAGAGCACCTTTGGTTGGCAGAGAAGGAAAATCTTAATGAATCCCTCAGACCTTTGTGTTGCAGTAATCTATTAAACAAACTATATCTTTGTGTAAGGCAAGCATGGGCTTAATCCCGTGTCATTCTGGTATTTTTAGTAGATTGTTCATGGATAGGGTAGCAGGGACTTTTTCTTGCTTCACTTGCAGGAGCCCTGAAGCCAGACTCCAAAGATTCATAGTAAATAGATGAAAATCAAGGTCTCTGAACACAACAGTGAGAGACACAGGATGCCTGATTAAAAGAAAAATGGCTGGGGATCTAGCTGAACCAGCTGTTTTACAGATGAGTCTTAGGCTAATTCACTGTTTCTGTTGGAATCCATCTGGCTGAAGAGGGGGTGGAGACACAAATATCTGCTTTGTCAGTGCTGGAGACAGTACTTCAGGTAATGATGGTGGAGCAGTGTTAGGCCTTGATGCAGAGCGGGGCTGCATATGGACAGGAGATTGGGGAAGGGATAATGACAGAGTGGTAGCAATGAAGTGTGTCTTCTAGCAAAGACCTGGTGTCAGTGCTCTGCAGGGAACCAGATCTCTGTTTCGTCTTTGCTCAGCCCAAGCTGAGTGATATGGTCTGGGTCACAGAGTGTCCTAAGCAATGTAGAAGCTACAGTTGTGCTGCCAACCTGTGATATTCTGGAGTCAGATCCTACCACGATCGGGCTCTGAAGCTGCAGCAGAGTTCCTCTGGTGTGTGGTGGGGGCCATGTACTCCTCACCTGCTATTATAAATGAAGGGGCTTGGTGGTCAGGAAAGGATTCTCCCTGGGAGTCAGTTTCTTCTCCCAGCTTCTGCTGGCACCACCTGGAACAATCTAGAGAGAAGAGATTCCTTGAATCTTCACCAAAATTCCTTGGTTAGCACACATCCAGAGGCTGTTGCCAGAAACATGCCCTGCAGAAAGCCACGGTGTCAGGGTTTCTCATCCTGCAGATAGGGCAGCCCTCATAGCTGTTCCTCTGTTGCTGGTGTCTCAGGCAAGAAAAAGACCCCATGTGGAAGAAGCCACACATTTTCTGGTCTCTGTCTGATCGTCACCAGGTGACTACCAGGCAGATGGGGAAAATTTATCTGCTCAGGGAACATGGTCTATCTTCCAGATGAAGGAGATATTTTGTGGAACAGCAGCAGAAAATTTGCCACATCAGCATGGAGCAACTCTGTCTGCATCTTCTCCTTGCACCAAGGTCTACCCTGCAAGGCTGCTGCAATGGTCTGAGATGCCAGATAACCATTAGCCTGATGCTAAGATCATCTGACAGACCTGATGGCAAAAACAGCTGCATCTGAAGCTTCCCAACCTTGCAGCAGTGAGACTCACGATTTCAGAACAGAGTTTCTGCAGCTGCTA
Source organism: Colius striatus (assembly GCF_028858725.1). NCBI lineage: Eukaryota > Metazoa > Chordata > Aves > Coliiformes > Coliidae > Colius > Colius striatus. Next base: position 152,387,633 of record NC_084759.1, on the reverse strand, counting down.
TTGATGGCTCTCCCAGCACACAGCATACACTTGCATAAAATTCAGGCCTTGTAACTATTTGGCATGGACTGAAAGGGCAAGTGGGATGCTCAGGTAGAAAAGCTTAAATGTACACAGCAGCAATCAGACAAATGAGCAGGAGAAAGAACCACATTTAGCTCGGGCTTCTCATCAAATAAAACCATGTAAGTCAGGACAGCCCTGGAGACATGCTTGCTTTGGGCACCAGAGTCTTCACAATGACCCTGGCCAGCACTTTGGCAGGTCTTGTGACCAAAGCCAGGCATATCAGATGACGTGAGAGAGGGAGAGAGACATGGTACTAGGGCAATGGAGTCCTCCTAGCAGCAATACTTGCCTCGTGATGAGAATGCTGATGTCAACTATTGCTGACACAGAGAGTGTGTTGGAGGTGGTAGGATAGAAGAAATCAGGATTTTATTGCTGAAAATAGACAAGGAATAAAATTAAACATATGGCTTCATGATCTAAAGCCCCCTCTGAACCAAGATAGTTCTCGAGACAGGAAAGTCCCTGGGCGATTGATCCTGGGTCTAGTACTAGATGTGCTAATGACCTTGATTGCAGTTCAGCTTTACATCCTCTCTTGAGCAGATGGTAGGTACACTCTGCACTACTTGCCCATGGGACACAGTACAGAGTGTCTCTGAGTAAGCATTCAGGGGAGTTCCCCATGACTGTCCCGAACCTTAAAAATGACAAAAATACAGAAGTATATAAGTGGCAAAAGGAAGACTTGGGAAAAGTGGGTGCACTGTTAAATGGGGCAAATGCTCTGGGGAGACAGGACGTGGAGAAGACTGAGGTGTTGAATGCCTTCTTTGACTCGGTCTTACTATCAAGGCTGGCCTTCAGACACACCAGGCCTCAGAAACTGGGGGAAAATATGGAGCAATTTACCCTTGGTGGAAGAGTATCAGAGAATCCTTAAGCAAACTGGACATATTTAAGTCCATGGACTCTGATGGGATACACTCAGCAATGCCAAGGCAGCTGCTGCTGTCATTTTAAGGTCAGTCTAAATAATCTTTGAAAGCTCACGGTGACTAGAAGTGCCTGAGGACTGCAGTAATGTAAATGTCACTATGGAAGGTCTAAGGCTACATGAAGTCATAGGCAGGTTCAAGCCAACTGAGAAGGATGGAACCGAAATTCCTCTGTCTTCTTACAGACATGCACCTCTAAGAAGGGTGATGCTGCTGTAAGGAATCCTTGCATTTCTGATTCCTGCCAAGTTGGAACAGTGTTGGTGAGGCAAGGTTTATAGAAAGAGGTAAGCGTCCCTTTTTTGGACAAGTCAAATTAAAAGTAAAAATGGACAAGCTGTTCCTTGGGCCTTCTACATTTACCTCCTCCAGACCTGAGGCTCTACTTGTTTCTGCCTGTATCACAGCTGATCCTCTCTACAAACCTTACCACTCCTACATTCTTGAGACAACACATTTCAAACATCACTGTGTTAAAATACCAACTCATTTTCACAAAGACCCATCTGTAAAAACAAAGCACCCTACACTGACTGATGAGCTGAGAAGAGGAGGATGCAGAAGATTATAGGAATTGTTTGATGGTCCGTTTGCATACGGAGACCCACTGTGATAATCCAGGCTTGCAATAAAGAAGAGCATCAGCTGTTCTTCCAGGTAGCTGAACTGCAGTTCAACAGCTAGTATTTCAGAGCTGATCTTTGGTACTGTATAGCTTGTTTTCACATTAAGCTCACCTGGTGTTCAGCTTGACTGATGAACCTGCCACATGCTGCAAACATCACTTTCTGACAGGTCATACAGACAAACAGAGCAGGATCTAAAGCAAAACCCTCATGGACCTGCCAGTGAAGGCATGTCTGGTGAATCCTAGGAACCAGGACACATTTCTTGCTAAGCCATAAGGGTTCAAGCTCCTCTTTGAGAGGAGGGAACTGAGCCTGGAGCAAAGAAAGTAGTAGTAATATGGCAAACCAAAGAGTACAGACTAACAGGGAACGAGATACTGTGAATAGAGTGAATAAGACAGAGCCCCATTCCCCGAAATTCCCACCAATGCCAAGATGTGAAAGAGATAGAAGAAAAAGGCATGTGTACAAGCACGAGTGTGAGGGAGAGAGACAGTGTGTGTGAAACTGACACTGTGAGGGTGAGGCATCCTATACAATGCTTGAGAGACATGTATCCTATAGCTTTTGTTTTGGTGTTAGAGCTTGTGTGCGTGAAAGACAGGCTGTGTGAGAGAGCCTGAGACAGCTACAAGCGTGCACGCGAGCAGCAGCATGAAAGTAGGCAGACAGAGAGGGATGAGCTGAAGTGGAGCTTCTCCAACCTCCTCTCTGCCTGGGAGGACACTTCAGGGTCTTGGAGCTGTGGTGAGTCATCACATTTGGGGTGGAGATGAGGAGTCCCAAGAGCCATGCACTGACCCTTCTGGCTCAGGTCGATGATGCCAGGGGAAGCTGGAAAGTCACAACAACCTCCTGTCTGTTCCCTGCTATGGTGCTGGTCCTCAGTCCCCATCAAGCCTGAAATACCACTTGGCTGGTCTGAAACTGGTTGAACTAATCTTTTCCCTTCCATGCACACTGGAAAGCCAAAGAGAACTAGTCCAAAGGCCCCAACAGACAGCAATTGCCAGTCCTCCTGCCTCTGTGTTCACGCTATTTGTAACTGGAGGAGGCTCCTCCAAAGAGCCAAATGGCCAGCACAGCACACCAAGTCCTGCAGCTGGTCAGGCCCAGTCCTGTCTCACCATGAACTCCCAGGCTTGGGGAGATGAGTGCATCACATCCCCTCGCAGCACCTGCTTGGCCTGAACACATCATCTATCCTGCTCCCGCTGCCTCTGCTGAGAGGATTGCCTGCCATCCAGTGCTAAAAGAATCCTTGCTTTTGATCAGGACCCAGTGATGGATCCTTTCCAAGACCTGCAAAGGTGAGGGAAACATGGTGTGGTGGCAAAACAGGGGTTTCTACAGTGCTCATGAGCTATGAAGTACAGCTCGAGTCTCTGCCAGCTGGAGAGACAGTAGTGTGAGCCAGGTGCTGGGGGCAGCCCTCCAATTTGAGTGGTTGTCCTCAGAAGAGAGGAAAAGCTGGAAGAAAAGCATACCAGCAAAGGTCTGGAGATGGGGGATGGCACCACCACTGGAGGCTCTCAAGGCTCTAGAGGATGAGATTCTGGTTTCCAGAAGCATTTTTGGTGTCTCGGGTTGTCCAAAACATTTATTCAATGCTGGCAAATATCACACAGGACCTGTGGGAGATATTCTGCAGGAGGAGTTGAAGACAGGTGAGTGTGCTGAACACTAGTGTTTGGGCCTCTGACTCACTGCTTGACTGACACCATTTGTGCTAACCCTTAAAAACTGGGACAGCACCAGCACTGCATGTTTTCAGAGGTACCACCTGATACCAGAGCTCTTCAGAGGCTGGGAGATGTCATCACTGCAATGTCCTGGTGCAGGGCTGATGAGACTGCTCTTTCCTGGGGAGAGAGTATGTCTCTCCAGTACCTTTTACCTGGTCTCAAATTCACACATACCTTAGCACTGTGCAGCAGTAACACAAAATGAGAACATCATGTGGCTTTCAGTGCTGGTTGGAAACAGGGCTTGTGAGCTGTGAGAATACATGCAGTGACCATGGCCTGTTTGTCAGGGGCATCTCTTGTATTACCCAGGTGTCGGTCTTTTGAGCATGTCAAGCATCTGTGGTATGTCCCAGGCCCATGAGCTCTTGCAGGCTGTATCCATCCCATGGGCTTTAGGTCTTCTGTCCTTGCTTTAGACAAAACAAAGAGGTAATGCATAGCAAGCCCTAAGGATGACGGCAAACATAGACCGTCAGCATGAGCTTTCTTAGAAAATGAAAACATTGTGCTTTCATTCTACATCGAGAGACTGTGAGTAGCCACTGTGAACAATAGGCAACGATATTACCCGTGTGAGCCCCCAGAGACGCTGAATGATGTCACCAACTTCTGCAGCAATCAACTGCCAAGTCAGTTCTAGAGGCTAAAGACTAGTGAACCACTCGAACACATTGTAATGCCCAGCTGACCACTCCTAATAAGTAGGCTGTCCCTGCAGGCACTAATAAACACTTGTTGTGATTACTGAATCAGAGCTGGCTGGGGAATTTGAGCACATGCCTTCTCATTGTACTGCAGGGCAAGTGTCTGAATGCACTTGCCAGCAGGAGTGCCTCTAGAGAGAGTTACAGTGCTAGATAAATGCCTGATTTTAAGCCTTCCAGAAATCACTAGTCTGTGTTAGAGCCATGTGGCTTTAGTTTAGACCCAGAGAGCCGTATGTCCCTGGTGTTATACCTCTTCCATCCAAATATGCATGTTGCTGCTGTCTGTGGACTGAAGGAGTCTTTCCTCATCACTGCTCCTGTGAGAGAGGGAGCATATCGCTACCTGTCAGGCCAGGCTGTGGGTTAATGCTACTGGCCTGAGATCTTGATGAGCCTCCAGGGAAGTGAAGATGTGTCTGGAGTAAAAGCTATGCCCAAATTCTACCAACAAAAAGCAGGATAGCGGTCTATATTCAATTCTGCATAACATGCACCTGTACAAAAGGAGCTGAGCTGCTGTTCTCACTCCCTTCAGGCTTCCCTTGGGAAGCACAGCACTGCCTAGAGTGCTTGTTGCAGCCTATCCTTCAGAGCAGCTCCCTCTCCTCAGAGCCAAAAAGCAAAGCGTGCCTTGAATGTTCTCTCTGCACACTTGCTCTGTGGTGCCCTGCTCCAGTACTTCTCCCTCAGTCCGGTGCCTCCTTCTTGGTCACATTCCTGTGCCCGTGACCTCCATCAGTATTACCTGTCTATCCCCATCAGCCTCTCAGAACAGAGACAGCGCACTGACAGTCACGAGCCGTTCCTGATGGGAGGGGGAAGATAGTCCCCTCAGCTCTCTCATCAAGAGGCCCCTCTAAAACCATCCTAATGAGATTCTCCTTAGGGCCCCTGTCAGCTCTGCCTTTCTTTGCAGGCTCCTTTGACAGACGGATGTCAGTTCAGGGAAAGCTGTTTGATGTTCTTCCTCTTAATGAAACTGATCCTCAGGCAGGCGCTGCCTCCTTTGCCTCTAGGCACCCATGGACTAGCAGTGTCAGGCTACTCCGTGCTTTGTCATACTGGATCCTAATTAGTGGCTGTCTCCTGCTGCCTCTGAAATCAACAGGGAAAACCACCCCTCTGGCTGCAGCAGAGCAGGAGGTAGAGGATGGGAAAGTTAGTGTGCAGAGAAACAGCGAGAGTCCGGGTGAGTTCCTTCCCATCCTCTCCAAATGTTACTGTCATCTCCTTTTCTCTCTTTCCTCTGCTCATCCAAAGCCAGGCATGGATACATAGGCAGCTCTATGTCTGCTCCCTGGCTACTGCTGACCTCTGGTGCACACACACACACGCTGCTGTGGGGGAGTAATAAAGAGTAGACCCCCCCCCCCCCCCCACAAGGCCACTCACCTGGGACTAGCTAAGTGCTGAGAAGAGGCAAATCTAACGGGAGATGCACTGTAGGGTGCGAAGATGTACATTACAGGATCCCTGCTCTAGACTTGTGCCCAGAGAATGTGTGGGAATCTTTTTGATTCCAGGTGTTGGCTGAAGTTCAAGCCCCTGTATATTGTTTTACTTTAAGGAGATAAATTAATAATGGATCTGGGAAGCTCTCTGGGGACACTCTGCTTCCCAAGGAAGTGTCAAAATAGTCAAGTCAAAAAGTAGGAGGCAATTTCTTTGCTGCCCAAAGCTCTTCTTAGCGGTTTTTCACTTCCTGTCTGACATCTCATCCCTTTTTCAGGCTGCACTGCTTTCTTTAGCCCTTCTTTCAAACACAGCTCTTCTCTCATGTACCTCTTCTTTTTGGGAAGTGGTATATGCCTGTGTGCAGGTGATGACCACTAGTGCTGCATGCAGGAGGCTGTGTCCAGGAAGCATCTTAAAGAAAGTCAGCAGATGAATCCACCCAATTAAAGGACATTCGATCAGTTTGTAGCAGAACTTATTCAAAATCCAGTCAGATCTTCCATCCTTATCCACAGGCAAATGCAGGCTCCTTAGCAATCATCAAACCCGCAGCATCATTTTTATTCATCCCTGTCAGACATGCACAGCCCTTTCCTGGATTTCCTGCTGCTTTCCCAGTGGGGATGTGTGTGGGACTGTGGAGTCCAGCATCTCTCTGTGCTTGTGTGCGGGAGCTCTTTGAAGTGATTGTTATATTGCTAATGCAGCACCACGAAGGAGCAGATTCTCTCTGCGTCTCTCACTGTTATTTCTCTGTGATGCCTGACAAACCCTGGCTCCATTACAGCTTTAGAGGCAAGGTGTACAATGGGCTGCCTCACTCTGCTGCCTCTATCTATTGGGTCCCATTGGGGACATGTAGGCTGCAAGAAGTCCAAATCTGACTATGTTACGGGTACCTGGCCAGTCAATCAATCAGGGAAGCACTGTTGGGCTTTGGTACCTTTGCAAGGCTGCAGCCTGGACTGATGGAGGGATCTGGTAGCATTGTTCTGAACCCTCAAATTTCTGGAAGCTACTGGAAGGTTTAGACAGATAAACATCTTGTGAAACAGGTGACACCACCGAGACTGTGGTATAATGGAAAGTCTTTGGGTTCATGCAACTAAGGTATGGTTAGCACGATGAATTTTAAGTGGTAATTGGAATACTTGGTGTATTTTTGTCTTAGAGCTTTGTTTGTGTTCGAGATTCTTATTGTAAAACTTTTTTTTCCCGGTCTTTTATTTGAGAGAAGCACATAATACTCAAGAATTCAAAATTGTCTCCTCTTCATCTAACAGAAGTAACTGGTTCTTTAAAGAATGGACGTAGAGAGACCTGGAAGAAAATTGCTAGGCTTAGCAGGGATGGTAGAGAGGGGAAGGGTAGAGAAGATTACAAAACAATATCCATAGCTGCTATTTGGAGGAGATGGAGTGATGTGGTGAGGGGATAGAGAGGGAAATTGTTGTCCTTAATGAAGCATCAAGTCATGTTGCGGGGAGATGCTGGCCCCTCTCTGGAGGGCTCTGCTTGGCTGGGCAGCTGATTAACTGAAATGGAGAGAAAATGGAGAAGATGCAGGGCAGAGCAGCAGACAGAGGGGCAAATGAAGACCTGACTGATGAGGGAAAATTAGGCAGTAAATGTGTTTAGCTTTGCTAAGTGATGACTAAGAGGATGTGTGATAACCATCTTCCCATCCCAGAGACATGAATAAAACTGTGCAAGTATGTGTGTGCCTGGGTATGCTTTAGGGATGAGGCATCACAGCACCAAAAAGGGACCAGTCCTGCTGGGAGTCAGAAGAGATGAGGGTGGTAGTTTTGGATCAGATGGGAGATGGGATGACAAGAAGAATGAGGAAATCTTGCTGCCCCATCTCCAGAGAGCGATCTCTCCTACCTTACCCCTCAATTTTTCACGTTATCTTTTACCCTTTTGGGTTTAGTTGCTCTGTCTCACACAGTCTCTTCTTCTCAGCCTCTCCACTCCCCTCCCGTGTTTCCCATCTTCTTTCTTGCTCACTTTGTTCATGCTTTCTTCCCTCTGTTTCATATGACCTTTTTCTCCTTGCTTTTCCCTTCCCTTGCCCATTTCTCCCTTCCCCCTCTCCCCGCCTTCTTTCTCAGCAGATAGATCTGCATCTGTGATTGAAGGTTCATTTTCCTTTCATACTGTGGGTGACAAATTCTGACTTCGATAATCACTTGTGAAAAATCAAGAGAGAAGCAAACTGCTCCAAGGGCACAGAAACTGGCTGTGATGGCAAGGAGGGTGAGGGGTAGGAGGCTGCTGTGCAGGGTAGGAAGATGATCTGCTTTCACTTTGCAGGATGAGAGGGTGGAGGTGGAGGGGGGAAGTGACAAAAAGGCTGAAAAGATTTGGGGCAAATGGGAAATCTCTTCTTCAGGCAGTTTTGATCCAAGTGAGCAAAGTGGAAAATGTTTCCTGAGTTCTGGCCTCATGGGGAAAACTGGGGTTTGGCTTTAAAGCTGAGAAGGAAAAAGGCTGTACTGGTAGAACCACGTAGAGGTTTGATGTCATTGTGAGGTGGAGAACAGGCCATGTTTGTCCATCTTGCTGACTGTAGTCTGAATTCATGCACCCACAGTGTGCTTAGGCAGAGGCACATTTTGATGTTGCTAGCACACCGTGTTGAGGCAAGCATTTGGGCAGGCCTTGTTCTATCCAAACTGTGTGACCATGGGCCTGGTAAGATGTCACTATGCAAAGGATATCCCTTCTACAGAGCACCAGCAATCTCTCAGCACTTTCGTGAGTGGTTCCGATGCAGACACTAAACGAGTATGGTTCATGTTCATTGGAATGACCTTTGCCAGGGTTAGCCTTCCACAGAGCTCACGATTACACTCTCTAAGGAAACAGCTTAGGGAGAGCATGTAGTATGATCCTTCCTTTTACCTGACAGGAGCTGAGTCAGTGCTGTTCACACAAAGTGGGGACCCTCTGTGTCTCATGGCACAGTGGTTCTCACAATAGCAGAGTCATGGCGATGACACAGGGACTCAGATGCTCCTCCATCCCTAGGGAGACCTTCTGTCAGGCATCAGTGTCAAAGAGAGGATGTAAGGTTTGGTAGTACACCATCAAATTGATTACTTCTCTATGCATGTAGCCCATGTGGAGTCACTAGAATGCCACAAGTTTCTCAGTGTGAATAAATCCTCTGCTGTAAGCGTTCTGTATCCCTTTTGCTTTTAGGCTCTGCGGCTTGCAAAGCCATAGCTTCACCATCTTGCCATTGATCAATGGGAAGGGTCAGGACTGTGGCATTAGGAGACCACAGCAGATGCAGATTGAAAGAGGCAGCTGATCCACCCATGTTTTTGTTCTTAGCAGCTCGGTTCTTGGAGTGTCTAACCTGCAGGTGCCAAAGGGATGGCTACACTTAGGCTCTCAGCAGTTATATTTCTGTCTGAGAAGATACTTCCCTATGCTCCGGAGGAAACTTTCTTCCTGGGACATGGGAAGAGCAGTGAGTGAAGATAGATGGTAAAAAAGGACAGGCCTTGGGGCTAATTTGTGCTGTTCCACCTTGACTTTTCCAAGGCTCCTCTCCAGTGACATAAAATTCAGTGTATAGAGAGGTAGGAGAAGAAAGATGTCAAAGAAAGAGAGAGAACAATTTGGGAGAAGAAGGCAGGACGGGTAAAGGATGTAGATAAAGACAGATCTTGGAACTACAGGTAACCGTGAGACTTGGCTGAAAATAGAATTAAATGAAGCATAGCCAAGAGGAGGCCACAGGGGCGAAAGCTGGGGGAGTTAGAGACCGGGTTATCCTGCAAGGGAGACTGCAGTTCCCTTGACATAAAAGATCATGCCTTTTGCTCCCCTACCTCCCTCTCGCCCTAACCTGGCTGTCTACAGGTGCTAAGCAAGTGCTGCCTGACTCTTCCAAGAGCAGCACACTTAACGGGAATAAGCCTTTCTGGCCTCCCCAGGACCAGACTGGGGGAAGGAGTAACTCTTTTTAAGGAATACACATGTGCATTAGCTCTCAAGGCTGTAAGACTCCCATGTTTGATGGATTCCTGGAGCTGTAATACCAGTGCACAAACCAGGCCCTGTCACAGAGAGAGGCTGGGAGGTAGAGGCAGTGAGGAAAGGAGGACTAACTGATTGCCATGGGTTCCAGAGCTGGCCAGGCAGAAATCAAGGGGGAAGAAAGGTGAGGGGAGTAGGGGAAAAATCAAGAAAGAAAACAGAAAAACACTGTGTGTCTTTTTTCATTCTCCCTCTTGGTTTATTAATGACAAACTAATGACTCAGTGCTCCTCTCTTGCTCCGGTTCACTGACTACCCAGCCCTCTGCACGGCAGCCTCTGACGATGGGGTGGGACGAGGCTACCAAGGGGGCCTGGGAAGGTGCTGGATGGACTGCCCTGGCTGCCTTGCTGTCCTTCACTCCTTCAGCCTCCCTTTTTCATTCACCAATATGGCATTGATCCGGCTCAGTGAGAATTTCCACTTATATCTCATCCTTGCCTGTGTCACCGTCCCTGAGTCCCTGCAGCTCTGATGCGTGCTCGTCCGCTTTCCCAATTGCTCTCCTTTGCTCAGCTCCTCCTTCTCCTCAGCATCTGTGCCATTCCTCACCCCCTCCAGCCCCGCACAATCCTCCCCTCTCCTTCCAACTGTCTCTTCATGCCGCTGCTGACGTCTTCTCTCTCAGTCACTCCATCTTTCCCTGACACATCTCAGCCTCTCTCCCTGTGCTCCCCATCAGCACAGTCACCAGGTTTAGCTGAGGAGCTGGTGCATCCAAGTCTGCACAGTGAAAATATGAGCATTTCTGCTTCAGAGCAAAGCTGGGTCCAGCCTCTCTGGTACCTGGGGCTGCTTTCACAAATGCTCAGCCTTTTTGGTCTTGCTTAACAGTGAACATGTCATAGCTCAGTTTGCTGGCCATCACCAAAAGGCAGAGTGCCTCCCCACCTCCCTGTTCACAGCTCTTCTCAAAAAAGCCTGTCCTGTGCAGCTAGAAGCTGTTACATTGAATGTCCCTTTCTTGGGCTGGCTGGGGAGGTAATCAGAGGAGCAGAGGATCCCCCAGACAACCCAAAGAAGCACAGATGTCGCACATGTACTAAATCTGTGTCTGTCAGATTAAATAGGCTAGGCAAGCCTATGCTCTCATGGACTTTTGAAGTGCATGGGGTATTAAATAACTTCTGGAGGATTACTATGACAATCTGAACATTAGATCCCAAACACCCAGAGACTGGGAACCAGGTTTTGCAAGTCCTTTGCACAAGCAGCCCTGCTTCCACCCGTAGCCAGGAGAACTGTGGCAGCAGTTCACTCTCTGCATCCAATATCTGGACTCCAGTGGTGGTTACCTGCCCTCTCATCCCTTCACCAAGCTCCTGCTGCACTCTCCAGGGAAGCATGCTCAGGGATTCAAAAGAGATTGGGAAGCAGGTGTTGCCCTCATTAGAAGAGAAAATGTGGCACACACAGAAAGAGAGGAGGAGAGAGAGGGGAAAGGAGGCGGAAAACAGATGTTCTCACTGTAGACAGGGAAAATTATCTTAGTTTTGGAAAGGGGTGAGGTCTTCCTGCTCTGCCTCTCTTTTCATCAGGATTAGAGCAGTTAACAATATGAACAGACAGAGCCTTGAGATGAAGAGGAGTGAAACATATGTGGGGTGAATGTTCCAGCACCTCTGACAGCCAAGGGGGCCCACCACGTGCCATCTCTCTCCATCCATCCTTCTCTGTTGGTGTTCCCACACCACCCCTTCAGTTACTCACATAAAGCAAGCCAATACTCCTGCCCTATCCTTTCCAGAAACCCTCTGATGCACACACTGAAGAGAGTGCTCCCATCCAGCTCCCTGAACCTGAGAAGCAGAAGCCACCTAAGGAGCCACTGGGCAAGGCACATGATGCATCAGGAGACTTGAAGAGTCTCTTTATGCTTAAGAATCAGATGGGGCTCATGCTGGTGTAAAGGAGAGAGTATATCCATCAAAAACAGAGCAAAAGGAAGGACTTTGGAGGCCAGCACCTTAGGAAGTTTGGGCTGCTTGGAAGCTGTTAGAGAAGGAGCAGCATGGCACAGTGGAAGAGAGTTGCCGCAGATGGTTTAGCCCTGAATGAAAAGGCTTCCCTTGCCTCAAGAAGCAGTCCCAGCTCTGAGAAGGAAACCTTTGGCTGAGAAGATCTGTCGGTCTCACTACCTGCAGCGATCCTCTGTGGCAGTGTCTTCCTCCTCTGCCTGTTCCCCCATTCCTCAAAGCAGCCACCCAAGCAGAGGAGATGGAAAGCTGGCAACATTTCAAAGTCACTTTCTTTTCTTCCTGTCCCAAACCACGGTTCTCTCTCACTTTCCCCCACCTGGCCTCCTGGACACCCTCTCAGGAGAGTAAGCTCACGGCAACAGTCCTGTTCATCCACACAGACAGCATTTAGAAAATGCCACAGCTGAAATTATCCTGTCATTAGGTCCCTTTGTAGGATGGTTGATGTCACTGTGCCTGCCAGGAGTCAAGTAGGGAAGGTGCCTTCCTCTGTCATCCCTTCCACGTCTCTCCCTGCTCCAGCCCTCCTCCTTCTGCCTTTTGGTATCTAGCACACCTTTTTGCTCTATTTAGCCTACCTACTGTGAGCTTTTCAGGAGTCTTACATGTTCCCTGTTGCCTTTATTTCAGCAGACCTCCCTTGAAGCACCTGCAGCACAAGGAGCCCTGGAACAGGCTGCCCATGGAGGATGTGGAGCCTCCTGCTCTGGAGGTTTCCAAACTCACCTGGACACGTTCCTGTGTGACCTGATGGAGGTGAAACTGCTTTAGCAGGGGGTTGCACTGGATGATCTCTAGAGGTCCCTTCCAACCCTGACCATTCTGTGATTCTGTCAAGTTATATTCCAGTGCTTTCCTGCCAAATCATTAGGAGTCTCCCTGCCACCCTTGTGTTGGCATTCCAGTGATGGTGGAGGTCAGTGACTGTGGGACCTACATGGCAAAGATGCTGAACTCTGATTTGCCTTGTCCTCAGAGTGCAAAAGAAGAAGTGGGAATGGCCATCCAGAGCTTCTGTTGTACAGGCCAAAGCTTGAAGTTAAAGGACAGAGAACTGGTGGCTGTTGGGAGATGGACACCTAAATCGTAGCAAACTGTGGTTTGAAAGCCTCAGCCAAAATACCCTTGTAACTGTGAAATGGGGTATTTGACTTACAGACTTGTTTCCAAACATTTCATACAATAGTAACATGAAATTCCTGCTATTCCACATGCAGAGTTCACCTTTCACTCTGCATGCTTACCCCAACTCCACAAAACTTCAGAGAAGAGTATACTTAAAAAATCCTAAAGATGCAGAGAATGTTTTGTGATGTAAATTAGAGAGTAGTTCACACATAGGGGAGCACTGCAAACTGAGGGGAGAAGGGAGATCCTATCTGTACACACCAAATCTGACGAACCCCTGCTAACTCAAAAGACATGCAAGTATCAAGCAAGGTTTCTAAACCTTTAGACTCCCAGTGTTCCCACATTCCAAGGCTACTCTTACACAAGGGAACTTGCCCCTGCTCACTGCAGAAGCAAAGCAATGACAAAGGTGTGTTCGGCCATACAGGTCATAGCTATCTAATCTAGGCAGTCCTTGGGTAGGCTCAGTCCTCAATTAAAGCTTGGCCTGGCTGCCTGGGCTGAGATCTGCAGGAGGTGGTGATGCTCCTCACCTGATGGCTGGACTGCCCCCAAGGAACTTGTGTCCTCAACTAACACATGCCCGGAAAAGGTGAGGAAGAATAGTTGACACTAAATGAGTGTACTTGGTATTTCATGAGTCCTGCACTTGCAAGAAAAATGATACAAAGAACAGAAGGGAATTTCCCTGGAGGAAAAAACGCAGTAGGAACAAACTGGAAAAAAAGTACAGTGCCTCGTCAGTGAATTTGAGAAGGCTGAGACTGCAAGGTAACGGAGAAGTGGCAGAACAGGGGACAGGGCTCTGGGGTGTCAAGGGAGGAGTGGAAGAGAGAGGGTTAGACTCACGGTGTGGGTGAGGCACCTCAGAGTTTTCATGCTTGGCATTGTGCAGACACAGGTAACAGGGTAGTCTGAACGCTAAAGGCTCTGATCCCAGAATGGAAGTGAAAAATGGATTTTCACAGAACTGTGGGATGTTCTGCTATTGTTTTGCACTTCAGTCACTGTAGGATAGGAAACAGCACCAAACCAAGCAAACACCTTTAGAAATCCTGCATCAAAGAATTAGGCTGAGAAGGGGTCAAAGAAAGGTTCTGAGAAATGGTTAGTCTGATCCCAGCAATGCCACCTCCAGCATGGGCCTTGGAATGTCTCCTGCAGTCTCCACTGTGCTGCCAAAGGAGTCACGTCCTTCTCTCCCAGAGGGAGAGAAGGTGGTTGCCTTCAGTTTCTCTGCACTCATCTTAGAGGTCTCTGCACTCATCTTAGAGGTGGCCTTTTCTGAGAACCACTGTACTTGTTACTCTTCTGGCCAAGTCTGGCTTGGCATCGAGCTTCTCCAACAACTTGATAGGCTGTTGTTGGCACCACTGACAACTGAGGAGGTGCAACCCTTCACGTATGAGTGCTCCGAACCTCCTTGTCCTTTACCGTCTTTTGTCCTCTTCTGATTGAAGAGCTTCCAAGCCGAGCGTTGCTGCTTCCAGGTCTCCCTAAAGAGTGTCTCTGAACATTTCAGGCGGTAACCTGGAGAGCACTTACTGTCTGATTAAAGAGATGAGGCTCCATTAGTGGAGAGAGGGAGCAGAATGTGAACGAGAGTGGGGATCTGCCATCGGCAGGATCCTCGTTCAGCGCTTTCAGCTGTGCCCTCTCTTGGTGCCATTCATCAATTCAACCCAATACAATGCTGTGGTTTTAAGTGACTCCAGCATTAGAAACTCTGACAGGCATGAGATTTATGGGGTGCTGGGAGACAAAGCTGCTTCCTCTGCCAAGTCACGCATTGTGCTTATTTTCTTTCCCTCCCAGTCTTTCTGGAGCTTGAAATTTGTGTCCTATCTGATACTCCAACTGGTTTGTGGGGTCAGAGAAAGGATCAGCATTCCTGTAGTGGACTGAAGAAAAAGAGGGAGGCTGCAGAGAAGGGATTGGTGTGGGTCATGAGGGGGCCAGAAAGAGCAGACTCAGGCTGGTTTGCAGGAGTAATCCAGAGCACTAGGTATTCTGTGCTTGCTCTCAGGCCCTCCTCTGTAGTTATCTTCAAGGATGAACTTTATGCTGAATCATCACCACCCTTTGGATCTCCTTGATAGGCTCAGAGCTGTTACTGTTTTCTCCCTTATTCACTGCATGAGGCTTACCAGTGTTACCAAGAGCCTGTTAGATGGGAGAAACGCAGTAGTTTTCTCTGATAGCTGACAACAGGCCAGGCTTTGGTCTGGGGCTTCCAGAGGAGCTAAGGCCAGGGATGCTGAACAAAGAGTCGGCAATGACTATAGTCTCCTCTCAGATTGCTTTGCCAGAAGGGCCAGCCACAGCCACTGACTGAGTGTTCAGTGGGGTCATGGAGGGAAGGTACTTGGGAAAAGGCAAGAAGAATAAGGTGGAGGTGGGAATGAAAAGGAGGAGGAATGGAAGACAGGAAGGAAGAGGAGCCCTGAGAAAAGCAGCAAACATGAGAGAGAGTATCAGTAGCGCATGAACCAAGAAGCGTGCAGCTCTGGAGTGCTTTGCTTTCCTGATGCTCTTCTGCTTAATGCACTCTGTGCCTGTCCCCTTAGATCCCATTTCCGTTAGATTTAGCAGTGGCCCTGTTAGCCTCACACTAGGTAACTAGTTTGTGGTGAAAACAAGAAGAGAGAAGCCCCCAACCACCCCTGGCAGAGCAGCTGTCACAATGGATTGACTTCTAGCCCCTTGCCAGCTCCTCCCAGCATCGGCTGTCTGTGTGAGTTAAGAAGCTCTTCCTGAGCTGCTGAGAAATGCCACAGCTAGCCTGTATCATTCACAGCATCTGTGAGCACAGAGCTGCTGTCCGGACATCGTTTGCCCTGCAGCTCCTTGGGCACTCAGCTGGTGTATAGGAAAAGCAGCAAATATTTGTGTGCACACACACACACACACACACAGAGACATACACAACTGCACAACTGTGCAACAGCAGTCCAGAACCTTGCAGGCACCACTTGCCAAGCTACCACTGAAGAGTTTCACAGGCTCACATGGAGCAACTGGGCACACAGGGTGTGTGTACACACACACACACAGCCTGAGCACGTGGGCAAGGAGATGTCTGTATGTAGAGGGGCACGTGGCACACAGTCACAGAGCAATGTGTACAGGGCAAAGCAAAATGCACCAGTACAGGCTGGGGGTAACCTGCTGGAGAGCAGTTCTGTGGAGTGGGACCTGGAAGTCCTGGTTGATAACAAACTAAACGTGAGCCAGCAATGTGTCCTCGAGGCCAAGGCCAATGGCAATCTGGGATGCATCGAGTGTGGCCAACAGGTTGAGGAAAGTTCTCTTCTCCCTCTACTCTGCCCGGGTGAGGCCTCATCTGGAGTCCTGTGTCCAGTTCTGGGTTCCCCAGTTCAAGAGGGACAGGGAACTGCTGGAGAGAGTCCAGCGCAGGGCCACCAAGATGATCAGGGGCCTGGAACATCTTCCTTATGAGGAAAGGCTGTGGGAGATGGGGCTGTTTAGTCTAGAGAAGAGAAGACTAAGGAGGGACCTCATCAACACTTATTAATACCTAAAGAGTGGGTGTTGAGACGATGGGGGCAGTAATTTTTCTGTAGTGCTCACTGATAGGACAAGGGGTAATGGGCACAAACTGGAATACAGGAAGTTCCACTTGAAGATGAGGAGACACTTCTTTGCTGTTCAGGTGAGGGAGCCCTGGCCCAGGCTGCCCAGGGAGGGTGTGGAGTCTCCTGCTCTGGAGGTTTCCAAACCCACCTGGATGTGTATCTTTTCCATCCCTCATTGTAACTATGGCTTATTTTCTGTTGTATGACACTGCACCTTCCCCCGACACATCATGGTTTTCATCACTCACTCAAATATACAAAATGGACTGATTTGGCCTCCTCACATCACAACCTCCCACCACCTCTGTATGCCCATGTACATGGCTCTATTCCCCTTCTACACTCTTTGTCCCAAACTTCTAGCTTTCAGCCAGGTGTGTGCCCATGGATGACAAGACCTCGCCCTCCAAACCTGGAGTGGATTTGTTTACTCCATGTCAGGCAAAAGCCTGATCCCTGAATTCATTTGGAAGAGGAAAAAGAGTACTTGTGTGCTCCACTCCTCCCCACCCTGAAACTCCTGCATCTCTCACCATCCCTCATCAGGTCTGGCTGCTGTTCTGGGCTTTGAAGCTATCATTAACATTATAAAAAGGGCTGTCACTTCACAGCAGCCAGGTGAAAAACAAGAATTTGCTGCAATCATGAATTTGTTAGGGAAGCCAGGAGGAGGCAGCACCCACAGGGTGATGGAGAAGCTGTGGGCTGCCCTTACCACCCTGCTCTCCTCCCCCTGTCTCCTCATCTCCTGCCCTCCCTCTTTTTCCACCTGTCTTCTCTTTTCCTCCCCAATCTGTTTGCTTCCCTGCTGATGTCCCGCCATGGCATTACTTGCCATGGGCAACATTGCTGCATGTTAATTAGGTCCCACACAGCTCTGTGGATGAATGCTGCTGTCAGTTGGTGCATAACTCCAGCCTCCCCCACCGCTACACGTGCAGGCTCCCGCTTCCTCTCCATCCCCTGGTAAACGGGGCTGTCAGGAGGTCATTGATCCATAATGGCCCTCAGTGATTATAATTCTTTTTTAGTGGAGGGGCATTGAGGGGAAAAAAAGGCAAGAAAAAAGAAGATGGTCTCACGGAGGTAGAAATATCAGGGGTATACCGCTTTTCTCCATGTTTGGAGAAAGAGCATGAGAGTAAAGTAAGGGTGGGTGAAGCACAGGGAAGGCCCAAGTGTTGACTTGCTGTGCCAAAGCTTGTCTGGCTTTGCCAGGAAATGCAGCCTTCTTCCCCAAGACACACTCTTACAGCCTGCTGGCTTCTTCCACTGTGATGGAGTGAATGGGAGATGACCATGCTCTGCCAGGGAGAGGGGCTGAGAGGCTGAGGGAGAGCTCTCAGTGTAAGCAGGAGGTGGGGGAACTTCTGGTTGTCACTGGATGAGAAGCAACATATTGTGGAACCACATGCTAAAGGATCACAAGCCTTTCCTGGCATCTTGGGCACCCATGGACTTTGTGAGGGAACTCCCACTTCTCCCTGGTCTTTCAGCCCAAAAGCTGGTGAGGATACAAGATGACATTGTGGTTAGTGTCCAGGGGCTGTAGATGTAATAACACATGGCCAGCACCAGTTTCTTTGGGAAAGGTTTATTGAATATGGAGAAACAGCCCCGTGTCAGTGCATTGGGAGAAAGAAGCAGCTGAGAAAAACAGACAGAAGAGACAACCACCTCCTGGAAATATGAGAAGGGTTGCTGGGACTCAGCAAGTGCTGGGCCAAGGGCAACATCTGTCCCTATCTTTGGCCACAGATGACTCCAGCAGCAGGTCATGACAACAACCTGCTTGTTGTTGTTCTTGCTCACAGGGAAAGCAGACTGGGAGAAAAGATTTCAGCTCTCCTTGTCGTGTCACTCCCCCTTGCCTGCCCTGTTTTGACCCAGATACATTACAGTATAACAAATCTGTGACTCCCCTCGGGATTCCAGGGTTGCTGCTGTGCTGCGTAGCACAACTACTCACAGTCTCATGATGATGAGACTCAAGACCTCCTCCCCTGGAAAGGCCCTTGGAGACAAAGGAAAAGCTCCTTTTAGGCTACATTTGAGCTTCAGCACTCCAGAACGCTTCTCAGCTATGGTCACAGCTCTGCAATGTACTCCTGTCCTGTGCTGAGCCCATGTGTGGTGAGACCACATCATCTGTACCTACCTAACGTGCAGGGCCAAGCTGCAGGTGGTCTGGGAGCCGTGGCATGTGGCTTCTTCAATGTAGGATGAGAACACCAAGGTATGCTGCAGCCTGTCTTTACAGCCCAGTCCAGATGTATCCTTCGCAGGAGCACAGCTGAGCCTCACAGAGGAAGCAACCAGGAGCCTTCAGCAGAGGCTGGTAGTGCACAAATTGATGTTTGCAGACAGAAGGAGCCCTGTCCCTGCCTTCATGATAAATTTTTCTGTCCTGTATGCTGGACACCGTATGGATGACTTCCTTTTGTACGAGTGGGACTGTAAAAATGATCCCCTAACTGTAACAAAGATGGCTGAGCCAGAGTTAAGCAAACTTATGGGGGCACACAGCTTTTCTTAAGGGATCAAGAGACCCTATCTTGTATTTTTTGCACTCCTTTGGCCCTATTTGTCTCCCAGAAGGTCCAGTTTCTCTTTTCAACCTTTCCACCCCCCCTTTTCTCAGATCCACATCACATCACACTCTCTGCCTGCCTCGGCCGTGTTTTTGACACGATGCTTCATGTCAAATGAGCTATGCTGTGACATCTGTGTCACATTTCCTCCCTGCTGCCCTGGCCTGATAGCCGTTCATCACTGGCTGAGGACACCAGCCTCCAGAAGCACTTCTTCCTCATGAATTATTGACACATCCCTTTGCCTTTCCCTAGCCGTGGTCTCCCCGCCCCTCTCCCTGCCTGCCCTCACACTGACTGTGTTTATCAATTACTTCTTCATCTAGCCTTTCTTTTCAAAAATTCCTTTTAATCTCACAGAAGCTTTTAATGTTTTCTTTTCCTTCTGGGGAGAGGAGTAGGGAGAGATGGCACGAGGGGAGGGCACTAACCCAGCCACTGCTACAAACACAAAGGCAGCTTGGCTCTTAATTGGCTGCACTCTGGGACTTCAGGGCCCATCTTCAGTGATGAAACGGAGATGTGCAGTTCTCTTACAGCAGAGAACATTGCAAAGGTAAGAGAGCCCTGTTAAAGGGGAGAGGGAGGAGGCAAGGTTTGAGACAGTTTGTTCAGAAGGCACAGAGTGACCCCAACCAAACCCATCTCTCCTCTTCCCCTAGTGCACTGGAGCCAGCTGTTTGCCTTCCTGGGGCTTTTCCCTTCCCACCCCATGCATCTGGTGAGCACTCCCAGGAGGCATCATCATTAATTGGCAGTGTGGGAATGAACATGAGAGCTGTTAATTGGCTTGGTTGTATAAATAGCCTTGTTTCAGCTGGTGGGGGGAGTTAGAGCGCTGGATTTTGGTGAAGCTGTGGGGGGGAGTGAGTCTGTGGAGACCCTTTTCCTGGTATATTACTAGAGGCAGTTGAAGGCCTGACTTCTGCTGCAGCTCAGCTTGACCCAGAAGGCTCTGGAAATAGATAAGACCATTCATTTGCTGATGTTTATAAGACATGGAGAATCTGTAACCCCCATAGAAGATAGAGAACTGTGGTGGGGTAGGATTTAAGACTCCCACTTCCCTTGCCATAGGTCATAGATAAAGACAGCTTTGATAATTGACCTCTATGTTTGGGAATAGACATAGCTTCCATTTGGCTGTGATACAGGGCATCCAAAGATTATGACAGCTTCCTTCCTGCCTGTAAGAAAAAGGGTTTCCCCTTGCTCACATGAATCTCCCTTTATCTGCTGCCCCAAATATCAATCAGGAATTCCCTGTGGGGAAGAAAAAGCTGCAACATACCCCCAACCCTTCTTTTGAGCAGCCTGTGCCACCCAATCAGTAATATGACCGTTGGTGCAGATCTGGCAATTTTCCCACACATATGCAGCTTCCTCAAACCTTTAACAAATGTTTTTCATAGTGATAACTCCACAATGAGATGAAACAAAGTGCTCTTTTGGGTCAGGTGCACACCTGAAACGGAAAAATGAGCATTGGAAAGTATGGAGGGTGCCTGCCAGCTGAGGACAAGAACAAGACAACTTGTGAGGATATTGTCTCCTAGGGAAGATGTTTATCTATATGCAAACATAGGGACTGCAGGGGGGAATTTGCAAGTGGGAAGGGGGGATGGGGAGTGCCTTGGGAAGAGTTAGTTGGGAACTGTGGAGGGAAAAAAAAGAAGGCGCAAGAAGCAGGCGGGACTTCACGCTTTGTGGCATCAAGGCTGGAGTGTTTACATCAGCCCTTCTTTGCCTGGATTTTATTCTGGTGACAAACGTGTTCTGAAAACAAACAGAACATTGTGGAAGAAACTTGTGGAGTGAGTGACTGTTTTTTTGGTTGCTAAGCCATCTGTTCTGCTCCAGCAGCTCGCTGAGGGCTCTGCCGTCGCTCCCGATCTGCATGCGCGTGTTTTTGCGTGGGTGGCTGGTGCTGGCTGGCATGGCAGGAGGGAGTATCAGGGCGGAGGGGAGGATGTGTGTCTGCTGGGCAACTCAGAGGCTTTGAACAAATTGTCTTGGGAAGGGAGGAAGAAAGCTGGCTATGTGTACAAACATACGTGGCAGAGGCCAAGCTGTGCTTTCTGTGTACATGTAAGGGCGTGTGTGTGTGTGTGTGTGTTTGGGGGTCCAGGATCAATAGGCACAGAGTGGGGTTTACACTGGGATAAGGATGCAGCTCTGCAGCTGCAGAGTCTGATCAGTGCATTGCAAACCTGTCTGCAGGTGAGGGTGAAGATGTGTCTCTGTGTATGTCAAGGAGGAACAGTGAAATGACAGTCACAGAGAAAGTCTTGTAGGTGGGTGACAGTGGTGTGTCACCCATCAGGCTGAGCGAGGCGAGATGGAGGTGTGAGTGCTGTGTGGCACACACTACGAACTGTGTGGACAAGGTGCAGAAGGAGATGAAGCCCATGCATGGGGAGTTTACGGACAGCCCATCAAGGTACAGGAGTCCAGCTTTCCCATTCTCGTGCCTGTCCACCCTGCAGCAGTCTCCCCCTCCACCTTGGAGTCCCAGTTGTGATGAAGGGCGGTGAGGGCTAATGATCTTTGCATATTGATTGCCCTGAACCAGTCTGCAGAGATCCTCTGTCCCCACACTCTTTCCCATCCCTGCCCTCACTCTCATCCTTCCTCACTCCTTGCCAGACAAGGCAGGGTTGCCATAGCAGCTGACAACTTCTACTGTCCAACCTCTCAGGAGGACAGGCAGCAACAGTAAAAAAGATGGGTTATGGGAAGCAACCTATGGACTGTTTGTGTCCTTGTTCCCTGGGAACAGTGGCTGGGACTCCTTTTATAGCCTTCTGAGGTGAGTGGTAGTCACCTCAGAGCATCCAAGTGTCATATTGAGGGAGTGTCATGCTAGCATACTGGGCATGCACGGTGCTCCTCACCCACACTCAGTCTTGTCCAGCTTGCTGGGTTGGATTCAGTGATGCCCCCTTCTGAAAGCTAAACTGTGCTACAACAGCATTAAATAAAGAAGAGGTACCCGGACCACTCCTAGGTGGCAGTGCAGACATCCTATGCACTGAATTTGTATGTCTTCAGCAACCTTCATTCCCCTCTCTCCCTGTGGCACAGACCTGCTGCTGTGCTGCAGAAGCCAACAGGGCAATCAGGTTTCACCTCAGAAGCACCTGCATTAACGGTGAGCTGAATGCCACCTCTGTTTGCTCTAAGCAATGTCATTTAGGGAATGCGCTTGTTTGGTAGCAACAAGAGAATTGGTAGTGTTTTGTACAACAGTTGGTGTCCTCTGAAAAGATGACGCTTCATGTTGGGGATGAGCATTCCTTTCTTAGGACAAAATTCTAGATCTTTGATCCACACTGAGACAGCCATTCTTATCTTTTTACTGTGTTATTATGTCATGGTATACTTTCTCAAACTTCTCACACAAATACTTCAGTGGCCTTTCTTTGCGTGACTCGGGGCCTTTACACAGCATGCCTCCACTCTCCTGCCCCTTCCCTTCCTGCCCCCACAACAGAAAAAACAAACCCTAAGACTTTCAGATTAAGAAGCATCACAGCTCTGTGGTATTTGGGAGGTTTTTAGCTCTGTCATAGACCTGTGGAGCAAACCACAGCCTTCTCCTTCAGTTTTAAGATAACGGTGGCAATGCTGCCTCTCCAGCCACTATCCTCAGGGTCCCAGACTTGTGGATGAGAAGGGTGGGTGTCAGGAGGTTGGGACATCTCCTTTTTCTATTGCAGCTATCAGCAGGACAAGGGGTAATGGGATGAAGCTGGAACACAAAAAGTTCCACTTAAGCATAAGAAAAAACTATTTCACTTTTGAGGTGAGGGAGCCCTGGCACAGGCTGCCCAGGGAGGGTGTGGAGGCTCCTTCCTTGGAGGTCTTCAGGACCCACCTGGACGTGTTCCTATGTGATCTGATCTAGGTGAACCTGCTTCTGCAGGGGGGTTGGACTAGATGATCTCTAAAGGTCCCTTCCAAACCCTACCATTCTATGATTCTATGATTATTGCATGCACTCAGCTCCTCCCTGCTTCCTCGGAACAGCGGTCTGTTGGTGCTGCTGGAGGCAAAGAACAAAGAGCTAAGTGTAACATCTAGTGATGGTACATCAGTGTTCAAGTCTGGGCAAACCTCAGTGGTTAGTGACCCAAAAATGTAAGTGAAAATGTCCAGGGCCAAGAGTCCACACAGGAGAGCAAGCAGTTAGGCATGATCAATACAATCATGGCATCATCAGCAACAGAACCTCCTGCAATCCTTGCTACAAGTGCCCACAGATTAGGTACTCTCTCCACTTTGAATAACCACACAAGTTCTGCTTTCAGAATGGAGGTACCTTTGCATGGTTGCATCACAAACATCTGGGCATGTAACTGCAAGCAGAGTTGCCACTGAGACAGAGGTAACCTTCACTTGAAGGTTAACAGAGCTTCTCATTTTCATGTGTCAGGTGGAATAATAGAGGAGAGCACAAATCGATGATGCTAATGGGTGGCCTGACTGACTTCACCACCAGAGACAGGGACATAGAATTAGATTTAGGAGAAAACAGAGAAAATAAGGGGGCTTTGCTGACAGAGAGAGGAGGCAAAAATGGAAAAGGAGTTTGGAAGAAGAATTTGGAAGAACAAAAGTAATGAGAAATGGCAAGGCACGTGAGCATGAGGGTTCTTTGTCCAAATGGAAGGTGCAGTAATCTCCCTATGTTTAGGTGGCATTTGATGGAACCTGATTGGGATTTATTAGAAAATAAAAATGCTCTAATTGAAAGCGAGTGAAGGCAATTTGACTTAATAACGGCAGAAATCATCAAATGATGGAATTGTTTAAAATCTATTAGTCTGCTCCACGCAGTGAGAGGAATGGGTTGATTATCTTGCAACAGAAGATATTGAAAGGATAGCCCAGCCTGTTGGTCCCCTATGCAGATTAAAGATGTAATTTACTGAAGCAATTTATTTTCTGTTGGGAAGAAGAGGGAAAAGTGGAAAAATATGATAAGAGCTGCAATCAAGCCTTGGATTCTTAATTCGAAGACCTGCCTCTTATCTGCCTTCTTTCGATCATTAGAAAAAAATTACTCATTCCTTCATTGCGTTTAGAGCTGCGGGAGCAGACACAGTGACTGGGGGGAAAAAAATAAGATCTCATGAGGAGGCCTGTTACTCACCTCTTGAAGTTTATATTATTGACAGCAGTCGCCTCAAATCCAAGGTGAATCTACCTTGGGCTGCCTGGAGTAGCAGCAGGTAGAGCTTAGAGGTCAGCAACAAGGTGCTGTCTACATAATCCTTCCCGAGGACAAAAGGAACATGTTGCTAAACTGGAGATTAATTCAGAGCTGCTTAATTCTTTCATTCTGTCTGTCTGTCTCTGCACTAATCTGGCCCTTACGAACCAGCGTGAAGGAATGACAAATGACTCTAACGTTCACACTCCCAGTTCCTTCCAATCAGTGGGAATTTAGGTGCCTAGGTAGGAATTAGGCACTTAGTGGCATGTAGAGTTTTGGAGCTCTCCCCTTGTCCCTCTATTTGCCTGGCCTGCCCACTGAAAAGGCCTTGCAGGCTGGCACTTTGCTGTTCTTTAGTTTTCTCAGATACAGGCCTAGTTCCTTTCTTGCCCATTTTCTCCTGGCTCCATTGTGACTCCCTGACCCAGTGTCGTCACAAAGCATCTGAGAGGACTCCACAGCTCTTTCTGCTTCCTTCCTTGTGTCACATGCTCATGCTCTTCACATTGATTTATCCAGACATCCCTCACTCACTCTTGCACCTCCACACTGGTCTTGGCTTGTAGGCAATGGAGCATGATGGCCTCCCACTCTCAAGCAACCTCAAGCAATCCAGATCCAACCACCCTTCCTTCCAACCTCATCATCAAATCTGTCAGCAGAGTGCTATTCTAAAACATGGAAGCCAAATCAAAATGTGTGCTGCTAAGAGATCTATGCTGACAGGAAGGAAGTTCGCCATATGGGTCAGACGTGGGGCAGGACTAGTGTTCATCACAAAGGATCACAAGCCTAGAGTTGCCATTGTACCGGGGCTGGGATGAAGCTGCCAAAGCACTGTCTGTTCTGCCAAGAGAGCCCTGTGTGAGATAATGACTTTTCACACCTATACTTTTCTGTGGAACTATTTTTACATAGTAACACCTTTTAAAGACTTTGTCTATCTAGGTGCTTTGACGAATACTTATTTCCTTTGTTCAAGCTTTCAATTAATTCTTCCTCTTCTATGTTTAAGGTCCTTTCATACTTCTGCACATGCCTCTGTATCTTCACACCTGTTGAGTTTTTCCTTGATTTTTGCATCTTTTACCTCTGTTCTGCATAGGGACTGCAGGGAGGACATCTTTGTTTCCTCTCTTTCCCACTGTGAGAGGCTTCTTAGTATATCCTATTAAAGTGGTTCCCAGGCAGGCAGTGTCTCCCCATCTTCAATAAAATCTGTTTTTCCCCTTTTTTTTTCATAGCTACAAACTGTTTAACAATCTGTCCAGCACCTTTCTAAACTGGCACCACTCAAACATATTTCTACATTCTACCGTTTCTCTAGGACATTAAACAAACTTCAGGCTAAGGCTTGTCTTTCTGAAAAGATTTTCCCCAACATTAATTTACCTAATTTGAGAGCAATATCAAAGGTAAAAATAACTCACCCATACTTTTGAGGCCAGATCAGATTACTGGTGAGCAGCCCTGTCAGCCACTTTGATTTTGCCCTGGATTCAGTAGCCACATAGCTTCATACCAGTATACAGGTAGATTGTGCATGTACAAACTTCTTCATCATGAACACACAATAAAATGTAAGTGTATAACTGTTGCTTCCCCCCCACATCCCAATCACTGCTGCAGTAACCAACACATTCAGAGTGTGCCATTCTGTGGTATTCATTAGTGACAGGGCCTTGAGTGCACTAATGAGCCTTAATTGACCTAACCATTCTCACCTGAGGCTCCCACCCATACATCCTCTGCCCTCCCACACACCCTCTGCCCACAGCCCCAGTAGCCTATTTAAGCTCAGGCCAAGGCCCTCACTTTTGGTGAATTGTGGTTGTGTTGCTCTGGAATGGATCTGACATCTGTTTCATCAGCTTGGTTTATCTAAGTTTATTATTAGATCTCAGCGCTATTACTACCTGTGCTTAGGCATGGGGTCACTGCCTTGACCATGCTTGTTACCCTTGGCTCCTGATTCATCCTTTTTCATGGAGTAGTCCTGCTCTTCTTGCTCTCTGACGATTGGCATTCATCTCACTGGCCATAACAAACACATATTTGCTTTTCTCAACCTGTCTGGTGAGTATCACCTGAAAATAAGGGAGAAAACTGTATCACAGGGTAAACAGAAACATGTTCATGCTGGCTTTACTGCAAACAGGTGGGTATTTATTCTTTATGAACACAAACAAATAGAAGCACACCATACTGTACTCCCACCAAATCCTGTCTCCACCATTAAGCACATGCCCACAAATAATTCCACAATAATTCCCTACTGAGGTAACATAATGATTGTAGTGTGCTCTGCTGTCCTATTGCTGTGGTGTTTGTTTTCTCTGAACCTCTGTGAGTGGGAGGTGAAAAGGTGGATCCTGATATCAAGACTGGAAGGTAGAATCCAAATGACTGTGGGTGAAGGTACAAGGGTCGAGAATAGCATTTGACATTTCTTGGTTACGCACATGCATTGCTGCTCACAGTTACGCACATGCCACAGTCAAAATGAGTATCCTCATATAATCTTCCTCCTGCCTCTGATGTTTGACAGCTGCACTGCTCCCCAAACCATTCCTTTTCTTTACGTGAGTTAAAATCACCTCTCCAGCAAGCCCTTTGCAGAAAACACTTCTCTTGCTTGTCCTTCTTTTCCCTTCCCTTTTCCCAAAGACTTGTCAATGCCTAAAAGACGTTGAAGGCCCGTGGACACAGCCCTTTGTGGTTACATCTACACCAAAGACACTCAGGACAGCACCGTTCTCCCTGTTCACACCGCAGTCTTAGCCCACTCCTGAGCATGGCCATGGCTTGAGCAAATCAGCAATCTGCTATATGAGGTCAGTGCCTGGTCTGAGGGATAGACAATGCCAAAGGTCCTACTGCCCCGCTATTTAGGTAGAGGAGAGTTTAACTGAGTATAACCTGTTTCAGGCCAATTGGATTTGTCACATTAGCACATGGAGCCTATGGCAGCTTGACCAATGCAGAGAGCCAGCTCCACTTTCTAATCTTGTCAGACATCCAGAGCACTCTCCTCATTTCTCTTCAGCTCCTGCAGAGGAGCACCAACCATCCTGCTTTTGGATGCTCAGTGGTCCAAGCTAGCAGAGGCATGGCAGGAATGGCTTTGACAACTCATTTGGACAGCACCTCGAAAACAAACCTTGGCAGAGGTTTCTGCTGACCCCTGCAATGCAGCCAAGAGGGAATGCCAGAATCTGTATTTCAAACTTTTCCCTTCCTTTGTTCCATTTACTGCTTTGTACTAGTTTCTTGGAGGCAGAAGAGAGTAAGTCTTGCCTTCTCTCCCTTGCTAGGGATGTGTCTGGCTGTGGGTCCATAGAGAGGGTTTCCTCAAGACAAGAAAAAAAAGTCCTTGAAAAGATGATAATGACAGATACGTTGAACAGGGAGGTTGAACCTGAGATAACTGATGTTGTCGGCACTGGGAACAGAAGTCAGGCTTGGCTGGGGAGGCAAAGAAGGGTTGGTAGGGGCCGGGGCTAGGGATCAGGGAGGGAACAGTCCGTATATCTCAGCTAATGCTCTCTGGCAGAGTGGCAACGCTAATGGATATTAAAAGTGTCAGCTTCAAGATTTAGCAAAATGGTACCTCTCCTGATGCATCTCATCCTGGCACACAGAGCCCAGAGCAGAAGAGAAATTAGGGCCAACAGACTGTACGTGCCGAGCACGGGGTTGCCCTTTCCTCTTTGTCAGGGACCTTACTCCCGCGACTCCGCACGTCGGGATGACAGCCCTGTGCTGCGCTGTTTGCTAACAGCAGGCCTGTTTCTAACGTGGGAAGCCATTCTCTGACACTCACACAGATCTGCTCTCCTCCTCTGTGCCCAATGGATGCTTCGCCTGTGAGAAGAGCTAAGGAAGATACATGCACTTCTCAAAGGGACGGAGGAAGCTTGGGTATGGAGCCATCTCCCCCTGCCCCATGGAGAGGAGTGAGGTGGAGACATGGCAGGAGAGGCTAGCTGCTGGTTAGAGCCCTGTGGGTTGGGTCTTTTTTGGTTGATTTTGGAGGCCAGTCAGATATGACTTGCCTCTCTGCTTTGTGGCAAAGATGCCATTCCCCAGCTTTTGTAGAACCTCTGTGGAGAGGTGGTGAAAGGAAGGGGTTCACCTACCTTTCCTCACTGAGTAGATGGGAGACCACTGCACATGGGGTACCAAAAGGAAAAAGGGAAAGAAAAGAGAGGTGCAGCAATGTACTCTTTCCTAGTTCCACCCACTCCCCTCAATCTGCTCTGCCCTCCTTTTTTATCAGTAGTTTGGGGGATTTTTTTGGCACAGCAGCGGTGACAACTGGAGTCTGATTTTGGTGCTTGGAGGGAAGCCTAATGAAGAGGTAAATATGATGCCCCAACCCTTTCCTGTTCACAGTGACGCTAGGTTTCACCCCCATCTGTCTATACTCAGACCTTACCCAGCACAGTGCCTCCAAAAAGACCTGACTAAGTATTGTCCTTCTACTGCTAAGCCTGGCCTGACAGGTTTTCCTTGGCTGTGTTCTGACTCAATCCACCTTTTTGCCAAGCGGCTGACTGTCACATTGCCAGCATCGGGGAGGGATGCTCTTGTTACCCCGCCAGCTAGGGAGCATTGGCCCTGGGGCTCTGGCCAGTCAAGCTGTCAGGGACCCAAGCAATGCAGTTCTTTTTGGAAACTTACTCACAGCTGAAAGGGAACCTTCAGGTACCTTCCTGGCTCTGTCTGGGCTAGAAAGCAGCAGTGTGCACAGCAACGTCTCACACCTTCCTTGTGTGAATGCCCACTCTGACAGAGGTGGTCACCCTAAATACTCAAAATTACTAAATTATTGTCCACTCAGGCTTGAATTTTGGGTTGAGAGGACTGGAGTGGGAGGGAGGTTAGCTTCGACTCTGTCATGATGGCCAGGACCTGGGTTCAGGTGGGCTTGCATCCTGAGCATGAGCATTCATCTTGGTGGCGGATAAACCAAACCAGTGTGGTGTTGAGCCCAGGGGTAGCCTGACAGTTTCCTCCTACTCTCTGCCTACTTCATCATTGAAATAAAGGAGAGGCCACACTGGCCAGAAGCCAGCAAATTACAAAGGGTACTGAAGAGCTCAAGAGAGAGATGAGGAATAATCACAAAAAAGAGGGAGAGGGTAAAACCTCAAAAGAGTGCAAAAGCAAGGGGAAACAGCAAGTGTGAGTAGGTTTCCCAGAAGGTGAATCAAATTGTGACTTTGCTTATGGTGAAGAAGATACCTGAGTCCCACCCTCTCAGCTATGTGTATTAGGGTTATCCCCAGTAGCCTCAAAAAGAATAAGAGTATCATTGGATGAAGGCACCGTGTGGCTGTAGCAACTGCCCTACCCCAAAGAGCTTGCAGCTCAGGAGATGAGGCAGCCCAGAGAGAAGTGAGTGAAAGGATTACTCCAGTGTAATGTTCCGTTTTATGGAGGCCACAAAAGGAAAATGTAAAGATGAAATAGCTAAACCCTAGCAACAGTGGGAGGTCTGAGGCTCAGCTCCCCACAGGTGAATTCATTGCTTTCTAGTTCAAGGTGAAGCCTTCAGGTTTCTCAAGAGGTAAGAGAGTGAAAAATCTTTCTTCTCTCCAAGAGTGTCTGAAGGGGCTGTTAGCATCACCATTAGGCCACAGTTCCTCCTGGCAGTCAAAACATCTCTTGATAATGAGATAGTTTCGTCCTGCCTCATGTTCTATGCTCTGACCAGTGATAGATAGATGTTGAGGCTGAAATGATCAGGCAAAGAGGGAGTCCACATCAACACTGCCAAAGAACTGTGAACGTAGGCTGCCTTGGTCCCTTCCTCTGTGGATCTGCTGCTTTCTTCTCACTTTCTCTTTCATTTTTTCTACCTCACTAACTGCCTCCTTCAGTCCTAATTGTGTCCATACACCTCCTTTGCATCCTGGGCTTCCAGTAGAACCATACTCCAAGTCTAATCAGATTCCCCAATCCTTGAGCTGCATCCTAAAGTCAAGTCTGTGGGACAGAGACTGCTACAGTGTCTGAATTCTCCTGAACCAAAACACATGGAGAGAGTAAGGCAGGAACAGATACACTAATCAGGCCTCTCCTCAGTCATGCAAGTGCTACCACCACCTCATCTCACTCATGGGCAGGGATCTCAGGCACTATATGTTCCTTCTGCTGCTAAATCTAGACCTCACCAATAGACTGGGGTGTCTGTGACAGACTACAGGGTTTGGGAGGGTGCGCCAAGACTTCTCTACCCTCACCCCTTCTGGGCAGCTGCAGAGTTGGGCAGGTAGCACAATCAGCCTAGGATGATAGCACACAGCTTTGCAGTCCCACACAAAATAGGAGGGTTCACTCTCACATCCACCCTTACTTCTCATCTTTGGGGTTTTTTTCCTTCTAGTTATTACAGTCTGAATGGGAAAAGGAGGCACAGGGGTTAGGGTCTCTGCAACAGCAGGGAAACAGCTTTGCTAAGTGTTCATCCCCTAGACGGCATTTGACCTCCTCACCTACTCCATGGTGGTGGATTTAAGATGAACTCTCTGGAACAGTTTACAGAGGGGAGGCACATCCAGTAGAGCAAATCCCAGCTTCCTGATTACAATGTGTTTTCTTCTAAGAGAAATTTACCCAATGGGAAATCCTGCAGATGTCCCCTTTAAATGCACACAGACACCCCTCTGCACTCCCCCATCACAGACTGCAAACCCCTGTTCAGCCTCACTGCCTGCCCTCTCATAGCTCCCTCTTCTGGGCACCCTTCCTCCTGGGCCCCTGTCCACACTCTCCTTATTCTGAAGGCATCCCTTTCCCATGCCACTCCCAGCTCTTTCCCTGGAGCATTCCTCCTCCCAGTTTTCCTCCATGCTCTTTCTTCATGTCCTATTTATCACTTGACCTATCTCTTCCCAAGCTTTATTTCCACGTATATCTGACCTGACTCCTCAGAAACTCACTTTCTTGTTCCTTCCTCCTAGGGAGTAATTTTGCCCTCTCCTCTTTCCCACTGACGTATCCCTACCCATAAATGCTGCTTTTCAGATTCATAAAGAGAGCAAAAGACAAAGCCAACAAGCTTGTGAGACTTGGGCGGGCCTGAGGGTTAAGGCCTCCCCTTCCCCCTGTAGAGACATTCTTCCAAAGCCTTAGGGCTGGAACTCAAACTGCAGGTGGGGGGAGAGGGACTGGAGCAAGAAAAGCTCTCCTGATGAGGTGAGATACTGAGCTTGTTTGGGTATTCTGGTTGCAGCAGCATGTAAAATTCCATTATGGCATTACTGTGGTGAGTTTAATACACTGAAGCCTTCGTTCTTCCAGCTGCCCCTGCCAGGCATCTCTGAAATTCACAGCAACAGGTTTTCAATCTTTCAGCAATTCCCAGCTCACAGGAGCAGCCTGCGTGCTCTGGGTTGGGGGAGAGGAAATATGCAGGAGTTCCCAAACCTTCTTAGAGAATAAAGGCTTTCTTTCTCTCCCTCCCCCACAGCAAAGAACCCATCTTTGTCTGGTGAGGGCAACGAGAGTCCCACAGTTTCACCTGCAGCTCTGGGTGTTGTCTGCTTAGGCCCACAAGCTGGGCTTTGTAGCAGAGAGAGTTGCCTAGAGCATAACAGTGTAGCTGGGCAGTACCCCACAGCTAAAGGGCTGGAGGTTTTTCCAGAGTGGGTTGAGCTGTAGGCTGTGCAAGTGTAGGGGTTTGACATGAAAATAGTAGCCTTGCTTTCTCTTGATAAGACTGAATGACATGGGATCTTTTCTAACACATTCTGAGTGCTTGGTTTTCCTCAGGGTTATGTGCTACACCTGCTTCCTTGGTACATTTGGGAAACAGACATGAGAAGGTATCCCAGCAGATTCTGTAGCAAAGCTGAGACTCATGGGGAGGTCTGTGGTAAAGCTGGGAAGAGACATTGTGTCTTGCCCTGTGGCAAGACAAACACTGGCTTTTCCTTAAAAAACAAAAAAACAATTGGCAAAGGACTAAGCAGAGCTGCACATGGTGCACAGAAGTTTTGGTCAGGTGCTGGGGAACACAGGAGTGCAAGCACTTGGGAGAAGATGTGAGTCTAAGAGCAGGGCTTACAGCAGGAGTAGAGGTGTTGGATGAAAAGATTGCACAGAAATGATGCAAGATTCTCACCATTTCGTCCTAAGCATCATGTTGCTTAATGATTTCCTTAAAGCCTCAGCACCTGGAGTCAGGGGAATCAAAAGCCAATTTCAATTCTCATACCAGACACAAAAAGGGTAGAAGGAAGCAAGTTCCTGTCTCACTTCCAGAGGGACAAAATATTCTCAAAATATAACTTGGCAAGAGTCTCTTGAACATTCAAATAAAATCTTGTGGTTTTGTCAAGGCTAGTCTTATGTTTGGGGAAGTTGGTGATGTTTTGGTCTAGCTTGGGAAAGATGAGACATGGTCAAATGGTAAACGGGTTTAAGAAGGTACTGTAGTGGAAAAAAAAATATGTGCATGTGTTTATAGTATCATAGAATGGTTTGGGTTGGAAGGGGCCTTTAAAGATCATTTAGTTCCAACCAACCACCTGCCCCAGTGGGCAGGGACATCTTTTAGTAGATTAGGTCACTCAAAGCCCCATCCAACCCGTCCTTGAGCACTTCCAATGATGGAACATACACAGCTTCCCTGCACAACCTGTGCCAATGTCTCACTACCCTTATAATTAAAAAAACTCTTCCTTATGTACAACCTAAATCTACCTTCTTTGGGTTTAAAACTGCTGCCTCTTGTCCTGTCACTACAGATCCTGGTGTAGTCTGTCTCTTTTTTACAAGCCTCCTTTAAATATTCAAAGACTGCTATAAGGTCTCCCTAGAGCCTTCTCCAGGTTAAAAAAGCCCAACTCTCTCAGGCTTTCTTCCCAGGAGAGGTGCTCTAGCCGCTGATTGTTTTTGTGGCCCTCCTCTGGACTCACACCAACAGGTCCATGACTTACCTGTGCTGAGGACTGCAGAGCTGGACCCAGCACTGCAGGTGGGGCCTCACTGGAGCAGAGCAGAAGGACAGAATCCCTCCCTTCAACTTGCTTCCCACCCTGCTTTTGGTGCAGCCCAGGAT
Source organism: Colius striatus (assembly GCF_028858725.1). Lineage (NCBI taxonomy): Eukaryota > Metazoa > Chordata > Aves > Coliiformes > Coliidae > Colius > Colius striatus. The sequence goes on along the minus strand of NC_084759.1, from coordinate 152,354,449 downwards.
ACGGTTGGCTTTCTGGGCTGTGAGTGCACAGTGCCACCGCATGTCCAGCTTTTCACCCACCAGTTCCCCAAGTCCTTCTCTGCAGTGCAGCTCTCAAAAAATTCACCCATTCTGTACCGCTATGGGAGATTGCCAGGACCTGGGTACAGGATCTTGCACCTCACCTTGTTGAACTTCATGACGCCCACACAGTCCCACTTCTCAAGCCTGTCAAGGTCCCCCTGGATGGTATCCTTTCCCACTAGTGTGTCAGCTGTAGCACTCAGCTTGGTGTCATCCACAAACCTGTTGAGGGTGTACTCAATCTCACTCTCTACATAATTAATGAAGATACCCAGGTCTGAGACATCACTCCTTACTGATTGTTCTCTGGTTGTCTACACACACCAGTGTGTTGTGTACCATTACATGAATTTTAACTGCATCAGGGCATCACTGCAGAAACATGGAGTGGTGAGAGGTGGAGCTGTGCATGTCTGGGGTTTAGGGTCAGCTAGCATTTCCAGGAACCTTTGAGTGCACTTCTTCCCCACAGCACATGGCTCTGAGCTGCTTGCTCCCCCCAGCCTCTTTCCACTGCCTCCTTTGAAGTCCCGTTTGTGGGTGAAGCACACTGTTTCTTACTGAATACCCTCTGGAGAGGAGGCCAAGCAGACAATTAGCTCCTGGATATTGAATTCACAGCTCCAGAGCATAGTGGTGCTGCTGGCAAGGAAAAGCGAGGGCTGCAGCAAGGAAAACAGAGCTCTGCATAACAGAGCCCTTATTCACAATGATCATGCCAACCCTTCCTTCCCTTCCCTTCCCTCCTCTCATACCTTTCTATTTTTTTGGGATCTATTATTGGCTCCCATTTTTGTATTCCTCACTCCTCTATCAGCTCAGGACTAAATATAACCACATGAGAGGAAGGGGCTATCTGTGGTAGAGATTTGGAAGACTTTCCCTCACCCTGCCACCAAAATCCAAAGGAACCTTTTGATGCAGAAGGTGAAAATATGCAGAGCTATCTCTGTGCCTCTTCCTCCACTGAGGGCTCGTCCTGGAAGTCCTGCTGGAATTCGGGGTGTTTTTCCCAGTCAGAAGGCAGCAGGCAGCAGCCAAATCACTGTTATCTGTGTCTCTTCCTTCTCAGGGAGAGCCATGTGACTTTTTCATTTTGGTAATAACAGGCTTTTGGTAGCACCTGCAGCACAAACCCAAGCTGCAGGTGAGCAGCAGGAGCAGAATAGTTTGGCTCAGGCTTAGAGATTCACTTTCAACTGATAACAGAGGGTTTCTCAGGGCTTTGTCAAAGCAGACTGAGTCTATCCAGGGAGCAGGAGGGCAGGGGAAACAGCATCCCTCATCTGGGAAAAAGGAAGAGGGGGATTTGTTGCAGGTGAGAGGATGACAGCAACTTTATGGAGAGGGATGAGCAAACCACAGAGGGCAGAGGACTCTCTTTGGGAAAGAGAAGCCATAGACAGAGGTGAAGTGAAAGGATTAGAGCAGGGGGAAAGTAAAGGGATAGAATGGGGGATTCTGGAAGGGAGCATAAATTTGGGCAAAGTTGAGAAGTGTCAAATTTCTGATGATGAGAGAAAGTTCCCAAAGTAGTATTTCTTGAGGAAAGAAAAGACAAGCTTTCTGCACACTTTATACCATGTTGGAGGAAGGGTCAATGACAGTACAATGACAAGCTCCAAGATATTCCTGTCACAGACTTTTCAAACTGTTGCAAGAGTTTATATTTCTCTCCCTTCCGTTTTCTCTCCCATGTTGCAATGGAAGATAAATGAGAGAGTACACACAGAAAGGAAAAAAAAGAAAAAGAACAAGCTCAAACTCAGTCACGGGTTAAATTTGTTAATATGTCAGACTATTTCAAGGTCTCTCTCCCCAACAAGACAATTTTAAATCCTCAGTTCCCCCCCTCCCCCCAAAAGCATTGAATACAATTTTCTGTGTACACTTTTCCTTGTGCAGTAGGATGGTTATACTTTTGGGGCTGTTTGGAGGTCTGTGTACCCCAAAGGAGGCTCTGGTTTACCTGTGAATGTGATTCCAATCAGATAAGGCTTCACTGTCACTCAGGAGCTTGCTGACTAGCAATAAATATTCATAGAACTGATTAGACATTAATTGCACAAATCACCACCTCTTCAGCCAACCCCAGGAACCTTGCTTCCACCCACCATAGTTAAAGAGGCAGCAGAAAATGTCTTTGCTGTAGGTTCCTTAAGGTCAGCCTCAGAAGGAAGACTGTTAAATTCCTCACCTTGCGATGTCCCTTAACATAAATGCCAACCCAAATTCTGCCCCAGGTCAAGGACTGTGTTCCCACTGCTGTAGCTCCCATGAGGCAGGAGCCCTGTGGTCTCTACAGACCTCACAAGCCCTTCTTCATCAACTACCTGAGCAAAACTCAGACTCCTCCACCCTCCCTGACTCTTTCCTTTAGTCCCCTCTGTCCCAACGTACACAGCCCTCCTACAGTTAAGCCAATACCATCAGCCTTCAGAAGCCAACTGATGTCTGCATACAGCCTCACACAGAGAGTACTGTGATAACCTGGGACAGGCCACATTCATCTTCGTCACAGGGAGGCAGCAGGATTGGAAATGGCGTGGCAAGATGAGACTGCTGTGTGCCCCTGTCGCAGGCACTTAGAGCAGAGACACTGCAAACATGAAAATAGTGACACTCCAAGAAAAATCCTATTCAGGTCCTAACCTCAGTCTGCCTGGTCTTCCTCCAGTCAGGCTGGAGACAGAGGTGAGCCGGAGCAAGGTGCAGCAGAGAGGCTGTAGTGCTTTTGGGAGCTATCTGGCCCTCTAGCTTTGTGCTCTGGACTTTCTGTGCAAAATACAGATTTAAAGAAAGTGTTAGGAGGGAGGAAGAACCACAACGGTACTTTCCAGACACCAAACATAAGGGATGGGAGAGAGGAGGAGATGTTCCTGTTGGACCCACAAATCTGACTGTACCATTTGAATCAGCTCCAATACACCAGGGCTGTGCTCCTTTCCATACAAATGACCAGTTTCAGAGGGTATGAAAGACATGCCTCTGAGGTCCTTGTAACAGCCTCCTGTTCCTCCAGGCTTATGGCACAAGCTGGTAAACCTGTTGGCCCCTCTTGATGGCAATCCCTGCACTGCTGTGGTGAAGGGAGGTCTGGGGGCATACACAGCATATCACAGAGGGAGTTAAAAGGCTGTCAATCCCTTTCCAGATAGCCCAGTTTAGCTGTTAGAAAAGAGCTGCTCAGTTTCCCCCTTGCATTGAAGGGTGTGTGGCACACAGCTGAGCAGTTTCAGGCCTGCCAGGAACGGGCAGTATCTCAAATGGGTGCTCCTATCCTGCCACTGAACACCACTCCTGGCCAACTCGCTTGCAAAGTCTGGCCTTCCCACAGACCTCCATTTGCTCACGAGCTCCCATCACCAGGGGCATTCACCCTGTGAAAAAAGACAGGCCCAGCACGTGACCTTTGATCGATTCCGAATCTGAAGTTCAGTCCGGCGCAGCCCTTCTCCATTTATACACTGCTCTTCCCTTCCACCTCCCAGAGGCTTTCTCTACCATTTCCTAGATACCTAAGCTGTACTAAATGAGGCTGCTGTCTCTCCTCACAGCTGCTCCAGCTCTGCTGCTGCAATTTCTAGAACGCCTTTTTAAAATGTATTAGCCTTCCAAAAAGGAGCTGATAAACAAGGGACAGGAGGAAGGGAGGAAGCGGGGAGGAGGACGAAGCAGGATGCAAAGATGCAGTCTATTCCACACATCTGTGGTATTCTCCTCACCAGTCCTTTTGTGAAAATAGATGGGCATTTATGATGAAAACAAACCACCGAGTCCTTAGGCGGGCAGGGTGTAAGTGTCCGTCTTCTGCATGTATGTCTATGTGAGCTGCCTAGGATGAGAAAGAGGAAAACATCTACAGGATAGACAGCAATCTGTCAAATTTAGTACCTGAAGGTCTCTGTGTGTGTCTGTGTGTGTGTATTCAGGTGAGTGGTGCTGCTGTTCCCCTCAGCAAAGGGAATGTGCAGTGGTGGTCAGCAACACATTTCCCAGTGGGGCCATTCTAGTCCTTGCCATCACAAATTTGCAAGGCCAAGCATGGCTGTCAATGGACACAGGTAGGAGTAGATGGTCAGTTTTCATAGCCCTGTCCTGAGTCAATACCAAACACAACGGTATTCGGCAGGCATGAGGTCAGGGATACCAGTTGGAGAGGGCACGTGTTGTGTTGCTGGAGAGAAACATTAGGTACCATTGTGTTCACAGCACTGAGGACACTGGAGTATGGTACAGCAAGGAGTTTGGAAATGAATTTTCTGTGCTAGAGACAAGGAAAGGCAATAAAACCCTCAAATTTGTCTTTCCCCCTACCTCAGGCTCTAGGAGAGAAGAAACCTGGTCCATCTCCTTCTGACTCTTGTGGTTAGTTTGATGGATGGAAATGACACAATTGCCTGTCTCTGTGTGTTGTTTTGCCTCTCACAAATTGTCCTTCCCGCTCTGTCTCCCCTAGGAAGAATTCTGCTCTGCGGGGCGTGGGCAAGATATCTGGGGCAAGAAGGGAAGGGAATGGACACAGGCATTCTAAAGAGAATCACAAGGATTTGGAATGAGAAGGGACTGGGAAGAGCTTGGGTAGGCCCTGCTGTCACAGGAATGATCCAGGTAAACTCTAGGGAGGGCTTAGCCTGAATTCCCTCACCCAAGACCAGGTTGTGGGTAGAAGAGAGACTCCAGGCTACATTTTGGTAGCTTTTCTCACACAGAGCATGAGCAGGAAAGGCACTAGAACAGACATTTCTCACCCAAATCCTAGGCTCTGGGGCATCTTTTACCAACTAAGCATTTCTATTTCTCTTACATATATCAGAGCTGTTGCCAAGTTAAAGGGCCATATTCTGACTTCTCTTCTGACATCTGGACACAACTCTGCCTCTCTGCATTGAATCCAAAGCGGGAGCTGGAATGTGCAGCGTGCACTGGGCAGCAAACTCACTTTGTATCACATCAGTGACAAAGAGATTCAAGGCAGGAGGCACTCACAGGGGCAAGCAGAAGGGAACCTTCACGTTCCTTCTTGTGGGGTGAGCGCGTGCTTCAGCTCCTAGATACACTCCCCTGCCTCCTGAAATTAATTCAACGTTCCCGTGGCTCTGGCAAAAATAACTAATGAATAATGGGGCTGCTCCAGATTGCCTGGTAGATAGAGCCCTCTGCAGGAAGAAAAAAAAAGGTAAGAGGCTGAGGCAGCACCAGAGTTTACTGGGAGAGACCTGAGAGGAAACAGATGAAATAGCAGTAACTTGTCAGGTCCTTTCACCCTGCAGGTGTAACCGTCTCTAGCTCATCTCTGGCATCGGCCTCCGCGGTGTTCGCAGCGTTCCAGCTCCCGGCGCCTTTCGTCTCATCCTGATAGCTGCTCCTGCCTCCCACGCTGCCCAACAGCTCAGCCTGCCTGCATTTTGGATGCACTGCAGAGCTGCAGTGCTGCTCTGGCTGCTTTACTACACACAGGAACATAACACCTACATCACACCCGCTGCCTTATCGTTAACACGATCATGATCATGTTTGGCTGGAGATTGTTTGTGGCCCAAGAGCTGTCTGGTGGAAAAGGACATGGGGGTGCTGGTCGGCAGTAGCTGAATATGAGCCAGCAGTGTGCCCAGGTGGCCAAGAAGGCCAGTGGCATCCTGGCCTGTAAAAAAAATAGTGCGGCCAGCAGGACCAGGGATTGTCCTAATTCTTGGTGCTGGTGAGGCTACACCTCAAATACTGTGCTTAGTTTTGGGCCTCTCACTGCAAGAAGAACACTGAGTGTCCAGAGACCAGCAACCAAGATGATGAAGGGTCTGGAGCCCAAACCTGATGAGGAGCAGCTGAGAGAGCTGGGGCTGTTTAGCCCGGAGAAGAGGATCTTGAGGGGAGACATGATCACTCCTAAAAAATTACCTGAAAGGAGGCTGTAGCAAGGTGGGGGTCAGCCTCTTCTCTCCAGTAAGGACAAGAGGAGATGCGCTCAAGTTGCACCAGGAGAGATTTAGATTGGAGATTAGGAAGAATCTTTTCACCAAAAGGGTTGTTAGACACTGGCCCAGGCTGCCCAGGGAGATGGTGGAGTCCCCATCCCTGGAGATATTTAAAAGCTGTGTAGCTGAGGTGCTGAGGGACATGACTTAGTGATGGGCTTGGCAGTGTGAGGTTAGTGATTGAACTTGGTCATCTTAAAAATCTCTCCCATCCAAAATGATTCTATGACTCTAGGCTACCCTGAGTAGCTGCAGACCTTCCAGATACAAAGCCCAGGCCTCTGGGATGGTACAAGGAAGCAACTTTTGTTGGTGAGCCACCAGCCAGGAGGAAAGCTAGTGTTTGGGTTTCTTCCCTCAGGAGGCCTGTGGAGGTCGCTGACTCTCAAGACAGAGAGTCAAAAGACCCAGAGTTGCTTTTCTGGTCCCATAGCCTCTCTACACTCACTTATCCTTTATCTCCCTATCCAACATCTTTAACTTTCTAAAACCTATGACTCCGTTGCAGGACAGGGACTTTCCAGGATGACAGCCCTCATGGCTATAGGAAGAGGTGGAGAGAGCTCTCTTCTGAAAAGAGGGTTTCTTCCCTTAGCCTCTGGTTTCACAGTGAAGCCTTAAATATCAGTGGGCCCTTCTCCACAACCACTACACATCTGTTCATGGAAGAGAACTGGGGCTTTTCTGCTCTGTAATTGACTGGATCATTCTCAGCTGCTCCAAGAGCATCTACATGTTTCCACACAGAAGAGTCCCAAGGCCTGGTCTGATGGCAGGAGGGGCTGAACACATTCTGGAGACATTCTTTTCTCTTCTCAGATCCTGTCCCACATGCCTGGGGCTATATGGGGAGAAGCCAAAGTCCAGCCATTGTTGAGCCTTTATGTTCAGACATGGGAAACGCCATGCCCACGGTTGTGACAGTCCTCAGTGGATTATACCCTCCGCCTCTGCCTTCAGTTTGGAAAGGGAAGAAGCACATCTGGCAAGTTGTCCTGTCAGTCATCTTCCTGCCAAGTGGGAGGCAGAGGGAACCAATGCTCCCAAATTTCTTCACTGTAAGAGCCCAGCATGGATGGGAAGCTGTCCAACAACTGCATCTTCCTGCTACTAGTGACCAGGTCAGAGCTCAGTTTTTGCTGGCAATCTTTTTCTTACGGGCAGACACCAGATCATAGAAAGGATCCTGTGTGATGCTGGTCCTGCAGATAAGAGGAAATGGGAACAAAAGTAAGAGATTTAATGCTGGAGAGCAGCACAGTCAACCTGACTGAACGTGCACAGAGATATCACTCACCAGAATGCAGGACTGGAGATCTTCAAACTCACAGCAGAGAAATTAGCTGTGGCTAGAGATTCTCCAGAAGGGACCTTGAAACTCTTTGAAGTCAAGAGGTACCACAGCTGCTAGACTGCAAACATTTCCTTCCACCCCCTTTTTCAAGCTCTGGTAGCCAAATAGACTGTGGGAACCTTTGTCCCCTGGGCTGAACAAAGACAAGCTCAGGCTTCCAGTTCTGTTCTCCTCACCGTATTGCCTCAATCCACTCATCACGTTCTGCTGGTGTGGCTGCTGAAATCTTGTAGGATTGATGCTTGCCTTCAACAACCTTCCCATCCCCATCTGTTTTGCAGGCTTTGATCTTCTGCCCTTTGCAGTTAGGATTGAAGAGCTCAAAGCAGTTCTGTCAGAAAGGGAATACAATGAAGCTGTAGGGGAGGACAGGGTGGGCCAAGGAGACTATTCTAGGTTTGCGGGTGATAGGCTCAGAGAGCTTCCAAAGGGGAGAGCATTCTGTGTCTAAAATGCAACAGGGCCTTTCCTTCCCCACCCACGAATCCTGCTATGAGCTAACTCTCCAGTTTATACCTCCTAAGTAAAGGTAACCTTTTTGTAAAGGACTGGAGACTAAAACAGGTTTTATGGATAAATGGTGTATCAATAGTTATGAGAAAAAAACCTCCTGCTCCATTCATGAAGATCTCTCCTCCTTTTAGGTAGATTCAATATCCCCTCTTCTGCCTGCCACCACACAAACAGAAGGCACTTTTCCCAGAGTCCTGACACATCAAAGAGTGAGTATCCACAAAGGATACACAAAGAGTGTCACCTCCTGGGCAAGTTTTCTAACACCACAACACTGTCTGATCTACATGTGTTGTAACACATTATGGAGAGCCCTGGGGAGAGACATTGAACCCACATCGTCTAGTGCAAAATGAGAGTCAGCTGTGTGCACTCATCTCTGCCTATCTACACACACACACTTGTAAACATACAATTCAGCCAGCCAAAAGACAGCTCTCCATCCATTCACACCAGAACTTCCCTGGTAAAATACAATCATGTTTAGATACCATCATGTTTAGATGAAGGCACAAGGCAGTTTGGAGTGGCAACTTCCCCCTGAGAAGCATGGCAAGAGTATAGTGTTTGCACCCTCTCTGCCCTCTGAGCACCTAAGAGTCTATGTTGGCAGAGTACTAAGCAATGGAGACTTACTGGCTTTTTGGGATCATCCACCTTCCTGACTGACAGATTCTCCAGGGGGATAATGCCCAGAGGCTCTTTGTCCTGAAGACAAGGAAACATGAATTAACATCCCATATTTATGCCACTACTTAAGAGCCTTGATGATTTCCCAGATGTGTGCTCTTGTAGGGGTGACAAGGGCAGTGTATGCCTCAGGAGACTCTCCTCCATTTACACAATGGGCAGCTTAGATCACAGCAACAGCTGCAGTGTCCAGCCTCTCTCCTCCTCAAGACCAGAGGCAAGGAAACAGCACAGGAGAGAAGGGAGGTCCGAATTCAGTCTGGGAGCATAGGGCAGAAGGGAAGAGTTACTCTTCTCTGGTCCCTTGGAGGCTCATATAACCACCCAGGACACAGTTTCCCATCTGGAGTTAAACCTTTACCGTGGTATACTCGAAGTAGTAGAGGCAGTTATCAGTCAGAATGAACCAACGGCGTTTCCAGGTTTTCACACGTCCTCCTAAAGACAGTGAGGTTCAGCAGCCATTAGTCACGTATCTTGCTGTCCTTCCTGCCCCCTCCCCCCACCAAACTCCAGACATGCACACACAGGAGTACTCTCCCAGCTCTCCCTACAGAGAAAGGAAGACAATGGTGGTGCTCGCCACTGATGTGATGCTGTACACACACAGGGAGCCAGTTTTGCTCTGATGGGGCTGGGAATGGGGAAGGAGTGAGGGATATATTTTTGAGTCCCCTTTTTTGAGCAGACAGAGCCTGCAGGAGCTGGGAGAAGGAAGCAGGCGATTTTTTCCAACAGCAGATGTCAGCCTCGTCCCACCGCTGCAGACAGGAGGAAAAGCCGAGATGCTGGTGGGATCCTGGGGGATATTGCTGGTGGGAGGCAGGCAGGCAGGGAATTCAGAGGAGCTAGGCAGATTCTCATACTTACCTAGTTTCAGGAGCCAGCCCTCGCGGTTAGGGTTGAAGAAAGTATGTGTGAGGTCATTCCCATCATCCTCTGGTATGGAGAATGGCTCGTTCTTTATGCTCTCAAACAGATTCTGCCCCAGAGTGTCGGCGGAGAAAGGAAGAAAGGAAGAAGAAAATACTTCTGACAAAGTCTGTACACAAAGATTGTATCACTCTCCATAGCTACCTGAAAGGATGCTGTAGTGAGGTGAGTGTCAATCTCTTCTCTGCAGTAATGAATAATAGGACAAGAGGAAATGGGCTCAAGTTGCACCAGGGGAGGTTTAGTTTGGAGATTAGGAAGAACTTCTTCACCAAGAGGATTGTTAAGCATTGGAATGGGCTGCAGATGGAGGTCATAGAGTCCCCATCACTGGAGGTATTTAAAAGCTGTGTAGCTGAGATGCTGAGGGACATAATTTAGTGGTGGGCTTGACAGTGTGAGGTGAAGGATTGGACTTGATGATCTCAAAGGTCTTTTGCAACCTAAATGGTTCTATGATTAACATAAGCATCAGCTGAGATGTTTAGATACAAACAAGGGAAAGAGATTCATAATCTGGATGACAGTGACATTGTCTCACAAACACAGAGAAGCATAAGAAACAGACATTCCCCTTTGGAGGCTAAGTCAAAAGAGTCAGGTACACAGCTACTTCCCACAGAGGTGGGTGCTCCATTCACATAGCCTCATATCTACAGGACACACAAACACCCACAGCTTACACCTTTCTGCCTCACGGTTACAGGATCTGTTCCTCTCTCACACAGACACATTTTAAAGCACAAAGTTTCCTAAAGTTATACTGCTATTCCCTGAATGTCTCCAGCCCCTCATCAACACGCATGTGTGCAGCCCCTCTCCAAAAGCAGTTTCTACACTTTCCACCTTTGCTTTTGTGCATACTGCCCTCTTTCCTCGTGCAGCCCTTCCCCTAGTACAGCAGAAGGTCAGCTGGCCTGTATTAAACTGATACCTGTGGAGCTTCACTTCTCAGTGCACCCCAAACCAGAGAGAAAAGAGAGACTGATGAGAAAATGAGACTCCTTCTTACCTTTAAGAGCTCTTCTGGCAGGTCCCCTCCATTGTCAATGCCTCTGTTGATGGATACAAACCTTTCAAAGGGGGGTTTGTCTTTCACATTGGGGTTGTGCAGACTGGTGTTAAGCATGATGATGGAGAAGGAGAGTACATAACAGGTATCTGGCAATGAGAAAGAAGACCAAGATGAGTGGTACTCGTCCTGGAGAGCAGATCTATCCACATCCTAATAGGTGGCTTGGTTTCCACTCACTGGAGAACAGTGCCATCCTCTTAGCAGTATGAGGAAAAGGGAGAGGTCTCTTCTGCTAGGAGAAAGAGGGATAGAGTTGACCTCCTGTGATGGAGATTATTTCATCCCCTCAGGCTAATGGGTCAAGTTGTGTAGTCCTGGTCTGATAATGGCTCTGCCAGCAGGAAAGTTTCTATGACCCATGTCTGTCAGTGCTAAACTTGCTGTAAGGAGGTATATATATGATGAGATATGGCGTGGGGCTGGGAGCACTTCTCAAGCCTATTGCCTATGAGGATGGACTGTAGCACAATAGCAAAAGGAAGATTGAAGACTCTCAGCCTATTGAAAATTTCACAGGAACTGGGCTGCCTCTTTCAGCTTAAATGGAAAGAAACATCCATGCTATCAGGTGACGGATGCCCTCTTTGCTTTGTGAATGGAAAAGGAAGGTTCCTCTTTATTGCAAACAGTGGAGCTCAGCATTACAGGCCTTCCTCTCCCCATAACTACCTGTGGACTGGAATACTCCCGGGTTACACTTGCAGTACCAGTTGGCAAAGGCCTCCATCATTCGGTCAATCTTCTGCGCTTCTCCAGGCAGCCGGAAGCTCCATAGGAACTGTCTATCAGAAGCAGCATGCCAGACAGTTAGTCAGATGGGGTGCAAGGGATATTCATCCCTTCCCTCAACCCATGGGACACCATGAAAATAAAAGCAGTCATCCTGTCACACTGGGGACATAACATGGTGCATGAAGCAGGAGCTCTGCTCCTCTGTCTGGAAATTGCCAGGGTCTATCATCCTCAAACACCCTAAAAGAAGAACTAAGCATCCTGGATATCATGGCTTCTCTTCCCTAGTGAGTGCCTTGCAATGCAGCAAAGTCCTCAACAGGAAAAAGTCGTGCTAGGAGGCTAGTCTATAAGAAAACAAGATGCCCTAAGGCAGAGTCACTTTGTCACTGATAGAACAGACACTGTGGACAGACGTGTTTCCTGGAGCAAAAAAATAACTTGCCCCATCCCCCCAGCCACTGAACCCATAGTGACCCACTTGCTTTTCCCACCTTCTCTACACGTGGTCAGTCTAGTCAAGGGGCCATGAATGATTCCCCCCCCAGAAAAAGGTGTTAACACCTCACAGAGCAACAGTCTTGAAGCCAACATGTGCAGCAGGACCTTGGGAAGTACCATTTCAGCCCAGGAGGGCTTCACAACCTTCTTGTCTTGACCCAGGCTGAGCAGGCTCCTGCTCCATGCCCTGCATTTTGCATGCTCACTCACCTCAATGCCTGCACCAGGTTGAGATTGGCAAACTGGTGACATGCCACAAAGGCTTGGAGTATCTGAATGTTTGTGGGGTCCCTGTTAGACGGTAGAAGGAAAAAGTCAGAAGAGAGTATTGATCCTGCACGGTCTGGATGTCATGTCTGACCGTATGCACGTGGCTCCACACAAGCCTCCACTTTCTCTCTGTCCAAACAAGAAGCCAAGAAGCTCTTGTCTGGAACGACTAAGCCCACTACAAGCAGAAGGAAAGGTAGCCTGTACAGGTAGCCTTAGCCCCAGTTCAAAGGCCAACCCCACAGGGTGTACTGATCACACAGCCCACTGCATTTTGAGGAAAGTTCAGCCTTAGCAGCTGACTGAGGTCTGTCAGGGGGCACCTAAAATGGTAGTTGAGAGGGGCTATGCAGGACAAGGCCTCCTAAAGGGCCTCTTCATCCTGTCTGGGTTCCTTACCTCCCACCCAGGTAATCCCCTATGGCTGTCTTGTTCAGGCCTTCACCCCTGTGGAGGAACTTGGCGATCTCCTGCGGGTCTGTGGACAATACTTGGTTCTCAGTCAGGTACTGGATTCCCTGGGGGAGAAGAAGCAGAGCACTGAAATAAGACAGCCCTGTGGGCTGATGAGAAAACTTAACCCCTAACATCCTGCTGTCCTTCCTTGGCTTTGATGATTTTGATTCCTCTGTTACTTCCCAGCCACTTTATGGGAGACCACAGCCATGTTCCTACCCTTTCATCCATCCCTTTTCATCCACCATGGTGGGACAGTCCCATTCCATTTCATTCCTTGATTTGGATAAATGTTTCAGTGAAGTGGAAAGACAAACAAACAAAGAAGGGCAATGTTAAAAGGTTAAAAGTTGAAAAAGGCAACATCACAATACCTCGTTTTAAATTTTTCAATCAAAACATCTTTGTGTTCTGTTCCTAAATGCCTTTTTTTTTTCTGAATTAACTTAAAGAAAAAGATGTTCATTTAGAAGTAGATATAATTTTAAAATGTACTCAGACAAAAATACGGGCTTGAGACAACTTAAAATTATTTTCTCCTAGTTCTCCTTCTATGCCACAGAACAGAGAAGTCTGCAATCTTTGCAGCTTCATCCTCCCCAGCCAGAAAGGATTGAATATGATTTTTAAAAAATGTAGAGGGTCTGGGCTGGGCAGAGTTGACATGCTCTTTTTGAGGGAATTTAATGACTTTCATAGTCACAGAAAGCTGGAGTTTTGTTCAGATTCATAACAATAACTAAAACCACCGCAACTCTCCAGACCATGTTGCAATTCTCCTCACGAAACAAAGGAATGAAAATTGGTTTAGATCCATCAAAATGTTCTGCTTGAGCAGAACCAATTCACTTTGCCTTGTAATACATAAGAAAATATCTCTAAAACACCCCAAAGGAAAAACAGTTTCAAAAGAAGAAATGAAAATGTTTGTGAGATTTTTTTTTTCCCCCCACACTCTTTTTCCTTTCTTTTTCCCCAGATGGAACTTTGGTAAGATCAATTAAATTCTACAAAACATCGTGGTGATGATGAGGCTCCATTTTCCAGAAGGAAATGTTTATTCCAAAAAGTTTTTCTCAGCTAGATTCCTAATGCTCACCCCCCCCGGCCCCAGGAACTTGGAGATTGTGGTGACAGAAACCCATTTGAAGTATCGGTATTGCAATGGGCAAAGTGTAAGCTTAGCAAGGAGGGGCAGAGAAAATTCCTTGCACTGCAGTACCTCTCAGCCTATGACACGTAGCAAAAGGCAAGCAATAGATCTGCATAATGGAGGCGAAAGGATAACATTTTGACCAGGCTGAACTGCACTAGTTCAGGTGTTTCTGTTACAGCATGACACAGTGTCAAAGAGAGAGATGCCTCTGAGGCCTTGAACCAAGGTCAGTCAGAAAGACAAAAGGAAACCCACTCTCCCACAGGCTGTAAGTACTGATATCACTGCTCTGAGATAGCTCCCACAGGCAGAGGGATGTCCAGGGGCCTGGCAAGTACTCCAGCCGTGCTGTGGACACCAGGGAAGGCATCTTGAAGGTGTTAGCAGTGCAGGGAAGGTGGCACGAAAAGCTGTTGCTCAGACCAGCAGCCAGCCAAGACGCTAGCTGTGTGGTTATCTGATGACGAGCAATCATTCAATCGCAGCTTGTGGTTTTCCTTACAGAGCTCAAAAATTAGTCCACCAGTACTGATGAAGGAAGAGGAAACTGTCTTTCTTACATCTTCTCTACTTAACCACAACGATTTTAGATCTTTCTGCAGAGTCTGGACTCCACTAGTCAGAGTTCCAGAAAGTGGAAAACTTGGGTTCAGTCCGCAGTCCAGCCAGTACTACCAAACCCAAAACTACTTACAAAATGACAGAGGCAGCTTGTCTTCCTCTGTTCTGAACGAGCCAAGGAATCTAACATGCTCTTAAAACGTCTCACCTTATTTCATCCTACTCCATCACACTATAGCCCATTTTCAGCCCTTACAGGCAAAAAGAGCTGGGCTGAACGGGGTTTGTCTCCTCGACCCACTGGCGGCGTTAAACCATCATCCTTTTATTTCTCTTAGTTCTGGAATGGCCTAGAGGCCCATGATGGGAGAAGGCAACATAGCTTGATCATATCAGAAGATTTTATTCAGGGACAGGATGGAGAGTGCTATTAACTGGAGCCTTAGTGAGGTAGGAAACCAGCCCCACCATCCCACGCTATAATTTCTTTGGCTGCAAGTGGAGCAGTAGCCAACAGAAGCTCTTCCAGCTTTCTTCTCACAGGTGAAATGATCAAATCTTACCTTTGCAGGGTCCATGTTGAATTTCTTCCTGCCCAGGGACAGAAGTTTATCTCTCTGTGACAGTTTGCTGCAAACACGAAGAAGGAAAGTCAAACATAAAATAAAGCACTATGTTTCAGTTGACTCACAAGGTAACTCAGATATCTAAAGGACAGGAAAAAAAGAGAGATCTCAGAAGAGAGAAGGGTATTCCTGGACTCATTTCCCTGTCCTTGTTGTGATCCAAATCCCATCCATGTTTTCGTTTTCTCAACATCAAAAGAGAGACTTTGTAAACAGAGGAATACCCATTTTGTCCCACTTGCTTGGTCTGTTCCCCAGGATTACTGTCTGCTTCTTGCCTTTCTTTTTCATTTTGGAAGCACTCAATCTCTGCGAACACTTCAGCAATCTCTTCCTTCAGCTTCTGCAAAAGAAGTATCAGGAGAATGAAGGTCATTGAGGGAAAACCAGCACACACACACACAGCAAGTCTTACTTCTCTCAATGACAGGAAAATGATAGGACAGATGGACATGACCAGTCAAGGATGCCTATGAAATGGGCACTACTCTGAGTGGATTCATTTAGAATCCTGCTGGATTCTAGATGAAAACACTGGGAGAGAGGGGCAGAAAGATGTTTTGATGTGTGTTGTCAATCAAGGCTAGAAAATGAAGCTTAGACAATGTGGAGAATGTCAAAGAACTCACCACAGTGTTGATTTCAGTTCCTCAAACAATGTCAGATGTAAGACTCCTTCCATTGTGCCCATTTTCTACTAGCTTATAGTTTGCATAGCCCTGATATACATCCAGGAAAGGGGAAGTGGAACCAGTAACTGTGAGGTCAATATGAACCTGAAGTGTCCACTTTGTGAAACTCCAAGCTTTTAATGTACCTATCAATCAAATACCACTGAGCAGAGACCTGTCTTTAGGTTAAGAAAGAAGAAAGGTGTAAAAGAAGAGTAATCACCACACCATTCACATCACCATTTACAAATCAATTGTAGAACACTTTGCTTTGAGGTCCTTGAAAGACCATGACCTTCTTGGTTGGATATTATGTGTTATCAAAGAAGTTAAAATGGCTAAATCTTATTGCTGCCATCCTGCAATTATGGTCCCCCTCAGACTCAGACTGCATCACAGATCCCTTCCAGGAATCACATAGATTCTTCCCCATGCAAACCACAACAGGCAGTGGAAAACAGGTTGCTTTACGTCAGATCTTGCCTCAACAAAGATTGAGGATGTGGCCACAGTATGCACTCCGAGAGATAATGAAGTTCTCCAGTATTCCACAATTTAAAAGACCTCCTGGATTTATTTTTTTTCCCTGGCCTTCATTCCATCATGCTTCATCCATCACCAGAGCTGTGAGCGCTCCTTACTAAGCTTCAGGTATTGCACAAATGTAACAAAGCCATGATCTTGGCTCCTGAATTTCAAATTATTATCAGTTGTGTTATTTTCTTTGCTGCTGACTTTTGGCAGTGTAACCCACAAGCCCAGACCCATCCTCTGCCCTTCTCCCTCTCCCATCCCCAGATTTCCTCTCAAGTCTTTGTGTTAAAGTGTATTGCTAGACACTTTCTGAAGAAATCCACTTGGGAAAATGACACCAGTTCTAGATACTCTTTCACCTAAACTCTTCCTGCTTCATTGGACAATGCCGATCTCATTGGTTCATGGCTTTTGGGATTTAGAGTGTGGGTTGGTATAGTCTAGAAGCTTTTCCCTGCCCATACTGGGTAAAAAAATGTAGTATTCCTATTCAAGCATCCTGCTCCCCACAATGCCCACCGCCTGTTCTGAAAATCAAAGTGGTAAGAACCACATGCAAACAAGCCACACGCACATACATTCACAGCCTGTTTTGCAAGAAGGGACAAGACACCCTTCTGGTTTGCAGCACAGACTGAGAGTCTGGAAGCCAGAGAAGTAATAGGTAGTTTGACAATCTTTTACACAAGGAACTCTTACACCTATTTCCCAGCCATCTGGATATCTTTGTGTTTTGGGAACATCAGTGCAAGCTCTGATTCAGTGCAAAAAGCTCTCTCAAATGAGAGACCACACTCCATGGTGGTGAAGGCAGACAGAAAAGAAAGTGTAAGGCGCCATGCATGACTGTGATGCAGTATTACTGACTGATTTTGAATGTGTTACTTTCAAACATTGTGGGAGTCAGTGGAGAAATGTTTAGGTGTGCTACAAGAAAAGAAGACAAGCAAATTCAACCATGGAAACTTGTGTAGAAGGTCCTGCCATCACATCCCTCTAAAAAGAGAGGATCCATCATGGATGGACTGGTTAGAGGTCCACAAACCAAACAAAAGTTTGATAAACACAGGAGGATGCAGCAGATAACTAGGACCAATATGTCCTAGTAATAACAGGTAATTAGTAATTAAAAATAATCATAAATGGTGAGAGCGATCTCTGCTAGAAGGACTTAGTAATTCATACTGATTTCTTTGATCCTAAACGTGAAATCCCAGCCCATCTCTGCCAATGAGCTGACCATCCTTCCTCAAGTATCCTATTAGGGTAGCTGATGACTTTTGCAGCAGAGAGCAGCACAGTTTGGATGTACACTGGTAGTAGGTTCAAGTTAAATCATGCCAGAGCAAATGTCTCCTGTGCAGGAGCACTGATTCATGGGCCTGGATTGTTACGTGAAGATACTCTTTGGTGCACTCTTTTTTTGAGAAACTCAAGCAGACAGGATGAACAGGACGGTCCTTACCTTAATATCCTCCAAAAGCTCCTGTCTGTGCTTCCTGATTGTCTCTATTTCAGCCTCTTCAGCTTCAGTCAAGTCACTTGGCCCTGGGAAAACGAAGATGCCTGTGAGAATAGTACTGGGGCCAACATATCACACGAAAATCTTCCTCAGCCTCTCGGTGCCTATCCTCTCCTAGGGTTATGCCCTAGGAGCTCTGATTTCTATGTTTCAGCATCTATGCTCCTTGCTGGTGCAGTGACTGCACCTCAGCTTTGCCCTGAAAATGGTTCTCAGTCCAGAGCGAGCAGCATAGACCCATATACCCCTCTTTGCAGCCAGCCACTGTGCTAGTAGTCCTCTAATCTAACCCTACAGCATTTACCCACTGCAAGCAGAGTGAAGAGGTCTTAGCAACTGCTCTTTGGTGGTTTTTATGTCAGTCATCTTTATGTGCTGAAAAGCTGTGACCTAAATACTTTATCTACACCCAAACCTCCCATGAAGAGCCACCGGCTTCTTGGATTGATCCACCGCAGCTGGAGTCAGCAATGGCTTAAGAGAGAGAATCAAGGGGTTTATTTTCAAGTCTGAGGGCAGATTCTGGATTAAAGCCTTGCTGAAGAAGCAGCATCTGTGGGAGGCTCTTGTTCTGTGAACTACAGACAATATAGAAATATGAGTAGGCTTCCTTGTAATGCACAGGAAGTTAAAGAAGATACCAGCGGAGTCAAGGCGACCACAAAAATGATTCATAAAAGATCTAGAATTGGGGTGACAGCACTGCTACTAAATATAATCCCACATCTTCAGCAAGGAGAATCAGAAGGCTGCTGTCCTAGACACAAAAAGCATAGGGTGACCCTCAGGAAAAAAGCCCAGGTGCTCACATAGGGCTGAGAGCACCAGCTCCTGGGAAGTCGCTGCAGAACTTGCAGACAGGGTCCTTGCTGCATCTAAACACTGAAAGACAAAAACACTGAAAGACAAAGCTTCCCTGGGAAGCCAGGTGAGGTCACTGTGTGCCTTGCTCCACTGTTTCATAAGCCAAAATCCCCCTGGGCCTCCCATCTTCCTGGAAAAAGGGGAAGTGGCGCCAGCTGCCTTGGAAATTCTCTTAGTGTGGATCTCACATGCAAAGCAACTTCTATAAATATGAGTGGGGAAAAAAGGGGAAGGAACCAGCCAAGGCAGGCAGAAGGAAAAGGGGACAAGGGCAGTGATCTGAAAGCCCATATGCTTCTTTCCTGTCATGGCCACAGCAGCTCAGAGAGACTTGCCTTCCCCAAATATAATCCCCAAATCTAATCTTTCCCCCATTCTTTCAGCTTGTTGGGTTTCCATCTGCTAAGTCTGTCCTATTACTTTTTTTCAGCCTGCAGCCTCTCTCTCATCACTCCTCCCACTGTTTTCAAGCATCGCATTCCCTGGGGAGAGGCAGCTGAGCCTCTGGGAGGAAAGCACTGGGCAAGGAGCCAGCAAGAAGCCAGGGCTGGGAAAGACCCGTGTCCCCTCCCAGCTCTGCAAGCAGCCTTCATGAAGAGCTGAAAGGAGCTGACTAATTGCTAAAGCTGGTCAAGAGGGGAGGAAAGCCTGTGGCATCCAGCAGCTCGCAACAGCCAAATCACAAATATGTGAGGGGAAAACAAACAAACAAGCAAGCAACCAAACAGCCAATCAACCAACCAGAAACAGCAGCAAACCCTGCCATGAAGCAGCTTTGTTGCTTGTTAGGTGGGTTGTTGACTTCCCCTTGAATGTCAGCCCTGTGCCTATGAGCATTGCCTTGATCTCTTTCACCCTGCGGGGGCTGGTAAATATGGAATCACTGAGGTGACTCCTTGACAAATTACCACTAAGACATTTTTGTCCTGTATTTCTTTCCACAAAAGTACCATAGCAGAACCTACCTGAGGAACCTTCCCTTCCCCCACTCCATCAGCAAAATCTGTGGTATGGCTGGTGGCTTTGCTTCAGTTGTTCTGTGTCTACTGAAGCAGCCTAAAGTATCTCAGAGACATGATGCTTCCAGAGGACATAAAAAAAGCAGAAAAGAACCTTCAGAGTAATTTAGAGGTAATTTAGAGGAGGTGATGAGAGCAGGCTGCTTTGCTTTTCCTTTTTTCTCCATGTTGAGAAGGAGCTGATGTGACAGCAAAGGGATGGTCCGAGCGACGCACTGCCTGGCTCGCTCCAGAGACTTGCAATGGTAGAGGGAACAGAAGAATAGCTTCAGCCTCATCAAAGTCCTCAGTACCACCAAGTTCCACTTCCCTCTAGGGTTAGGTCAGAGCACAGATGAAGCATAGCCCTGGTCAGGGTTCTCTGCACAGGGGGAAATTTCACCCTGATGAATTTCACCCTAAGAAAACACCCGTGGGCTGCAGAGGGATACTGTCAGCCAAAACAACACTGAAGCCTTCCAGTTCAGACACAAGACATTAAAAAAAATGGCTGGCATCCTCTCCAGAGAGGACATTAAATTGCTGCTTGAAATTTACCTTCAAAGAGCAAATGTTGAAAGCAAGGCACATCAGGATCACATCTGTGGGGCTTACATCTGCTCTTGTGGCAGGCTCAGATAGAAAGACCTGCCAGTTCTTCATTAACTGCCCAGGCTTGTATTTTTAGTGCTGTCTCTCAAAACAGAACACAGACTTCAGTCCCAGTTGTGGTGACTTACCACCCTCAGCCTCCCCATCTGGAGGGCAGATCGGAGTTACCCAAAAGTCTGGATACTCCTGTGGCCAGCAAAGAGTAACACGTTTGCTGGTCTTGTTTCCTATTGCAAAGGGCTGTGAGGAGCCATCCAGGTGCTAAGTGAGGCTTTCAATCCCAAGCAAAAGTATATGAATAGAAAGACAGGTTGTGGAGCACAGAGATGAGTGGGAAGTGACTACCCAGGAGAGCTGGAAGGATGAACTGAAGACACAGTAGGGAAAGGCTGGGAAGAATGACTGTGTCAGTAGCACTGTTGTGGGCCATGCAGGTGCTAGTCACTCACAGTATAAGAGCAGAGGTTCACCTGGTCCATTTGCAAGGCAATGTAGCACTCTGAATGTGGCTGCTGAAGGGTTTGGGCACCTCTGCCTGGTGCAACACACAAGCAGAGCGGCCTGATGGGCACTTTCTGCTGTTTCAGAAGGCTATTTCACCTGAAACTCTTTTACTTTTTTTGATATAGTTTTTGTGGCATCTCCAGCACAGACCACCACCTCCCCAGCTAAGTATGGTACCAGGATGGCACCAAGCAGATAAAAGGAAGCCTTCCAGCTCCTCAATTCCTCCCAGCCCGATCTGTCTCCCTCCTGCAGCCACTGCACAGTTCTCTTCCAGCTTGTATCAGAAGAAATTCAACACGGACCTCACACAGGTTTAATTTGCACATCCCAGCTATAGGGGGAAAGGTATGAAGAAGAATTTATGTTGTCTCCTGGTCTCTTTATCCCACATGACAACTTAAAGCAATCAGGATAGCTTCCAACCACTTTTGTCTATGGCTGTCACCCCACACATCCTAGCACATAGTACCATGCTACCAGCCTGCTCTCCCATGTTTTCACATGGCAGCTCAACGATTTAGCATACTGGCTCTGTGGCCTCACTCAGAGAGTTGCTAGAGAGTCCTGAAGGAAGACGAAAAAGAGGACATCCACTGCAGGGGAAGCAGTCACCCCACAGACATAGGTGTTCCTTGCACACGGCTGTGCAGACAGGTACTTCACAGGACCATTGTGTCCCCAGGTAGGTGTGACTCCAGGTAAAGCCACATGTGCACCTTCAGGAAAATCATGCCACAACTAAGTAAATTTAACTACATCCAGTGCTGTAAAGCTCACTGAAAAACTGCATCTGGCAAGAAGCCTTAGCTCCCAAGGTAGAGCAGCATCAAACCAACCCAGTTTCTCACCCAGCGGTGAAGTGACAGGCTAGTACTGAGCAAAGACATGAGTCAGAACCAGCACATGTCTTCAGGCATTGCCTGTCTCCAGGCTGGAGCTGAGCAAGCCTGCACTGTCCCTAAGCAGACTGTCATTGTGCTACTGCAGCGTGTAACTTTCAAGACATAATTAACTCAGTAACACATAACTTGAGCAAATTGCATTGTCAGACCATCAGTTCTGAGAGCCTCAGGTTCTGTGGAAAGCACAGAGTAAACAGCAAAACATGAGGGAGCACCCCTCCTCCTGCCTAGCTTGTCCTGCAGAAGCTCTGTCCACAGTTTCTTTCAGGTGATCTGAAGAGACGCACCTCCAACGACATCCATAGTCAGATGCTGGCAAGAGCTCAGCTCCCATAGGTCCCACCAGCTTCCCTGACGAGCAAGGCTGGTATGCAAGTCTGTGTGTTCCCTTTCCTTGGCTACCCACATAGGAGCCAAAAAGTGCAAAACAATCATTGAAATACTATATCCAATATGCAAATGTCCTATACACAAATGCCTGTGAGGACAAAGAGTCAGAAACAGCAGGGCTGTTGCAAAATGATCCATTTTCTTCCTGACCTTTTCTAGAAGTGTTTGGTCTGGCAGTATGTGTTTCCCTGCTAAATCCCAACCACTTTGTCCACCAGCTGCCAAAGCAGGAAATAAAACCTGAGATCTCTCTCACTTCCTCAGATGTGGCTTATTTCCCTCCACTCACATCTGCCTTTTGAGTTTATTTCAGGACGAGGCAGGCTCACCTGCAGGTCACTTGGAGTTGGTAGAAACCTAGTACAGTCATTTACCTTTAACATGGACATAGCAACAGAGGCCCTAGTACCAAAAGCCTTGCAAGTATGTTGAACTGGGATACCCAAGTACACGAGAGGGTCTGCAGAGGCAAACCATCTCCTGGGCACTGTAGGGAGAGGCCATCACAGAGCTTGCAAGCCACACCAGAGTTGCATGAAGACAGAGCTTATAGGCGCTCATCCTAAGTGTCACACAGACCCTTGATACCTCTGTCAGATTCCAGCTCAGCTCAGGATCACCAGCACGAGGGATCACAGCAGCAGACACCCTCGGCCGTTTGAATCAGTGGGGAAATTTCTCACAATGGGAAGAGAGTTTGCTCACAGGAAAGCAAGGAAAAAGAAAACCATGCCTAATGCTGAAGGCTGGAAAACAATTAACTGCACCACCAGGGATCTTCCACCACCTCATGCCTCTAACCACTAGCCCCAGCACCCACTCAAGCTGCCAGGATTTCATGGCCCCTCAAACTGAGCCCTCACAGAAAGCAAGGCAAAAGGCAGCCAAGGCTTACCAGCAGGACAAAAGTCCATCCTGAAGAGCACAATATATTTTCAACAAAAGTGTTGTTCCTCCTTGCCTTCTGCTTGTTCAGATGCTTCACAGAACTGAAACAACTTGGAGCCAGTGACCAAGATCACAGCAGCATTAGGGGGGCGGGTTGCCCCGTGGCTCCACCCTTCCTCTCCTCATCCCTCCGACCACATCTCATGGGCTCGCACCAGTCAGGGAAACTCTATGTGCATGCTCCTATGAGCTATGCTTTTCTATCCCAGCAGGTTGGGGTTTGGGTTGGTTTTTTTTTTTTGGAATCTCTGGTCACATATGTCTATTTGAGGGGAGTGAAATAAGCAGTGAGAGGCTGGTAGTAGTTTAGGCTTTTGTCTGAGATAGTCTGAGGAGAGAGCAGGGGGGAAAAAAAGGAAGTTCTTGATTCAGAAAACCCATCCGACTCAGGAGGCGGTTTCGTTTTAAAGGAAAGATTCTTTCTCTTAATTTTGCAGCAGATTGCAGGGGGAATGAATGTTCCAAAATTCGAGGATGTTTGATGGAAGGAAAAAAACCGACTCTTTTTCTTCTCCCTCCCTCACTGCCCTTTAACTGACTTTTACTCTAAGCCTTCCTCCTTTTATTTTCCTGCTAACAAGCTGTTTTTCTTGGGAAGCCTTGTAAGTAAGGTTGGAGTGATCAGAGGAGGAATGAAGTCTTCTCTCAGGTGTAGTGATATTCCTTCTCGTTGTACAGCTGGCATTAGCAGATCAGTTTTGCAGGCACTCGTGCTGCTCTGCTCTCCTGCAAGGCAGAGAGGTGCTCTTTTCTTCCTCCATCCCCTTCATACAGCCCCAGAAGGCTGTACACTTCCCCTTGAGCTGTATTTTGGTTGCCCTGTGATTTGTGTGATAGATCTCTGAAACAGGAAATGTGGAGGGGAGAAAAAAAAAAACCAGGTGTGTAGGAGAGCACCGTGTCAGAAACAGAAGAACTGGTGATTAAATAAATAGATCAAGGTAAAATTCACACCAGGTGTGATGCCCAAACAGGGCTCTTGCCTCCTCTAGCAAGACTGAAGCTGTAGAGAGACAGCTTGTCTCCGTGTATGAACACTTACCTCTGAAGCTCTCTGCATCCTTAGCTCCTTAAGCTGTTGCTGTACTCACAGCTGGTCTTGAGCAGGACAGCAAAATGACTCCAGACTTCTACCTACCATTTTTCCATGAGACAGCAATGTAGAGTTTGCAAGAGTATTTCATGTGTAGAAAAAACAAGAAATGACCCTCTGACGTGTCATCAT
Organism: Colius striatus; assembly: GCF_028858725.1. Lineage (NCBI taxonomy): Eukaryota > Metazoa > Chordata > Aves > Coliiformes > Coliidae > Colius > Colius striatus. The sequence goes on along the minus strand of NC_084759.1, from coordinate 152,330,371 downwards.
AGAGTCATACAATTGTTTAGTTGGAAAAGACCTTTAAGATCATCGAGTCCAACCACTAACCTCATACTGCCAAGCATCTGTGTACATTTGCCACCATTTAGAACAGACTCCTGTGAAGAAGAAGGTCCTTGGCTCACTAAGAAAGGAAGAGCTATTACCTTTCAACATTCCCATTAACCAAGTCTGGTCCAAGATCCTCTGGAGAAAACAACTGTCCCTTTAAAAGGCTTGATGTGAAAGTTAGGATGTGCCTGAACACTCATAGGATCATAGAATGGTAGGGGTTGGAAGGGACCTTTAGAAATCATCTAGTCCAACCCCCGAGGCTTACTCTAGAGCCAGCTCCTCTCTTGAGGAAACCTAGGCCGAGATGAGACATTGGTTTGCTTGAGCATCTCAGACAGGCAATACAGATCTGTAGTGAAGTCAGGTGGGTGCCAACACTAATCCAGTCAGCAATGTATCTGGAAATGCCCTTAAGGTGACACGTGTTCTGTGGTTATGGCAGGAAAATACCAATGAAGGGCTACAACACAACTCTCTTATTGCTTCAAGTGAAAAAGGCAGGGGGGGACCAAAAGGAAAAGCAAAGACAGAGAGAGGAGGGAAGCAAGGAAGGAGGAGGAGGAGAAGGGGAAAAGGAGAGGAAGAACACAGGAAAGCTATCAAGAAAGAAAGAACAGAAAAATCAATTGTGCCCTGAGGCATAGAAATATCAAATGGATCCTAGGGCAGATGAGATTTAAATGCTTCACAGTGTGGCTAGAGCTAGCTCATAGCCAGTGGCTCAAAGAACATGGTTCCCCCACCGGTGGTCAGGACGACCAGCATAGAAACAAACTAGATCAGATACAGCCTGAGCAAGGGAAATTTGATGTGCAGCAAAAATCATCTGATGCTGAAAGACACCCACATCCAGGGGACTGACTCTTATATTGGACATTGACTCTGCCATTTTTCTTGTTCTAGAGAAACCCGTGTCCTATATATCAAAAATCCTACTCTGATGGCTGCGAGACATCTGGGAAAAGAGCAACCCAGATGAGATCAAGGACATACCTAACTGAGGAATGTACTACTTGGAAAAGCAGGAGACTGAAGGAAGAACTAAAGAACCTTTTCCAAGTGAAAGAGATTATTTCAAGAAGGCAAATAATAGAGCTGGGAATGGCCACTCTTTCCTCCAAGATATACCTGGTTCTGAGGTGCAAACAAAGTTCTCAGCTGTGCAAGAAGATGTGTCAACAAGGGAACAAGGCGACTGTGGGAGCAGGTGTTGAGTGGCCTACATAATATCAGGGTAAGTGAAGGGGACTGGGACAGGTCAGATATACTTTTTGGGTTGTATTGGGGTGGGATTTAGCCCTTTTTGTCCCCTCCTGTCATTCACCTTCATATTCACCATCACCTCATAGGTAAAACAGGGCCTCCCGTGCCTCCAAAGCTATTGGGAACAGGGACAGGAAGAAGCAAATCCCTGGAAATCACTGTTTCTGCTACAGGACTAGGGTTAGATCCAGTAATTGCTTCTGCCACTGCAGGTTCTTCCCAGCTGTGGTTGTCTCAGGCTGGGGCTGTACAGGCAAGAGGTGGGAGTATGTGCAACGGGGTCATCCAGGCTGATCCAGCAGTTCTCACCTCGTCAAGCATGGTAAGATTTAGCACACTGCTGCAGGTCAATCCTCCGGGATGCTCCCTGTGCCTTCTGTGCCACAAACTCATTTTTTTTCTCCCAGAATACTCCCTGACTGTACACAAAGACTTAAATTAGAGCTGGAAATACCTGTTGTTCTGGTGATCACAAAGGAAAATACCAAACCAATGACTTAGGTGCACTTTTTCTATGCTTGGTGTAGGCTTAACTGTGTAAATAAAAAGGAAATCTAAGTATTTCCCACTACTTTCAAGGGGATAAAGGCAGTGATAAAGTGCCGTATATTTCTCTGTGCTGAAGGCGTCGGCTGAGCTCCCACAACTATCCACAGAGAGACATAGTACAAGTCCGTACAAATTCAATAGCCTCTTCATGAGGTTTAGGCTGCCATTCAGCTTGGGCTTAGGGTCTGTAGTATGTGAGAAGAGAGCGAAGCACTTCTTACACAGTATTGTGGAGATTATGAGTGCATAGGCAGTATTCTCTTGCAAGGTAAAACAGCAACTGGAGAAAAGACAGTAACAAGATTTTTAATATGACAATTGGAATAAAATAATCCTTGTCTAGTGTGAGGAGCAATACAGATTAGGACAGACAGAGCAGTAGCTCAGGAGGAAAATATGCAGGCAGTAAGTGAAGTTAGTAGTGCAGAGTAACCAGTATAGCCTATTCTCGACTGCTTTTACTCATTCAAGGAACTGGAGTCTATCTTAAAAGGTAGAAAGATGATGATGATGATAAAAGGCCACAGAAACAAAAAAGACGTGTGTTATAAAAAGTACAGGAAGGTCACTTAGGGTCTGATAAACTTTTATGAAGAGCCAGAGTGATTTCTTTGTTGGACTCAGAAGTGCAGCAAGGCTGAAGCTTTATGCCTTTGAAAGAAGAAACGGTACAAGTCAAGCAAAGGATTTTACTTCGGTAGTTCAGGAAATATTAGTCTTGTAAAACGAAATAGTTATAGATTTCCTTAGTACTTTAAACAATTCTTTTCACTTCCCTGTTGCAGCCTTCCTAGAAGATAACCATAGCTCACCAGTAAAGATATGTATTAGATCTGGTTTTACAAAACATATTGTATCTAACATCTGATAATATACAAAGAGTTTTTAGCAGGCAGGGGAGTCAAGTTGACACTCTGGTTAGAGTTCCGTGTGTTATCTCCACTACCTGTTAGCTCGTCTCTACGACAGGCAGGTGAAAAATGTTCTTGAACGATCTAAGCACCTCATGGGGAAGGATGCAGTCAGATATCGATCTGTATATATCACCATTAAGTAACAGAGCAGTATCAGTGAGATGGGGGTTGTCACTGGCTCAGAACAAAATGCCTGTAAGAGTGGAAACTTGTATCAGAATCACTGGGTACTTGCAGAAGTATAGAGAATCACATAAGACTAAGCCATAAAAAAACCCCCCTGGTATGATTTAGAGTCTGTGAGCAACTACTCAATTGAGGGAAGTGCAAGTGTTAATCAGCCATTAGAAAGAACTTGATTCCCAAAGGTCTGTGCCATGGTCTTCTTACTCAGCTACATAATGGAGAAGAGGTGAAAGAGGTGAACTTCTTTCAGTGCTCCAGATAGCAATATGGCAGTGGACTCCCTATTTTGCCCCAAACTGGAAAGGTTGAGAGCAGCCACACTCAGAAGACAGAGGAGCTTCCATGGCACAATGCATTAGGAATGGACTACCTGCCTCTGATTGCAGTAGGGCTGGTCTCCATAAATGCCAGTGAGCAAGACAGGTCCAAGACTCGGGGACTACCATATGCAAGTTGCATCACTTGTGAGTTGCATTTGTGTTCAGTTTGGCTGGATTGGAGATATCTGGGGATTTTTTTTTTTCCAAAGCTTTTGCTTAATGGTATAAATTGAAGCTACAGAAACCTTTGGTATGGCCACATCAGGAAACAGACCCTGTATGAAGCAACTCCATCACCTCTGAAACAACAACTGCAGAACATGGTGGCCTGAGGTGCATCACCCTGCTTCAGCTCTGATCTGAGTTCTGAATTCCAGGAAATCTTTTCAAACAATCATGGCAGTCAGTGAGGAACCACAGCGGGGAGGGCAGCAACAGGGAGGGGTGGGGGTTTTAGAGAAGAGAAGCAGCAGAGCTAGAACTAAAAGCAGGAGGCAGATGGTGTGAAGCTTTGTGAATGGGGAAGTGTGAAGATGCAAAAAAAGGGAATATAGCAAGAGGTGAGAGTTTGCAGCCCAGCCAAGCTAAAGCAAATGGCTCTTTTCTCTGGCTAGGGCCCAGAGAAAAGGTCTCATGGCCACTCAGCACTATTGCCTGAGCAACAGCCCACATAAAATGAATCCTGTCAAGGCTTAGGGTAATAAGAATACCTGCTGTGGCCATGCCCTGTGTGGACAAATAAAAGAGCTTTATGCTTCCCCCCGGACAAGATTTCCCCTGCTACTCTGCCTATGATGCACAAGCCTCCTGCTCAGCTCCTGCCCTCCTGTGCAGGGCCACGAGTGTGAACATCGTTTCTGAAAAAGTCTTCTCGTCCTTTTCCTGTCCTCCCTGAGGAGGCAGAACCACACAGAAAGGGGGAGAGATGGAGTAGTCCTCATCCCTTTGAATCCTTGTGCAAGGAAAAATGGTATCATGCATTTCCTCCCTTGCCCAAAGACTGACACGAGTGTTGTGCAAATCCAGCACAGACAGGTCCCTCAAAACTGACCTAGTCCAGGGCCATGGAAATGTCTCAGACCAAAACTATCTCATCAAGTCAATTCTTTCTCATGAGCATCTTCCTCAAACTCAGCAAAAGAGAACAAGAAACTCCAAATGGGTGCCTGCCTTCCCTCAGCCCTGCCCCAGATGCAGGAGGAAACTCATGTCAAGAGCTCCTCTTGGTGGTGTGAGAGGACTTCAAAGCAGCAACAGACCTTTATGTGCCCAGTTAGAAGTTGTAGGCCTGCTTCCTGCAGGTTGCTTCCCTTTATCACAGCATGCACAATAGAGAGGTTTTAATGTAGCAGGTGGCAGTTGCTCTCAGAGTGATTACAGTATTTGTTGTTTGAATGTAATATCTGGTTTTTTTACTGACTTAAATATGAGGGAAAGAAATACTCTTATGTAAATCTTCATCTTTCCTCTACAGAGGCACTGGCAATGGAAGGATCTTTATAGGTTCACAGCACAGACCTCTGACCTGGATGAGAACTGACTATACGCTGCAGCAGCAGGCAATTATCTTCCAAAAGTAATTTGTCCAGAAGTGGGCGGGATATATATTCCTCCTCGCAGGACTCCCACAGCTCATTGTTGGCCATACTTAACAACAGAGTCTTTGACATAGGGCTCACCTAGACACAGGGGTCTCAAAAACAGTCCCTGCTTCCCGACCCATTTTAAATTGTCTTCTCCTTCCCCACACCCTTTAACCCTGCCAGTCCCACAAACCTATATGCCAGTCTACAAGGACAAAAGCAAACTCTGGCATTTAGCAGGTCAGTGGTCCTTGTTCATCCCTGCCCCCGGGTCCCACTGTGCTACTGGCCGATTATCCATCCTAGCCCCAGTACCCTGATATGACTGTTATTCTGTCCCAAAGTATTCTCCAGCTCTCTCTAGCCCTTTTCCCCTCAGTCCCCATCCTTCCCACCCAGGTGTTCACTATCTGTTCTTCCCACCCTGGTTCTCCCCAGGCAGATAAGGGTTATTGTGAGCTCTCAGATAAAAGATCAGGTGAAACCAGAAACATTTCTTTGGAGAAGCTGATTCCAAACAGTTTCAGTAATGCCCAGAAACGGGTTAATCTCCTGCTTTCCTAAGATAGGTTAATTTCCTGCTGCCTGCCTAAGGTGGAGCTCCCTGAATCCCAAGGGACTCCGCCAGCTCCAGATCTCTGGGCACTCACTTGGCACCCAGATGTTTCCCACAGAGAGCTCTCAATGTGTACAGCTGCTTGGGGAGCTGTAACAGTTTTTCTCCATCCGCCAGTGGCATTCTTCTAGAGCCAGATACACCTGCCTTTCTCTTCTGAGTCCCTATCTCCTGGCCTACTATGTTTGGCATCCGCTTGCCCTTTCCACCTCCTGCTGCTGCTCTCTCTGTAACAGCTTTTGTCACTCTCCCTTTTGTCCTTCTACAAACCTTTATTCCTACGGCCTGTTCTTGCTCTTGCTTGCAGACGAGTCAGTGGGTTTCCTTCCTCCCCCTTCCCTACCACCCACAGAGGGAACACCTAGTACAGCTGGTGGCTCCGTGCTTCTGAAATAGCCGAAGGACTTGGAAACATTCCACAGCTGAAGGTTTCTGGATTGCAGCCAGAACTGAGTGACAGATGGGAGAGTTCTCCTCCTGAGCAGGTCAGTTGTAACATCCTCCTGTGGCTGCAGCAGAGCAAAGGTCACCAACATTTGGAGAAACAGTTTCCCTCAGAGTTCCTTCCCTCAGGAACATCCCAGCTGCAAACCCACTGTTCTGAGCCTAACTGGCCTCCTGACAAAGCCTGGAAATTCTAATTAATTCTGTGTCACCACATCCCTTCATCTATAAAATGCATCTCCTGCCCATCCACTCAGTTCAGGCTGCAGCACACAGATATGCACACATACACACTTTTCCAGTCTTAGTGTTGCACGTGAGGAGAGGGAACAAAGAAGAGACAAACCAACATTTTGAGAAGGGAAAGGGGAGAATAAAAGCCTCTTGGGATCTTTCTACTCCTTGTCTCTTCCTTCTTATGGTGATTGCTTCCTTCTTCTCCTTGCTGCTTATCTCTAAAAGTCTTTTATCTTGTGAGAACAATGAAGACAGGCTGAGAGAGCTGGGGTTGTTTAGTCTGGAGAAAAGAAGGATCCAGGGTACACTTATTGCAGCCTTTCATGTCCCCTTTAGGGACGTGGTTCAGTGGTGGGCTCGACAATGTGAGTCTAGTAGTTGGACACAGCAATCTTAAAAGTCCTTTCCAACCAAAATGATTCTATGATTCTGTGAATACAGAAAGGCAGCTTATAAGAAAGATGGGGACAGACTTTAGTGGGGTCTGTTGGGACAGGACAAGGACTAACGACAGTAGATTCAGACTAGATATAAAGAACAAATTTTTTACAGTGAGAGTGAAACTAGGTTACCCAGAGAGTGGGTAGGTGCTCTATCCCTGGAAACATTCAAGGTTAGGTTGGTTGGGGCTCTGAGCAATCTGAACTAGCTTAAGGTGTCCCTGCTTATTTCAGGGGGGCTGGACTAGATGGCCTTTACAGTCCTTTCCAACTCGAATCCCTCTATGATTCTATGACAAGACGGAAGAGGTGTTGCAGCTCCTCCCACTGGCTGCTTTTATACAGAAGTAGGGGAGAAGATACACAGGGAGAAGCTGGTTTTTCCAGAGCTCCTCTCATCCACTAGTCTTGGCTCTCACGGCACTGGAAAACAGTTCATTGTATACCTTTGGTTCACTTCATAGTGAACACACGTTCACAACATACTTTGTGCTAGCATTTTGAGCAGGTGAGGAAGTGCAGCAGGGACTTTTTACCACAAATGAAGAGGGATAGAGCAGCCACGAAGTGGTTGCTACTTACTAGAAGTTGCTTAACTTCCTTGCCCAGTCTTTGCAGAAAACGTTGTTCCTTGTGATGTTTTGCCACTGACACTCACAGGCACTGGAAAGACCTGAAAATTCTTCATTGCCCCACATCACCCCCCAACCTTCACTTCAGATTCCCTTTCCTGTTTATACCTCTTCCAAAGTCTGGATGATAAAGGACACAGAAGGTAATCCATCCCTCCGCTTTCCCACCTCACTTTTAAACCTTGTTCAGCTCCCTTGCAGAAGCGGTTTGATGCCTCCAGCCATTCACTGGGATGGGGTGGGAAGGGAGTGGCTGAGACACACAGGGAGGCAAAAAAAACCCCCAAACAGTAGAGCAGTCGTCGTCCCAACCATAAAGTCATGCACGCTCCGCCTTCAGCTAACGGCCTGGCCGCAGAGCCGCTGCTGTGGTGGAAGGGGAGGAGGGACCAGAGGGTGATTGTCGAGTAGAGTTCCCCCTTCCACTTCCTCCCTCCCTGCAACCTGCCTCTTCACTGCAGCACAAGGGCTGATACCCAGATTTGCCCGTTCCTCCCTGCTGTTTGCCTCGGCCTGGCTTCCCTTTGTCCACGGTCCCAGAGACATGCAAGCCATCAAGTGTGTCGTGGTGGGAGATGGGTAGGTACCCCGCTGGTGTGCCGGGGATGTGGGGAGGGAGAGGATGTGGCAAGGGGCAAGAAGGGAAGGTGGCTGCTTGGTGAAACTTCCCCAGCTTTGCTGCTGACCTCCTGTAGGCTGCATTCCCTCTCTCGCTCGCAAGGGACCTTCCTCTGGGGACAGGGTAGAAGAGGGCATTGTGAAGGACATGGGGAAAAGGGGCATGGAAAGTAGAGCAGGTCTGTCGCACGCACAGGTAGTGGTGTCGCTACCTACTCCTGTAGGCTGGAGTCAGATTTAAAACCCGAGAGGTGCAAGCGCTCTCATGCAGGCGGATGGCTCCTTGAAAGCCATCTACCCTCTTGGGCTGACTGGGAGAGGGCACAGCACTATGCTCACAATGACATATCCGCCTATATCTCTGAGTTCGGCTTATTTCAGCACATTATCTCTGTATCAGGGTGTGGAGGAGACTGTTTGTCAAGGGGTTTCTGCGGGCAAGAGGAGGAGGAGCTCTTTCCACTGAGACAGGCACAAGTACGTGCCATTTGGGGAGCGGGAGGTAACACAACCTTGCCTTCACAGCATGACGGCATGGCTGTCCATGTCTCGTGATCCCTGGAAATGGCCCAAACTAAGCCATCAATAAGGGAAGCAGTCGGTACTGCTGGAGGCGGAAGGGATGGTGGGGACGGGGCCTCTTGCCCTGTGGCATGAATAGATGTAGGGGAAGGCGAGGGAGGAGAATCCACATTTAGCAGGGAGTAGGTTAATTCATTTCCCAGCTAGGAGCTGGCCAGACTGTTATCTGGGGCAGCCATCAGGTAGCAGATGAAGAGACATTTGCAGCAGCCCTGCTCCCTACAGTCACTTCCTCCTTCAAAACTTGGCCGGAGAAGAAGATGTCTGTAAACATAACAGTACACATTAGACACATCCTCGGGGGCTGGGGCAAGGGGATGAGAAGGGACAAGGAAGGACAGAGCCCCAAATAAACACTATTACCTACAAGAGAAGCCTCCTGAAGGCTGCAAGCTAGAGCTGGATGAAGAGCTCCACTGGGCATTTATCTGTTGCCCAGTTAACCCCCCAGTTTCCCCCTCTTGCATTACACCAACTCTGTAGCAATCCCTCAAGGCAACATACCCCTCATGTCACAGCAAACACCACAACACATCCTGCTCTCAAACTCTCTGACCACAACTCCTCTTAAATGTCTTCTGTCCCATAATTCTCCTTCTCTATACAGTCCACTCCCCCTCTCTCCATCTTGCAGCATCCTCCCATTGATCTAAGCTCTTGGTTCACCACCCTTCGCCTCCCTCACAGCCAGTCCAGTGATGTCCCACTCCCTTGGCTTCACCTTAATGACCACAGGATCTTCTGCCATCACTCAGCTAAGACCCTGATGTTGCCCTATAGCTGTTCTGGCCTCGTAGCCCCCTCCATCATACATCACTGACCTCTTAGCACACCCTGAGTTCAATCCTAGTCACCTGCAGATGCCACGACCCTCACCTCCTCTCTCAATGGCTTTGTTGCAACCTTCATCCCTTTACTGATTCTTTGTGCTCCTCTCTGTTCAAGCATATTACTTCAGAACAATCCTTGCTTCTATGATTGACCCACCCACAGTCCCATAGATATCCTGAGCTATTTCCAGTAGAGCTTCAGGAAGCCTCCCTGACCCTCCCTTAATACTTCTATGATAAGAGGGAAGTAAAGGGAAAGAGAAGCATCTGATAGAGGAAGATCTAAGAAAGGCAGGTGGCAGAAGGAAGAAACAAGTGTTAGAGCATGCCAAAGAGCTCAATTTCCTCCTTAGCTGCCCCACAGAGCAGTGACTGATGTAGGTGTCTTGTGACTGGGGTGAGGATGCCAGCTGTGCTTGCCAAGGGCACACAAAAAGGCAGGGACACATTCTGCAACAGGTGACTTTGCAGGTACAGCTGAGATGGTTGGAACATCTCCAGCAGTGAAACTCCATCCTTTCCCCTAGGAAAGACATCTCCCTCATCTTGTGGCTTTGCTCGTGGACTGAAGAGGCAGATTGCCCTCACCACCTCCCTTTTACGCATGCTGTAACTGAAACACGGCCAGACTTTCACAGGCCATGCAGAATTGAGAACTATCAGCCCAGAAGAAGGATTCTCCTTCCCACACCTGTTCTGATTGCTTTACCTTCTTCCAGTTTCTGTCTACTTCTTCTTTCCCTCACCACAGGCTTTACCTTGTCCATGACACCCCTCCTCCCCTTGATAGCTTTCCTGCCCCCTTTCCCACCTCCCTCACACCAGTGCTCTTACCCAGTCTGGACTGGGCTGCTACTCTGGCTGATTTGTGTTTCACTCGGCTGCAGCATGGGTGTGAAGGAGGCTGAGGAGAGAGGAAACACCAGCTTCTAGCTCAGAAACAGCACAAGCAGCATCTGTCAGCCACGGGAAGAGGCATCTTGTTGGCTGCTTACAGCTCTCTCTGCAAACAGTGTTGCAGATTACCACGGACTGGCAAGACTGGAAGGTGTTGAGGCCAAGTCAAGAAGAGGTGCTGTCAGCTCCTGGCCACAGCATCTGCAGCAGCAGGCAGGAAGATCTGTGTTGAGGAGCTGCAGCAGGCTGGGCAGCTTTGTTGCAGCACTCAATACACCTACCCTGTCTGCACAGCCCTATGAATGCGGTGGAAAATGGGCTCTGGCCTCCATCTCAGAGTGGATGTGTTTTAGCTGAGTGATCTCTGTACCAGACTGTAAAAACAAGCCTTTGTGCTTGAAGACAACAAACATCTTTGGGCGACATCCTGCCTTCCTTCCTGCCTATGGTTAACCTCTAGGTTAATCTAGACCTGCCTAGGTCTAACCTATGGTTATGCACCATCTGTGTTTTTGCTTCCAGGAGTCTCTTGACAGGGCTAGCTTAGACGTGTGGGAGGATTGCCTCATCTTCTACCATTACTTCCTGCTATTTTTGCTTTCTCTTCCAGAGCTGTGGGGAAAACCTGCCTCCTTATCAGCTACACCACCAATGCCTTTCCAGGAGAATACATCCCCACTGTGTGAGTAATGTATAAACAGGTCTTGGGCTGGGTAGGGGTTGCGGAAAGCAAGATGAAAAAGAGATGCAGGAAGCCCTTGTTGTACACTCTGAAGGAAGGGTCACAATCTCCATGCCAACAGATGAAGGGCTGCCAAACCAGCAAAGGTGGCTGTACGCTTCAGATCTGTCACCTTTTGCCAGAAGCACAAGTGGCCTTTTAAAATCCTGGTGTAAATGGGGTATTTGAGAGACACAAAGCAACCCAAGCAGTAGATGGAGTCCTGATAGACAAAACAACCAGACATCAGGCTACCAAAATTGGGACCAGACCAAAAAGAAGAGAGTTGGATGGATAGGGGTCCCTGTTTCCTTCCTTGTCCAAAGCACTCACTGTCATTGAAGAAGGCTCTGGTAATCCTGATGGTAAAAGGGCAGGATTCAGCTCAGTGCCAGAGTAGAAGCACTGTGCAATCCAGCAGATGTAAGTGTGAGGCCAGGACAGATGTGCCGACCATGGAAATAGGGAGCAAGCTTATGGTTGCTTTAGTTTGTTTGCACTTGTCTCCTCACAGTGCATGGGGATATGTTTGGAGATGCACACCACATGTACTCATACCACATCACTGGGTTGGCCCTGATGGCCACCCTGTTTCTGATACAAGCCAGGATGCCACTGACCTTCTTGGCTACCTAGGCATACTGCTGGCTCATGTTCAGGTGGCTGTCAACACCCCCTGGTCCTTTTCTGCAGGACACCTCTCCAGCCCCTTTGTCCCGAGGCTGTAGTGTTGCATAGAGTTTAAGAAGAAAGCTGGGGTTTAGAGCACAAAAGAAAGACAAGAACTTGGCTAGAGCAATTTTGGGAAGGATACTGGGGAAAGAAGTGGGAAACTGGAAGAATTATGGAGCTATATGCAAGGTGGCAAAGGTGTAGCTGCAGTCAGGCACCTGTCCAGGACAGCTGGGTGATGGGGAGGAGGCTGACGCTGAGTGAGACGTCCATAAAGTAGAGGTTCACAGGAAATCAGCATCACCCAGGTGAGCTGAGAAGAATCACTACCCTCCACATCCCTCCTGTGAATCCCACCTATGCTACTGGAAGGGCTCTCTCTTCTCCTGTTTGATCCATGGCCTACATCTCTGAATTTCAGGTTTGATAATTACTCTGCCAATGTGATGGTTGACAGCAAGCCTGTAAATCTGGGGCTATGGGATACTGCTGGACAAGAAGATTATGACAGGCTGAGGCCACTCTCTTACCCGCAGACGGTGGGTCACACTCCATGCCCCTCCTCCCTTGTGCCTCTCTCAAATGCCACTATCCCTTGCTGAAAAATTCAACAGTGACAGGACTGTTCCTGTCTCTTTTTGCCCTTTTCTGAGAATACCTGTGTTGATATACAAATGCCTTCAAACCCTAAAGGTGGAAGATATCTAAGGGTATTTTTGAGCCTTTCTCTAAAGTTCATTACTGGTATAACTTAGCAAGAAAAATGAGATCTTCAAAGGTGTTTAAGAGCCCATCTGACACTGATTTCAGTGTGGGGCAGATGCCTTACACAGCTCTGATAAAAATCCAAACAAATCAAACCAAACCAAGAACAATTCATTTTACAAAGTTAAAGTGGATCAGGGAATGTAGGAGCTGAGGCAAGATCTTCTCACATTCTGTGAACCTCACTACTCTGGCTTCTGCCTTTTAAAAGAGATCTGATGCATTCAAACTGCTAATGCCTCAGCTCAGCCCAAGCCTCGAGCAGAGCAAATGGATGCCTCAGAAACTGTGCTCATCAGCTTTTCACCTCGATGACAGAGTGATTTCAGGGTTTAAAGATCACCTTCTCTGGGGAATGCTGTTCCAAGCAGTCTGTTGGCAAGGTCTGTCAGACCCTTCTGCCTCAGGTGTTGGTCCAAAGGTTGCCATTGCAACTGGAAAGGTTAAGAATTGAGGGCACTGTCTGTTTCAGATAGGTTCAGCCACCTAAAATTTGGATACCTGGTATAAGCTGTTTGCCCAGGATCCTTCTGCAGCCAGTGCAAGCAGGCATATTTCTCAACAGTGTGCTTGCATTCACCCTGGGACACATCTCAAGAGCAGGTGGGGTAACTGTTCTCCAAGGGTATTGTCCCTGGTGGTTGTAGAAATATGGAGATGGATAGGCTGGGTCTGGTTTAGCTAGGTGAAGTTTGATGCAATAAATATAACCCTGAGGAGCTGATGTAAGTTTGTTCTGGTTTGTTTTTAATGAGAGTCTAAATTCTTCCATGCCCAGGAGAAGCGTGTACATGGATAACCGAAACTCCACCTCATCAGCATTCTGCCTGTGCACTTTTGAGGACTCTGTCTCAACAGCAGGCAAAAGTATTCTGGCCTGACAGCTATCTGGTATTCTGTGGGAAACGAGCAGGACGCTGTCAGGCCGTTTCCCATGAGGATGAGTGTGCCTACCGCTAAAACCCCATCCTCAGAGTTAAACATTTGTGTCTTCCGATAACGGTGGCTATGGTTACCAGGAGTCAGGGGAGCAAATATCCTTCTATCCTCTAGAGGCAATTAACAGCGGTCAGGACGGTGTTACATTGTGAGAGACAGCTTTCCCTAGCATGACTTTCTGCTGCAGAGGCACAGTGCTGCCCATCCAGCTCTTTTCTCCCTTCCCTGTCTCTTGTCACGCAGTCCCATCCTCTTGCCCTAACTGTGCACCACGGTTGTATGCCTACAGGACGTCTTCCTGATCTGCTTCTCCCTTGTCAGCCCAGCATCTTATGAAAACGTTCGTGCTAAGGTGAGACAGGGGTCAAGTCCATCAAGGATTGGGAAGCGCGAGATTGGTGGCGGTCTTGCAAAGAGAATGACTGTGGGTGGAGACTGGTGTCAGGACATCTAGATTCAGAGAGGTAGTGTCTTTTTCGTGTCGCTCAAAAGGATCTGAAATATCAGCCTCCTTCACGTGTCTTTTCTGGGTCATATGAAGGAAGGCAATCAACCCTATGAAAGGGCTGATGCTCATCTCGATGGGTTGCTGAGCTGTGAAACCACACAGGCTTATATTCTGATGGCATCTTTCAGACAAGATTGTTGCAGCACAGACGTGCAGGACCGGTCCATAGGGTATGAGAAGCAAGTACTCACAGCCTTTGGATGGAAAGTGAGGGAAGGAGGCAGAGACTGATCGAGAGGAAAACATGATTGTATTTCCTTTCTGCCACTTTCAGGTTCCTCCTTGAGTGGGAGCCATGAAGGGTGGAGAGCAGCTTGTGCTTTTGCTTGACAGAATTTGAGGTCCATGTCAGGGCTTTTGCCTAAGGACTAGCAACAAGGGCTGGCCTGGGCCAGGCTATAGTGTCCAATGCTGGGTGGAAGGGCTGTGAGGAAGGACAGGGTGTTAGCCATCTGTCTGCCATTTTTTTCAGGGGTGCCTTTTTGCTTCCTTTGTGCATGTCCACATGTGTGACTTCTCATATCTTTGCCATTTTGCCCCCTTGCTAGTGGTTCCCCGAGGTACGGCACCACTGCCCTAGCACTCCCATCATCCTTGTGGGCACAAAGCTGGATCTTCGTGATGACAAGGACACCATTGAGAAGCTGAAGGAGAAGAAGCTGTCCCCAATTACATATCCTCAGGGCCTTGCTCTGGCCAAGGAAATCGGTATGTGCTCGGGGTGACATGAAAGGAGAGAAGCAGAAGATAAGGGCTTCTGCTCCATCTAACGAGGCTTTCATAAGAGGTATCTCATGGTGGTATCTCAGAGAAACACAGGGACACACATCAAGAGTGATGGGACAAAATGTACTTCAGGAGATGCAGGAAAGAGATCTGCTCCTAGAGGAAGCCTCAGGCCCTCAACCCTCTGTTTTCAGCCTCTCTCTCACACAAATACACAGTTGCATATTCCCCTCCCCTTTCACTCTGCTATTTCTATCCGGGCCAATATTTTTCTGTGAAAGCCACAGCTGCTGTGTGGGCAGAGGCCTCTCCTCCACATCCGGAAAGAGACAGAAGAGTGAGTTTTTTAACCTCTCTCAGGAAGAGTTGCAACTGCAGCTTCCTGTCGTTGCTCTGAGTGCCGGCGCCTGTATGTGCAACAACCCCAGCTCTGTGTGCGTCACCCCACCACTCATTTCAGGGGCATCAGCTCCCTCCTGTATTTCGGGACATGCACAAATGCTTGTTCCAGGTAGCCAGTCTTCTCAGATGCAGCACACAGAGGCAGCAGAGAAGGGGGACAAACAGCTTGAGGGAGAAGTTTTCCATCAGGAATTTGGAGGAGAGGGTGTCCAGCCACGATAACGTAGTCAGCCTCACCCAGTGGCTCTGCTCTGGCTACAAAGGTGAAGAATAGGCAATTCCTGGTCATGCACAGCTGGCAAGCTTTGCCCTGAAGTCAAGGCTGCCTGAGTGAGTATAGTGTGTCCTGAGAATGCTTAATGGCTTTGATCACTTGAGCTGTGTTTATTTAATTCAGGCAAGAGCCGGGTGCCTTGCTTTCCAGAACAAGATCTATGAGAATTTAGGGGTACAGAGTCCAAAAAGGAAAGTGCCATATAATCTGAGATGCCACCAGAGGTGCTTGAGCCACGCAGTCTGACTGGTGGTTGAAAGCCTGAGGTGACAAGACCGCACCTCAGGACAAGACTCAGGGAATGTTGAGTTGGCGTGTACATGCTTCAGGACACTGTAGAATGTGCACTGACAGTGAAGAGTTGTGGCTGTGAAGTGATGTCAGACAGAAACCTGTGGGTGATACAGGGACATGCATCTCTTTCTGCTTGACACAACCTGTGGTATTCCTCCTACTTGTTTCTCTTCTGAGCACCCTTGGCAGCAGACTCCTGGGTAACCCCGCTGCCTACTTCAGCTCCCCTGCTTCCCATCACAGCACCTGCTTTCCCTCTGACAGACTCTGTGAAATACCTGGAATGCTCAGCGTTGACGCAGCGTGGCCTCAAGACGGTGTTTGACGAGGCCATCCGAGCAGTCCTCTGTCCACAGCCCACCCGGACAAAGAAACGTGTATGCAGCCTCCTCTAAACCAGTAAGTCTGAATGGGAGCCCTGGGAGGGACACCAGAGGCACTTCCCTGCTCCTGAACCCAGATGGTTGTGGCCACTGGGTTCCTATGACCTGCTATGGCTGGTGGGATCAGTCATGCTCAAAGGCAGAGAGGGAGACAGCTGTCCTGCTTGAGGAAAGGACATGGGACCCCTGGAACCACTTCCCTTTCCTTGCTGCTTGCCCGTGGGCAGGTTTGGCCCTATCTTCTGGTGCAGAGTGGCCTAGGCTTTTCCACCTCTGCCCTCACAGAGAAGAACTGTCTGCTACCTTCTGCCACAGAGGGAAGTGCATTCAGGCTGCCCTGGGGATGACCTGCTGTGAGAGTTTATAAGCTGAAGCCTTTGTCTATAGAAAAAAGTACCAAAGCCAACCAGCAAACTAAAAAAACCAAGCTACTCTTTATTCATGGTAATTGCCCAATGGCCCTTCCTCTTACCAGGCCCTGCGCACCTCAGAGGGGTTTTTGTGTTGCTGTTCATTGTCAGGCATCGGCTTCTCCCCCAGGACTCCTTTACTCCTCATATTGTCCCCACCTGCCCTTCCACTTCAACTCAAGGCTGCAGAGGGAGGAGAGAGGCTTCAGGATGAGATGCAAAGCTGGCCAAAGCCTGAGGAGGGAGAAGAATGAGAGCTTTCTAGCTGGGACCCTGCCTCTTCATTCTCTCACCACCACCAGCGCAGAGGGAGGGAAGGAGGGCAGGAAAATAGCTGACCTGGTTTCATGAGTTCTGTTGTGTTTTAGGCTACAGATCCTGGCCCCATGCCGATGCCAGGCTCTGCCCAGCACACAGGAGAGCGGTGGCTCCAGCATCCAGGAGCTCAGTACCTTGTGGCAGTCACTGTGCTTTGTACTTCTGCTGGCTTGAGAGACTATTGTGGGTCTGTAGCACTGGTTTGTCCATTTGCACAATTCCCCCCCACTCACCCCTTCCCTTCCTCACTGACCCCCGAGGTTACGATGCAGTGAGTAAGACCCAATAAACAGACCATATACTCTTGCTATGTCCGCGATGTGTTGCACCTTGGGGTAGGCACAGCCCTGAAGCAGTGAGCCACAGGACAGCTGGGGTGGAGGCACCTGCCAGCTGTACCCCTCCTTCAGCAGTGGCAATCCAGGCAGCTGAGCCCGACATCTGGGAGCCTCAGCTGCTGCAGGATGAAAAGATGAGGCCTGATTCATGCAGCGAGTCGCTGAGTTCTCAGCCAAGCCCCCTGCATTCCTCAGTAAAGTGCAGGCATCCTGTGCCGGCCAAAGGCAGAGGGGTGGTTGCACCTTGGCTTTTGCCCTTCCTCTTCTCAGTTTCCATGTGTTCAAAGAAAAAGTTGTCTCCCTTCTGAGACATACAGAGCATGAGATGCAGGTTTTGGGAGGGGACAGCCGGTCCCACACTCCTCTCCATGAGGACTGCGAGTTGCTGGGGATACCCTTGCACCAAAACATTTGTGCTTTAACACTCCTAAAGTCACGTCACAGGCAGTCATATCAGCACCAACACTCACTCACTCACAATGCCGAGCACAGGCAGAGAGAGAACAGGAAGGGGGAGGGAAAGGAAGAAAAAAAGAGAAAAGAGCAAGGAGTGAGTCACCAGTCCAGACAAATTGCCTCCAAGTCACTAAAATTAATCTGAAGAGAATGGTCCCAGTGGTAGTATGTATCTGGCAGCTGTGAGCACCTGCCTTCCTGATGCATTGCAGGGACTTGAGAATAAGGAGTGTTACAGGGTGGTTGCTACTGCCACTGCTTGCGGGAGGGAGAAGGGCTGAGGGATTGGCACTGCAGAATCCTGCAGTCCTAGGAGGGCAGAGAGGAACTGTGGAGTTGAGCCAGCTTACCACTCTCCGATGCAGCACTGTTTTGGAGCTTCAAAGAAGGCTGCTTCCTGCACCAGCCACAGTGAAGCCCCTGAGGTACCCTGCTGCCAGGGAAATTTCTGCAAATTCAATCCGTGGTTGGATCTGAGCGAGACAGTTAATTCAGTGATGTGACACAGTACACTGACAATGTCCAGAGCAACCTTGGAGTACATCCTGTGGCAGCCTGTTCCTCAAATGTCTGCATTACACACAGGCTGCCAGATGAATTGCCCGAGCCCCCTGCAAAGCTGATGTAAATTGTGTCAACCTAAATCCAGAAGAGCAGAAATGAAGTCCCTGGTGTGGGCATATATACCCATGGAAAAGTAAGGGACACAAAGCCCTTGAGGCTGGTACGTAGCCTCCCTTAATCATCCTAAATGTTACTCAAACCAATGAATTCCCAGTGGGTTTTTACTTCCTCTCCACTTCCAAGCCTTGGTTTTTACTTTCTCAGTCTGCTCCATCCCCTACTGTGTATGGGACTGCAGAGAAGAGAGGTTCACTGTGTGCATGAAACAAAATCCATGTATCTGCCTACTTGTGGAGGTGCACAGGCTGAGTTTTCCTTCTAACACAACTCAAGCAGCTTTTACAAGTCCATGGAGGCTGAGGCAGAGCAGGACTCTGAGCACTGAGGAAGCGAGCTGGGGACATGGAAGTTGGGATCTTATGACTGTGCTTATGTTAACAAGCCTTGGAAGGGGTAGGTGGTGTAGGCAGAGCTCTCCTGTTGTGTGGCTCTATTTCTTCTAAGACAAGAGCTCGGGGTGCTTCCTGTACAGTGCTGCAGGTACCTACCCTGCCATGACAGAGATAGCCACTGGGTGCTGCCCATGCCATTTCTTCCCCAGCGAGGCTTCACCTCTCTTGTGCCTCCACACAGCATCGCGGCCAAGATCTAGGCTAAGGCATCCTGGCAGCTTTGAAGCCCTGTACTGCCTTCACCTGTTCACCTTTGAGCAGAACTGGCTGGACATAAAATTGCTCGAGTAGGTTTATAAGGCCAGATTTTAGACACTGGCTATGTTCTGCTCTTAGAGGTGCTCCCTATTTCTGTTAAGACTGGAATTTGCCCTAGGAGCTCAAATGCTCTTAACAGCAGTGCCAAATGTGAAGGGCTGGGTGATTGCACAGCACAAGGATTCATTGATGTTAGCTGCAGAGCAGGGAAGGGGGTGAGGAGGACAGGGAAGCCCTTTGTGCAGGGAACGGGATGGGAAAATGGGAATTTCCTCCCTGGGAGAACCGTTAACACAAAGGAGCTTAATTTCCTACCCTGCCCTGTTTCTTCTGGGTCTGCTCCTTGCAGCACAGAGGAAATCTGGTAGGACAGTCTGGGGCTGTTGAACTGGAGGGTTTTTTTCCCAAAAAGGTGCAAAAGAGATGAGATCGTGCATGGAGCCAGGAAAGGAAGAGAGTTGAGATAAGCAGCCCCCACTATGTGCCCCTCTACCCTCATCTCCATCCATCTGGGGGTGCTCGTAGGGCAGAAAGGAGGGGAGGAGTGTTTGTGTGCTCAGCATCCACCCAGGTCTCTGCGCATCTCGCCAACCAGGAGGCTTTGCCGCGTCTCTGCAGCTCTGAGCAGCACCGGTCCTGCCCGCAAGATCTTGGGAGCAGGGAGCCCTCTCTTGTGTGACCACCGTGGGCATTCACAGGGCGCTGGGCACTGCCACAGCCCCGCCGCCTACTCGCCGAGGGGAGCTGAGCCGAGTCCCCCCCTCCCGCCACGCCACTCTCCCACCACACCGCTGCTCTCTGCCTCCCCCTCTCCCTCTTCTCTCCACTGTTCCCGGCTTTTTCACCGCACTCCACATTCCTCCCTTGCCCTCTCTCTCTCCTTGTCCCGCTCCGGCACCTCCCTCTCCCCTTTTTATTCTCCATCCCGGTCTCTCCGCCCGCTCCTCTCCGTTCTCCTGCCCTAGTCCATCCCCTCCTTCTCCTGCCGGTGTTGCCGTGCCCGGCGCCCATTGGCTGCCGGTATCCGTGCCCCGGTAGCCACCGCTCCACTCCGCCTGCCCGAGCCCGGCGGACGAGCCCCCTCTCCCGCGGATGGCGAGGGGAACGTGAGGGAGAGACCCGCCGGCGTGAGGGACCACCCCCGCCGCCTTCCCCCGCCCCGCTCCTCGGACGGAGGCCACCAGCGGGCACGGGAGCGGGCCCGGTCCCACACCAGTCACGGAGAGGGGTGGTGGGCAGGTCCGAGAAGAGGGACTTGCGTCTGAGGTAGGGAATAGTGGGACTCGCTCCCTCCCGGGACCGCTTCGCTCAATTGCTTCTAAGAAAGGGGAAGGGGAAAAACATGACACGGATTCTCCCGGTGAAGCAGAGGAAAATGTACATCCCAACGACACGTAAGTACCAGGCGGCTCTGCCTGCTCTTCCCAGTTGTCTGCCGCGGGCATGAGTCCATGCAGAAGTTAACTCTGCTGTCCCAGAGCAAAAAAAAAAAAACCCTGCCCACTACCCCCTCACCCCACCCCGACCCCCCCAAATCTGCCAGCCAAGCCCGATCCCTATCAGAGAGCCCAGCCCCGAGTTGGGGCAGGGGGAGTCTTGAGCTGAAGCAGGACCGTGGGAAGCAATGTGGGCAGGAAGGGAGAGTGGCAAGAGGGGCTGCAGGTTACTGGACCCTGTGGTCCCTTCCAGCTTCTATTCCTGTTTTGTAACCAGGTCCAGGCTCAGCTTTTAGCATCCACCTCCTCCTCTCATTCACTGCAGAAATTCTTGTTTATTTATTTATTTTCCCAAAGAAAGCAGCAGCACCAATTCACCATCTCTTCCTACCTCTCTGCCTTCCTCCTGCTCTCCAGATGTATGGACCAGGTATGTTCTGGCAGCACCCAACAGGTGCTATCCACATCAGGGACAGACCCCCCCGAGCAGATGCCAGCTCATTATCAGCCCAAGACCAAGGTTCCTCATCAATTCCCACCTATGCAAGTGAGAGTGGATCCAGCCCCCATGAGGCACCGGTGACCAATGGTTTTTCTATCAAACTAGCCACGATGTGTGATACAGAGTTTGAACTTGCCAAAGTTAGAATGGTGAAGAGATACCATGCCTGCTTCAAGACAAAGTTTCTCCACTGCAGGTGTCTGAGCAGATGAATGAGTTTATAGTGAATCGGTGCTTCGTGTTGTATGCCTTAGCATTTTGGATAGGGCTTGTGGAGCTCTAAAGATGGGTTTACTGTATTGCTAAACCACAGCTTTAGCAGTCAGCTCTGAGGTCTGGACTCCAGACACTTCCCCAAATGCTCTTCAGCCTCAGCACAAGTCCCCCATCCATATTTGACACGTGTAGATCTCTGTCTCCAAATTTGTTGTGTTTTGTTTTGTTTTGTTATTCCTTTGCACACAGGAAGAACTTCCAAAAGGATTCCTAACTATGTCCCCACCTTTCAGAGCATCATCTTTTTATGAACATACTGTTCTTGTCTCTGCCACCCTTTGAAGTGGAATTTGTCCCCAGAGCAGCCACTGCCCTCCCCTTTCCTCCAACAAGTGACTTGCATTACTTAAACAGCACTGGGAAAAAAAAAATATCAGAGGAAAGATCGTCAAGCTTAGAAACAGGGTTTCACATCACTACTTACTCAGCCCATTCGTTGCAGCCGCTCATAATGTGTGGGACAACCCAGTACTGCAAGACTCCAAGAGATGGGCTTCTATCAGGACAACATGTTAAAGCCCAAGGCACCTGCAAATAAAGAAAGGCTAAACAATCCCAGTCTTTTAAAGTTCATTTAAATATAGCAGGAAACATTTATGCTGTAGAAATGGCCTCAGGACCTAGTTGCTCAGTTGTGGTGTTACAGGGCCTATCAAATCAAGTCCTTTCAGCATAAGATCTGTTACATCTGTTGAGTCTGTCGAGTTTCCCTACTTGATATCCAAGGATATCCATCTAAAGCTCAGGTCTCTTTTAAGGTTTCCAAAAATTGGAATGACGTCTACAAAAAAAAAAGAATAAAATTTGTTCTGTTAAGACATTTGTCAAGAAAGTTGTGATGCTACAGAGAATCCCATCTGGGAGAAGTGTCTCTGGAGTATTTCTGGTGTCCTGAAAGCAAGTAATACTGGGAATCCTTCCCTTTGAGGTCCCTGCTTTTCATTTCAGCAACAAAGGAGCTTCAGAGCCCTAAGAGATTTGTTGGTATGGGTAAAGGTGAGCCTCAGGGTCCCTGTTCTCTTCCAGGGAACTAGTTCATTGAGAGGATGACCCTGCCAGTCCACATCTCCAGAAAATTTTGCCAGAGCCAGAGAGATCCTGAAAGCATCACAAATTTCCCCTGCCTAAGGTTTGCCAGGGTCTCTCTGGTCTGGTGTGTGTGCTGGGCTCTGTATCTCATATATCTGGAGCCCTGACAAAAGGCACGTCCCTCCTTTATCTGTCTCTTCCTGCAGCTTCTCACCCAGTGTCAGCAGAGAGCTGGTGGCAAGTGGAGTTTGTTTGTTCAAGGCTGTCTCTTAGTGAGCTGAGTGCTGTTTCCATGCCAAACCCTGATGTGACAGGCAATTGGACACCTCAGACGAGGAGGGCTGAAACACTGCTTTGGTGTCACAAACAGCTGGGGCAGGCACAGCCTCTTCCATCACCAGTGTGTTGCAAGGTGCAAAAGGGGTGAGCAAGAAAGCAAGAGAGAAAGAGACGAGAGAGGTCTGGATGTCAGATTTCAGCTTGGGTTGAGAGTGAAGGTGCTTTTGTTTCTGCTGATGGGGCTAACAACCCCATGATAACCTGACAAGTCCAAGAGAGCTTCAGCAAGCAGGAGGATACTCAGTGAATGAACGAGCCAGTGTTGGAACAGAGCTTTGTCACTGAATGCTCTTCCCTCTTTCATTTGCCAGACACCTACCACTTGTAAACGAGAAACAGGTCCCTGGTGACAATGTCCTTGGTACTGGAGCAATCAAAAAGTTTCCTGTCCCTATCCTGGTCTGTGGTTCTTTCCCCAGAGGATCTTTCCCCAGCGTAGAGGATCCGCTAGCCCATACTGAGCCGTGTCCCTGTTTGTCCTTCCATGCCTACCATGGCTCCTAGGACTAGAAGGGGTTGTTATTGTTCTACACATTCCAGAGGCTGCCAACATCTGCAAATTCTCCTGAGCTTCCCATTCCTCTCCATACCTTCACATAATTAATGTGGTGATTTTATCTATGGCTTGTTCAGCTGGCATGTCTCCACTATCAATGAATTTTTTCTCCTCCTCTCACCTCCAGATTGATAACTGATCCTGCAGGGACACTTTCCACCACCTTCTCCTCTGCCTCTGCTATGGACACACCTGCTTTCAGCCTCCCCACGCCAGCAGCAGTGTCGGAGGAGGGGAATGCCTCTGGCAGCTGGGCAGACTTCACCACTCCCAACAGCTCCACCACCGCCAGCCCCGGTGTGGTTGTCAGCGGTGTCCTCATCCCCTTGGTCTACCTCATCGTCTGCGTGGTGGGGCTGGTTGGGAATTCTCTGGTCATTTACGTGGTCCTGCGTCACTCGGTGAGCGAGTCAGTGACCAACGTCTATATCTTCAACCTGGCCCTCGCTGATGAGCTCTTCATGCTGGGCCTGCCCTTCTTGGCTGCACAAAATGCCCTGTCTTACTGGCCGTTTGGGTCCTTCATGTGTCGCCTAGTGATGGCTGTGGATGCCATCAACCAGTTCACCAGCATCTTCTGCCTGACAGTGATGAGCGTTGACCGCTACCTGGCCGTGGTCCACCCGGGGAAGTCCTCCAAATGGCGGACAGCACGGGTGGCCAAGGTGGTGAGTGCAACTGTGTGGGTGCTGTCTTCCATCGTGGTGCTGCCCGTGGTCATCTTCTCAGACGTCCCTTTAGGGATGAGCACGTGCCACATCCAGTGGCCAGAGCCGGCCTCGGTGTGGAGAGCTGGCTTCATCGTCTACACTGCCACCCTGGGCTTCTTTGGGCCGCTCCTGGTCATTTGTCTCTGCTACCTGCTTATCGTTGTGAAGGTTCGTTCTTCTGGCAGGCGGGTGAGGGCTCTGTCCTCCAAGCACAAGCTTTCAGAGCGCAGAGTGACCCGCATGGTGGTGGCTGTTGTGGCTGTCTTCGTCCTTTGCTGGCTCCCCTTCTACGTCCTCAACATCATCAATGTCGTCTGCCCGCTGCCAGAGGAGCCGTCCCTCTTTGGTGTCTACTTCCTCGTGGTGGTGCTGCCGTATGCCAACAGCTGTGCCAACCCCATCATCTATGGCTTCCTCTCCTACCGCTTCAAGCAGGGCTTCCGGAGGGCCATCCTCAGGCCGTCCCGCCGAGTTCAGAGCCAGGACGTGCCAGCATGCCCCCCAGACAAGACTGATGATGAAGGGGAAGAAGGCGAGATCAGCAAGATCACCCAGAATGGTAATGACAGGCAGGAGCACCCTCTAAGCAGTGGGGAAAGAGAAAGCAATGAGCAAAACCCACTCCCTGAGGCACCTGCGGGATGTGAAAAGAGCAACAAGTTGCATGTCAGTTATTTATGATGAAAGGGATGGTGCAGGGGAAAGAGATGTTGGGACACGGGATCCCCTTCACCCTCTGTGCTCTTCAAGACATCAATACAAGGGAATATTAAAGTCCAAAACTCTGCTTAAAGATGAAGAGGGCTCCATGAACTTGTGGATAAAGCAAGGCATTTTTCTCAGCTTCAGAAAAGACACCTGAGGCTTGTGTGGTACCAACTGAAGGAAGGACTGCAACCAAGGAGGGCACTGACAGTGTGGAGAGAGCAGAGTCTGCCCTAGATTGCATGATCCATCCTTAGATCACCCAACTGTCAAGGGCATCAGTCTCCATCTGACTGTGGCACCTCAAAGAAGTTCTCAACTAGCATATACACAAAAAGCAGGCATCCCAGTGCCTTGATTATCTTCCTTATAAACATGAGAAGCAGTTTACCCTAAGAGAAAAACAGGACAGAAAAATGTCTGCAGTGAAGAAATACCAGCCAGTTGCATGAATGGCTGACCCTTCTCTAGCTCTCTAGTAAGTCTTGGGGACAATTTTCCTACCCATGCTCGTTGTGGCTGGAGACCATTCTGACTGCTCAAAGCCTCCTCTTTCTTTCGTGGGCTATCGTGGACTCTGGGCAGGCTGATGAGTCTTGCTTGGAAGAGCAAATGAGACATCCCTTTCTTGCACCTTGCAGTCTTCAGAGTTTTCCACAGAGAAGGAGACAACAAGGCATGGGTTGAAGGCAGGGTTTCTTACAAGCTGAAATGCCCGTTCCCTTTTCCTCTTCCTAAGCCTTACTGTAAATAAACAAAAAGCTTTTGGACTTTAAAGGCCAATTGAGCAGGACCATTCTGTGTGTTTAGGGGAGAGGGTGCTGTAGATTTGGCTCTCCTGAGAATACACAATGTCTTTGAGACGTGTTGATCTCTGTATGGAGTAACTTTTGGCTGACACAGGAAATCAAGGCACGTACGTATCACTAAAGGATGGGGGCAGGGTACAGAGGGAGGTTGGGGGACCTCCTCTGTGTGAGAGTTATGGTTGCAATGTGCAAGAGAGCTGTGATGCCTGGGCAATACCAGAAACTGATTCATCTTTTGAGAAATAGTAGAGTATTTGGCTCAGGACGGAGAAGAAATGACGTGTCTGCATGTGTACAAAGATGGTTGTGCACAACAGTTTGGTCACTAGACTGTAACATGTATGAGAATGGCTGAACAGAATCAGAGATGGAGGATTTAGGACTGGTGGGATGGGCACTGATGCTGATCTGTGTGTGGCTGTGGGGTGTGTACAAACGTGTACAAATGTCCACAAGCAGTTATGCCTGTGTGTAAGTGTACACAGATGCAGCCCAGGAAGTGTGGTGTTGGTGTAATTGTGGGGTGTTTAAGTGTAGATATGGTTGTGTGGGCGTGCCAGTAAATATGGCGATGTGTGCACTCCTGCGAACAGTCGGCTGAGAGTGAGATCATAGGTGTTGCTGTTGGACAAATGCTTGCTTCTGTGCATCAGTTGTTGGAGGAAAGTTGTGGGTGGGCCTGTCTGAGTGTGTAGGTTAGAGGAGCGGCAGTGTTCAGGGGTGGGTGGAATGAAGGTCTCTCCACTTTGGCTTTATTCCTGCAGGCTCTGCTAAATATCCGTCCTCACACCTTGAACTTCTCCATGAATGCTGTTGCTAAGCTACAGCCACCAAGAAGACTCTCATACCAGAACCTTGCTTATATCTAGGCATTTATATCCACAAATAATTTTGATAAATGGGAAGGAGGGACCCAGCAGAAGGAGACATGCCTCCTTGAGGCCAGGAGGTGTTGAAGGAGGCAGCCCGTGGAGGGTCAGGTACAAGCGCTAGATGGGTGATGGAAAAATGTCTCATAGGTCACTTAAGAGAAGGCATGAGATGTGAAGGGATGACATGGGGACAAGCGTGCAGGGATAGAAGACAAAATCCCTGTACTGGCAAGCAGAACAAGCTGCAGTACTTGAGGATAACAGGAACAGAACCACTTTATGAGGAAGAGAGAGACGAAGTCATCCAAAGGCGATGTGAGAAGTGAAGGCCTGGCAGGCATCAGAACAACTGCAGTGCAGGGCACTCAAGTTTGGGTAAGAACTATCACAGAGTATCAGGTGAGGAGACATGTCCTAGCCAGGCCAGACAGCAAAGGAAGACTTGGAAAGGACTGCAAACATGACCAAGCAAAAGACATTCAGCTGTACTCTCAGCCACTGGTAGAGTCATCAACTCCCTGACAGAGAAAGATTGTCCCCGTGAACCTTCCACTGTCTTGTTTCCTCTTTGATTGTGGGATACTGTTGCTGAGCTGCCCATGCCTGCAGGCTCAGCCTCGGGAGCTGAGCTACCAGCGATGCCACACAGCTGTTGTGCTCCTCACAGCTAAGGATCCTCTTAGAATGCATGCTTGCTGTCCTGAGCGTAGGCACTCAGACACCCAGGACTGCAGGCTGAATTCATGGGGAAAAGAAAGTGCTTGGTAGTCAGTTGCCATCCTCTGCTACCTCTTCACATCTCCTCCTTTCATCACTTCCATCCCACACTGTGGGCCCCAGTGAGAAAAGTAGACAAACTATTCATAAGCACGGGATACACAGCCTGTTGGACTTTAAAAGCCTCCTGGGAAGCTTTTGCAGGATCCACTGGGGAGAGGCACAATCAAGAAACCCTATCAGGATTAAGATGAACTGCCAACGCTCCTGCCTCTACATGGGGCAACAAGCAGTAGGAAGATGAAAAGGTCTGGTTACCAAGAGGTCAGATAGATGGACAACACAGCACTTTAAACTGGGAGTCTGTGTTGCTCCTCTGGCTGTGAGGAGCAGGGCAGGGTGAATGCTGGACACCACTGGCACAGCAGTTACTGTAGGAGAAATGGATTAGCTGGGGAGCATGTAGCAGTGTTCACGGTTGATGAGCAGGCACTGAAGAGTGCATGTGACAGTGAATGAGGACCTTGCAGAAGGCAGTTCAGATCAGTGGGGGACAGATATAGGAAGGGTTTCCTTCTCCATGGAGTAGCTGCCCAGCTGCGGTGGGGAGATGAGGGAGTTCCCTGGCTGCAAACAAGAGATGTTCTCCTTCACCACCGAACTGAGCTGCGACTTCATTTTGCACGCCTTTGCAGCTCCATCTGCTGCAAGTCATCACTCAAGAAACTCCACCAACTGGTTGGCTGCTTAAAATACCTACACCTCTGAAGAGCTCAAGCACTGCAATGCCAGCACCAAGCAAGTGCGCCAAGGAGACATCACTTTGATACACGGGAGTCCGAGCCCACTAGCGAGGCAGCTCTGCAGGGGAGCCTGCTGCTGGGGAAAAACAAACATGTTCCAGGGAGACCTGCAAAAAACTGGAGGTCTGTAGTTTAAACAGGAGTTTAAAAGAAAAAGGCCATAAGCATGATATTCTCCTGTGTTGTTTTCCTCTCCCCCCTATGATGCATCCTATTTTTCAGTGACAAATTGGGGGAAAAAATGGAGATGAATTGAAAATAAGACTGGGGCAGGGAAAAGGTTTGTTGTTTTTTGGATTTTTTTTCCAAAATTCATGAGGAGAAAACAAATATCACAACATTCTGCAAACTATCACCATTGATATTTTTTCATAGGAACAGACCTTTGGAATGACAGAGGGTACCCTGCTGCCTCCTGACCTCTGCCTCTCTCCTCAGCTCTGTCTCCCTCCTGGTGAATTCCCAGCTTTTTTTTCTGTGTTAATAGCATTAATTCAATTGCCCTCATGATCCCTCTTCCTCTCTTAACGACAGTGAAGTTGACTCTGGGCAACCCAGAGGCCACGAGGACCGTGCGCAGCAGCTAAGTGAAATTCTGGCCATGTTCAGGGGGATTTGTTCTAGTCAGATACAGAAATGGATTTTTCTATTCTGGGTGCAGAGACAGGGAGATAAGGGCTCCATCAAGCCCTGTGCTGCACAAAAGGTTTTATTCGCATCACGTAGGGATTGGAGCTGCAAGGCTAGAAAGGGCCACGATGGTTTCAGCAGCGTTGTGCAATGCCTCTTCTCAGTAAGTGCTGGATCATAGGCAGGGTGTCAGGGACACGGAGAGCCCATTCTGCCAGCTGCTCGGAGAGTTCATATGCACAAGAGCAGATAGAGAGAGGTGTATGTCTGCGATGTGTGTACGTGCATGCAAATGAGTATTTATGCGATTGCATGCGTGTATGGGTGGGTTCACGTGACTGTGAATGTGTATAAATATCTACACATATTCATGTCTGTGGGTGCTTTGATTCAAGCGTGTCTATGTGTGCATGAAACCATATGTGGCCACCCACACAGACACACACGTAGCCAGACATGCACGTAGCTCTTGGTCTAAGCACGAACGCAAGAACACAGCACATACTCCTTCATACACACAGCCCAGGCATGGGCTAAACCTGAGAGATGACATGGACCTTGCAAATGACCCTTCCCACACACGGTCCTACCATATATGCACACCCAGGCACCTTTCTGCCAGGCTAACAGTGGTCCAAGGAAGCTTTGGACCCACTCAGCGTGACCCTCTGAAGAGGATCTTCGGGACAGAAACTGGAAGGGCAGTGAATGGTGACTTGGGAAGAGGTTCCAGCACAGGGAGGCAAGGGTGTGTTTCCAGGCTGTTACTAACACAACCCACACTTAATATCACTTGAAGCAGTTGTTAGGGAGCTACTGTATTTGTCATCAGGAGACAAACACGGCAGCTCAGCTCAGTCAACAGCAAAACTATCCGGGCCACGTCCTGCTTTAGGTGTTGTATGGGACCGTGGAACAAGGGGGGTGTGAGGAGGGGGCAGGAAGCAGTTAAGTAGTTGTTGAAATAAGGCAGCCAGTAGATAAAAGAGACCGGGAGATACAAGAGAAAGGGAAACATCTTGAAAAGAAGATGCTCCTGGCTCTCCCGAGGATCCGACGAGAGAATTGAAACGCTGTTATCTGCTCGAACGAGTGGAAAACATGCAAATATTTGCTCGTGAAAACTTGCTGTTCTTTGCCTTCCCAAGCATAAAACATGCAAACGCCACACGCACGCACATGAGCGGCAGCCGGCTCTGCGCTCTGCACCACGTCATGCCCAAACACGCACCGACCCCGCGCATCAATGCAGCCAGCCCGCGCTGCAGCCTGCAAAGGAAGGGCAACTTTACGCCCCGACCGCGGGGTGTGTGACCGGAGCTGCGTGCGGGTGTTTGCAGAGGCGGAAGGCCGGTGAGCCCACCCGCGTCGCGGCCTGCCGCCGGCCCGTCCCGCTGCAGCGCGGCCCGGCTGCCCGCCATTTGCAGGCGGCGGCGGCGGCGGCGGGCGCGGAGCGGGGGCTGCTCGGCCCGGCGCGCCCTGCAGGGGGCACTGGCCGGCCGCCGGGTGGGCAGGCCGCGGCCCGGGCTGTGGCCCTGGGCAGCTCCGGCTCTGCGCTGTGGAGCAACGCCTGTGCCCAGCGCTTTCTGACCGAGGGAGGAACGTCCTGGCGCTGGATCGAACGGCCGCAGAATGTGGCAGGGCTCTTGTCCCGGTGGCTGGTCCTCGGCTCAGGACAGTGCTGCCAAGCGATGGTGGAGCCGCTCTGTTTCAGAACCCACCGGTGTCCAAGAGCTTCTGGAAGCTCTTCAGCGGTGTTAAAGAGCTCACAGAGTCTCTCTGATTTATGACAGGCTACCAAGATGATCTGGGGACTGGAGCACCTCTGGAGACCTGGGGCTGTTTAGCATGGAGATTACCGAGGGGGGACCTTATCAATGCTTACAAATACTTAAAGGGTGGATGCTGAGAGGATGGGGCCAGTCTTTTATCTGTAGTACCCAGTGACAGAACAGGGGGTAAGGAGTGCAAGCTGGAACACAGGATGCTCCACTTGAAGATGAGGAGGCACTTCTTTGGTGTTCAGGTGAGGGAGCCCTGGCACAGGCTGCCCAGGGAGGGTGTGGAGTCTCCTGTGACGGAGGTTTCCAAACCCACCTGGACACATTCCTGTGTGACTTGATCTAGACGAACCTACTTTAGCAGGGGGCTGGACTGGATGATCTCTAAAGGTCCCTTCCAGCCCCTACCATTCCCAAAGGATAAGATGACCGTGAGATTCAGCTTCCCCCCTCTAGCCACAAATTGCTTGCTTCTTTGGTGAGAAAGCTCATTGGTACCCTTGCAGAAAATTTTATTGCTCTAACCACGGTCCACCTTTCACAGCATTCCCCATGAGAGTTGAGATGCCCTCAGTAATGATCTACTGTTGATAACTGCTCAGGGCAGGGATAGGAGTGTGTGTAGGAGAGGACAGCACAGGGGTAAAATGTCCCAAGTACACATAGGAGTGGATGGGAGGAGAAGGCATTCGGATGCATTCAGATGCAGAGAAGCAGGCTTGGCTGAAGATTATTTTTAAGATTTGTTTCAAACAGGCTGCAGCATCACCTGGTATCTCCCACCCAGCCAAGCTGTTGGGCCAAGATGCTCACAAGGCAGCAAAGTCTTGCTGGTTGCAGTAGGGTTTGTGCTGGCAATCACACGCCAGAGTTTGGGATGGATACTGGCACAGTTTCTTACCTCAGTGATGTCACAAGCAAGGCCCCAAGGAGAGATGGAAAAGCTCAAGATGGAAAAGCTACTCATGGGGAGAGAGGCAGGCTGGGTGATACACCTTAGCTGTAAGGCATCTCCTACTGAAACAGCTTGCCAGCTAGTCTCCAGTACACTGTTTGTCTCTATCTGGCAGATATGTGATGTCTCAGGACCAGCCAGGGGTTCAGGGGGAGGTGGGAGACGAGCTCATGCTTTCATGCTAAGTGACAAAGTCTGCCAGGTCTATAGCAATAGCTTTGCTCTAGCGATGAGTACAGGTGGACAGCTCTTCCAACTGCTCCTCAGCCACGTGGCGTTTCAGCAATGCACAGCAAAAAAACCAAACTGCAGCAGCTTTGCCAGGCCTTGATCTCCATGTGAGGCAGTGCAGGCCGCTGAGCAGCAGAAATCCTTGCTGGCAGAAGTGCCCTCACACTCAGCAGCAGCTCCCATCACATGGGCAGAAGTTATGAGAGAAATGTAGCCTGTCCTCAGAGACATACAAGATATTCTAAGCCAGAAATTTCGTGCTGTGTTGGTTGGTGCTCTTGAGTAACAAGGACTGGCTGTTACACAAGCCTTGTGCACAGCCATGGAGTCCACAGTTGGGAAGAGATGTCTCATCGTAGAATCATAGAACAGTTTGAGTTGGAAGAGACTCCCTCTGCAGCCTGGCCAGAGGTGATCAGTGATCTCAGTATGACAGAGTGCCAGCTGCTCTTACAGGGAAAACCAAAGGCATCCCAAAGTACTGAAGCCTGAAAACACACTGCCACCTTTCTGTGTCTCAGATGTCCCCCTCCCTGTTTTCAGGCACCACGGAAGGGCAAGGCCCAGGTACCCAGCAGTAGTCAGGCAGTGGTGGAGAACAGGTGAGCTCAGAGCAGTGCTGCCCATCACTTCCCAGCTCTTGAAACACGTGTGAGCTCTCTTTCCAAGGGTAGCAAACAGCAGTAGCCAAAGGCCTGAACTTTGCTTCCAGAAGGAATCAGCTGTTGAGCTGAGCAAATCATGATGCTGTGCGAGGTGGGTGGAAGGAGGGAGGGAGGGAGAGCCAAGCCTGACATGGGCCAGAGCAGCGGGGGGAGGCACTCGCAAAGGCCTTGGAGGCAGGATGGAAAAGACAGTAATTACATAAGAGCACTTGGCGAGCAACTGGCTGGAGTCAGCTGGGCCCCAGCAGCCCTCCCTCTCCGCGCTGCTAACCAGGAGCAGCTGAGGATACGGATAACCCAACGCGGGACCCCTCCGGAGGGGAGCAGGGGTAAGAAGTCCTCCACTTCCCCTCCTGCCCTCGCTATGCTCTTGGGGAGTGGGGGGCAGAGGGGTGAGGAAAAGGGGAAAAGGAAAAGCAGTTGCCTTGGAGGAGAAGCAGCCAGGAAGGGGAAGGGAAGGGGCTGTTTCCTTGCTTATTGGTGCTGGTGATACCTTTGCTCCGGAGGTTTGGTGAGGGAGGAGCTGTGAAGGGCAAGCCTGTGGGTGTTTGTGGGTAGATGTGAGTACATGTGTATATGTAGCAGGGCAGAGGATCCACACATGTAGCAGTTGTACCCAGGGGCTGGAACAGGGGCAAAACATCAAAGTCATTTCCTTCCTTCTGTACCTGTAGTAGAGAGGGTTAATAGGATGGAGGTAGTCATAGGGAGAGAGCCAGGCTTTATCTCCCTACTTTGCCCATGTTGGGAGTGTTGCAGGAGAAGGGAGGAAATGTAGGAGGAGGAGGAAGCAGCTGCTTTTGAGCAGGAATTGTTGCAGTCTAATCTGGCCAGAGCTTCCCTGGGCTGCCTCCAAGGCAGATTGTGTGATGAGGGAGAGGGAAGATTGTTGAGCACACAAGATGCCTTCAGGCTTGGGTTACACTTAAAAGCATGGCTGGCACAGGGCTGTTGGATAGCATTCTCAAAACTCACATCTTTGAGCACTTGGCCGTACAAGCCAAAGCCTCCTGCAAATGTGTTGCTGACCTGGTAAACTGTTGCTGGTATAGCTAGTTCTCTTCAGGGAGCAGGGCGATAATCCCTTGGCAAAAGTGTCTTTACCAGCATAAACTGGTGCCCAGCTGGGCAACACCACCAGTGCAAGTCTTTGTTTGCGAGGGACCCTGTGGGTCCCTATGCAGTTCAGACAAGACATGAAGTGCAAAGTCCTGCTCACTACCCACTGCGAGCTGCTCTTGCAGTCAGGTGAGGCAAAGGCTCCAGTTAATGAGGTCCTCCACGCAGAATGGTTTGGTTGGTTGTGAGCAACCCAAGAGCACAGAAGGAAATATGGGATGGAAATGAAGACAATGGCCTCCCTCTACCTGTTCCCCTTGGAAAGGTAGAGAAAGCCAGATGTAAGGCTGAGAGCTGCAGAAAGGGATAGTATCATGTTTGGAAATAGTTCAGGCAGGAAAGCCTGAGGGAGTGAGGCTCTGCAATAGGTTTGATGAGACAGAGAGGAACTTTGCTTTGGTGTCGGTCTCTGAGTTTTCATGCACCCCGGGAAATGTATTGGCTTTCCATAACAGTCAGCTGCCAAAATCCCCACCAGCAGCAAGCAGGAGCAGACCACACAACAAAATCACAAAGACCTGCTTCTGTCTGCTTGGCAAGGCTCTGTTAGCCAGAAATGTTATCCTAACCTTCCCCTCTCTCATTCTCCAAAAGGGGAAACGGAGGCCCAGGCAGCCTTGCGATGGGTCTCGTTACGTGTCAGTGCTGGAGCCCGCAGAGGAACTCGCCAGTATAGCAGCAAATTCCTTGGTCCTCTTCCCGCCCCGACTGGGAGGCATGTTCACTCCATGTTCATTGAGCTCCAGCTTGACAGGCAGCCTGAGAATATCTTCAGGCCTCCCAGCCCCCATTCCTCCCTTCCCCCAGCTCGCTGCACATATTTTCCCAGAGTTTTCCGCTTGCTCCTCCAGTGGTGCTGGGGTCCTGCCAAACGCCAGCCACTCTCTGGGAAGCGAGGCCTCCCATTCCCAAACCAAACAAATGGGAGAAGGAAAGCAGGAGTAAAAAACAACACCAAAAAAAAAAAAGTCCAAGCACACGTAGACACGCACAAAACCTTTTCCCCTACAGAAACCTTGGAGCCTTCTCCAGCTTCTCTTGGAAACTGCAGGAGGCACAGTGCTGACTTGGCACTTCTGGCCCCTGCAGAAGAGAGTTATAGCCCATCCTTCCTTCTGCCTCCCAAAAATATGTATGTGCACAAGCCTCCACCCAAGGTATACATTCCCAAATCCAGTTTTGCTGCACAATAGGATCCCCAAAATCCTCTTCCCAACAGATTCTGTAGTTTAAGAGAGTCTCCGGTCCATCTCCCTCAGCACACACTCTTCTGCCCCTAAAATGTCCTACATTCCAAGATTCTGATGCCGCCACGTAGTGCTTACCCCAACACCACAAGCATGTCAGCTCAGTCCCAGGCTGGGGACAAAGATCCCAGCCAGGGTTTGCTCCAGATTCTCGACTTTGCTGGCAGGCAGCTCCCTGCTGTGCTTTAGGCCAGGCACAACCCTCCTGTGTGAGCTCCTCAGCCCAGGACCTAACCAGGGAGTGCAAGGCTTGGGGCTCTGCCCAGGGAGAAGGAATGACCAGAGAGGGGAAAAAAAGAGCCTCTCCCAGTTGGCAAATGAGCCTAATAGAAATGTCATGCCTGGGGCAAGAGGCCACGGTGACGTGCAGAGGCAGCGATGCAGGAGAGAATGAAAGATGAAGTTTGGGGACAGGCACAGCTGGAAGACAGCGTGGCCAGCCAAGTGAAGGACTAATGCATGGGACAAGGAACTGAGGAAACGTTGAGTGAGGGCAGAGTCCTGCACCATCCCACTTGAAGGGAAAGCTGTCTCTTGCAGCGATGCACCTCACTTTGCCCACCTGAGATGCTCAGAGAGGATACTGCCCCCCCGCTTGCCCTCCCTTTGCCCGGGGTGCAGTCTGTGCTGGCTGCACTTTCCTGACCAGGGCTGATAGTGAAAAGCCAGAGGGAAAAAACCCAACAAAACAAACCCAGAACAACAAACCGTATAAAAGGCACTACCTAGGAAAGAGTTAAAAGGCTCCGAAACTCAAACTCGTTTGCAATGGGGAGCGCCCAAAGCCAGGGAGGGAAAGGGAGGGAGAGGAGAGGGGAGGGAGCAGGTCCAAGCCCAGCCAGCACTCAGCAGTGCCAAGAGCCAGCTTTCTTAAAGCCATGGGCCCGGGGGCCGGCTCTGGAGGCAGAGGGGAGCCGGAGACCAGGGGCTGGGAAGCACCAAGGAGAGCCTTCAGGCTCTGGGGTGAGCTGCCATTCTTGCCTGGGGGGCAGGCAGGAGGAAGGGGGGCAGGGAGAGGGGCTTCCTCTGCTTGTTTGCATGCCTGTCTTTTGTAAACATACTTCTCTGCTGGCTGCCTGCTCCGATCTTTGCTTCCTTCACCCTCTGCAGCAGAGCAGCTCCCCTCTGGTCTGTCTCCAAAGGCCTGGCACTGCTCTCGGAGGAACCGGCCATCTCTTTGCTGGGGGAGAGGTGCCGAGGTTTGGCTGAGAGCACAACTAAGCCTTGGTGGGAGGGGGTAAGGCACAGAGAGGGAAGGGATTTGGTGAGAGGGAGGAGAGGGACCAAAGGTACATTCACAGGCCACAGGAGAAGGGGCTTTATCTGCAGAGATGGGGCTCAGGCTCTGGGAGCTCTTGGGTTAGGCTCTCATAAAGAGTTGATAGCTAGTGAGAATGGATAGCTAGAGACTGGAGAAGCTTTTTTACAGCCCTCCCCACAGATTCAATAGCCTACCACAGCATGCTTTTGCTGAAGGGGCTGTGTGGTTTGCCATGACTCCTTCCTCTGTCCCGGTCTGAAGACTAGTGACTCCAGTGGTTTGCCCGGTGAAGGTCAAGCCTTCTCCCAGGGTTAGCGCTTTGTCTGCACTGATCTGGGCAGAAGGGCGAGGGGGCAACCTCTTGGACAATGTGGTTGCCACTCAGATTGCAGCCTTGAGCCTCCAGGGACTTCAGGCATGTAACTCCCTCCACAAAACAATGCCTTTTTGTCCCACCCCTGGCTTCAGCCACAGAGAGATGTTTAGCAGTGATCTCTGCCTCATCCCCTGTGTCCTCCCCATTTTCTTCCTCACTCCGGTGTTTCCTCATATCTTCCCAGGTCACCATGGACATCATTTACTGGCGCACACCCCTGGCTTTCTTTCTGCTCCCTCTGGTTGTGCTGGCGGCACCCACTGATGAGCCCAACCTCACAGAATCAACCCCTGGTGCTTGCAAACGCTGTTGTGACCCACTGGACCCTTCCGCAGGTGCCCCACCGCTCCCTCCCAGCCACCACCACTTACCCTACCCCATGCCAGAGGTCCGTCCCTACATCAACATCACCATACTGAAGGGTAAGTGCTCATCTTGGCCCCAGGATGCCTGCTCAGGGGCCAGTGGCACTGTGGTGAAGGTGACAGCTGGGTTGCTGGCGTGCTGCTTAAGCTAACGGACTGCCAGATGCTATTCTGAAGGGTATATGCCCACAAACAACATGGCCAGGGTTTAGATGTTTTGTGCTGTCATCAAGAGTAGTCTGGGGGAAGGGAAGTCAGTGCATATCCCTGCTGTGACCTCTGTGCCTCCAGATGCTGCCCGCTACCAGCTCTTCTTCCCTGCTAGAACAGGAGTGGCAACCACTTGCCAAGCTTCAGACTTCCTTGCCTCAGACTTCCAGAGTCCTGTAGTGCCTGAGGGAAGGAGCAGCCCCTATCCAGCTGCAAAATAGGTGTGTTTGGACAGTAGTCATTGGCACCCAGGAAGGCTGTGGGGAAACCTTCTCCAGCTCCATGGGTCACATGCATTTTTGATCAGGCGGAGAGCAAGGGGAGGCAGAAGCTATTTGCAAGCAATTCCAGGCTGACTGGCAGTCACCCCTAGCTCATTCCACCCTGCTGTGGCTGGCCTAGCTAAAGGGAAAAGTCTCCCTATTTTAGATCAGCTCCTCCCTTCAGGGCTCCCCTTTTAGCCTTTGCTGCGGGCAAAAGCCTGTTCCCAGCTGGCTCCTGCTCCATTCAGTTATTGCTGCCCTGTGGTTCCTCTGGGCTGGCTGGGCAGATGCTTCCCCTTCTTTGCCCAGCCTGGAAATAGCTGCAAGCCCTCAAAGCTCAGAAGTGTGTCTGGGGCAGATAGAGGCCTGGACTACAGTGGGTTGCTGCAGGGGGACCTGCAATACAATGCAGGGGAAGAAAAGAGCAAGGCACAAGTTTTGGTTGTTGTCAGTCGTGCTGGAGGCTGCTCTGGCTTCTCTCTATACACAAAGCACAGGCTGGTGCAGCTCTCTCTCTGTACTGATGCCTGCCCAAGTGTGTGACAAGGCAACACACAAACCCCGGGGTAAAATTGCAGTAGTAATCGTACAGGATGCCCAAGAGATGCCAGTACTGTCAAAGTACCAGCCCTCTAGCTTGGCACTGCACCATCTGCCAAGTCCAGCTTGGATCTTTTCCCTCTGACCCACCTCATTGTCCTTCTCTGGTCATATTCTCCCAGGGACACTGGTAGTTCTTCCCTTTCTCCATCAGTTTGAGCACCATATGGGTCATGGGAGGAGCACGTAGGAGACCAAGGGCTCTGATGGATGTAAAGGAGTGAGGACGAAAAAGAAGTGGTCAAGAGCCTCAGTGGTACTTTGCACTGCTGAACTCCTTCTCAGGCTGAAGTCTCCTAGGGACAGGTCATAGTGTCTCCAGCAAGGCCATGCCATGTGGTGAGCAGAGAGTTCGTAAGAGAAGAGACCCCACTTGCACCTAGAGCTCTGCTACCTCTTTTCCCATGAAACACAATGATCTTGTGACCCTCATGAGCATTCATTCTTCTGGCATTGCCCCTGCCTCCTCATTAGGCTTTCTCACCTCCACTTCCACCCCTACCTTCTGGTGTGGCACAGGGGTCGTGTCCTCTGCTTCCTCTTGCAGGAGAGAAAGGAGACCGGGGAGAGCCTGGCATGCCAGGAAAATGGGGCAAAGAAGGCCCACGAGGCGAGCGAGGTGCCCAGGGCCAGAAAGGCAGTAAAGGGCAGATGGGCACAGCGGGAGACCCCTGCAAGCACCAGTACGCCGCGTTCTCCGTCGGCCGCAAGAAAGCGCTGCACAGCAGCGAGGGCTTCCAGGTCTTGATCTTCGACACCGTCTTCGTCAACCTCTACAGCCACTTCGACATGTTCAATGGCAAGTTCTACTGCTACGTAGCTGGACTCTACTATTTCAGCCTCAACGTCCACACCTGGAACTTCAAGGAGACCTACATGCACATCATGCACAACGAAGAAGAGGCGGTCATCTTGTATGCCCAGCCCAGCGACCGCAGCATCATGCAGAGCCAGAGCCTCATGCTGGAGCTCCAGGAGAATGATGAGATCTGGGTGAGGCTCTACAAGAGGGAGCGGGAGAACGCCATTTACAGTGATGATGTTGATGTGTACATTACCTTCAACGGGTACCTGGTCAAGCCCAGCCTTGACTAACTGCCTCTTCTCCTCCTCCTCCTCGGGGCCTCTTTGGCCTTTTCCTTCTTTCTCTCTCTCTTTACTGCCCGCAACCACTGCAAATCACTTGGAAATGGGCCCATCAAGTCTCAGGCACTGAGTGTGAAACTTGCCACACTGGCTCCCACCTCACTCTCTCTTGTAGCCAGGCCTGTACTTGTCCACTTACACCGTGACACTGCCATCTCTGCCCCCCTCACCTCATGACCCCAACTTATGTTATTGGCTTCTTCTAAAATCCCCCAGCAAGCTGTTTCTGGCATTCAGGGTCCTAAGAGCAGGAGGAAAGCTAAAATGTTGCTTCTGGGCATGAGTCCCTGTAGAAAGGGATAGAAAGTCCCCACTGCTCAGGTCCATCCTGGCTCCTCTCTGTTTTACCAGTTTGACCAGTTTTAATGTCACCTGTCACAACTGCAGTCTGCAGCATGGACTGGGGTCTGGTGGCCTCCTGTAGCACAGGGAGGAGCAGCAAGAGACTGTACTGTCTTTCCAAAGAGGTAACTGTTGCTCTTCTGGGATGTCATTGGCTTTCCTTCCAGGTTGACTGTAAAACGTAGGCCTGATGGGATTGTCCTCCTCTGTGCCAGCTCTGGCTTTTCAAAGAGATGAAGAGCCAAACACTCAGCCAGACCCTTCAGAGGCATCTGCCATTGATTCAGTAGAGCCCACCACTCTATTCCCACTAGAAGTACAGAATGAGAGAGAGAGAACCCTACTGAACCTCCCCTCCAAACCTCCCCTGAGGTGCTACTTGGTCTTGGTTCCCCAGCTGAAGGAAGGCAGTCCAGACAGCAAACACTAATCTACTATTTTCGTTGGCAGGAGTGCACCCAAATCCTTCCATTGGTATCAGCAGTCATACCTGCTGACATCAGGGGAGAGTAGGGCCCTGCCTCTTGCCTGTCATTACATTGTCCTCCTGAAGGTGGTTCTCCCACATTGGTATTGAGGGACAGCTCTTTCAGGACCTAAGCCGGAGGCTGTTAGGGCATTGCAGTTAAGTCAGTTACAGCCCTGGGCAGGTTAGCAGCTCTTTGTGATGGAAAAGAGAGAGAGGTGAGACTGCAGCACCTCTCCCCAGGGTCTGAAGTTTCCCTGCCACATGATCTGGGCCCTTTTCTGGCGATCTCAACAGAGCAACTGAGAAAAGCCTGTGGGTAAAACAAACCCTTGCTCTTGTCAGGTTGGAGATGCCAGAGTGGGAAAGGAATGCCAGTGGTAGTGTTTTCTAGTAACATTTGTACTGGTCTCACACTGCTTGCACTCAGGTCCCTCTGGGATTGCTATGGTCCTCTGGGGAGCAGGTGAGGCTGACTCAGCACTTTGGGAAACTTACATCCACGTGTTGTGATGCTCCTGTAAACAGCAGTGCCAAGAGTTTTCTCGGGTTTTTTTGAGTCTCAGGACAGCAGAAGCAGGAGGAACTGTGTTTCTCCTCTGCCCATCACTGATAATGAAGTCTGACTTACCTTGCTTCTGTGTTCTCATGATTAGCCAGGGTCTCTGCCTGTCACACCTGTGACTCCCCAAGGTCTCCCAGAAGAGACACACATCATTATACAGGGCTAGGTCTGGTACACTCAGCCTGGGATAACAAAGGCATAGGGACTTGGACTAAATATGAAAAAAACAACTTGAGAGAAAGGCAGGACATTTTCTCTCTTGCCTTTTTTGCTTACCCTCCCTGCTTTGCTAAGGAAGCTGTGCAGACTGGAATGAGTTTCAGGCAGTTTTCTGCCCTACATCCTCCCCACCACTGTCACTGAGGCAATGGGTAAAAAAATAAGGTTTCACTGAGGCAAAGCTGTTTTTTTTCCGAGGGAAATGTGGGTTGATGGGATCGTGGGACTGTGAGTTTCTTCCCCTCCCGTAGCAGGTCAGGCACATTGAGTTGCTCAGAGACAGGATTTCAGGCAGTTAGAAAGGAAGCTGCATGCTGAAGCCAATGCTCAGGATCGAATCCCTTTCTCTCTTCCTCAACAGGCTGCAAACTCACATGTTGTCTCTTTACAATGCATAGTTCCCCTCTCTGAAGAGAAGCAAGCCTCTCTGACACTGAATATCTCCAGAAACAAGCTTCCTTCTTCCTCCTATTTGGTGTTTGAATGCCAGTGATAGGTCTCATATGCTACCTGTGAGCAGCGAGATGGTGCCTGAGGCACATGAGAGAGGAGGGCAGGGGGACCAAAGGGTGTGTTTAACAGGCTTCTTGGTGCTAAATAAGACGGCAAACCCTTGGTGCTAAATCAGATTTCAGGAGTACTGGGTGCTTTCCAAAAGGTGTAGTAGGCTGAGTTGTAATGTACTGTGGAATTAATGGTGCTTTATGTTACAAAACTAAACAAACTTCAAGAACTTTTGTATATTTTTTTTTTTTCCAGTTGTATTAAACTTTGGTCACCTGGTTGTTTTGCACTTAGATCTTCTTTTCCCTCTCAACCTATTCCTTCCAACTTTGGTTATCACCAAATGATGTGTTGAAAAAAAGACACTGACTTGGAAGAGAAAAGTACAAAGTCTAACCGAGCTCTGAAACTTCCCTGAGTGATTCTTGTCAATCTTCTCTCTGTTTCCTTTGTGAAGAACCGTTACCTTAAAGATATTTACTGCTTCAACACTTCTAATTATGACAACCCTTTCCTCTTTGCTGAGAAACCTTGAAGCAAATTCAAGGAAGGATTCTTTGCAAATTAAGAAAAAAGAGAAAAAAACCCAAACCAATAAATAGGGCAGCACAATGGGTTGTAGGATCAGGCTTCAAGAACTTAGTTGAGGAATGCTCGACTAATGCTGGAGTTCTCTTAAGGGGAAATAAGACCCTTTATCTCATGAAAGTTTTTAGCACAACCTTCTATCAAGTAGATATTACTTGTGCTTTCGGTTTTCCTTGTGGCATTTGTCTTTTCTCTGCCAAGGGGTGAAAGCCAGGAAGTACAGATGTAAGAGGGACATTAAGCTGGACACTTGTGCTTGCTAACAATGGGACGAGTGGTAGTTCCAGAGTCAAGATGGACACAGGTTTTTTGTTTTTTAAGACCTGTGGGTGATGAGAAAGGCTTGAGTTTCAGGTCAGAGATGGAAAGATAATTTCCCATAAAGGTGAGGAAAGTGGGGAGACATGAGAGGGGAGTGGATGCTTGGAGGCTTGAGTCAAAGATTTAGGTAGAATCCTAAGGACAGGGAGATGGAAGTCTCCGTGCAAGTTGAAGAGGTAAGTAAGTAGGGTTTTGTTTAGCATCTTTGGGGTTTAGACTGAAGGGACTCTTTCTGCAGTGGATGATGAATTAAATGTGAAGATGAATTAAACTCTAAACAGAAGGTCCTATATGGGTATCTCCGTTTGTTTTCCTGTCCAAATTCACCTTCACGTATCTTCTCCAGTAGTTTGACATGTACCAGACACTTTGTTTGGCAAGAGGTGGAAAAACATCATCACATGAATCCTTACAGGCCAGTTTGGTCTTGTGTCAGGCCGAGAGCTGAGGCTATATGTATCCCAGTGAAGGTGATATTCTGTCAGGTCAGAGCCTTCTTTGCACTTTTTATTTACCTCTGAGGAAGCAGATAAGAAATGTGTCCTCAGGAAGGGCAGAGGTTGCGCTT
Organism: Colius striatus; assembly: GCF_028858725.1. Classification (NCBI taxonomy): domain Eukaryota; kingdom Metazoa; phylum Chordata; class Aves; order Coliiformes; family Coliidae; genus Colius; species Colius striatus. The sequence goes on along the minus strand of NC_084759.1, from coordinate 152,288,478 downwards.
GTGCTTGTGCATGGCCCTTTGAGGTGAGATGCTGGCAGATTGGAGGTGTCTTTGTCACACTTACCAAAGGTGAGGAGCGAGGCAGGAGGGAGGAGCGGAAATATGTATCCAGACCTTCTAGAAAATAAGGGCTAGGGTAGGTCAGACCAGCCTTGCTGCTCTGCCAGGGAGTGCAGCCATGCCCTGAAAGCCATGAGACTTCAATCACCTCAGGGCTGATCCTTTTCCGTGCAATGCGGTTGCCTGGGGTTGGTAACAGCAGGTAGCTCTCTCCCAGGCAAAGTAAGAAGGAGCTACAGCAGCTAGAGCACTGATCCTGGGGCTGTGCCTTTCTTTTCCACTGAAAGGCAGGTCCAAGCTCTTCTGCACAGGGCTCTGCTCATGCCTCAGGCTTGTTCAAGGCATCTGCCAATAGGCTGTCCCTTTAAACTGTCTTCCTACGTGTTTGTGGTCTTGTAGGTATGAAAGCAGCAGGGAGTTGGAGAGAGGAGGTAATGGGGCAGGATATGGTGCTGTCTCTGGGGAGGAAAGAAAAGCTCAGGAGAAACTGAAGGCCCTGCAATAGCTCTTTGCCCTGTGATAGCTGTGGGAAAGGGGAAGAGAAAATCAGGGCAAGAAAAGGAGTATAAGAGGAGGCCTTTGATACTACTGAGGGCACTCAGATGGGCACAGCTGGACATGCATGCACCCAAAGAACCAGGGAGAGCAGGGGTGCAGCATAGCAGGAGCTGAGTCTGCATGTCCCCTGACCCTTTGTCACAGGTGAGGCAGCCATGGGAAAGGTCTCTGGCAGCCCCTCGAGCCTTGCCTCAACTGCCAGCCACGGTGCAGGGTCTCTCCCGTGTCAGAGATTTGTGCACCATTCAGGGAGCTGCCACACCGTACCATAGCAGGTTGCACCTCTACTCAAGCCTGCTGTCCTTCCTCCCTTCCCAAATCACCCAGACAACCTGCTTCACTCACTCCTCAGCCCTGTTTATCTCCCAGAGTCCAGGGAGGAGGCAATGCATCCACCACATCTCAGCCAGGGGTCAGCAATGGGTTGAACCTGCCCCAGATCTCCCCTTTTCTCCCCTTCCTTTTCCCATTGCTGGCTAGGAGCTGCTGTAGGGCCCAGAGGGCTGGATGTGGCCCCTGCCCGTGGTTGTGTGGATGATGGGAGCGCAGCTGCATTGCAGGGCCCTCCTGTGACCACATTAGGGAAAAGGGCCTTTGCCAAGCTCACTCTCTGTGCATGCTCTGTTATGACACCCACACTGTGTACACATGCATGTACCAGCCCCATATGGACATCTCTCACCTTCCTGCCAACGGAAACTGTTGCCCTTTGCAAGCCCAGCTCGCTCTGAAGATGCTATCAGGAGATGGGTAGAGGGGGGCTGAGTCTCCAGGCCTCCTCGGTATGAAGCACAGCTCTCTCACCTCAGGACATGCCTCCCCTTTCTTCCACAAGCCCTCTTTGATCTCTCTCCCCATAGTTACACCACGGTAAGTGCTAGGGCAGAGGGTTTAAATCAAAGCCTTCTGATTGTTTCTCAGCCCACAGACCATCCCGTCTCTTGAGTTTGTGTCATGTAGCTCACAGATGACCAGGGAGTTACTGCAAAATTTCACATCCTTTCTAGTCTCTGCTTTAACAGCAGCTAAAGCGGGAGGAGGGAGGATGGAGAGCTCATGGGTTGGGGAAGCTAAGGAGTAAGGAGATCCCCATCCACCTGGGAAGACTGAAAATCCAACCCTGGGTGAGTGGGAGGCTGGGTTCTGTCTTGATTCACTTTATCCTGATCACACTTTGAGAAGTGAGGGTCATCTGCATCAACCTCAAAGCTGCTGAGGTGCCTCAACTACCAGGGTCTCCAGATAATGCAACCTGCAGCCCGCGTCTGTGGTGGGAGCTATGTCCCAAGCCTTACTGGTTGCCTCTGAGGACAGTTGCAATGCTTCAAAGTAGCCAAGGGAAGAAAATGTCCAGGGAAAGGAAGGAGAACAACAGGTCACCTGTCCAACAGACACTCATCTGCAGGCATCATTTTCACTCTTCTGGCCTCTTGCTCTGAAGTCCTGACTACTCTCCAGGTGTATGATACAGTAATGTCCTAGGGCAAAACTGGGGCAAAGCACCTTCCACGGAATGCCCGGGACTCAGTGCATTCTCCTCTTTGCCCCACACGTGGTTTTCTGGGCTTAGGGCATACCCCTACAGACACATTTTTGGTTTCTTTCTCATGTCCTCAGTTCTTCCCCTGAAGGAGTGGAACAGGGCAGATCACTAGAAAGGACTTCACAGGCAACCATACGCTGTTACCTGCAGCTACAGACAGCTTTTCAGCAGATCTTTAGGGCCAAATGCTCAGAATTACGATTCCATACGCAGTCCAAAACACCTCCTGAGCCCCCGTGTTGCCTTAATTACAATCATCAAATCATAGGATCATTTGGGTTGGAAAAGACCTTTAAGATCATCAAGTCCAACGACTATCCTCACACTGCCAAGCACATCACTGAACCATGTCCCTCAGCACCTCAGCTACACGGCTTTTAAATATCTTCAGGGATGGGGACTCCAGCATCTCCCTGGATAGCCTGTGCTAGTGTCTAACAACCATCTCAGTGAAAAAAGTTCTTCCTAATCTCCAATCTAAACCTCCCCTGGAGCAGCTTGAGCCCATTTGCTCCTGTCCTGTCATTCATTACTGAGGAGAAAAGACCGACTCCCACCCCGCTACAGCTTCCTTTCAGGTGGCTGTAGAGAGTGATTCCCATCTCTCTCCATATGCTTTGCTGGTGGCATTGTTTGACTCTTTAGAGGAAGACTTATGCAGGCTTTTCCAGTTGTGCCACGTTTCACATTTGGTCCTACTAGGCTTTGAGGTGGGGTTTTTTTTTAGCTTTCAAACATTCTTGATATACCAGAGTCTGAAGCACCCCCCCCTGAACCCAGAACAGGCTTGCTCCTCCTCCCTCATCCTCAGCTCTGCCAGCTGTGAGGGCAGAACAGCTGTGCCTGCATTGCAATGGCTAGATATGGCAGGGGCAGTGGTGTATTGTCTCAGCCCGTGACCCTCTTGCCCTGCAGGGTGGCAACCTGAACTCTGGGAAGATGAAGAGAGGGTCTTCATTGCCTTCTCTTTGATGCAGGGCTCTTTCTTCTCTTTTTTCCACTCGCCTCCCTCCTGACTGTTTCAAAGCACTGTGCAGAGAGGTCTCTGAGCGCAAAGCGCAGGGGAAGCAGTGGGAGGGTCAAGCGAGGAGCGAGCAGGGCGAGAGGAAAAGGTCAGTGACGCAGAGCCCAAGGCGCTGGCTCTCAGCTGAGCCGCTCCGCTCTGTGTCCGCAGCGTGCTCCGTTCTGTTCGGCAACGATTCACACATCTGGGGACCACAACTCCTTCCACCGCCCACGCTCTTCCTCCCCCCTCATGGGGGCTGAGGCAGGGCAAGGGGGGAAGGAAGGGGGAGATACAGCAGTGGACTGCCTGCATCAGTTCCAAGGCCAAAGGGGAAAAAAACCCAAACCCTTTTCAACAGTGACTTTCCCTCCAGATACGGAGCGTCCCTGATGAAGGAACCTGCTGCCTGCAAAAAGGGTGGTGAGAGCAGGAAGACAGAGGGAATCGTTTCTCCTGGGGTGTGGGGAAACGTATTGACACTCTTATCCTTGAAACATAAAAGCAACAGTGCAAGTTTCCCCTTAGAATTAAGGTGTCACCCAGGTAGCCTGTGGCAGAGGAAGAGACCTTGGTGCCTGTGGACACACGTTGTCCTTGGCCTGTTTCCAGGGTAAGCATTCAAGGGGAGCCAAGTGCTTGATGCCCTCCATGTTTCCCCACTCGTCTGCAACAGTGTGTGCGTGTGTTTATGGCCGTCAGTGTGTGCACAGGTGCAGACAAGAGGGTATGCCCCTCCTCCCTGACCTGCTCCCAGCCATGGGGCACCCGGCCTAAAATAGCCCTCCTAGTGCCCTCCTGGTGCCAGCTGTCAGGGTCCTGATTGCTCTTCGGACCTGCAGGGAGAGAGAGGATGAAATTAATAACTATTTCAGTGCTTGGGGCCCTTTCCTGCTTCTTTCTGCAGGAGATACAGGAGCAACAGGGAACAGTGATATTCAAAAGGACAGTCCCCTCCTTCCCATGCATGCCATTCTCAGGGGCAAGAGGAGCAAAGTGACACCTTGGTCTTGTCTTTGTCTCAAGGAACCAAGCCCCATTCCCCTTGGGAGCTCCACATCTCATTTCCCAAGCACAGGCAGACAATGGAATAGGCCAGGTGAGTTGTGGCTTGGGCTTTACTGTAGCAATGAACCTGAAATGTATCCCGTGTCACAGAATCACAGAATCACAGAATGGCAGGGGTTGAAAGGGACTTCCAGAGATCATCCAGTCCAACCTCCTGCTAAAGCAAGTTCGCCTAGATCAAGTCACACAGGAAGGTGTCCAGGTGGGTTTGGAAACCTCCAGAGCAGGAGACTCCACACCCTCCCTGGGCAGCCTGTGCCAGGGCTCCCTCACCTCAACAGCAAAGAATTTTCTTCTCATGTTCAAGTGGAGCATTCTGTGTTCCAGCTTGTGCCTGTTACCCCTTGTCCTGTCACTGGGCATTACAGAAAAACAGACTCATTCTATCCTCTCAACACCCATCCTTTAAGTATTTATAAGCATTGGTAAGATCCCCCCTCAGTCTTCTCTTCTCCATGCTAAACAGCCCCAGGTCTCACAGCCTTTCCTCATAAGACAGATATGAAGGTCTCTGTATTGCATCTCCCAAGGAGCACCTTCAGGGTCCTCAGAGAGGATAGTGGGCAAAACAGTAATTCCCACTTCTTTTTTTTCTCCAAGCGATAGTCTTGCAGTGTTCACAACAATCTGTTTAGTGGTCTCCAGTAACAAGCAGCCATTCCTACTCCAGACCCTGCAGCCACAACATGATTTCTTCAATGGCATGCAGCCATACCCAAAAGCCTTATCAAGCAGCTCTGCTACAGGCAGTTCACCTCAGAGGAGCGCTCTTTAGGAGGGAAAGTGCTCCAAGGAGCAAGCTCACAGCTGAAACGTGGACACAAGTGGGCTCTCAAGAGGGATGAGGAGCCCTTTGGGCTGTCCTATTTCACAAGGCAGTACCTCACTTGAGGAAGTAAAGTGCCCTCAAGTTCTTGAGTCAAGTTGTAGACCTGGATTTCACCCTTCCCATCCATTCCTTCCATCCAGGTGCACTGGTTGTGACTGTTGCCACTCTCATCATATTTTCTGTCTCCCAAGAGGGAGAGGAAAGACTTAAGTGCTCATGAGGGGCAAAAGGTGGGGGGTGAGGGGATGGACAGGGACTGAAGTTGGGAAAAATTATCTCTCCTGACTGAACCCAGGGAAGAGACAGGAGCACAATTCCTGAGCACTGAGCCATGGGGAGACAGGCAGCTGCCTCCAAACAAATCATCGCTGTTCAGGCATTTTAATGAATGGAAGGTAATAATTGCTGTAGTCACAAATCAGTAACTCCAGAAGGGCTTAAGGGGGAGCAAGGAGTTGGCCTTTGGATAAGCAGGACACCATCAAACATGTTTTAAAACAAAACCAATGATCTAATTAACTCTCTTTCTAGAAACTGTGCAGGCACTGAGATGAAGAAAATGGAGAACGAGCAAGGAGAGCTCTGAGATGAAGTGGGAGTGGTTGTTGTAATGATTTTTTTCGTCTAAAGAAGGAAGGGAAATGCGATTAAATTGGGAGCAAGCCTTGCTAATCAAAGTACCTTAGGGTTTATTCTCAAGAAACTCGTTGCAGTATCATGTCTTACCTTTGAGAAATTTTGACTGTACAACACATCTATGAATTATTTTCAATTTATTAGATCTGGAAGCCATCATTGCCTCATATTAGCCTTGTCAGGCATTTGCACACAAGCCCTTAACTTTAAATTGAGAGAGATGTAACACATTGGCAGGCTGCAAACCTGAGAAGGGCTTTATCTTTCCAAGACCGCCCAGGTAACAAAGTAATCATTTCCCTCAAGGCCAAGAGCAGCTGCTGGTGCTGAATAGCAAATCAGCTATGGTTCAGCTCATTACCTTGCTAGGCACAGACTTGGTGTAAGGCTGGTCTCTGAATCCACTGCTGCCCCTGCAGATCACAGAGCTTGCACAGCCACTGCCTCTTCACCACAGGTCTGTGAGCAAGTTCAGTAGGTGCTCTGCCTGTGCCTCTTTAGCATTTGATGCCAAGGGGACCTGTTTTAATACTAACAGTCTGCAATGTCCCTACAGACCTGGGCAGTGGACACCTGCCTGGTTGGCAGGTCTCAGTTCTCCAAGAAGATGGGAAGATGTCCTCTCCACCCCATTCTCTGATGTGGAAATTAAGATGCAGAGAGGATGTGAGAGCTGTACAAATGCGTCGATAGTCCCACGGGTGTATGACTTTCCTTCCAGTTCATATTGGTGAGTTTTCCATCGCAGGTGTGTCAGGCTAAGACCATCTGCGTACACAGATGCCACAATTCAGCTGACAGAGATGACTTGCCACACTGCTGTGGCTCAAACACTTGCTATGCCTCCCATACTATGTCCATAGGCTCAGACAAATGAATAGGTACCGGTCTTCCTTTAGTTTGATGAGCCCATGGGTACTGAGGGACACAGAGTGCCAGGCCCAGGGTGACAGCCCAGGTCTTCCATGAGTGTCTCTGGGCATGGACTCTGGGTCTGAGCAGCCCTTGGGCGTGACAAGTGCCCATCAGGCAGCAGGCATAGAATTATAGAATGGTAGGGATTGGAAGGGACCTCCAGAGATCATCCAGTCCAACCCACTGCTAAAGCAAATTCACCTCCATCAGGTCTCACAGGAACGTGTCCAGGTGGGTTTGGAAACCTCCAGAGCACACCCTCCCTGGGCAGCCTGGGCCAGGGCTCCCTCACCTGAACAGCAAAGAAGTTTTCCCTTGTGTTTAAGTGAAACTTCTGCACCCATGAGCCCTCTTAAGCTTTGAGTCTGCTGTGTGGGCTCCAGCCCTTCAGACCAAAGTCCTGACACTGTCTAGTTCAGGCTAAACATAGTGAGGAGCCAGGGCTCATATCCTGAGTGAGGGCATTTCTAGACAGTCCCGTGCTCATGCTCATGAGTTTATAGCTGTGTGTTCACATATAGTCAGGTTAAAAGTGAAACTGCTCAAAAGTACCATGCTTCCCCTCCCACCCTTCTTACCCCACTTCTTTGTGCCCGTGACCATCACTATGAGGAGTGAAAGTGAACACCTCCTCCATCCCCTCCCACCTGTGGCCTCAGACTTGCCATGGGTGAGAGCGTCTGCAAATGCCTCAGCTTCCTACCGCTTTTATCCATGTCCTTCCACAGCCTGCAGGGCTAGGGAATCCCTGCTTTTGATCGCTTTTTTGTATTCATGTGTGTATTTGACATCTTCTGCTTTTATCAGGTAGATCTGTCAGGACACTCGCTGTGGGACAGAGCTGGAAGGGAAGAAAGGGAATGTCATCTGCTGTATAGGTGGGCTTAACACTTGCTGTTCGGCCTAGTTACTCCATTGTGTTACCTTGATCCCACAACTTAAAGTCCATTGCTTAAATGCCTCTCCACTAAAACATAGTAATGGAGATTAACCTGAGGGCAGCATTTAGCCTCTAGCAGCAATATCCCCAGTGACGATGGAGCAGGAGGGAAAAAGAATATCCCCTTTAACATCATCCCAAGGCTGACATTTTGATACAGAGCAAAGGCTCTCTTAGACTGGTAATGTGAACAAATTTAATAAAGAGCTCACTGATACACTGAACAGCAGTTCCCCGCGGGGCCGTTTTTGCAGACTTTTTTCGGAGTAGAACCACAATTTAAAGGGGAAAATAACGACAGACGTCGAACAACGTCGTAGCTTTGAGAAGCGCACGCATGCGGATGGCAGGAAATTCAATTTAAAGGTTATAGTTAAAACAACATTATTTGGAAAGTACCAAAAATAACCTGCAGAGTGTCTAGAGATCGTCACAGTGTATCCTGTAAGGAAGGGAGCTTGGTGGCCATCAGGGCATCTCTGCCCCTCACCTCCTGCTGGCTCTGCACCCTTCCCACCGCCCCACTCCAGAGCACTGCAGGGACTGGACGCTGAGATGGATCTGTTGAGCTCAGCCCTGGTGAGCTGTGTGGTTTGTAAACCCCAGGAAAGGCATCCCAGTTAGCCTGGGACTCCAGTCCTAGATGAAAGACAGCAAAGGGAAGGGATGTGCTTAGCTTAACAACAGGTAGTGAGTTGATGGATTGTGGGGTAATATGACACGAAGCGTTGCTTTGGCACTTTACACTTTTTCGCTCTCTGTGTTCTCCTGTTCACCTCTGACATTCTGCACAGACTCTCAGTGGACACGCAACTGAAAATCAGAGCTTTCAGCAGCCCTGCTTTTTGCTAACGAAAGCAGAGCGAGGGGAAAAAGATGAGCCTATGCGTAAGCACCTGACCCAGCCCTGAGGATTTTCCAAAGCTTGCACTGCCCCTGAGACACTGATCTGGCCCGAACAACATCTTCAACCAAACCTCCAACACCATGCTTTTACCTGCTGTTGAGCAACAATGCTGAGGAGTTAGCTCACCCATCTCGGTCACCATTATGGGGACAGGAAGGTAGTGACAAGAACACCTCGCGTGCACTGCTGACAATGTGGTTTTGTTTGGTTTCTCACATTACAAGTGGCACCATTCCTAACAATGTTGGTGTGATGGAGATTAAAAGGGCCAAATTCTCAGTAGCACGACATCCTGGGCAGTCAAGACTGAAAACTATGCTGACAGTTTATCTGTATCAGATGGAGTCTGGGTACAATCATGGTATCCTGCCTGTGTAGGAAACCCTTTCTTACTTACACCACACATTTGTTGCTTTAGTATGTTTTCAATTGTGTTTCCAATGGAAATGAAACATGTTGGGACAGTCTGTGTCTTCACAGGTCAGTATTTGGCTGTTAGCTTACCCATTGGACCGTTCCCCCTTCATCCACAGTTTGGCAAAAGTCAATCAGTTCCAGTCACACTTTACAGAGAGGTGTATCCCTTAATACTGTTAAGGAAATGTGGCTGGATGGAGGAGAGATGGTTCTCCATTAAAACTTTCATTGGGAAAGCCTTCAATGCAATGTCGGTCTTATTGGGTATTGAAAAATCTGCGTGAGGATCTTATCATAGACACACAGATCTAGAAAAAGCTGTCTCCAGTGAACCGACTGAGAAGATGAATCCTTGTTTCCAACAGCAGCAACTGCTCATCTACTCTAGCAACTAACTATATCTTAAGTTTTCCAGTCTTTCAGGCACCGCGGCCTTTCAGGCATCTGATTCTTACACCTTAAAAAAAAATAAAGGAAAAAGAAAAAAAAAGAGTCAATGGGTTTTTTTCCTTGATAAACTGAACAATAAACCCCAGATCCTCGGTGCTCTTGCTTTCCCAAAGTAGTCTCTGGTCTGTAGGAAGGTGCAGATTTCTCAGTCTGAAGGAAAATGGGGAAAAAATGATGGTGTACATGAATACTCTGTTGCAGCTGCAGAGCTGGTGATACCAAACTGGTGATAACTCACAGGGAACTTCATTGTTCTAGCCAAGAACATTTCATTTTAAGAGTTCCCGGGAAAGGTGAGCTGTACTCCGCTGATACATGCCATTACTGCTGCAGCCTAGTGGAAGTCTCCAAGGTGCAACTACCACAGTCAGTGATTACCAGAGCAGGAGTCCATCATCTCATCTGATTCTCTGCAACAGAGGCTGTCTGGTCAGATTCCCCAGTTGCCCCCACAAAGGATGGCTATAATAGGGTTACTTCAGATGACTAGAGAGAGCATCCAGACAACACCTCACAGACTCCTGGTCCATGTTGTACGAGGTGAGGAAAGAAGTGTCACACTCCAGACAGGTGGCTAAGTGACTGCTTCATACTGGATTGACTGCAATCTCTGCAATGTCTCTTCTCCCAGAAATGGCCATGAGGATTCACTACTTCAATCTCCTTCAAAATGTCTCTGCCTGTGCCTTTTGCTCCAGCGCTATTTTTTTTTGAGCTCTAATATCTTCTGAGATCCAATCTTTGGGCTGGTTTGCCTGTGACTAAAATCTCATCCTCCTCCCACACCCTTTTTCCACCACCTGAAACCAAGATCCTTTTTGTTTTTTAAAGGAGGTTCTATCCTCCAGGTTGACAGAGCCCTCAGAAACTAACTGCCTGGAGCCTTGAGATTAGCCTTTGGCAACTTTTGATCAGCAAAACCTGCATGCTGGACCTGAGCTTGGGCCTTGAGCTGGTCTAGGAAAGAAAGGTGAGGAGGACAGAGTGCGGTGACCAATGTATGTGTAAAAGCAAGTTCTCATCACCTGGCCCTACACCAGTGGCCACCTTCGTGCAGCCCAGACCAGACAGGAAACATGGTATGCTATGCTTCAGAGAGCTGTGTTTCTGTATGGAAAAAGAGAGGTGTAGGGGACACGTATGTACGTGCAGGCCCGTCCAGGCAACCATCAGGCTGTGGATTTGCGTTTGTGTGTCTGTCTTGGATGGGATGTGAAGGCAAAGTGAGCTGGGGAAGGCGTCTGCCTGTGGTGAAAGGATCATCTGAAAGTAAAGATGCCCTGCAAGGTCTGTGAGGTGTTACCCATCTAGCTGCCAGGCTCAGGGCAGGGGGGTGATTCTTCCTTCTGTGGAGCGAGTAGGGTGCTTGACTGTATAGGGAGGCCACGGGATGGGTGTTCCTGCAGTGTCACACCATCTGCAAGCATAAGAGTTGTGACTCAAGTTTGCTCACACTCAGCACTGCCCTCGTTCCACTCCTCCTCTGAGGTGGGATGGATCCTCTGAAACTGGGGCACTGGTGTGGAGGCTGGTTTCATTCCAGTGTTGCTTAGGTCAGTGACTTGAGTTATTTCTAGTGTAGATTGACTCCTGTCCCTGGTTTCAAAGTTATCCATGCGCATCTACAGACCTCAAGAGGGATACAAGTGATTTGTTTGGGCTTCTGAAAGAGGAAGCTATGGGTGTATTGCTGGTGTCCCAAGAGGACAGGTCCTTCTCTCTCTCACTCTCTCTTTTGCTTCCCAGCAATAGTCACAAACTGGTCCCAGTATATCTGAGCACTGCAAGCTAACACCTGATCCCTCCACCCTTGTTTCTGCACCTATTGCTTTACCAGCAGGAAGTAGGACGTGGTTTGGGGCTTTTTATTCTCGGCCTCGGTAGCCTTTTCGATACTTCAGGGCCTCGTCTCAGTCTGACAAGGCAAGCAGGCGGCAGCTTCCTGTGCAAAGGTGAGAGGGAGAAGACAGAGACCACGCACGTACAGGAGGAACAGCTCTTCTGCAGCAGCACTGCCAGGCTGGAGGCATCTCTCCTCTCATGCTAGCAGTGCTGATCAACACCAGGACATGCACTGAGCTAGGATATCTACCTCCATCTCTCTTCCTTTCCCCACTCCTTGGTTCCCTCACAGTTTGACATCCAGCACCTGCCTCCATCCAACCCCGCAGCCTGATCCCTGGGGACTCCCTTCGTCCGGACCGCTTGGTGCCTGGAGCTGGAAGGTAAAAGGGGCCATGCCAGCTCTGTCCCATACGGGGGTGGCAGATCTGAAAAGCGTCTTGGAAGGAGTTTCGGTCTGACAAACTGAATCTTGCCTTTGGGGAGGGCTGAGCACATATTTATCTCTCTGTCTCTCCACAGTCCTCACAAATCATACCCCACATCTCACAACCACGCCGCCTCCTTTCTCTATCTTTCTCTCCTCGCTGTTAATCCGTTGTCGTCATGTTTTTCTTCCTCTGAACCTAATCTTTTATCACAACGGGAATTGATATCATGCTTCATGCCAGTGCTTTATAAACCCTCTCTTCCTGCTCTCCTGACAGTCCCAGCAGGGTCTCTTATCTTGCCTTGCTCAGCTCGTCCTGGGCTCCTAGGTGAGGGTGATACCTTCTCCTGTGGGCAGAGGCGAACCTGGAGGTACGGGTGTCCTGGCGGATGGGGCGATGGGGAGACTTGGATGAGAAGCCTGTAAGCCCAGTCTGTCTCACAGGGAGCATGGCTCTACAGACTTTGTAAGACAAGGTGTCTCCCTGTGTGCCATGGGTGGCTGAGGGGTTTTGTGAAGTTTCCTAATTCCAAAAATCACAATTTTTCTGCTATGTCTGAAAGCAGGGTTCCTTCCAAGGCAGCACAGGGTCTGCTTGGTGAGAATGGGTCATGGTTTATGTGTTGACTGTGTAATATTTTGTGATATGGCAAAGCCTCAACTTTCTAGAACCTGGTAAACTCCTTCTTCTTCTCCCTGACTTCGCCCCTGTCCCAAATAAGCCATTCCAAATCTACCTCTTAAGCATGAGCTCTGCAACTAACCTTTTTTTTTCAGTTGCAGGCAGAGGCCCCTCTTAGTCAGCAAGCACCTAGTTATTTCAGCCCTAGGGTGTACCAAAAGAAGCAGCTCTTCAAAGCACAAGCCATGTGCAACCAAGGCAGCACTCTCTACCTGAGTCAGCAAGCAGCCTGAAACAACACACACAGACTGCTGTGTGCTCACACACACATACATACTTCCAGAAGGCATTACTCCTGCAAACAGCCTATCTGTGCTCCATGGGCAAACAGTTTCAGTGCTGAGCAAAGCACCCAAGGCAGGAAAACAATGAGGTGCTGAGGGAAAAGTGCAGATTCCAGAGTGGAAGGGTTGTGAGTTTCTGAACCTGGAAGACTAGCACTGGCTTTGAGACCTGTCCTAGGACAGTGGATGCCTCCTGTGAGATGACACCTTCCTAATTTGCATTGCTGAGCTCTGTTGGGGGTGCATCTTCTCTCTTTCAGTGTGTCACCAGCACAGATGAAGCCCTCTTTGCTGCTTCTGTGTCACCTGTGGCTGTCGAGCCTTGCGCCGTGCTCACAGGCATCAGACTCAGCACAAGGTAAGAAGTGATTCCCTTGCCCCGTGCCAGCTGGGTGAGTGGGGAGAGGGGTCAGCTGGAAGAGTGTCTGTGCTGTGGTGGGTTGCTGTGCAATGCTTATGTTGTAACGTACATCCAGAGGAGACTGCAATAGTTTCAGGTCTCTTATGAGCACATCGACCTCTCAACACACACAGAAGTGAGTGGCTCTGCCTTACTTACTTGAGACAGTTATCCAGCAGAGTCAGTCCATAGTTTGGGATGGGAGTGACAGTTAGTGCTAAACTTCTTTGCTAACACAGCCATGTTGCTGTCTGTCTCTTCTCTGCTGGCAGGTGCCTCCAGCCTAACTTGTTGGTACGACTCGCGGGCAGCTCTCTTCTGCGACTGGAACCCAGGCAGGGACCTGGTTGATGCACAGTGCCAGCTAGAGATTTTATCGAAGCTAGGTTTTTGTGACAGGTGGGTGACTGGAGAAGCTAAGGAAAGCCAATGCTTTGAATGAGTGTCTTGGAAAGTTTGCTGCTTACAGCTCCATAGAAATCCCTTTTCCTTGGTAGCCGCCCTCTGTACTGAATGGTGTTTTCAACTGAAAGGAAGAGCATGTGGAGATGGGGGCAGAGGAGGGTGGAATTAAAGTTACACTGAGGCCACTTTGGCCATCATTGCCAGGATGAGTTGGGATGTTGCACCCTAGGTTACAACAGAGGGGTAGATATGTGCCCATCACTGCGGTGGGGGGCAGCTGAGTCTCTGTGGTTGCCAGGTATAACGTCTCCAGCTGAGAGACTTATCAGCCTACCACAGGGCTTCCCTCGGTGTCCTTCATAAGGAGAGGCTTGGTTTAATTCTGGCAGTGGGTGAGTTACTCGTGGCTCTTATAGAGACACCTCCAACAGGATGAGGTGGGAAGATATATTCTGGGATTTGATACATGGCCCTAGGAAGCCAAAATATTTATATTGCTCCATGGATGTGAATCACAGAGCCTGGGGCTGGAATTTGGGCTAGATTTGGAGCTGTGCCATTGCTTGAACAGAGCTTTAGGACACCACCTCTCCCCATCATCAGCGAGTTCCAGGCTTGATCTGACATTAGAGTTGGAGCAGGCAGCTCAGCCTCAGCTGCAGCCCCACAGATGCTCTTACATCCAGTCACCATCCCCCCTCCCCGCCCCCCCGGTGCTGTAGCTCAGCTTAGGCTGTCCAGCTGCACTTGTCAGAGCAGAAGCAATGTCATGGCATAGCACTGCCAAGTGTGGCATACGGTCCTATCTGTCTCAGATGTAACCTGGTTCAGAAGATGACTTAGAAACTGGAAACCTAATGTTGTCTTTAGCTGGAGATAACTGGGATGCATTGGCTCTCCGTGTGCCAGCACGTAAAATTTGTCTGAGTGATGAGGCGGGGAGAGAAGATGCGATTGCAGCTTTGCTGTAACCTGTTCAGCAAATACAGCAGGATGCAAAATGCTTTGAAAAGCCTTTAGTGTTTCATAATGCTTGACTAAATACAGAACAGCCTCCCTAGCTCATTGGAGTTCTCCTGCTTAAAATCCAGGCTATCTCCCTTACTTGAAGAGGCCAAGGAGCACTGTGAGCTGCTCAAGGCAGAACACATGACAGGACTGAGGAGATGCATCAAGACCTTCAGCAAAAACAGCAATGTGAGTAACTCATTTGTCTAATGACGAGGCAGAAAAGGATTTGTATGTGGAGCCTCATCTGGAGTATTTTGTCCAGTTCAGGGCTGCCTAGCTTAAGAGGGACGGGGAACTTCTGGAGAGAGTTCAGCACAGGGCCACCAAGATGATCAGGGGACTGGAGCATCTTCTTTATGAGGAAAGGCTGCAGGAACTGGGGCTGTTTAGTCTGGAGGAGACTGCTGGGGGGACCTCATTAATATTTACAAATATCTAAATGGTGGATGTCAGGAGATTGGGGCATCACTTTTCTCTGTTGTATCCAGTGATAGGAAAAGGGAATGGAAAAAAACCTGGAACACAAAAAGTTCCATTTAAACATAAGGAGAAACTGTTTCACTGTTCAGGTGAGGGAGCCCTGTCACGGGCTGCCCAGGGAAGGTGTGGAGTCTCCTGCTCTAGAGGTCTTCAAAACCTGTCTGGACACGTTCCTGTGTGACTTGATCGAGGGGAGCTGCTTTAGCAGGGAATTGGACTGAATGATCTCTAGAGGTTACTTCCAATGCTTACCATTCTGTGATTCTGTGATTTTGGGTGTATAAGCAATGTGACATCCAGGAGAAGTATAATAAAGCCCAAACCTAATCCTTACTCCAGTCCTGGAATTGGACTTGATGTATGTTGTTTATATGTATCATCCCCGTGGGTTCACCTGCAAGGAGGGATTTGTTTCATTTTCAGCTGGACCATGCTGTCCCGACTCATGCAGGCAGAATGCAGGACAGACAGATCACGTGCAGCATTCCTTGTCTCAGTTACATGGATTTGTCTCCAGTTCCTTCCTCTGAGGAGGGATGGACATCACCATCAGCTGTGAGCCACCTCTTGACCTCATTTTCCTTGAAGAGCTCACTATCATTTTCCCGATTAACTGCTCTGAGGTCTGGTTAGGTGTGTCAAATGCAAGATGCAACAGCAAGGAATCACAGGAGCTAATGGTGATGCAAATCCTCTAGCTATTATTATTTAAATCAGTCTTTTTTTAGACTCATTATGTACTTCTTTCACTCATATCCAGAGTTACTGTAGTCCTTGTGTTTTCAGAAAAAAACACACCCAAATATGAGCTAATTCTCCTTATTGACAAAGTCACAATCAGTTCTAATGACAGACAAGCTTTCCTGCATTTGCACATCACGTGGAAAAACAAATTGCAGGGTTGGTAAATGGCTCCAAAATCTTTTCTTTCTAATCAAGCTGATTTCTCTATTGCTTATTTAATGTTGCATGATGCCTGTGGTACTTTAGTATCATTGCATTTCAGGAGTAATATTTAATACTACAGTCATCTCAGTCTTACCAATGGACACAAAACATTTTAGTAAAAAATATCTTTTCTCAATAAATGCTATTTGTAGAAAGTAACTTGTTCCTCTCTTAGTCAGCATGTACATCAATCTTAGCAAACCATCATACTCTGTGCCCTTCTCAGCAATGAACAAAAATACCCGACCACATGAAGTATAAATCTTTGGTTCCTCACTCACCATTGAGGCTTATGCGTTTCAGTCGCAAATATCGTCCACATTTGTTGCAAAGAAGCTCCCTTAAACCTCTTATACATAAGCAATACTTAGAAATATGAGTGCTTATTGATGAAGCTTCACTGTCACTAATGGAAAATTTTCCTTGCAGACTCAATGCTTCACCTCTGCAGACCGTCTTACCATGTCTGTCCATTGCCAGACTGGAGAGAACCGGTCTACACCTGTGCAGATAGAAGATTTCAGTCCACTTGCAAACAGTGAGTATTCATGTATCTCACAGTCTCTGAAACTTCCTCATGAAACGATAGCTAAGTTCGCTTCCCCATCCAACCCTTGTATAACCCCTGCAGCTGATGTGTGTCTTTCCTTGTCTCCTGCTACAAGCACAGATTAATCAACCATATTAACTCCTGCCACTCTCACCTCTAACATGCAATATCATGCCAGCCACTTCCTGTCCTATCCTCTGCCTGGGACATTGTTTAGAGAGAGTGCTTTGAACTCGGAGATCTCACTTCAAACAGCTCAGCTGATGTCCCCAAAAATGCACGCTGCAAAAAAGGAGGGAAAGTCTTGCTGCTCTTCCTCCTGCCACTCTTGCCAGATACATGTTTCCAGCCTCTTTTAAGCCAGCTTTGGCTTGCACCAGTCTTTGATGAAAAGATTCAACTCACTAATCCAGGAGAAAAACATCTGTTTGAGTCACTTTTTTTTTTTTTTCTGGATGTGTGAGAGATTTCCTGTCTCAAAGAGACGTGCAACAGAACTGCTGCAGAGTGAGGCATATAAGGAGGCATGGCTGGAGCCTATTGGGAGGGATCAGCCTAGACGGTCTGCGCAACTCTATTTGCTGTGGCTGCAGCTCTCTGAAGGAGCAGCTGGGAAGCAGCTGTCTCCCCAGCCATGCTCCATTCTTGTCAATGAGATTGCCTTGTGGATCACCCCTACAAGATAGGATGTGTGGCCATGTGAGATGGTTTACAGGGACCACTCTCACAGGGTCACAGGAGGAGATATCTTCAATGTAGCCCAGAAACAACTGATCTTTTGCCATCAATAACAGTGGAGAAGAAGGGGGAACAGAGAAGGGGAACTCGCTGACCCCGGTGGCTGACACCTGCTTGTGTCTGCATTGGGGTTTGCAATGGAGTCCTGTTATGGACAACAAGGAAGTCACAGCTCTGCTCCTTCTTCTCTCTTTCCAGTAAAGCTAAGGCCTCCAGGAAATCTTCAGCTGATTAGCAAAACTGAAAACACCTACAACTTAACGTGGAGCCTGAATATTTCCTCTCACTACTTGGATGGGGAGCGGGAATACCAAGTGCGGTACCGGAACACGAGTCAGTCCTGGGAGGTGAGTACAGAGAGGGGTACTGGGATCTGTCACCATACAAGTCTTGGTCTTCTTTACATCACCCAGGACTTGCTCCTGGACCTCCTGAGGACAAAACAGTTTTGGTGAAGCTGGAGCACAGACAGTACCCTGCACTTTTGATCTGCGGCACCTGTTGCCAGTGTTTGGTGATGACATGGAGGCACATGGGAATCCTGTTTTACTTAGTGCTGTCACAAAAAAAAATCCAGACAGCTCCAGTGTAGACCTGAAAGGCATGAAAAAAACAGGGTGAACAAGCAGTGCACAAGTTGTAGGGATCTGAGAGAGGCCCTCTCTGAGGGCCTTGGAAGAGATGGGTACGTGAGGCTGTAAGCCTGGATGTTGATGATGCTCTAATTTTGTCCTACTCCTAGGAGGCCAGGATCTTCACCATTTTGCAGGACCAGATGTGGCTGGTGTTTGAGCGCCTCTCACCCAACTTGAAATATGAGGCAGCTGTCCGTGCAAGGCCAAGTGCCTCAAGTACCTACAAAGGCGTGTGGAGCGACTGGAGCGAGGTGATACTGTGGAGGACACACGCTGACCGTAAGGATCAGAGTCAGTCTGTCTGGGAGGGGAAAACATGGACTCAGGGAAAACAATCTAGAAGGGCCAAAGCAGGCTGAGAAGCTGGAGGAAGATGGGTAGAGAGTATTGAGCTGACCAAAGGTTGGAAACAATCTGTCCCTCCTAATCTGTTAGTTCAAGCTGGTTCAACAGAGCTTAAGGGAAAAGACTCCCTGACCCCAACAGAACCCCTCTGACTTCCAGAAGCTAAGCAAAATCTACAAGATGTTAATTAGGGACTGCTTTCCCAGAGCAGCAAGGCTAGATGTCTGACCTGCAGAAGCAGTGCTCAGGTCTGGCATTTTCCCAGGTGCTAATGTGACCTAGGAACACAAATCCAGCTTTCTAAAAAGGCCCAGTCTATTGGAGCCATTGGTCAGGGGACTGCAGTGAAACAGAGAGCTCAGCTCCTGAACCGAAGGACAGCCAGAACCAGGAAGCAGAGTCTCACAGAGAATAAAAGAGACTTACACGCATGTTAAGTCTCTTCCAAAAACGTCTGCTGGGACTTGCATCAGTCACTGCTGTGAACCACAGCACAGAGGACAACTCCAGCCTTGAAAGACAGTGCCCTGAGCAAATCTCTTCGGTGAGTCATGGCTGTGGTCTCTGCTATTTCTTCTCCGAAAAACAAGCAGCTGGAGGTTATTCCTTCTCATGTCACCCCCACCCTGCCCCTGCTCAGCCCTTCCCTGTTGTGCCTGGTGCTCGTATAAACAGAGGAGCTATGTTTAGAAAGGGCACCGTGTTGCTGTGGCGATCAAATTTTGACAGTGTGTGATGTCAATGAATAGGATAAAACCGCAACCAGTTGTCATAGCAACCAAGACCCAAAGATAACCAGGGTACCAGAGGCAGAGGAAACAAAGTGATCTGAGTAGTATCTCAAGGACAGGCAAAGAAAGAATGTCCTAAAAATTTCACCTCCTCCTTTTGTTTTCCTCTGTTCCCTCACAACTACTCCAGAGGTGCTCTGCAGGCCCAGACTGAGGAACACTCGGGCTGGAGGGAGATGAGGGGGCAGGCAGAGGAGATAGGCACCAGAAGCAAAGGTGCACTGGGGAGATGTGTGTGAAAGAGACAGATTTTTGTAAAGTTTGAGATGATGCCAGACAAGACTGAGGAGTGCTGGCAGGACTGGCAATGTGGGAACTCAGTCTCTTTTTCCCAACCATGCAATCAAAGTACTAAAAAAACAAAAGGAAAGCTGTAACTTTCCTAGCCTCCTAAAGCTTCCCTACACCACTCCAAAGAGAGAAGCTAGCCCCTTGACCCCTAACTCTCTCCATTCTTGGTCCTCCTGCCTTTTTAAAGGCCCATGAACCCCATGACTCTTGTCTCCTCAATGGCCCATAATGCTATCTTGAGTTGCCAAGCCCACTCTAAGCTGATTTTAGAACTCCCTGTTTCCTTCGTAATTAGACAGAGAGGTTGATGGACATTTCAACCAGTAGTCTGTGGCAACTCATCTGCGGCAACCCCTAGCTACAGTGCCATTAGGGACAGGGAGTTCAAGCTGTTCAGTACAAATTATCTGTTGAGTAGTGCCAAGTAGTCTCTCAAACCCGTATCAGCTCAAAGACATCCTACACAACACAGCAGAACTCATTTATCTGACCTGGATATTTTAATCTTATATGATTTTGTGACATTATATAGAACTATAACAAAGGCCGGCTTTGATCACCTCGAAGGGCTCTTACCTCCAGAATCCTGGCTAAAATTGCACAGCAACTCCCTTGTTCTCCCTCTCTTCTTGCAGAAACATCCCGGTTGATCGTGCCAGCTCTTATAGCGAGTACCTGCATCTTCGTGGTCATTGGGACTGCCTTCCTTATTAACTTACGGACCCTTAAATGGTAAATGACAATCAAGTCTTCCTCTCTGTCCCTCTCCTATACCTTGCACGTCTTCTCAAAACCTGGGTTAGTTTTCACTTGGCATTTCCCAAGATAGAGAGTGGCTTAAAACTATAGTTTATAGTCCAAGGTTTTGAGGCTGAGGTTGTCTAAGGACATGTATCACCGTCCAAGATGATGTGGCTTCACCACCACCATTGTATTGTGCTGCGCTCCTGTGGCCTGGTGCCGTGCCCTGGCTGACTTAAAACCAGATGCCTCAGCACTTCTGTTGCCAGGGGTTAGAGTAGTGCACCAAAATTGTCACTTAAAAAGCAGGTTGAGCACTCCCTCAGCATAAGGGACCAAGCAAGCTTAGGTACTGCTACCTTCTCACTTAGACTCTCCAGCAAGAGCTCAGGCAGTACATGGTGACATTTGGTCTGTAGGTAAAACTCCTGAGCAAAGAGCATAGTTCTTCCTCTCCCTGTTCTGTGCAGTCCTGAGGTGTCTCATCACGTGCTGGCAAACATCTATATGATGCTTTAAAGATCTCTTTGCCGGTGCTCCTACTCAGACACTGCTTTTACTCAGAACCGAAAATGTCTCACAAGATTACCCCGTGCAATAATATGGAGAGTGACCTGTCAGCACAGCGAAGTTAGAAATGGCCACATGTTTTCACATCAGGGTGCTGATGTTCACAGCAGGGAGAAAGGAGAAATACTCTCAAGGATGAAGCAGCAGAGACTGGATGGCTTCTCTGTAAGAAAAGGAGGAGCATGCTGAAGGAAGATGGATGCTGAGAAAGTCACTGGTCACTGTGTTTTACCTTGAGTCATGACACAAAGGCGAGGAAGTGCTAGCAGTATGGTAGAGAGAGAGATAAAAAGGCCTCCTTTCTCCAGAGAGTACAATTAACCTGGGGGAACTGGATGGAGGATAATGCTGAGGCAAGACACAAGGAAGGATTAGACATGCATGAATAAAAATAGCATCTGCAGTGCTGTAAGGTAGTTTATATGCAAGAACTAGCAAATTCTGATGCTTCAGAAAGTACACTGATTGCCTCCAGAGGTCAGGAGGGTCTTTCCTCAGAGCATCCCACAGCAAAGCTTCAGCAAATTACTGACAGGATCAGCCGACCTCTCCAAGGGACTGAGGAGCAATTAGATCACTTCGTACTGCCCCGGGATGACAACACAGTGGTTCCAGTACAGCAGAGGCCTATGAACTCATGTTAGGTGTACTCAGCTGGCTTGCAAGGCCATCATGTCCCAACTATACCATGCAGCATCCTGCTAACAGGGCAGAGAGTCGAGGCAGAGCTTTGCCAGCCATGGTAGTGGTCGGGCCATGTGGTCCTCTGAGTCACCGTGGTGTCAGCAAGGCAAAGAGAGGGCAGCTCAGCAGCTGGAGCTTGGAAACAGGGGAGACCTGCCCTGCTTGAGACCAGGACAGGGATCTAAAGGGGTCAGGTGGAGAGATTAGGGTGACCAGCCAAGACAGGAAAGAAAACAGTGACCTGTTGGTTGTGGTTCCCCAGGATAAAGGCTGAGGAAAGTGTATTTTCCAATCCTGGACTCTCTATACCTCTCATCCCTCACCTACTGTATTTCAGACCATTCAAGAGCAAGGAGAGCACTCAGGCTCTTTCACCTCTTCCCCATGCCAGGATAGTACCCATGAGCTGTGATACTCTCTCCTGCCCCCACCACAGTGACAGATTGGTCAGGATCAGGCCCAGCTTCATTCTTCCTTCTGATTCTCTTTTCTCAAGGTTTAAGAAGATCCTGAAGATTCACATCCCAGACCCTGAGAAGTTCTTTCCCCCACTCGTTTCAATTCATGGAGGTGACATTCAGGTACCATACTGGGGGTGGTGTCAGTGGTTATGAGGGAGAGAAAGAAGGGTCCAGCTGCACATGCCTGAGACAAATAGATATTGTCAGACTTACATGTGGAAACAGGACACATGTGCCCGTAGCACCAGCTGCTGGGTTCTCTGACCTTCTAAAACCTGACTCTCGGCTGAGATATCTCTAATTACAGAACTGAGAAACAGCAAACCACGCAAACCTCAGCACCTTGCTCCCCTAACAGGGAGCCTGAAAGAAAACAAGGGACCTGTGGGAGGGAGCTTGGCCTCTCAGATCCTCTTCCACCCTGCTTCAGTCCCTCTCTGCCTGCCCTAGTCTGCCCAGCTCTTCCCCAGGTTTCCATCTGTGATCCCCTCCTCCTGGCTGGGAACCTTTCCTCGGCTCCTAACATGAGTTGCCATCACGCTGGATGAAACGTAGATGTTTTCTGCATTCTTGTTGTCTCTTTCCCTTCCTTCTCCACCCCCACTTTCTCCCTTCCTCTAATCTCTCCGTGAGTTTGGGCACCTGCAAGGAGACAATTACTGTTCTGTGCAGTATTAAAAGGAGTGTCATATGCAAGATGTGGGAGGTGATCCCAAGGGGCATCTTACTTTAAGAAGGATGGAAACAAACTGCAGAGAGTCTAGAGGTCAGTGAAGCTTTGGAAAAGCCTAAGTGCAAAAAGCCACAGAAAGCTTCAACTACAGGGAAAGAGTGCAGAGTAGCAGGGCAGGGATGTGTAGCAGACACCAAAGACACTTTCTCAGTGCAGGAAGAGCTAGAAAAAAATTACTTCACTGACCATAAAGGCAATTGAGTTTGATCTTATCAAAACTAGCAAGTTTGATCTTATCAAAACTAGTTTATTTTTTGCAGGATATCACTCATGGTGAGTGTGGAAATCTTCGGCCTGGAACAGCACTTTAGACAAGAAATCTGTGTAGGGCTATGTGGATGTATCAGAAACTGGCTCAGCACCTAGGATTAGATTCCATGAGAGGCATCATAGAATCACAGAATGGTTGGGGTTGGGAGGGACCTCTAGAGATCATCCAGTCCAACCCTATACTGAAGCAGGTTCCCCTTGATCAGGTCACACAGAAACATGTCCAGGTGGGTTTGGAAACCTCCAGAGCAGGAGACTCCACACCCTCCCTGGGCAGCCTGAGCCAGGGCTCCATTACTTTACAGTAATCCCTTACACCCTTACAGCGTCTCAGCATTGCTTTTCATGTTTCCACCTTCCCTTCATCTTACGGTCTTGTAAGTTGTTTTTCTTCCTTACACTTTAATCCTCCTTCTTGCATTCCCCACTCCAGAAATCTCAAAACATAGACTTGCAAGATCTGCTCTTGATTTCAGAGTGATAGAAGGATATGCTCTTATCTGAAAATCCTGAAGATAAGACATCATGAATGTGAATTTCCTTCCCGACTACCGCTGGCAACTCTTGCTTGGACACAGAAAAAGTTACTTGATTGCTGTGGGTTCTTGGGAGAGGAAATCTTTGGTTCCTTGCTGGGTGTTGTATTTTGGGAGTAACAGTCTCTGACCTGTGTTTCTTTCCCATCAGAAATGGCTCTCCTCCCCATTCTCCACATCTTCTGACTGTGTGAACAGCACAATGCCTGAGATCTCTGTGCTAGAGGTGATGCAGAAGAATGACCAGGAATCACAGTTTCTACTTTCAAAGGGAACCTTGACTCCTCCCTCAGAAACCAGTGGGCACTCTGTATCCAGCTGCTTCACCAACCAAGGCTACTTCTTCTTCCACCTTCACAACTCCTATGAGATTGAGCCCTGTCAGGTCTACTTCACCTATGAGCCTTTCACCCAGGAGTGCAGTGGCAGTGAGGATGGCGAGTCTTACCATGCTCTCCCCTCCCCAGATCTCTGCACACTGACAGAAGAAAGGCCTGTGTTGTCCCACAACTTCCTTCAACGTATCAAAGTGTCCCAGGGCTTCCAAAACAGCTCCTTTGTGGAAGAGACAAAAAGTGAAACCCAATGGGCCACGGCTATTTCTGGGCCTCTCCAGTCAAGTGAAGACACCTCACCAACACCAGTTTTGAAACAGGATGAGAAGGTGACAGACAAAGCAGCATTACAACCTGTTGAGACCCTGTGCCAGCTGGACACTGACTTTCCTGACCCACCAGACCTGCATGACAGCAATACTACTGACGTAACGGTGGGGAGCAGGGAAGCAGGGCCTCCTATTGACCCCTGTACACCAGCAGCACATGCTCCCTCTTCTTTATCTCAGCCTCCACCTCTATGGAACAGCCAGGATGAGGATTCATGCAGAACAGCCTTTTCCAGCCAGGTCCCAAACACTGGTGCCTACCTTTCTCTGAGGGACCTCCAAAGCCAGTACAGCCATCGCTCTGTATAGAATCTGCCTGGAGGAAGGCCATGGGTAGGAAAGGCCTTCTCTGCAGGGAAGGCTAGAGGGATAGTTTCTCTATTCAGCACATGAATGTGACTTCAGCACCAAACCCGCTGGGACTGTTCTTTAGTGATGCTGGAGAACACAGTTACTTCAGAGGGCCACAAAATCAGAAAAGGGGTAAGATGAACAAGGTGTAAATTCATGGCTGGTTACACGGGTAGTAATAATCACCAGGGTAAGGTGTAGTGAAACAGACTGCTGGAAATGAGAGGGCATTTTGTGTGGATAGCTGGACTAATGGACAGTAAAGCAACACACGGAGTATGACAAAGGCATGTTAAAGCTGCTCGGTAGCTACACAGCTGATGGAGACATAGAATCTTGGTTCTAGGTATGAAGGCCAACAAGGACTCACCTTCATAACTGAATCTATTTCTCTGCTATTACTGGGACCAACAGCATAGAAAACCTTTCCCACGCTGCTCAAGTGACATCCTGAACCTCAACAGCTTGGCTTTTCCTTTCCCACCTCCCAGTAGGAGGCCAGCACTTCCATGGCCTTTATCTTGGTTGTAAAACAGCACTCAGCTTTGAGGCTGACATAGTCCGTTTGCCTCATCCCAGCATCAAAAGCTCCAATGGGAGGGAGAAATGCCTGAAGAGGTCAATAGGAGATTTTGTGCAGTAGCACTGCCAGTTGGTGCTGGAGCCAATGATGAAAGGGAGGACGACATCACCTCCTGATTGACCAAGGGTGTAATTTTTTCTCTAATGTCCTCACTTCAGCTTTTAACCGGAGATTACTGAGCTACTCAGTCCAGCTTTAGACACAAATCTCTAAAGTCAGCTCAGAGTCACAACCCACTCAGCTGCGTAAGCAGTGCAGTGTAAAAAAGAAAACCCCACTATTTGGTTAAAAATACTGGGGAAATCCTGTCCCCCTCCCCCCTGTTTCCCCCCGGTCTGATGATGGCAGTAAAAAGAACGCACATAATTTCCCATCCTTGCTGCAATATTTTTCATGAAATCGAAAGTCTCTCTGCCTTGCTGGCAAAATGCAGCTATTTGACTACGATAAGCTGATTGCAGAATAGCTCATCCCACATCCTGTATTAGTGGAAAACATCTCAACGGTGCTGCCCATTCACTTCCATTGCTCAAGGGAAAACGGTGCGTACTTTGCTAAGATGCGGCAGTTTTTCTGAGCCCAGAAAAGTAACCCACGAATCAGCACCTTTGCTGAAGAGGAAAACCTCAGTCTGCTCACGAAGAATGGGGATAACAATGACTACTGGCTTTGGTCTTTTATGTTTCCTCCGCATTTGGTGACCTGGGTTGAGAATAAGCAACACACCACAGAAGTGGCAAGGCAAAGGAAGACAAGCTGTTCTGGCAACACTCATCCCTGCGTTCAATATCTGTACTGTCTGTCCACTTTCTTAACATATTTCTGGACTATTCAGCAGCAGGAAAATACCTGTGCTAAAGGTCTTTCTTCTAAGACCTTTTATAACAAAAAGATCAAAGATGTAAAACTTTGTGGTACTTCTGTCACCCCTGTGAGTATCACCAAAACTAATTCTTCCCTATCTCTGCTTGTACACATGTCGAGCTATCCCTTTATGCTGCTCCCACACTGTTACCTGACCTTGCATTGTGCAGTCTGAATGTCATCATGAGTCCCAGCCACAAGGTGACCCTGTGGCTTGTATTTCACCTCAAAAGAGCTGCTGAAAGGAGCTGAACCTGCCTGCAGCTGAGAGGACTGGGGGAGATATACCTCTCCTCTCATCAGCTTCTTCACCACCTGTATCAGATGGGGACTGCTCTGTTGTCTACAGGAGATAGCAGGTGAAGATAAGAAAGCTTACTAGCTTCCTAGGTAAGGAAGCACAGGGCTTGTCCAGCTGCTTGTTGTGTTTTGAGAATCTTCCCAAGTGGACTTCAAAAAGAGCTACTGAATCCCTTGCCCCTGATGGGCAATTTGCTCTCTGACATGAGCCACAGTTGTACTGACGGTTATCTTGTCCCAAGGTAGATCTTCATAAGCTTTTCAATTATTCTTGCTGCTGAGTACAAAAGCAAAACTTTGCCTCACTGTAAATAAAATAAATATTAAGGAATCTATGGTATTGATCTTTTCTTTGGGGTGGAGGGAAAAGTTTATCTGCTTTTCTAAATAGGGAACTATCAGCTCAGGCTGACAGACCTTTAGTGCTCCTTCCTACTCCTTTCCCCAAGGGACTCAGCCACCTAAAACAGAAAGCAGGGTTGCAGGCGACCCTGCTGCAAGCCCCTCAGGACCATCCTGCTGGCTCAGTATTTTTCCCCCTCCTTGTGAAAACGCTGACAGGTTTCGAGCTGGCAAGCTGCTGGCACCGCATTCGCAGCCACACTGGGTGTAAATGTGTGACACACCATGGCAGGAAGCGCTCGACATCAGATCTGGCGATAACTGGACCTTTCTTCCAGGAAGACGAGATCATGTGGTCGCGTGTGTGAGTAACCCAGGTCGCGAATACCAAGGGTTTATAGCACTCTCGGCTGGGTCCCCGAGAGCCCTTTGGAAATGTCATACGGGGAGCGGCCCTGTCTCGAGCCGCTGTGAACGTGCAGCGTGCAGCTCGCGTAAACCACAGAAAGAGGCTATGACGGTGTCCAGCAGAACCAGAGGCAAACCAAAGGTCAACGTCAACACCGTGTGGAAAATACTCAGCAAACAGCCACAGATGCCAGCCCTCTCTTTATCTTAAGCCTGGAAACAGCTGTCACATCTCTCATCTCCCTTTTTCCAAAATACCTTGTTCGTAAATAGGCAACAGCACTTTCAGCCCTCTCCCACATCCCTTCCTTTTTGGGTTTTTTTTTTTCACTGTGGAGAAGCAGAAAGTGAAGGGTACTTTCGGTAAAGGAATTCCTCTGAAGTCAGATCTGATCAAGGTTTGGGCCTTTGGTTCATTCAAAAGCCTGTGGTGATAGATGTGGTGTGCTTGCTCAGATAGATCAGATTGAGGTTCTGTATTTTTTGTTCTGCTCAAAACAACAGAGAAGGAGGATGCTTCTTTCCAGTAAAGCTGGATATAAAAAAGCAAAGTGTCTGGCGTTGGGAAACACCCTCAGCTGGGTTCTGACCCACTGTGGGAGGGACTCATAACATAAGCTTGGAAATGGTATGTACAAATATATACATGCCTAAAGGTGCAGCTAGTCCCCAGTTATCTGGGGAAATGTAACCTTTGAAAGTGAAATTTTGTCTCTTAAATGTCTTAAGGAGTTTTGAAAGTACTTCTTACTGTTACTACATGCCTCAGTTTCCCATGCACTTTATGCAATGATTTAGTCAGGATAACCACACTGATGTTATTCCCAGTTGAACAACTCAACTTTTCATCCACAGCTAACATTTTACTGCAATTCACCGTGAGGCAACTACAGCAATGGCTTTTGGTCCTTGTGCAGTCCCAGGTTAAACCTGAAACAGTGGCAGAGCTGCAAATAGACATCCCTTCCTAGCTGCCAAAACAAGCCCAAATGGGCCCTGTCCAAAATGAGCTCAGCCCTGGGTCAATGCCAGTGGCTGGAGCTCAGCCTCAGGTCAACAGTCATCCATGTCCCCGTACCCTCTACCCATTTATTGACAGAATAACTCTATTTACTCTGCTTTAGCCAGAGTGTGGTTGCTTTCTGTGAAAAACAAAGAGGCACACGGAGAGCTGCGGGGCTGTAAGCAGAAAGTGGTGCAGGTGCAAGGTAGGTGAGGAGGACACAGGGCTAGAAGAAAAGCAAACGCTGCAGGGAGGAGTCAGTGGCAGTGCAACAGGGTGCGAAGAGTCCCGTGTCTGGAGACTGGACAGCAAGAAGTACAGGAAGGCCAGAGGGAGTCTGGCAGGTCAGGACTGAGAGACACCACGCTTTGCTTTCATCTGAATGTGGCTTTCATCATCATGTGGTAACCAGACCTGCTGCCTGCTGCTGTCTTCCCTCCTTCCAGTGATCTACACCTGCTAGACAGCATCTGCTCCATCCCTGTGCTGGGGACCACACACTCTGAGTCTTGCCTCTCCCTCCGATGAGACCCAGGAAGGTAGCTAAGAAATACAGCAGTTGCTCAGCAACTCCCTGTTCCCTGAGGAGGACAACGTAAGCTATCTACACCAGCCTCCGGGGTTGTTCTTCTCTGCTCTGCTGGAGGTACTCCTACCCTGACTTCTTCCAGGCTCCCCCTGCTCAGCCCGTGCATCCCCTCCCCCAGCAAGCCTCCGAAACCTCCATTTCAGAAAAGAAAAGAAGCCATTGTCCGGGTTGCGCTGACCCATCACGGCAGGATGGGGCAAAGGCCGAACTGAAGCAACATGGCTTCGAGTTATTGATTGCCGAGGAGACCTTGAGCTTGGGTAAACAGATGTCCTCCTCTCTCTGCAGTTCCGTGTGTGTGCGAGCTGGCTGGTGTAGGGGGTGTGGGCCAAGCCTCACAGGTGGCAGCAGGTTTCAAAGGTAGGTCTGCAGCTCCTGGGGGAAACCCCTGTGCCTACCATCAAATCTTCTAACAAAGAGGCTCTTCTGCTGCTGCTGCTTCCTGCCTTCTCCTCTCCCCGCCCCTCCGTCTGCGGTTCTTTGCTTGTGCCGACTGTTTCTGAAGGGATGTTGTGATAGTGGAGACATGTCATCGCTCCCCTGGACCACCTAACCTGCTTTGTGGGGGGGGAGACCATCCCTAGGGGTTGCACAGAGAAGTAACCCATGAGAAGCAAGGAAGGGCAGTTTGTGCTGGGCCTCTTTGTACCGTGTGTCTCTCTTTAAGGGTGCACTACAGCAAGCAGATTGTTCAACTGCTGATGTTCTCCAAGCTGGGTTTAATGTCCCAGAGTGAGTTACCCAGTTGCTTAGATCCTGCAAACATGTTTCGATGTGGCAAGGCAGCCTTGGAGAGCTTGGGCCACAGGAACTGGAGAAAGCAAGGAGACTGAGAAGACCACTCACCCTTATCGTGTGAACACTCTGTGGCATTCACGCAGGCTAACATGAGGCATGAGGCCAACCACCTCTTCCCACACCTGCAGCAAGTCCCTCCCACTTGTGGGCATTCATGCCCCTAAGATCACATGCACCACTGGGCACAGAAGACTCAGAGACAAGCAGACAGGGCACGGGCATTCCCCAAGACCTCTGTGCCCTCCCAGACACCATTTTCCTCTCCAGTCACAGAAATACAGAAAGCCTTTGGGGGCAGCCATGCACTGGGTGATGGAAAGGAGAAGGAAGATGGATGTATATCCAAGATTAATGTGATTATCTTGAGCAATGGCATTTCTTACCCTCAGAGACTGGGGCTGACAGAGAGGGTGTAATCAGGAGGCAGCCTGGGGAAGACAGAATATGTCCACTGGCACAAGCAGAGGGTGGTAGAGGGATGAACCTTATTCATGTGCTCTCTCATCACTAGCTCAGCTAGCGAGTCAGTGCCAGCATGGGCTTAGCCCTGGGACACACGGTCTGGTGGGAATGGCAAGGTTTGTTTACTTTCAGGGGCAGAGTGCAAAATGGCACAGCAGGGAAAGTGCAAATTCAGGCTCCCAGGCTGTGGCTGTTTGGTGCAACCTCTGAGTGCTTTTGAAGTTGCGGATTTTCTTTTGCATTGATTTCTAGGTCAATAAAATATCAGTTTTAAAACCATTCCCAGCCTGGAAGGACAACACTTTGCCTACGGAGAAATCCATTATTGTGCTCATTTATGGTTTTGGCAGAAGCAAAACCCAGGGAATGCCTTTGAAAACTGAGGGATTACCAGGAGGTGTAGACGTGACAGTGTCTGAATTCACTGAATTAGAAGCTTTACTCATATTTGCACTGAGCAAAGTCTTTGACTGTTAGCACACAGATCTCTCGGGGCTATAGATCTTGGGAGAGGCACACAGAGAGGGAAGAGGACCTCCAGGCAGATGTAAAGGGATGTGGAAATCCCAGCCTGACCGTGGTGCACCGTGTCTCTAGATGCCCCTGATGGAGGCCGAGGAACAGGAGGAAGATGCCAGTTCCCTCTCAAAGGATGGATCAGAGACCAGCTCCCGTGACTGCCTTCGCTATGTGCCCCTGGGGATAGCCTTTCTTCTGCTAGCTGGAGCTGCTGCAGCAACCTGGTACTTCCTAGGTAAAGATTTAACGTGTTTTGTCCCCAAGCAGGAGGTGGGTGGGGTGTAATACAGGCAGCGCCCAGCTTAAAGCACATTACTGGCTCTAGGGTGATCTTTATAGACTTATACAGAAGGGCAAACCCCTCTCTGCTGTGTATAAGGTAATCCAGTAGTGTCTTCTGTTGGCAGACTACAGACCGTGGCACCTGGAACCGTCCCTCCTGCAGTTTTACTGTGGCAGCCTCCAGGTCCTCAATCGCCAGTACTCCCCGGACCTTGGGCATGTGGAGTCCAGAGCCTTCTGGTTGGAGTCAGCTAAGCTCCAGAATATGGTGAGGGCAATTTAATCACCAGTGCAGGTGATTTCATCACCTGAGGCAAGTCAGTGAGTAGAAAGAGGAAGAGAACAGGTACCCTCACCCAAGCAACAGACTTGCTGGTTCTGTACAGCAAGAAGGATGAAACGTAGGGTTGGCCATCTGTTCTTTGTCACTGTAACATTGCACAATAATTACCAGATGACATTCTCATTGCAGCTGAAGGAACTGATTCGTGCCACAGAGCTGGGTCGATATTACAACTCGAGCACAGTGTATGCCTTTGGGTGAGTAGCACCTACAGCATACTTGCTTGTTCGTGTGTGAAAGCTTCCAGTCAATTGTACTCTGGTTTCACTGAAATCTGGTTGTGACAAAATTGCTGCAGTCCTCACCATGAGCTCTAGGCTAGGCTGGGCAGTCCAGATCCAGAATGGTTCCAGTGTGACAGAGATGGGGATATTTTGATGCTCAGGTTCATCTGAGGTCATGATGAAAAGCCAAAACTGAGAGTTTTTTCAGAGAGGCAAAAGTTCAAGAAATTCCCTGGGAAGAACTCAAAAAAAAACTCCACCAGGCTTGGCATTCTTGATAGAAGCTAAGCAGCTGGAAGTTGATTTGTCTAAGTCAAGGAAGTCACTTTATGGCCTGATTCTAGGCACCAGAAGGGAGAGGTCAGAATGCACCATGGAAAAGGTATTCCAGCCAAGAAGCACAGTCCACCTGGGAACAGGGTAATAGTGGAATGGGACAGATGTGGGGCTACAGCTCTGCAGGTCATGACAGTAGATCAAGAAAGCAGGAATAACTTCCAAACTGAAGTAGACATTTGTTTCTGATCTTTTTCCACAGAAAACTACACCCCTGATTTTGTCTCTCAGCTATGGAAAATTCCAATTTTTAATGTAACTCCATTTTCAACCAGGAAAATAAAACTTTCACTTGCAGTTCTTCCTCTAGCCTTTTACTGAACAAAGGTTTTGTTTCAACATCTCTTTGCCCTCCCCCAGCCAATTTTCTCTGCCAGCTGGTTGAACAGAGCTTTCCCAGTCACTGTCTCCTGCAGCTTGAGCCTGCCCAGCATTAATGGCTTGTGGTAAGGTACCGAGTCATAAATCATCCACTTGTCACAACTGGGAGGTGAGACAATGAAGTCTTGAGTGTTTCTTTTCAAGCCCTGGTCAGCAGTAACCAAAGGTCATTTCTACCTGAAATGAGACTACTCATTACTCCAGTCTTGATTAATTAGCACATTAATTTGACCACATATTGTCATCATTAAAGCCAGATGGTATAAAATGACTTTGTCCCCCAAAGGACTGAGCATTAACTAGCACCATGGACACAGCAGCTCTCCTCTCTCGCTTAGAGTATTTCCTCTGGGTCACAGCAGGGAGCTGGAAATTCCTCACAGATACATATCTCTGATGTGTGGATGAACAGTGAAGGGTTAATCTCTGGGGTTTGCCCCTCCAGTGGTTCTGGAGAGGAAAAGAAAGGATATTTAACATGCTGTTTCTCTGTTAGGGAGGGGGCTCTGACCTTCTTCTTCTGGTTTGGCCTCCAAATCCCTGAGAGTCAACAGAATGAGCTGACTGCTGAGAGGGTAAACACGATGCTTCACCAAGAGCTCTCCACCAGCTTCAACAGCTCGGGCAGCCTGTCCTACCAGATGGAGTACAGAGTCAACCCAGACTCGCTGGTTCTGCTGGGTAAGTACCAGCTGCCCAGCTGTGGCTGAAGGTGCTGAAGGGATACTAGAAGAAAAGGCCAGAAGTCACTACTGAAGGGGACAGGGAAAACTTGAAGAGAGTAGGGAGGCTCAGGAGATACAACTACATAGATTTATTCCTGATAAAAGAGAACTAAAGTTTGATTAAAAGAAAAAGCATCCTTCCTTTAAAGGATAAAAGATTATTGGAGACACAGCTGACCACGACCAGCTAGGTAACTTTTTTTTCCTTGCTTCTGTTCCCGTCAGCTCTGACTTCTGCGCAGTAAGATATTACACAGGTCATGGCTTTGATCAATTCAGCTCAAAAATAGCAAGCAATTAAGTTTCCTACTTTCCTTTGGGAGATTACTCCTGGCTACTTGATTGAGAGAAAAACAGAGGCAATGTACCTGAGTCACCACTAGCCTTCCTCTGAGACAAAGCCTTGTTGCCACTTCATTTCCTGACATATGATTTTTAAGGATTATTTATTGTTGCCCACAGTGAAGATCACAGCCTGTTTAAAAAGCCACCCCTACAGAACTGCTCTGAAATAGGTGTTAGATAAAGAACTATGGATGTGTCTGTATTCAATCCAATCCATCCTAGTCCAATGGAACTTGTATTTGGTCTTTATAATGAGACTTAACTTCTCAGCCTAATCTAATCCCTCTTACAGAGAGACAAACCTCACAGGTTTTAGAATGCATTTCTTCTCTCCCCTTGGGATGCTCATTTCCAAGTTTCTTCTTCCTGTGAAATGTTACATCTCCAAGTTTTTTTTTTCCCCAGGCATATTATCATGCATTTTTCTAAGGTGAATCTTATTTTAATGTATCCCACCCATATTTTCTTTAACCTTTCCCTCACAGTTGTTTTGGTTTGGGGGGGGTCATTTTTTTCAGAGAGTCTCCCCAAAAAATGTGCTTTCCTCAATGATTTTCACTCCCTCATCCAGACCATCATGTGAAGATCTTATTCTGAAGCGACATTAACATCTCATGAAGATATCTCCCCCCACTTCGTCACTTAGTTTTACTTGTGATTTGTTTCCAGCATACCAGACCTTATGCTCAGCCAATTTAAATTAACTTTCTTAAGAAAGATATCATAAGATAACATGCTAAATGCTTCCAAGTCAGCCCACCTAGCATTTTCGCTTTATTTACTCACTTCATCATGTAACTCATAAACAAGGAAAAACGATGGTGCTGTTCTTTTAGCTGTTCCCTGGGTCTCTCTTATTCCCTTCACATCTGTTTCACTGTTTTATTCATTTCAGCAAGACCATGCTTCTTTCTATTTTGGAATTAACACATCAGTTGTAGTTTCTCCAAATCCTTCTGCTTTCCCTAGTCCTTTCCACCTCCTCCTCCAGTTAGAAGCACAGCCTAGCAACCAAGGCACAAGCCAGAAGCCTCTTAGTCTGCTGGGCCAAGGTGACCTCAAGCCAGTGACTTAACCTCTGGCTTCATTTGTAAGATTGGAGTGGAAAATAGTTAGCTAATAGCAGGTCATTAGCATTTCATTGCTTTCTGATAGATTCATTTGCTGACCTGCATAGCTCTTTATTTCTAGGCTGCAGCGTGCCATAAGACACAGAGCTGCAAACCAGTAACTAGTGTAGGAGCCTCTCCAACCTCTCCAAGGCTTTATTTTCACTAACAGCTACACTCTCCACATGACACCAGCTTTTCCTTTCCCAAAAAAAAACTTTCAGGACTTCCTTCTCCTTACAGGAACTCTGTTTTCTATTACCTTTAGATAAGACAGTACTTCATATCAGCTCAGCAAATGTCCTTTCTTATAGTCCATGAGCTTCTGCAGGATCCTGCCTTAACGCCCGTGGGATCATCTTTTCCACAACATCTGGTTTTGCCATGACAAAACTGCTCTAACTCTCCCCACAGAATTGCAAGCTCTGCCTAGGAGCTCCAAAAGACCAAAGTCCTGACCTAGGCAAGCCCACAACTGCAATTCTCACACCCAACTGACCTCACTGTGCCTTTTATTTTGGCAGTTACTCCCAGTAGCACCTGATCTCTGGCTGCTTCCAGTTCAGCTGGAAGGCTGGAGCAAAGCCCAGCTCTCCTAAGAGCATTGTGACTCTGTTTTGTACAGATGTTCAGTCCTTGCTGGTGGCTTTCCCTGTATCTCCCTTCTCCAGAGGTGGACTCCATAAGGATGTTATATGCTCGTCAACCAGTGTTCACCAAAAGAGACTTTCATCCCCATCCTCAGTAACTCCCATGCTTTTCTATGAGGGCTATTTAAACTGGGAGAGCAGGGGAGCATTGCACAATTGGGCAAGGGAAACAGGCAGCAAAGACTGTGGTGGGCTGGAAAGCGTGAATTGGGGCAGTTGGATTTGGGGTAGAGAGATGGAGTGGAATGGGGAAGGCATGACTGAAGCCGGTCCCTGAGAGCAGACAGAGAAGTACCTGGAGGATGCCCCAAGCCAAAGTTGTAGGTGAGCCATTTACATAGGAAGAGAGGGAGTTGTCACTTGCCATGCTAGCCTTCAGATGCTACCAGTTTCTCTTTTTGTTTATCTTCCTTTATATATTTTCTTTCTAACAGAATCCACTGTGAAAGACATCGTAGTGCTGAAATCCACTCTGGGTAGGCTATCTTTTCCTTTCCTTTTGAGTTTATGATTTTATGGGAGGGATTTTTACAGAGGACAGAAAGCTCGTTGGCTTCCTGGAGGTGTGAGTCCTGAGAAGGGGAGATGAGAAACAGTAGCAAGGAAGCATCAGTGCCGCTGCTTGACCAGGTTCAAACTACGTGGCACATCTGTGTGCTAGATTGCTCTGAGCATCCTAACACCTCTGCAGCACACCTCTGTGCAGAGATACCAGCTCTCAGGAGCAGTGCAGTCTTGTCCCTGTCCTAATGGGTCCTGCCAAATAGCTTGGCAGGATAATGGTACAATGGTGAAAATGGTGATAATTCCCTGCATGGCTCTGCACTGGATGTGCTGTCAGTCATTTAGGAGTCTGTTGTCTTAGTGGTGTTTGGAGATGCTTTTAGTAGTTTCAAGCAGTCTTGTAAATGCTGGGCCTGGCAGCTTGAATTAGACATGCTATTAGAAACTCACTTTTAAGCTGTCTTTTACTCAAAAATCCTAGTCTGGAAGCCTACTGAAACCTCAAAATCAGACATTGGACTGGTAAAGCTGGGAAGAATGTGGAGGTGGGAGGAGAAAGGGGTAACAGAGAGAATAAAGCCTGGGGAGATAAGCGTGCTGTGCTGATATTTAAAGCTCGAGGTAGTATGAGCTTAACCAAGGAAGAGAGAACGGTTCTTATAGAGAACTGGGGCAACAGTACAAGGGGGCTGATGCCACCATGATATATGTAAAAGTAAACTGAGTGAACTCACTGGGATGAGTCAGCCTTAACCTGAAATAGGGCTCACATTGATGTCCCCAGTGACTATTTCATACTTAATTTCCCTTACAACAACCCTTACCCCCCCTCCTTTGCCTCCATTTACAGCACCCTCTATCTTTCCCCTGGATTCAGGTTGCTATAGGTACAGCTATATCCAGGAGGATGACATCCTAAGGCTGGAGGGCCCTGACTACTTGGCCTCCAGCTGCCTTTGGCACCTCCACGGCCTCAAGGGCTACATGATCAAGCTACGCCTGGAGTGGACCCTTCCAGACTGCAGGGACCGCCTGGCTATGTACGACGCAGCCGGGCCCCTGGAAAAACACCTCATCACCTCGTAGGTATCTCCTGAGCAGCGTGAGCACGGTGGGGATGCTGGGCAGGATGGCACGGCACACCACAGCAGGGGAAGGTGTTAGACTACATCACAGGAAATTCTCTTTGATGCAGAACCTGCCTCTTGCTGATCAGCTGAAGTCACTGATGTGGGATATCACGCAGCCAGTCTTGTAGTCTGAGAGATCACAGCAGCATGATCTGTCTGTCTGCTGGCCCTTTATTTGATTCAGTTAATGACTCGCAGCAGGCGTATGCTGAGGATAACACAGACCTCCATTGTCCCTCTTGCTTTGTTCTCTTTTGTTTGTTGCTTGCTTGCTTCACTCTCATCCTTTTATCTCTTTCCCCTGAGGATCTACGGCTGCAGCCGGCAGGAGCCCATTGTGGAAGTCCTTTCATCTGGCCCTGTCATGTCCGTTGTGTGGAAAAAAGCCATGTACAGCTACTATGACCCCTTCATCCTCTCAGCTCAGGCGGTGCCCCTCAAAGGTGAGGAAGGCTGGAGGAGAGCAGCCATAGATGCAGGAAGGAGACAGGTTGTCTCCTACAGCATCACAGGTCCTAGAGGTACTCTATCCCCATTAGGGGCAGCATGCACTCAAGAGTCCAGGAGTAGAGGTGGTGGTCAGTAAAAGAGCAGATGTTGCTCCCTCACCTGGCCTCATACATTAGCATCTGGCTTGAGTATTTACAGACCGGGATCTGGCAAGCAGAGCCTGAGTGATTGTGATACTTTAAGAGAAGGCTAGGCTCTCATGCATGGACAGACCAGATGTGGCCTGGACGTCATGTCTAGACACACTTGCAGATAAATAATTCAGTATGAGTCTAAAGCAGCAAAATATACCACCATTCCCCTTTTCTGGAGACAAGGAGTAGGCTGAAAGTCTTGCCAAGGCCCTTGAAGGGGAACAGTGGGACATCCCAGTCACCTTTAGCAGCAGCTAAAGCCCCTTTTCTCCCTTCCTACACAAGGGTGAGTAGTGCATGGCATACCCAGGCTGAGGCTGAGCTGACAGGTAGCAGGGCTTTGAATGTCTGTGTGTTTACAGCCTGCGAAGTGAACATAACCCTGCGGGAGGGCCTGGAGCTGCAGGGGAAGATTGGCACCCCTCACTTCCCCAGCTACTACTCACCCAACACACAGTGCACCTGGCACATGACGGTAAGAGCCAGCTCCCACCGGAGCATCCTCCCCAGCCCTGGAACCTGTGGACCCCACACCGATGTGAGTACAGCCAGTGCTCTCAGCCAGATCACCACGAGAAGCGAGTGGAGCCTGTCAGCCTGCCCAGCCTCCACGTAACGGGTGTTTCTGAAGGGGAAGGAGTCTAATACTGCAGAGATGCCATAGCTGAGGAGGGATCTAAAATCTTGTCTCCCGAGGAGTCCTTCGAGGCAGAACCAAGTTTCTAGAAATTGCTATGAATTACCATGCTTTGATGCCAGCAGCAGAGCCATCCTGGGCTGTGGCATGGCCCCAGTTTAGAGTGTGCTTACTTCTGTCTTACAATGTGCAAATTGGCAGCTCACCTCTTCACATCTACCCTGCTTGTTTCTGGCATATGGAGTGGGCTGCAGCACTCATAGGAGCCATCTACACCCTGCTCTGGACCTCCTTCCCTACAGGTCCCATCCCTTGACTATGGGGTCACCCTGTGGTTCGACGCCTACGCGCTCAGCAGACAGAAGCATGACTTGCCCTGTACCCAAGGCCAGTGGATAATCCAGAACAGAAGGTGTGTGCTGGGCTCCTGGTTTCTGTCTCTCATTTACCATCTGGGATTAAACTGCAGGTTACCTGCTCGCTTCAGCTACCGGGGTCTGAGGAAGGAGAGCCTATCACCACAGTCAGTGGCCACCATTTGTGCAGATGTCTCTTAATTTGCTGTTTCTTTTTCAGCCTCTTTTGTTCACAGGCTCCTCGGTGAGCATATTTCTTAAAGATTTTGTTCGAGCTACCAGCCTGCCTTCTCTGTCTTGCTGTTTGCATCAGGCTTCCGAGTTTCCTCCTGTGTGTGTAACCTTGGTGTCCTCCCACGCCTCCTGTGTTTGCAAACCTGCCTGTCACCACCTCTGCAATATTATCTGTGTGCCATTGCCTTGCATCCACCTCCGTACAGATCTTTCGCCTATCCCCATATCCTCCTGCTTTGGCTACAGCCACTTTTCCCTGCAGAACTTCCCAAAACTAGCATCTGTATGTAGCTGGACCTGCTGACCCACCACTGCTCAGGTGCAAAGGACCGAGAGCTGCTGCACTCCCATCTCCTCAAAGCAGGCTCTGAGATGGATGGATCCATGGCTTTTGATTTTCCTCCTACTTACTGCAAAAATGCCCCAAATTGCCCTCCAAAACTTCCCCCGGCCCATCTCATTAACTTCCTCTCCAATGCTCCTGTGAGGGTAACTTCATTTCCTCTGAAGGATCTGATCCAGAAGCTATGTTCCCTTGTTTTTTTCTCTCCTTGCCTCCCTCTCCTAAACTGTCAGTGCCACAGTTTCTACAGCATGGCTTCTCTGGGAAGATAAATTTAAGAACTGAATTGCCTTGTGTAGCCTGAATCCAGAGCTTGTCCAAAAAACTGGGAATGTCCAAAGACAGCAGGGTCACTCTGGATTCTGGATCTCATGTCGTACTGAAGACGTTTTGCCTTCCTCGCTTCCTTCCTGCACCCAGTCTATGTGGCCCTCTTCCCACACCAGCCCTCCAAGCCTGCTTGCCCCACTTTGTGGTCTCCCCACCATCCCAGCCCAAGCTGACTCGACTGTGTTTGCTCCTCTTCAGGTTGTGTGGCCTGCGGACTTTGCAAGCCTATGCCGAGCGGATCCCAGTCACGTCGTCTCCTGACATCACCATCACCTTCACCTCACAGATCTCCTTAACTGGCCCTGGCGTACAGGCGGCTTACAGCCTGTACAACCAATCTGACTGTAAGTTCAAGCTCTTCCCTGCTCCTTTGTGGGGCAGTTGGCTACCAGCAGCACCCCATGTGCTTGGCTTGTGTGAGGAGAAGCACAAGACACATCCCGCGAGCCCTGGGTGCCACCTGTCTTTCAGGCACACGCTCACAAATCAGTGACGCACACACAACTGATCCCCTCCCTGCCCCAAAAGAAGAGGCATTTATTTGTGAAGCCGCTCCTGCACATGTGGCCCTGCCTCGTGTTGCCAGGGCATCCGTGCGCCAAAACCCAAGGTCAATGAGCTGTCTACAGTCTCATCCCAGTGCCCACGCCAGGGACTGGCCTTGGGAATTCAATGAGAGACCATCTCCAGCTTGAACTGACTTCTATTTCGATTGTAAGAGCTCTTAGAGAAAGCTGTTTCCTGCTCAGCATGGAATCTGCGCGAGACACAAATAAAACCACATACAAATAGGCATACGCAGATATGCAGACACATACCCACAGTCTGTCTTTCCAAGGCTTCTTCATCTCCTTCCTAAAGGGTGCCTGTAATGCAAACCAGTCCCCGAATGTGTGCACCTGCCAGCGTGTGTCTAACACCAACCCCTTCGAGGGCTGGCCAAGTGTTAATAACAACTCCAAAGAACCTGTTTCAGCTTCCAAGTATCATTCAGGAGTCATGACACAGCACTGAACCAGAGGTATAGCATGCCTGGTGAGGAGTTGTCCTGGTTCTTGCCTGTTAGTACAAGGGGAAGCAGGGCAAAAGCCTTCCTTCCCCAGGTGCAGAG
Organism: Colius striatus; assembly: GCF_028858725.1. Classification (NCBI taxonomy): domain Eukaryota; kingdom Metazoa; phylum Chordata; class Aves; order Coliiformes; family Coliidae; genus Colius; species Colius striatus. The sequence goes on along the minus strand of NC_084759.1, from coordinate 152,248,758 downwards.
CCTGTCTTCACCCATCATTGCTGAGAGCAGCTGACGTGGCACACGTGTGGTCAGGAAGGTGTGCGGCTCCACGCTCCACTTTCAAGTCACTGGTGCTCTGCTGCAGGGAGATTTCCAGTCAGTGGGGACTGACTACTCTCTGGTGGTTTCACAGCCTGTCCCGGGGAGTTCCTGTGTTCGGTGAACGGCTTATGTGTCCCAGCCTGTGACGGGATCAAAGATTGCCCCAATGGTCTGGACGAGAGAAACTGTGGTGAGTGATTTCTTCTCCTTGATGATCCCTGGTCTCAGCAGAACACAGACCCTTGGTCCTCCAAAGGAGGTACAAGCCTAGGGACAGCCTTGGACTTCCCCTCCAAGAGCTTAAACTTCTGCATCCTCAAAAGCCTCATCCCACTGCTGTACTGCAGGTTTCATCCTGCTCAGGAAGGAGCAGCAAGCTTCTTGCTTCCATGCACAGCACAGTCTTTCTGGGAGAAGCCCCTAATACTCATGTACCAAGAGCTCACAGGCAGCCTGAAAGAAGACCCTTGCCCAGGCTGTTCCCCACCTTACCCTTCTTTCCCCCCTACAGGCCCAATAATCCACCTCAGCCCTAGCCTACAGCCCCCTCTGCTGTCATACCACTCAGCATCCCCCCTCCCAACCCTTCCACCCTGCACACACCTCCCCAAGCCCACCTGCTCCCCATTCCCTTTCCTCCCGAGCCCTTTGTGTACAGATCTCCACCCATATGTTCTGCTCCAGTATGGGAGCATCTAAGTACCCATTCAGCCACCAGTTCTTCATGCCAACATCCATTAGTGCTGATGCAGACACCATCCCTGGTATTTGAGGACACCTGCAAAGCCTCGTTCTCATAGGAATACCTATTCAGGCTCAGATATGACACCTAATTCACCTATTCTCCCACATCTGGTGTGAGTCAAGGGGCTCAACACATTGCTGCCACCACTCATTTTTTCATTAGGGAGCTGCTGGAGAGAGTTCAGCACAGGATCACAAAGATGATGGAGTGGAGCATCTCCCTTATGATGAAAGGCTGAGGGAGCTGGAGCTCTTCAGCTTGGAGAAGAGGAGAATGAGGGGTGACCTCGTTAATGTTTACAAATATGTAAAGGGTGGGTGTCAGGAGGATGGAGCCAGGCTCTTCTCAGTGATGGCCAATGATAGGACAAGGGGCAATGGGTATAAACTGGAACACAAGAGGTTCCAAGGAAATACAAGGAAGAATTTCTTCACTCTTCAGGTGAGGGAGTACTGGCACAGGCTGCCCAGATGGGTTGTGTAGTTTCCTTCTCGGGGGACATTCAAAACACACCTGGACAAGTTCCTGTGTGATCTGCTCTAAGAGATTCTGCTCTGACAGGGGGGTTGGACTAGATGATCTTTTGAGGTCCCTTCCAACCCTTAAGACTCCGTGATTCTGTGATTAGTTGTCCTCTGATGCTGTTTTTTTCACAGTCAGAAAGATCCCCAAACCACTGTGAGCAGTGGCCAGCTCTGTAAGATTCAGAGGAAGGTACAGAAGAGTGTAAAGTAGAAGGAGAAATATTTCTCAAAGAAGTTTCAATTCATGGAAATGAAAGAGCTCTCACATGGTCACTGAGGTTGGGTTTTGAAGTGTCTGCATTCTATCTCATCATGCAGCTATCTGATATCAGGGCTTGGTTGCTTCCCTCATGCAAACACGGATACATATGCATCCTTATGAGTATCTAATCCTTTCTTGAATCTTCATAGCCTCTTGACTCCAGTGAATGACTTGTGTCATTCTCTTCCATAGGTTAACACAGACCAAGACAGAAGGAAAAAAAAAACAAGAAGTATTTGTTTTCAAACATCCTCTTGTGTTTGAAAAAAAATAGCATAGAAACATCATGGTTTCCTTCCTTTCTTGTACTCTTGCTGCTGTTGCATCTCTGCATATTCATTCCATGTCTGTATGGAACAGTCCCTGTCTTAAAAATCAATGCTCACAATGCCTCGGCCCTTCATGTGCTTTTAGTCATCTGGAAGCCTCACACTAACTACTGAAGAAATTATTGTAGTAAGAAAATGCCTGGGAGGTACTAGGCCATCATGTTTGATGTTGCACATAGATGCACACACAGGACAGGTTCCTGCTATGCAAACATATAATCAGAAGTCAAACTCTGTGATGGGTGGGCACCCTAGGCCCATCTCTGTCCTGAGCATCTGTGAGAGCTCAGGGACACTGAGGAATCTGTTGTTGTTCAGGACTGTCAGAGCTCCAGGGGAGCAGCTGCTCTGTAGGGGAAGGTGACCTGTGAGCTGAGGGTGACAGCAAGGCAGGAGGAACAGTGACCTCACCAGACGGGATGCAGTCCTGCAGAGCCTGAACAAGGCAAGCAGGCCAGGTCTGCTGGCAGAAACCCACGGGTCAGCCAAGAGTCCAGTGACCTCGAGGCAAGTCCACAGTGATGAGGCAGATCCAAGGCCAAGACAAGAAGCCAAGGAAAGTTAAATCATCAGCAGCAAAGTGTAAGACAGAGTTCATAAATTCCTACAATGATGATCAGGCAAGGATTACAGAGCTGCACTATACCAGAGCTAGTCTTAAGCACATTTTGCGATGTGAGGGAAGAGGTTACAGAACCTACCGGTGCAGTTAGTGCCCAGACCTGACCACTTTGTCTTGCTTACCTAATTCCCAGCTGCTTCCCTCTCACAGTGTGCCCTGCAAAGTTCCAGTGCCACGAGGACAGCACTTGCATCGAGTTTAGCAGGGTCTGCAACCAGCAGCGAGACTGTGCCAACGGGAGTGATGAGGAGCAGTGCAGTGAAGGTAGGAAGGGGATGGTGCTGGGCCTGGAACGGAGGGAGGGGACAATGCTGGGATGACAAATACCTTCCCCAATGCTTGAGCCAAGGCTGCTGGTAGTGCACTTCCCTCTTGTGAGGTAAAGGGCATCAGCTGGGAGTTAACTTGCCTGACATGCTCATTGTATTTGCTCTGTTTGTAGCTGGCCAAGCTTGATTAGGAAATTCCCTGACGTCATTTACGGGGTTCCCCCAAGCTCTCTGTTATCTCCTTCCCCCCACCTGAAGGATTTCAGGCTGCATATACCTGCCACCCTCCCTCAGCTTCAGCTCTCCTTCCTCTTGGCAGGGGTCCCCTGTGGTCCCTTCACCTACCGCTGTGAAGATGGGACCTGTGTGAAGAAACCCAACCCGCTGTGTGACACCACTGCAGACTGCAAGGACCTGTCCGACGAGAAGCACTGTGGTGAGGAAATGCTCAGTCACATGCCAGCCAGCCAGGCTCAGGATGCCACGTAGCTGCAGGCCAGTCCCTTTCCCCACCTCATCACCATAACCATAAGCATCCACCCTCCCTCGTTCCACCACCTTCTCCCTGCCCCAGCCCCACAGCAGCAGTGCCATTTCTCCATCCTGCAGCCACAGTGGCAGCAGCAATGGTACAGCTCTCTATGTTAAGCTGGTAGGGCTACCAAGATGATCAGGGGACTGCAACATCTCTCTTTTGAGGAAGGGCTGTGAGATCTGGGGCTGTTTAGCCTGGAGAAGACAGAGGAGACACTTTATCTATGCTTACAAATACCTAAAGGATGGGTGTTGAGATGATGGTACAAGTCTTTTCTCTGTAGTGCCCAGTGATAGAACAACGGGTAACAGGCACAAGCTGGAACACAGAAAGTTCCACTCAAAGATGAGGAGAAACTTCTTTCAGGTGAGGGAGCCCTGGCCCAGGCTGCCCAGGGGGAGTGTGGAGTCTCCTGCTCTGGAGGTTTCCAAACATGCCTGGACACGTTCCTGTGTGACCTGATGGAGGTGAATTTGCTTTAGTGGGAGGTTGGACTGGATAGTCTCTGGAAGTCCCTTCCAACACCTACCATTCTGTGGTTCTGTGATTCTGTGTGAGCTGGCAATTCATCTTTGGACTGCTGCTCCCTATTTCTCCAGACAGAGGCATCAGGCCAGATAGACGTGTCTTATAAGCCAGGTCCTCCCCACTGGATGCCTGTTGGACCACTGTGCTGGTTTATGTGAAGTAATGCCATTCTGCAAAGCTCTAGCCAGGGAAACCACCCAAGACTGCATGCCCACTGGCAGGGAGAAAGCTTGTGTTTTGATTTCCCTGTTTGTTTTTTTCTGGAGACTTGATGAGCAGCAAAAGGGAATGACTGCAAGGGTCATTCCCTTGCAGGAAGCACAGGCAGCTTGCTGCCCCAAAGTCATCCCCAGGCTGCAGCTGGAAGTGGGGTAGGGCTGTGCATGTGCAGGCATCAGTGGGGACACACACAGGCAGGGAGTGCTTGCTAGACTTATCCTGAGTAAGGGTGCTGGCTGGGTAAGGCTGGTTAGAGGTCAAGCTCTTCAGTCAATCAAGTAGGAAAGGAAGGGCAGGCATGTGACACCACGTTGCCTTCCTCCCCTGAAGCCCGTGCTGTGTTTCCTCCTCAGACTGTGGGCTGCAAGCCCCCCTCGGCAGGATTGTGGGCGGTGCAAACTCCGTGGAAGGGGAATGGCCGTGGCAGGCCAGCCTGCAGGTTCGGGGACGCCACATCTGTGGGGGAACGCTCGTCGCTGACCGATGGGTGGTCTCAGCCGCACACTGCTTCCAGGATGACAGGTAGGCCGAGAGCAGAGGGTGCTGGACAGGAGGAGGATGCACGTTGCCTTCTGTGTCATTCACAATGGGAAGATCACCTGGCTTTGGAAGGCATCCCAGGGCAGCTGCACCCCTCACCTGGCACCCATGCCATGCTTCTCTGTGGCTTGGAGGTGGATAAAGGGGTATGGATATGCACACTAGTGTTCGGGTGTGCATGCAGGGGAAGATGGGCAGTGCTGCAATTCACAGCGTAGGTTTTGGAGGGCACCTCTGAGGGAGATGATCATCTCATATCAGACACTCCTCAAAAGACTGCAACAGAAGCAGCCAGGCTTTGTCCATCCTCCTCTGTTCATGTAACCAGTTATCTTCTCTGCTGTGGCCTACAGACTAGCCTCACCCTCCATCTGGACCGTTTATCTGGGCAAATATCTGCAAAATGCCACCAGCTCCACAGAGGTGTCCTTCAAGGTGATCCGCCTCTTCCTCCACCCTTACTACGAGGAGGACAGCCATGATTACGATGTGGCCCTGCTCCAGCTGGACCATCCTGTGATCATCTCACCCTTAATCCAGCCCATATGTTTGCCTGCTCCTTCTCACCTCTTTGAGCCTGGCCTTCACTGTTGGATCACTGGCTGGGGAGCCCTCAAGGAAGGTGGTAGGTGTAAGGGCTTTTGTCACTGGCCTGCTGTATCAGAGCCAAGGTGGAAACGTAGCTTCAAATGTGAGGTAGGCAGAATAGGCTTCTGTTCACCCCAAACCATCATGCCTCCTTCACTCCCTTTGCTTTTGGGTCATAGGTCTGCCAGAGTTGCATGTTCAGTGCCTTGAAACTTCATTTGGAGAGGCAGCATGAGAATCTGGTAATCTATATGGGGACAGTATGTGTTCCTTCAGCCAAAGACTAGAACAGCCTTACTGGAATTAGGGGTGTGTCCAGTTGCTCTTCAGCCATAGTCTCAGCATGGAGCAGCCCCAAAGCTCAGTCCCATGCTTAGATAGACCTGTGGGATCCTGACGGGTCATTCCCCAGAGACAGTGCCTGTCAGGAGCTAGTTGAGATAAAAATCCTGTTCTTCCTCAAACCAGGAGTAAGTCTCCTGGGGGCAGCTATTTGCAGCCCCAGGAGCAATATTTTCCCCACGTCAAAGACCTTAGGACTTGGGTCCCAACAGCAACACCTGTGCTGGTAAATTCACTGGGAGCAGTGCAGGGACCCCCAGGGATCACACTGTGAAATTGTCAGCAGGCCCCGATTCCATTTGACCATTTTGACCATATAGCACTCACACTGCTGAGGGACAGCATAGGCCAAGACCTGCTCTCATGGGGTGCTATGGATGAACCCGTTCTGCTTTGTGAGGAGGTTTGGCTGCATGGGTATGGAACCTTCATATTCCCTCCCTATAGTGCCAGCAAAACAGGTCCAAGTTGTTCTTTAGTAGTGCGTGGCACAGGAATACAGACATGCTGACCCAGGTCAGCTTTGTGCCTCCTCTCACTCACACACTTGCTCCAGGTGCTTCCTAAATGGAAACGCTCAGCTGATACAGACCTCAACACTCCTAGTTTGCACACTTTGCTGGAAGAGTTGAACATTCATTTCAACTAGAAGCAAACTCAAAACTCTTACATCGCAGAGGTTTCCCCAAACCAGAATCCTACTCGTCCCAAAAGCATAAGTGCCTACAACATATCACTGAAGGGAAAGGGACTCAGAGAAGGACTGTACGGAAAGAGATTGAATGTTATTCCTTCCATGCAGGTGAAAATCAGAGGCTGTGATGCCAGTGGAGAGCAAAACAAATTCAGATGGCAGCTTTCAGCATGCAGTGAGATAGATAGACATGAGCTAAGGGATCACAGGAAACAGTGGGAAGTTCCACCGTTGCTCACCTGCACTGTTTTTGGTGCTCTACCCCTCAGGGCACATCAGCAATGTTCTGCAGAAGGTGGACGTGGAGCTCATCCAGCAAGACGTCTGCAGCGAGGCCTATCATTACATGATTTCTCCCAGGATGCTCTGTGCTGGGTACCACAAGGGCGAGAAAGATGCCTGCCAGGTGACAGAGGAGTTGTGGGATCAGGGTTGACTACTGGAGGTGGAGCATGTCTCAGCTCTCCCAAAGGCACTCCATGGCCTGAAGTGAGGGTGAAAAGACCATAAAATGCTTGACTCCTCCAACACTTCCTCTGATTTAAGTGGCCAACAACAGCTCTCAAGGACCACTTCTTCCCAGCATCTTTACCTTAGACAGGATCCAAAAACACTCAAACATCTCCTTTTCTCATTTCAGCCCCTTCTCCCCTCTTTACCTCCCACTTTCAAACCACATGTCTACCTCAGCCTCTTTAGCATCTGTCACAGATGTAACCTGTCTGTTCCTTCATTACTATCAATCTAAAGGAATTCCTGTCTCCCATTCCTCTGGGCATCCAGGAAAATTCCATTCTTCCTTGCTCTCCACATTTGGAAGTGCCACACGGAGGAGAAGGGAACAAATAGAGCTGTCAGCTTCTTGGGACCTGGCTAAGGGGGAGGAATTTGCATGGTGAAGGAACACAACAATGGGTCAGATGTTTGGAGACTGTTTTTGAGAGCTGCCCAAGGCACAGGCAGCTGTCCCAGGTTTGAGTTGAGGGGATACAGGAATCTGCACGCAGGGAGACTCAATGCCAGTGTAATCATTCACCAGGAGAAGCTGGTAGATCACCATCACCTTATTTTCCTCTCCTTTTCTCTAGGGTGATTCTGGAGGTCCACTGGCCTGCAAGGAACCCAGTGGCAGGTGGTTTCTGGCTGGTTTGGTCAGCTGGGGAATGGGCTATGCACGTCCAAACCAGTATGGAGTATACACCAGGATCACTCAAGTGCTGGGCTGGATGAACCAAACCATGAGCTGAGAAAAGTGCATCTCTGCCTTCTCTTCATCAGACCTGTGCTCACATGGCACTCATTCCTGATCTTACTCACTTGCCTCTCAGAGAAAGAGGGTTTCTGTGTGGGATGTTGTTAAAACCAGGATGCTCTTCTGAGCAGGATGAAAAAAAAAAAAAGCCTGCTGTGAGGATTGTGGAGAAACCCAGGCAGACCCTCTTCCCCCTCAGTGCTTCCCAGGGAACATCCTAAGGTGTTTTTAGGCCATGCATCCAAAAGAGTCTGGGGAGGAGGATGACACACAGAAACAGTCCCGAGTTGATTATTTCTGAGAAAAGGAGTAGGGGGAGTTGAACTTTTCATGAACCATGTGATTCAGCCACAATCTTATGCTGGAACATTTGCTGAAAGAAAATGTGACTGATGTAGTTAGAGATTCCAGTAACTGTGAAATCAATCTGCCTCCTTCTTCCTTCCTGCTCTCGTCCTTCTTCCCTCCTCCCCTCCCAGCACTCCTCCACTTCTATCTCCCTAATTGCTTTTCTTAGCTGGCGTGTGCTGTTCAGCTCAGCCAGGCAACTCTTCACATCTCACTGACTCCCAGGCACGAGTCCAGCCCCAGCACACCCCTGAGCACGTGTCCTGCCTCCCTGCTGGAGCGGCACCCAGCCTCCACTGCTGCACATTCCTCAGGCGAAGGCCCTGGCCCGCAGTAAAAACATTGGAGCAACCTCCAATCCCCTTCCCTCAACCTTTCCAAACACCTCTAAGGTGAGGGCATCTCAACTGCTTCCATCTCCTAACTCAGATAATCCAGGAGATCGCTTTGGGGTGCAGCGAGTGCTTAAACAGTGACTGCTATGGGTTTGAGGTTTTTACTAAAGATAGATATATATATATATATATATATCTCTTTGTCTCTCTCTATATATATATGACAGGCCACTCTGAAAATAGAAATAAAACTAATTTGAGGGGGTTTTGGCTCTAGTTTGCCTTACTCTGTTAAAAATTATCTTGGGGGTTGCATCTTTTTTTTGTCCAAACACCAATCCTGGCATTGGCAATGGGCAAAAGTTTCCACACTCCTGCCATCCCTCTCAGCTGTCCCCTATCTATCTACATAGACAGATATCTACCTACCTCACTCATTGTTATGATTTGGAGGTGCAGACACCAACCAGCAAACCTGCTCTGTAGCTCCACTGCCTGCAGTGGGGATGCAGCACAGATGCATGGCTGCAGCTGTTCCTCCAGCCCCCAGATGCCAGGCATAGCACAAGCAGCTTATAGTGCCTCCAGGTGATGAATCCAAACCCCTCTTTTCCAGCTGCTGCCCCCTTCTACCGGCGCCCACTTTCTGCCACGTGAAATGAGAGGCGGCAAGGAGGAACAGACTGGATTTTATTCGGGGGTTACAACCTGGTGTCTTCAGACACAGCAGCAAGGCAGGGATCTGCTGGTGCTGGCTGAGACCCGGGCAGCATGCCTGGCTCCTCCTCACCCTGCCGACACAGGGCTGCTCTGGGGACAGGGAGGGAGGCACTGAGAGAAGCGTGACAACCAGCACAAGGACACCCCACGACCACGAGCAGTGTGGCTGGCCAAGAAAAGGGCCGCAGCTCAGCATTTGCCCTTTGGCCACAAGCCCAGACCAGCTGCCTGTGACAGAGAGAGGGTGAGGACTGGTCCTTCAGCAGCTGCCACCACCTCGGGTCCTTGGTGGTATCCAGGCCGCTCAGGAAGGGACCTGCTCAGGCTGCAGTGTCTGATTACCGATGTCCCCAGCAGAGGACACTGTGACACTAAGGAATGTCACCCTGCAAGGCCTGGCAGGGGGACGTGGGCTCCAGCCCCTGCAACGGCCTCCACGGAGCATCTGCCCTCCTCCGGAGCATCTGCCCTCCTCCGGGGCCCAAGGCTCAAGCCACCGACGGGAGTTTGTAAAAAAAGAATGGCTTAGTGTGAGGAGTGAAGGGGGTGGAGGAGGAGGTGTGACTGTGGGGCAATGGGGCTGCCATACGCTGCAGTACAAAAATAAAGCTATACAGAAGAAAGGAAAAGGCTGGAGCGGGAGCGTTGGGGTCACATCCTCAGGCCTCTGGCTTGTAGCAGCTAGAGGAGGAGAGAGAAAGAGAGAAACACAGTCAGTGGCAGGGGAAAATAGAGATTGAGCATATTGGGGAGAGAAACGAGAGCAGGGAAAGGACAGAGGAAATGAGAAGAAAAAGAAAAGAGATGAGGAGTCAGGGTGGGAGGTCAGAGGAAATAGGAAGGAAAAGACTGTGTGATTAACATACAGTGACTTTGAAGAGAATAACACTCAGGTCCCACAGCCATGGACAAGGAGGCTCTCAAATAGAAGGAGAGAGAAATGTCAGCCAGCAGTGCCTTCCACCAGGACAGAGAGTGGTACTGGGCACTTTCAGTTTAATAAGAGCCTCGCAGTTTTCCAGCACGAGAAAGGAACACTCCTCTGTACCCAACCCCAAGCACACCAGCCAGGCAGCCTCCCTAGCAGGACGTCAAGCACAGAGGCTCATTTTGCACACAGCTGTGAGAACATCTGAAGCAGGGACCGGCCACTTCCAATCTGCCTTTGCTGCCCTCTCCTTCCATGCTCTCACCCCAACACAGGCTGTGGGGGAAACCCCAGGGAAGAGAGAGCAGGGAGAAGGAAAAACTCCTTTGGGGCTGGCAGGCAAAGAAGGGCTGTCTGCAGAAGCAATCTGGCATGTGTGGCAGGCAGACACATGTTAGAGCTTCCCCCTTCCCCGTGCCACCCCTGCCTGCTTCGCATTCATTTCCACTCCTCTCCATTTCTCCCAGCTGCGCTCTCCTCTCTGCTGCAGGAGCCTCTGGTCTGGAGCCATAGGACCTGCTCAGCAGGGAAAGGCACACATAGGATGAGAACTGGAAAAGCCACCTTAGGGATGAGACAACCTCCCCTCCCTCCTTCCCCTCTCCAAGCTCTACAAATCAGGGCCATACCCACAGGAGGGAAGTGAGTCACTCATGCAGAGCTCAGGCTGGCAGGAGCTGAGAGTGCAGACAGGTAACATACCTGCAGAGGAGGAAAAGTGAGGAGCAGAGAGAGACAGGGCCCCAGGCAGGGACCACACAGAGCCCTGGGGGTCAAGGAGAGCAGAAGGAAGGATGCTGGAGGCTGGGGAGTAGGGCAGGGTGGGAGGTAGGGGACAGTGCTGGGATGGAAACAGAGGGCAGCAGGAGGGAAGGTCCGGAGGAAGAAAGGGTTTAGTGCAATCCCACATAGATGGACAGTCTGCAAATTAAAATATAACCACAAATAAAACAAACAGTTTAAAATACAAAGCAGCAGCCACAGTAGCAGCTCTCTCCTGTCAGTTTTATCTCCAGAGAGACTTCTGCTCCTGGAGAGGACTGCCCCCGCACCCCACACCTGCCCTAATGCTTGCCTGCTGCTAGCTGTGAGCTCTCACCAGAAAGGTGGACGAGTCTACGCTTGGGGGGTTATTTTTATCATTTTCCTCAAGGATTTGCTGCACCTCTCTCCTCTGCTTCTGCCTCTGCCTCCTCCTCCACCTCCTGCTCTTCTTCCTCCGCGTCCTCCTCTGTGCTCTGTGGCCCAGCATGCAGGACAAAGGGAAGAAAGAGTGGAAATACTTGCAAGATGAGCCACAGCAGTTCTTTCTGACACACAAGGGAATAAAGCAGTGGTCATGACACTGGAAGAAAAAGGGATCTTTCCCCATGGCCAAGACAGCTCTGGGTAAGGGAACAAAGAGATTCATCTTCCCCTGGAGCATCACATCAGTGCTACCTAACACACTAACAAATGCTGTGATCCTGCTGCCCAAAAACTACCACGAGTTGCTGGTGCTCCTTCCTGTATCCTACGTGTCTGCAGGATGTCATGCACTGCCTCACGCTTCTGCCCTTCCCTCAAATGGGGGGCCGGTGACCTCCTGCCCCTTAGGCTGGGACCCAGCCAAAAGAAAGAGAATACTGCAAAATCACCCCCTCGAGGCAGAGTAACACACACACAGCACAGTCATGAGTAGGCATGAAGGGGGTCTTAGAGTAGCAGGAGAAGTGCCAGGGTCACTTGCTAAAGCCGTTTGCCACACGCAGCCAGACACCACCACTCAACACACACCCCCCTTCCTTTGGGTAGCAGGCGTAATGCCACGGTGCTGAACACCAGGACAAACCCCTACATCTCACCACGGAGGTGCCCCACAGACACAACGGAGAGAGGAAAGAAAGAGGGAGCAAACAAGAGCCAAGGATCTCACAGGCAACGAGAGTAGGGCCCTAGCAAAGTTGGTCTCACCTTGGCTTTGTGGCTGGGCTCAGAGCTCAGGCCATTGGGGGAGTTGTACAGCTCTTTGGAGACCACGCACAGGAACTCTGTCTGGTCCTCGTTCCCGTAGCTATAGGATGAGCCAATGTTCACAAGCTAGAAAAGAGGAGACCAGGAATCACACAAGCATATTACTGCCAGCATCCACTCACCCTGGGGAGCAAGGCAGAAAGCCCAATGCATAGCATGGAATTCACCCCACACCCCCAGTAGAAAGACCTCATACTAAGCTAAGGAGGCAGCACAGAGAACCAAGAGAGGAGTCAGCTAACACGTAAAACAGCTTAACCTCACACAGTACCCTCTAAATCTCTAGAGAAGGGGCAAGAGACAGACAGTATGATAGCACCATCAATGATTGACCCCATCTTTTCAGAGAGGGAAGCTGTCTTGCCTGGGAACTGTATGGTACCCATGATCCTTTCCCCAAAAGACAACTCCTTCCCATCCTCCTCTACCTTCTCCGTACCTGCTCGAAGCGCCATCCGTCTGACATAGTGGAAACCATCTGAGTGAGCTCCTCTTCCTGGCACTGCAGCACACGGTAGACGTGCTTAGGAGGCACCTGACAGCAAAATTGCACAGCATGTTGACAACAGCCAGATGTTAAAGGCTGCTGCCCTTCTGCAGAACAAAGTGGTAGGGTAGCACCCCTCCTCGACAGATCCTGTCCTCTTCTCCCTGCCACAGGCTACAAGGGAGTGGAAATGACAACCCAACATCCTACTATGCTGTTATTGGGGGGATAAGAAAGGGATTTAGTTGAGTGCTTCCTGCATTGTCCCCAGTAGACACAGGGTTCTTTCAATGGGGAGTTTGCACTTGTCATTACACAGTCACTTATGCAAATGTCACAAATGCTGATGGGGTTTTGCAAGCGCAAAGTGGCTGTGTTGCTGGAGCCTGACAACCTGAGGCAGACACAACTAAAAGTGAAATATCAGCCAAAGCTCCCAGAAGTCAGATTTTCAAAGGTTTTTGGCCAAGACAGTGATTGTGTGTGATAAGTGTGATTGTGCCACAGGATTGTGCAAATTGTGCATGATGCAATGAGGCATCAGCATTTAACTCTTCCACAGACATCTTTTCCTGTTCCTTCCAGGTTTCTCTACAAGTGATTACACTTTCAAGACACCCCACACCTCCTCCCCACAACACCTTCACTCTCTTCACAAACATTCTTCCACATCCCACAGCAACCAGCTGCCTTCTTCCAAAAGCTAGAGGAGCTCATTTGGTTTCATGGGCTACATCCAGTGTTACCCCCTGGGATGCAAAAGAAGCCTGTAACTTGTTTATTGTAACTAAAATGTGTTTTTCCTGCTTTTGTCTGGGATAGAGTTAATTTTCTTCTGAGTAGTTGGGTTTATTTCTCTTGCTCCCTGTTAGATTTGTTTTCATTACTGTTTTTATAGTTGTTATTATTGTATGTTATTGTATATATGTTGTTATTATTATCTCATTTTAATTATTAAACTGTTCTTATCTCTACCCACAAGTTTTACTTTTTCCCCCCAGTTCTCCTCCCCATCCCACTGGGGTTAGGGGGGTGGGGGGTGTAAACAAGAGGCAGTGCTCAGTTGCTAGATGGGGTTAAATCACCATCCCTCGATGCTTCTGCCAAGCCTACTCTGCCTCTAGGCTCACCTTTCCATTTCATTCCCTCCTTCACTTACCCCACTTTACCTTTCTTTGCCATTTCTCTCTACCTGAGTTACCGTGTAGTCCTTCTCCTCCAGCCGATCTTTGATTATCCTGATTAAAGGACCAATGTTATAGAATTCAGCTTCTTCTAGGACCCCTGAGAAAGAAAGGACCACAAAGAGAGAAAGTTAACAACCTGGGGGGTTTTTTTGGATTTTGGCTTGCAAAATACCAGTCCTGAGCTTCCCAAGGTCCATAGGGAGAAATGATGCTGCAGTCCCACTTGTTACTCTTCCTGCAGAGAACTGAATCCTGGATCTCTGCATTGCATTTCTAATGCTCACCCTGATCTCCTTACACTGCCTGCTACTACCACAACAGGCACTGCCAGGACTAATACCTTTCCCAGACAACTGGCCAAGGAGAATAAATGTAGGCTCCAGCCTCTCTTGATGGCCACTAATTATCAACTTGTTCAAGGCAGAAAACCTGTTTGTGCAGACCTTGTCACCAAAGGACACTAGAAAATCCCAGCTTTCCCCCTGGGCCAGCTGGAGTTGCACCCACCTTGGAATCCTGTATGATTTCAGATGATCTTTACCTCTCTCCCCTGTGTTTCACCTCAAAGCAAATAAACAGAGAAGTGTTTTGGTTTTCTTCTCTATGGTGTCTGCATCAATCAGCCGTCCAGAGACTCCCCTGTTTGCTAACAGGCCCTCAGGGAATGGGAGTTGGGTTCTCAGAGGGTTGGTGAGGGAAAGGTGGCTAGGAGCCAACACTCACATGTCTCCAGGGCAGTGGACAGACAATACAGGTAGACAGACTGATCCTTTACTACCTGACACACTCAGACCTCTTCAGACCTCTGAATGAGTCCCTCATTCAGCTGTGAGCTATCTAGTGGGTTAGTTTTATGCCAGCTGAGTGTCTGCAGCAGGAGCAAAAAGCAATCTCATAAATGGGATTTGTATTTATGCTTCAGATTTTATGTTAAAACCTGTGGATGAACTCCATCTGATCTCAGGATTACAAGAAATGTCAAGTAGGAAACACCTCAGAATTATGTTTATTGCAACTCTGTACCACTGCTTAGACATATTTTTGGAATAGTAAAACGATCCTAAAGAAAACTTTCCTCACATAAGGTAAAAATACGTAAGAGAGAGAGGCAAGAGGACTAATGAACATGCAGAAACTGTGCTTGGCAAGAGCTGGAGAGCACAGCCTGTCTTTGGAGTTGGCTCCTTGTTAGACTATAGCATCCAAAAAATAACGAGGCATTGGGGACTGCTGGCTGGTGACACCGTGATGTTACTGAGTTATCCTATCGGACTCCCTGCCAGCCTCAAATGAGTGACTGGTTTGTCTGGCTCACTCCACTGGAATTGCTGCAGTCCACAACCCATCACAGCGCTAGTAGCACACATGACAGATCACTGATTAATGATGCTCTTTATTACAGCCAGTAGAAGAGATGAGCTTGGCCTTCTGAGTTTCATTCCTAATTAGAAACAGTCATTAAAGGGAAACTCAGTCATAGAACCTGGTTAAAAGTGGATCAGGGACAACTGAAACATAGTTTATTGAGGCTGAGGGATCTTGCCTATCTCTGTCTTGGTAACATCTCTGCTGAATGAACAGTCGTGAAGCCACAACACTTGCAGCTTGTAGGATGCCTTCCTCACCTACTCCAAAACCCTTTACTAAAGGAAACATTGATATGCTTTCCAAAAGCTGCAGGCAAAGCCCTCTAAAATCCCCCCACATCGGCTTCCAGAAGAGAGACAAGATTGACAAGTCCTACTATGTCCTGCCTACGGCGGTGACGTTGAGTGGGAAGTTTCTGAGCTCCAAGA
Source organism: Colius striatus (assembly GCF_028858725.1). Classification (NCBI taxonomy): domain Eukaryota; kingdom Metazoa; phylum Chordata; class Aves; order Coliiformes; family Coliidae; genus Colius; species Colius striatus. The sequence goes on along the minus strand of NC_084759.1, from coordinate 152,233,432 downwards.
CTCACCCTCTGCAGCCATATCTTTATCCAAGACCAGCTTCCCATGACGGAGAAAATTCAGGATAGGTCCAAAGTAAGTGGGGTCCCGGTCTATTAGGTAGGCACCAGTCTCATCCTAGCAAGAGACAAACCAGGAGGAGAAAAACCCCATGCGAACCTTAGAACCAAACCTTAAATGCTCCAGACCGTAGGTAAACACAAGCCTAAGTGAAAATGTCCACTATTAAGGCTCCTTGGAAACCATGGGCCCCTGAGAGTCCCTATTCAAGTCCCTGTTCAGCTTGGACTTTAACCTCTGTATTGGCATGCTCAACGTGCCCACCTCAGCAAGGACCAACCAGCTGAGAAAGCCAAAAATACAGGCCTCAGCCTCCTCCTGCAACTGTGCATACAGGCCTGGTGGGAGAGAGCAGAGAGCCCTCTCACAGGGGACACGGCGGGGTCAGGCAGGTCGAGCTGGGAGGTAGACCCAGGGGGTGTGGGGTGACACAGAGGTGGGAGAGCAGGGGTGGAGGTGAGATGACCTCTCTTTTCCCCAGCTCAGGAAGGCAGGTGCCAGGCTACAAACACAGCAAGGTGAGATCTGGCAAGGGGAAATCCTTCCCGGGAGAGGAGGGAGAAAGAGCAGGGATTTTTCACTCAGATACTCCTGTAGTTTTGGGGGTTTGGCTCCGACCCTGCATCCCTCCCGATGCTCGGTGGGGGCCGGTGCAGGAGGCAACCCAGCTGCCTTACCCGGTCCGACTGCAGCTCCTCACCCTGGCACAAGCGACAGAGGAAAGATTTCTGCTCCCGGCACAGGGTCTGCCTGGTGGTGAGGAAGACAGTGCCCCCCACATTGAGCCTCACCCACTTGGCCTGGGTGCCAGCGGGTGGCGGGATGTCCCAGGCGCAGCGTAGCCCCACGGCGCCCTGCATCTCCTCCCCGCCCTCCATCCTCATCCTCATCCTCATCCCCCCGCTGCCCCCGCCCCCGGGCGTGCAGGGAATGCCGCAGGTGAAGAATGCCGGGATCTGTAGTTTATCTGCCTCTCCCTCCGCAGCAGCCCTGCTTCCTGGGGACCAGGGCTCCTCCTGGGGACCGCCGAGGGAGTCCCGAAGGATGCTTTGCGCTGGAGGACATCGCTGTGGCTATTAAGGGTGGGTAAAACCACAGCCCCACTGCGCCGACGCTCCCTGTTCCCATCCTCACTAAACAAGGGCCGCCCAAGAACTTCGGAGGTGCTGCCGGTGTTATGCAAAAATCACCGGCATTTCTTTCCACAGACAAGCTTCTGGGAACTGTAGTTTGAAGGGACGTGCACAAAAGGGTGCTGGGAGGTGTAGTTTTCCCAGCCCCCTGTCCCTGCAATGAGGATGTTGTAATGAAGGGGGTTGCAGTGCACTACGTGACCTCAGCTCCGCGGCTCCCTCCCAGACGCGGGTGCCGCCTGCAAGCTCCCTCGGAGGCAGGAAGAACAACCTGATCCCTGGAAGCCGGCAGATTAAGCCTGTCAGCACCGTACTGCTCCACAGCTTTCACTTGAGAAGATCCATTACCCCAGGCTCACAGCTCGGTGCTTCATCGGTTGCCACTCCGCTTTTGCTGCAAAACGTGCAGACAGTTGCCTTCTTGTTAACATATGTAAGGACGGGTCTGGGAATTGGGATCTGCATAAAGTGCTGCCAGCGGGCGGGAATAATGTTTTCTTCCAGCTTGGAAGAGTTGCCGACTCAGCAAACTCCCCCCCCTACCCCTCCCTCGTGCTCCCCTTACCAGCACAAACCACGCCAGACAGAGCCCGCCCTGCCTGCTTCCCCTCTACCTCTGCTACTCCTGCTTGTGTCTGGGCAACAGAGAGATAGGATTTTAACTTGTGGACCTTGGTACCCACACAACCTGAACCAGCTCTCTCTCCAGCAGCTCTGCTTTTCCCCACTCCCACCCTGGTGCAGCCGTGCTTGCCAGCAGCTGAAGCTCATTAGGAATGGGAAGGAAAGGCTGATGTTTCACCTGAACGTAGCCCAAAGCCTTCCTTCACCTAAGCAACTTTCTGGCTCTTCCTTGCCAGGGCAATGCAGCACTGCAGAGATGCAGTGGTGCCTCACAAACACCTTCTCCTTCTTGCACTTAGATCTTTGTGTCTTTTGAGGTGGGGGCTTATTGGGGGAACAGGGTGGATAAAGAGAAACATTATGTTTTATATTCCTTTCCTTCTGGTTCTTCCCTTCTCTTTTACTGACAAATCACTCCCTTTGATCATTACAGGAGGGGAAGGCAGCATCACCCTTCCCCCAAAGCACCCGGGACTTTCTTTCACAAAGACAGTGTCAATGTGTACTTTGCTCCTGTGGAGGAGTGCAAAAGGGAGGAGAAGAAGAGAGGGTAACACTGAAAAGGTTTAAAGATTGCTGACCTCCAGCTAATTTAAGCCCAGGAACAATTCTGTTGCTGCAGGCTGTAAATTCAAATTACTCTCCTTGAATTTATAACTGGAGCTGGCCAGCACTAGAGTGACCAATAACGAGGAAGGAGAGGAAAAACTATTTTTGCCTACCTATTTGGAGCAGACTTTGGCCCAAATTAGTGCCCAGCCCTTGAATCAGCCTCCACTGAGCAGTGATGTGCATCAAAACTGCTCAGCCTGACACTGACCTGAGCTGAAGCATCACAGAGCACAACACAGCTCCGGGCTGTGGGACTGTTACCCTACCACTTCTGGCTCTGAGGCCAAACCATGGCAGCTCTGCCTTGCACTCTGGTGTGCAAGTGATGTAGGACACTGTCTGTGCTGGCTGCAGCTCCAACAGAGAATTAGGGTGAGGGCTGCGGCTCTCCGATATGAATATAGCACTTGGGTGACAGCCTAGAACCCTTTATCTCCCCCTCCAAGAAATCTGCCATGCCTTACTTTTCTTCTTTCTTCTATCAAGGGTTCACCCTGTCTCCCTTGCATACAGACCTGTTTTGCACACCAGCACCAGACAGTTCAGAGATGCAACTAGCATGCCCCTGTTAAGGTGTGAGAGTTTCTTGGTTGAGCAGGCCTGCAGCAGAGACCTGCAGAAAGCTCTGTGCCTACATTGCAGCCTGATGAGACAGCCCAGCCTGAAGCATCGTTGTGCAGCTGCTATTTGGGACCCATTGCATTGTTGTGCAGCAGTGGAGACAGGGATCACTGTGTGTTGGCACAGGATCACCGCTCTGGCAGGCTGGGAGCACACATCTGGGATCAAACCTCTGCAATCATTTAGTTAATGAACACCCTGTGACATGAGGCACCAGATAAGAAACGGTCTCCAATATTTTGGCATTAAGCCAACAGTGAACTGAGCAAAGAAAACGCCTCTCAAGGCCATTGGGAGGGGGAGGAAAACAGTTCACTTGTAGCCAGCAGAGCCCAGCTTGACCACCAGCTGAGACAAGCCTATTGGAGCAGGAAGAGAAACGCCCTATGGCATGCAAGTGAGCTAATCTTTCTCCAGCTCCTTGTGCTTGGTGCAGTCTGTGAGCAATGGACCTGCATTCAAAACAGTGTGTAAAGTCTGTGTCTGTATGTGCATTCCTCAGCCTCTCTGCTGGGAGAGTGCCAGGAGGAGGAGAGAGGACAGTCCTGTAGCACCCAGCTGGGAGCTGGGAGGAACAAGAAAGGCCCCTGCAAGGTAACAGCAATTACCATCGTTCCTGCAGGGCTTGTTGGTGTGAAGGGGCAGCAGTGCTGGCAGGGGAAGGGCTGCTCTGGAATTTGGGAAAGTGTGGAGAGGAACAAAAGGTTCGTTGGGAAGTGGGGTGTGAAATAGTGTCATCTGACTGGTAGACAACAATAGGGAAGGAAGAGGAAGGCAGTGGATGAACAAGACGTGAGAAACAAGACACTGTGGGATTACTTTTGGAGAACCATTGATCAAACTCTTATCACAGAGTCCAAATCTGCTTCAGGACAAAAGTATTGCAGATAGTAATATATACCAATAAATCATTAGAGAGTTTACACATTGGGATCCTCAAATTTACAGAGAGCTGTAAAAGCTCCAGTCTCAAGTTAGACACAGGTCACTATGACTCTTCCTACATCAGGGCTGGTTTTCGGGCTACTTTCTGGCCACCATGAGCCCTATCCCACCCAAGATATGCTATTCCCCTCTCCCTGGGGCAAATTTTCCATAGGAGAGTCACAAACATTAGTGATTTGCATTCATACCCACTTCTTCCCTCCCCGGTTCCCAGTTCCCATAGGAAACCCACCCACTGAGTCAGGGACATAAAGATCTGCAGAACATTTATAGTCCCGGTGCAAGTCCCTTCAGCTGTTCCATATGTCCAGTAGCATCTGTTATGGCTCAAAATAGGTTTTTGCAGTCTCAAGGCTTTGAAAACATTGTCTCCACGATGTTCCCAGTGCTTTGCCTGCAGTGTGAGAACAGAGCTAAAAGGAGGGAGAGTATCAGAAGACACTCTTGGATGGATATTTTGATACATGCTGTAACAGGGCATACCCCAGAAAGACAAAGTATCTTGTCATGGGGAGGAAGTTCTCGATTTCTCCTCTGTAGGGTTATCATGGCAAAGCTAAGCATATGGTCAAAGATTTGCCAAAAGCCAGGAAACTGTAGGACTGCTGAGATGGCGTGCTTCAAAACCTGTCTGGGAGAAGGGCAGTTGAGTACTGCCAACCTTGGCACACAGACCAGAGAGGGGAAAGGGCCTGCTAGATGTCATCAAGCCACACAGTCAGAATGTAGAGCAAGGGGAAGAGGAAATCTTTCCCTTAGTTTGCAATCTCCATGTGGACAGCTGGGCTGCACCAGACACTCCCTGCCCACAACACACAGGACAGAAAGAAGCAGCTGCCTCAGGAGGAAGCAGAGAGGTTCTCACTGAACGCAGGGACTGATGAGTAGGGAAAAAAGAAACACAGTGTTTAAGCTGCATTGCTAAATGTTCTGGAAGCACAAGAGCAAAAGCCAGCCCTCCCTATACCCTTTGGAAATAATTAGCAAAGCCTGAGAGAATATGGCCATTGTCTCTAATAACTAAATTTGCTTTATTTACAGACAGAGCAGGCACAGCTCTGTCTGTTTGTAAATAGGGGCCTGGCCACGTGCTCACAAAATCAGCCTCACCTCTCAGCCACACTCAGGGTGTTAAACCTTAATGACTCACCACACCAAAGCTTCTTAGCTTGGCTGATGGTGAGAGAAGCTAGAAATCTTGAACTGAAAAGACGTCACAAGCCAGATCCTGCTACCATACTAGACAACACTGTCTGTACAAGTATCTTAAAGTGTCTTAAAAAGCAGCACCTTTGCTGCTCGGATTGGGAGGCCCCTCCAAAGAGAGTATAGCACCACTTGCTGCTCCCAGCCAGTCAATCCAGCCAGGGCTTATCCTTTTGTTTTCATGCCAACACCATACTTCAGCTTAAAAAGTCTGAAGTGCTCTCAGTTACAGGCTGCAATCAGATGTCCTACATGACACGCTGCCTTGCAGGAAATGGTTGGCAGAAAATCATTCAACTTGGGATAAAGCAAAAGTGCTGTTGCCAGCCTTTAAAAAAACACCTGGGTGGGGAAAGTCACACAGCATGGGAGTAAAAAAAACCCTTTCCCTAGCAGGAAGGAGGAGAAAATGACATAAACTGACAGTTACATCCAGAACTGAAGGTCTCAACAATGTGCAGGCCAGGCTGTAACCTGCAAAGGAAGCCCTTTTGGAAGTCTAAGCCCAAAGAACTAAATGGGAGCCAGCAAATAGAAAAGACTATTTTATTCAGACCTGTGTCTTGCACTGCATACTAAAGGGTCACTCCCTTCAGCCCCCTGAGCACTCTGTGTACTCAGCACTTGTTGTAACACCAACCTCAAGTATCCCAGGAGCTGGGCTGTTAGGCTGGACACAAGCAGGGAAATGGAATGCTCTCAGTCACTGGAAATGGGTGGAAAGAAGGATCAAACCATATGTGTGTGGGGGAACAAAATCATCCAGGCAGCAAAACTCTAGCTCTGCAGAAGGTGAGCAGAAGTGGAATTTGTGTGCATGCAAGCCAAGCACTGGAAGAAGCCAGGGCTGCAGCCAACAGAGGCCAAAGGGAACACAAAGACTAATAGGAAAGGATCCAGCCCCAGTATTCCGTGGCCAGGAGGGGACCTTGCAAATCTGTGACTATAAGCAAGCCATAGCATTCCCTAGAAAAGATAATCCTCAGATGTCCACAGGTATCTGTCACTGCAAGTCCAAGTGCACAAACTGCCTCAATAACTTTCCAGTGAGCCAGAATAGGTGCAGGCTTGTTTTTTGGGGGATGGTTTTCAGGAGGAAAAAATCCTAAAGGGAACAAATTGTTGAATGTTGTGTCAAGGGTACCCAGAGGGATTTCACCTCTTAGATATAAGACAATGGTCTTAGGGAAAAATTGTGAGCCACTCCTCTGCAGGTCTGAGTTCCCCTAAGTCAAATGTTCACCATGTCAGATGACATCCAGTCTTTGAAGAACAGAGCTGTGACTAACAGGGAATTTTAGACCAAAAAGCAAATGGATGAGGACTGAAAGGAGGAAGATGGTGAAAAGTCCCAAGAGACAGGCATGTCATTGTCCTTCCCGGACCAAAGGGCCTGTTTGAGGGTAAGAGACGTGGTTCCACTCAAGGAAATAAGGAATTGACTCATCTGAATCATCAAAACACAGTGATCCCATAGAGTTCCTGAAATCACCCAAGCAACACTCACAGAAGTTCCATTCAGCAGAAGTACCTTGAAACATGTATTTATTTACCCTTTTTTAAACCCAGAACCTTTTCTTATTCCCAAGGGGGATTTTAGACCATGGGGGTACAAAACTGGCTAAGTACATGCTGCAGATAGGGTCCAAGTGCAAGAAAAAATCCAATCAAGTCTCTAACCTAAGCGCCAGCCTGGAAGCCTGTCATGGTTTAATCCATATTTGCTATATAGAACAGCTACGTCTTTACCTATAGTTTTGCACTTAAAATGTCCATAAAGTGCACGGATGGCTTCTAGGACAGAGGCAGAGAGCAAGATCAGGAGGCACAGCTACACAAGTATGACCATCCTGTGAGTGAACATGATGAGTGACTGTAAAAAGGTCACAGAATCACAGAATGGCCGAGATTGGAAGTGACCTGGGGAGGACATCTGGCTCACCCCACCTCCTTGAGCAGGGACACCTAGAGCTGGTTGCCCAGGTCATTTTTGTGCTCCTAAGCAGCAGCAGCAGCAATAGGGTAAGGAGAAAGCGCCAAAGCACCATGTGTCTGTACTTGTTACCCAACACCTTCACCTCAAGTTGCTTCGCCAGGAATGCTAAACCCATCTTTTCCAAATCCTGTCTCAAGGCAAATTATCTGCACTGCTGGGAGACGAAGAAGTTGATTACACTGTCTTCCCCTTTCCCTCAGAAAGAATATTTTCAGGCTGTGCCCGCATGTACCATTCCACCCAGGCCCCATCGTACACGGCCACGTCTGCTTTGCCACACAGGTATGCCCCCAGAGCCACATGGCAGGCAGTGACCCCAGAGCCACACGTGGCTACCACTGGCTTTAAGAGGTCCACCTTCTTCTCCTGGAACAGTCTGCGGATCTGCTCGGGGGTCTTCTCTAAGCCAGACTCTGTTAGGAAATCGGTGAAGGGGATGTTCGTCGACCCAGGGACATGGCCAGGCTCAATTCCTGGAGGAAAAACAATACAGACAGGAATTAGTCTCTGCTCTCCAGGACAAATCCACTGCAAAACCCATTCCCTGTTTCACTCAGAGGAATATTTATTGTTCAGTGTATTTTGTTACAACAAATACATTTATTTTCCTTAAAACAAACACATTTATTTTAGTTAAACTTTGCTTTACAAGACTACTGATTACTCGAGGAGGATGGTGATTACTCAGGGAGGATGGCTCTAACCTTCAGGTTACCACACGGGCCTATCAAGTTCTGTTCCTCCTGTTAGTTCCCTCTGTGCATCGGAGCAACCCACTCTGATGAGGCACTGACAGAGGCCCTTCTGAGCAGAACAGTAGCACCAGCACACAAAGAGACCAAGGAGCATCTTTGAGGTCCATGAAAAAAAACCACATGGCTTCCCCACACCTGAATTTCCAAAGAGCAGCACTTGCTAGTCAAAAGGGGAGAATGCCAAGCGGATACACTGCCTCACATCCCATCCCATAAAGGACAACCATATTTTTTTCCTTCATTACCTCTACAGAGTCAAACTGATGGGCCCCTTAAATCAAGAGCCTGTTGTTATTATTATGCCAGTATCCCAGGAAGCACATTACCATCTCGGGGCTCTGGCTCTACTCCCCGGAACCGTCCTGCGGCGCGCGCATCCACCAGCTGGAAGCGGTGGGAATCCAAATTATCCAAGATGTCCTCATATGTTTTCACCATGGACTTGTCCAAGGAGGCGTGGAACTCAGAAGGAGCTACCTGACTTTTCCCAGAGGTCAGCGCATTCCCCTCTCGCTGCCAGTTCTTCAGGCCGCCGTCCAGAAGGGAGACGGCTTCATGTCCAAAGGCCCGGAACATCCACCACACCCTTGGTGCTGAGAAGAGCCCTTGGTCACTGCCATCGTACACCACAACGTGGGAATCGTTCCCCACACCCAGCTTCCCCACGTACTCGGCAAAGTCACCAGCCTTAGGCATCATGTGGTCGTAAGGTGAAGTTCGGTCGCTGCATTGGTCGATGTCAAAGAAAACTGCACCGGGGATATGGCGCTCCTCAAATTCCCGCTTCGGGTCACGGTTCATCTTCGGCAAATACCAGGATGCATCCACGATTCTCAAGGCCAGACCAGCTTGCTGGGACTTGAGGGCTTCTGAAAGCCATTTTGCAGACACCAGAGCACGGTAGAGGAGTTGTTGAGACATTGCTCCCGTGTCCTGGACAAGTTTACCCGACTCCTGCGATCTACCTGAATCCACCTGACTGCAAAAGGAAGAAAGTTGCAAATCAGAGACCAGCCTTACAAAAAGCGACCGGACAAAGACACATTTTGGGACCAAAGACACGTGTCTGCACCGCGGTGCTGGCTAAGCCGACAGCGAGGGGTTTGAAATGCTCGAGCCCTGAACGTCAAGGGTTTCCCTGAGCTCTGCCCAAGTCCTGCCCCGAGTGGGACAGCCGTGCCACAGTCCTGCTCAGCGCCCAGCCCACCTGGCTCCCCCACCTCCAGCAGCCACTCGCCAGCGCTGACAGCAGGGAGCGGTTCAGCCCCGGGGACCCCGAGCCGAGAGGACGGAGCGCCCAAGGCCGAGGGTACGGCCCCGCGCCGAGGCGGGCTCGGCCCTACCGCTCTCACCGCCACGGAGCACACCCCCAGCCGAGGCCTGACGGCGGGCCGTGACCCCCGCCGCCTCCCGATGCGGCGCCGCCAGCCGCCAGCTGCCAGTCCCAGTGGGGCCGCGCTTCCCTCCGTGTAGCCCCCGCGTAAGGAGCGGAGCGGAGCGGGGCCGTCCCGCCGCGTCGCGCCGCCCCGTACCTCCGTGCCGGGCCTCAGCCGAGCAGCACCCGCCCTCAGGCCCCGCCAGCCATGGCCGCCGCCGCCAGGAGAGGAGGGTAGCGGGGAGCCGGGGCCCCCTCCCAGCGGGCCGGTCCCGGGCGGTGCCGGCGCCACCGCCCCCGCACCGCCCCTTCGTGCCGCCGCCATCTGGCGTGCGTGCGCGCGTCCCGGCGGCGCGCCCCCTCCCGGCCCCGGCGCTCGGCCATGGCGGCGCGGGTGCTGAGCAGGCCGCTCGTCACCGCCAAATGGCTCTCGGAGGCCGTGAAGGCCGGGCGGGTCGGGCCCAGCCTGCGGGTGCTGGACGCCTCCTGGTATCCGCCGCAGGAGAGGAACGCCCGGCAGGAGTTCAAGGAGAGGCACATCCCCGGCGCGTCTTTCTTCGACATCGAGGAGTGCCGGGACAAGTCCTCCCCTTACGACTTCATGCTGCCCAGCGAGTCCCATTTTGCCGACTACGTGGGGCGGCTGGGCGTCGGCAACGACACGCACGTGGTGGTGTACGACGGGGACCAGCTGGGCACCTTCTACGCCCCCCGCGCGTGGTGGATGTTCCGCGCCTTCGGGCACAAGGACGTGTCGGTGCTGAACGGCGGCTTCAAGAACTGGCTGAAGGAGGGACATCCCGTCACGGCAGACATCACCCAGCCTGAACCGGCCGTCTTTAAGGCCGAGCTGAACAGATCCCTGCTGAAGACCTTTGAGGAGATGATACAGAACGTGGGGTCCCTGCAGTTCCAGATGGTGGATTCCCGCCCCGAGGGCCGGTTCCGGGGGACCGAGCTGGACCAAGGTAATGGAGGTGGGAGTGGCTCTGGCACCAGCACCCTGCTCCAGAGTGGGACCAGTGGCAATTACTAGTCTGGGAGTGGCAACTCCTTCCAGGCAGCAAGCAGGTTTTCCTAACACAAAGGCTTTCCTTAAGGGATCCACAGTTGCACGTTTGGATCCCAGTGCCTTCCCAGAACACTTGTCATTGGTCATAAAGCTGCAGGAGGAAATAGCAGAGACTGCTGCTGTCTGCTGCAGGATACCTGGTCCCCACACCCTGCAGAAGTTAATCAGACAGAAAGCAAACATGGGAGGTGAGAGCTCGTGGGGGTTTGTTTGGTCCTATCTAACACTAACAGACACGTACAAACTATCAGAATTCATACAGTCACCTCTCACCATAATGAGTGCACCAGAAGAAGCCCAGGTTTTAGGCAATAGAGCAACCCAGGGGGTATTTTCCTTCTTGCTCTGGTTCCTTGAGCTGATCTTTGTGCTTTTCTTAAGAAAAGCCCCAAACCATTCAGGAATGTCTGTGCTGTCAGCCTCTCTCTTTTGGACACCCCAGTTAACGGGAACAAAAATTGTGTGACCTCAGTCAAACACCAGACACATGAGCAGCGGGGGTGAGAGAAGTCCTGTGCAGTGGGGACAGCTGGTACAGCATGAAATTCAAGTTGGTTGTTAAAGGACGCCCTGACTGGGTAATTTAAGCCCTGTTAAATCCCAGAATAACCCTCTCCTCTGAAAGGGGAATCACAGAAATGCCTTTAAAAGAAATACAGAGTTTCGAAAACAAGACACAAAAGCTCAGCCACAGTTGTTGGGCCCAAGTCGAGCTTCACACCGCAGGAGCGGGTGAGCGAAGGCTTCAGAGGTCCTCCTGTCCTGCTGCCTTGCAGGTCAGTTGTCATTCCGGTCAGGTTGTTTTCTTATGTGTGTGTTGCTGTACAGCCAGCGAGCATGACACCGTGTCTCGGAATGAATGCCCATGGCCGCCCCTCAAGAGGGTTTGGCTGTAAATGTCTCTGTGCATGTGAGTCACAGAAGTGTCTACTGTGAGTAAGCCCCCCGACACACAACACACCCAACCAGTGCAAGACAGTGCTGAAGGTGAGAGAGGGAGAAGGGAGTGACAGAGGAGCGCGTCGCAGGGAGAGAGGGGGAGTGAGGCTATCACTCACGTTGTTTTCTTCATCCTCCTGGTGTCCGTCAGAGGGAAGGTTGAATTTTTAACCTCAAGACCTGAGTAAAGCACTCCTTGCTGGGAGCCAGGTGGATTTGGCGTTCTCTCTCCCAAGCTGGGGCTCGTCACCAGGTGACAAATGCCGCAGCCCCTGACAGTGCCCTGGAAATAGGGTTTTTTTTCCTTTCGAAATGAGTCAGCGAGGAGCAGTTTATTTGTGGTGGTCTGGTTTTGCTTCCCGCAGCAGATCCGTCAGAACGAGTGCTCCAGCTGCAGCTGCTCTTTCCACGGGAGCCTGACGGCCTTCTGAACCAGGAGCAGGCCAGTAAGCTGCGTTGCAGCCAGCTTACACCCAAAAGAGCGATTTGAAATCAATGCTCATTCATTACAGGGGTCATGTAATCGGGGAGGAGAGACGTTGCCTGCAATTTGGAGGAGAAGAATGGTCTTGAGCTGATTTCAGTTTAATTATTGCCTCAGCTCTTGACTTCCTAATTAAGTCGATTAATCTCTCCAGTTCCATGAACTCCATCTCTAGAAGAGGCTAATTTCAGCTGACTCTTTTGCCCCTTTAGTTTTTCAGTTCCTTGTAGTAAGCATTAGCTGTCCCTGGTTTGTTTTTATGCAGCAGCCAGCTTGCTGGAATTTAGACCTTTGTAACATCAGCCGTAATACGTGGCTGATTTTCAGTTGCTGGGGTAGATTTACCCAGGTTGCTAGGGTGGAGAAAAACCAGACAACATTTCTATAAGCTGTGTCTCATAGGTCTTTGGATGAAAAAGCTTGGATGTGCACTCCTGACCGATATACAGAGTGGTTAAAGGTGCCTCTGCACCGTGCTGTGTTTGTGGAGGAGCTAGCAACTCAGGCCTCCTCTCTGTCTGTGATTCAGCAGTGGCCCAGCCAGGTTCTACAAGGGCCTGCTTCCTCAGGCTGTGTAGGGTGCAGGTCTGTGGAACCAGCCTGAACTGAGACAATCCCAGGCAATCCAGGGGCAGATGAGAAAAATAATTACACGGTGGTTACCACCACTGGCTCTCTGAGCGTTAGGCACTGAAAACTGAGGGACAAGAATTACAGTTGAACAAATATATACAGGAAAGTTGCAAATACCTGAATGTTTTGCAGACATCTGAGAAAAGAAGGGAAAGTTGCCAGGTGAGAAATCTAACATCTAAAAAAGAAGTCAAACCCACGGTCTCTTCATGAGCTTCCAACTGTTTTTCTTCTCATTCTCAGCCCTTGAGTAGCGTTGGTCTCCCTTGCATATTTGCAAGTTATAAGGTTTTGTCCGTTTTCACAGCTCTCAGTCCTCCCTGCCCCAGACATAAAGCTTTTGCTCATATTGAATGTTCAGTGGTGGCGGGAGTGAGAATGAAATGCTGCTGCTTGCTCCTTCTCTTCTCCAAGTGGAGTGTGCAGCTGGGAGCGGCCTGACCGTACTTCGACCCTGAAGTTAACAGTCAAGGCACAAGGTGGAGAGTGAGATACTTTGTCAAAGTCTGTCTCAACCCACAGGAACCTAGGATCCAAAGCTGTCCGTTCATATGACGAGGCTGGCAAACATCAGCTGCCAGAATTAGCCCCATGACTCTGCTGGTTGGTAAACTGTGCTTGCACACGGTATTTTTATACTGGTGGCAAAGGCCTATTGATCCGACTGCCGGGACTCTTGGGGAGCAGGCCAGGACCAAGCTTGAAGTGGCCCTTCCAATGAGTTCACAGTAGGTTAGGGGAGATCACTAATGGTCCCTTCCAAGGTGTACAATTTGAATGGGAGAGAGAGGAAAAAGGAAGCAACAGAGGAGGCATTTGGAAAGGAACAGCTATCTGCAGCCAGCCAGCTCCAAGACCACGGGGAGTTAAATGTGGACAGGGCACATCTTTTATCTTTTTGACATTAAGAAATTCCATCTGGAGCTTTCATTGCAAAGGGAAAGGTTAGAGAGAAGGGGCTGTACTCTCAGCCAGATAAACAGCCAACAAATAAATGTATACTGAAGCAGAGAACCTTAACAGATGTGGAAAAGGGGATTAAGTGGTGAGGAAGATAACATATTACAGGTTACAAATTGTAAGAGAGGTTTGCCAGAACCCAAGCTGAGTGAGACTTGGCAAAAGGAATTAAAACAAATAACAAAAACTGCTGGAGTAAAGTAAATAAAAAGAGAACAAGGAGAGGGAGAGTAAATAGGGTTGCTATGCAGTTAGCAGAGGCTTCAGATGAAAGATTGTGTACAGCCTCAGAATTCTACTGGGCTTGCTAACAGCTTCTCTTTTTTTACTCCTGAGGATAAGTCTGCAGAGTAGGGGGAGGGATAGCAAGAAGAAAGGGAAAGAAGCAGAAACGATCGTTTCTAAAGAGGAATTATAACCGAAAGATACCCACGTACTCAAATCTGTGAGGCAGACAATCTCCATCCCAAGTAAGTGTCAAAAAGCGGTCAGGTGACACTGCAACTCCATGAGGCAAGGATTTAATATATTTAATCAAAGCACGTTTCTGTAGGACAGAAACACTAACAAGGTTGTTTGTATTCAGGGTAGGAGGTACAGCACAGTCTGGGCAGCTGTTGATCTGTTACCATGGGTAATAGACTGGAAGACTTTAAAAAGACTCCTCAAGAGAAAATATTTGGAATTAAAGCAAAAATGAATAAAATACCTCGGTGAACATACAGTGCAGCTAAGAGCTCTATTTCCTTGCCAAATGGGAACATCCATGCCTGGGAGTTATGTCTGATCTTTTCTTCCAGCCCTTGGAAGCACCTGTGAGGTAGATTTGTTGCTTTTGGACTTCATTAATACTTTGGACATAATATTAGAGAGAGCAAGATTGGATGCTTAACAAAACACTTATAGGGTGGTGTTTCTCTTAAAAGCTCAAGGCCCGTGTTTGGAAGCAGTAGAAGAGGACAAGATTTTGATCAGTTAGTTGAGTGCAAGAACTTCAGATGTGGCTTGGCCTTGGCAACAGCAATTATTAACCACCTGTGTTAATAATAACCACCTGAGATGCTGGGAAGTGTCACTTCTTTATCCATGAGACCTTGTGGTCGCCTGGAACTGTTTCTAGGATAGTGGAGGCAGTGAAAAGTGTATCAAACAGCACTTATTTGTTTTACACCAAGGGCAGGAGGCTGCTGGGAGTGGAAAGTGCTTGCTCTCGGTCTCTTGGAGCAACAGCAGAAAGGGAGGAAAATTATTTCAGCCGTGAGGTAGTGTTAGCTCAAGGATGAAATGGTGTATGAACCGACTGTGACCTATAACATTGGAAATGAATATTCTTCCTCAGGTGAGCAAGAAGGTGCCTCAGCAGGAAGTTTCATGCCAAGAATCCAAACTGGTTCAGAGATGGATACTTTTATGAGGGAGCCTATAAAGTGGTCACTGTAGCAATCAGTAATCCTCTGCTCTGTAATCCTAGGGTTCCTTCCTGGAGTTTCTAAGGGTGACTGTATGAATCTGGTGTGGAATGTGCTCTGTCCCCTGTGAGGTAGGAGCAGATGTCTCCTCTCCCCTGTTCAGATCCCAGCTGCATCCAGCCTTGCCTTCTACTCCGGTGTTTCTCTGCTCTTGTCCTACAAGAGAGAGAGCGAGATGATGAAACTTCCAGAGCCACTCAAGAGCACTTCTTAGGAAGCCCAAGAAATTGTGGTTGTGCAATGTCAGCTCTTTCCTTCAGCTGAACACCCACGTACAGGAGTAAATGCAGTTTCTGCAGAACTCCCCAACTTTACCTCGCAGAGTGCAAGCACAGGTCTCTGACTCCCAACAGACATTTGAATCTCTGTATTAAGGATGTCTCCCTATAGGTTAAAGTCAAAAGTGCTCTGAAATGGGACTGTTATTTTCAGATTTGCTCAGCTCCCAACTGAGGAGTTGTTTAAGGGTGGTGAGTGTATGTCCTGGCAGTCTCCAGTAAGAGAGGGGTACAAACCTACATATTTTAATCTAGGACCATGGAGCCTGGAACACCTCAGAACCAAATCAGTGGCCCAGCAAACTTCTTTGAGCAAGAGCTAGTCCTTCTAGTTCAGCCCCCAGGCTTCTTGATCTCAGTACACTTCCCACTGCCCTAGAATGGTGTGAGGGTGTTGTTCTGCACCTCACAGACTTGTCTGTATTGAGGTCATCACCAGCACTGTAGCAGAGCCTTGAAGAAATCCCTTACCAAATGACAGGGTCAGGTCCATTCACGCTGTGGGAAAGTGGTAGCCTAACCCAGGTGTGTAACTCTCCAGTAAGAAGCACTGCAATCTGACAAGTGCAAACAAGATTTTCTTATCCTCATTTTTGTATTACTTTTATTTCCCTCCTGTCATACAGACATTATATTCATGAGCATGGGTTTTGCAGTTCTTTGTACTCAAGTGATGAATTCCATTTCTATGAAACTGGAAAAAAAAAGTGGCAAAAGCATCAGTCCAGAACACTTCTTTGTTGTTTTGTTTTTTTCCTTTTCTTTGAAAAAAAGGTTAGTCTTTTCAAGAAGTCAGCAGTTTTTCTCCCAACTTCTCCCTGTAATACTAAACATTTCTGAAGGATGCGCGCAGTGACTGGTGGACAATAGCGCCAGATTTATAAAGGCACTCAGGAAGGATGAATCAAAAAGAGAGTCCATCTGGAACAGGGAGAGATCTTGTGAAGCTGACTCAGGGCATCTTTGCTTGTCTTTAGACTCTGATTCTTCATACAGCAGAGCAAAAATCCCCTCCTCGATAGCCCACCAAATCCCCATTTTCCCCTTATATCTCATCATGTCATGACATCAGTCTGCATCAGCAATGAAACTGCAGTGTCAATGTGATGTGTGATATCAGTCTCTGACTAGGTATACTTGAATCGTTTGACTGTGACACAGGTTCTCTGCCCCAAATCTCTTTCATCTCCTGAGATCAGTTACTCTGATGACTTAGGCAAGTGGAAACAGATCACTGTTTATGTGACTTTCCCAGGACTGTTTCGTTAGAAGCTCAAATCTATCAAACAACCACTCCCCGAAATGCATTTTCAATGTAATGTAATATGCAATACATACTTCAGTGAGGCAGGAACCTCTCCAAGCTTCCACTGAGTGTAATGAACTTAGATTAGGCCTATAGTGACAGAGTTTGAATTTCAAGGGCGCGATGAAAGTCTTATCCATCGTATTTTTGTATCTGCTTCTCTCTAAAGACTTTGCTTTTGAGGTGCAGCTTTCGACTTGGATTAAGTGGTCAGTTATACCAGTAGAAGAACTGAACCCACAGTGATTTTGTCCATGGAGGTGATATAATTGGTGGAAAATCTAAATCCTCGCTTCTCTGTCACCTTTGCCTGGGATAACTGCCTCAGCAGTAATGTGGCTGACTTTAAGGTTGCTTTGCTTTTCTGAAATAACAATTTTAAGGTGACACAGGAATAAACTGTTGAGCAGATAACTACTTGAACAAATTACACAGAAAAGACACGCTTCCTGCTTCTGAAAGCTGGGTTACTACACGCTGCTGGCGTACTTCGGGAAGGTCAGAAATGCACCACTACATTCCTCCTTGCACAGATCCTCTTGAATGCCTTTGTTAGGAACTTTTCTGTGGTGGTTCTTTGATTCTTGTCATGTCTAGTGCTTCTTCAGATTCCTATCTCTCATTGCTTTCAGAGGGGGATGCAGTTTGCTAAATATTCTGGAAGTTTTTACTTCAGCAAAGTTTAACAATCTTTGTCCTGTTTTTAGCCCCATGCAGCTTCGCGTCTTCATCATCACCTGAAACAAATGAGTATCTTGGAGTGGGAATATCTGCAGTGATGCTCTTTTGATGTGTCTTTTGCAGAATCATTATGATTGGAAAAGACCTTTAAGATCATGGAATCCAAACACTCACCTCACATTGCTAAGCCCACCACTGAACCATGTTCCTCAGCACCTCAGCTACACGGCTTTTAAACATCCCCAGGGATGGGGACTCTACCACCTCCTGGGCAGCCCGTGCCAGAGTCCAACAAACCCTCTCAGTGAAAAAGCTCTTCCTAATCTCCCATCTAAACCTGTCCTGGTGCAACTTGAGGCCATTACTTCTTGTCCTGTTGTTCATTACTGGGGAGAAAAGGTCGACCCCCATCTCACTACGACTCCCTTTCAGGTGTCTCATCACCTACATTCATGTCTCTTTGCTCATGTTTTCATTTCTTCTTCACTCCTGCAGGGCTGGAATCTGGTCACATCCCTGGCGCAGTGAACATACCCTTCCACTCATTCCTAACAGAAACTGGCCACGAGAAGAGTATCGAGGAGATCCAACAGATATTCCGTGAGAAGCAAGTGGATCTGTCCAAGCCGCTGACAGCCACGTGCCGCAAAGGCGTCACGGCGTGCCACATTGCCCTGGCAGCCTTCCTCTGTGGCAAGCAGGACGTGGCCGTGTACGATGGCTCCTGGTCAGAGTGGTTCCACCGCGCCCCACCTCGCTACAAGGTCTCTGAGATGAAGCGTGGCAAGGCCTAAAGGACAAGTTGCCGCTTCACAGGCAGTGAGCCCTAGCAACTTATCGACCAGCTCAGGGCACAGGGAAAGGGAGGGGGTGAAAGTACAGAAAAAAATCACTGGTTAATATTTTGCCAATTTTTTATGAGACTGATCAGTAGCTTTCTGCCTATGTTGCAGTTTTTCACAATGAATAAAATCTGTTTCTAAGATGATGTATCTGTGAATGTTTCTAATTTTTCTCTGTTGCCTGTGACCTGTTTGTGCTGGGTGGGAAAAGAAGCTTTGCAACAGGAAGGAGAGTTGTGCTCTTCCCTGGAGACCTGCAGAAATTCCAGCGGCCCAGTGAGATCTCAGGTCCAGGGTAGAGCAGAATGATTGAAAAATCCAGAGCTGAAATGCAGCACTGAGTGCCCGACACAGGAAGGCCAAGCTGTGATTTTTTTCACTGACTCAGTGCAAGACCTTTTGCCATCGCCCTTTTTCTACTGTGGAAGGTGCAGTCACCTTTCCCTTCCTCTCTAATGGGAGTCAGTGAGCTCACATGAAGCATTTGGAGGTGCTAGAAGATCCGGTTCTGCTGAAGTACAGTCTTATTGATTATCGTGATTGTGTTACAAAAGTCTCCTAGAAATCCATGTATGTGAGAGCTTTTGGGCACAGGTGTTTCATGAGACATGAGCCTTTTAGTCTCCTCCTTGTGTGTTTTTTCAGTCAGCAAGGATGACTCTGATCTCTTCCATGTTTATTCTGGTTCCTGTGGAGACCACAGCTTCACAGAGGGAGGGCTGTTCCCTAGCAACCATCTCTGTTCTTCAGCCTCCACACCTGGACTTCAGCAGGACCTGCCTGCTTGTACAAGTCACAGTGCAGCCACCTCAGGGATAATGGACCAGGTGAGAGAGGCAGTTATGGAAGAGGCTTTGCTGTTTGGGTTTATTTTTAAAGAGGTAAAAGACCTGATGTCATTTTGACACCCACGGGGCTTCTCAGGTTGGTAAAGTCACTGAAATCTCATGTTTTGGAGGCGAGGCCAGATGTGAAAGGCGTATGAGACCATTCTGGTGGCTAGTGAGAATGGCATACCAATTCCTGCACCTATCTGAGGAGGTTAATTTTCTTGCCTGGGAAAGACAGCTCCCTCTTTCCTCCATGGCTGCATGTCAGAGTGTTAGGCTGTGCTAAACATACATCATTCTTGTTTTTTTAATTCAGAAAGAAAGGTCAAGTTTAATAATTTTAAACTTTTAGATCAAGGTACGTCTTTTCTTGTGTGTTGTCTGTTGTCCCTCACAGAATTGCCTTAGCTAAAGAATAAGTAGACATCGTTCTGTGGCTTCTTTTATCCAAGAGGACGGTCAAATGGACTTGAAGTCCTTAGCATCAAGGTGTAGGAGTCTCAGAGTGGTACTTTTGACCTTCAGGCTCAGAAGTAAAATCAACAATAAGCAGTGACATTGCGTACAGTTACGAACTAGTTACAAATGTTTGCAGCATCGCTTTATCCAGGAGGAACTGGGGAAACTAAAGTTACCGATGAGTGAGACTTGGGAAGTGAGCACATTGCCTGATTACACAGAAATTCTGCTTTGTTGGAAGAAATGGGAGAGGAGGAATTTTTACAACAGCAGACTGGAAAGATCTTTCTGCTGAACATGGCAATGATAACAAACAGATACGGTTTTGGTTTAAGTAGGAGGTTGCAGCTACCATGGGGGTTTATTTAGAAACACAGATTCCTCCACTTTGATCGTGTGTAAATGTTTGGCTCTTCTTTAAAAGGAGTGAAAAGTGATCCAGAAAAGAAGCAGATCTTACCCTGGCTCACAGGGTAAGATCATCTTTTGTGGCTGTGTTGTTTTTGTGGGAGAAGCTCTGTCTCTTTAAAACATTTGCAAAGAGCACAGCACTGACTCTTGAGTTCTTTGTGGTGCTGCTGCTAGTGCCAGCAAGCTCCAGATTGCCATATTCACCACCATGGGCCATGGCTTCCCTTGTGTACTGTCACAGGTTCCACGTGGGCTAAGCCTATCGGGTTCCACTGGGATGAGGACATGCCTGAGGGTTACGCAGATATTCCCTCTGCAGGAAAGACATGAGCTTCCTCCTTCTGCAGGAGGCAGTTTGTAAAGGCCGTGGGTTGAGTCAATCACGTCAGACAGACTAGCAAAGCCAATGGAGGATAGTCTGTGCCAAAATCAGGGAAGAGACCCTGTCTCCAGCCTGTCCCTCTTCCTTTGCATAGCCAGCGTTGCAGAGGGATTTTATGTCCATCGCCTCCTCTTCCCGTTTCTTTATGGCCTTGCACCAAAGGAAGGAACCGTTACAAGTGTACAGCACAGGTCTGACATCTCTAGATGCTTCAGAATGTAGAGATGGCATTTTCACTGAAGTTTGGGTTTGTTTTTTTTTTTATTTTGGCTTGTGTCTGTACCACTGCCTGTGCAAACTCGTTCAGCTTAGTATTGCCCAGAGGCACTGGTTGGCCATGTCCTAGGCAGGCTGTCCCATGTGAGCTATTCATTTGAAAGCCTGCAGGACTCCTGTGTGTTTTTAACCTGAGAGGGTCACAGACTGTAGGACCAACCATGCAGGCAGGCAAGGATAGCTTTGTCTTGATCTGGGAAGATGTGTAGTACATTTGTGTGAGATTAATCTACATCATCTGAAGATGAGCAGGGCCACTGTCCCCGTCCTGACTCTGAACCTGATACAGCCTTTGTTTCTCTTCCAAGGCTTTTCCACAGCAAACCGCCTGGAAGGTCCCCAAGGACTCAGTGGCTCTGGAAACAGCAAAGAAGTCCACACGTATTAAATCCCAGACACCTCCTTCTTCAAAGTTTGTTCAGACTAAACAACAGAGAAAGCAGAGTCTCCAGGTTAAAACTAACCCCACGCCAAGTCTTCATTCAAGAAGACTTGAAAGAGAAGGTATTTCTACTTCCAAAGACCCAACAGTGAGGCGTGAGCCAAGAAGGAGTAGCACTTCCCACCTGTCTGTAATATCCATGCAAAGACAAGCAGCAGGCACCAAATCCATCTCAAAGACCAAAGAACTGGTAGCCGGCCAGCACCAAGCCCTGAGGTTTAGAAGATCTGGATCTTCCCAGAAGACCATCACAGACAAGTACAAAAAAGCCAATGAGTCCTGCAGTAACAGACAATCCGTAGCATCGTTAGGGCCAGATATGAAAGAAAAAAGGAAGGTCCTTCCTGAGATGAAAACCAGCTTGATCATTGCCACCAAAAAATGTCAATTTTTGGATGCAGATGAACTTAGCAGAGTTGAAGAGGTATTGGAGAAAGCCGTTTCATCTGTCTTTTGTGGCAGGTTGAAGGCTGTTTTTACAGTGTAGCAGGGGGCCGAGTGGGCGGGATATTAGCAGCTTCTAGAAGACACACAGAGGGATAGATATGGGCTTCACACTGTAGGGCAGTGACATCTTCCATGGACAGCCTTTCCCATGTCTTTTTTTAACTTTGTTTTTTCCATCTCACTTTTATTTACAAGGCTCCTGTAGCCAGGCAGAGTCCCAACTCAGCAAGGCAAAGCAATGGGGTACCAGGACCCAGTCCAGGGCTCAATACTATCATCCCTTTCTAGTTCCCCCACCCCCTTTTTTCACCCATCCTAGTTGTCCCACACAATGACAATGCCTGCGGGAGCCACCAAGGGAGACTCCAGAACAGACTCAGGTCCCAGGGTTAGTCATAGCTCAATGACCTATGCAGGGGTGGAAATGCCAGGAGTTTGCTGCACTTAGGGAACGTGGACTGATGGTGGTCCCTTGTTGTTTGTGTTCTGAGGAGAACATTCGGCGCATGACAGCATTGATCTTGGGACAGAAAAGACTCATGGACCGTAATGAAATGCAAAAAAACTCCTGGAACTCTACAGCTCTTGACGATTACAACCACGTGGGTTTTAATCTGAGATCAAATATATTTCAAGGTATGAAGACACATATGCTTATGCCTGACCTTCCAAACTGGTTCCATCTACACTTGCCTGAGCTCAGGGCAGCCACGCTGCTTTGGATAGAGGTCTGACTGTAGGTGACACTCACTTTCCCATCTTATTCTTTCTATCCACAGCCACGGCTTTTCCAGGCTGTAGTGCTGGAGGAAATGAAAGCTATAGCCTCCTTTTCTATGTATTCTATCCTTTTCTTACTCTACTTTCACTCTTCTTTTTTCCCAAGGTGCAAAAAGTGATGGATACCTCATGATCCCTGTTCTCCATGCTCAGAGCTGTCCAAATGGACACTAATTGCAATGGAATGTCCCCTGTCATCTCCAGTCCCAATACCGATTTTATTTCTCTTCAAGACCTTTAGAGATGTGGGGCTCTCAAATGTCTTCCACAAACCTCTGTTTCTAAGGATCACAGGGATCCCTCCACCCAAACAAATACTGGGAACTAAGCATTCATCCCTTTCTTTTTACTGTCATATCCAAGAAACTGTGAGGTAATTGTCTTTGATTCGTTTCTCAGGTACTAGCATGGGACAGATTCCTTTTCCTTACACAATATGTTCCATGACAAGACCTCACTGTGTGTTGAAGACTGCACTGTTCTGGGTTTATGCAGTCACACAGAAAGGAAGAATGTCTTTCCCCAGGGAGCTCCAAATTATTATCAAGGAAAGGGGACAATAAAAAGGAAGATGAAGAGGAAAGGATGAGAGATTAAAATAAAGTCCTCTCAAATGGCTAGAAGTCAAGAGGGGATAAAAAAAGAAGTCACAGTTGGGAACTGTTTGTTGAGTATCATGGCAGAAAAAGAGCTCAACGAGGTCTGGAGTGGTAAGATGATGTTTTTTGTGGAGCTGTGCTGCTTGAAGAGGAAGTTACTTACACGAATGAGGGGATTCAACAGGAGATAAGTGGGCACTTGACTAAGGAAAGGGCTCTGAGATACAAATAAAGATGATACCTTGCAACACCCTCAAGTGTGTCTTACACTTGAGGATGAAGAGCAGATAAATTGTCTCTCTCTTGGCTGATGCTGAAGCCATTGTTCAGCATCTAGCCACACACCTGATCAAAGATATTGCAGCCAGCATACGCCTTTTCCTGAGCACTTGAAATTGCTGGTGTTGCTCCCCTGCTCAGTTCCAGCACCGCAGTAGGGAAATTTCTGTGTACAGCTCTTTATTTGCTGTTCCTTGCAGGTGGCCCACTGGAGACCCGAAGCCTGATGAAAGATTCCTACACCCCTGACATATTTCAGAAGGCAACCAGGGATCCTGAGAATTGGTACGGGAGGAAGATCGACGAGCTAGGTATTGCTTCTGCCAGGAAAAGTACATTGCTGAATGCCTGAGACACATGCTGCTTCTGACAAGGGGATGGGTTTGGGCAAAGGTGTGAAGGGACTGGCGTTTTCACAAGAGAGGAGCTCTACAGCTAGAAAAATCCTTAGGGATAATAGCATCAGAAGGGCGGCTGTAACTGAACTATGATTTGTCTTCTGTACAGGGAAATGGCACAGGAAGAACGCCCTGTATAATAACCTGCAGAGAGCAATGAAGGAGAAGAATGGAAAGGGAAAAGAAAGGACTTAGAAGATGAAGGCTGAGAGCTGGAGTGGATTCAGAAAGGGATCATTTCCCTCAGTCATCTAATAAACCTCCATATAAAGCATGAACCCATTACTTGCTGCCAGTGCTGTCTTCCCCTCTCACTTAGGGTATCTTTGAGGTCAGTAATACAGGATAAATCTGAATGCGAATGCAAAAGGAATCACTTTGTTGGTTACTAGCACGGTGGGGCTGGTTAGGGTGTGAGGGACACATCCTTGCAGAGGGATGTGGTAGTGAGAGGAGGCCACGCAGAAATTCATATGTAGGGTGAAGGGTATAAGCACATGAGGTGCAGCAAAACCTGTGAGCAGTGTAAGGGAGCAATGGTGGGGATGTGGTAGTGCATGTGTGCAAACTCTTGCTTGCCGGAAGATTTGTGATCCTTGAACAGCTACCCCAGCAATCCAGAGAGAAGTACAGAGGATGCACTGGGAATGAACCAGGGTTGCCCAGGGACCTGAGTGCTGCTTACTTCTCACAGAATCTCAAGGACTGGAAGGGACCTCAAAACTCACACAGGGAGTCATAGAATCAATTTGGTTGGAAAAGATCTTTAAGATCATCAAGTCCAACCAGTCGCCTCACACTGTCAAGCCTCACACTGAACCATGTCCCTCAGCACCTCAGTTATGCGTCTGTTGAATATTTCCAGAGATGAAGCTTCAGAGCTGTATGTGCACAGCAGCCAGACACATCAAGCAAAGAACCAACTCTGTTCAGGCTTCTGAGGTGAATTCAGGCTCTCTTGACAGAAAAGCACCAAAGAGTGTGCACTCAATAACCCGGCACAAGTCCATATGATTAGCAGCAGATGCCTACATGGGGTAGGAAAGGAGGGTTCTGTCTCCACCGCTCTAGTTTTGTTGTTGTATATCTGCCACATGGAGGATTTCAAGGAAAGCTCTTATGCTGGCAAGGAGCTGCAGTAATGTGCAAAAAATATATGGAAATTCACATGAGAAGAGAAGGCATCAGGATACTCACTAAAGCCCATGCCATTTGCAGGCCAAGTCAATGCAAAGAAAATAAGGTCTTATCCCACGTAAAGGGAATAAGAAAGCTGTAAGAATCCCCAGGACTTTTCCAATCTGCAAATCACTCCACAGTGTGAATGGACTCTAACTGAAGCTCTCATAAGCCCTTTCCTGACTCAAAAATAAATGTCATGTCCCTCAGAGAGAAGCACATTTGTCTACCATATAGTCTGTACAATCTGAAGTTCAGAGAGTATATCTGAACAGGAGCCAAGGGCCACCCAAGGGCACGACTTGAATGATGCAGGACATTCAGGGTCTTTAGGGCTTCCTGATGTGTTTTTCTCACATTATTTAATGACTCTTATTGCAGAGCCCCGCCTTCCAGCTCCAAAGTGTAGCAATTTGGTGCAGCAATTGCAAAGCACTTATCTGGGAACAGCGATGATGACCTGATCTTTCCCATCTGGTCACCATTTTAGAAGACTGATGCTTTGCTCCTTGATATGAACGGCTGGGGGACAAAATTAGGATTGTTACTTCACCCTTCACAGCCCTGGAATTAAATAACTATACTGGCTTCACAAAAGTAGTGAAGGAGGTTAAAATGTAACTGATGATAATCAAGTGATAATCATTTTCCATCACGAGTAATTAACCATTTGGAATTCAGATGTTTCCAGGCGTATGTCCAAGTCTCTCAAATTAAGGAGACTGGCCAAATGGCAGCTTGTAGAAACCTCCCTGTGGGTTTCCCTTGTACATCAGTACCAAGTGGCTCCCCTCTGAGCACACACCACTCCAGCTGCAGCTGAGCAGCACAGCTCTGTAGGGACACCCTGTTCTCTGTGTTACATCCAGCGCTGATGACCAGAGTTAACGCCAGGTACACAACAAATGCTGCCTTCTGAGACCGCAGCAGGTCCTAAGCCAGAAAACATGGAGCTGAACAGAAATCGACTGACACTATTTGGTGTACTGGAAGCAGGTGCTTGAGGGCACAGTTAGCTAATGTTCAAAGCGAGGCATGTGAGCTGAATCAGCACGTAGTCTTGTTTCTAGTACACATCAAAAACAGACGTTAGGGCAGTCAGGCTTCAGGGTTATGGTACAGCTTGAAGTAAATGCCCGTGATTTGCTACCCATGAAGAGCTCGTGAGGAGACTAGATCAGAAGGCAGATGGACTGAAAGGTCTTATTGGTAGACCACTCCACTCTGCCACAAACTGTGATGTTTACCCTCTGCAGTGAAGTCACTTGGTACACTTTTTACAAATGAAAGTATTTTATAGGCACTTAAATAGTAGGCACTGTATAATCCATCCAAATGATGTGATATACGTGTCAGTCGCCTTTCATCTTTGCTTTGCCAAATGTTACGGCCCAACCTGGGGCAAACACTTTCTGATGGGTGCCACACTGAAAGCTGCAGAGATAACTGAGGTGATAGCTTGAAGTGAGACAGCATGCAGATATTGGGATCAAGCAATACCTGAAGACCCTGAGTGCTGAACAGATTAATTTAGCCAGAACCTTGGCAAGGAGCATTAACACGTGTGACACTAGGTGTTGAGTGCTTTGGATACCCAAATGTGTATTTAAAAGCCGCTTTGGAATCTCCAAGTAGCGTGTCAGATGCAGTTAGACAAGAACAGGGCCAAAGCAAGTGTGCTCACTGCAGCTGAAATCTCCCTTCTACACATTCCTGTGCTCTCAGCAGTTTATTCCTTCTCACTTGTTTTCTGCTGTTGCTGACACTTCACTGCCCACACTCTGATTCAACTTGATAAACCTGCTAAAATCAATACAGAAGAAAAAGGCAAAGATAACAGCTTAAGAAATTAAATGTTCTAAGCAAAGGACTCAGTTGCAGGCGAGGCAATGAGTGATGAAGTATGCAGATGTTCAGGAAGAGGAGTGGAAAGGGAGTAGAGTGGGGAATGGCCTTTCACTGCCTTTTTCATGCAATGAGAAATTAGCTGGCTGTATTGTCTCACTGAACTCAGCACTTGGCAACAAAGGTAGCCTGCATTTAAGTGACTTTACAAGGTCTCATCATCGGGTGGCAGCTCTGAGCCAATGTTCTTATCTGACGGGGTAGACCTTCAGGATGTGTTGTTCTCTGGTTTAGCTAAACCATTGACCAAAATGGCTGTTTAAGAACTTATTTGGTCGTCTTTAAACAGTCAATGCGCTTGAAATGTAAACATACTGTAACATTTTGAAATAGAAGAGAGTGATTACATCCAAGCTTCTGCAGCACTCTCCTCACACCTTCTGGTTTTCCTTGCAGTAATGGATATTTCCTAGTTTAGGCTTATGCATCCCTGCAGTTGAGGCACAGATCATTTTGAAGGATATCAGTTTTCAACCAATATATCTTTTTTCTTTTCATTTAATCCTCTGACTTCTACCTTTCTCTTTGCTATCATGGATTATTTCAACCTTTAGTATCTCCACTGCAAAAGGTTTTGAATGGCTTATTAAAGACATGGTAACGACTTACAGGAGATAGTCACTGCAAGAACTCTTATCAGAGCCTTCAGCCTGCTATTAAATTCAATGCTTTATGCTGTAAAGCTCACACTGAAATAAAACTTAAATTTAGAGCCACAGCTATCCTGAGGTAAGCCCAGTATTCCTAAAAGAATGGTGTACTTACTGCTGATCCTGCCTATAATGGGATAAAAGAGAAATCCAGCACTGCTTGAAGTGGCTATAGATCACAATAAAGAGGGAGCAAGTGAATTGACCTCAGTGGATTTCATTCTCGGGCACTGGGGTTGAAGTGCAATTGTGAGTTAAGTTTAAAGGTATTCAAAACACTTATGCATCAAGAGAGAATGTTGTTTGGAGGGTTGGGAATCACCTGTGGTGGTCCCCTTGATAATGGTAGGGCAAAGGAACCATGGAGCAAGAAAGTAAAAAAAAACCCCACCCCAGATGGTATGTTCCTCGGGGTTCTCTTTGGGTTTTGTTTGCCACAGACTCCTCTCTGAGGATTTGAAATGCTGAGGGGGCAGTGTGGGACTGCTGACAGAACTAAGGCTTCATAGGCTGAAGCTGCCAAAAGCAGTGACCCAGTATCAGAGGTGGGATCACTGCACTTGGAAACAGCAGGAGAGGTTTAAGAGCAACGTGTCCTTACAGACGGACAATGGACTCTCTCAGCTCTGGCCAGAAGAGGGGAGTGGGCTGAATTACCAAAAAATTCAGTTTAGGTTCTATTGCTGATTTTAGTAAAGAAACCTACCAGTGTTTACGCAGAGTTGCCATTTTATCCCTTTTAATAAATTCCCTTTTCTTTTAAACCCCTGGATTCAATGCTCTTGAGCAGGAAAACTGATTATCCAAGCTCATTACGTGCCCAAGAAAAATAATTTTCTTCTCCTATAACCTGAGAGGCTTGAGCTGAAATTGATTACCTATTTTTAGAAAGGAGCCCTAGCTAAATCTGGCTTCCTTCCCTGCCAATCACACCTATCAGGGGAATGCAAAGCAAGCCTATCTCAGTGCAGGTGCGTGGGAATTATAGCCTGTCCCTTTTAAACAAATACATGAAGATAACTGAGAAAGGGGTAGGGTTGCTTGAGATCTTTCACCATGTTGAACTTGAAGCAGGAGAGGAGAGGTAACATTTGTGGAAAGAAAATGGGTTTATAAAGGTATCATTTTCTGAATTTTTGTCTGGATTATCCAAGACCCCTTCAACTCCAACAGACTTTTCTGAATCTCCAAGATGGCTATTTGCCTTTTCCACAACAGCTTGCTTTAGTATTCTGAAGATCTGAATGACCTCAATATTCTGTACATTGTTTTCTTTGCCACTGAAGGATCCACCTTCATGTGCAGACTATCTGATAGTTTGAATGGATTTCCAAACCTTATTTACTTCATCTGCTGGGGTGACCCTGTCTGAATGCCAGGTGCCCACCAAGCCACTCTATCAACTCCCTCTCCTCAGCTGGACAGAGGGGAGAAAAATATGATGACTGGAGATAAAGACAGGGAGATAACTCAGCAATTACTGTCATAGGCAAAAAAAATACTTGACTTGGGGAAATTAATTTATCTACTGCCAATCAAATTAGAGTAGGATAAGAAGATATAAAGACCAACTCTTAAAACACTTTGCCTTCACCCCTCCCTTTTTCTTGGACTCAACTTCACTCCTGATTTCTCTACCTCTAGCTCCTGAGGTGCCCAAGAGGACAGGGAATGGAGGTTTCAGTCTATTCATCCCGTGGCATGTCTGCTGCTCCTTCCTCCTCACACTTTTTCCCTGCTCTAGCGTGGGATTTCACCTATGGGAGACAGTTCAAGAACTTCTCCAGCGTAGGTCCTTCCCACAGGCTGCAGCTCTTTACAAAGTTCTCTAGTGTGGGCCTTTTCCATGGGGCACAGTCGTTCAGGAATGGACTCCTTCATCATGAGTTATGTGTGGGGCCACAGCTACTGCCAGAGCTCCATGGAACTCTACTGGACTGGGATTCATATTAGGTGATAAAAACTACAGGACTTAGCTGTTATCGACAGCTCTCTAACTAACAGGTCTCGGAGGGGATAACTGCAAAGAAACAGGAGATGCCCTGTGCAGGGAGTACACTGTATTCCAGAAAGCTAGAAGGCTCCAACCTTTCTCAATGCCAAGATATATAATCACAAATCAGCTTTTGAGAAAAAGCTATGGTTTTGCTGTTAATAAAACAGAGCTAGGGACAATTATTTGTTCCTCTGTAAAGTGGCAGTGTCCACACCACTCTTCTGAGTCTCCCACGTTGTCTCCACAGTCTAAAATACAAATCAGGTTTTGTGTCTGTTTTTTTCAGCTGTGTCCATTTTTTCTGTTCAAGGTACATGACATATGACCACTGTGTTACAGCTGTATCCACAGTGTGAAACAGGTTGTGTGTTGCACAGCCTGGACACAAAGCCTGCTAGAATACTGTTGAAGGACATTTAGACACAGCCTAACCTAGTACAGCCTTGTCCATGTTTCCCACTGGGAATGGTTTCTACGCTGTGCTATCTCACAAACTGTGCCAGGATGTTATCTTGGAGAGCACTAGTTGACACAGACCAAACCATGGCAGGGAGAGTGCTGACAACAAAGCAGTGCAAGCAGTTACAAGGTAGTGCTCGATACTACAACTTGGCCCTGATTTATGTAGCAGTGTAGACCCGGGCAAACTGACTGCTAGCATCAGCATTTATGCAGCTCTCAAGCTTTCAGTGTTACTTTGCAGTTAGTTCTTTAAAATAAAGGGCCCCTGTCTGTTACAAGCATTGCATGTGAAGCTGGCCAAAGGGAGAAGATAAAGATTGCAAAGAAGTAGCAAACATAATCCATCTTTCCTTCGCACGACTTACAAAAGTATATATTAAAAAAGAGCTGACCCTTTCTCCTAAGAGACAGATAATTATCATGAGACCCACAAGTCAATTTAATTTGTGTCAGCTTCCACCACTACTCTGCAGCCTAGGATAGTTTCCTGCACAGAGCATTATGGTCACCTCCCCGGTCTGTCTTTGAAGACCTGACACAAATTTGAGGCTATATGGACAATTTAGAGCTATTTCTGATCAGCTGTACACTGACTGGGACCACTGCAGCCCTTCCGTGTTCACATTCCACTTTCAAAGTCAGACCTCGCTTCGAGGAGCGGAAAGTGTGTCGTTTGTACAGGATGAAGAGGTAAGGGAATATCTGCATTTTTGTGAGAGGGAGGTTGTGTTCAGGCAGGCTGGGAGGAATGCAGACAACAAGGATTCCAACTGATGAGGTCAATGCCTTTTATTCAAACCTATGTCCAAAGGAAAGGCAGAGGAAGAAAGGAAGCAGGTTTTTATCCTTAGACTTCCATCCAGGGAAGCTGAGGTCTGCAGATGCAGCAATACATTGCAATTGTCATCAGTGTTTGGGAAGTGCACACAGATTTAAGAGGTACACAAATGCAAATGCTTTGCCTTCTCCACCACAATGGGTGCCCATTCTTACCCAAGGTTCTTAAGGAATCTTTTAAAAAAAAGGAGTAGAGAGTGTGCTGCTTACTTACCCATCCAGCACTTGAAGGCACTGCAGCTGCTCCACCTCCTCAGGAGTGTTCTGCCCATTGAAGCCCTCCTGGCTGGTTACCGGCTGACAGCTTCCTGAAGAGAGAAAATAAAGACTGTAACACTTCTGAGAAAAGAGAGGTTATATTAAGGCCAGAAAGACCCAGGAGCCATCAGCACAATAACGGTGGTAGCTCATTTGTGATAGACACTTAGGACAAGAACAAGCTTCCAGGCATTCACATTGTATAATTAGTTTTATTGGTCTATCAACCCGTGGTTTAGAAGTAATCTTTTCTAAATAACTTTTGTCCCCATAACCTTGCTATTCTTATTTTTAGGACCATGCTGTTTCCCCACATAAACACAGTAGAAACATTGCTACAGGCAATCTTTAATGGATTGACGCAGGTTAAAAAAAAAATGCCAACCTGAAAGTGTTCCTGGCACCTTCATACCCCTTTGATTTGTTCTAACACCTTCTATCAGCTTTTCCCTCCTTCATCCTTGCTCCTATCTCTTCACATCTCAACCTTCAGTCTCCACCAGAGCAAGCTGAGCTTGTTTCTCTTTGACCTTCATTAGCATTACTGCTGTACTTCAAGGATGCAGACAGGAGAGCCACCTTGTTAAGCAACCCCAGCAAGCTCGTGGCTGGATCAAATTTCAACCTCTACCAACAGAGTGGTTTTCTACAGAGGCATCTCAGCCACTGACAGTCCACCAAGCCTTTCACAAATAGCCTACAGGAAAAGTACCATTCTCAGTCTTCCAGGTGAACTCCTCACTCCATTCACTCCAAGGCTCCTCTTAATCCAGAGGCATATTCACCCTTACACACATTTCCCCCCTATATTCTGTAGCCAATGCCAGCTAGGGTGAAGATGAAGGGAGGTTCGTTATTGCTGATATTTAACTTCTGGAGAGTCTGGGGAGAAGAAAGAAGCACAAATGATGGTGGTGAGAGCAGCTGTATTTCTCATTTGCCCAGCTGTCCTGATTGAAGCCCAGCCAACAAAAAAGCAGCACCTGACCACTCACCCTCGCTCTAGTAGGATAGGGAAGAGAAAACAGAATGAAGGATACTGTAGGTTGAGAGAAGGAGGGATTACTCATCGATTATGGTCATGGACAAAACAAGCTATTCCTACTCTTATCCTCCTGCAGCATGGGATCTCTCCCATGAGAGACGGTCCTCCATGAACTTCTCCAACATGAGTCCTTCCTACGGGCTGGAGCTCCTCATTATTCACAAATGGAAGAGGAAAGTAGGGAGAGCAACGTTGTTGTGAAGTTTTACAGCAATTTTGCAAAAGAATATGCTATAATGCATGTAGAGTATGGTTCAGAAACAGAAAGCTTTTTTAATATCTTTCCCCAATCCCAAGCAAGATACTGGTTAGCTGGCAGGTCTACCCAAATTTTTTCCATTACAGTCATTGAAGTTAGACTAGTCTTTGTCTATCCTGCATGCACTGAATTTGAAGATGGTAGCATGGCCTTGTAGCCATTTAACTTCACTCTTGCTTACATTTCAGGTTAAAGGCTGACTTAAGTAGCTTTTTAGGATTAGATATTCAACACACGAGTGTGAAAAACTTGTAACAACTGAAGAATAGAGAAAAGACTTAGTGATTTATCTTTACCATTCTGAAACAAGTAGACATTTAGCTCTGCCTGCAGCATCAGGTCAAATTTGAAGTTGTATCTTTGTTGATCATATCCACGGCTGAGAAACGCTCAGTGCACTGCAAAGTTCTGGTAGTCAGAATGGTTTTCACCTTTGTGAGACCTGCAGGTCATTTCTTTGTTCCTGGTTACACAGGGGGAAAAACCATGATTGTCTAAATAGGATGCTGCTTTGGGTGGCCCAAAGTGTGGTTTCTGAAATCTCCCCCAC
The DNA here is from genome assembly GCF_028858725.1 of Colius striatus. NCBI lineage: Eukaryota > Metazoa > Chordata > Aves > Coliiformes > Coliidae > Colius > Colius striatus. Next base: position 152,201,000 of record NC_084759.1, on the reverse strand, counting down.
ATGCTATTTTATTTTGTTGCTAAATCGATGTTTATCAGTGCATTACTTTGGCATACTCCTGTAGTTCATTAAGAAACATTAATAAATTCTTTATTCTGTCTTTCCTCAAAGGATGATGCACTTACAATAACTGTTGTGTTGGTATGCACCCTGACCCCAGCCTCTCTCACGAATCACCACAAGCAGTTTGGCTACCCATGCTCAAGACTGTCTCAGCTGGAATCATTCTGAGGGTCTCCCTGTCTTCACTCAGAAGCTGCCTTAAATTTCAGGCCCTTGCCTGAGCTATGACACAGCCATAATATGTTGCTGGTTGTGATCCATGGAATTCACTTCATAGCTTGACCTTACGCCTGGCTACTGGATAGGGACTTTCTTGAGGATCTGGACTGATGGTTGATTCTGGCCTCTCTCACTGTTCTGCTTTCCTTGTTACTGTGGGATTGCGCCATTGTCAGTGAGGTCAGTTCCTCGCTCTCACACTCAGCTCCTAGCTCAGCTTCCCTTAGCAAGCATTGCTTGCTTCCTTAACAGTAAGGCTGGCAGTTTATATGTTGCATTGAGAGTGTATGGTGGGGCTTTGGTAGTAGGAGAGGGGCTACAGGAGTGACTTCTGTGAGAAGCTACCAGAAGCTTACCTGATTTGAAGTTAGACCTGCCTCTGGCCAAAACTGAGTCAGAGAAGCAGATTATTAAGACTATCATAGAAACAATTATGCAGACAATAAGGTCAGTGAAGAAAGAAAGAAGGAGGTGTGCCAGAGTAAATTCTCCTACAGCCCACAGTGAGGTGGCAGCTGTACCCCCACAACACATGGAGGGTAGCAGTGGAGCTGAGATTCACCTGCAGCCCATGGACGACTCTGTGGGAAGCCTGCACTGGAGCAGTCTGTTCCTGAAGGACTGCAGCCTATGGAAGGGACCCACACTGGAGTAGTTTGTGAAGAACTGTAGCCTGTGAAAAGACTCATGTCAGAGAAATTCATGGAAGGGTGTCTCCAGAGCAAGGGACTCCACAGTGGAGCAGGGCAAGGGTGTGAGAAGTCCCTGAGGGAGAGGAGGTAGCTCAATCAGGAGCAAAGTTGAGCCCTGGAAAAAGGAAGGGGTGAGAGAAGCAGTTTTAAGATCTGTTTGTATTTCTCATTATTCTACTCCTTTTTTTAAATTATTATTGATGGTGGATTAAATTGGTTTTCATTTTCTCCAAGTTGAGTCTGTTTCACCCGTGACCATAACTGCTGAGTGATCCCTCCATGTCCTTGTCTCAGCTCACAAGCCGTTCATCACATTTTCTTCTCTCGATCCCACTGGGCAAGGGTGACTGAGTGAGAGGCCACATGGTGCTTTGTTGCCAGCTGGGCTTAGATCACAACACATGGGTACATGTGTATGTTGTGCTATGCTTATGCTAGAGAAGTCAAAGAAGGTAAGGCAAAGCAAAGCATCTCTCAGATAAGAGATAAGTTCTGTGAGGACCATGGGACTACAGTCCTCCTAGCAGAAAAAAAGAAGTATTTCCATGCTGACTGTGGAGTTCTTTGTGTCACAGGAACACTTCTGTGTCTTGTAGACTTCAATCCACAGCAAACTGTAACATTCAGAATGCAATTCAATATTCCAAGTACTGTAAGGGGCATTTGCTCCACTGACTTGGAGTGGTGTCAGCTGTCAGGTGAACTCCTGAATGACTGCTACAGCTCTTTCTCAAAAATTAAACCAAGATAATTGCTTTGTATTCTTACTTCACATGTTTTCTTCCCACCCTCCAATCTCTCTGTGGTTTACCCCGCCATCTCCTGCATCAAGTATTATTCTTTTTCTCCTTTCCTTATCCTTTCTTCTCTATCCCTTTCTCTCTCTCATACCCTCCAGTTTGACTGTTATACGTTACCTACTTGAGAGGAAACAGAAGCAGCAAAAAGATAGTGCAAGATGTAGCCTAGTATCTCTGAGAGGAAACCCAATGAGTCAAACAAATACGTACAACTTCTGTTTTTCTCACAGTTTTGCAGAAATTGTTTCGACATAGCTATGCTCTTACTAGCAGAAGGAAGAAGAAGCCTTCTTTGTCATTCTGATTAGCTATTATCACCACTGCATCTAGTGTGACACATCCTTCTCCGTTTGGATGAAGTAATTAACATGTCCTGCCATATTCTCTGTATATGCTCTCACAGCAAAAGCAGGGGAGAGTAATTGAAAAGATAACAGAAACAACTTGATTAGCATGCTCGACTTCCTGTTCTTCCTCATCCTGTTTAGATCCAATTTTCTCCCTACCCTGGACATAACACTGGTGTCCACAAGCTGGATACTATGCTGACTGAATGCCCCGCCCAATACCCTTTTGCCCAGCTCCATCTCTTAAGCTCAGCAACCAAGCCCATTTAGACCTTTCACAGGACACCAGCCAGATATTTCTTTTCACAGTCATGTTCGGGAACTGATGAGCCTCTGAACATTCTGTCCACGTTCAAGTTGTGTGAGCTATGTAGTCATTGTAACACTGTAGGGTCTGCCTTGGGATGCTCTCTGAAAGGAGTAAGCAATCAGAGGAAGGATGGGGCTGAAGGAGATAGTGGGAAACAGTAAAATGAACATGAGCTCTACTACTGAACTGGAGAACGCAGAGACAGAGGAGTGAGGAGCTGGATGATGAGATCTGCTGGAAATATCCCCAGTGTCCTTCAGCTCATACTGTATGGATTTCAAAGACAAAAAATTGGCCCTTCATAGGAAAACCTGAAAGCATGAAGTCTTCAACTGCAACTGCTGCTCTTAAATAGGCTGGACTGTCATTCTGTTGACATTTATCAGAATTTTATTGTTGAATTTTAGGATTGAGAAAGTCCCAACTTTTTGATTTTGCTTGTTTGTAAATCAAAATGTTCATGCAAGAAAATTAAGATTCTGGTATAAAGCCTGTGAATAAAAGCTGGAGTTACTTTGCAATAGCTAACATTAGTGTTCAAGAAATATTCTAATTGAAGAGATAACTCCAAAGAGTTAAGCTTGGTGTTTTTAAGCCTCACTGGACTTCATGCTTTTGAAGCAAAAGGAACACATAACACTGGGTAAAATGTCAAACACATCTTCCTCTTTCTGTTTCTCAGCCCCAAATGGGAATCATAGTCATTCTGATACAGTGAATTATGATATAAGACTTCAGGTTTTACCTCTGTCTCTATCCCTGAACTGTAGAGGCCTGATGCTCCATGAAACTCCAACACACACACAGAAAAACTGGTCAAGTAAGTATAACACAGAAAGCCTAAAAGAGCAACAATTCCTAATGAGAAGCCTACTGTCTCCTATGAATGATTTTTCTGATGTTCCCAGCAGGACGAAATGAGAGTAGGAAGATCAACTGGGCAATGCTGATGAGCATTTATTTAGCTGAGTGCTCATGTTAGCATCAGTGTCCTAGGGTCAGCATAACTCTGAGTCCTGGTAAATATCTGCATAGTTTTGCAATAAGCAAGGGTCCAAGCCAAATGAGAGGACCCTCAGGACCTAGACAGTGTAGTTTTACCCCTTAACAATGGGAAGAATCTGGCTGACATTTAGAAAAACAAATTCTAAGAACATTGAGTTTTTAAAGGCTGAACAATTCACTGCTTTTCTAGCAGTCAAGAGATGTTTCAGTAGAAAAACAGTAAGTGCAAAATATGAGTGATTTATTGTTTAAGGAAAAAAAAAAAACCCAACGCAGATGCCTCATTTAGCAGGACATTCAGCTTTGCCTTTATGGATTATTGTCATGGTGATGAATACATTCACATGCCCACCAAATAAGCTTTAGCAAGGATTATACCTCTAGGAAGTCATATGCAAAAGTGAGAGACACCCACTGTGGTTAGCTACCATGACACTTAATTCACAGAAAGGAGAAAGCTTCCTAACAAGGACAATATATTTTAAAAAGTAATGGCTGAAAAAATTGTATCCCTCTATCAGTAAACAAAGGTATCTCATAGGTGGATTTGCAGAAAACCTGTTTTTCCTCTTTCTTTTGTGAAAAAGTTCGGTGCAAGGAGAAGCTGTGACTGTCCTGAGGAAAGGTCACTGTTAACTTGGGAGAAAGAACATGGCCTTCCCTGAGCACTCAAAGAACAGATGCTGGAGTTGTCTCTGCTGTGATGGGAACTACTGACCAAAGGTCAGTTTGGTTGAGAAGCCTGTTTTTCAGAAACAGCAACCAAGAGATGGTAAGGAATGATTTTGCCGTTCCTCACAGAGGTAGACAACAAACCTGGTGAGGAGGCTGGAGCACAGGTCTGATGAGGAGCAGCTGAGGGAACTGGGATTGCTTAGTCTGGAGAAGAGGAGGCTGAGGTGAGACAAGATCACTTCCTACAGCTACCTGAAAGGAGATTGTAGCAAGATGAATGTTGGTCTCATTTCCCAAGTAACAAGCGATAGGAGGTTTAGATTAGATATTAGGGAAAAAATTGTTCACTGAAAGAGTTGTTAAGCATTGGAACAGGCTGCCCAGGGAATGGTTGAGTCACCATCCCTGGAGATATTTAAGACATGCAGATGAGGCAATTAGGGACTTGATTTAGTGGTGGATGTGGCCTTGCTGGTTTAAAGGTTGGACTTGATCTTAAAGATACTTTCCTACCTAAATGATTCTATGAAACTCACCTCAAATAGCTTCAAGCATGAAGTCACAAGAAGTCCAATGAGCACACCTTTGCACACAAACATAATCTTATGCCAGTCAACAACTCACTGTCAGTCAACAACATCACTGGCTGTTCTTCCTTGAATGCATGCTCAACAGCCACTGCTCTTCCTTATTCGTCACCAGTTGTAGCTGAAAGGAAAATTCATGTGCTTAGCTGGGAGAGTCTAGGGCATTTTGTAGACTCCAAACCACCTCTTCAATAAACGCTGACATGATCTTTCAGAGCAGCTTCAGGTCAAGATAATTTATCAATGGAAAAACTTCCTTCCTCTTGACCAGAGGACAAGGACAGAGCTTGTTGTTTGGAACTAATCTTAGGATTTTCCATCTCCTTCTTTCACTTCAAGAGTAAGAAATAACCCCGAAATTATGAGAAGTAATTCATTATCCCTATTGAGTCACCCATCTGATCCATACAAAGTACACCTTGCTGTTCCATTGAATCGTGAACCTGTCCAAAAAGAAGCTCTTCCTTGCCACTCTTAGCACTCCTACTCACAAAAGTGTACTTATGGTAAATTAAGAGATCCAGTCCTCTTATCTCTTCACTTTAAGACCTGATTCTCAGGGTTCTTATGTCCTTGTTTGTTTGAGGAGAGAGGGCTCCTTGCCAATTCCTTCCCTACAGTAACAACACATTTACCTTATCCAAATGCTGAGTGGTCTTCAGGGCAGGTGCTTCTCAGCAAGTGGTTATTTGACTTTCTCACTTATCACACGGTCGAAGCCAGTGCAAGGGCAACTGCCAGTGTGACACACACGGCCCTACCGCTTCAAATGGACCTGTGCTCTGTTTCCTTTCAGTTGTGCTGTTGTAGTCTTCAGCACCAGAGGCATGTTTGATTTGTTCTCTCTGACCTTCTTCATTTGTCAGCAACTAGGTTCCTGATCAGATGTCAAAACAATTAAAAGGAAAAGGGAAATAAGTACTTTTCACTGTTATATTTTGCTTAATCAGCTTCCAAGAAATGAAACTAATTTTTCCACAAATAAGACGTAATGGTCTTTGTTAAAAACTCTGCTACTTGTTCTCTTTTCAGTTGAGCTGCACTGAAAACCTGTACTTTAAATCACTGTTCTCCTCGCGTGCAATGTGTGAAAGGAAAATTCATTGCTATAAAGTTAAACAGTCATTAAATAGAACATTACCTTACATTGTGAGTATTATCTTAAAGACACGTTGTTGTCGCTAGGACTGTGTAAAGGAGATATATATATATATGTCTCCACTTAAATAGTATAGGAGTATGGATTCTGCTTAAACCAAGTCCATTCTGTTAAGGGATTAAAATTCAAGACACAGTTTGATTACATAATTTAAGTGGTAATATCACTCTGCAACAGAAGAAGTGAGGAAAATACACTCAAATGGAGACAGTATAATTTAACATATATTTAGATCTACTATTTAATGTGAGTCAAAATAAAAAGGAAGGGGAGTGGTGGCATCTAAAGAAGCGAGAGACATTGAAGTTTCTTATTGCTTTCTCTATAACTACTTTGCAGTCTCTATGAAGAAGGCAACTTTCTCCATACGATCGGGCTATGAAGTGATGCCTTTCTTTTTAAAGACCTCACAAAGGCAGTTAACTGACATACTAATCTAAAGTGAAATCCAGTAAAAGCCATTAGCAGCAACTTAGGGTAGAAAACTCTTCTGATACAAAGACCAGATAAGAGGGATGAAATCCCTGGATTTTTCCTGCTCTGTTTGCAGAGCCACAGTGAAAGTAACTTTCATGGATAAATATAAAAAGCAATAATCAGATTGCCATAAATACATTGGTTATCTCTTTAGGACTACTGGGATGGTCTCTTTGTCCAGAAAGACTTTAATTAATCCTGTAAAAGAACACAGAATTGTGAATTGGCAGGACATCAAAAGTCTATTTGTAGTTAAAATCTTTTCTCCCAAAGTGAGAAATAACTTAACTGAACAGATGGACAAGTCAAGCCTTTCAGCTCCAAGACAGGACATGAAGATGAAGCCAAATCATCCTTTAGACACTGTGTGGGTCTTGTCATATCTGTATAGGGCATCCACAGCCTCTCTTGCACTCAGTGGAAGTTCTGTCTGGCATGTGATGTCATAGATTGATATCAAGGTAGCCAGGTATTGCTGTGTGGGTCAAGTGGACCTCATCTGCTGGATCTGGTCTTCACCTCCATGAGGAGGCCTCCTCCCAAAGAGTGGTCCTGGGTGACACAAACACTAGCCATTACTGCTACTGTATGAGTTACTCAAGGAGTATCAAGTGCAGCAAAGGCTGATAGGCGTCTTACCTAGGATAGGCTCCGCTCAGGAGCAGAAAAAGGACAATATCTCAATTTTTAATAAAATTAAGATCATGAGCAAGGATATAAAAACATGAACATTTTCCTAGAAAGGATAGATGCAGCTGGAAAGATGGCACATACCATGAGGAATCTGGACATTCTCTTAGTAAGTGCTAAGAAAGACCCAATGGTTATGGTCCATATGCACACCACTAACAAAGGAACAGCAGGCAAGGGATTCTGAAAGCAATCAGGAGGCTAATAATACGATCCTACACAGTAGCATTCTTCAGTGGTCCTGGATTTATACACTGCATCAGGTAATAGAGGCTCAGCGATTGATTAAGCTGCGTAGGGAAAAGGGGATTATATTTATTCATCTCTGGCAAATTTTTGAAGCAGATTAAGTTTATATAAGATGGGTTCCACCTAATCAAAATAGAATCAGTGCTCTTGACACTTAAGATTTAAAATGCCGTGAGGCAATTTTAAAATGAAAACCAAGAAAATCATGCCAGATGTGGAAAATAAATTGTTAAGATTGATATATCTGTTTGGTCTGAAATCCCAAAAAGCCTATGTCTTAGAAAAACAGATAGAATAGAAAGTACCAAAAACAATAACCCAGGCAAGCAAAGTATATAAAACTACACAACTAAATCAAGACAAATGCCCAAATGTGTCTATACTACCCTTTGAAAATATGGTTTAAATGCCAGAACCATTGGCAATGCCTTTTAAAACAAAATGTAACAGGCATTATGGAAGTTTGATGAAAAGAAGATAGTGGAACACCAGTACATAAATATACATTTTGTACAAGAAGAGTAGTCTGCATTTATACATCAATGCTAAAGAAAGTATAGTGTCAAACAAAGTGTGTGTCAACATGCTTTGTGTTGTACTATAGAATTTCAAAGGCTGCAGAATTTCATTCCATGCTAAAAGGAATTGTATGCCATCAGTGCTATGCTATCAATTACCTGACCAAAGGAAGGATGAGTGAAACGCTGGAGACCACCAGAAACTCTGAACCACAAACAGTAACAGTGAGAAAGTCCAGTCGTTCCGGACTGGGTACACTTCACAGTGAACCGTGATGAGTCTATGTCTGCACTGGTTGTTGTGTTAAAGGAATTTTGCACAAAATAAACCTCCTTGTGTTCCAGCTTATCCTCAGATATCAGAGGGGCTAGAGTTGGTTGAGGTTAGGTTCTGTGTGATGCCCAGTTTGGTGCTGTACATCTGGTCATGTTTGGTACATCTAACTGTCATAATTACAGACGCACTAATAGCACGATGCACCTTCAAACCAGTCACATGAACCAGCACAGCCACAAGTTTGATTGCATTCATTAAGAGCTCTCACAACTGGATTAAAAAATACTGTGGCTTATTGAAGTAACATGAGCTACTTAATGTTTAATGCTAGTATGAATCTAGTCAAAAAGTCTACTTTTTAAACTGCTATAAGTGATTGGGTTTTGGAGCTATTTGTAAAAGCACTCACAAGAAATGAAACAAAGCTATGCACGTAAGTCCTAGCACAAGTTGAAATGACCAAATGGTACAAGTGTACTACAATAATGTTTTAAGGACATACATAAAAATATCAAGACTGGCAAAAAGAAGCCCAAGAAACTGTTAAAAGGGTCAAATGTTTTCAATGCCAAAGGGACTGTTCAAAGAATCACTTAAAAACTCAGCTTAAGCCTTTTGCAAGTCTACCCACGATATAAAGGCAGGGTTATTGTAGCCTTAATGTTCTGAAAACGTAAATGAGGCAAGACATACAGAGAAAAATGATCACTTACAATGATATTTTCCAAGTAAATCTCCCAGTTTAATAAAACATAATTACTTTCTTTATGAGCCTTGCATAACCTACATTCTTAGTCAATTGCTTTCTTGTAATAAAATCTGTAAAAGAACTTAAAAATTCAACTGCCAAACAAGTAATTGTAGTAAATAATCAAAGGCTATAACAGGCCACAGTATCAGAGAAAAAGAAGTACCCAATACAACATTTTGAGGAATCCTGAGAGAAGAATCCAGGGAAATACTGACCAATTGTTCTGGTTTAGCAAGGAGCAGCTTTTGGCTTAGTAACAGGGGGAGCGGGTTGCAGTGAAGACCCGGTAAAGAGTTTGTGGACTCTCCCCCGGCTCCTGGGTTCACACCCACCTCCGGCCCGGCTGGGCCAATCTGGCGCCTCTGCCATCACTATTTAGGGGACGGGAATTTGGAATGCGGGTCAGGAGGTGTATGGGTGATACAAGATGGAGGCGACCACGTGGACCCTTCAGCCAGAGGAGGAAGGAAGGAAGGAGAAGCAGTAGACCGGAGACCCTTCTGCAAGCCGTGGCGAGAATGCAAGCTGTGCCCCTGCAACCTGTGGAGATCCGTGGCAGGACTGAGAGCCACCAGCAGCTCCACGTGAGTGAGCCCGGACGGGCGAGGGACTGTGTGGGGAGACGGCCATGGCCCAGGCCGTGCTGGAGAGCCTGCGCGCCGCAGAGCAGCCCCACACGAGAGGCAGAGAGGAGCTGCAGCCTTTGGAATGGGTGCGCGTCGGAGCAGCCCGTGCAGGGCTGCCATGCGTGTGAGTTACCCCACGGACTCACAGGGAGGACTGGTGTGGAGTTCACCCGTCCTGAGGAGGGACAAATGGCAGAACCTATCGGGAACAGACTAACTGAAACCCCCACTGCCTGCCCCCCCGAACCGTTCAGGGGGGGACAGGGTAAAAACCCTGGGATCAGGGCTCTGAGCCCGGGAAGAGGGGAGGGGTGGCAAGAAGGTGTTCTTAAAAAGGCTGGTTGGACTCTTCATTGACGTATTCCTCTGTGTTGTTTCATTTTGGTTATGTTTTGGGTTTTTGTGGGTATGTTTTAGTTGACGTTGCATTAAATTATTTTCTGTTTTCTTCCCCAAACCGAGTGGCCTGGTCTGTTTTGTCCTGAACCTTAAGCGGCAATTAAGCCCTCCCTGCCCTTGAGCAATTCTCAGCCTCTTCAGTACTTGAGACTAATCGTGGTCTTTGTTCCCTGATGGGCCTAAACCACGACACCAATCAGGATGGCCTTTGTACAGGATAGGTGGTACAAGCTATAATGAAAAACAAAAACAGTGGAGTTCTGGGGAAGAGTTAACATAGCTTTTGTAGAGAAGAGCTGTGCCTCATAAAACTAGTAGATTTCTTGGAAGAACTCCAGAAGCAAACAGAGATGGTGTTATCCAATTAGTGTATTATACTAGGATGCCTAAAAAGCTTCATGAAGTCTCTCAAAAATGTGGTTCCAAGAAACTAAGTGATAAAAGGAAGGTTCTCGTGTAGATTAAAAACGTTAATCTTTAAGGGTTAACTTTTCAGTTAAAGACAGAAAACAAATGACGTAAATTAATGGTTAGTTTTCATATTGGAAGAAAGGTTTAAAGGAGTTCTCCCAGGAGTTTACAATCAAATATAATTATAAATAATCTGGAATGCTGAGTGATGAAAGATCTCTAACCTGGGAGATCTGGGTGACTGAGAAATACAAGGTTTTATCTAGGGTACTGCAATCTAATGATGATCAAGAAAACACAAAGTTATTAGGTATAAATGGAGCATGAAATCAGAATCATAGAACAGTTGATTCATAGATTTATTTGTGTTGAAAGAGTCTAAACTCTCTGCCAAGTGCAGGGATACTTTCCACTAGGTCAGATGGCTCAAAGTTCTCTCCAACCTGACTTTAATATTTCCAATGACGAAATTAGGCAAATCATAATAGAAATGTGAGAGTCATGGACTGGCTATATAACATATTTCTTGAATGCCATTTTCAGTTTTTGTACTCTCATGTCTGAAGGAGTTCTGTAGAATATTCCATAGGAACAAAAACAGTACAGAAGTATTACATGGGAACTATAGGAAGAGAGACTAATTACTGTGGAATTCTTCAGTCTGGGAAAAGAAAAAAGTGAGAGATGATTCAACAGAAGTTTGTAACATCTCAAACAGGAGATGGAGAATAAAGAATGATAGTTTATCAGTTCTTCTAGAACAAGAACAAAGAAGGAACTTACTAAGCAACTGGCACAAAATGAGTCCAAGAGAACGTGGGCCTTTTTTATTTGAATATTTTTATTTATAAACAAATTGATTAATACTTTACCATCAGACATTATGAAGGCAAAAATTAAGTGGTTTTGGAAAGGGATTAGTTGAATCTCTAAAGGCCAGAGTTCTTTAGTACATCTTATCTACAAGAGTTTAGATGTAATCTCCAACTCAGGAAGACAATGAGATATCAGATAAATATATCAATTAAGGATTTAATTATTTACTGTATTTTTCTCCATGTTTACTACACCCTGTCTTTGAGCATCCTCTGCAAATATTGGTGGAGACAGAATACTGGGCAAGATGGAATGACTGTTTAAACAACAATGTGTTAGCCTTATGTCCCTATATTACAGCCTGAAGTAGAAGGGAAGCAAAGGGTGTCTTTAGATGCTTAAACAGTATCATGAATCTGTCATGAGTCTGCAGAGAATGAAATAAGCTCAAAATTGTGTGTCAACATCCCATCTATCTCTGCATACAGCAAGGTCAAGCAAGTTAGAGGTACACTGCAAGGCTACAGCAGATGCAAAAGTACTCGTCTCCAAAATTTGCCATGTATGTACACACTGTGAACAAGGAACGGCAATTTTTTTAAAGGAGTATAGGGAGAGCCATCCAGTTGTTTCTGATAGCTTTACATCTACTTTTCTAGACAAACAAATCAGCCTTAAACAACGAGGACCATATGCTCCTCTACCAACACACTGGAAAGGACTCTATGAATCTACAAAGCCTTTGACCTAAAGCTGGCCCACGTTGAGCAAGTTTGCAGAGGAGTCTGGGTCCACCCACCTAACACCATGGTGAAACATCCATCATGTAAGATGAGGAGTTGCTAGGATCAAGACTGGAGCATATGGAATCCTGGCAGCCACTTGGAAGGACTTAAAATGGGACAAAACAAGTATGATGTCATTGTGCTACTTATTCCCCACATACAGAACATGACATGCAGGGGTTTATTTTCATGGAAATTTCAGAGGGATCGTGTTGGGAGCAAGAAGAAGAGGCCGAGATCATTCACTGGCGTTGTGTGGGAGTAAGATTGTGTGTACAAATGTGTTTGACTGAATGAACAACAAACAAACTACACAGGGACTGACAGGATGGGTTGGGTTTATTTTCCATTACCCTGCAGAGATACAGGATTCTCAGAAATTCTCCATCTGTTGTTCCTTGAGGCCTTGGAGGGCTTTCCACTGCAGGCTTCCTTTTCTAGCAAACTGAAAGCCTTATTTCCCTTCCTTAAATGAAAGACAACCCCCAGGCCAGCAGGAACAGAACAATAGATTAGTTCAGCATGGATCTTAATTAGAGCTATTGAGGTCACAATATACTTACTACCCTAATCTCATGCAAATTCAGGTAATATATTTCTGGTTGAGGAAGATTATGATGAGGAATAATGAGCAGTGAAGAGAAAAATGTCTGCTGTGAAACACACGTATGTTTGAGCACACCGGAGGCAAGGCTTGCAGTGATTTCATAACTGTATGTTCAGCGTAAATCGAGAGTTGTAAAATGTGATTTACAGTATTAATGGAGATGCCTACTTCTCCTTTTATGCCTGCATAGGTGTTGTGGTTTAACTCTAGCCAGCAGCTGAGCACCATGCAGCTGCTCACTCACTCCCCCCTCCCCCAGTGGGGTCAGGTGGAGAATCGAAAAAAAAAGTGAAGCTTGTGGGTTAAGGTAAGAACAGTTTAATAACTACAACAAAAATAAAATAATACCAATGAAAAGGAATATTACAAGAAGGGAGTGAAATAAAACCCAAGGAAAGTGATGCCCACTGCAATTGCTCACCACCCACTGACCAATTCCTGAGCAGCGATCCGCCCCTCCCCGACAGGTCCTCCCAGTTAACATACCAGGCATGATGGTCCATAGCATGGAATAGCCCTGTGGCCAGTTTGGGTCAGCTGTCCTGGCTATGCTCCCTCCCAGCTCCTTGTGCACCTCCTCGCTGAAACCGAAAAGTCCTTCACTTAAGCTAAATGCTACTTAGCACCAACTAAAACATCAGTACATTATCAAAGTTATTCTCACACTAAATCCCAAACACAGCCTTGTACAAGTTTCTAGGATGAAAATTAACTATTCCAGCTGAAACAAGGACAATGGGAAACACTGGTGAGTCATCACTCAGGTAGATATACCAGATGAGGGGCTGGAAATACTAAGCATTCTCACAGAGAGTCCTAGGGAGAAGTGCCTGTCATCATTGGCTCCTGAATCATCAGGATAATGATTCCTCTCCTGCTAAGCACTGGGGAAAGTAGAAGGAGCTTCCTTTTGCACAGTAACTTTGTGGCTCAAGCTAATGATCAGGAAGTTTAAGACCTGGGACTCAGAACAGCTGCTGAGTCTTGAATCACCAGACTAGAGGATTGTAAAATACTTTTTACCACCTCCACTATAGATGGCCATCATGTGGAATAGTAAGGAACATTAATAGGATCAGCAACAGATGGAAGCTTATGGAAGCTTTGATTCTCTAACCCTTCCAGTAAGAAGTGGATTCCAGTGGCACAGCAGAGCTGTGGACTGTGACCCCAACATTCATTACATAATGGTGCTTAGATGGATACTGAAAAAGTCTCTAGAGCAGAAACTCATTCTGTGCTAAAAAAATTATAGTTATAGATGCAAAAGAAAAGCACTGTTCAGCTCTCTTGGCCTGACACTGGCATGTTACTTTGCAAGTTCCAGCCTCCTGAAGTGATCTGCAGACCAAAACATCTGCTCTGTGGGGTCATATCAGTTGTTCTTGTACCCATAAATGCTGTCTCCAAAAGTGACCTCTGCAGTGAAGTGGAAGAGGACAGGAGGAACAGATCACTCTTATAGTACTGGTCACAATGCAAATGGGCTTCATCTGAAGGCCACTGAGCTGCATAAAAGTTCTCCCATTCACTATTCTTGTCGGTTATTAAAACCACAGCAATTCAAGGCTTAGCACATCCAAGATGTGAATCCAGATATCTAATTTGCATATGAATTTGAGCATCTTTTAGTACGTACCTAAATAGAGCACAATCATATAGCCTGGAAGAAATTGTTTTTGCTATTTACAAAAGGTCAAAGAAGAGACTAACAAAAAAATCCATTTACTAGGAAAGGACTATATCGAAAATCCCTGAAATTGTTCATCGATATTCTCCATCAGAGGCTGCAACTGTCTGCCTTTTGTTCTCAAGAATGCCAAACCGAGTTTGCACACATTTCAGATTTAAAAAGGTAGTTATAAGGACTTAAATTCTGAAAAAAAAACAATGCATTTCACTGCAATTTCTGAATCAGCACTGTCCCTTTAACACAGCAGGAAGAATCATCTGACACAAACACAGAGCTCCTTCTCATTATCTCTGTCAAATAATATAGCAAAGTCAGGAAAAAACATCCTACCCCACAGGTGGTGTACCTGAACATATACAATTTTGGAGGCCTGATAAGATGAGCTAATGGCAATGTTATTGTAACCATAATGCTTTTAGCATATGAAAAGAAATATTTCTAGGAAGGAATAATATTTTTATTAGCATAATTTTTCTCTTTGAAAAGAGAAACATGGGTTATTTCGGAATACAAGCCCACCCTCAGGTCTGAAACCAAAGCCAAACTGATCACAGAATCGCAGCTCCTAACAAAGGTGCTTACCTTGCACCACTTTCCTCACAGCAGAACTGGGAAAAAACTAGTTCTCTTTCTCAACATAGCTTATTACTCAGAAGGAAGGAAACAAATACCAAACAACAAAAAGAAATGAGAATTAATTACATAGTTAAGATTAATTATGTCATGCATAAACAGCTAACTAACCTAAGAGAAAATAGTATCATACTTTAACAGTTAGAAAAAACCCAGGAAACACAGGTTTCTGCATTTTCATGACACTTCTTACCTGTCATTTTTTGCCTCACTCCCTTCCTTTTCCTGTACTTCATGAGTACATTATTGAGTTTTCTTTCAATAATGTACCTTCTGCCTCACTGCAGCCTGCTTTACATATCTCAGTAATGTTTCCTTTTTACCCTTAGAATACATTGTGACACACTGCAGCTTAACATTAAGAAAGTTTTCCTAGACTTCAACATTTTTGTCACAAGTTTATTTACTCTTCTATTACTGTCTGAGCAGTGTATAGGGGAAAGGGACCTGGGGGTCTTGTTGGACAGCAGGATGACCATGACCCAGCAACATGCCCTCATGGGCAAGACGGCCAATGGCTTCCTGGGGTGTATTAGAAGGGCTGTGGGCAGTAGGTCGAGAGAGGTTCTCCTCCCCTTCTCTGCCCTCTTGAGACCATATCTGGAATATTGTGTCCAGTTTTGGGCCCCTCAGTTCAAGGACAGGTAGCTGCTGGAGAGAGTTCAGTACAGGGCCACAAAGAACATGAAGGGAGTGGAGCCTTGTATCCTTATGATGAAAGGCTGAGGAAGCTGGGGCTCTTCAGCTTGAAGAGGAGACTGAGGGGTGACCTCATTAATATTTACAAATACGTAAAGGGCGAGTGTCAGGAGGATGGAGCCAGGCTGTTCTCAGTGATAGCCAATGACAGGACAAGGGGCAATGGGTACAAGCTGGAACACAAGAGATTCCAAAGAAATACAAGGAAGAATTTCTTCACTGTGAGGGTTATAGACCACTGGAATGGGCTCCCAGATAGGTTGTTGAGTCTCCTTCTCTGGAGACATTCCAAACCCACCTGGACGAGTTCCTGTGAGACCTACTCTAAATGGTCCTGCTCTGGCAAGGGGGTTGCACTAGATGATCTTTCAAGGTCCATTCCAACCTTTAAGATTCTGTGATTCTGTGAATCTGTGATTAGACAATATCTAGCTCATCCCAATAGTGGAAAGGTAGAGATATGAAAGCTCCTTGGTGATTCTTATATCTATTTTACACACATACACAAGTTTATCAAGATTGCTCATAAGAATACAAGATTTCTTTCCAAGGTTTCCAAGCCTGTCTTCTTCTGATAGCGTTTCATGCTATTAACTCTGCTTTTCCTGGCTCAGGCAATCTGGTATTATTGCAAGATGACTGTGATCACAGGGACATCATGGGATCAAGAGGAAGCTAATCTGTTCATTGTGGATAAGTCAAAAAGCTTGATATTTGGATTGTCTTCATGCCAAATCTGTGAAGGCCATTGAGAAGGATATTGAGTTATTTCAAGTCTTTCAATATATTGGACTGGAAGCTGGAAAAGAGAACTGGCATTCATTTGTTCCAGGGTGTAAGGGTTCATTTCCATCAGATAGCAGATGAAAACTTCTTTCAGTTACCTGTAGCTTTGGTATTCATTAATATTTACCTATTTAATAGATTTCTGTGATCCTCAAAGACTGCTGCCAGGGAAAGTAATCATCTGATTTCAGGTGCTTGAAGAGCTGAATAGCCTGCATTTTTGATACATCCTTTGCCTTGCCGGCAATGACTTCATCGTCAGATACAGGCTTCCCACGTGTTGTCTTGCCTTCAGAAAGCTTCATGACTTGGTGGTCTTCTTGACTAATATCTGTTTTCACACCAGATTTTAGACTGTGGAAACAATAGTCACCAACCTGGCAAAGGAAAACTGGCTCAGTGCTTTCAGGGTTTAAGACCACTAAATCACCCTCTGACAAAGGCAACTTTCTAGGAAGATCATTTCCCTTCTGCAAGACAGGCAAAGAAATCTTTGTGGTTTCTGAATGCCCACAGGGACCTAAAGGGACTGTAAGGTAGTCTCCAAATGCATCCGGGTGCAATTCAGAAGAGATTGGCGCTTGATCTGAAATTGAGACCGTGACAGCAGTTTTCCCAGGAGAAAACCGATGGCAAGAGCGGTCACTGGGCGTCTGGGGCTCCTGGGAGTCATGAGGTGACTGCCCAGCAGTGACAAGCAGCGGCTGGGAAGAGTCTCTGGCTGGTGGCAGTAATGAGCTCTCAGTGGTGATGTACTCCGAGCGGCATTCCTGAGGGGACATCATACAGCCAAGAGCCTTTGGGCATTTCTGCTCTTCTCTTCTCACACTTGCGCCTTTCCCACAGGCTGCACCGAGGTGCTGCATTTTTTCCTTCTGATCCGAGAGCAGGAAGGGCTGTGGAGGACCTGCTCCTGGCTGTTCTTGCCTCTGTGGAACCTGGGGACAGTCTTCTTTTGGGAGGGCCACACACTGAAGGGAAACTGATTTCTCATGGACTCCCACAGGGTCCACTTCCAAGGTCTGATGTATATTGGGCTGGGAGGACATCACTGTGCTGTACAAGTATGGACCATTGAAAGCAAAGCAAGTCCGGAGACCAATACTTGAATTACCACTGTTTCTCCTTGAAACAATAAAGGAATGACCAGCAAACTGGCTTGAGCAGACAACTGGGGCATGTTCTGTCTCTTTTAAAGCATGGTAAGAGTTCTGCGTGTCCAGTGCAACAGGAGAAACATCTGTCTTTGTAGCCAGTTCTTCAGGAGACTCTGTCAAAATCTTCATCTGACTGAATGTGAGAAAGTTAAAAGTAGCTTATGAGAGGTATTATTGTGGTAAACATAATATATAAAACAAGATTACTTGAAAACGCTCATAGCTACACATAGGGTTAGAAAAAATATTTATTGGGTAAACAGACTGACCCAGATAGCAAAAAAAAACGCCCCCATTATGCCTTCCTCAAAAGCAACTTGTGTCAGCTTTTTAATGACATAATACTTGACTACATCCTGCCTTGACTTAGGGAGCGCTTTAGAACTATCATCCACTGTAGCACTATAATGCCCTGCTCACTCACCTGTCTTCAACTTGCAGGAAGCTAGCTTGCTCTGTCTTCTCTGAAAGGTTGGATTTGTTGAAGTCCAGTTGGCTGCTGGTTGGCCAGTTTCCCAAGTGTACTTTCTGAAAATAAAAAAGCAGATGTAACAAGAGACCAATGACTGGCAGTGGAATCAAGAACCATACATTCCTCATGGACAAAGAAAACAAATAGGAGCATCTACAGCATCTGGCTATAAGGATACAACTTAAATAATATGACCAGGGCTCAGTTAGAGTTGAAGCTGGCCAATATTCTATCAGACAATAAGAAGGACTTTTTAAAGTAAGTTCACAGCAAGAGGAGATCTAAAGAAAACATTAGACCAATACTTTTTGATGATGGTCACTTGTCTAACAGAGATGAAGAAAAAGCAGAGTGTGGGCTTTTGCCTCAATCTTTAATAATTCTGGTAGACCTTTAACAGTACTGAATCAAAGAACCATGAGTGCAAGAGCAGTGACTTTCCATTTGTGGAGACTGTAAGGGACCAGCTGTATGAGCTGAATGTCAATAAGTCCATGAAGCCTGATGGGATTCATCCGAAAGTACTGAGGGAGCTAGAGGGTGTTATGTCAGGACACCTCTTGGTCATCCACCAAAGGTCTTGGGAGTCTGGGGAAGTTTCTGCTGACTATAAGCTAGCCAACATTTTTCCACTTTACAAGAAGGGAATGAAGGAAGACCTAGAAAACTAGAGACTTGTGAGTCTAACATGAGTTCCTGGGAAAATTATGGGGAGGCTTATGCTGGGTGTTATTGGAAGGTATTTAGAGGACAAAGCATCCATCAGGCACAGTCAATATGGGTTCACAAAGAGAAAGTCCTGTTTAACCAGTTTTATATCCTTCTGTGATAAGGTTACCTGCCTAGTGGATGAAGGGAAGGCAGTGGATGTAGTGTTATTTTATTTTCCTAAGGCTTTTGATACTGTCCCTCACAGTATCTTTCTGGACAAGTTGTCCAACTGTGAGATGAGCAACAGGAAGGCTGGGGGGACTGTTCTCTGAGGAGTAGCTAAGGTCTTTGGGTTTATCTGGTTTGGAGAAAAAGAGGCTGAGGGACAACTTCACTGCTCTCTGCAGTTTTGAAAGGAGAAGTGGAGAGGAAGACGTTGATTTCCTCTCCTGAGTATACAGCGACAGGACGTAGGGTAATGGTTCAAAGCTGTACCAGGTGAGGCTTAGACTTGACATTAGGAAGCATTTCTTTACTGAGAGATTGGTCAAACATCACCCCATTCTAAAAATCTCTGAATTAGTGTTGATTACTACTTGGAGACGAATGAAAGCACCAGCTAATGAAGTTTGCTAATGACACTAGATTATTTCAGTCAGAATTGTGAAGTACTAAAAATTTTCTAGCTTGATTTTAAATCACAGTGATGCTGACAAACACAACACAAAGAAGTTTACTAGTATAAATGTAAGAATATAACTATGTTGAATATGACTTCTAAAAATAAGGCATGGATATATGTTTATGGCAGACTAGGAGACAAGAAGAGCTCTTAAGATTATTGGAAGTCCTTTCAAAATACAGTTCCCTCTTACCCCCAGGTAGCTCTGGATCAGGAGACTCTTGCTAGGGTTTGGAATCTTTTCATCCCACATTTTCTTCTTCCTGCAACAGCAACACAGAAGTTTCAAGGTTTGCTTCTCAATGTGGCAGCAACCAGAAAAGATTGCATCCTGTGTACCGTGCTGCTCTCCACAGTAAGACATCACCAAGGCCCTGGCACACCACCACCCATCTGTCACCCTTGCACGAACATGCAAAAGGCTGCCTGTTGCACACTAAGGCTCCTCTCTACGTAGACTTCTCTCTCATGAAGGACAAGAAGCACCTCAGTCTTCATGCCACACATGGACACCTCACTGCTGAGTCTCCTAGTCCCAACGCAATCCTACCTGAGGAAATACTTGTAGCTGCAGTAAGCAACCATTAGCAAAGTGATGATGACAGCTGGGAGCATCACTGGAAGAAGCACTGGTGGCAGAACTGAAACAGAAAAAACCAGAAATAGGTATCTACTTGCAGACTGGCTGCTTCCCATAACAGGTTTTTCACTCTAGTTACTCTTTATGCAAGCAGATCGGGTAAATACAGACAGCATGTCAATGGACAGTATCATGAGCCCTTCAAGCTGATGGGATACCCCCCAAAGCAGGACAGACCAAACCTGGCCTGAAAAGTTAAGAAACTAAAGGAGTTTATTATTGCCTTTACTGATTCTTTTTTTTTTTTTAACTGATATCAGAGTAAATAGTTTATGCTAATGTGCTAATGTTTTGGCTTTGTGTGCAACACAAAGGGGAGGGGCTGCAGTGGTGGCCTCTGTAAGAAGTTTCTCTAAACTTTCCCCATCTCTAATTCAGATTCACCTCTGGGACTGAACCGACTGGGCACCTCCATGGTCACTTTTTGAGGAGGAGAAGCTGGAAGGGGAGGTGTTGGAGGTGGTGGAAGGAGCTGGGTGAGAGAGAAGTGATCATGTGAACCCCAAGGTAAGTGAGGGAAGGGAGGAAATGTGCTGGAGACCCTTCTGTGTCCCATGGTAAGATAACAGCTGTCCCCATGTAACCCATGGAGGGCAATGGTGGAGCTGAGATCTGCCAGCAGCTCGTGGAGGACCCCAAGACAGAGGGAGTGGCTGTGCCCAAAGGGGCCATGACTCTGTGGGGAAGCAAAGTTGGAGCAGAGTGTGCAAGGAGTTCTGATGCCATGGAAGGAGACTCACAGGGAGGAGTTTGTGAGGAGCTGCAGCCAGACTCACACCAGACACGTGCCAGAGAGGTTTGTTAGAGACTCTGTCCTGAGGGAGGGACCCCATATTGGAGTAGGGGAAGAAATGTGAGGAGTCCTCCCTGAGGAGGAGGAGGAAGGAGCAGCAGAGACCATCTTGATTGTCCATGTGGAAAATTTAACAGTTGATTGGACTGACCTTGTGAAAGGAAGTAGGAAAGAAACTCGAAAGGTCATTCCTGCTCACCTCCTTCACTGCTGCTGCTGTACTGCAAGGATGCAGGCAGGAGGGCCACCTTGTTAAGCAACCCCAGCCAGCCCATGGCTGGATCAAACTTCAACTCCACCTGACAGGATGTATTTTTCTACAGAAGCATCTCAACCACTGACAGTCCACCAAACCTTACACAAGTAGCCTACAGGAAAAGTACCATTCTCAGTCTTCCAGGTGAACTCCTCACTCCATTCACTCCAAGGCCCCTCATAATCCAGAGGCGTATTCACCCTTGCACGCATTTTCCCCCTATATTCTGTAGCTGATTCCAGCATCTGCAGGGTGAAGATGAAGGGAGGTTCATCATTGCTGATATTTAACTTCTGGAGAGTCTGGGGAGAAGAAAGAAGCACAAAGGATGGAGGTCAAAAGAACTGTATTTCCCATTTGCACAGCAAAGACAAATCCAGAACTCCTGCACTTTCTAAGACTCACTTTTTCGTATTGGTTGGTTTTCCAGTACTCGACTTCGTATCTCTGCTTTATGAAATTGTACTGCAAAGCGTATTTTATCCACCTCAGTTCATACTCTTGGTCCTCTGTCAATGTCACTGACACATTTGCAGGCGGCAGCACCTTAACTGGAACACATGGAATGTCTCAGAGTACTCATCAACACACTGGTCCAACGCTCCCTTTCACCACCGCCAATAGTTTCCAGAGACTGCAAACAATGATGGGTTTTGCCACATAAGAAGTCCTCACTTTTTAACACTTTTTAATTCTCTGCATCTTCATTTTCTAGTCAAATACAATAAACCAGTAGACCCTTAAATAACAGAAAAACCATATCCATGAATACTGACAACATTCCCTGTGTACAGAAAAGCAACAAAATAATATTTGAAATGTCTCTACTAGTCCACCACACTTCCAGAGACTTTCAGCTCTCTTGGAGCCACTACCTGATCTTTTCACCTACTACAGGAGCAATGCCAGCTGTGGTCTGTGAAAAGTAGCACCTGTACCCCCAGATAGATGCAGGCACAGATGATCCACCTCTGATAGCTCACTCACCCAGTGCTCCAGGGACCACTACACAAACCCACAAGAGCTCCAGTGGCCTCTTGGGAAATCACATAGTAACAGGCTCCCCTCAATCACAGCTCCCATGGAACAACAATGAGGGACAATCACAGAGAAGTCAACAGGGTGACAGCCGCTCACTGGGGAGATCTGGGTCACAAACCAAATTTCTGGACAGCAGTTTCGACCACCACCACCTTCCTCAGAGAAACAACTGTGCTGAGGAATTCCACACCTACAAGCTACCTCTCCCAGATCTGATATAGCATCCAGTTTCTCTCTTCATCAGTCCTAGTGTCTTCTTCCCAGACACTTTTCCACACCACCACTGCCCTCAGCCTCACTTGCCAAGACAGGCATCTATCTCTCCAAGAACCTCCCAGGAAAAGCAAGAAACAACACAGCATCTCACTGTTCTTGTAGGCTTCAATCAGTTTCTCCTCTGTCTTGGCCCGGACAGACACAAGGTACTGGCTCTGACTGCTGGAGTTGCTGACAGGGATCTCACAGCTCTGGACCACATATGGGACATGGGGAAAAGCCTTCTCATGCACAGGAGAGCACTCCTTTTCTCTGGAGGGAGAAAAAGAAGCTGAGCTGAGATCAGGGGAATGAGAAAGAGAGGAAACTCCATGGGAGAGGTGCAGGAACACTGTCACGGGCAGAGCACGTACACTGATGCTGGAGTGTCCCTGAAGAACAAGCCAAAGAGGACAGAGGTGGTGATCACTTTCTTCACTTCCCAGCTGCATGTCAGACGATCTGCACCATTGAAGAGGCAGCGAATATTCCTGGGCTGAAGGCCTCCTGCAGAGAGGATGAGAGCAAGCTAAGTGCCAGGAAAGGTCTGGCTTCTCAGCCAGCACTTCCACCTCCGCACAGCCCCACTCCATCCCAGCTACCTTCAGAGGTCTCCCATGACGCCTCCGTGCTCCACTCACTGTACAGCCCAGAGAAGCCACTGGCTGGCCCTGGCCTGGCTCGCACACGGGCAACGTAGCTGCTCCCTGGGACAAGGTCCTTGTAGCTGATGAGGCAACGTGTGGTGCTAGAGAGCGAGAGCCAGGCAGCTTTCTGTTGTTGAGGGAAAGGAGAGAGAGGGGAGGGAGGAAATTGAGAAGTTGGACAATGGCAAAGAGGATGGTGGGAAGACAAAGAAAGAGTGAGAGGAAGTGACTGTCAGGCTGCATCTCCCAGCAGTTCCATGCAAGTGATGGTCCAGGCGTATGCTGCCATGCAGTGCTCCTCACTCCCATACTGGAGGGAATTCAGCATGTGTGGTACCAGCACAACATAGGAAGGGTGAGGTACAGGCATTGTTGGGTACAAGCTGCACCAGCAAGCAGGTCAGCTTCTGCAGCTTGCAGAGCCCTGTTTGACTTCAGCACCAGCTACACAAATTCACAACACTGCTCTGTGCATAATTTTATGTGAATCTGGCCAAGATATTTCTCAAAAACTAAAGTTCAGGCTGACAGGTACAGAACAAATACACATGCAGATGTCAGAAAACAATACATCCAAGGATATGGACTCTCAAAAACTCAAAAACAATATCCCAAACATTTCTTTCTGGGAGAGGATGCAGCCTCAGATATGTTCTGCCATTTTCCCACATGAACCCACAGACTCCTGTTGGAATGTGCTTTAATTCCACTTGGGAGGGATTCAAGGCAAAATCAATTCCAACTAAAAACCAAGTACAGTGTGGGTTTTTTTTTTTTTTGGTGAAGAGCAGATCTTTGCATTCATTTCAGGACAAATGGTATTTCATTGACCAAGTCGCCCACAGGCAGAAAAACATTTGTTGCATGTCCTCATAATGCCTGAGAATGGAGAAGCCATTCATTTGCACAGATTTTACCACAGGCTCTCCATTGTCCAAAAGGGTGCAGTCCAAACCAGTCAGCCCAGTTCTTCTGCTCTTACCTCCCAGGACTCCCACTCCCGCTTGTAAGTGACTTCATACTCCAGTGCACTGCCCAGCCCTTGGTTTCCATCAGCTACTTTCCATGTCAGCAAGAAGTCTCCTGATTTCATCGAGCTGACAGAGAGGTTTTGAGGTGGGAGAGTCTGAACTGGAAGGTGAAGGTGCAACCCGTGAGATGAGATAGTGAGGACAAGGATATAAAGAGGCAAAGAAAACACCTAGGTAAGCTTACTCATTCCCATAGTACTCATTCCCTCTGACACATCAAGTAGGTCTTGCTTGAGTCCCCCTCCCATGTCCAGTTGCTCCCAGGAACTTGCCCTCTCCCTCTTTGTTCCATCCTCTCCATGTGGAACTCTTCGGCAGTTTCCACAACACAAGCAGAATCCACCTCTTGACCGAAGGGCAAATACATTCTGGAAGACCCTTCACATTAATTGGAAAATGAGAATTTGGTATCCAGTCCTTACCATTTCGATAAAGATCGACACTTAGTTCTGCTTGAAGTGTCTTGTTAGGTTTGAAGCTGTAAACATCATCTACCCCTATTCCAAAATTGTCTGTAGTGATGCGACAAACCCAGTGCACATAGGAGTCTGGAGCCTCGTGTAAATCATCTTCTGCCTGGCGTTCGCAAAACATCTCATTGTTCTCCCTGTGTGTAGAGAAAGTCATCTATAAAGACCTGATCTGGAGGCCTACAGT
This sequence comes from Colius striatus, assembly GCF_028858725.1. Taxonomy (NCBI): domain Eukaryota; kingdom Metazoa; phylum Chordata; class Aves; order Coliiformes; family Coliidae; genus Colius; species Colius striatus. The sequence goes on along the minus strand of NC_084759.1, from coordinate 152,176,444 downwards.
TAATGCAAAATTAAACACCTGAAACCAATTCCATTCCATTCTATTATTATCGTTTACTTGGCCACATGTCTTCTTCTCACTGTACCTATTAGTCCTGTTTTGCACCGGTTAATATGACAAACAATTTTAAGAGCAGGAGTTTTGCCAAATGCCTTCCCATTTCAAAGTTGCACAGCAGAATGTATTATTTTTATGCCAGTCTATTTTTGTTAGTTTTTAGCCTAACTCTCCATAATCTCACAGTATAATGAAAAATGTCACGGAAATGCACTTTTTATTCAGAGCGAAAGGTAGTAAAGTTTCTGGTGGTCCTTAGCTTCTCAAAGACATTTATTTTGTAGTCCCAGAGAGACACTTAAAAAAAAAAGCAACCTCCAACAAAAATGTGCTTCTGTATCCTTAGTAGTTCTGTTCTGGCAAGGGACCTTACACATTCATTAAAGATTTCATCCAGAATGTTAATCGTACTTTTAGATAGCCTTTCTCCAGGCCAAATTGCATCATGAAAATTAGAAACAGTATTTTAAAGTAGACAGGAGAGAATAAGCTTTGGGTGCTTGCAGTAGCCTGAGCTGCTGGAGTGATGTGTTGCTTCTTTTTGTACCCTCTGAAATTGTGTTTGTGCTTATGGCTTCATGCCCAGTATATTATATTGTTCCAGTGCAGATGAGATATATTTTGTGAATATCTAAGGCCAAATATTGTCTTCTAAGATAGAATGGAATATGCTAGCCAACTATGCGTCAGTAAGCATTATTCAGCACTATTGCTATTTTTAAAAGCTATATATTAGCAAGGAAACCAGGAATATTGTTCAAATATGGATGGGACTGATCATACATCTGCATACCCTTAAACAAGAGTCAGTCCAAGGGTTATGAAGTCACAGAATCACAGAATCTTAAAGGTTGGAAGGGACCTCGAAAGATCATCTAGTCCAACTCTCCTGCTAGAGCAGGACCTCCTAGAGTAGGTCACACAGGAATTCATTCAGATGGGTTTGTAATGTCTCCAGAGAAGGCGACTCAGCAACCCATCTGGGCAGCCTGTGCCAGTGCTCCATCACCCTCATAGTGAAGAAGGTTTTCTTTGTGTTTCTTTGGAACCTCTTGTGCTCCAGCTTGTACCCATTGCCCCTTATCCTGTCATTGGCTATCACTGAGAAGAGCCTGGCTCCATCCCCCTGACACCTGCCCTTTACACATTTGTAAACATTCATGAGGTCACTCTTCAGTTTCCTCTTCTGCAAGCTAAGTAGCCCCAGCTCCCTCAGCCTTTCATCATAAGGATACAAGGCTCCACTCCCTTCATGTTCTTTGTGGCCCTGTACTGAACTCTCTCCAGCAGCTCCCTGTCCTCCTTGAACTGAAGGGCCCAGAACTGGACACAATATTCCAGATGTGGTCTGATGAGGGCAGAGAAAAGGGGAGGAGAACCTCTCTTGACCTACTAACCACAGCCCTTCTAATACACCCCAGGATGCCATTGGCCTTCTTGGCCATGAGGGCACATTGCTGGCTCATGCTCATCCTGCTGTCCATCAGGATCCCCAGGTCCCTTTCCCCTACACTACACTCTAACACTTCATTCCCCAACCTGTACTGGCACGTGGGGTGATTCTTTACCAGATGCAAGACTCTACACTTGCCCTAGTTGAATTTCATCAGATTTCTCCCTGCCCAACTCTCCAGCCTGTCCAGGTCTTGTTGGATGGCAGCACAGCCTTCCGGGGTGTCAGCCACTCCCCCCAGTTTACTACCATCAGCAACCTTGCTGACAGTGCCCTCTGTTCCCTTGTCAAGGTCACTAATGAATATGTTGAACACACTGGTCCCAGCACCGACTCCTGAGGGACTCCCCTAGTTACAGGCCTTCGACTAGACCCTGCCCCATTGATCACAGCTCTCTGCCTTCTTCCCTTCAACCAGTTAACAATCCACCTGACTCTATCCACTCACCAATGGTACTTTACAGTTTGGGATTAAGTCAACTTTCCTTCATCTATGAGATGATTTTGCTTAATCATTTTCCATTTAGGTTTCTGCTGTAGGGATGCCCACACTTAACATCTGCTTGTCTGATTAGTTCACTACAGTCATGTGTCCTGTGTGATCCACATCCTCCATTATGTAACAATGTTCCAGAGAATCTGAGTAATTTTATATCATCTTTTCCCAAAAGTATTAGCTTCAAGGTCCTGTTCCAAAGACCTTTCAACTGCTTTTAGGTCTATTAATTTGCTCTTCTCTACAATAAAATCAAAAGGTCTTTCCTTCGTATACCCCCAGTCTCTAATACATTTTCTTCTCTGATTTCCATTTTTATCTTCCTCTCTCCCTTGACTGTTCTTCCGTCTTTATCCCTTCTTAGCCTCACAGCTGATCCAGTCTGGCATTTCAGTTCCCTTTTCTTAAAGAAATGGATGTAACAGAGAGATACTGTTATAAACAGACCAGGATCTCTGGGAGAAAAAGTGATAGCACAGATGAACTCACCAGTCTTCTCTATCTCACAAACACACAGTCTATGCAGGTTTCTCAGAAGTGATCAAAATCATATTTTCTGTGATGATCCCATTTGGGCTGAATAACGGGGGGCAATGTCTCTCCCCCTTTAGGTTTATAAACAACACACAGGCTCACATTTGTTTTGACACCATCTTCTCCACTTCATTAATAGCAACCTCTATGTCTCATCTTATTTCATATCTATGATCTCACAACAAAATTATGGGAAAATAATTGTAAAGGTGATAAAAATAACTCTGCTAATAAATCCAATTCCTAGAAGAAGCCTCAGGAGCAGGAACAACTTTTAATCTAACCCATTGATGGAAAGAGGTGGCCATGCTTTCTAAAAACTTGGCTGCTGGTCCCTAGGATTCCAACTTGTGGACAATTTCCCTTTGGACTTTTATTGAGCACAGCACATGTCAGGTACTTACATCATAATGTTATCCCTTTGGTAAAGACTCATACCAACAAGGGCATGAGCCTCTGAATGCTCCAACCATGTGCAGGTCAACTGTGAGTTGTAGTCATTGTAGCAGCTCAAGCTCTTCATAGGGATACTCTCTGAGAAAGGAAATTGGGGGAGAAAAAAAAGTTGCAGTGGTTACAAACATAAATATTAAGAGATATTCTCACCATAGTGATTGTGCCAGCAGAATGGGGAAGGTGCTGGTAACTGTACTCTCTTCACAGCAATAGAAAATTACTATTGGTGAAAATATGTGTGAAGTTGTGGCCATTCTGCATACCTCCACAATACAGAAGTGTCCATAGAATCATAGAATCATTTCAGCTGGAAGAGACCTTTAAGATAATCAAGTCCAGCCTTTGTCCCAGCCCTACCAACTGCTAGACCATTTCCCTAAGTGCAACATCCACCCATCTCTTAAACAGCTCCAGGGACGGTGACTCCAGCACCTCCCTGGGCAGCCTGCTCCAATGCCTGACAACCCATTCAGTAAAGAAATTTCTCCTCATATCCAGCCTGAACCTCCCTGGCACAACTTGAGGTCATTTCCTCTTGTTCTATTGCTCGTTACTAGGGAGAATACACAGACCCCCCCGTTGCTACAACTTCCTTTCAGATAGATGTAGAGAGCGATAAGGTCTACCCTGAGCCTTTTTTTCTCCAGGATAAACAGCCCCAGATTCCTCAGCCATTTCTCATGTGAGACATGCTCCATATCCTTTACTAGCTTGGTAGCCCACCTCTCCAGCACCTCAGTGTCCTGGGCCCAAAGCTGGACAAAGTATTTGAGGTGCAGCCTCAGCAAAGCTGAATACAGAGGGATGATCACCTCCCTCTTCCTGTTGACAACATTGTTCCTGATACAGGCCGGTATGCTGTTGACCTTCTTGGTCACCTGGGCACGCTGCTGGCTCATTTTTAGCCAGCTGTCAACCAACACTCCCAGGTCCTTCTCTGCCTGGCAGCTTTCCAGCCACTCCTCCCCAAGCCTGTAGCACTGCTGGAGGCTGCTGTGGCCCAAATGCAGGACCTGGCACTTGGCCTTGTTGAAACTCATGGCATTGGCCTTAGCCCAGCCATCCAGCCTATCTAGATCTCTCTGTAAATTTTCCCTACCCTCAAGCAGATCAACACTTCCACTCAGCTTGGTGTCACCTGCAGACTTACTAAGGGTGCACTCTATTCCCTCATCTAGATCATTAATAAAGATGTTAAACAGGAGTGGCCTGAGTACTGAGCCATGGGGGACACCATCCATGACCAGCTGCCAATTGGATTTAACTTCACTGGCAACCAATTATTTGGACTCAATCACTTAACCAGTTTTCCACCCAGGAAAGTGCACGTCCATCCAAGTCAAGAGCAGCCAACTTCTCTGAGAGAACACTGTGGGTAAAAGTGTCAAATGCCTTACTAAAGTCAAGGTCAACAACGTCCACAGCCTTTCTTTCATCCAAGCCAAGCTAGAAGTAACAACAATGAAGCAAGACTTTTGTGCCTGCAAGGCACAGAGTTCTAACCAACATATCACTTTTCAAACACTAGCTGTTCGCAGGGATTAGTAGATACCACAGTCAGCGGGCATATGGTGACTGTTACAGCTTTGTGTGTTGCTCTATGGGACTTTGCCACTAACCACCTAGTAAAGGTTATGACACTAGAAAGGTATCTTTAAAAGTGAAGTGTTCTGGGAAGAAACCTTACTTCAATCTTCTACTAAAAGACAGTGCAAAGTGAGTTCTACAGCAGTCCTTGCATAGCCAGAAAATGGAGCACATGACACAGAAAAGGTTGATCTGAATGTAAGGCTTAGGCCCTGAATACCAAGAGACTAGTCTGACCTATACTGGAATACGTTTTCCCTCAGAGATCTCAAAAGGAGATGTGCTGCAATTAACATTAGGCCAGGCAAGATAACCTCCAGCAGCTGCAGACAACAGACTGGTATCTATCTTGGAAAACAGAGATGACTGTGGGGCACGCTTTCTGACAATAATTTTTTTCTGATATGTTTAGGATGGGTACAGGCTTAGTTGTCATGCAGAAACGGTGCACTAGGTGATCCAAGGGGGATCAGAGGGGAAGGAGAGGAGAGGAGAGGAGAGGAGAGGAGAGGAGAGGAGAGGAGAGGAGAGGAGAGGAGAGGAGAGGAGAGGAGAGGAGAGGAGAGGAGAGGAGAGGAGAGGAGAGGAGAGGAGAGGAGAGGAGAGGAGAGGAGAGGAGAGGAGAGGAGAGGAGAGGAGAGGAGAGGAGAGGAGAGGAGAGGAGAGGAGAGGAGAGGAGAGGAGAGGAGGGGAGGGGAGAGGAGAGGACGAAAGAAGGAAAGGACGAAAGAAGGAAACAAGGAAAGAAGAAGGAAAGAAGGAAAGAAGGAAAGAAGGAAAGAAGGAAAGAAGGAAAGAAGGAAAGAAGGAAAGAAGGAAAGAAGGAAAGAAGAAAGAATCTCTCAGTGCATCAGAAGAGAGAAGCCATTAAACCCATAAATACAAGCAATGGACACGGCAGGTGTCTCTGTCAGCAAGAAGAAAACCAGTTAATCTGGAATGTTGCTGCTGGTGACCCCCACACATTTACCCCTCATTTTATGTCTGTCTACTTGTTTCTACTCCTGTACACTAGCATCTTTCATTTTCCTATGTTTTCATTAACTATCAGGGTCTGTTCCTCCTTCCTATTCACTCATTAACCAGTCAGGTTGCTCATCTCAACCATTTATCCAGTATTTCACCTGTCCATACCACCACCATACAAATTATTTGTCTGTACATGCCTCTGCTACGTACAGGTTTTGATCAAGATGTCTGTTCTCCTACAGCATAGAAGATGGCAGAAGGAAGCAGAAAAGCAATCAGAAAATGAGGAAGAAGGAGATAGATTAAAAAAAAAAGCAATAATGGAAGGATAAAAGACAAAATAAACTTTAAACTCACCTCGAGTATCTTTGACACACAAGGCCAAACACAGATTCAGCAGAAGGACGAAAACCTCTTTTGTGTTCATACTGTCCTTTGCACACAAGTTTGATCCTAAGTCAGATGGTAATTGTTTTCATTGCCCACTGGCTACTCTCTTGCTCTGCTTATTGTGGAGTTTCTTGTTTTCATTTCACATAAAGAGAAGTAAAACTGAATTAGGGAACTTCTTTAGGCTTCGTGATGGAATGACATTCAGAAAGAACTTCTACCAAGTGCTTATTGTAGGAAAAAATCCACATTTTCTTACTGTGTGAGCTTGTGACATGAGCAAAGAGTGAAGATGTAAATACACATTTCCAAGGAAGTGCAGCTATTCTTTCAGTTGAGTAGCAACAAGAAACAATCCTCATCTGTGGAGAGAACTCAGCCTCCAGACTCATTCATCCTTCTGCTCCTCACACTCAAAGTCTTCCTAATGAACCACAACAGCGTTCTATTTTTCACCTGTCCTCAAAAATACGATCCCCAACCACGTAGCTCCTGTGAGCCATAGGAGTTGAATTTCCACATTCACTCGCTTTCAAATTTCTCTTCAACATGCTGCTTTTCCAATTTCCCAAATTGTAGAAATAATACCAAAGATTTTTTTAAAATTTTTTTAATGTTTTTTATTGAGATTGAGAGTAGATTTAGTGCTCCAAAACCACAAACCACACTGTTCAATACTGGAATTCAAGTCCTTTTGGCCATTTCTTGTTTCTCTCAAAAGTATAATAAACTTACCTACTCAAGTATGTGGTGGAGCTGAGAATCTTTTCTATTTAAGGAGGCATGAAAAAGCCTCCTAGCAATTCCTATTGACTTTCAGATTCCTGAACACCACTTCTTTACACCAGAACCAGCTGGCTGAGCCCTTGAATAATCATTACAGCTAAGGAGGAATCCTCAAGAAATCCTCTAATGACTCACAATCCCTTGTATGAGAGAAGACGCTCTGTCATTTTTATCTCCCCAGAAAGGAAGCAGCACCCTTACCTGAATTCATAGCTGTCTGTGAGGCAGACGATTCAAGCTGACGGGACTCTCCCTGCCCAGCCTCCCCCCACAGCACCAGATTCTTCTGATGCTGAAACCATCAAAACCACACTTCCCTACGACTGCAGACAGAAGGTATAGACCAACCACAGGATTTTCTTGGCCAGTCAGTCTTCAAAATAATGACTCTTTCTTCCATGCACCTCAAATGCCACTTTAAAAGAAGCAGACCACACCCTTTCAAGGAAAGTCGAGGTTGCCTCTAAAATAGGAAGCCTGTACTTCCTACTTCAGCCTCCAAAACATTTACTTAGCTGAGACTGTTTAACTAGAAAGGAAGGGGAAGGAAATTTGTCATTGCCAGTCTGCATGTTAACAATTACAAGATCATGGGACTATTGTCTTTTCAGAAAAAAAGAAGTGCTACAGAAGTGAGAAAGTCTAAGAAAATTATCTTGTTTTTAATCCAGTGTTGTCTAGGCTGGACAATCTTCAGGCAGGGATTATCCTGTAATTTATTTGTACATATACATGTGGGCAGGGGAGGAAACTACCATTATCTATGTAACCTTTTAATTTGAGGAACATTTTTTTAAAGTAAGCATTACAGATTTCATCAACAACTAATAATAAATTATAAGTATTCTAGTACATAGAGAAAACAAAAGGAAACTGCTAAGAAGAGTTGATCTGAAGTTATCCTACATGCAAGGCAGACATACTGTTCTACATCTATCTTGAAAACTCAGCCCAGTAGCCTTTAGTAATAAGACCTATAGGTAAGTTAGGTAGCCATAAGAGAAAGACACACTCAGGTTTGCACTCTCAGGGGTAAACTACAGAGCACTGGGATAACTGCTCAGATACAGAACATAACTGCCAAAGTTTGTCTGTTCTGTGCTCCTACTACACCTTATAGTACTGCAGTACTGACCAAAACCCTAGTTAGCAGAGTTAGGCTCTCATAAGAACTACATCAATATACAAGGAAAAAAATGTATACTGTGAATAAGGGAAATGTGCAGAGCATGAGAGAGAGTATCTGAGGAAATTGTGTGTCATTGGAACTATGAAGATGTGTGCATATAAAACCTGCAGACAAGGAGAGGAACACTTGACTTTGCTGAATGGGTAGAATTTACCTTGCATTACAGTATAAAGGCAGAAAGGAACTCTCCTGCTCTGATCTTCAGAGGTCAGTAAGTATAATAATATTGTTCCCCCACACTTAGAAAAGAAGCTTCTTGTTTCCCAGCAGACATTTTCCTCACTCAAATAGCTTCTCCATCTTCAAACAGACTTGCTGAGTTGCTGGTTACATCACAGGATCTAGCTGTCAGTAGAAATCTTCAGATGTTATTTGCTCTGTTGAACTCCAGAAACAAGTATCAAGTAGTCCTGCACACCAGAAGCTTTGCAGGCTATGCATGCCAATTAGGTTTCAAGGTATCAGAAAGTGTAAGATTACTAAAGTTATCATTGGATATTGCTCCATCTCCTTCCTAAACTGCATTGTTACAATGTCTTTGAAGTCAATGTCTTTCAGAAGCTATGTTTTGTAACCTTTTAGTAAAAGAATGTCAACTAAAACTTTCCATCATTGGAAAAAAGGAAGGCACAATCTGTGTCTCTCCTTACTATGTTACCTACCTCTGATATTTAATATGCATGGATTCTTACCTTGCAAATGTAGCCCATAAGCACACCTTATAACTTTTTGAAGGGTGCATTTGCTTATAAAAGTTTGTTCACGGTTGGTACACTGCTAGAACTAAGCCCATAATAAAGTGTCAAGTAAAAAATGATGTATGGATCCTGATACAGCAAACGATATGCTTATCTTTAAATAATAACACTTTCCTTTATCTCCAATATGTTTATATGCATAAATATGGGGCTATGGATAACAGAATATTGAAGCTTATATATACACATCATGAAGAAAAAAACCCCAAGTTTAAATACTTTTGTTGTTGTTGTTGAAGATCTTGTTACCTGATACAGGTAAAACCTAAGAAAAAAATCCACTCTTTTGCCAGCTTTGGGAGCCAGTTTATTCATGCATTGTTAGCTAACTGTATCTCAGTACCTTCAGATACTTGTTAATCTTCCCTTTTGTTTATATGAATTTTAACAGCAGGCCAAGGACAAAAAACTTATTTTAAATGAGAAATTGTAGCGTAATGCCACAGAAGCTGTAATGGGATGAAGCTGGAACACAAAAAGTTCCACTTAAATATAAGAAAAAACTATTTCACTGTTCAGGTGAGGGAGCCCTGACACAGGCTGCGCAGAGGGGTTGTGGAGTCTCCTTCCTTGGAGGTCTCGAAACCCACCTGGACATGTTCCTATGTGACCTGATCTAGGTGACCCCACTTCTGCAGGGGGGTTGGACTAGATTATCTCTAAAGGTCCCTTCCAACTCCTACCATTCTAAGATTCTGTGATTCTAAGGTAACAGTTGAATCCAAAGTACTTATTTTTTACCAATGATATTTATACTTGATGGTATCTTTTTAACACCATGACTGCACAGTGTGTTTAAAATGCAGTATTTTAGGTATCAAAGAATTTATGAAAAAGGCACACAACCTATAATTCTGACAAGCAGCAGTAAATTTGTTCCACATGAAAGTATTTTAGTTGAATGACCCTTAAAGAAATTATTGCAAGATGCTTTTTTTTATTTTCAATTATGAACTTCTCATTAGGGAAAGCTGAACAGGTGACATTCAAACTATTCTTCAAAATTACCTCACTTCCAAGAAAAACAAACAAAAAAAAAAAAAGAGAAGAATTATTTCATTCCACTCCAACCTTTTGAACAGAAACTGATAACATAAACTCATATGTGACTTTATTTGTTGAAGAATCTGATACAGTAATTTCATATTAGTTCTACTTTGCAATGAGATGTCAGAAAGCAGAAGACAGAGAAGAATTTGCTGTTTGAATACACATCACACAAATTCCCCCAGAATGCAGAGATAAGTATCCTGTACAATTACAAAAAGGTCTATGAGGAACACCACAGGTGTATTGTATTCAAACAAAACTCTGAAAGTCCATTCAGACTCACACATGACAGAAGTAACTATGCTTTCATAAGCACTGGCATACAAACCTTCATATCAGTAAGGGAATAGAAAATTATGGGAACCTAGGAAAAAATGCTTATTGGGACATCCTGAACAAACAATTAGCTCTGGAACTGAGAACAGAGATTAGAGCAGGTCTTGGGGCTCAGAATGCTAAACTTCTTGCAGGCTAATGCTGACTAGTTTTGTGAATATGGCCAGTGACTTCATTTCTCTGTTACTCACTTTCATTGGTCTCTATGTAGATGTTTCTGTTTCAGAGGAGTGTTAAAAATCTCTAGAAGCTAAGTACAGATTTTACACTGAAAGGTAATCTATATACTAAAAATTACTCTTTTCAAGCCCACTTCAAAGGCTTGTTAAAGGAAACTGTCTGCAGGGGAGGGTTATTAAAAGACTGTATAGCAACCTACTGGAACACAGTTATGTTGCTCTTACTGTCTGAGTAGCACTCATTCCTGGACTAGTGTTGTAGGCACTCAAGTCATCTTTGTGAGTGATGTGCAACTTCCAAGGGAAAAAATGCTTTTCAGAGGGTCTTCTCCTGCTCTGAGATACCATGAGTTCAACATCCTGATCAGAGAGCAACCGGATCAGATCACCGTCAAGGTCTCGGTAATTCAAAACAATGTCATCTTGGTCAAACTCCTTCCTGGTAGGAAAAAAAAAATGGGTTGATCCCCAGAAATCAAGGAATGCCTGGAAGGCAATGTGTGATGAACAATATATTGGCAATTTAATTCATCCTGCCAAAATCCGCACAAAGTCTTGGGTGTCCTGATACAGCTAATACTAGAAATCATATAGCTACATTCATGCTGTGTCATCTTTAAGCTAAGAAATCTGTCAGAACCAAGAACCATTTCCTGTAACACCACATGCATAGCACAATTACTTTGTGAGTTTGATTAAATTGGTATATATAAGAGCAGACTGTATTTACTATCCATTTTACTATCAGGTTTTTTATTAGCACAGGTGTTATATTATTAATATTTGAATTTTCTAACGTTTTGATGGTCAACACTAGATTCATCTAGTTTAATACTGGTTTAATAGGTGATAGAAGGCAGTGTCCTGCATCCTGAAGAAGTGTTTTAGACAAAAGATCTTCACATGGAGGGGATGATGTAATTAGCTCTGATGTCAGAACAAGAAATGGAAACTTCTACACACCATAATTGTGTTACAACTGTGTGGCATTCCATACTTAATGAAAATCCCAAGGCAGACTGGTGTATGCACAGATGGCCCTGAGCCAAGTCAAAGCACAATTTCTTCAAGACGCTTGAAAAGTGTTTTTCACCCAAAACCTGGTGATGATGATGTAGAATGTGGAAAACCTAAGGACTGGAAGTAACTGGACATGTTTAAATAACTGTAAATGTTTAAATAACATTAAATATACAACTAACTGCTTGCATTCTACCTCATCAATTTCATGAGATCTTTAAACAGTGGAATGCTGCTCAGATCTTCTTCCACTGAGATATCCCTGTAACAAGAATAAATTTAATCATTACATATCACAGAAAGAGAATTGTCAGCATTTCTTCAGTATTTCTTCAGCAGCAAACCAAAGACTACTTTCTCATTACCTGATAGTGCTCACAGTCTCATCCTGGTAATAACAGCGAATTTTATTAACTGTATCTTCCTGCTGTGGTAAATCTTTTATGATTTTCACAAAAGCACATGGGAAAATCCCAGTGGCATCATCAACTGTTCCCTGGAATGATAGGGAATATTAGAATGAAGAAAACTATGCCATTTTGGCCACATACAGTAAGTTCTGGAATTCAATTAAATTCCATGGAAACAACAGTAAGAATTTTTGTATTATAATCAAGAATAGCAAGGCTATGAAAGTGACCTGATGGCATCCCTGCAAAAACTTTATAAAATTGTATAGTCAAATACAACGCGGGGGAGGGAAACTGTGTGACAAATGAAAGTCAGATGGTTACCAAGGAAGGTTGTGGTGTTTGAGCAAGCAGAGATATCATATCAGCAAACACACAGTATGTTCTCCTCATCCTTTTTCAGAACACTGCTGCATTGCTCAAGTTCTCTCTAATCAGGCTGACGCGTGTTGTGGTGTGGAGCATGAAGTATATAGCAACTCAGCCCGAGGCAAGAAACAAATTAATCGCTGAAATGGAGTTTCCATCTATTTTCTGTGGCCTTTTTGTGTTCTAATCACTTCCAAAGAACTGAAAAATGTTCCATCAGAAGCAAATACAAATTAAAAGCGAAGTCTAGGGGGCAGAAAATCTGTAAGCTAAAAACCATCGAGGAAAGTAGCTATTTCCGGTTTGGAATCAAGGATTTACTCTTGACATTAAGACCTGATTCTAATACAGTTTCTCCTTGAAAGGAGAAGATGGGTCCCAAGGACTAGGAGACCCCTTTCTACTCATATGTATGTAAAGTTATGCTAATAATTCAGTACCACTACTGCAGTCTTACCTCCAACCAGTCTTTGTTTACTCTGCTGAGTAGATAGATCAAGTCCCCCTTCTTGAAGCTGAGTTCTAGTTTATTGGCTCCAGGAAAATCAAACAGTGCCTACAGAAAGTAACAGCACTGAAACTATTAATTCACAGGATCACAAAAACTAATCTTTCTTTCAGTTCTGTTCTTGATATGAGAGCATAAAGCTCATAGTATGCACTTTGCCACCACAGATGCATTTCTGGAGTAAGGTCATATATATGACCCTAGTCTGCAATTCTCACAATTTCTTCTTTTACTTGAGCAAATACACAAATGTTTTGAAGAAGTAGTGAAGGCACTAGGGTAAATATAGCTCTGAGAAAGCTACATTCTAGAATTCTGAAAGTTCCAGGACACTGTTAAGCAGCAAAATAAATATAAAGAAGCTGAAAACTTCTTAAAATTTCTTAAAACTTCAAAGCAAGTAATTCAGCAGAGCTGAAGACAAATGACAACTTGAAAACCTGAAATACTGAAAACTGAAAAAATATACATTCTTTCTGGTTGCAGTTTTACAGCTTTCAGATATGCTGGAAACTACGACAAAGAGCCTTAAAAAAATGCACAAGTGTTCAGTCCTAACGTAAGGGTAACTAACTGGTTCTTTTGCCTCTAGCTTTTCGGCCTGTATGTCAAACTGAGAGATTTGGGGAAGTCTGGGAAATTGGCATGTAGTTCAAATGGAACTTAGATGCCCCCTTCAGGGGGAAAAAAAAAGGGGAGGGTAGAGGTGAATGTATGCTACCACCCTAACAAGCTAATCTTGAACAATTAAACTGATGAAGTTATCAAAAATGCACATTTCCCCCATTGTCCTTAGAGAAAATGGGAGCCGTTTAAATGCTCTTAGCTGAACAAAAATGTAAAGGTGTTCTTTATTCTGTGATGAGATGGTTCTTTAGGTTTTGTTAGTGACAAGATTTCTCCTAATAAAACAAAGACTACTGTTATGCTAATAGTTCATATAATAGCTCTTTCAAAAACCTTTTTTTCATCTATTCAAAAGTTTTGGTAGGTATATTAATAAATTAACAGATCAAACCCAAGAGTTGTGACTGACTCAAGACCTGCTATACTCTGTGTAAAAAAATAAAACCAACAAACCTCAGAGCACTTACATAGGGTTTTTTGATCTTACATGGTAAAGCCACATGGTCCAGGAAGCAAGACCACTCTCAGACAAGTATTTGTTACAAAGCAGTTCCATGTGCTTAATATCGAGACAATATACAATAAAAGGCAAGGATATAGGCACTTTTCAGCAGAACACTTATATTACATAAAATACTAAGATGCCTCACCTGTAGAGCTTTTAGATATATGCTGAAGTAAATGAGACTGAAGCTTGTGCTTTTTTTAAACTTAATTTATGGGAATCACTATGTAAATGAGGACCACTTGGCAGTAAGTTATAACTATGTCTCCATTTTGAACCTCATGTCATTCTGACTTCACAATAAATCTTCTTCTTACTCAAGTAAGGAGGAACAGAACACTTCTTTCTGTCCTTTGTTTCATCCCCTGTTGTTAAAATCAATCACTTTCCTGTGTCGATTTCACTTTCCCTTCTTTCCCCAGGCTCTAATTGGAAAAGACAATTTAATCGACGAGGTACCAAAGTAAAACAGGGTTTAATCTCCTACCCTATGACAGATTGTGCAGAGTACTCACCTCAGCCCGAGGAGCTGCCATGCGGTCAAAAATAGGCGCTTGAGGTGAAATGCTTTTACTGCAGAGAAAGGAGACAATGAAGAGGTAAATGTGTCTTTCTATTCATCAAAAATACTACATGATCAGTAGTACAGTGTCTGCATTTTTGTTATTTAAGAGGCAGACAAGCCATACTTCACCAGAGGGACTGCATGAGAATCCGTGTGCAACACTGAAGTAAATAAATATGGATGCAACAACGTTGCCCCAGTTCTCTCAGTTTCAGTGTAGAGCAGCAGCAATCTGATGATGTCTGCTGCTGAGAACAGATGGGATTTTCAGTACAGTCAGTATCCTGGTCCTCTCTTCCACAGCACTGCTCAGCCCCACTACTATGCCTCCTGGGCATTCCTGTTTATAGCATTTATGGCATTCAGTTAAAACTCTGTCATCATGCATGCATCCAGGAATGCGTACACACAGCTTTTGCACTCTTTAAGGTAAGTGAAGAGCATGTCCATCTCTGCTATGTTGAAAAGAGAATTAGTTTGTCTGAAGGGTAATGAAGTAAGACATCTACTTAGCAGTTCTCCAAAGGGGTGCCATTGCTGCTGTATAGGACTGGCCTCTGTTTAGACAAAGGACAAGAACAAATTAAGTATGCAGATTCCTTTAGTGTCTGAACCAGATCTCACTGAATTCAGTGCCGAAACTCACATCGACCTCAGTGGTACAAACCTGTGTCCTTAAGCTTGGCCTATATATTTGCATACTATTATAGATACTACCATTAAAGAATTATCAACCGATAGAGCTCAGCAGTGGGGTTTTTTTAAAGCAAGCTACATTATCTTTTTGGAATTTTCCTTTAATGCAAGTACCACTTCCACTTGAAAAATTTGAGATTACTGAAAACAAGAAATACTCTGTGTTCACTCTACCACAAAGATCCTCATATTGGAAGACTCACTTGGGAAACGCAGCGCTTATCTTCATTTCTCTCTGCCCCTAAAACTGGAGAGCATCTCTTACCTCAAGCAAAGTTGAAAAAAACAAGTCAATCACTTACACTCGGCGTGTCCGTGGGCGAAGTCGTCTCAGTCTGTGGGGCACTTGTTCACCATCAAAGGTTGAGTGGTAGAAGAAGAGCCGTACCTCTTCATCCATCAACACCCAAGCAGGTAGGCAGAGTAGGTTCTGTGCCAAGAACAAGTAGGAAGCAGATCGTAACAGTGGGAGAGACCAATTCTCTATTTATTTACATTTAACAAATACACCTCTCTGACCTACAGAATCATGAAGGGTATTCATTACTGCCAGAAATCTCCCTCCTCTCACTGCTCACTCAGCAGGATGTGGCTGAACAGATGACAGTTTCTCCTGTTTACTTCTGGAGTTGGCCAATGTATCGCTTCACTCCTTTTTTGCCTGATTTACTGCAGAAGGAATAAATTGCTTTTTGTGTTTCCCTTCAGAACATGAATGACTGTGTACAGAAGGCAATCTTAAGTGCTGAAAGCCTTGGCCAGTGCTTCAGACTTTTACTGATTTAAAGTCAGATCTTCAGCTAACCTGCACACAAAGAATTTCTCTCCTTGATATTACTGGCTGTGTCTTCGCTTTAGAGCAGGTACACCCAGAATCTCACCCCACTCTCCTAGTCCCTTAGGTGCACGTACCTACTCCATATTCACACAACACCTGGAGATTCACCATTTCCTTATACATCTTGAAGAGTTGGGGGTTCTTTTGTGTGTAAGGATATCTATCTATATATGAAGACAAGAAGAGAGTCTTTGTGAAGTGTGTGCTCCAGCAGTCTGAACAACTTGGGGAACAGGATTGCATGCAGGTTGTCCCACAGTGTGGACGTGGCATGTTCAGGAAAGACAATACAGTGAGGAGTGGATATCTAGGTCTACAACAGTGCTGTCTTAGCTGATTTTAAGGGGTAAGTCTCTGCAGTGCTCAGTGCAATCTCTACCTTAAAATTAAATTTTACCTTCATGTAGATATTTAGGATAGGAATCCTGTTCTCAGCAATTTCCTTTTTGGATCCAACATAAACTTTTCCTGGAAAATATAAAACTTGTGACAGTTATTGAAGGGGAAAAAAATCCGGAATCTGATAGAGAAACGAAGCAATCGGAAAAAAAGTAGGATCACCAAGGGAACATATATTTGCTAAAGAATTTTATGTTTCTTGTCACAACTACTTCCCTACAATACACTCCTCTTCAGGACAGCCTGGGCCTGAGAAAGCTGCTAATCATGAACAAACGTGGTACTGACAGCTTACCTGGCAACACGGGGAGTGTGCAGGTAAAGGGGCTATTTTTGCTCTCTGCCCCATATCTCTCCTCTAGTTTGGTGTGAAGGGCATAGAACTGACGATAGCGCCGGAAAATCAGGTATCTGCCACCACCTTTAACTTTCACTTCAATGACAAACATCTGAAACAGAGAAGGGGGATTCAGACTGATGTTCATATTTATAAATACTTGCCAAATGCAAGTGAGGCATACAAAAGGAACGTGAGACAACACTCCAGTAGTGTGAATATTGTCTTAGGGACAGAGTGGAGAGAGAGACTTCAGTTAAGCATCTGCAGCCTCAAGTACTAGAAAATAAATTAGTGCCATACAGTGTGGTATTTGTGTGGGTCCAGCTTTCCCATGGATCATGTCCCTGCGGCTGCTTTCTATTACATAATCTTAAATGGAGATCTGAAATGATTAGATTCTGCTCTACACATATTCACCTTCCTTTACTGACAAACAAAACATATTAGGAAGTTAAATAAAAATATTGTACTGTAGGATGCTTTCAACTTCTAAATCTATAGATAGACATCAAAGTGAATTGGTTCTCAGAGTTGAAGGGATTCATACTTCTTTTTTACTTTAAAGTACACAGTTTCAGAAATCATGCTCTGACCTCCTCCTACCACTATGTTATTTCTTATCTCTTGCCAAAATTGCTTTGCTGTAAAGGATCCCATGATTTCCATGCATTGACCTCTGAATCACATTGCAGACCCATCCTTCAGAAGACATAAGGACAGAGGAACCAAACGTCACTATATCCCAGAGTAAAGCCTGCATACTGCAGTGGGAAGGTTTTTTAGGCAATGTCTCCAGCAAAGGCAGCATACCCTGAAAAAGTCAGACAGAACTGGTCTTTTCCAAAACCCCTCTTCAGAAAATCTTATAGTGCTTTTCCCTACTATTCTCTTCCCATGTGCTCTTTCATGATTTATTAATATGCTACCTTCTGTGGAGATGGAAGAATCCTAACTTGCCCAGTAACATGGAATAATGAAGACAAGACCCTTGACAAGAAGGACACCTTCCACTCTCTTTCAATTCCTTTCCCACTATCTTCACCACAGGTATAGCGATCTATCAGGAAATTAATCAGAAATTAGACAAGAATTTAGAAAATAAGCCACATTAGAGGATATCTCTGTCACCTTTCACCCAGGTAATAATTTTTTAGACTAAATCTGCGAGAGAAATATCCATTTCAGAAAAAAAAAAAAAGGCAGCACTGAGAAGTTGTCCACACAAAACTATTGTTGCCAAAAAGCAACTACACCAGATTTTGCTTCCCACAACCAAATCGGTCACAGGTGAGGTCATACAGAGACAGGACAAATCTCCCTTCTTACATAATAATTAGTAAAGCCTTTCTTCTCTTCAATATCTGCAATGTTGGCTGAAACAGGTACATCATCTGGAAGCTGGTCAAAATCACTGTGAAGCAAGAACAAAAGATTTAGGTTACTTATACCAAAGGCCTTCAGAGGTCTCTGTGCCATACAGAACAAAGATAGCTAGGTAACATCACATTATCTAGTGTTAAAACCAAGATGTTTGTTAGAACCTCGTGGTGTCATTCTCTTCCTCTGGATGTCTTACCTTGAGATGTCAAGTTTCTGTAAGTTTAGCACAAGTCAGTGACCATGTGAAGATTCAAGCCTGAAAAATATCTCTATTCTTCCTAGGCTTGCAGGACTACAAAAGAAACACTTGAGCTGGTAAGCTTTTCCTGAGAAATGTGATCAGATGTGAATGCATTTTTAATCCTTCCTACAGCATCTAGTAGATTTAGAATAATAACTCTGCAGCAGCATCTCTTATTATAAGGACATCATTATATGCCATGATTTATGCTGTTATTATTACTGCATTACTGTAGGGACAGGAAACCGTTCTGAGAAAAGAGCTGCTTGTGCTAGGTGCTGTAGACACTGGCAGCATGAAGCTAATTTGTTAAAAACCTTACCCTCTGTGTAAGACACATAAAATATACCTTTTAAGAAAAGAAACAGCAGAAGGATAAGCACGAACAACAAAAACCCAAAGAAACAAAGACATAGTATTTTCTAAACCCCAACTAGCAGTGCCTGCATCACCTGTTAAAATGTTGTTACATTTTCTTGTGAACATCACAGTTAAACAGACTCTTAAAGAGGCTTTGAAAAAAGAACAAGCAGCCTAGCAAATATTTACAGTCACAGCAGATAACCTGAAGCAAGCACAAAGATACTTGTTTGAAGATGTCAAAAATGTGTGAAGGAACACGTGATAGTGGGCAAGTAAGTAATGGATTAGAAGCAAGAGAGAGGGGAGGATCCCTGCAGGAACACCTAAAGAGTAGCTGTATTGTCCACACAATAAACCAGCATGGATTAGCAGGTGCTTTTCCCTCTGGGACCTTCTCCTTGATATAAAATCTTTGACAAATAGAAAACAAATTCCTCTTTGCTTCAGTCTTACAACTCAGTCTGTTAGAGTGGTATTTATATTAACACTTAAGAAAAAAGCATCAAGATGAGGAAAAATAAGAATAATAAATGAGACTGAGAGAAAGAGAATCTTTTAAAAAGATCGTATAAAAAGTGTTGAGGGGATATTGCGTTAAATATTCTGATAAAACAAAAAATGTCCGTTAGCTCAGTTTACTCTGCTTGGCAAATCTCCCAAGCAGGGGCTTCTGTAACACTTAGCACATCTGGAAGGCCAAAATAATGATGCAAAGTCTTGCAATAACTTGCTGTATAGGGAGAATAACATGAATCAGCACTACCCACAACACCATAAATACTACCATTTACTGTGAAGAGGGATGTGGTTGTGGAGATCGAGAGATATATTTAGTCATATTACAAACCTTCATATCACAAATCCCAATAAAAGGGAAACTGTTTGCAGCTATAAAGAGGACAATGACCCACTATTGTCCTAGGTGGTGAATATTCCCTATGAGGAGAGGAAGAAAGTCCAATCCAACTTTAGAAATGGTCTGCTCCATACTGAGCAGCTTAATAGTTTGGAAGCTATAACAAGAAGAAGTCTTTTAGAATCATCAAAGAACCTTGCATCCAAATTGTATGAACAGATCATGGCAGTTGCATGGAGGCTTGTAGGGAGGCAGGAAGAGAGAGAGAGAGAGACACGTTACCTCTTTTCTCGCAGCTGTCGGGGAAGAGACATGGTTTTCAGCTTCTTAAATCCAGATGGCTAAGCTCTGTTCCTCCACTTCTTGGGCAGTTCCTGGTTGAACAAGATGAACACAGTCAAAGTAATCCTCTCTGCGTGAATAAAGACTCCTATGAACTAAGAGATCTTTTTTTTATTTATGTTTCAGTATCAGACGATTTCGTTTGTACCTCCCCACCCCCATGAGATTGAGGAAGTACTAGAGGAAAAACAGTCATAAAGAAAGACTGTTGTGTGACGTCTTTCATGTATCGAAACTGCCACAGTTGAGAAACCAAAAGCCCAACAAAAAGTAGAAACTATGAGCCACGTATTCTGCTGTCTACCTCTTCACCAAAATGTCTGCCTCTGTGGAAAGCCAGTATGAGTGGGCTCAGCAAACTGGTTTGCCCCAGCTAAAGTGTCCTCCCATACTCCTCTACACCAATATTTGTAAACTAGGCTGAACACTTCTGATTCCTTCTTGAGGCTCAGTGATTCCCAGGAATCCTCATTTCCATGGACCAAGAGCCAGGAGGTGGAGCTAAAGAATAAATTTTCAAGTGGAACTAGAAAGTATGATCAGAAAATTCAATCTTGTCAAACATACGGGTACCAGAGTATCAGGCACAGGAGATTACAAAGTAAGCTTTGAAGGATGGATAAACCCAAGCAAGATATGAGCTCTTGAAAGAGCAGAGATCTTTTCAGCTTCATGTGCTCAATGGAATCTATATTTGTCACCCACAAAGACAGGTTAATGGCTCACCCAAAGAAAATCCTGGCTGTCCTGCCTTGTACATAAAGGGTAGTGATACAGCATTTGTATAACTTCAGTTGAAAATATTTCAAGAAGAAAATAAAAAGAATAAAGTAACGAGGAAACCATCATTTCCTAACATTGCAGATAAGTTGCAGCATAGCTTATCTCCCCTACTCAAAAGCTGTCATGTGTCATCTCTTTGTCTCCCCAGTTGTGACTACTTCTTCCATTTTCACGTTCAACACGTATTTGGTTCCTTCCCCTCTTTCTGCTGTCAAGCACAAAAAAATCTCAACCAGCATGCCTCGAACTAAAATTCTATTTACAACTGTAATCATCAGTCTTGAGAGTAAACTGCATTTCACTGCATTTTAATGAAGTAAATTCTTTCCTATGAATAACTGAAGGCACCATTATGGAATTGGAGAGCAGATATAGTATCTTTTGATCAGAAGGGACCAGAAGAAGCTACAAAAACCTGAACTGTATTTTCTAAGTGTTCTGCTACTCTGTGCTGACCATACAGACAAGAGAGTAGTTTTAAGTGGTGATGTTGAACGTAAGTACTTTCCCAAAATGTCACAATTTGATGTGTGATCATTTTCTTCATCAGACTTGCTAAATGTGCAGTCCTTGTATAACCTGAAGTCAGGCTTATCATTATCTTCCCTTTGTCTTGAGTGACATAGACAATAACCAAGTTTTCTAACTGCAATACTCCTGCTTTCTCCTGACATTCAGAAGGAAACAGGAAGAGAACACCTTGACCAGAACTCTTAATCACAAGATCAATACATATGAACTCATAAAAATTCATGGAGGCCATCCAAACACACGCAAAAAGACTCTGGAAAGCACAATAACTGTGCAAACTGTAATAGATATGAAAGAGAAAGGCTGCTTTTAAGATAGTTGTTTACATTTGATGCGTATCATAGTTTTGACAAGAAAATCATAAAAAGGCTATTCTAATCTTCTCAAATATCTTGAAAGATAACCTAGATACAATGCAGGTATATCTTTTAAGAGACAAAGGACAAGACCAAATGAAAAAAAAATACTTGCTTGTTGTTTTACCTGGAGACAGGGCTTTTCAAGAACAAGTCAACAGACAACTTCACAGACAAATTGTCTGTGCAACTGCTTTGCTAGCAGCCAAGTAAAACAAGTCAAGAGCAGCTCTTCAGTTCCACTGCTCTCTACTAGAGCTTGTAGTCAGTAACATCATTAATCTGACAGAATAATGCTAAATCTGCCAAGCAAGTTTCCAATTCTGTCATATTTTCTTGCTCTGAACTAAATCAAAACCAAGACCTTCTTTTCTGATGAAGAGGCAGATTCCTATCTCAGAAAAGTAGATAGCTGACTGGTTAGAGGGCTCACCAAGGCTACGAGAGACTGAGACGTGAAATACTGCTTTGCCATGCTCTTCTGTGCCAAATCAGTGTCTCAGCTACCAAGTGCTTTCTCTCAATTTCTGTTATTGTTCTAGTAGAGAAGAAATCGGAATTTCTACTATTTGAGATGAGGATGTGGGCTGAGTCTAGTCGAACATTCTCTCTATGCTCAAATACTTACATTGATGAATGAAATAAAAATGTCCATGACAAAGTTGATTGCACAGTGACAGTACCCATGTCAAGAGAGATATCTGCACTAGGGAAGTATCCAATTTTATCAGCTGACATGGTCAGCTCTCAGTTTTGAGAAGACTCGCTCATATATCATGGTCATTATGACACTATGCACCGACTTTTACCCATGTGCAAGAGAAAGTAGGCGCCCAAGTGCAGGAAATACTAATCAATTAATTAATGCTGACACCATTACATACCTTTTTACAGCTGAGCACTAGCTATATTATTTTAGCTGTGTGTGAACTGTGAAATTGTGGCCTTCTGTCTAATGCACATGTTGTTAGAAAATACTTGTACAAAGATGCAAAGCACCTTGGTAATCTGAGAGTATCAGTTATAACCAAACACTTAGGACAAGCATGGAATTCTAATGGAAAAAGAGAATGCAATACCAAATCACTCAAAATACATGGAAACATAGAGTCATTTAGGTTGGAAAAGACCTTTAAGATTATTGAGTCCAACTGCTAGCCCACCACTGCCACATCCACCACTAAACCATGTCCCTAGCTGCCACATCTACAAAAGCCACTGATAAAATGTAAATCAAAGGAAGATTGCAAAAATACTCATCTGAATCAGTTCTGCTGACAGTACCATACAGTGTCTGCTAGGGCAGCAACTACTGTATCATTTTGTCCATGCATGTCTGAATCCTCTAGAATAATGGCACCTGATGTTACAAAAGTGCTGCATAGTTATTCTGTGGCATTCACTATAGCATAAATTTAAGTGACAGAATAAAGTGAAGAAAAATAATATCCTTAAAAGATGTCTTGTCTCATCACAGATTAATCTGCAAAGGAAATAACATTTCAACAATCACTGCAAGGAAGCTGGACATCAAATAGAAACACATATAGCAGAGTTGGCTTACAAGGTACTTTCACTGGGGCTGTTTAGTCTAGAAAAGAGGAGACTGAGGGGGGATCATTAATATTTACAAATATCTAAATGATGTGTGTCAGGAGGTTGGGACATCCTTTTTTTCTGTTGTATCTAGCAACAGGACAAGGGGTAATGGGATGAAGCTGGAACACAAAAAGTTCCATTTAAATATAAGAAAAAATTCTTTCACTATTCAGGTGAGGGAGCCCTGGCACAGGCTGCCCAGGGAGGGTGTGGAGGCTCCTTCCTTGGAGGTCTTTAAGACCCACCTGGACATGTTCCTATGCAACCTGATCTAGGTTGATCTAGAGGGGTTAGACTAGATGATCTCTAAAGGTCCCTTCCAACTCCTACCATTTTATGATTCTACAATTCACTTAATCTATCGTTTTCAAAGGATATGTGGAATATTTGTTTCTGTAGCACACACATCACTAGCAGTTGATGTGTCTTTAACTCTGCAGTTGCTTTAGACTTTGCTGTAACTGGTAACATTGATTTGAGAAAAGTGATTTGAGGCTGTATTCAATTTCCTATTCATATTACATACTAGTACAGATTTTGCTTTACAGTTATCATTGGTTTTATAGAATGCTTTAATACACTCTTATAATATTTATTTTCATACACAGTCATGTTTAAACACTTTATCATTATTATTATAACAGCAAAGGAATAACGGATTACAGTTCTGAAAATGTTTAGGACAAAAGTTACATAAGAAAAGCTACTCATGTCTATCCTGTGATCTTTAGTGCTCTTTTGTAGATAGTGCTACAAAATCCTTAGAAGGTAGTTGGTCCAATGGTAAGAAATGAGGCCCTGTTTCATTGATAGATGCTTTCAGGAGAGCTGAAAACAAACCATGAAGTCCTGTCTTTCTCAACTGTTCAAAAAAACCCAAAGAGAAGATAAGCTGATTGATTTTATACTCCTCATTAGATAATGGCTTAATCCATATCGGCTGAATGCGTGGATACTCTCCCTGTCACATGTGTGTTAGGAGGGAAAAAAAAGGCACAGGAGTATAGATAAATAAAACTTTGGAAATTTGCTTTGATTTAAATCTAGACGCAGTTTCCATGATTGCCTGTTTAGGATGAAAAGTAACAAGTAGGTATTTGCAGAAAAAGACTATGATCATACCCTGCTGATATAAACACAACTAAACAATTTCTTGTGAACTGAAGGTCAGCATCTACCACTGTTCCTGACTGTGAATGTGATGGTCTAGAATAAATTTATATTCAATATGAAAGGGCTTGGACTAGATGATCTCTAGAGGTCCCTTCCAACCATAACCATTCCGTGACTCTTTACAGATCCAAATATTAAAGAAAGAGCAGTCTTTTTTTTTTTTATTGACATTTTACTTGGAACATTAAACTAAATATCATAACTGAATCTTGGCTTTTGCATTTCCATTGTTTGAACAAAACAAAGAATAAGTACGGCAGGAAAAAATACCCCCAAAAGTGAGTATTTTGTTTAGTCATTATCAGCTATCTTGGAAATAAGCATTCAGCAGTATCATTTGGGATTTTGTTAGTCCATTATGCCACAGCCAGGTCCTGATAGATTTTCTTATGCACAGCAATATTATGAGTAGCATTACGATCTTCCTCACTGTGGAAAAAAAAAAATCTTCCTTTACAATAAACCTACTTCCTTTAAAAATCTTTTAACAAGACACAGGATATCTCTCTGATAAAGTAGGATCACTTAAGACTGCTGAAGAGTTAGAAGAAGTCTTACCAGAACAGTAGTAACTTCTCCTTGGTGAGCAACAGGGCTTTTTCTTCTTGCAGAGCTCAGATGGGTACACTGCCCATGGCTAAGCTAAATGAGAAAAATGGAAGTGCAGAGACAGCAACAGAACTTTGCTTCCTCCAGATAGACTATCACTTCCAGAATAAAGGAGGTAAACAGGGAAGAAATAGAGCAAAACTTGCCACTGCTACTGTGTATGACAGATGTGGGCTGGAGGAAGACCCATATGCTCCAGCCAACTACTAGTGTCAAAATCCCGTAGCTGGCCATTGCAGACAAAGAAGTGAGACAGCTCCATCCAAGAACTCCAGAGAAATCCATGCTTTTGCCTTCGCCCAGAAGCTTAAAACCTAGTTTTAAGTGCACAGCAGCAGTTAACCTTTGTGGCAGGAGAGTGTTTTAATCTCATAATCACATTGAAAGTCAAAAATCTGTTGGGAGTTGTTGCTGCTCAAGAACAAGAAAATCCTGTTTTGTCTGTTTCACAAGTTCAAAAGACCTGTGAAAACTACTCAAAAAAAAAAATTCAATGAACTTTCCCAAATCTCAAAATAGTGTTGGAGTTGCTAAAATTTGTGTGGTGCCACATTCAAATCACCCTACATTGTCCCAAACAGTTTAATTTCCCCGTCCATTTGATGAAATACTGTGGCCAAATTCCTTTTACTTAATTTAGAGACTTTAGATAAGTGCTTTTAGTAAAGTGGAAGTTCTCTGAACAGACAGCAAAGAGAGAAAGGCACCACCAGCCAGTAAGTCAAGGTCCTTCAAGACCCACCTGGACATGTTCCTATGTGACCTGATCTAGGTGAACCTGCTTCTGCAGGGGGGTTGGACTAGATGATCTCTAAAGGTCCCTTCCAATCCCTACCATTCTGTGATTCTACGATTCCATCAAATCAGACCTCAAGTGGGACAACTGCCTCTCTGAAGGTTTTATCTGTCTCCTTGGAATATATATGAATTTTAAAGTAACTATATTCCCAATTTTTTCACCTCAAGTTCCAAAAGTTAAGGAAATAAATCTATGCCTTACTCTGGACCTAGTTATTACTGGTATAAAGGTATCTTCCCATTGGGGACTCAACTATATTTGGATATGCACTTTTACACTGGTATAATTGTCTTTACCCTAGGGGAGTTGTACTACTTAAGCTATGCTGATATAGTAAAAGAAACATAATTTTCTGGTGCAGACATATCCAGTCTTCTCAGTCTAGAGGGTTTATGACTCATTTTCTAATGGTCCATAAACTGGAACAATATTCCCTAATAAAATTGGGAGGCAAAGGGGCTAGAGATTAAGACAGATAGACAAATGGCAAATACAGAGGCAATAAGTATTAAGATAATGTCATTTTCAAAGTCCTATTTTGTCAGTATTCCTCACAGCATATACTTAAGCCTGTCTCACCTGCTGCCTCACCTACTGGCCTTTTACTACTTCAGCTTTTATTCCTTGAAAGATAAAATTGTGAATGAGCTCAACAATTTCCATAACAATAAGCAATCTGGTCCCAAGCCAACTGCCAGTCTTTCCATTTCAAGAGTGGAAGACTGGAGTTTGTGCCTCTCATGTCTCAATAGGCATAAGGCTGCCTTGTTATGTGAAGGCAGGTCTAAATAGGACTCAAATAACTCCATTCAGTTCAGCCACTGCCTTGCTATGCGATTCTATATGCCTCAGCTTTGTCATCTGTAAAATGGGGCTGACAGTAAGTCTTTTCTCATGGGGGGGAGGACGTAGAGGAAAAATGCTTAACAGAGGTATAATTCTTTGGGAAAGACAGGTGAAAAGTGAGAAACTATAACCATTATCCTTAGCAACCCACCTGCTCTCAATATCACCTACAGAGCAAACTGAAACAATATAGAATCATAGCTCTAAAAATGTGTCAGTAATACTCTGATGCCAGGCCTTAGAACTGATTCTCAAACCCTTAGAAAATAATGTAGTCGCTAAACTATCACATATGTTAAACAGCAGCAACCAATGGGCCTGCCCTACTACAGAGGAGCATAAGAAAACAAAAGGAATAGCTTTCTGCCCCAAAGCACTATCTAATCTGGGAATATATCATCCTGCTTGTGGATTGCTTCAGTAACATGAACCAAACACAGGTGAGGGGGGACTCTGAAGTTGTGATTTCAAGAAACGAGCTAATGGTGATGGTATCAGCCTAGGAAATTCCCTGTCCTCATATACTCCTGTTTTTTCCTGCCCCACAGAATGGCATATCTGAAAGTGTGCTGCAAAATACATCAACTAACTAATCCATCTACATTTTTTTCTTTTAAACCACAGATCAATTTTCCAGCCCAGACATCAATATGGAGAATGAATGGGGAGGAATACATTAAATCACCATAACTGCCTGATCACTTTGTTTTACGAAAGCTCTCTGGCAAGACAGTGAATGTATGTGTGTACACATATATCCACAAATAATTCAGGTGTATGTATTTCTGTCTCTTGGAAATCTATCTCCATCCACATATGATAATGTGACCTCTCTCATAAATATGCTTGAGGGCAACCTAACGCTGGTATGGCAAGGATTTTACTGCTTTTGTGATGTCAGGAAGGAGCCAAACCACACCTTTTCTGTAATAGCTCTTCTGAATGAAATAGCTGCTACTGAGATAGTTATCTAAAGAATCCAGTCCTTGAATAGCTGCTTCTCTCAGCTTTAGTGCCTTTGCACTGTTTCCCAGAGCTTTACTTAGTTTTCCAGATTTCACTACAAACAACTTGTATAAACTGTTGCACAATCTGAATGTATTGCTATTACTGTGGGTTTCTCAGTAGGAATCAGAGCACAGGAATATGAAAAGTGGGGCAGGAAACTATATCAATATCACTTCTTCACGAGTGAAAAGTAATTTCCTTCTGAAAAGACAAAAACTAAGAAATCTTCAGAACAAAGGAAAAAAAGTAAGTGAAGGGGAAAAGGGGAAGAAAAATCAATCATCCCAGTTACTGAGATTTACAATAAAATCTATTTACTACCCAAATAATCTTTACTACAAGCCTGCTGGTTGTGACATGCTCAGATACACAAGATAGTAAAAGGTAGAGGGGGATTGATGTCCAATTCCAGTTCTTTCTGTTCCACCTCTCGCCTCTGAGTTCTGCTGAATGTGACATTTTTCCCCGGCACCTAATACACAGGACTCTGCTGCTAATTTTATGCACAGAGTTCTCATGCTGTGTAATTTGAGGCCAGAGCCTCCTCCAACAGCCTGCCAGACAGAGTACACACCCTTCAAGGCTGCTTCTACTGCAGAGAAATGGGGGAAGGGAGAAGGAAATGCGCCAAACATGAAACAAGAAACAAGCTTCTAAACTTGTCCAAGATGTCTGGCTGATTTTTGGCTCTCAGATATAACAGGGATCTATGTCCAGCTCTCTCTGTCCTGTTTGTCAACAGCCCAGTCCAGTGGATTTACTAGCAATTACAAAGACTGTCAATTTAAGGCACTCACTTTTCCTTTTTTTTTTTTTTTCCATCATATTGGATTCTATCTGGCTGCTATAATACTAAATCAGGCTGCTGGCCACCAGGCTCTTTTTATACTACCCTGAGACAGAGTAAGAAGTGATTTCTGCAAGATTATTTTCCCCAACCTTGGTTGACATCTCTGCATTTCACAGAGATAGCCTGTACTGCCACTAAAATGAGAATAGGCAGGTAACCTTCAAAACCTGGTCTGGTGATACTAAAAAGGGCATTGAACTGGAAGTATTTACTGACTAGATAAGTCTTTGTGCCAGACACCTGTATTTGCTTCCAGCTAATTGGAGCAATTTTTGCTGAAGTTGTTCAGTGGAATCATCACCTTCCACTCTAGAGAAAGTGTTGAATTAGATCCATTTTTAATACTGCTTCTACCCTGCTGCTGATAATGACAGAAGAGGAATGTCCTATAATCACTGTCTTCTCCCAACTCCAAGTTTTCTTTCTCTTGACTGCATCAACCAACAGACACTGAGGGAACTACAGGTTAAAAACTAAAAAAAGAACTTTGGTAACAGAATGATATTGATAATTTCTCCTACTGCAAACACTTTATGTCAGGACAAAATAAACCACACTGCCTAAAGACTTCTTTGGATGGTACAACATCCTCTTAATGCTTCTTTTCTTGTAATTGTGTTGATCAGCAGTGTAAATACACACCTGGTCTTGAGAAAAACCCAGATCTCAGGCCATGGTGTACAGCAAGTGCCATAATAGCTCACAGACCTGTCTGAGACTAAATCAACTCTTTCTTGAGAATTTGAGAAGAGCTGGGAGTTTTACAACTCTTCAGATGCAACAGAACATCATGAGCTTTGACATCCTGAGAACTTTCTTTGCAGTTTCTCTCATCATGAAATATGTGCCCATGTAGAGAACAAGAGAGGAAAGACTGGGAAGAGGAACATAGCCCTTTATTCAGTGTCTGGAGTGTGGGATAAACAAAAGATCGGGCATAGAAGTCAGATAA
This sequence comes from Colius striatus, assembly GCF_028858725.1. Classification (NCBI taxonomy): domain Eukaryota; kingdom Metazoa; phylum Chordata; class Aves; order Coliiformes; family Coliidae; genus Colius; species Colius striatus. The sequence continues at coordinate 152,147,239 of NC_084759.1, read as the reverse complement.
GTTCATATACTGATGTGGTACAATCATCAACATGCTAAACTGGAGAAGAAGAAGAGAATGAAAGGAGAAATAGGGACAATGCATGGTTGACAAACAGAGGAATATAATAGGAAGAAACAGAGATGTATGGAAACAATCAAACATAAAGAGGGACAGGGAGGAACCCCTCCATCCTCTAAAGACATGCCTTGCATTTCCAAACTTGACCCACATGTGTCTGACAGTCTAATTTATGAGAAACACGAAGCTGACCAGCCAGCAGGCTGCCCATAAATTATATCTCTTAGATAAGCCAACATGATTTACAAGAGAAGAGAGGAAGGGAAAACTGACAAATAAGAATCTCGCCTTTGGCCTCTGGGGCACTGCCTGGGATATATTGTGTTGACACCTAAAAATTTGCAGGTGTCCTAGGTGGCAATATTTCTTGCAAAGGTTTCTCCATTAGAAAAGCTGATAGAACTGAGCCTTTTTTCCACTGTCTGAGAGCACAGCTGCCTAGCACAACTACACATTCAGATCCACAGAACTTGCAATTCTGCTGATCAAGCTTTCTTCAAACCCTTGCTTTTCCCTCTTCTTTCATATCTCTTCAGTATTTATCTCCTTGAATTACCTATATATTTGCACTTTTTTGTTTCTTTGTTTTTTGCATTAATGAAACAGTAGTCAGTAGGTCAAGATAAGTTCTTTTTCTTCTCTACTAAATAGTTATAAGGCTGTATCTGGAATACTGTCTTTAGTTTTGGAGCCCCCAAAATGAGAAATATTGACAACTTGAATAGAGTTCAATAGAGGACAAAACATATTTTGTATCTAAATATATATGCTATAATTTTTTTTTATATATATATTATATATATGTATATTATGTGAGAAAAGGCTGAAGTAAATTTGTTTGTTTAGCTTAGAGAAGACTGTGATGGAGATCTAATTGCTAATCCAACTAAACAAAGTAGTATTGAAAAGGAGACATAGCTAGACTCTTCTAGCTGGACAATGAAAGGACAGGAATTAAGAATCATAAGTTGCAACAAGAGAAAAATTTCACTGGATGCAAAAAAAAGATAATTCACTATGACACTGGAACAAGGGCCCAGAAAGGCTAAGGAATCTCCATCCAGGGGGATTTGCAAACTTTCACTAGGTAAACGTGATTTATCTTTTATATTAACCCAGCTTTGAGCAAGGCATTGCATAGATGACATCCAGTGGCCACTTTTAACCTTATTTATTCTATGTTCAGATACCAGATGCTGTCTTCAGGTAACCAAAGTCTTCATGGGAGTTATTGGTCATCTTATCCAAGACAATCTGCTTGACCTAAATTAAAATCTCGCATGCATCTAACAACTCTGGACACTTCCAGTGATCTATGATACAGTGGCATAAAACTAAATTTCCTCCGTAAAAAGAAAAAAAAAAAAAAAAGAAGTAATGGGAGGAAACACAATTTCTCCTAAAAACGTGACTTCCAAAAACATTACCTCTAGTAACTTCATAGTAAAATATATTGATGGTTATTTTCAGATTGGATTGCCAGTAAGAAACAAACAGCTGACTTGTGTGCCTTGCTTAAACTACCTATCTCGTGCATCTGCAAATTCTTTTCCCTCCTCCTAGCACCACCTTTTACCTGCTCAACGTTTTTCCCTTGTGGCACTTGTCCCTCTACAAGCCCATTTTCCTCCTCAACCTGCTTTCATCTGAACATCATCTTTTTTTTGTCTTTTTACTTTTGATCCCTTTCTCACTCTTTATTCGTCTAGTCCTAAATTTCTGATCCTGAGTGGGAAATGAATTCTTCAAGACACCTCTCCTAAAGAGCAGCTAATTAATTGGCTTTCGGTCTGCTCCTGCTTTGTCAGTTCTCTCTTATCACCAGGCCTATCAACTGTGTTGAGAAGCTTTGGAATGACCAAGACACCTATAAACTGACCTGATAATCCCAGGGAAAGCCTGGTCTACATTAATGATTTGTAGAAAATAAACAAGAGAGTTTGATATCTAAAGTGTCTTAGAGCAGCCTTCTCCAAATATTGCCTGACATATCAAGTAATCAGTGCTTGAAATGAGAGGAGGAAGGAAATATGGTTACCATGAAAATGTAAACAGACAGTAAATTTACAAACCATACAAACACTAGAACTGCACTAATTTTATTAGCAATAAGTAATAGGATTTCTTTTGCCTTAGTAGCTTGGCTCCCATTACCCTCAGTCTCATTCTTGTTATTCCTGTGGCCTTTAGACACCAAGAGTTTTACTGTAAGAAATAAAATGCATATAGAAACTTATCATGTCTGGCTATATGTCTGACATCGTGAAAAGAAAAAATGAAGAAAAAATGGCACAACTTGAAATTAGACTCAAGATTGTTAATTAGTGAGCAACCAGAAAGGCTACAGTTTTATCATCATACCCAGTTCAGAGAAGACTCACAGAAGATAACACTCCACCACACAACTATGTAAACTCAATTGGTATTTCAAAGAAATTATTTGAAAATTCAGTGTAATTTTGCTCTCAGTTACAGAAAACTCACTTTTCACCTACGTTTCAATGTCAGACATAATGCTTAGCAGTCCACCTAATGTCCTGATGTGACCAAACAAAGAGTTTATGAACATTAGAAATTTTTATGCTAGAAAAATTGTTTCTCTCACTCTTGAATCCATAATTTGATTAACCAGAGAAGACTTGTAGTCCTACTCTGAATACTTTTTTTCCAATAGTGCTTTATGCCACACGTTGCAGAAAAATTTTTGAGTACAAAACACGTTTTCTTGCCTTGGCAATATAGTTCACATTCTTACTGCTACTGATGATTGTCTAATGCTTTCAAAATCTATCAGATTTAACTAGGCTAACAGCAGATACTATTTTAGATGTACTCCTTTTACATATAATCCTTCTTCAAATCTTAATAAACTCTTAGCTGAAATAAGAGCCATCCAGCTGCTAAACCCACAAGATAATTAAACCCTGTGTGAAAGGACATTTCTTTTTAAGAAGATTTAAATTTTATCAAAGATTACTCCATCTTAATTTGAATAATAATTATTCAAATACTTTTTTCTTTTTAACCTTTTCTCACCTAAGTTATTTTTTGGACCCATGGGCATTAGGAAAACTAAAAATGAAACTGTGGCATAGCAGAACAAAGTATAAAGAAGGCAAGAAAAAGAAAATTGCATTAAATAGTTGCTAGATTCTCATTTGAGTTCCAAATCTAGCTTCAGAGGGCCTATTCATAGTTTCAAAGTCAAACACAAAGCAGAAGGCTGTGCAAGATCACAGTGCCTTTGGCACAAGACTTATTTCTTGCTAAGAGACATGTAAGTATAATACTTAGGAAAGGCACTACTTACAGTTGGATCTACAAAGTCTGATGCAGTATAAAAACAAGGGAGAAAGAAGTATCTACGAAAAGAAATTTCTAGTAATTTCTAATAGTCTTTTCCTCAAATCAATATCTGACTGAATTTTTTTATTATTGATTTGGTCTGAGTCTCTTTTTTTTACTGCAGATATGAAGCACTGGTCAGCACATCCACTTTACTACCCACAGACAGTGTTAAGAAGATGGAGTAGCCATGATTAAGAATTCACACTTGAATTAATGCCACCACAGAAGTGCAAAGACTTTATCTAAACTTGACGTTCTATTAGAAAGACGTAATGGGGAAAAGAAGTTAACAATAGCTATTTTTTATGGGCTACCAAACTGTCCTGAACCATAGGAGGAGGGTGTTTGCTATATGCTATTGATTCGAATCAGGATATTCTTTCCTTCACTTTGTAAAGGCAACAACTCTCTTTACTTACATATTTGGTTTTCTTTCTCCAAGTGTCTACAAACATCTCTTCTCACCTGAAAACAACCTGTTTAGTTCTCTAAACTATGACTGTATGGTGTGCTACCATTCTAAGGGAGGCTTTAGCTGATGTTTTTGTTTTGCTGTCTCATCTTTGGGCTCCTTTTAAGGAGCTATTAGTCTTTAAGTTTCCCTAATCCTCCAACTAAATTTATCAGCGGTTGGTTGCAGCCAAGAGTTAAGCTAAATTAAACTTTGAAATCCTTGTACAGTGTATCAGATGCACTACTGCTAGGAGAGGTGAAGCAGTAAGCTTCAGAAGTTCCACTTAACCGAGATGTAGGAGAATAATGCTTTTCTTTATAGATTTCTCAAAGCTACCAACATATTTTTCAAGACCATCACAATTTCCCTGATTTTATAAGAGCAAGAACTCAACTATTGAAACAACTTCTCATGTAACTCCATGTCAGACGTGTGCATGCATACATGTGCATAAATTTACACACAGGTACGTTCTTGCCTCTACAAGTGTGTATATTATATATGGAAGAGTTGTCCTGGTTTCATCTGGGACAGAGTTAATTTTCTTCCTAGTAGCTGGTGGAAGGTTATGTTTTCATTTTACGCTGAAAACATAACATGGGGATGTTTTGATTATTGCTGAGCAGTGCTTGCACAGCGACAAGGCCTTTTCTGCTTCTCACCCTAACCTGACAGCAAGGAGGCTGGGGATGGACAAGAAGCTGGGAGGGGGTATGGCCTGGACAGCTGACTCAAACTAGCCACAGGGCTATTCCATGCCATGGACCATCATATTCAGTACATAAACTGGGAGGAGTTGGCAGGGAGGAGTGGATCACTGCTCAGGTATCAGTCAGTGGGTCGTGAGCAGTTGCTTTGGTTATCACTTGTCTTTCTCCTTGAGCTTTGTTTCCCTCTGTCTTCTTGTTATATTTCTTTTCATAACTATTTTTGCTACTTTTGGTTGTTGTTGTTGTTATTATTAAATTTAGCTTTATTTTAGTTATTACACTGTTGTTATTTCAACCTCAAAACCTCATTTTATTTTCTTTTTCAATTATCCTCCCCATCCTATAGGGTGTAGGGGAAGCAGTGTGGTAGCTTAGTTGCTGGCTGGGGTTAAACCACGACATATGTGTACACACACACACTCAGAGTAAGGTTGCAGGCCTTAAGGCTGTCTGAGACATCTGTTCCAACTGATGTGCTGAAAAGGTATTTACACATGTATGTATTTGTCTCCTACACAAATATGTACGTGTTTGTGTGTATGCATCTATTCCCCAGTCTTTGTCCTCACATAATCAATCATTCCTTTGTTGTTTCTCTCACTCACACTCATAGGTAATTATCAGAACGTATCTACCCCCTGCTGTCATCTCCACTCTTAGTGGGCAGTAAAATACACATTGTCTTAAATAATTTGCATGTAAACATCAATAGTTGGTTATTTTTTATAAAAATATATATTGATCTCTTATTTTTCCAGAACTGTGAACTTCTATGGTACTTCTATGTCAGAAGAAGGACAGTTATGTATCCCTACACACCCAAAAATAATCCGAAATCAGAACCAAAAAACCCCCACAAAACAAAAGATAAAAAGGGACAGTTTAGTATGTGCTCTTTCTTTAAAAGAACATAGGAATAACACAGGTGTGGAACGAGATATAGATTTTTTTTTTAGCTGTGGGCCAGTAATTGCAATATAAACCATCCAAAGTTTTCAGACGTCACTGGTATCTAGAAAGAGATCGGCACCTACATAGACTGATGATGTCAATCAAATTCCTAACGGATTATCCTCTCTACAAAGGACTTATTCAGTGCTACTAATTGATTCCTGTCTCTGTCATTTCTGTAAAACACTCTGGAAGAGCGGGCTGGTGAAATCTCACAATGGCAACTGCGGAAGACAGCTCAGGTCCCAAAAAGACAACTAACAGAGTTGAGACTACAGCTCTCCAAATATTAAAGCAATTCTTGCAAGCCAAGTTACAGTAAATTGGTGAAATAAAAACAAACTTCCTCTCCAAAGACTTCATAGCATTTACTCCGAGGACACATCAAAGATTTGTTTCCAAATCATTTGTCTATCATTTCCACCAGGTTTTATTTTCAGGAGAGAAAGTGTGTGTGAGAAGTGTGATTTCTGCTGTCTGCATCCCCATGGCTACTAGAAACAGCTAGAAAGGGAATTGGGCACATCACAGCACACAAAATATCAGGTTAACAAATTCCAACACAACAGCTCAGAGAAACAGACACTTGCTTTCTCCCACCTTCATCCTGCCATATCACACTAGAAGAAAAGGGAAAAAAAAGTCAACAACAGCTAAAGCCACATAAGGGAATCAAATATGTCCTTCAGAAGTGTAAACATGTCTAAAAATAGGATAAAGGGCTAAGCAAGTCACTTGTTTTTACTCATAGCAATAATAAGGGTCCTCGTAAAGGATTTGCCCAAGTTCTGTGCTCTTACAGTAGCATCTGTCTCCTCATTGCTGGAGAGAAATGGTGAAGAGGATTTAGAGCGTGTGTAACCCGAGAGAGAAATCATCTGTCATTCCCTCACAGTGCATTAGCAAACTTTTCCTCTCTGGGGAGAAGGAAGAGCCACTCTCCTTTCCCTGCCTCTTGTAATTATAGCTTTAAGCATTATTATAATATACATGCTTAAGGTTAATATTAATAATTAGGAAAAATGCATTCTATTAAGAAAGGGTAAGAGAAGCCAATCTGAAAAGAGACAACAATCTGTGCAATATACAGGGTGGTAGCAAAGAAGAGGTCAAGTAACAAACATCCTCCCTGATAGCAAAGAAGAGGTCAAGTAACAAACAGATCCTCTCCATGAAAGGGATGATCCTTTTGCTTCACCCAAGTGAAACTGCTATCACAAGCTATATTTCTCGGAATCAAGATCTAGAGCAACAAAAAAGAACAGAGTGGTCCATTTTGGAAGATATTATCCCAGGACAGGGTGAGATATGAAATTTCTTCTGCAAAACACTTGATTTGTTGGTGTTTCTGTTGTCTGCCCTTGAAGAGGATAAAGTGTTGTTTGAAAATAAATCCCAAGACATCAGACAATAGCAGTGTAAGAAGTGGAGGTACACTGCCTCAGAGATAACAAGGCTTTTAGTATGCCTTGCTACTTTTTTTTTTTTCTTTCCCACAGTAGAGGGTAGAAATGTCAACAGAGGTGCAGGAAAAGAAACATAAATTCAAAGAGGGAAAATGCTGTCAATCAGCACATCACTCATATCTTGCAAGTCTCTGCTTCATCCAAAAGAAAGACAGCAATGATCAAAATATCTTAGCATGAGCTAAAAGCGCTCTTGCATTTCATTCAGATCTGAACCACGTACTATGTTTATGCTCCACTTCTATATTACGACATTGCTTTTAACTACACAAGGAATACTCACAAAGTTGTGAAAGGGAGAGTGCAAAAAGGCCCTGCAATAAGGAGATTTATGCAAGAGATCACCACTGGCATTCTTTTTAGAAAGGAGAAACAATACAAACATCCGAGCAAAAGAAATATGCTCATTATGAGCATCAATACAGATATGATGGTAAACATAAAAACATAAGTTTCTATGAAATGGGTTAGTCCAATAAAACTATTTCTTCTTTTGAAAATAATGCTTTGCAAAATAATAATGTATCATAGGAATAAACTTTTTTTACATTGTCTAGGGAAAAAAAAGAAATCCCTGTACATAAAATTATTAACAAGGTGATAAGATGATTATCAGAAGGAATATCTAAAAGAGAATTATAAGAAGTTGTGGTGCACTGGTAATTCCAGGGAAAATACACTTCCCTTAGAATATGCCATTAAGTCTTGCTTTAATAACATTCTCTCCAGAAGACAGAGGATAAGGATATTACAAAAGATAAACTCAAACTTTCAGTTTGGTATTTTACCTGAGAGAATCCCAGATGAAACAGAATGCTGCTGGACAAACTAACACTTGAATGTCTGTCCCTTAAGAAGTTTAGCATAGGTAACAAGGGTAGAGACTGCCTTCCTGAGGTTCTCCCTTTAGGCAATCTAAAGAGATAAAGAAGAAAAAGCACAGGAGAATTCAGTGTTTGAGTCAGATTCAGGCCATGAAATACATTGAGATATTATTTTAGTGCAAATAAGTTTGGTTTGTGCATATCCGTTTATTAACAACTGGACTGAGGCTGTTCAACTCCTTTCATCAAGGTCACTGAAACAGTACTACAGAATAATGACTTTAATTTACTAATATTTGCTCTGGCTGGATTCAAACCATGACCTAAACCTGAGAAGATATCTCAGTTACCAATCATATAAATGGAAGAACCGCTTTCTAACAAAATATTGACAATACATAAGCAGATGACAGAACCCTGCTCCTTTTCTGCTGCTAGTTATAGACTTTTTTATCCAGCAATTTCCACTTGGGAAGTTTCCTTATGAAAAAGCTCCAACTTGCCATTTGGCCATTACTGCTATAAAATTCTTCCTATTTGCTATTTACCCAGAAAGATGTATCTCTTATAAACCTCTGACTTTTAAATTAATCACTGTGCACTAACAGCTCTGAAAAAACTGTAAGAGCATAAGAAAAAAAAAATCAAACCCAAAATCAACCACCACAGATTCATTAAAGAATAACTACTGAAATGTCAGTTACTACAGGATTCCAGCTGCTAAAACTGAAGTAAAATTTCCCCAAAAGCTGTTTACCCTGATCTAAATGCTTTGATTGTGCTCTTACCAGTAGCCTAGTATAAATGGGAATAGGTAATGAAGCTATCTTTCTCTTGTGCTAGTTGTTCTGGAATATAACCCCTGTGGTAATAATTACATGGGCTTATCCATCCCAGTGTGAACAGCGCCAGAGTGTCAATTATGACAAATGTCTGATACAAATATCTGTTGTAAAGAAAACCAACTGTTTCCATTCTCTTAACCTTGGGGTCAAGGTTTCCCACTGGGACTAACAGCTTTTTTTTCTGCTCTAAGTATCCACTTGAGAGCTGCTAGGAGGTGTTATGCTATACAGAACTACTCTTTCAGCAGGAGGCTTTTTCTTGGTTGGTCATCAGAGCCTAACTCTCAGCAGGGGTTTTCACAGAAACACCTATCATTTTTTTTCATTTGTATTATCTCCTTTGGATGATAATACTGTCTTAATAGTGTTTAAGACATTTTGCTTTCTTTTCCACACCAAGCTGGAATGTCCTTAAAGCCCACTGGCGGAGTGGACTATTAGTGATGATATACTTATAGCCTCTGAGGTAACTCTTGTAGCCATTTGTTATTTCCACCTTTTGAGAAAATTATCAGAGGAGTTGTATTTAAAGATGGAACCACTAAGCTTTGATCCTAGGAATACAGGCTTCTATCAGGCAAATCAAAGAATAGTCCATCACATGGACCATGAAGTAGTGATGGAACCTAAGGAGCATGAATCAGTCTGATATACCCTATCTGGGAGAAGAAAAAGGGTAAATAGTATATACAAAACAACCTGTCACAGGGTAGCAGTGTAAATGTAAAATGTATATATACTTAAACAAATATGCACATATACTCTATCTGGGAGAAGAAAAAGGATAATTAGTATATACAAAACAACCTGTCACAGGATAGCAGTGTAAAATACATATATACTTGAACAAATATGCACATATGCAGCCTTAAAAGGGCATATATTAACTCAAGAGCAGTTTTTAAGCAAAAAGCCACAGTAAACATGGACTGTGAAGGACTGGAAGTTTCCCGTTTTACATTAGAAAAGGAGTTTTTTTAATAGGTACTGCGAGTCATTTTTTAAACTGATTTATTCTGTTCACCTGATCCTTCTACTTTTCACACTTGGAGTATTATAAACTACACTGAGGAAAATAAGTTAAGAACCACCATACCATATTAAAGTAAGTTTCCTCTAGTCCTCTAATCCAGTATCCTCTACCCAACAGTGGACACAGACAAAAGCCTTTAAAGCCTTTGGAGAAACGTAAGCACAAGGCAATTACTTTCTCCTAATCCTATCTCAAATCCTGATCACTTTTAGCTCAGGAATTTCACAAGCTGGATGTGGCCTGTGTGAGTTTGGTAACCTCTAATGAATCTCTCTTCCATTTTCCTCTCCAATCAAAACCAAAAGGTTTCAACATCACAACATCCTTGGCAGACATTCTTCACTAAGTAAATGTAAAATTTTTGAAAAAGCTATAAGTTGTACTCACCAACATGAAAGGTGTAGGAGTACTTTTGCCAGGAGATGTTTGCCCTAAAATTCTGGACTTCTAATGTTGGGGTTGACATTTCATCTTCCTGATAATTCCCATTGTGTTATAATAATTAAAACTCATATTTACTTCTACTTCTCTGAAAGACTTTTGGTACAGTGTTTTTGGAATCCTGAATCATGGGATTGTATGGTTTATGATTATACAAAGCACCTAAGGCATCTCATTTCAGTTAAGAAGGATAGCAATATGATAGTTCTTCCTTTTTTTAGAAGTAAGATGAAAGAGGACAATATATGTAGGACTTTGTGAGAAGGGGTACACTTGGCAGCAGGAGGAAGAAATATACACTTATGTCATAATTTACAGGGAAAACACCAAGGAAAATACTGCATTGTAAGAATTCCTATCCTGCCTCTAAACACAGGTGAGACCAGCACCAGACAGCTTTGCCTTAGAGGAAAATGAAGGCAGTCCTATATAATGAATGTTAACTATAAAATGCTTCAAAATATTTTTAACCAAAATATACTGCAAGCATACATTTTTTTTTACAAGATTTCAACTTGTTGCACAAATTCTTTCCAAATCTAAATGCAATATAGATGGGTAGTAGATTGTACATACATCTTGAACTGCAGTAAATTCAGCCTGATTTATCATTTTTGTCATATAGAAGAAGTTTAAGACTACAACAGATATATCACAATACCAAGAAGATGCCAGTAAAACCAGAAGAATAGCAAAAACAAATAAGAAAAGATGACTACAGGTCTAGAGATCCTGATTCATGAGAAAAGATGTAAAATAAACAATTCTTTATAGTTTGGCTAACCCAAGGACTGAAGGATATTATAACTATTTGTAAAATCAAATGAAAGGCATAAGCACCAAGATGACAGTGAAAAAGAAGGCTGATCCAGAGACTCATATGATATATCAATGAGATAAAAATGCATAAAAGAAATTTTAATTGGTAACCAAGAAACATTTGTTATCCATGAAACCTCTATATTTTAGAATATGAATGGAGGAAGTCATATGGCTTCCTTAGCAAATAAGTAGGGAAAAAAATGCAGGATGAGTGAAAGATGGTTTAATGGTACCCCCAAAGACTTGCAGCAACATGTGACACACAGGACGTGAGAGAGCGGCAGCACAAGGTTCCTATGCCAGCACTATGATGGTAAAATAGTGCATTGGCTGATGTTGACCTGGAACATCAGGAACTCAGATTGCAATTATGTGTGTATGGTGGGAAAGAGAAAAAGAAATTATAACAGAACAGCTTCCAAATTAACCCTGCAGTGTGTATGTGTCCTACAGGGAAGGCCTCATCCTAATCTTTTCCAGGATGAACCTGAGTGAGATGATAGTAAATAAATAACCACGTTACTGAAATTGACAAGTCCAGTAACACAAACTCCCTCCCTAAATTCTGTCATTTCACACAGGTGAACTATCAGTGATTCTATTTCCACAACACTCCAGATCTTTCAGTTTCATTTCTCAAATAACCTAGAAGTGTCAGATTTTGATTGCATTCTTCTTACCTCAAAAAAAAATCCATCAAGAAAAACCCTATTAATTAATAAAATAAGAAGACAAATACAATTTATAAAATACAAAGTTAATTAATAAAATACAAAAATACAAAGTAACAAAGATCTCACTATGTGCCCAATGAGGTCACAAATCTGCCTCTCTCTTTGTAAATAAGCCTTAGTAGGAACTAGCTAAAAGGATAAGGAAGGATTTCCACTAATCAGGATTGCTTCCATACAGCTGCATTACACAGAAGAATCACAAAGACATGGACAAATGCACCCATTCTAATCTAGCAGACAGAAATGGCAGTCACACTCCCATATCAAAAAGACAGTTCTACAACCCTTAGCTTCTTTAAAGTGCCAGATATCTCACATTCTTATTAAAAGCAACATCTCACCTGCTCTGAGCTAGGGCACGATTTTGAGAAATAAAAGAGGTTACCTGAAAAGTAATATTACTTCCCCTACTACCGTGGCACGATGAAAATTCAAAAACCATTACAGGAAATGTAATAAAAATAAATAAGAGAGAGAGAACATTAAAATGATTGAATTAACCTTTGTCATGTTTGATTCAATGAAGCTTCCTCTTTAGAAATTATTTAAAGCTGTTGGAGAATTTCCAATTTATCACAGAAGCTGGCATTAGAATCATACTGGCAGTAGAGAAACACTTTCAAATATTCTTATCCCATACATACCTCAATTATCTTTCATCCCTTCTAGGATCAATTAATCAAGCTAGAAAAATCAAGTCTCACTTTTGTAGCACCTGCCTTTTCCAAAAGATAATTGCAGATGTATTACAACAGCCTTTTCTGCTTTTTAACCAAAGAGTCTTGAAATGGGAAAGATTTTTATTTTTCTTTTACTCACAGATATACTCCAGACAAATATGATTCATGGTCCTTTATAAAATGTTTCCCCTTGAAGGAAAAAGAAAAAAAAAAAACCCAACCCTCAAAACATTAAATATCAGGAAAACTGTCCCCAAATGGATTACAGAATAGCAAATAGGTCTCAATAGCATTTTTATTGTTGTTATTATTGTTTGACAGAAAAAAATAGAGATGTCTTCAAAGGTAGCTTTGCCTGGAATCAGCAACTCCGCATAAAGTGAATTTATATGCTGAAAATGTTACAATGCATCACGAGTGTGTGTGTGAGTGTGTGTGTGTATTTAGTATCCCTTCATTTACAATGCCTCAACTCTCCTAAGAAGCCACAAGTTGTACTTAGACTTCTACAGCACCTTGCCCAATGGAGTCCAGAATGGAGATTTTGAATTCCCCTTTAAGCATGAGCAATCACGATTACACAATTGATTTTGCTGTTGACTGGAGGGAAAATTACTACTGCCTTCCTTCAAGAATTAAAGCTGAACTCGCAGCTTTAGGTGCTTGAGGCTGTTTAGGGCTGCTCTCTCTTGTTTTGAGTAATATCTGCCAGGGTTGAAAAGAGAAAAGGACAAACTCCTGAGTGTGGCTTCACTTTCCCTCACTGTGATGAGAAGGTTGCATCTTCCTATTCTCTTCCTTCTTGGCAGAGTCCTATCTCTCAAACTGAAACTCCCAATTCATGGTGATCTCCCCGAAGACACCTTCCTCGGTTGGAAGATGAAGTGACTATTTGCCCCCAGAATAGCTCATCCATACCTGTCGAGGTAATAGGTTTTAACAGCCAGGGGAAGGTGAGCGCCAAGGATTATTAATAGTGTTCCTTGATTAGTTAAGGGAAAGATAAATGTGACACCGCCACCAAAATCCCTGAATATCAGATACCGGTGGGTATCACCTGCCAAAAATAGAAAGAGCGAGAGAGATTATATAAGTGGGGTTCCTACCCCGAGTCCAGCATTTTTCACCACCTCCATATCTAAATACCCCTTTCAAGAGTGCTGAGCAGAGATCCAAAAGGTAAGTAGCCAGAAAATGTTCAAACTTCCGTAGCAAAGGTGGATTGCTCGCCGGCGGGAGCCCAGGACCTTGACCCAGAGGAGAGCAAATATCTTCCACTGCTCCGATTCTGTTATCTCCCTTCCCTCAAACAACAGCTCAGAGGCAAAGAGATGCAAATATCCCAAACACTGAGGAATGGCTTCCGGCAGAGAATGGGCCATTAAAAGGAGGAAATGGGGAGAAAAGAAGGGGAGAAAGTGAGCAAATGGAAATAACAAAACAAGGGAGTGGAGAAAGTGAACGAGAAATACCTACAAGGACTCGGTGAACAGAATTTGCTGAAATGCCCAGGCGTGAAGCAAATGGAAAAAAAACTTAAAAAAAATCAAAACTCTAAAACACGTCGCAGAAATGACATCTCTTCATGTACAGGCCATCTAAAGCGCTGGAATGAGGTTGCCTTCCTTGGTGTGGTTATTAGGAAGAATAAGGAAACATATCATCCTTTTTGCAAAGGGCCCCCGGCTTTCTCCTTTAGCTTTTGGCTTGGGGTCTTCTTGCTGTTCATGAAATCACCCCTGAATTGTTTGCTTTTGACAAGGGCGGGTTAACTTGTACTTGATTTATTTGATCGTTATCTCTATAATGTCATTATCCTGGTGCTGGTGGAAGGGGGAGTCGATCTATATGAAAGCTTCTGTGCAGACAACTTGGAAATCCATAGTGTGGATTTTGTGAATAGTTGGGGCAGGAAATTTGGCAAAATCTCAGAAGCAAAGAAAAACGCGTCATTCATCTCACAGGAATGATGAGAAAAAGGTGAAGTGTCGAGTGTGAAACTGCCAATTCGTGAAACGCCTTTTATATTAGAATAACATGACAGTTTTGACTAAAGCTTGGTAGTTAATTGCTTCTAGAAGTTTGCTAGCTGCCCTTAAAAATCAATGTGCTGCTGAGATTAGAGATGGGCCTCAGCCACTCCTGTATGTCACATCCCCAGCTGACCCCTTCGAACTCCCGTATGTCGCTGCTTTACCCGTTCTGGCCGCCGACGGTTTGGCCTCTCCACTTGTGAACAGGCGACTGCAATCTGGGGGAAATGTTATTTACGCTCTACGAATGGCTCCACCTGATCCGAAGCCTCATTTTTCTGGCACCTCTCACTTTTCGCCTTCACAGCAGGATTAGGCCTGACGGATCCGCTGACGAGGGAAAGCTGGGTGGCTGGCGCATCGCTAGGGATGCGGAGGGAGCTGCCAGGCTCCCAGCCCCAGGCCATGGGGCAGGGCTTGCGCCTCAGCCGCCGGGCAGCTCCGCGCCTCTGGCCGCTTGTCTGGTGAACCTGCCCGGCGGCTGCCAGCCAACACAGCGGGAAGCTCTGCGACTCGCCCCTGCCAGCTACTGGGCTTGAGTTACCTCCGAGGGCTGCCTTCCAAATGGGCTCTGCCTCGTCGGCACAGCGGGACTGACAACGAAACACGAGTCACCCGCAACGAGAACATCTTCACCGGCGGGCTAGTCGGGAGCGCTCCCGTTTAGAGGGAATTAAAAGAAACCTCTGTGGCTCCGAGAAAGAGAATGCCTCAGCTACGGGTTTGCAAAAAGTTCATTGGGAAGAAAAGAAGCTGTTAAGGCTGAGGCCCAGCTCTCTTGCAGACCGTAAGCAGAGCAGGGCAGAAGGCGGCGGTGCTGCCAGGGATATGCCTGCCCTGGGAACCAGGAGGTACCCTCCTTTCAGCCGCCGGTTAATGAAAAGTAAAAGGACGCCAATTCCATAAGATCAGACGCATCGATTTCTCTTGTAAATAGCTCTGTGTTGATGGGTCTACACTTAAAGGCATAAAACAGACTAATGATTGAGGTTTAACCTCTTCTACACGAGGTTTTTTCAACTCAGCTCTTGTCTCTAAAGAGAGAGACCAGAGCGTTGTCCTTACTGCACTCCTTCACCTCCTAGCTCAGGAACAACGAGGGTGGCTGAGAGAGCCCCACTCATGAGGGAAGATGCGCCCTGCTCTTCCTTTGGTCTGCAATTTACCTCGGATCAGCATCCTTCCCCATCAGGGAAAGGTGCGTTAAATCTAGGAAGAGGGATTCGGCTCCCTAATTCGTCTCCTTGCCTGTCCTTGAAGAAAACGAAGATTTTCTTGTATCTTAGAAAATGGAGGGGGAAAAGTTCCAACGACCGCAAAAAGCCAGTCCTTCTCACAATGAAGAATCGTTGTTTAGAAAAAGTAAAAAATAAAATGGGGAGACCCCAGTGTCACCTTCTCCCCCGCCTCCTGCACTCGGCGGCAGGCGAACGACTCACGGTCACAGCCGCGCTCGGCCCGCGAGGACGGGACGGGGCTGGCACTGGGGAAAGCGACGAGGAGCTGGTGCCAGAGCGGCCCCGGGTCCTGCAGCCTCGGCTGTCGGGCCGCGCTCAGGACGAGGGTGCGATTGCACTAGGGGGACCGGGCGGTACTCAATGATGGTTGCGGGGGACCTGGCTCTGCCCACCCCCGGCTTTCCTAAAGCAGAGATGCCAAAGCTCCTGCAGAGATCTGCCCTGCTGCTGGGCCAGAACCTTGGCTACCTCAGACCAATGGCTCCCGCCCAAGCTCTGAGAACGAGTTGGAGTGCTTGCCATGTTTCATGTGAAAAATGGGCACAGGTTCTTGGAGAGAAAAAAAATCCAAAAACAAACCACAACCCTAGAAAATACATCACAATTCCTAAGTGTTTGTTGCTGATCTCGGGAAGCACCCCATCTGGCCTGAGAAGCCCACCGCTGCACAGGAGGAGCACGTTGGCACCTCGCATCTTGTTTCACCACATCATACCGCCGAAGATTCTGCAGCACGTTGTGCATTACAAACGGGATCTGTAGGATTCGCAGGGATGTGATAATTAATTCAGTGAGGATGATGCTTAATATGGACTGGCCCGAAAGAAACGAGGTCTAAAAGGAATGTGCGTGTGAAGGGGAGGGGGAAGGGAGAAGGGGGAGATGTTTCAAGTGTCTGAACAAGAAGGCAAATGTTTAAAAGCTACGTTACATTTGCTTCCCGACCTCAAGAGCAGCTTGATGCTCGGCGTACGCTGCAGTTCCCTACTCGTCACCGACTGTAACGGTAACACTCGTCCTGACTTATAAAGGAAAAGGCTCTGCGCTGCACCACCAGCTCTTCCACCGCACCCGAGAACTTGACCTTGGCATAACTCTTTTCTCCAGCCACTGTCGCGACAGACTCTGGCACTGCTCCAGTAAGACTTAAGCTCCAATCTCCTGGCAAGTGACCCCCACTCGCGATCTCCCCCACCCCGGGTACCCCGCAAAGGCATTCCTGTACCCTCTCTTTTGCGCCTGTGAACTACTTGGTGCTCTGAAAACCGGGGAGCGACAGCCCGTGGCAGCCATCCACGCAGCGCGATAGAGCTGGCACGGGTCCCGCCTCTCCCTCCCGGCGTGCCATCCCCACACGGCACTGCAGCTTTGGTCATATGAGCAGAAATGATGAGAAAAGCACTTTTTAATCTTTTCGCACTTGCTTCCCTGTTCAAACAGTTGCAGGATGGCTATGACTGACGTGCTCAGCGCTGAAGATATCAAGAAGGCAGTGGGAGCCTTTTCAGGTGAGTGCTTTTTTGTTTGGGTTTGGGGCTTTTTTTTTTGGTTTTTTACCTCTCTTTCGTCGCTTCAGCTTAAGATAGCAGTGCATTTATTTAACCTCGGGGAAGATTAGAGGATCCGGCTAGACAAAATATCAAACGAGGATGTGTTTCCAGAAGTGAAAGCCTGACGGGTTTATCAAGTACAGGGCTGCATCCTCAGCGAAGTTGCCCTGCACATTGCAGAGGTGAAATACTTATTTAAATGCAGGTAAGCAGTACCTGCGGACAGACTTCGCTGCTACCGAGAGGATACTTTGAAAGGAAACAAAACTCTCGGCAAATCAGGGTGGATTGTAACTTGATGTGGGATAGGGAAGTCAGCTGTGGATGTCAACACCTTCCCCCTTTCCCCTGAAATTCAGTTTCGGGTATTGCAGAACTGCTGTTTCTCGTTTCAAGGAGATAAGAAACCGCTCTTTTCTGACTTCCCATGCGGAATCCCCGTGGGGAGGCTTTGCATTTCAGAATGGTGCAGAAGGCAACATAAAAGCAAGCGGATGCCATTGCTCGACTGCAGAAGCTTTCTGCAGGACGAACAGCTGCAGAGGTCCGTACTTTCCCCCCTGACTCCTTCAGGTTTCAGATATTCCCCTTTAAGTCACCGCGACCGATAATCTGAGAACACACCCTCTTCATCCTGACAGAGATTCGGGCTGTTCTCAGAGAAACGCCAAAATCGGTGCTCCGGTGTGTGCATTATCACCTCTCTCCCCCTCAAATTGCCAGGCTGATGGCACACCTCGGGAGCAGCCATCCCGCTCTGTGCCGTGACCTTCCCGAACAGACGGAAACGCAAAACCCGCCGAGCCCGACTAAACTGAGCGGCGGGAGAGTGAAAGGGACCAATAAACTGCTCCGCTCCATCCAGCAGATGGTTTTCTCATTAGCTTCCATTGTTCTGGGGCATCTCCAAGTCCCGGAGCAGATGCAATTAGCTGCAACTAATGACAGGTCTCAGTCGAGCAGATCCCCAAAGACTCAGTCTCCTTCATTTTATGTAATAGGAAAAGCTGCGTCGGGAATAGGGATTCGTGGCGAAGGGGGTAAAAAAAAAAGTCCATGGCATGCTTTGGAGGTCACTGGATCCATATCACAGTCATTAGGGGCCGTGGGTGGGACAAAAGCGGGTGCGGTTAATGAAGAGGAGAGGTGGAGCAGGTAAACTCATTTACCTCGGCTCCGATTTCAAGGGCTCTGGGTTGGGTTTTTTCTCTCGCCGGCTCTGGTGCTGGCAAGGTCTGGCAGGCAGCACACAGTGCAGCACTCCCGTGCATCGCCGGGGTTTGCAAACCGTCATCGCACGTACCTTTAGCGGTCAAAACCCGACACCGTTGATTTCTAGTAAGTCTTCAGAGAAAAGGGAACAGAAGTGAAATAGTCATGCGCTTCGAAACACTTCTCGTCAGCTAGGCTCCATGGTTGAGCAAGAGGGGTTGTTTTGGTTTTGTTGTTTTTTTTTATTTCCAGGGGTGGAAATGTCCAAAACCGACAGCGATGTCCACTCTCAGGTGCCTACTTTTTGTGTAAAACTTGAAAAAAAAAAAACAAAAAACCACCAACCCAAAAGGGGGAGAGGGGGGAGTGTGTTCAGGCACTGAAATGAGACCAAGTAGGCTAGACTTCATCTCCTAACTCTGTCACAGGCTTCCTATGTGACCTTGGGCAAGTCTCCATCCCTCTGTAGCTCAGCTCTTCAGTTGCAAAACAGACACTGCTCCCCTCCCTCTTTGTTTATTTGCACTAATGTCCGTGAAGTCCCACCACAGCGGGGCTCAGAGTTGCTTCCCGGGGTAGGACACTCAGCAGTATGGAACAAGAGCACAGGTATGTGTTGGTATATGTTTCCATGATTTTTCTAAGTAGTTGTCCCGCTTTTCATCTCCTATAGCGGCTGAATCTTTTAACTACAAGAAGTTTTTCGAGATGGTAGGATTGAAAAAGAAGAGCCCAGAAGATGTTAAGAAGGTTTTCCACATTCTTGATAAAGATCGAAGTGGCTTCATCGAAGAGGAAGAATTAAAGTAAGTAAAGATACATCCTTTCTCAAATAACCTCACCTTAAGAGGTCACCTTAAGAGACTCTAAATAATAGCAGGGAACTCATGTCTTGACTAGTTTTTGTGTGCAGTAATCAGTTTTTTGATGATGCGCTCTGAAGTGTGTTGGAAGTTGCCAGTTTTAACTTTTATTGGAGGATTCCCAAAACCCATGAATGATTAATGCCTTACAGAGAGTTCTTCAGCCAAATACAGTTTCAGAGTAAAACACTCCTCTTAAAGAAGGTCAACAATAGTAGATATGACCCTGGATTCCAAAACGTATATCAAATGAGGGGTACAAATAAATACTAAGTACAACTGCAACGGGGGAGGGGAAAACCAAACACAACCTTTCAACCTTTCCTCTTTTCTATGCCTTTTTTTTTTTTTTTTTTTAGGTTCGTACTGAAGGGCTTTACCCCAGATGGAAGAGACCTATCAGACAAAGAAACGAAGGCTCTCCTGGCTGCCGGAGATAAGGACGGTGATGGTAAAATTGGCGCTGATGGTATGTGATTAGAGGAGTAAATGTTGACAGTAACAATCCAATATTGCTCTTACATACAAGAACTGACAAAATCTAGGAATCACTGGGGGCTGTGACCTTCTGAAGGGCACAACTTGGGTTTAATGAACATCCTGTTACATTTGCCGAGCCTTGCATTCAGGCTTCAGGGGAAACAAGAGTCGAGTTCTGTCACTAGAGGGGGCAAGAGTTTACAGAAACTGGGGTATAGGGAAAGCTCGCTACCACACAACCTACCCATCCAACTCCTATTTTAATTGGTTTAATTTTTCCATTGATTCCAGTGGAATAAGGATCAGGACCTCGGCTTTACTAGAAACTTTAGAAAAGAGAAAGAAAAAAGAGCCGAGTACCAGCATTTCTGCTTGATGATCAGTAAATAGGAAAGTAATGCCTGACTTAGTAAAGCAACGCTCTTAAAATTCAAAGTGGGGTCAGACTGCTACAGAGTTTCTATATGATAACTGTCTATCCAGCTTTTGCTAGTGGTTGTGAGAGTCTTCACAGCTAAGAAAATTTGTCACTCTCTTTTACAAAATATGAGAATCACAAGAAAATAACAATTTTTCCTCTCACAGCATTGCTTAAAAAATACTGCTCTTTTCTATTCACCATCAGGATGAATCAAATTAGGCCACATACACAATTTCTCCTTTTTCCTCTTTCTGTATCCCTGAGATACTGGGAGAAACAAGAAGAGGTGCACTTCTGAATCTTTCCTAATGGTGAGAGATAGTAGCGGAAGTTTGTGGCCTGAGAACTAAGTCACCTAGACAGCAAACAATTGCTAAGTTTTCACCAAAGTGATAAGCTACATGAAAGGCTGAAATCTAAAAAATAAGCTAAAATCTCATAGCTTTCTGTGTTACCTGATCTCTCAGACTTTTAAAAAATGTTGTCTCAACAAAAAAAAAGAGAGAAATTAAAAAGGGAATAAAAAGCAAAACATGGTTAACTAACAGAGTCTCCTAATTTAGAAGCTGAAAAAAATTACACACAAAATCGGCCACTGACATATTAGCCAGGCAATATATCCACTAAACTGCCTGGTCATAGGATGTTGGCATATCAGTGACGATGAACCTGTGTAGAAACTAAAGCCCTCATCTACACTAAAGCTTCTTCATTTCTCAGATCTGATTATATTATGGTTGCAGAGGAGCAATTGTGAACCATCTAGGGGAAGTTTGTGCAAAACTTCAGTGCTACTTAACCCAATGAGTGTGTCATCATTTGAAATTTCTTATACTTTTATTATATGGGTCCTCCTTATTCACATTAAAATTAGTGGCAGGGGTACTAAAAATCAGGGGGCAAGATTTTCAGAAGAAAACTTGGTTCAGGTAAGTAAGTTTGCAGCTGATCCACCTCATATCACATACATTTTCAGTTATTCCCATAAGGCTGCAAAACAAAAGCAGCATCAATCAGAATAAAAGAACTACATTGCAGAATGATTTTGGCTTATACAGGAAAATACAACATTTACTTTTTAAAAGTTAAGATTGATCATAACTTTTTTTCAAAGTTGAAACAATGCCTGAAAGCCAGTACGTTGTAATAAAGCAATATGAAACACCTCTCCTCCTTAAGTCTTTCTTCTGCAGCTTTTACCCCTCCTTAACTTTGAACTGAATTACTCTGAATTTATGCTTGATAATGAGAAGAGAATGAAGGGGTTTTTTTCTTTTGCTTCTTCTGGCCATATTCCTACTGTCTAGCCTTATTTGTTTCTTTTCCATTCCTTAAATTTTACTCCAACGGCAAATTGTTGCATCAGAAAGGTTTGAAATATGTGCAAAGTTAACATCCGGGACTGTGGTCAAAGGATGAGAATGATAGCCATTTTCCAGCTTCATCTTTGGTTCATAAATCTCATTCCAGATAATAATTGCCTATGTAAACAAAATGTAAAGTCATGAATGTATGTTGCATTCATATTCAGTGTTGCGATGCTGCATTTCTGTTGCAAACCATTTGTTTCCCTCTAACTAAGCTACCAAGCATCACTTTGTTTCAAGCATCAGCTTCCTACATCACTAAATGACCACAAACATCCAGCCTTTCACAGGGGTTAATGTTAACTCACTAGAAAGCCCTTGAATGCTGTCCCTCAGGAGCCCATTGCAGTTGTAAGAACTAATCGTCATGGATTTTTAACACCACAGAGCTACCTTTCTCAGGAGTATCATCACAAATGCTAATCTCAACCTAATCAGCCTTCTTCCAGTTAGAGTCTTACATTATAAATGTTCTGTTGGCTCTCTTACATTAAACCTTTTACCATTTCTGCAAGACTCAGAAATACCTTCACCACCCTACCTCTTGTCCAATCAAGATTTGTAATAAGTGGCTGATCTGCCAGTTTCAAACAGTTGAAAACTTGCAGCCTGTTTGTGCAAGACATGATCATCTTCTGTGTGATGTGTAGCTCCCTCCATCTTCCACTGAAGTGAAGATGATGAATCTGAAAAAAAAACTATTTCAGGTCAAGGCCAGGTTACCTAACAAAACTACAGACATCAGCTTCCAGATTAGATTGGGAAGTGATGCTGAAGCAGCTCTGTCAGCTTCAGGAGAATGCTTATAAGAAATGGGGAGAAAAGAAAATGGAAATTTTTGTTCACCATGGTTTTTAAGATCTATTTTGTGTATTAGAACTGAGCATGCACATCATGTCTTCCAGTTTCTTGATATTAATAGACTTAAGAAAGCACATAGAGAATTTTCAAAGATCATGTACTGTAGACAGAACAAATTCAATTTTTTATCCCAGAGTCAAACTTTTTTCCTTGATACAGCTCAACTTCTCCAAATGTTTTAAGTAGTTCTGCTATTTCTTTAAATGTTATAAAAATGAGACATCAAGCATTCAAAATTACAACTGATAAGTCATGACCTTGCCACAGGTAAAAGCCATGTCAAGAAAAAATTTTGCAGAAATCCTTCTTATCCCTCTTTTTGCTCTTGTATCTTCTAAAATAAACTCATGTAAATCACAACTCATGAAGTTTACTAAACAGATTTCCTATTGTACAGATAATGTAAAAAACCCATAGTCTGGTGAGAGATGTTTTCTCACGTTCTCTGTAATGACATCTGTCATTTTGGTAAAATAGTACAGGGCATGCATTAGGCTGGTGTATACTACTAAACTATGATGAACAGTGAAAACAATCCTCTCCTTTTAAATCAGAGCTTTGACCTAATAAATTATTTTGCATGACAACATAGTCTAAATGCTTGTAGTTTAAAAGTATCATTTGTGCAAAGAAAGATACGACAATTTTGTTTGGAAGAAGAATTACAACTGAAAAAGAGGATGTAGTCAATCAGAAGGATTCTCTCACCAACAGGCCAGTCAGAGGCAATAAACATTAACAAGACTGACCAACAGGCAAGGGCTAACATACAATGCCTTCTCTCAGAAATTTTGCAAGTATGAATACACCTTGTAACAATGCCTCCACAAGCCACCTGTGATTGGGCTCACTTTCATATGAAAATAAACAGTGAACTAGTTTACAAGATTATTCAACTGCAATGCCTTTGAAATATTTAAAGGCTATTGAAAAACCTGGAAAAAATATAAGGCATGTAGAAGTTATTCATGAAAGAGTATTTAATGGTCAGCTGTCTATCAGAAAGTGCTTGTGAAATGTGTTGCCATTAAGTGATAATATCACTACCATAATGTATTACAGAAAATATTTGGCTACAGGTCTGAATAACTTTTTCCAAATATATTCCATAGATACAAATTATTATTAAAAGGATTTAATTTAACTGAAGCAAGTATGACAAGTTGTTCTAATAGAATATGCATAGTTAATTTTCCCTTTTGGATAGGTTTCATCCATTGCAGTTCATGTTTCTGTAGGATTTATTCACAGAATGATTTAATAATCACCGCCTTTTCTCTTTTCTGCCCAGAACAGTCTAGGTTTCTATCACAAGCACTTTATGTTATCTCTTAAATTCAGTTTGCAACACTTTGAATCTATGTCCCCACTGTATACAGGATTTATACAGGTTTTGTATAAGTAATCTGCATCGCTAATCCTAATTTGGATTTACATCTTTCAAAATGATGGCTAAATTTGGATTTAATTTAAACCCTCTGACACTTTTATTTCTCAGTCTGGTTTGTCAGCATTTGGCAACATAGGGTTTTTTTGGACATGTCATCAAAAGCACTATCTGTTTGCATACACCAGTCAGTAAAGATCTTGCTTTTTTGGAGTTTAGCACTTTTCTCCTGAACATTAGAATGTTCTGCAAAGTGTCTAATTTTCATCTTCTGACTTTTTTAGTTACATGGCATTACTCTTCTTTATGTCAAACTTCCACAATTTTCTCTTGAGCCTTCACAGATGACTGCCTCCCCTGTTTGTCATTTTCCTCTCAGCTGATTTTGTTAAACCTATAACCCACTCTCTCTGTATACTTTCTAATCCCTTTATCATCTTTGTTGCCCTTCTTGGGATTCCCTCCAGTCTGTCATTTCCAATGCTCTGAGGCTCACATGCCTGTGTGAGGTTTTTTCATGTGCAACTGTTCCAAGGTTGGATGGAGTTAGGAATTATAACCTCCTTGGGTAATACAGTATTCAGAGTGCAGTATGCCAGGCAGCTATTCACCAGGATACAAATGTGCCTTTTCCAAGCTTTATCACCCTGCTGGAAGGCATTATTTATACCAAAGCATAAAATTACCCCACACTGCAGATAGACACTCTTTTTTTTTTTTGTAACTATTTTGAATGTAATACTAATAAAAGCCACAGGGTAAAATCCTGGCACTCTGAGATCACAGGAGTTTTTCTCATCACTAATATGGTCAAGACTGCTACATAGGTTGGCGTCAGCCTTCCAGTTTTGTAATCTGTCATTTTCAGTCAATTTGCCATTAGAAAATTGAGTTTAAATGTAATGTATTTCTAGTATAGGGACATGGATACTCTGAAAGACTCCTTAATGAGTCTCTTTGCCAAACTCTGATCTAAAGGAAATTTATCACATTGCAAAATCAAATTTCTAGTGCTTGCTTTCATTCCCTTGAGGTTTACTAAGGAATAACAGGGAACTAATCATGTTCTTCAGATGAATAGCAGTGGACAGTCTTGACAGTCTGGCACATATAGCATTTCTCCCTTATCCTCAAAAAATCCTTTCATTCCACTGTAAGATTTCCAAAGTCATACTTTCCCTTTAATTAACTTGGATTTCTTTGTTGTTATTGTGATGATTTTGCTACACCAATGACTCTGTAACCATTGTAATATGCCTCCTCCTTCTTTACATTTTCTTCTTTTAACATTTTCAAAAAATTTTTCCCTTCTCCAGAATTTGCAACTCTGGTGGCTGAATCATAAAGGCTTTGACCAATGCAAACCCTTCACCCATCCTTCACTGCCCACTTCCAACCACCTCCTGCTGACTGCTTTGGCTCCTGTTCTATTTATTTATGTTATTTTATACTCCAGCTCTGTTCTCTGCAATCCTGCAACTCTGTAATTGTGCTGAAAGACACTGTTAAAATAATAAAGGTCACATCAATCTGGTCTTTATTCTCTCTCACTATAACTTGTTTCATATTTCATGCAGGCTTGGCACACGCTGAGAGAAAATGTTACTCTTTTCTCCTGACATCCCTGCTGCTTTATCCCTAGCTTGGGTAAAGTGAGAGGAAATTATAAAAATTATTTGGGATAAAACATGTATATAATGAGTCATCCAGTCCAAGTTCTGAACTGTGACAAAACTGACTGCATTATTTTTAAGCCATCCCTGCTAAATGGATGCATACTCCTAGCCTGGAAAATCTCTAGTGATGGCAATTACCCAGCTTCATTTGGCAGTTTGTTCTTTCAACTTAATCAGTGTTATAGCTAAAACGTATTTTGTAATATTTAACCTATATCTCCAGTGCTGCATTTTGGTGATTGGTAAATTGATCCTCATCTGTATCATTTGTTAAATTTGCCTGGTGCAGGGGGATTTTTGGATTAAAGATTTGACAGGAATATCAGTTGGTGCCAATCATGCATGGGAATAACTTTGTAAACTACTAGAAGTCGGTCACATCTGAAACACAGGGTATATTTACTAGCAATGTTACAAAACAATCTAGGACAGGAAGAATGAAATACAACAAACAACAGTATGAATTTCAGGAAAGGGGACAGTAAGATCCAAGTGTAATATAGCTGTTGACATTCCCACTGTTATAATAATATATCAAAAAAAATCCCATCAAAAACTATTTATTCTAAAACTTTACCAGGGAAGTAGATATCTCATTTTTGAGTTACATACAGGAAAGTGAGGCTCAGGCTACGGGGAATGACTAGCCAACAGTAAGCCTATGACAGAGCCAAGAGCTACGCACTTGTTTTCCAAATCCTGTTCAGTAATTTTGGCACCAAGCTCATGCTTTTTATCATTTTTCTTCTTTCTTTTTAAAAGCAAAGATTAAAGGGGGAAAAAAATCCTTTTAGGCCACATCTTCTCCACATCTTAACAGAACGTTGATTACTACCACAATAAAAAGGAAGGATATTTGCCATTTCTGGATTCCACACTATTCCTTGCAGCAATAATACCTTCTTCTATTCAGATTTATTATCACTAGATCAGTATAAACAAAAAGATAAGGCTGAAACCCTGTCACTGTCACATTGTACAGAATAGCATTCTCTGCCACAGCAATTACCCAATGCTATTCCAGAAGCCAATAAACACTCCCAAGAGCCATTCTAGATTTTCTCTCTGTAGTAACTTAGACAGAGACTTTTTGCTTAAGCTCTTGTGCGTTTAAAACAAATCCTTTGCTTTTGCACAATGTATATACTGATCTGAAGAATGTATTGATTTTTAAGTATTATAAATAAAGCAAATGAAAACGGATTGCGACGAAGTGGCAGTTTATTCGCTTCTTTTTCTCGGCAGCTGCTGACCCCAAGTGGCAAGAAGTCGTAATTACAAGACTGCACAGGGCTACAGAAAAAACCCCCACATTGGGAACCGTGCTATTGATGCATCATTAATGAAGGTCCGTGCAATCAGAGAATCGACATAAAAATCGCTATATAAACAAAGCCCCTTATAGTCTCTTTCGATTCTTTGAACCTGCAAGGATTTCTGTAAGGCTTTCCTGGATGGCAGGAAAGCTGAAAACAAAATGTCACAAGGCACAACAGAATAAATAGCAAATGAACCATTAATGACCCTGAAAGATCATTCATAGTACATTATGTGAAATAAAGCAAATTGCAGCAATATTAATGTGGATATTTTACTGGCATAAAAGTCTGAAGACCTTTGGCCTTTTCAGAAATCTGCCTGGTAGAGTATCATGGCATAAAGCCCTGGAGGGAAGAGGGGCCCAAGAAAGGCGGTTAATATTCAAGGATCACCCCTGCCAAGCTCAGGAGCAATGCATCCTAACAAAGAGGAAGCCAGGCAAAACTGCCAGGAGACCTGCAGATGTACAAGGAGCTCCTGGATAAACTCAAACACAAAAAAGAAGCCTACAGAGGGTGGAAGCAAGGCTGGGTGGCCTGGGAGGAATACAGAGAGATTGTCCAAGCAGACAGGAATCAAGTTAAAACTTGAAAAACTAAAGGCCTGATAGAATTAAAACTGGCCAGGGATGTCAAGGGCAGCAAGCCCAGTGACAGGACAAGGGGTAACGGGCACAAACTGGAAACCAGGAAGTTCCATTTGAACATGGGGAAGAGCTTCCCTGTGAGGGTGAGAAAGCCCTGGCACAGGCTGCCCAGGGAGGGTATGGAGTCTCTTGCTGTAGCGGTTTCCAAACCCACCCGGATGTGTTCCTGTGTGACCTGATTGAGGTGAGCCTGCTTTAGGAGGAGGATGGACTGGATGATGTCTAGAGGTCTCTTCCAGCACTCACCATTCTGTGATTCTGTGAAAAGCTTCTGTGGGTACACTGGCAATAAAAGGGAGACTAAGTAAACTGTGGGTCCTCGCTGGAAAGAAACAGGAGACCTGTTTAGCTGGGTTATGGAAACACCTGAAGTACTTAACTCTTTTGCCTCAATCTTCACTGGCAAATGCTCCAGCCACACCACTCAAGTCATAGGAGCCAAATGCTCCTATGCTCAGGTTCAAGATCCTGAATGTGCACAATTGCATGGGACCTGGGCAAATGCATCAGTCCTAAGGGAGCTGAGAGATGATTCAGCTGAGCCACTATCGATCACATTTGAGAAGTCATGGAAGTCCTGAGAAGTTTCCACTGACTGGAAAAGGGAAAACATGACTTTAGTTTTTATAAAGAGAACAAAGGAAGACCCACGGAAGTACAGGCCAGTTGGTCTCACCTCTGTGCCCAGCAAGATCATGGAACAGATCCTCTTGGAAACTATGCTAAGGAAACTAAGGGGATGGTTGGTGACAGCCAACATGGCTTTGCTATGGACAAATTGGTTACCTTCTACAATAGGGTTACAGTGTTGGTGAATAAAACAAGAGCAACTTACACCATCTGCCGGGACCCGTGCAAAGCATTTGATGCTGTCCCACACAACATCCTTGTCTCTAAATCGGAGAGATATGGATTTGATAGATGGACCATTTGATGGATGAGGAACTGTTTGCACAATCACACTCAAAGAGTTGTAGTCAACAGCTTGATGTTCAAGTGCAGACACTACTGGCTCTTCTGTGTTTATCTTAGATAATTATTTTTCCCACTCAAATTCCTTCCAAACTTTCCCCAAATCTTGAATTGCTCTATTTTATATTCAGATAAATTCTTAGCATTTTCCTGTTAGATGGGAGTTATCTAGTCATGGCTCAAAACATAGCAAACAAATGTGAAAATCTGAGTTACAATAAACAAGATTTTAAAAACTACACATACAATATATTAAATTATTCATTTTCATATTGCTCTCATTTTAATTTCTTTACAGAAACTACTGTAGAGACTGAATCAAGCAGAATTTGCTACAAATTTTAATCAGGCTTTCAGCGGAGTGTGGATTATAGTATGCTCAACAAACACAAAAAATCCACATTACCCTGCAAAGCACTATTTCATGAAGAAAGACATTTTAATTTTCATATACATAAGCAAAGGAGCAAAATTAAGTTTCTCCATAAAACATTTCCTTTACATTTCTTAACTGGCATCTTACATCATCATCTTTGTCCTGAACAGTGTTCCTTAATTTTCTCCCCTGTTGTTATACAGTAGAAGTTATTAAAAAAAACAAAACCAAAACCACAACTGAAGCCATCACGGTGAAGACACAATTTTAAATAATCAGTGTGTACTGGATGATTTAAGATATGTAAATCATGTTTACATACAAAAAAGACACTACTTGTCCTCATTGGTATTATATATTACTAGGAAAGAAATACAGCTAGCTCTCAGCTACAAGTAAAAAGGAAAAAAAGTCAAATTCTTATCAATCCTGCAAATGACATTAGCATTTAACAAAAAGAGTTTGTACTGACAAATCATCACGCTTAAAATTTCTCTGATCACCATTTACCATTACGAAACCCATAAACGACAAGTTCGTAATTGTTTATGCTTTAAGGATCTTGCCAAGCTCTTAATGGAGTTTCATGGATCAACAATTTTCCACATGTCTTATTTTGGGAATCAATGGACTGGAGGCCATAACACCTGTTCACTTTGCGGAAGCTGAGCTAGGATTTATATTTACAGTCTATCCACCAGTCCTGAGCTCAACACTGCCTAACATGCTACGATTGCTTCCACACTTTGTTCACCAAAACAAATTTTGTTTGTTTGCTTCTTTTGCCTTTTGCAACTTAGCATCTTATGGGGAGATCCCTAGTTTCTAAATATTTTCAAAGACTGGAAATGCAGTTCATCTTCTCTTTCCCAGCAACACACACATAGTTTTATCAATACCTCTGTGCTACAGTAAACACTAATAATATTCTGTCCAAAACAGATTTAATACTGTTATGGAATTAAAAACTGCAGTGTTACATAACATTTGGAACAAGTTCTGCCACTAGAAAACAATACAAAGATTATGAATTTATACAAGATTCATTGAAGACACAAATTAGCCCACAAGATTTTTATTAATGACCATAAACCACAAAAAAAGTTAACTCTCAAGTCCCAGATTAAGATTTAAGTGGTCAGCAGACAGAGAATACATTCTTTTTCTATAAATCAATTGCAAATGAAAGAGAAATTATATGGCATGAATTAAAACACCTACATTCTGCTATGTTTAAAGCATATCCTGACACTCTCATTCTAACACCACTCAGGAACCACGAGTAGCACAGATACAAGAGCAGGCTTTACAAATGACAGCGATTAAAAGTACCTGATCTATGTTCTGGACTCCATCATGGCTAAAGTGCTTGAACCTAAGCTGCTGCACCTTCATTCTGAGACAGTATTTCAGTTTCTTTTCCAAAGAAACACATTCTTAAGAAATCCCAATGCTCTCTAGAGCTCCAACATTTAAACAACTTTTCTCCCAAACCAGAGAAAATGAAGGCAGATGTGTCTAAAGCAGGTTAACTATGTCCATGAGAGATCAATCATCAAAACCTCCCCAGACTGTAGGATCTCCTAAAGGGAGATAATCACTTCATACAGAGGAAATACATATTTCTGGTTAGTGCTCTTCAGGTTAAGAAAGTAAGAAAGCTGAACAAAGTTTGATATACTTTTAAAGACAAAAGTTAGTAGAAATACGAGAGTCCCTTCTCCAGCCACCAAAAAAACTAGAAGGGGCTGCATGAGCTACAACAATAAATGGATCAGAAGACTTAAATAAAAATACTGGAAGATATTTCATAAACTTATGGAATGTGAAGCTAGAAAATATGGGTTTTCTTCATAAAGTCCTTTGGCCTTCTACCTATGAAAATCTCAGTGAAAAGATCTTGTCAGTGTCTGAATCAGAATGTTTAACTCTTATTGTAACAACAGGTTTTAATTCTAGGAGATGCTTGTCTGAGCAGTTAACGTACAAAATTATGTACAAAAATACAGTTGGTTTCACTGGTGTTACAGTGACACAACCCTGGCATTAACAAGTGGATGCTTGGGTCTTCAGCTGGTAAGGAAGGATTTAAAAAACATTAACATTTCAGTTAATTAACACACTCAAATGCCTGTATTTTCACAGTGCAAGACAGTTTCTAAAAAGCCTCACTAGAAAGACATTAAGATATGTAGATAACAATGTTAACAAACATTAGTCATTTAGTTAAAATAAGTTTTTAAGTAGGTTTTAAATAGATTAAATCACTGAAAGACAATCATTTAGCAGTAGGACAGTCATAGCACAATATTGTGTGATTTAGCATGCTGTTTGCTCAGTTTTACTTACTTAACAGAGTAGCTAGATTTGTTGAAGCCTCAGGCTGCAAGCTGTTAACTTTCACCTAACTGCACTGAACTTTTGCTGAACTTGTACCTACTTGAGCAAATCGGGGCCTTCAGAGCCCTGGTACAAGCCAGAAGACAAGGAGGCTACAGCAGCAAACAGCAGCCACAAAACAACAAGGAAAAGACCTGCCTGGAGACAGAGAAGGAATTAATAAGGTGTTAGAAGATCTCAGACCAGAATCACCACTGGATCAAAAGGTGGGTGAAACATGAAAATCACATAAAGGATAGGTGTATAGTCTATAATGGTACAACTACCCAGGGGTTTCTTTTTTGAGAGTCTGTCTCCAGAGGCACCCAGCTTGAGCTTACCCTGCTGCTGTACTTACTATTAACTTTTACATACTTGGATGCCTGAGGCTCTGCTTCGGGAAACCTAGAGTCCAAACTGTGAGGATAACACCAGATCCTTCTTTAACAGATCACAAATTATTAAGCATTTACTACTGCTTTAATATAAAGATGAATAGGAATTATGTGACTGTGCTAATTTTATGCTTCCTTCTGCAGATGAATGAAGATTTTCTGTCTTAAAACATTTGCATTTCCCCCCCCCTCCCCCTTAAAGCAATTTTCAATTTTGCTGGTCACAGCACAATTGCATCTACTCTTTCAGCTGCATTGGGTTGTTGAAACTGAGCTATTGCCCAGCACCTGCTCTTAGTCAGACAGCTGAAATCAGAGGTTAGGGGAAAAAATAAAGATTTTATGTCATTGTAATGCAAGTCCCCTTTTAGCTTTGCTGCAGTCAGTGTTCAATTATGTTCTGTAACAATCTCCATTATTTGAGCCAGTGTTTTTCTGTTCCTCTCTGCATGTATTAACTTTCCTTTTCACACACGATAGCCTTCTTAGCAAAGCAGAGGCATCTTAAGAGGCATTTGCCCAAAGATTTAATGATTCTACATCTCTTTTTGGCCTGTTGAGGATCCTCTTGTTTAAACATATCTTCATTTGGAATGCTCCAAAGGAAACCGATAAAATAGAACTTAAAATGTTTGTCACTGAAGGGCTGAGAGGTGAAAATTAACCTGAAATTCCATCTACTCTGAATACAAAACACAGAACATGTAACAATGAAGGGCTTCCACACTTTTTTTTTTTTCATGGGTTTATCCTAATTTTACAAGCTAAGTTCACTGTGTCACCTAGATTTAAGACCTCATCAGAAGCAGGATCCGAGGCCCTGTATCTGTAGGAAGACACAAAGACTTTGATCAGCAAGGCTCAACAGCAAATGGGAAGTAGCTGCTTCAGACAGCTACTGGGAATGCAGGAGGAGCAGCCTTGATTTTGAAGTGGGGGAGAGTAACAAAATGCATGGACAGAATGCTCCGAGACAGGAGGCAAAGAGAGAGCCAAAGAACACAGAAATTCAGGGTCTGGGACTTGGGGGAAAGGAAATCCAAAGCAGGAAGGATTGTAGATGATTAGAGGGAGGATTTGAAAAGCTTAGAGCAGAAATATATTATAATAAATTGACCTTGAAAAGAAAGGACACAAATAAGGTGCAGAAGTTTGTGCCTAAAAATTAACTTGTTAGAAAAGTGGAGATGATAGACAACAGAATGTTGTAAACCCTTGAAAATGTAATTGAGAGTCTCAAATATTTCCCTTTCCCTTCTTCCTTTAAACCTCCAGGTCCTGGAGTTACATGTCTGACTCCCAGTTTTCAGCAAGGGGAATCAGAGAGAATCAGAGAATGGTAGGGGTTGGAAGGAAAAAAAAAAAAAATCTGTGACACCTGCAAAGAAAACCATGAATATTTAAACCCTAAAAACATAAACAGAACTAAAACATAAAGCCTAAAAACCTTTTTGGTTTTTACTACACCTCATACTTTGAACACAGTCTGTCTTACAGTTATCAAAATAAGAGATAGAACTAGTGTAAACCTAGCAGCTGCTTTCTAAGCAGAGAGCAGCTAGAGATCCAAAAAAAGATTCCCAGCTGATATCATAGTCATCATCAGCACATAATGACTGGTATGCTGGAATTATGGGTAGCTCATTTAAAGATGTAGTGGATTCACATCCCCTGTATTTGATGGATTAACCCCTTCCCCACAATGCAGAAGCATACCCAGTGCTTGCTTAGCATCCAGTCACGCTATGCACAGCTCTGTGCAAAAGCGCATGACAAGGATCACTCCAATAACAGCAGATTCACAGCTGAGAAAGGCTCAGGCCACACACAAGGCCATTGCAAGTCCACAGTCTGTTATAGACAGTCCCCCACAGAAAGATCTATACATCAGTAAGACTTTCTGTATGAAGTTCCAGATCCCTGATCAACTACCCACGTCTAATGCTTTGGGGTATATTGTTAAAAACTAAATAAAGATTTTGGTTTTGTTCCCAGCACTTTTCCCAGCTTCCATGTGCAATAAAGATTCAAGCTGGATTTTTTACAGATGTATGCAGAATAATTATTCCCCCCTAAATTCTCCTTATCTTTATCCTGGTGGGTTTGAATGCATCCTTGAGACATCCATGCCTCATTCCACATTGACTGTAAGACAGGACGTACCAGTTACAATTAGCATATTCAAAACAAGTTCACAGCCTTGTAGAGGTACTTGCCCCACATCTAATAATTTTCGACTTTTTGTTGCTGCCACAACTGCCATTCACTTTCTCAATGTGGTAGATCAGAAACAAATGACAGATACGTCAGATCAATCAGAAGCACTGTTGTAACTGCCAACAAATCTTTTGGCTGATTCAACCATTCCATAATCATCTTAAATTTCAGTGCACCAAGTCTCAGCCAAAAAGCCTCTATATCCTTGTCTCAGTCCTTACCATAAAAGAGCAAAATCCAAAGACCTAGAGCAATAATGCCAGTAATGTGTCAAGAGTGATATAGAAAGCATCCAAATTCATATTCTGTGCTAATAGCTCCACTTTGAAGAGAAACAAAAGACAATTTGGGGGGGGTGTCAAATGAAGTAGCCCTCAAAATAGATGAAGCTTCAATTTATTTGACTGCTTGGGGAAAGTGTAAAGACCAGAAATTTACAGTAACATTTACACATCCTTCTTGCAGCTTTCGAAGCTTTCCAGACATATCAGGAAATCCTCACCATCGATTCTGTAAGGACCTATACAAAAAGCTGCATGAACTCTGAATATCTGCAAGATATTTCTGATGTTGTCACAATGTTCCCTTTTAGTAACACAAGATTTTTCAAAAGGGCTGACCAAACACTTTGAATTTAAGACAGAAAGATCTGCTAATTCTTTACCTCAACATTACTGCCCTTCTGAGAAGCATTACTAAATCCAAGGAAAGCTACGTTACCTCTTCAGTAGCTTTTATTAGCACCATCAAGCTACAGGTTGAAACCTGCTCAGTTCCAATATACCCAGAATGTTTGCAGCTATACATGAACAACTACAAAAGCAAGTCCTAGGAGTATCAGTGAATTCTGCCTCACCAAAAAAAAAGAAAAAAACCCAACATTTTTTAACAGGTGTATGTTGTGACAACTAAGTGACCTGTGCAGTGCTTGACAGAGTCTGAAGCACCAGCCCTGCATCAATCTAAAAGGCTGTGTGACCTCGGTTTAATGCTCATTGTAAAGCCTTACCTTGCTTCTGCAATTCCTTGCCGCTCCTACGGGAGCTGCGGTTCCCCCAGCGCTGCCTTCTGTAGCCCGAGGAAACGCGAGCCGCACACAGACACAACACGTGCGGTTTATCTGCTGGTTTGCAACCACTGCCTAAAGGAATGCAACTTCAAATCTCGGGGTCTTGTGGCTGCCAGGACAACTTACTCTCCTCACATTAGAGAAGAGGCACTTCCCACTCACAGGAATCTTGCTTTATTTGAGGAAGAAATTACATGCGTGAATAAAAAGAGGGCTCTGCTTCTCCTTAGCTGGGAAATATAGGATTTAACCTCAAACACTCCTCTAGGTTAAGGACATCATCCTTTGTTGGTTTGGGTTTGGTTTTTTTTTTTTTAAATCCACTGGGTTTATCATCCCCTCTCTTTCTCAGGTACTCAAGAGGAGAGAAGCTTCAGTGAACACAGCTACCAGCATTCCAATTTATTCAGCAGCAACCCCTGTGGATTGCTAACAGCAGACTACGATTCTGCTTGGATTAAAAGGTGTAGATAAGTAATTCCGTCCTTAATCTATCACTGTCAATGCTGGTAAGGGAACAACTTTTCCATGTGAGAAGTCAGGCAGAGGAAAAGATTGAGAATCGGGGAAAAGAAATGTGAGGCAAGAAACAACAGCAGAAAGAGAGAGGATATGAGTCCATTAAGAGCTCTATGTGGTGGTAAGTGAGAAATAAAGAAATGGGATAAAGAACCAGGGCAATAATAAGAGCGCAGCAATCAGGAAGGAAATAGACAGATTCCAAGCAGAATTTTTTAACAGCAATGAAAATCTCACCTCCAAAATAATCTGTGCCTTCTATTACACTGATCCTGGTGTAAAACGGTAGAGCTGTTTGCAACATCAGTAAACGCTGATGGATACTACTACATTACAGCCACGATCAATAAATCTCAAGTACATCATAATGGAGCCTCAAAGGCTTCGCATACAGACCTGTCAGTAAACTGGGACAATATTACAAACAGAAAAGAAAGGATAATGCAAAGACTGCAAAAAGGGAACAACACAGGGACATGTGAATTTCTTGGAGGATGGAGAGGAAGGCATAAAAGATTAAAAAGGAGATAAGCTATTTAGACATAGGTGATGGAGAACATCAATAGCCACACATCTGTATTCTGTGATGGAGGATTCGGTGAAATAGAAAACAGTAAAAGCAATAACGAGACCTGGGATTTTTCTTTCCCATTTTAAGGGAAACCCCGGTAGTGAATCCATCACTCTACTTCACTACAGACAAAGTCTCTGCCCATTCAGCTTAGAGAAGTTCCTTTTATATTTTTAGCACAGAAACAATGGGAGGTGGTTATGTGCATATAAGAGATTTCTTCTTTTGCTATAGGTACTTACTATTTTTATATTATTTTCTTTCCTGGCAAGATGTGTGACAGATATGTTCCAAACATGTAAAAGAGGTCATTCATACTAGAAAAGACCAAAACACCTGCCTTCTAAGGAGGTACTATCTTAAGCTTAAAATAAAACTTGGAAAAATTTATTTTCAATCAACTCTAACCTTTGGAACATCCAATCTTCTAACCCAAACACAGATGCATTATTGATTGTTGTCTTCTTACCAAGCTTACTCGCTGCCTTTCATGTTTAGCAGATTTTATGCTCCACAGTAAAGCACCTAAAGTGTAGCCATACAAAGTTTATGTCCTCAAAAAGTATCGTTATTAATGACATGCTTGCTAGCAGTACAAGATCTTTCAAAGAAATTGGAAGGAGGAGAAAAAACAGGAAGCTTCACACTCAGGCTTTTCAATTCTAACCCAAATCCATGAAGTTTAATTTGGACTGCTTAAGGAAGACTGATTATCAATTTAAAGATTAAGGCATCAAAACAGGCAAGGGAGATGTTAGTAAAAAGATTTGAAAATGAAGAAAAATGAAAGTTCAAGGAACTAACACACTGCAATGTGAAAAATTACAAAAATAACAAAAGGGGAGAAAAAGTGAAGAGAATTCCATGGTACTAAGAAGAAAGCAGCTAAGACACCAGTGAGCACAAAGAGAACTCTCTCCAGGAGAGGAGTAACTTAGTCAAATGCTAGAAAACAGTGTGAACTAGGGTTAGACTTGATCCTTCCAGGTCCCTTTCAAGTTTGAGATTCTGTGAAGGGATAACAGATCACACGTTGACCCAGGTTGAGAAGGAATGTTGCTCAACTTCCACAGCGGACATACAAGCCATACCAACCGGCTTTAAACACGCTGACCCAACCGATGCTCTGCAAGCCTGGAGATTCGTGGCCGACTTATTTGTCGCCGCAGTAAAGGACAATGCGGGATGCCCCTGTGCTCCTGACTCCCTCTCCGATTTGACTGCGGCTCTAACGCCCTGAGGTAAAGTGACCCACAGGACTCCCGTGGCACAGCCCTCCTCCGCCCTCTCTTTGTACGAGCCTCACACTACCCGCCCCACAGCCGGGCGGCCCAGCCCCTGCATGTCGGAACGGAGGAACGAATGACTCCAGAGGGGAGCCGAGCGGCAGGACGGGCAGCTGAGCAGGGGCTCCCGCGCATGCTCACGAAGCACGCAGCCCGGCTTGTGAGGGAGGCCGCTCCCATCTGCGCTCATTGGCATCACGGGCGGGAAATGGCGGCTTCTCTCCCTCACTCTCGCTTGTCTTTTCCTTCCTTGGTGCTGCCGCGCCCCCATTAAATAGCTTTTTGCCCGTAACTTCGTTATTTTCTGCCCTGTTCTCAAGTGCGTTAATTTCGGCACCATGGTACGGTCCCTTGTGCTCTACCCAATGACAGAACACTCCTGACAACGTACTTAGTTGCTGGGCAGAAACTACTCCATTGTCCCATAACTACCACGGCGCCACCGGCTGAGCGCGAGGCCCCGCCTCAGCTGCTCGGAGGGGAGGGTTTGATTGACAGAGTGCTTCGTGGGCGGGAAGAGACAAGTTAGCCAATAGCAGCTCCGGATAGCATTGATGGGCGGAGCTCACAGCCAACCAAAAACTGGGCGGGCAGTCACCCCCCCCAAGGAGGCGGGGCGCCTGGTTGCTAGGGCCGCGCTGTTGCTAGGGCCGCGGCAGAGCGCGGTGGTGGCAGCGGCTGCCCTCGTCACCCGCCGCCGCTTTCCCCGGGCTGGGGCGATGGTGAAGCTCGCTGCTAAGTGCCTCCTGGCAGGTGAGTCGGGCCCGTTTTGTCCCATCCGCCCCGCTGGTTGTAGAGGCCTAAGGTGGGCTCCGAGGGGTGGGGCGAGGCTCCCAGGCCCCCTCAGAGAGGGGGAGCCTTGGGCGAGTAGTGGTGGGTTCTCCCAGCCCCTCGTCGAGGGATCACTCCGACAAAGAAGAGATGGGGAAATAGGTGACAAGGAGAGAAATGGAGACCTAAGCTTTCTCAGGACAGCAAGTGTGGAAAACCATGGTTGTTGTTCCCTAACACTGCAGACTCTCCCTCTTACGACATGCAGAGAATCAAGGGGTAATGGACATGAACTGGAATATAAAAAGTTCCACTTAAACACAAGGAAAACTTCTTTCCTGTGAGGATGAGGGAGCACTGACACAGATTGGCCAGGGAAGGTTTTGAAATCTCCTGCTCTGGAGGTTTCCAAACCCGCCTGGCCATGTTCCTGGGTGACCTGATTGAGGTGAACCTGCTTTAGCGGGGGATTTGGGCTGAATGATCTCTAGAATCATATTCTATGATTCTATGATTATTAAGAGCTGTAGTTCAAGAAGGGTGTGAGGCATAGTCTCACCAAGTGAAATACAAGGATAGGATAAGAACAAAAGAAAAGATGAAAGATAAGAGGAAGTAGTATTTCCACAGTGTGGAAAGCTGGTCTGAGGATGGGGAAAGTGTGAAGGGAGCATGGTGGACAAGTGAATCCTGCCTCATATGGGAAGCTGCCTTTGTGTTGGAGGAAAAAGTCATGCCAAAAACTGGGATGATTCTGAGAGTGTGATGGAAGGGTGGAGACTTAGCAAAAAGTGGAAGGATGAAGTGTGTGCACTTCAAAGAGGCATCTTTTTCTCTATGCAAACTGGAGGTTAACCTGAAAAAAAGTGAGGTGAAGACATTGGTCTATTTAATCAGGATGGATTGTGGAGGTGCTGAAAGTAAGTACAGATGACTGTTAATACTGCAGGAAATTTACACAGTTGAAATTTACACAGTTTCTGATTTGGAAGTTTCCAGGTCCTAATATGTAGCCTTTGCTGAAGTCCTTCAAGTTTTGATGTTTAATGTTACCAAAGGCCAATTCCGTGGACATTGTAAATTCACAGGGGTTTTCATTGGATGACCTAGTTACGTGCTTAATCCTAACTCAGCCTGGAGTTGCCTTTTCACTTCTGTTCACAACATAAATAACATGAAGATCCTGTTCAATATCATGTAGTTCTCCTAAGTGCTACAATAATATCCACATAGTATTAAAAATAATAGGACCAGGCAAAACCAACTTCTCTGGCGGAAGAGACCAATATAGTGAAAGAGACATACGAGATGGGTAACGACAACAAACTGAAGGGAACAAGAAAATCCAATTACGTAGGTAGGACCAAAAATATCAGAGATGGAATGGGGAACTTTTGTGTACCTTAACAAAATGATTATGGAGAATAGAGTGGCTCACAGTATTGTGAGCTGCACCAAGGTCAAAGAGATCGACAGGGGAAAAGGGCTTTTATTAGCAAAAGAGGGACTATTAACTCGACAATAGAAAGTGATTCCTGTGTTATCTCAAGGGTAATTTACAGACACACAGTAAAGATATTGTTGTTTGAGCTTACTGTGGATACACTACGAAAAGGTTTTCATTGTAGAGGGATATTTGGCAGTAGCAGACATTTTAGAGACACACTACAGATTCTGGCAGAATAATAGAAATATGGATGGAATAAATATTGTGGGATACAGTACTGGCAGGTGAGACCAAGCTAAATGAAAGGGCAGAGGAACTTAATTTGAGAAAGTGTAGTGATGTAGTGGGCTAAGAGGATGGCAAAGAATAGGAAAAGGAGAGAACAACTGGGCCTGCCAAACTGAAGAAAGGCAACATATTAGTTAAGGCACTGGATGATGCCTGCGCAGTTTGGAGCAATGTGTGCTTCTCTATCTCATTGTACAGAGACAGAGCTAATTATCTATTGAAATACAAAATAGCTTCCACTCAGAACAGAGTGTTGTCTTCAACACAGGCTTGAACCGATCAGGGAACAAACAAGCTCACTTACCATATTTTCCTGTCTAAATATTATGAGCCCAGCTCAGCTCAAAAGGAAGCAAGCATGCTGGAAATGTTTAAACAAGAACTACATTTGGTTAATGCATCTAGGAACAGTTGTCACTATCCAAAACACCCTTACTCCTCTATAATGTTACATGAGCAGATAGCTTTACCAATTTGTTTCAAAACACCATCTAGGAAGCTGTAGTAGGGTCAAGGTATACTCCTTTCTGGGTTTATTAATTAACAACGTACTGTAAAAGACCTGGATCCCAGGCTTGGCTGCCATAAGTGTTCCTTTAAGGTTCCTGTCCTTTGAACTATCCAGGCCACCGAGACAGTACGTGAAGAGAGGATAAGCCCTTTGGAAATGTTAAATCTTTTTTTTTGCAAGGATTATGATATTTTTTAAAGGCGTGATACGGACATGTGTGAATTCTGCATTTCTCTGCTATTGCTCCGGATCTTACGAAGTTTTGTAACAGCAGATCAAAGCAGACAGCTGCCAGGTTTGCCTGAAGTATTGTACAAGCCATACCGGAAAGCCTTGGCTCTAGAAAAGCAGAAACTAAAGCCCCTTGGTTTTCTTTCCATCTAGGGATGAATCAGCAGGCTCTTTCTTTTCAGCCAAGTGACATTTGCTTCTGTTATGCCCAGGATTGCAACTAATGAGCCACCAGCAGCATTGAGTCAGCAAGAGTTGCTCTCTTAGCAGGGTCAGCAAGAAGAGTTTGTCGAGGAATGTTACCAGCTTAAGCAGCTTTGTAGTGTATAAATGACCTGTCTCATCCCTAAACTCAGTATTTAACAAGGGATTGAATCTGGGGAATGGGTGATCTGAGGAGAGGAAGTAGCTTCTTGGGCAGCCCAGTCTCCCTTATCACATTGTGTTTTTCTCTCCATGACTGCATATCTTGTAAATTTTAATTCTTGATTCAAGGCTACAATGTAGGCATGAATTTTAGAAAAAGCAATATTTCCACCCTGATTTGGAGGGCCTTTGCTGTCATTCATAGAGCAGCAATCTGATGTCAGAACCAGTATTCGTAACAGTGATATTAAATTTCCTTATGTGGGTATTACCGTTTTTATGATTTTGTGACAGTTGTCTTGCCTGTATTCAGAGTTAAAGCATCCAAGCTCTTAAGGCATATGATAGTGACAGAACTGAGGGAGAAGAAGATTCTTTAAGGTGATGCAAAAAACCTTTTACATTATTGGTTTTACAGGAGATCCAGCCGTGGGAAAGAGTGCTTTAACCCAAATGTTCCGCAATGATGGGGCTCCTTTTCAGAAGAACTACACGCTGGTAAGCATACAACAGGCTCAAACTGCTATCCAGCATTTTGCTAAGTTGCATAAGAAAACTAAGAAGGTCCACAACAAAATATATAATATGACTTTGAGACATTCAAGGGGAGATCTCAGAAGGTTTTCTTTCTCTCACACCTTAGATTCTGAAGAGAAACCAGTTACTATTTTGTAAGTCCTTACATTCTGCAGGTGCTGATTTTGAAACTCGATGCAGAGTAATTTTACAGTTTTCCTGCTGAGCCAATGTTTTCACAAGCTTTTGTGGTGTTAGAGAGCTTCCCCCTTTAGGGAGTGCTCTGTGAAAAAGCATTGCTGAAGGAGAAAGCTTTTAATTCTAACTATTAAATGTGCATGTGGACAGTG
Source organism: Colius striatus (assembly GCF_028858725.1). Classification (NCBI taxonomy): domain Eukaryota; kingdom Metazoa; phylum Chordata; class Aves; order Coliiformes; family Coliidae; genus Colius; species Colius striatus. The sequence continues at coordinate 152,105,553 of NC_084759.1, read as the reverse complement.
CGCTTATCGCTATGCAAACATGAAGATGTGCTGCGTAGCCCCAAGATAATTATAATCTACAGAAACTGTTCCCAGATGAAGAGGATACAGTTTGCAGTCTTTCAGTGTGAGAATCAATGGTGATGACTAATCAGAAGCAGGATAAAAATAAAAGTAAATATAAGTAAAAAAAGGAAAATATGAGTGCGGAGGAAAAAAACCTAAAATGTGTTTATTCATTGAAATAAGGATGGAAACCAGAAGTTAAGGATAGAAATAGAACAAACAAACAAGCTACAAAGCAGAATGAGATGAAAGGTGGAAGAGGCACAAATAACCTCAGTCCATATGTTAGCTGATCACATGGTTGGTGCAAAACGTCCGAAGGCGTGCTTTAGAGCAGCAATGTGAGAGTGAGCGTAGCCCTGCAGATTTCAGCAAGTACCCTCAGTTGTATACCAGCAAACCTCTGGACGATGGTTCTTCTCCATCTTTTTCCTCCTATCAGAGCAAATCTACGTGACTTTGACATGTAGGTGGGAGTATGTTACCAGAGCTATGAGGAGTTACCAGCAGTCTATGTTTGATGGTTTTGTAATGATTCACAAGAATTGCCTCAATCCAGTGCATAGTTGATATGCAGTCGAATAGGCTCTTAAAAACTCTTCTGATCCTTGTTTTCCTGATTTTTCTTGACAGACAACGGGCGTAGAACTGTTGGTGAAGGCTGTATCAGTTCCAGAGACAAGTGATAGGGTGGTGAGTTTTTATGTGACATAAATTGGGTCAGAAAGAGACATCCAGAGCTCAAACCTTGCATCAGTCTCATTCTGGTGGAAGATTGCTCTGCATGTTCATGAGGCCATTAAGTTGCATTAAGGAAATGAGGCTGATCATGTACAATTGCTGACACTCCAGGGTTAGTTTAATCTTAAAAATGTAAGTTTGACATACTTGTATCCAACATGACATCTTAAACCAAAGCCATTGCCAGCTTTGCTAGGATTCTCTCTGTCCCTTAGGCCAGTCAGGTTTACTTTGTGTAAATAGTACAGGTTACTGTATCACTCTGCATATTCTGTTTCCAGTAAAGATGGAAACCAGACCTGTGGCCTTGGAAGTAACCCTTTTGTTAGTTATACATGAAAAAATAGCTATTTACTTTCTCATACTGACCTGGAGTATTCTCAATGTGGGGAACTTGTCCCTTAGGGACACAACACTGCTGTACTGAACAAAAGGCAGGAGTTACAAGTTCCAGTATTTACTTTCAAAATCTTTCCCTACTCTGCATTTTTCCTGGCAAGAGCTTTCTTTCTCTTTCCGCTTTCAGGAATTCTTCATTTTTGACTCTGCAGGAAATGATCTATTTTCTGAAATGCTGGAGAAACTGGTAAGTCTTATGTAACAGTCCTCTTCTTCCGAAGAAGCACTTTTGCTTTGAAGATCTGAACTCCTCAGTCTGACAGATGTAGCAAACTTTGTCTTTAGTGTAAATGGGAGCAATTACCTCAGTTGCTAATGCATCCTGCTCAACCTCTCTAAAACTTTTAAAAGTACTAGAAGAAATACTTTAAGGAGGAAGTAACGCAGATAGTTAAACGTCCCTGTTTCTTTTGTAAGAAAACAGAATGACTGAGAATTTCTGTGCATTCTTGGTTAAAGTTTTGTTTGTTTGTTTCTTAGAAAGACATCTATTTCAATGCTGCTCAGACAGTGGGGGAGATTGTATTCCAGTGGTGTGTTTGATCCAACAGGGCTCATTCTTGTCATTGAGCATAATAGTGCCCTTGGTTTGTTTCTTTTTTTTCTCCTTCATGCATTTTTATCCTTACCTGTACAGTTCTCCATTGTATTATCTCATTTTGAGAGATAGATCATGTTTCATACAATGGCTAAGTTGACCGAATGGTTCATTGCTTTACAACAGGAGATTCCACTTTTGCCCTTGTATTAAGTCTGGTTTGCAAGGGACCCCTCTAGAAACTGACTCAGCTTCTCAAACTGGAAGAAAACATTTCTACTTTTTTCTCTAGGATTAATTTTGTGCTGATTCAGCATGAAGGAATCGGCTTCCCCAGGGATCAGACGAGTGCCAGAGCTGATACAAGTAAAAGAACAGGACCATGCAGACAGGAATGGGGAGAGAGAGAAAGACTGTCTCCCCCACTGCCAGCTGTCCATTTAGTCAGCTCAACTAAAATGTGAAACCTCAGCCAGGGCATAGGATTCCTGTATGTTAAGCTTTTTATTTTTGTCTTAGCATCTGTGTTTGCTGTGTTTACAGACTGGTTGTTACCACATCAGTTTCATTAGAGCTGACAATGTTCCTTTCTTGCTGTGCAGTGGGAGCAACCCAATGTCCTGTGCCTTGTGTATGATGTCACTAATGAGCAATCTTTCAACAACTGTGCCAAGTGGTTGGAGAAGCTGAGGGCTCAAGCAGCTGGAGTGCACATCCCAGGTAAGAAGTGGATGACCTTCTTGTTATCTGCTTCCCTCTTGTATGACAACAGTTGGTCCCATTGAGATGAGGCATAGAGCATTTATTTTAAGCCAGGGGCAGACATGGCTTCCTTCACTTTCCTTTTATCACAAAGCAGATAAGGCAGGAATATGTTTCCTTTTTTGAACCTTTTCTATGTAGTTGTAGACTGTTCTTTATGCCTCCAACTTTTTCAGCCACTTGTACAAACATTCCATCATTTATTGCTAAGTCATCATTTTTGCTTTGTTTTTCCTTTTTTTTTTTCTTTAGGTGTCTTAGTGGGTAATAAAACAGACCTGGTTGGCCGTCGAGTTGTAGAGCAGAAACAAGCACAGGAGTGGGCTGAGGAACATGGCCTGGAGTACTGTGAGATGTCAGTGGTAAGTAGCTGCTCCTTTCACCCTTTGTGGAAGTAGGTGCTTATAAAGTTATCTTCTTGTTTGGGTAAAGGAAGATAACTGGGAGCTGTCTTCATCTTATTTGTCATCTAACTCATCCTCAGTTTTAATCTGTCTTCCGTGAAGCAATTAGAGCAGAAACAGTCAAATGCTTATTCCATCTTGCATTCACAACTCTCTCATTTCTTTACAGAAGGAGATGAAAAATTTTGAGGCCCCTTTCCACATCCTGGCAAAGTCATTCCACCAACTGTATAAAGAGAAAGTGGAAACCTTTCACTCACTAGTTTGAGGGGGTGTGACTGTCATATGACTGTGTATCCTCTAAGCTTCTTCTAGTGCCCAGAATCCAGCAGGATGGAATACAGAGAGAAGAAAAAAGATGAGCTATTTGCTTCTTTGTGGTCATCTTCTGGTAATTTGAAATAAACTTGAAATAAGCAGGGGGAAAGACACTCTTCAGAAGTTGCTACCTCAGCATTTCTTTCATGTCCTCTAACTTGGTTCTTTGCTCACTGAAAGTCTGCTAGGTTGGAGGAGGCGGGGAGTAAAAGGGGAGGGCAGAATGCAAATTGCCAGCTTTTTGCTTTGATCTTGTCTCTAGTCTGAACAGACTTCCTGCTGCTACAAGCAAGGATTTAGAGGTTTGGAGAAGGAGAAAGGAAGCTGACGGGATGTTTTTCAACTGAAGCAACCCAACCTTGACACATACATTGCAGGGCAGGACTGATTTGACCCTGCCACTTGAAAACTATTTTCAGTAGGGCACCAGTGCCCTAAAATCAACACATGAAGACCGAGATGTGTGGGGACCCAGCTGGATTTACATGTGTTTCTAGGAGTTTTAACAGCGTTACTCTTATCAGTTGTAGGACCTAAATGCGGATGACTAATACGTGCTTCTAACTCCTACAATCTGGTTCTTTCCTTCAACGATGCTCACTTTCACTGCCTGATAGGAACTGTCTGGCAACTGTAGGGTTGACACTTGGTAAAGCACTGCCCTCTACTGGTCCCAGGCCACAAGATTTCCTCAAGAAACTACCTCTTCTGAAGCGAGCAGGACTTCCTACAGTCACATCCAAATTGGCTTATCTGTAAAATGAGGTCAGATAGCAAGAATACCTCTTTCATTCTAAAGATGAGTCCATAATTTTAAACAAGTTATCTTCTCTTCTTTGTGTCTTTGTCATCTTTGTGGTTTCTTTTCATTTTTCTTTCTGTCAGATGAACTTTGCAATACCATATTCTCATTAGATTCAGTTCTCAGTCTCTTACTAGAATCAGAGTCCTCTTTGTTGTTCACCTTTCCCTGCTTGTCCTTGAATTTTGGGTTAAAGATCACGATTCTGATGTTGCTAGTGGAAACAGGACTCAGGAAATGAAAGACAGCCTGGCTACGTTACTGTGACTCAGCCAAAGTCCTATCAGAAAGAGTAAGAGCCTAGAAAGAGCTTCCCTTTTGTATGGAGTACTGGTGTTGCAATGTGTAAGAGTCTATTTGCTAACGCAGGATGTGAAAGCATCCATGGTAAGGTGCTGCCTTGTAACTGAGCCTAACAATGAGAAGTCCAAAACTGTACCCTTTCTCTTCTCGCAGATTGCATTAACTTCTCTTGGGCAGAGGAAGCTGAATTTTGTGGGGACTAAGCACTGCGTGATTTTTAGAGGCAGGCTTTTCAGGAATCTGTGACTTTTATACATGCCTTTTATAACCGTTTTTATGCTCAGTGCTAGGAAAAGTACCTTGTATTGAATGTAAGAAATATGGCTGCAGATGTTGTAGCAGAGTTTATGAAGCACTTCAAGAATCTGGAGAAGCAGCTGGGCTCATTTTACTGGCAACAATGTGTGGATGCTGGGAATTAGCTGGGGAGCATGAATACCAGCTAAAGAGGTTAAGTAAGAGCTCGGCCGAGAAGAAAAGAAAATGAATAGGGTGTTTTGCTAGAAGCCAACTCAAAAAAAAAAGACAGAACCAGCTAGAAAAGCTCTTGCTTCCTCCAGAGAAGGAAGGAGTCCTCCATGGGAGGAGTCACTTGGTTTTGATTCAGATTAGACTTAGTGGCTATGGGTTGCCTTGTTAGTCCTGGGGGTTGTCTGTTGATTTACATGGGCTGAGTGTCGCCTGCAGGTACAAGTTCTTCCAACTATTAAGAATAAGAGTTGTTTTAGATGCTATGCTGATCTAGTTAAAGAGCTAAAGAAAGTTTGTTTTGATTTGGTAGCTCATTTGCCTCTGGATCTATTGATGATGTGATTACAAAGCAAGATAGATATTTCTTCGTATTGAAAATAGCAGGACAGGTGTGCATGCCACCTGCGACGTGGTATATGGAGGGAGTGAATGCCTTGGGAATGGGTGATAAAATGAATCCTGTGCAATCTGTAACTAAGGAGTTCAATCTCTCTGCATCAGGAGGACCTCCCATAACTTTAAATATTCTAAAATGCACCAGTAAGATGAAGATTGGTGGATGCTGTTTTATAAATGAATGCAAAAGCTGGAGCATCTCGTTAAGGGAATGCTTGCAGTGGTGATTTGTGATTTATAGGGAAGCTGCTTTTGAGAGGTTAGTGAAGAAAAATGTGTCCCATGCAGGGAAAGATATATTGCCTCATAGAGGAAATGTATTATCTAATTAGCTACCAGTAGGGATTCACCCACTGCCCTTTCCCCTCTTTCCACAGGCCATGACTAGAATTAGAAAAGAGGTTGTGACTAAAGCATGTTGCCCAGCTTAGTTTTTACAGGCTTCTTTCAGACACTGATATAAACAAAATTTAACATCCTTCCAAATGGTATGTTTGACAATAGCCATCCCAGCCCTTCCAAACACATTTTAAAAGCATAATATATTGTCCTTCCTGGCTAATGTGCTATATAATACCAGCATGATGCAGGTGATGCTTGTTGCTATTTTTCTAGCTTATTTGTGACCTTGGTTGTAGACCCTAGTAGTGAAGAGCGGGTAGAAGACATGGGAGCCAGAGATGAGAAGGCCATGGAAAACAGTTTAGTGTCTGTGCAAAGGAGTTTAGTGAGTAAGTGAGCTGGATAAGCAGGGTGAGTAAGAATCTGAAGCCATTATCAAGTTTCTCTTACTGTGCTCAGTAACTGTTGCAGTCACATCTGTAGGGTGAGGATATGTGTTTGGTGCTTATAGCTTTAACATCACTCTGAATTACAGACACCATGGAGAACAGTGGGAGGAATGCAGAAAGCCTGTCTGCTGACCAGGAAGCTTGTTGTCTTCTTACAGCTCCCGTACTTTGTCCAGCTGTGTGGTGCTGCAGGTGCTCAGCATGGGTGTTTGCAACCCAGAAGAGACCCTGCTCAACCAGAACTGAAATTTCAGAAGAAAGGGGAAGAAACAAACAGGCCTTTATCTGTTTTTAAAGAGACAGACAGTCCTTCTTTCTCCTGCTTGCATGTTTGATTAGACAAAAATATTCTTTCCCCCTTGGAGCCCCTCCTTACCTTTCCTTTGGTCCTCACGGTTCTGCTACACAGAATCCCTGGTAAAATTGTGCCTTCATTTACTTAGCTTCATACATCACCGGCTGGTTTGGGTTTAGTTGTGGGGGGTTTCTTTATCCTTCTAATTTCTGCATGAACTATTCCCAAGACTACAAGACATTTCTTCTTAAAGAGATTAATAGGCAAAAGAAAACAAAAGTGGAATTTTTAGTCAAATTGTCTTGGAAGAAAGAACCGTAAGAAGCTGACTGACACTGTGAAGTTTTGCTGGAAATTCGTTTGTGTAAAGTTGTCATATTAAAGATGCTTTAATGGTTTTGTTTTGTCTTGCCAGACGTGTTCTACTGTGGAGTGAAATGCAGGATGTAAAATTCCAGAAAGATCGGGTTCTACTGTGGGAGTTAATAGGAGTTTCAAAGCTGATCATACTGTGATAAGATCTCTTCAGTCTCAACAATGGAGTGGTCACTGCTGTTCATAATAAAGCATTAAATATACTGAAATGGGTCTGTCAGAACAGTTTCTTCTAGAGATTTGTTCGTTTTGGAGACTTAAGAAAGGACGTCTTTCAGAAAGCTGATCTGATAAATGACACCATTTGGACCGGGGTTATTTCTGATATAGCTTCAGTGACTTAAAGGGCTGGATTTAGTCTTTTATGCCAATTGACTCCCCTGGGTAAGCTTCATTTCTTTACCCGCTATACATCTTGGACCGATCTGACCTGATAGCAAAAGACACATGATGTTGTTGAAAATGAAATACTGCCTTGGGGCAGAAGGATAAACTGTGTGGCCTCCTGAGGTCCTCCCTGCAATACTTTCTATAATTCTATTAGATTAAGTGGGGAAAGAAGCAGCGTGGAAAGCACAAAACAGGCTAAGTCATAAACTAGCAATTAAACTGGGAGCTGGGCTGGGCTACAGCAGCAAACGCACAATCTATCCCAATTAAGAGCTATGTCTCAAGAGGAACCAGGAGCCTGACGCAGGTGCTGACAGCAGGGAAAACATTGCATTTCTCTGCTGTAGGCAGCAACTGCTTTCCGCTGGTGCTTACGCAGATCCATGGGGGTCCATACCACTTTCAGGACTGTGCTCCGCTTTTAACAATTGCTGTATCTACGATGTTTAGGTGGCAACTGCTTGTAGTTTTCATCTCATTTGCCTGTATAAAGCCAACAGTGGGATAGCAGATTATCCGCTAGTAGAAGGAAGCCGTTCCTGTTCTTGACACCCGCATGATGAGACCCCTCTCTCCACATGCCTTCTCAGTCCGTCTTTTCCTATCTCATATCCACTTTTTTATTGATGGAGAACATCCACCCCTGCTCATTCTTGGCAAGTAATTTTTCCATCTTGCAGATGATATTCCATGGAAGCTGGGGCTAAGGGGCTTCTAGGACTTTCTGCAGAAGAGGTGGAGTCTGAGCAGGAGCTCTTGAAGGGCCATATTGGCCCCTGCAACCTCTCTCTTAGCCTAAGGGAACATCATCTCTCTGCTTCTCGCATCCTATTTCCTCCTCCTGCTGTCATCTTGCCTTGAGAACAATGTCTTCTGTGTCAGTTGCCCTTGGCTCTGTTGACCCGGAACAGCAGTGCTTGGGGGAGAGAGAAAAAAGAGAGCTGCTCAATCTTAAGTCTTTTCAGAGCTTTTGAGCTGTTGTGACTCCCTGTCGGATTCACCTGAGAGAGGGAGATGTTGCTCAGTCTAGAGTGTAATTTCCTGGCAGGAGACCCCCAGCTGATTCCTGGCAGCCTCATCTTGGCTCTTCAGAGCTTGCTGCAGCGTAACTTTCACAGACACTGGCTGTTCTCATTCTGACTTGGAATTTTGGTGGGCTTTTTTGGTGGTTTGGTTTTTTTTTACTTCTTGGGGATCTTTCTCTCATTCTCCTGTCACAGCTTCACATATTTCCTCTCCTAGAGCTATTTGTCAAGAGAAGCCTGAAATTGCTCTCTTTTGTGGTCTCTGAGATCAAATCCAAATCTGGCAATGTTTAAAAGCAAAATGTGACAAACTCTACATGTCAAGCTGGGGTCAGGGATAAGGTCAGTTTGAAGAGTTTCCCTCTAGCCAGATATACATCAATTGGAGAAATGTGGAGCCTGTAATCTTTATACACAAGTACTGGAAAAACACATGAAACAAGAAGTTTGAGTTAGGGACTGCGAGCATAACATAGGTAGGTCCATTCTATGATTCCATGATATAGGCAGAACTGATCAGCTGCTGTGTCCCATACATGGGAAATGCAGAACAGTATAGGAATAGGAACATGTAGGAAACAGTGGGGTTTATATGGCTTCTTGAAGAGCCCAAGGGATTTGCTGAGGCTGAGTGGGTAGAGTAGGAATTAGAGGTGGGAAGACATAAGGCTTTTCCTAGCTTGTAGGATGATGTACGGAAATAAAGTGGGAGGAAAGGTAATTTCTGCATGAGCTGTTGAGGGAAAACGAGGTTACGGAGCAGAACTGGATGACACTGCAGGTGGGAAGGCAGGCGGTAAGAATAAATAACAGAAGTTTTCAGAGTCAAGACCCTGGGACAAGGTCAGTTTGGGGGATTCAGAACCATGATGAGTAAAAAATGTAGCATTGGAACAAGGCAGGATGAGTTAAAGCCTGCATGACAGGGTTGGCGCTGGGATTTGGTAGGGCAGTAGTGAGAATCCAGAATGATAAGCCTAGTAGTGTGAGGAGATAGGAACAGCAGGTGGTGATGCTGTGAGGAGCAGTGGCTGGAATAGGCATATCCAAGTGAGACCAGAAAAAATAGAGTAGGTAAGCTAAGGACAACTATCAGACTGTCAGGCTGGAAGCATGTAAAGAGATGTTGGAAATTCAGATTGAGCACAGTTCTTCCAAGGGGATTTCTGAGTGGAGGGAAATAGACGCCTACAGTTGTTTCCCACACATCTTTTTATCATTTAAAACACAAATTAGTTCCAGCACTATCTATTATTTTCTTTTGCCTGAAAGTGGGGTGATCTATTCGCTAAAACATTTTTTTTTCTGAGTTGGGTATTTCTAGGAGGGAGGAGGGAAGAAAAAACATATAAACTTGAGCCTAATTGTGCTGCAGCATCCCGAATACATTATGTTCACCCAACCAAGCAGAAGTGCCCACTCCAACTTGAGCACTGACATTTCACAACAAAAACTTTATGATCAGTTCACACAGCGGAAGACCTCCCCAGAATATCAATATTTAACCTCAAAAAAACCCGTAAAAATACCACGTGTGTGAGGTCAATGTAAAGCAGATAGCAATCATGAATAAAACTCATGAATAAAACTACCTATAATAAAAAAACGCCATCAGCTCTGCATGGGAGGAATCTCTCTCTTCCCTGTGTTGTTTTCCTTTCAGTGCTTTTGCTAATTTATTTTGATTCCAGTGAAGCATGGCTTTGTCTTAGTCTGACAGTTGTGCATGGCCATCGTGTGCTATTTCAAGGACTTGTGATGTTGAGGATGGCTTCAGCGTGGGGACTGTGAGAGTGGAAAGATTGGAATTCAGGTAGCAGTTGAAGCATCGGGCATCAAATCAGCTCATAAGGACAGCGGAACAGAGTGTCTAGGAAAGACGTCTTCCAGGGTTACGATAATGCTTTTCATTGCTGCTGCCAGCAGAGAGAGATCAGTCTGCAATGACTGTGAAAACATTAGATGGAGAAGGAGCACTGGTGGGTTTGGAAAGGAGCACGGGTTTCGTGTGACTGAGGTAAATGCAGAGGAAAGGGTGCTGCGAGTCTCAGGATTCAGATGTCTGGGGAGGTAGCAGGGAAGGTAAAGGAGCATTCTTAGACAATGTCACGACACTGGATAAGGGCAGGAGGACATTTCTGATATGAGGAAAAGCAGAGTAGTGTAGACTCTGTCCTCTAGTTTCTGAACCTGTTGAGACCTGGGGATATTTCCCTTAAGTGGATCAAATCACCACTCTTGATGGCCCTCCCAGCTAAGATTGCCAGTAGGGTGGCTTTCCCTCTTTACCAAGACAGAAGTGATGCCATCTCAGTCCGCAACCATTTTGATATCTGATTCCTCTACGTTATCCATGCCTCTTGCTTTTTCCTCTTAACTGTCTCTGCACCTGGAGGTCTTGTAACTATACACTCCCACAATTTTGCTACACCTCTCACGCTAACAGCCCTCCCATTACCCAATGGTCCCCCCATGTACTTTTCTTTCTGGGGTTATACACTGCTGTCAGGAAAAAAATAACAAAACCAACAGTTCTTTCTTTCTACTACCACCTTTTCCTACCCCACTCCTCTCCATCTGATACTAGGATAGAGCTTGTGCCCTGTTCAGCTGGCCAGTTCTGACACAAAACCAGGCTGATACAGGAGTAAGAGAGCTGTACCCGTGTTGGGTGTGTGTTTCTGGGCTGGTGAGGGGCATCCAAGGCAGGCACCCTTTCCTCCTTTTATCAGACCATGCTCATTTATTTTACCATCTGTTTTCCCAGTGCTGGAGATGATGCTGGGGATATGTGACTTGGGGCACTCAGGCAGAAACTGGCCTGCACAAGGCCAGCCATGTGTTTGCCTCCTAGCAATGCAGCGGTCAGCAGCAAATTTTTTGCTGCCGCCTCCTCTCAGTATGGGAGAGAGCAAGCGTGGGCCTGGGTGTGTAGGAGACACAAAGAGATGAAACGTGTGAAGGGGGAGGGGGGTAAGAAGGGGAGAGAGATGCATTGGGGTACATGTGTATCAGCTGGAGAGAAGTGTGGGAAGGAGGGACAGATAGACAGATGGGCAGAGTGGGGTAGAAGGAGCTGGGGAATGGATTGTAGAGAGGGAAAGACAGAAGACCTGGGCTGGGGGAGCCAAAGAAAATGGACTGGCTGGGTGACAGCGAGAGGAAGGCTGTGAAGGAAGGAAAGACAGGCAAATTTGGCAGACTTGTGGTGTGGAGATAGATGGATTATCTGTGGGAGAGAGATGTGTGTCAGCTAGGTACTTCAGTAATAGGCAGGTGGATAACTAGAGATGGAGATAAAGAGAATGGGGGATATAGTTATATAGGCCTGTGTAAAGGGGGGCTGAATGAATGACAGTGAGGAAGAGCCATAAGGAAAGAGGAGAGAGATAAAGCAAAGGAATAAAAGAGCAAGGCTAGAGATAAACTGTGGGGAAAGGAGAGGCATGGGAAGGTAAGGTAGCCCTTGGAGTGCAAAGAACTGGGATTAAGCACGGGGGAGGAAGGAGATTCATATGCGAAGAAGGGAGACTAAGAACTGAGGTTTTCATTTTGGGAGCTGAGAGTGGATGCAGGGCAGAGATCAGAGCAGTTCCCCAGTAGAAAGCAGAAGCATTTTTATGTATGCAGGGCTCACTGCCAGTGCACAGAGAGACCCAGTGGACCTGGGAGTGTAAATGCCACTGTGCTAGTGCAGCCTATTTCCTTCCTGCTGAACTGCAATGTATACCTGAGCATTTGCAACCTGTGGACTGCCTGTTTTCAGTGTATCTGCTTGACTACTAGGAGCTGTTAAAGATGGCAACTCAGGCATTTATTTATCCTTTTCTCCCCCCTCCCTTTGCCCTTTTCCTCACAGTATACTCTCAATGAAAAATGAGATGTGGAAAATCGGTGCTCAAATTCACAGGTACCCTCTTAGTTCTTGTACCTTCCGTCATAGACACCACTTTGCTGCCTGACTCAACCTCACCTCCTTCCCTTTGACCATTTCTTTTCTCTTGTGTTCTTTCCACTGCCTTTTTTCATCTTCTTATTCCTCTCTTCACTCAGCTTTCTAAAATTTTAAATTTGTACTCTTCCCTGTAACTCAGACCCCCTTTCTCTGTTGTGTTCTAGACTTCCACTTTACATTCCTTCCCTTGTTGTCTCAGATTATCGCTGCCAGTTGCCCTGTTTCTTCTGCTCCTTTTTACCTCTCCCCAATTCCTTTGCCTCCTTCTGTCTGTGCCTGTCTGTGCCTGTCTGCCTGCTTTCTCTCACTGTCTGTCTGTCTCTCTTGAACTGGGTTGTGAATTCTGTTGGCATCAGAGCGGGACAAACTGTAAAACTGAGGTTCCCGGAGGACCAGGTTGTGATCATTTTATTTTTACAATGTCCTTGGATGTGTAAAGGTGTTTGTTTGAGGGGGAGGAGCAGTGCATGTGCTCCATGTGGGAGAAGAGAGAGGAGAGCAGGCCAGAACGAATGAAGCTTATAACTAATATAGGTCAGTTGCAGAGAAGAGTCCCGATGGTCTGTGAAACAGAGAAGTGCTTTGCTGCTTCGGATTGGCTCCTGGAAAGATGGCAACTGAACAGTTTTATCTAACAGACACAAGCAAACTGGAAAAGTGTCCTATCAAAGAATGCAGCAGTGTTGAGTGTGGGAGAGGGAACAGCTCTGCACAGGGGATTGCTCATCTCCCTCTCTCTTTCCAGCTACCCTCTTAACCCAGGGAATAAGCAGCCTGAGATTCCCCTTTTCCTGCTCTGTGTCCTGCACCTGTTCCTGTGTTGCTGATATGCAATATACGGCTGAGATACTTTTCCCCATGCCCCCTGCCAGACTGTCAAAGCAGACAATGGAGCAAACAAATCAGAGAAGCACAAGGGAGAACCATACCCCTACACCCTTGGGCGACAGGCTGGAGTCTTTGGCCAGCCTCTGCAGGGGTCAATGTGGCCCAAGAGACCCACAAAACCAACAGAAAGGCATCACCAAAGGCCTGAGCTTGTTCTGGTGGAGCTGCACGAGTCAAGCATACTGCTGGGAATTGCTTTGCTATGAGGTAGACTCCTCACTTCCTGTGGTCTGCCACCATATGGTTAACTCTGCTTTCAGAGCATTCCCAGAAATGTTCACAAGTGGTCAGTAGCTGTGGTGAAGGATTGAAAGTGGCAAATCCCCATGAACCCGGCGTTTGGCCTTGGGACATCTGATTTTATTTCTATTGAGAATGTTGTTGTTATGCGAGGTCAAAGTTAGTCATCAAAACAGACATCCAGAGTTTCAGAGGTAATTGGAGCCTCTACATCTCTGTGAAATCAATGTGAGATGCTGACTGTTCAGCACAACTGAAAATCAGGACAGTTCTTCGATGTCTAAATGTGGAGTCAGAAGCCTGAATAGATGCATGTGTTTTGCTTCCTTTTTAAAATAGGCCTCTACTCCCAAGGCAGAGAATATCACCTCTCTACAATTTCTATCCACAGTATAGTCTTCTGTGCATCACCATAATGCTCCAGTCTAGCATCTGACTGGCTTAATCTGATGTGTTTAACCTACTTCCTCTATAGGAATTCACATTGGGGATCTTATACCATTACAGTGGTAATGTAAAAACAAATCCTATGAATTCATATCATAGCTCTGTGAACACAATACACCAGCTGCCTTTCTCTGAAGCAATGTCTAAAGTACACGTACATCTCATGGGATGGCTTCCTGATTGTGTGGGACTACAGAAAGAAACTTTTCTCTCATTAAAATCAGTAGCCTGTTACTGGCATCAGTGGAAGCTGATGATTTTGAGTGTTCTAGGATTGTCCACTCACCAAACTCTGGAATAGATGTTGGGATGCAGGCTTCTCTTGATTTATCCCTCTGAAAAGTCAGAGGGACTAAATAATCTATCCCGGAGATTAACCATTTCTCTTGTTTTTCTTAGGATGTTCCTTCAGGAGTCTCTTTCAACCCTGATTTATTACTGAGCATCAGAGAAATGTAAAGTTCAATATTCCTCCACTGGTATCCTAAACTATCAGACAGAAGAAGAGCTAGGCATGTCCTAAAGAAGACAAATGCATGTACAGCTGGCTTACAGAAGGGTCATCTGCATCAGTACCACCAGACCTAGGAGAGCAACTCTACCCCATACAGCAAGGCCCAGTGATACCTCTGTGGCTGCTGAGGACTAGCTGGTAAAAGCTGGTATTTGGGCTGAACTGTGTCTTTAAATGATGATACTGAATAGAAGAGGCTGCACAAAATCCTCTTCTCTGGCCCCATCTGCACCCTTTATACTGGAAGAAAGCCTGGTATCACGGAATATTGATCAGTGTCAACATGAGCCATCCTCACTGTAGGCCTCATCTCTCCCTCAGCATTTATCATTGTGCTGGTTCTTCCAGGAAGGTTCTGAAAACCTTTAGTTCAGAAAAAAAAACCAACCAAAAAACAGCTTTTCTCCCGCTTGCCTTCTTCTTTGCAATTCTCTGGTTAGTGCTGCATTTACACAAAAACAAGCTTTTTTCCTTCTTAAAGAACCAAACCACGGTCGATGCATATTTCCTCACAGGAGTCTCATAAACCTGTTTGCCATGAAATTATGCCTTGTTTAATTCATGGATTCTGAAGCTGATCAGGGGAGACCAGTCCTTTCATAAAAGACAGATGAGGAGTGAGAGTCTATTCTAGCTATAGACAGTGGATAGATGGCCTAATTGGGAGCAAGACAGTTATTTGTGCCCATATTTCATACACGGTGGGCAGTGAGACCCATTGTTTCTCTGATCTATTCTGAAAACCCTTTCCCTGTGGCTTGACCTTACAGCAGATCTTTTTGTTTCCCAGAATATGGTTCCAGGGTTGGATGTGTGTGGATGTTGGTGGGCACTAGCTGTGCCTGAGTTTGGACAGGAATGAGAAGAAAAAAAGGGGATTTCCATGAAGGATCTGGAGATACAGCAAAGGAGAAGGAATGGCTATGTGCTTGTCAAAAAGTGAGTCTCAAATTGGATCTCTATAGTGTATGGTTTATGCAGGGATAAGGGTGTGTAGAGGCATGTATGTATTTATATGCAAGATGGTCCAGCATGAAGTTAGCCTGGGATTATAGCTTGAGTGTAGAAAAATGTGTGCTTTGGAGTGGAAAAGCGTGAGGGACAGCATCTGAGCTGGGAGGACAGTGTCTTTAACATAGTTATGCAAATACATAGAGATAGACATGCTGGTGGGAGGGGGAATGTTCTCACAACTTATTTTCTCTGCTAGTCTTATTCAGTAAGTTTGTATGCATATTTATGCATATAGCCTGACTAAGGATACTTTACCAAATGTTGAAATTACAGCCAGAGTGACTTGTTAGCAGCCTGGCCTCTGTTAGAGCTAATGGGTTGCAGGCATTGATTATTTTTTTTTCCCTATTGATTAGGAGGCTGCTGTAGATACAAACCTCAGCACAGCATGGAAAGAGAAAGGGAGGCAAAGTAGTTCACATCCCAGCAATTCATCATAGCAGAAAATGCATCCTAGGAATCCTAGGAGTCTTCTTCCACCGTCTCTTTCATGTGAAGAAGGAAGTCTTTCCCTTTCTGAGGAAACCAACCCACAGGGCTCATGTGGCAATGCCTTTTTTCCCCCCACTCATTTTCAAGCAGTAAACATTTAAAAGGTAGCTATTCAATGGAAGAAAAGGTTATGTGAGAAAAAGAAGTCTTGCATGGAAAGCACAGGAGTTCTAGCTTCAAAACTCAATCTGGAACAGATTTCTTGGGTATCCATGGGTACCCAACTCATTTGTAACAGCACACAGATCCCACTAAAGCCAACGCAAATACTTTCGCTTTGGTGGGTTTTGTGATTATGTTCTGAATTTTTCAGTGCCTCGGTGCCTTCACAAAGTATTGAACATGTTACTTTGTAAGAGCGTTATGAGGCTAAATGGGTTGTTTGCACAACACTTAGCTTGGAAGGGGATATAGGTCAGAGACTGAGGGAGTTTTGTACTGCAGCCCTGCAGCCTCATGCTTGGTCCCCTCCAGAGTTCCACTCCGGTCTGACATGGGAAGTTTTTATGTACTCTTAGGGCAGAACCAGCATCACTTTTGCATGGAAAGCCATTCATTTTGTTAGACCTTTGTGCCCTATATCTCCCTTCTTCTTTCATTCTTTCTGGTCGCATTGTTACACTAGGGATGACTGTCCTGTAGTATTTGGATATTTAACATATAATCTGTCTTTTGCTCTTCAAGTTACATGAACCTGAAGATGAGAGGACCACCAAGGCTTTTTCCATTTGTATTTATCTCCCTATCTCCATCTCATCTCCATCTCCACCTTCTTCTGTATCATCTCCACCTGCAATTCTCTGGTAAAAACATAAGTCTTCTTTCCTTAGTTTAGTAGTTTGACAAATTGATCTAAGAAAACCACCAGCATGCAGATGTGATGTGAATAACATTTCTTCAGTGCTTTGCGACTCTCAGCTTTGGATGCCAGTGATGATTGTTCCGATTACTCCCTCTGCTAGTCTAACTATACAGATATATGACTTTTTCTTCATTTACTTTCTCCAGTGAAATCTCTTATATTTTCATTCTCTTTCTGCATCATATCTCACTTCTGTCTTCTCTGCCCCATTGCCTTCCAGTTCTATAATCATCACCCTAACCCCAATTTACTTTTCCTAACATTTCCTCTGCTGGTGCGTCTGTCTATTAACACCTCTGCTCTGCCTGCAAATACAGCTGCATCGACTCCTTGTCTTTTACATGTCATTAGAGCTGGCCTCCGCAGGCTGAAGATTCCTAGACACTGGTTTTCATAGACTATCGCTGTCTGATTTTCTCATATGTGCCGAAAAGCTCTACTGCAGCACTCAATCCACAAACACTCTATTCAGTTCCATTACCGTCCCATGGAGTTGCTTCCGACTTCGTGTCCTTCATCTCCCTTCCTGAATCTTTCCTGAGCCCCTTTTTTTCCTACAGCACTGCCCCTTCTCTCCACAAATAGCAGCACTCTTGGTTTGCCATTGGAAGCAGACTTCCTGCAGCTCCCTGTCTCATCAGCTTCTCATTTCAAGTAATTTAAAATGTAATTTAAAATCTCTCTATTTCCTCCAGACTATTAATTTCTCTCTCCTTACTCTTCTATAGATGTCATTCTGTGTTGTGCTCCTCAGTAAGATGCGACTGTTGTAAAAATCTGCCACAGTGGTTTTATTCTGTGTTCTTGTTTTGTATCATCATTTTTAATGATTCTTTGTAGGAAAGATGAAATCTCAGCACAGCATCTAGCCACAGCACAAGCAGTCACAAAGGACATTCTGGCATTTGCATTGCCTTTGTTCCATTCTTCTCCTGTGGCATTTAGAACTGTAGAGGGATTGTTGTGAATGGGCTAAGAGTATATAAGTAGGGTAGCAGGAAGAGAATTATTTCTGGAAATTGGAAAGTGTGAGACAGGAAGCCATGTTTAGTCCTGATCTTGAGATATGCCAAGCCCTCATAGGTCTCACTCCTCTTAGGCAGGGGTTAAAGAGCTCACCGCCCTGCAAACCTGGCCTGCTCACTCTGGCAATTTCCTTGAGAACGTGACCCTCTCCTGTTGCTGTAGTCTCTTGAAACCAAACTTGTCAAATCTCTAGAAATATGTAATAACGCCAGTAGTTCTGGATTGGTTTGAGGGTCTCTGTTTTGGCCCAGCTGCTGTGTCATCCTCTGCAGCTGACTGGATTCAATAAATGCAAAAGTATGTAATGCTGACATTTCAGTAATATATTTTATTGTTACAGATGAAATCCGTCATTTCTCACAGTTCTGGGCTCCTTTGCAAGCCCAAATGCGCAACATCACAGTGACTGCTTACTCACACTACTAGTCTCACTAGGTTCAGACACCAACAGAAGCAAGCTCCTCAACACAGAGACAATCCCTGTCTGTGCAGCTCAGCATACCCTGACCCAAGGCAACACTACCATTTGTAACAGTAAAATAATCACTTAAGCACAGGGGCTACACAGGTAAGACCTAACTGAAAACACGTAGTGTCACTCCTCTCCCTCTCCTCTTTGAACGTCCCTGCTGCATAAGGATGGGTAAACTTGCAGAGGGCCTAAGCCCTGTTTACTTCCACTCACTCTAACCAAATTGCTTGTGTGGCATTACTAGAAGAGCTGAGCTAGACTTTTTCGAGAGCACAAGGTAACTGAGAAGCTCGCCTCCATTTGCTATGAGCTCCACAGATTTCCAGAGTGCCCTTCCCATCCACATATGCGGCATTGGTGCCTGATAGCTTTGAGTGCCAGAACAGCCAGATGAATGTTTTCATCTTCAGAGTCTTCTGGGCTTCTGGCCCAGCTTTTCTGCCCTCCTCTGAAGAATGAGAAGGCTTGAGTACTGAGGTGAGGTTGTAGAGAACAACCACCAACACAAAAAGAAAATAGCTCAGAGTTCTAAGAATTACTTATTCCTCCCTTATGCCTTCCCTCTTCAACATCCTTTCCTTGTTTCAGTGGAAATGTCACAGAAGCTGAGGAGAGGTCCTCAAGTAAGTTTCCCGCACTTCCCCAGCTAAGAGCCTCACAGAGCCTCCTCCTCAACACAGACCATCCTTGTAGAGCTACAATCCCCCAATCTAGAGGTGTTCTCTAGATCCCTCTGCATCTCAAATTCCTCTGAACCAAGAACAACAGTTTAGAGAGCTTTCCACAGCTGCCATGCTCCACAGCCTTGCAGCAGGCTGTACTCAGAGTTCTAAAGGTACATTGGGGCCACCTCCCCCCGTGCCCGTCCTCAGCTTTTTGACAGTTCCACGAGAGCAGCCAGAGACCCCCAGCTTCCTGTGGCAGAGGGCAAGGCCAGGATTGCTCCAGGTAAGTCTGGGAACCATGTTTGTCTCCTCAAAATATGTCGAATGGTCCCAACATGCACTGTCACCTAACACTTCTCCCTCCATCCCTTCTCCTGCCTCCTCCAGGGCCTTTCCTGTCTGCTGGTGGTAATCTGCATATGGCTGATGCCAGACACCATGAATCCTTGCTGGTAAACGTTTCTACCTTGTCTCAGCTGTGAAGGCAGCCTGGCCTGAGCCCTCTGAGTGGGGAAAATGATCAGTGGTCTGTAGGGCAGCCAATGGTTCTGCTGCTGCTTGCTATCAAGCCCTCAAGTCCTCAGGCAGATTGTCCTGAAAGGACAACCCCAGCCTGCTCCCAGAGAGGGAAAAGTAAGGAGAAATACATAGAGTTACAAAATTGCAAGGTGACTGAAGCTCTCCAACAGGTTCAACTTCCCGGCACCCCTTTCCTTCATCCGCGCTCCCCCTCACAGAACAGCAGTGAACCTACAGCAGCTCTTCTGGTCTCTTTCTCATTGAACAATGAATCCGGTCAGAGAGAAACAAAATCGGTAGCATCAAGAATTAGATTATTTCTTTTCTTTACAATTGTTGCATTAATGAGCAGCTGCATGTATAGAACCAGGAGGTGACTAATGTAATTAACCTGGTGTAATGATACCGTCAAGGAAGAGAGAGAGGATTATGACATACTTGGATGTCAGTATTGCACAATTTTGTGTATGTTCCCAGTACTATCAGGTTGCGTCTGACACAGGAAACTTAAGCAGTGATAGATTTCAGTCTGCATCCATTCAGCTCATGCATTTTTTTCTGTGTAAAATGAGGATGTGGAAGGTGGATTGCTTTCCAAGGGCTGGGAGTGGGGAGGGAGGGATTTAATTTGTTCCTTTCCTTAACAAAATCATAGTAATGACAATAAATAGTCTTTTCTCGTGCAGAATCTTCCCAACATGTCTGCTTCTTGGAGCAAGCATTGGGATTTCACAGAAAGCTCTAAAGACAAAGTCAGAGAGCAAGGATTCACGCAACACTGATCAGAGGGAGACAGAGGGATGGAAAACGAGCAACACCAAAACATATGCAACTTGCAGCGGACCCGAGAAGAGTGTAGAGCAAGCACTTAGAAATCGTAACAACAGCAATAATAACAGCCATAAACGCTTATTTTAAAATTACCCTTCCAGGTTACATTTCACCCATCTCCCAGGGAAGAGAAACGGCCGAACGAAGTTTTGTGCTGGTCTGACTGCTCTGTGTGGGTTGCACTTGCAGCTCTGGGCACGTACGGCGGGGGGGATGCGAAGGAGGCTGAGCTGATGGGGGGCGGATGGGGGGGCGGTGGGTGCTGAGGTGAAGGGACAGAAAGGCAGAAAGCGTAGCCCCAACTACGCCTTCCTCTGGAAGCAAACCCTTTTCGTGGCCGGCAGCGGCGGGGTAGGAGCAGGGCGGGGGGTGGCTCTGTGTATGTGTGTGTGTGTCTCTGTCGTCCCCCCCACCCGCCCCTCCTTCCCCGGCCGCGCAGCACGGAGCGGCGCGGCGCGGCGCGTTGCGGGGCGGAGGAGGGCGGCTGCCGGCCGCGGATGCTGGGTGGCGGGCGGCGCGGGCAGGGCGGGCGGCGCGGCGCGGGCAGGGGAGCTGTCCTTCAGCAGCAGCAGCGCCGGCCCGGCAGCGCTCCGCCCGCACCGCCGCCCGGGGAGCTGTCCTGCAGCACCGCCGGCGGCCCGGCAGCGCGGAGCTGTCCTTCAGCACCACCGCCCGCCGCCGCCGCCGCCGCCGCCGAGGGGGAGCCGGCAAGCGCCGCGCCGCCGCCTTGATGCAGTAGCGGGGCCCGGGAGTCGCCGGCGGCCGCCGCGGGGCAGGGGGTGCCGCAGCCGGGCTCCGCTCCGCGCCCCCCGCCCGGGAGGGCAGCTGCGCCTGTCCCCCCTCCTCCTCTTCCTCCTCCTCCCCCCACCCCCCCAAAACGCCCGGCCCTCCAGGAGCCCCCCTCTCTCCTCGCCCACCTCCGCCGGGAGCGAGCGCCGCGGCTGTGCGGAAAAGCCATGGGAGGCAAGACCTCGGCACCTGTTCAGCTGAAATCAAGGGCTTACAGTATACTGGGCAGCAGCCTGGCTCGGTGGTAGGAGCGAGCGAAAGGAAGAAGAAGCAAGCAAGGAAAAGTGAGAGAGGATTGGAGCGACTGCTGCTGCCGGGAAAAAAAAAAAAAATAAAAACCCAAGGAAGATAACTGAGAAGGAAAAGGATTTTCATGGCGCAGGCTGCAGAGCTAAGCAAGAAGACTGAAGGTTGCATCTCTGCTCTTACAGTCTCTAACTGTCTAGGTCCAGATAATGAGAGATTGTGTTGAGGATGCTGCTGCTGCTCCCCTGTTCACTGTGGAAGCCATCTCCAAATTAGCCATTACATATGGAAACTGGAGACCAGAATTTTAGAAAAAGGGATTAAGGCGTCTCGTTTTGGGGGGGGTTTCTCTCTTTATTTGTTTGGTTTTTCTTGGTTCTTTTCTCTCTTTTTTTTTTGTTTTTATTTTTCCTTTTTTCCTTTTTTATATTTCAACCAGAACGTTTCCGATTTAAAAGGCAAGCCTCTTCCCGTGTGATCTTTCTAATTTACACTTTTCCGTGGGCTTTCTTACCTCCCTTTTTTGATATCTATCTCTCTATATACACCCGTTATACTATTAGTCGGAATTATTACTCTTTTATTTTATTAAACACACACACCCCAAGAATCAGAAGGCGGTTGGGTATTTGTATAATGAAGAATTATGGGGCTCTTTGACAGAGGTGTTCAGATGCTTTTAACCACCGTTGGTGCTTTCGCTGCCTTCAGCCTGATGACCATAGCTGTGGGGACCGACTACTGGCTTTACTCCAGAGGGGTTTGCAAGACTAAAACTGTCAGTGAGAACGAAACCAGCAAAAAGAACGAGGAAGTCATGACCCATTCTGGATTATGGAGAACCTGCTGCCTGGAAGGTATTTGATTCTGGATCTCCACACACCCCTCTTTTCCTCTCCCACTACCCCCTGTTTCACCCCCCCCCGAGATAAATCCCTCCACATTCCACCATTTTCTCACTTCATTCCTTTCACCATGGATCGAGAGCAGTGGTCTCAGTTACTCAGGGCACAGAGGCAAGAAGGCAGGCAAAACATTTTCTGCTCTGTTCCCTTCTCCCTTTTCCTCTGCTCCCCCCACCCCCTTCCACCTTCTCCAAAAATTCACTTCCCCTCTCCAACTGGAATAATGTGTGTGTGTGTGTGTGACAAAAACACTGAGTGACCCTTTAAAAAAGCAACTGTGCAGTCTGCCTGTCTTCAGCTTGTTTGTATTGCCTGGGAAATCAATGCCAAAATACTGTATTATTGTTGTGCTCCGGCTGTAACCACAGAGTTAAATAATTGCTCTCTTTGCAAGTGGCTTATTTGCAGAGACAAGACTCAGGGTGAGGGGCAATGTGGGGAGTGGGTGAGTGTAAAGCACTTTGGATGCAATTATTAGTTCACTTGAGGAGGGAAAAAGAGAGAAAGGGGAAGTAGCTCTCTTATGTCCAAAAAGCCTCATACAGTAAATCTAACGATTTCAGTCATCTCGAGTAGAGTTCAGAGCATTTCGTAATGTCTGTAAGCAACCACATCTCACTGAGCTGGGTGCAGAGGGGTCTAGTTGGTGGCTGATTGGTTTGGTTCATGGCTGGGATTTTTTCCCCCGCTTGCTTGTTGTTGGAGGGTGGGTTTTTGTTTGGGGCATTTTTTTTTTTTAAGGTTTGTGGTAAAGGCTAAAAATAAACGAGTTTGAACGGAAAAATCAGCCAAAGTCTGATGTGGTGAAACTGAACAGCAACTCAGTGACATGTCTGATGGCAGAAGAGACACCGCCGCAGCCAACTTCTGGAATCAGACCTTCCTAAGGGAGGGGGAAAGAAACAGAGGGGCCAGTGATTCGCTTTTAAATATGTGTTGCTCAGTACTGCTATTGGTGTACGTGTGGGCTGGGGAGGTGGTCTTCAGCTTGTGCTGGAGGGATAGGGGCAACCGATGTAAATGCGTGGCTGGCGTTACACACGTAGCGAGGAGGAGAGCGAGTGAGCACAAGAGCGCACATTGCAGCCCATTGTAAAAGCCCTGTTTATGAATCAGCTCCCAGCTGGAGGGTGGGCTGCCGGGGCTTCACAGACATCCAGGGATAGCGCCGGCGTCTGTCGGTGTTCACCAGAGCTGGGTGTGCCTGGAGCTCCCCGGCGGGAGACAACGGGGAGCGGGTACCGCAGAACCGATTTTCTAAGACTGGCACTGGGGAGATGGAAGGCAGGGGGGAGGGGGGAGAATAAACTATATATGTCCTGATGTCTCTCACCAAAGCGAGCTAAAGCTGCTGTTTGGAAATGGTTGTGTCCGGGAAGAAGCGCGAATTTCCCCCCCGTTCTTGGTGCAAACGGTTGAGTGATGGCTGGACATGTTTTGAATAGCTAAGTGACTTCATTGAGCGATGGTCTATTTGACGCATACTGCATTTAGTGCCCTTTGTCAACCCAAACTGCTGCCTTTTAACATATCCTGCAGAGGAGCTCTATGCTGAATACTATATGCTGTCTCCACGCCAGAAAATCAATAGCAGTAAATTAATGGGGGATGTTTTAAACACGCTCGCTCACACGCACGCACACATTTCCTCCAAATAGATAAATATGTAAGGGTATATATTAATAAAAAATGAAAAACCTTTCACACAGCTATTCATTACAATCGGGGAAGGAGACATCTCCTTAATTAAAAATTAATGAGAGAGAGAAGGGGAGGTGGGGGGGGAAGAAGGAGCCCAAATGCAAAGCCATGCGGGGAAAGGAGGCTGCAGGAAAGAACTCTCTTCCTGAGCCGTGTCCCCAGGCTGGAGGGAGGAGGGAGGCTGTGGTGGAGACAGGAGGTATGAGGACCCCGGCCGGGAGAGGCAGTGAATTCAGATCATGTCTATCTGCCCACAGAGCCGTACCCAGAGGGATGCGGTCTGAGGGGGAGGAGGAAGGGGCGGGTGAGGTCTGTCAAATCGGAGGAGCTTGGGGCTCCTTCTCCTTTACATCTGACAGGACCCCCCAGGCACTCTGGAGAAGTGGCTTTCATGGCAAAGGAAAGTGCTGGGATATTTCCAAATAAAAGCTCTGACTTGCCCCCAGCCCCTCCAATGCTGTGCTGGCAGCCTGATCCCCCTGCTCTCCCTGTCGATGCTCTCCAGCGGGCTCAAACCACAGCCCTGTGCAAGGGCTGCAAAATGCAGCCTGAGCACCAGCTTTGTGGCACTGGTAGGGTGCTGTCACTCATCCTAGCTGTCTGAGGGGTGGGCTGGCCCTTTCACCCAATCCCTGGACGCAGGGCAGAAGTGATGAGTGGGGTAGGAGCATGCAGTGCGCCACACAAGAGCTGAGCCCAGCTCCGAATCCCTAGCCTGAGGGCACAGGTTGCACCAAAACTTGGATAAAGCTTCAGTAGCAAGAGCATTTCAGCAGAAGGCAAAACCATTCCTGTGGCCACATGCTGAGCAGGGCCCGAGCATGGGTTTGCCTCACGGGGCAGCACGGCACAGATTTGGCACCGTCGTTGACAGGATGCCTCTGCTTGGCTTCCCATGGTCCCATAGCCTGCATGGGCTGGTGGCTGGCACTCTCCTGCTCCCAGGACAGTGCAACCAGGTATCACCACCAGCTCTGGGACAACAGGCCTCTTATTGTCATGTCTGACCACCTTAGAGGGAATTATTTTCTTCCTCTCTGGAAGGATTCAGAAAAGTATCTTTGTTTGGCTCACTCTCCTTGGTGGAAACTGCCTGTTGGTGAGCAGGAGGGAGAAGGGTGCAGCAAAGGCACCCTTCCCTCATGCTGCAGAGAGTGGGCAGATTTGTGGAGGGAAGGGTTTGGTACCAGGAGGCTGTAAAAAGGGGAAAACCTTTGGACCCTGCTCACACCATGCCCACCGTGCCACCGTGGCAAAGGCATTGGACAAAGAGTATTGACAGATATGCTACTGGTGCCTGGAGTGGGTGTCAGGGCAGGTTAACAGGGTAAGGGCGGGGGAGGGGGGTAGTGAAAAGGAAGACAGGAGGCTCTTTAACAAGAAAATTATCAAACAAGGAGTCCAGACTGCCTCCTGCTACTGGTAGGATGCCTCTGATGAGGTTGCCTTCGTTTCTGGGGATGTGGGGAAACGCTGCCATTAGTCAACACTGTGGACCGTCAAGGATGGTTGACCTCCTGTGTTCAAAATATTGTGCTAAATTGTCTTTTCTCTTGGTCAAGACATCGAGTAGCAAAAATGGATGTGTGGACTCAGTTCTTGGTCGGTACACACAGACAGACTGCAGTCAGAATTGCAAATTCCTCTTGGAGAATTTGGTCCCAGGGCTTTCAATTTTTGAGTTCCTCTCTTTTCAGTTATTCTGTTCTCCTTAGTGGACTTTCAATCAGTGGTTTCAGATCTTTGTGTTGCTCCAAAGAGGAGTATCTTTTGGAATATTCCTCCTCTATCGGGATTTCTTTCCCTCCTTTCTTCTGTCCCACAGTGAGCCCCTGTTCCATGGTGGGGCTAAAACAGAAAGGTGGTGTCAGTTCACATCACTGCAGATCACACCTTTGATTTTTTTCCTAGTCTTCTTTGACATAATCCTTTCTCAGACTTCGAGGTTGCCCAGTTGTGTCCCCAGACCACTCAAAAATCTTCAAGAAAAATTGCCTTTCTTAGCCCTTTAACTGCGTAGGCACAAAACTCTCATACAGCAAGCGATTGAGATCTAGAAGCTCATGCCACACATGGATACTGCACTTCTCACAACTTTGAAATGGCTGCAGATCTTCCAGCCTAATTCCTTCTTGGCACCAAATGCTTTAAAACCCACTTTTTATTATGAGTGATGCCTTGTCTAATTCTTTCATTAGCTCCTGTAGATCTTCTACAGGATCTCGAGAAGTGAGCGACGATGCCTTATCAGGGTCTTATGAAGCAAGCAAATGAAATGTATTTTATATCTGTAGGTTATTGGTTTTGTCATGTTGTCATTATTATTAGGAAAGGGATAGGTCTGGGAGGCTTTTATACCGAGAAGGAGGGAGAGAAGAGTCCAGAGCAGGCAGGCATGAGTGATGTGCATGGGGTTAGACATCCCTGTAGATCTGACTGGTGTGAAGGCAAGTAATTGAATGGATGTTGGTGCAGAAAATAATTCCTGCCTAGAGACCCTTCCCGAGGAAAATTAATGAGCTGATCTGTTCCCTTTCCAGCTTGTTATATCTGAACAGCGCATGAGAGTTCAGCGCAGTTCCAGTGTTTGCAGAAATGAAGAGCTGACAGGACAGTGAGGCCGGGCGCAGGCAGCTGGCGAGCTTCTGCCAGGCAATCCTGGTGCTGCGCTGCTTCCTCGCTGCTGTTTGCTCCTGGGCCACCTCTTTCCTTTCACACTCATCTTAAGAGTGGTTCTTTTCCCCTTGTCTTCCTTTTTACCTTCCCTGACTTCCTTTCTTTTACCCTTCATTTCTGTCGGCGTGCTTAGTTTTGCGCTGCGGAATTGCCTACCGTCCTACTTCCAAGGATCCACAAATCTGCCAGGATCCTTTCCCCTGACTCTTGCTGTCCTAATCCAGGGGCTTTTTGGAACATACAGTGAAAACAGCAGTAGATTAAGTGAGGGTCTCCGTGTCTTCACAGTTCAGGACCATGAGCAGCCTAGCACAGCCTGGAAATGCAGCAGGAGGCAATGGCCCGGCACATAGCTGACTGCTGCTGGCATTGCATCTGCCAGAGAGAAGGAGGGTGCAGAGCTGGACAGGCCTTGGATGGAGAGGGAGACAAAGGATTTTAGAAAGTGAAGTGGCAAATAGTGAGGGAGAATTACTCAGGATTCCAGACTCCAGGTGGGTTTGTTTCTCCTCTCAGCTTAAATTCACACCTGACTGTAAGTCACTGATAAGGCAGGTATTTGAGACCTGCAAGCTTGGTACCTTTGACAAGGAAATGCTGCTTCTCGCTAGCGAGTTGCTAGAACTGACTTTTAAACTGTTTTTAAATTATGAGTCTTCCGGCTGCCAGAGAAAGAGGAATGGGTTAATATTGTCCTGAAATGCACCAGAAATTGCCTTGCTGAAGAGAGTGAGAGCGAAATGCGGTGGGAGGGACATGGAGATGCAGTGTGGCAGCAGTAATGTATAAAGAAATTACACAGAGATAGAACAAATGCCTCTTTGCCAGGTATACCAGGAGCTATTCCTATCCAGCGTTTCCCTTTTAACCCGTCCCTTTCCCCACGCAGCCCTCCGAGCTCCCGCCTCACTTGGCTGCGGTTTCGTTCGATCTGAGCAAGAGTTTGGGGAGAGGAGGACAGCTGAGGTTTGACAGCAGAATCTCCATATTTATTTAATTTAGAAGCAGTAGCGAGGAGGTTGCCGGGGGGAGCAGGGAACATTTCAGGCTCTCAAGATGGCTCTGCCCCCTGCCCCTGTTTTAAGAACAGATTCCCAATCAAGCATACCCGGTTTATCCCAGGGGGAGCCCTCGATGCTCCATCCTGCGCTGTTTCTCTCTTCCATATTGCACTCGTTGTCAGGGGATGTGCTGCTGCCTTTCACCGGCATGAAAGCTTCCCTCTTGCAGGGGGCTCTCCGGGAGGGAAGAGAGGGTGCTGCTGTCAGGGGAGTGAGTTAGCAGTGGGGCTCTGGCTCCATCTCATGCCCCCTCAACCCCCATCCCAGGGTGACAACTGCCTGGCAGGCGAAGCACAGAGCACAGAGCACAGAGCAGGTCAGGCATACACAGACCCTATTGTAAATATAATACACCTAAAAGTTGTTTTTCCTTGCCTATGTGACCCCAGCTTTTTCCTCACCCTCCATCTTTGACTCATTCTATCCATCTCCATTTTAATTTGTTCTCGTTTCCCTTCCCTGATTTTCCTTTTTATTTTTCTCTTTCATCTTCATGTCTCTTCTGTACTTTCTCTGAAAAGCAGCTTCTCCTTCATTATTTCTCCCTGTTTCTCTCCAAGGTCTCTGAGGACCATCCCCCCTGCTCTTTCCTCTGTTATACTACCTTGCCCTTGGTCTCCTCTGTCCCTTTCACTCCTGCCATCTCATCTCTCCGTCGTTCTTCCTCTTCTCTCTGCCATAATTTTTCCCCTGGCTTTTCCCCATCTCACAGTTATTTCCTCCAGCCAAAGGACCCCATCTTTTTGGAGCTGTGCTGCCCTAAAGCGACACTTTTCCAAACCCTCTCTGGCTCCCCTCCTCCTCTTTTCTGTGGCCAGTGTCCCCCTTCCTCAAATCAAGGTATGACACCAGTTGCTGTTGCTATCTTCTCTTGTCCCCAAGGCAGTCCAGCTATCTCTGGGGGAAGTGAGACGCAAGCTCCTCCTTCTGCTCCCCTTATTGCTCATTGCCTGTGGTCAAGCCAACATCCCTCCACTTTGCTGCCTTCAACCTCCCATGGCCAGAGGGCACACTGACAGCTCAGCTGATGAGCTGCCTCATCTTCATGCAGCCAGCAACTGGGCTGGAAGAAGCTCACGGCAGCCCTAAATACCCTCCCTGGCAACCCTCAGACATGGATCAGGCCAGGATCCAAATAGAAAATAAGGGTCTCTGTAGCCATAACCCTGGGGCAGTTGTTGTGCACTACAGTGAAGGATCTCTGTTTGTCAGAAAGAAGTGTCTCAGAAAGCAGTCACTCTTTCCAAGCTGTTCACAGGGGGATGATTTTCTCTGAGATTCCCAGGAGTCAGTGTGTGAGGTGAGCGGGGCTCAGGTCTCCAAGCCCAGTGAGTTAGGTCAGAGGGTACTGCTGACTGGTGGGGAAAAGGGGGATTGCGTACTGTGCAAGGCTCTACATGAACCACAGCAGCTCTCTGGATGCCAGAAACAGGGATATTGTTGCAAGTGGCCCAGTGCAGCACATGGCTGTAGACCAAAAACCCACCACTAGCCAGTCCCCAGGCATCAGAAGAAGACCATGGGGAGCAGCAGAGAGTTCAAGAGCAAGGGCCATCCAAGGGCAGGGTTGGCAAAGCCTGAATAGGGTTCATCAAAGGAGGACAGGGACAAGGAGGAGTAGGAAAGACCCCGTGTCTGAAGGCAGCCTGCAAGACTAGACATGTTTGCCTGGAAACAGAGGTGAACAAGAGGGAAAGTGATTGGATTGTGTTGAATAATGAATAGGCCTGGAGAAGATGGATCAGTAGCTCTTGATTTCCCCATTTTGTAACACACAGACAAGAAGACCTGACGTGAGTCACCGGAGACCCAGTTAAAGCTTTCTCATCTGATGCGTATCAGGGCTGTGGAGCTCATCGCCATCGGAGCTCCCGTGGCCAAGATTTTAACAGCATTTAGCAAGCAAGTGGGCATTTACGACAGAGTTCACGAAAATTAAGCGTCTTCCTAATGGATGTGAACAGCATTTTGGGTATTTCGTAACTCAGCAATTAAGCCAGTCTCCATAAAAACCAGAATAACGTTTCACAAGGGCAGCCTATCCCCTGTCTGACTGCCATGTGGTTCTTGCCTCTTCCCTGAAACATTTGTCAGGGATTACTTAGATTTACTTAGTCTGGCATTTCTTTTGTTTCTAGATGCTCTGCCGTGCAGTTGCAATGTAAGATGCAAACTAGGCCTGCGTTTCTGCTGGTGTCGATGACTGTCCTAATTTGACAAATTAAACAGCAAGTTTAGGTATTTCTATCATATTTTTGTAGGAAGGATCTGGGATAGAGAGCAATTAAGAGCATATGGAATTAAGTGGAGTCCTTTTTCTTCACACCCCAGGGTATAAAGTAAGTAGTTTGCCATGAAGGTGCTATATATGTGCGAAGAATTATTATTGTTCGAGTCCCTGCTTCCCAGAAAGCAATAGGCTTTGGGTCTCTTTGATGCTATCATGACTAAATTAGAAACAAGGTTGTCTCTTTTCTCTTGTTTCTGTGGAAATGATTACTGAACTGGCATCTGATGACGTACAACGCTGTAGTGTTTCTCTGCACAAGAGATGAAGGCCCAGTTCTCCCCTCGTTTGCACCGATGCAACCTCCCTGGCTCGGATGGAGCCACAGCACTTACGCTGTCTGTGTAGGTGAGGGGAGCAGGGGACTGAGGAAGGGCCGTGCATGCTTTACACAGCCGTGCACCCAAGGTCACCCCACGGCCCCACTTTGCCAGTGCCATACCAAACAAATCAGGGGCTAAATTCACGGAGTGGGTGCGACTGCCCCAAAGTTGATGAGATTCTGCATTTATTCATACCAGCTGTTCACCCGGTCCAGCAGGTTGTTTTCAGACTATTTTCATTGTCTTTCACTTTTATTAGAAAAGTTCAACCTTGTTGCCCCTCCCAGTGGGGCAAAAATCCTCTTAGGGACTCCTCGCCTTGGATGGGTGAGCATGTAAAATGGCAGAGATGACCACGAGCCCTCTGCCATTCACCTTTCTCTTTTTCTTCATTTCTACCTTTCACTGAATATTTCTTATTTACTGACAGCTTTCTGTCTCCCAGCCCCATTTATCCTCTTTGTGTTACAGAAAAGCTCTCCCATAAAGTTCCAAACTACACAATCAGAGTTTTCATAACAAGCCCTGCAGGATAGGTGAAATCCACTTCTGTTTCTGTGGCACAGGCCACTGAAGTTTTTATACTAGCTTCCCATCAAATCTATAACTCCCCCGAGAAGCATATGGACTTTATCCTGCACCTCCCATTCCCCCAGAGCATATACTCCTACCTGCTAGCTGAGAAAAACAGAAAATGAGGATGCAATGCCACCCTCTCCACGGTAGGAATTCCTTTGGATGTGTGTTTTTGCTAGAAGCGAACAACTACAAATTTCTGATTTAGCTTGTTGTATGAAGCATACATTCTGTCAAATAAAGAATAACACTATCCACCTCCGTCCCCTGGATTTGCTGTCCCTTTCTGGTTTTTTCTTTTCCTATTTCTCAGTTTTCATTCTGCTCCTAAATACTTTTTTTTTTTTAAGCGTCTGTTTTATTTTTCTCCTCCCACTGCTTCATAACTACATTTCATTCTTAAATCTGCTATCACTCAGAGAGCTTCCCTCTCTCTTCAGGTCTTGTTTATACCAACAGTGTAGCTGCAGTGTGATGGATCACACTTGAACACTGAATATTTCCCAGATTTATGGTCATGTTCATTCACTAGCATAGACCAAGCACTGTCAATCAAGCTACTTTTGATCCAAACCTATTTGCTGACTTCTGCAACCTTACTGTGACCTGCCCGTTGCAATCAGTATATTTCTGAGAACCTGTTCCTGGAGCTTTCTTTCCTCCTGAAGATGCTGCCTAACACCTTCTTTCTTAGTTTCTTTTCTTGGGAGGTTTTTTTTCAGCTTCAATTTTTCTTCATTCTCTCCATCAGTCCTCTTTAGAATTTGCTGGTTTTTCCCTTTTTCTCCACATCATCTCTCGTGTCTCCTATGTTCTCCCCCAGCCCTCACTCCAATGACGTCTCTTCCCTTTTTATATTTCTAGCCCATAGTCCTCTTGGGTAGGAACTACTGGCCTTGATTCCATCCCATTCAACCTCTGTGGAGAGGTGGTGGAAAAGGATTGACAGCTAAGTGTGTTTGTGTATGTGTGTCTGTGTGTGCACGTGTGCACATGTGTGTCTCCTTTCAGATATGGTCGGTATGAAAGCTTTGCTGTTGAGATGAAGAGGCCAGTTCTGGCTTTTGCCTTTCAGGCAGTCACGAGGAGTCATTTCCCAATGCAGATTTCCCCCTAGAATTGCCTTCAGAGTACAAGGTCTCAAGGGATCAATCATCAAGAGGTTCTGCTGCTTCCTTTTAGATTCAAGCATTGCCCTTTTCCTTAGGCTGAGGGTCACGGGTTTTTGAAGGACAGTGGCAAAATCATGAGAGAAGACATTTTTCTCTTGCTCATTTTTGAGTGAGGGAGTGAATGAACTGTGATAAATATTTTTTCTGTATATAGCTAGAGCTGTCTCAAAGAAGTGGCAGAGGAAACAGATGGCAGAGGCCCTTTATAGGCAGCTGCTGTTGTCTTTTAAGGTGTCACCATCACAAGAAAAGTGGTGGTAATCGGGGAGCTTCAAGATCAGTAGCGTCTGAAAGGACTCGAGCAGAAAAGAATGTCATCCCGTGGGGGGTTGCAGGAGGGGTGGTATTGCAGGGAGAGAAATCAAATGTTCAGAGGCTTAGGAATGGAGCTCTAGAGGTACAGGGAATAGGTTGACACAACTATGAAGTTTTACTGAATTACATGACCATGGGATGGATGGTTTCCCTGTGTTTGGTAGTTCATACTTGGCCACAAACACCGTAGACTGGTTTAGAGTATTTTGGGGGCAGTAAGAGGGGTCGGTGTCTAGAGGAAGCAACTGAGAGACAGAGACTCCCAGTGCACTGTGAAAATGCATCTAGGGGAGAGGAAAGGTCCAAGAATAGCTATCTCTAGGCTCCTATCTCCTCCAACTTGCTTCGGAGCACCCCTGTTGTGTGTGCTTTTGGGATAGGAAGTGCAACAGCTGGGTGTAGAAGCCTCTGTCCCAGATATTCCTCAAATAATTTGCTTGCCTGGAGCCCTGTCATCTCAGTCTCTGCAGCACAAAGAGAAACTGTTAAGTTGACCTGTAAAATAAGAGTAGAGACACGTATCTGCTCCCTGAAGAATTAGCCACAGATAGGTTCCTTCATATCTTCCAGGCTGGGAAGGCTTGCACAGTGGGCTAGAGCCCTAAGTCCTCCAGTCATGGAGCTGTTTAAATCTCAGTGTCTCCAAAAGCAAGAGCCATGTAATTCCTTATAGGGAAGAGAAAACTCACAGAGAAGTTTGACAGGGGTTTGGGAGGAAGCTAGGGAGGATGACGGTCTATATCATGAAGTACAAGGGTTTGGGGTAACAAAGCAGCTGTGAACAGGCTTGGTGTTGGAGATTAATTGGAGCTGAACGTCGTACAGTGTCCTCTAGCTGAGACATCTCCATTGCAACTGTATGCTGTGGTCTCGAAGGAAACAGCTGCCAAGAATCAGAGCAGAGCAGTGCAGCTGTTTTGCTGTTGGGAAAGGGAGCAACAGAGAAACTAATATGTCTACCCTGTCGAGTGAACTGCAACACAAATGGCATCACAGCATGCAGGAAAAGCACGGGACTGACCATTTTCCTAAATTTCAGGTGACTGCCTAATCATTGCACCACTCTTCCTCAATCACTGCTCTGCTCTCCCTATGTTCACTCATCACCTCATCCATGTGTTCAGAGGAAAGCATAGCTCAGAAAGGCCAAGCGTGGCTTTCCAGGAATTAATTCCAGGGGCTGTCTAAGATCACAGGAGAAAGGTGTTTTTCTGTGTGCTGCATCATTACAGCTTGGCCCACATTTACAAGAACAGCGAGGGGGAAAGCGTTCAGAGCAAAGCAAGACTCTGAGAAAGAGCACTGTGAGGATGCAAAAGCACCAGGGCCAGGGAGGTTTTATACTCTTCTGCAGAAGCTGAAGGGAAGTTTTCTTTTTCTGGGAGTGGACTGGCCCTGCTTTCCTCATTTTCCTCATTTCCTCCCCTCCTGGAGGAAAGCATCTCTGTGTGCTGGAAACAGAAGGACAGTTGGGGCTGAAAGGGTCTGTGGCAGCTGGAAAGTATAGACATCCAGAAGGAAGCACTAGGAAAAAGGGGACCCAGCACTTGTCCACAACATGGCATGGGGAGGTGGCAATAGGAATGCAGTGTGAGTGCTGGAAGGTGATAATTGATAAA
Organism: Colius striatus; assembly: GCF_028858725.1. Classification (NCBI taxonomy): domain Eukaryota; kingdom Metazoa; phylum Chordata; class Aves; order Coliiformes; family Coliidae; genus Colius; species Colius striatus. The sequence continues at coordinate 152,071,903 of NC_084759.1, read as the reverse complement.
TATGGTCTGAAAGAGGTGAGTCAAAAGAAACCCTGGGACTCAGAGGTAGGAGAGACTTGTATTGCTGAGAGAAGCAGGAACCTCAGCTGAAGCTGAGGGAAGAAGAGAAAGACTTCCTCATTCATTGTCTCTGCCTTGTGGAATGGGACAGATTTACCTGTCTGATGCCAGCATCTGCTACATGTAGGAGCTTTTTCTGCCTCTCCCTCCTGCTCCAGTCCACGCAAGAAAGAAGGGTCTAGACACACATGGACGAGTCAGTATCAATCACGCAAACTAACCAGCCACAGACCTGCAGCAATTTAGAAACTGTGACCAGTGGTCATGGCTCTTTATGGTCATGCCTGACACAGGAAAGCTGAGGAGAGGAAGAATCAAAGGAAGTAGAGTAAAATTTTTTTGTCCCAACTTGGTAACTCAAGAAATTAATCTATGTAAATACCTTAAGGCAAACATGGCCACCTCCTACTCTGAGGCTCTCTGTTGATCTCACATCTGTAAGCACATGAAATTATCCTTCTTTCTGAAGCCCGTGGCACAGTTTTCATGGCAGAGAACCCATGGTTTGGCCAGGTAATCTTTGGTTAAAGCAGGGGAACCAAAACTTAATGCTCCTTTCTGGCTGTTGCTCTTTGACAGAAGGTTTCTGAGTATTTTGCCTTTTATTGCTGTTGTGACATTGTGGCTGCACCAAAAAGCTTCATGTTGGGTGAAAACACCTTTATGCTAGACACCATGCATGCACGAAAGCTGTCATCCCTACATCAAAGAAGTGACAATCCAAGATGACAAATGACATATGAAAGGCAGCAAAGCAGAAGGCAGCAAATGTCTAGAACTTGTTTTTCTGTTGTTGCTTTTGACGTGGGTAAGAGAGTATTACACCCAGAACTGACTTCATCTCCAGGTAGAGCAGAATGCAGAAGAGGGCATGTTTGCCCAGCACCAGGCACTGCCAGAAGAAGATACCCGAATAGCTCCAAACAAGCTTGCTTAGGTATTTCAAGCCCTAATGGCTACTCAAGCATGGTGTTCCGCACGGGCAAATCAGCAGCACGTCTGAGAGCTGTCAGGATGCAGCACTTAGTCAGGTGTGCTGCTTCCAAGACCCATGCAAGGTCACATTACGTTGGGCCATGGAGATTTATAGCAGGAGTCTCTCTCAGCTCTCAATTCAAATTTAGTACCCATATCCCCATATGGACATGTCTCTGTGGTTGAAAGGGTTTTTCCCATACTTGTTAACCCCAGATAGTCTGAAAGGAATGAAAGATCACATCTCGTTCTATTATTATTTGGGGTTTTGAAAGGGAGCTTGGTCCCAGATATGTCTCTGAGTGTTTGAGAAATCTGGAGCCTGAAGATGCCATCACAGCTGGATTTCTCCTTTGCAGTTTTAGCAGGCAGGGATGAAGGACACAGAGACTAATCTCCATGTGACCTGCAGATCCTGTTCTTTCACATGAGGGCTGAAGCTTGCTGAAGAGGCAGTGCTGGAATGCTTTTGCCCATGTGGTATCTGCCCTGGGGATACACGGCCACTTCCGTCTCTAGGGTTGTCACTCACCAGTGAAAATTCATTGGATTCATGACAAAACTGCAGTATTTACCAGCAAAGAAATAGTTTGTTCTGAAAATACATAAAATCTGATCTGGAGGTGGTAATTTACTCAGGCACCCAAGAGATCACTTATTTTGAGTATCTTGTTTAATTCTCACTGAGACTGCTAGTTTTCTGCCATTCTTGATCTTAGTTTTATTGGGAAAAGGTGTAGTATGTTACATGGCCTCTTCCTCATGACAAAAATAAAGGAAAGGACTCCAGGAGAGGAAACTCCCATGGATGCCACTGCGTTGAACTGCACCACAGAAGGGACAGAGGTAGAATGCACATCCAAACAGATTCTTAAGACCTATTCGACCCTTCTTTGGGATCCATGTGAAGAATTAGATCTCTGCAACAGATACACAGTCAGTAGCTTTTCCCAAATAATGAACTAATCAGGAATACTAAAAATAGGCTGCACTGGAACATCAGTTCAGCCATTTGGAGTGTACAGCAAACTGCACTGAATGTGTTTAATGAAGTGAAAGAGCTTTGGTTTTAATCACTGAGCTATTGATAAATTGTTGATAGATGATCAAATGTGGACTTTGCTTTCAAATGTTATGACTTTATGAACATGCCAAGACCCCCTTGAGCCACCCTTGTTCCTTTCACTGCTAATGTAGTAGGACTTCCTGCCCTTTTCAGGACCTAAAACAAGAATAACTGTAGCGTTGTCTTTTTTCTTTTCTTTTGTTTTGGTTCTTTTTTATTTCTAGAGAACAAACGTTTAGCCTCTGCACCATTGATCAACTTCCAAGAATAAATGCTTGTAGTTGTGTAAAACCAGACCCTGGGAACTGGGTCGGGTATGTGAGAGGAGATGACAAGATCGGAGGTAGATTGGTTCCCATCTGTACTGTTCACATCATCTGCTGTGATGAGAAGAACACCAGGGCATTAAATTAAGAGGACGGTGAGAGAGAATGAGGGAGAACCTGGTTTCTAACTATACAGTAGCAAAATGAGTGAGGAACCAAGCTAGAGCCTACAACTGAGGGGAGATCCAGTTTTCATGCAGGGAAGGAAGCAAACTGGGATCTCAATAATGTTAGACCAAGGGTCATGTGAAAGGAGTAAGGGAAACAGGTTCTAACAGGAAAAAATAGATCTATTGTGAGGGTGCCATAGAACCAATTCAGCTCATGACAGAACCTATTGTCTATCCTTCACATGTAGACTAGATCTTCCAGCATATCTGGATTATACTTGGTCCAGAATGACAGAGGAGGAGAAAAGAGTTACTGAACTCAGGTCATCCAGGATCTCCCCTACACGCAGAATATCTTGAGATGGAATTTAAGCAGAATTCTTTGCTGGTTTGTGCTAGTAAATGGGTGAAACAACAGGAATGAGTTTGAGGCCCAAACCTTACATCTATGCTCTGGCTGACATATTCTAATACATTAGTGAACTGAGTGAGCAGTTTCCTCTGCACCTTGAAGCTATCTTTGTTGTTCCTTCCAGTGGAGAAGAACCACAGTGTCTTTCTCACGATCTGCAGGAAATCTCAAACCATATTTGAGATACAGTTTACCAACTTTACAGCAGTGTTTTAACACCGGTTTGCTTAGCACAGTCCTTAGCCATTCTATGTTCATGTTACTGGGGTGGGGGACATCATCCCACCAGCACTAATCCAGTAAAGTGATCAATTAGCAGGCTAAACATTTGTATTCTGATTATCAGCTCACAAATCACTCAGCTCTGTCCTACAAGGAGGTGTGTTTTCCTGTTACCCTTAGCTGCAAACCAGCTGTCCATCAGTCACAATGTCCTCATACCTTAGGGTGATGACAGCAGCAGAAAACCTAAAGGAGTTGCTAGAAAGTGCTACAAGCAGAAGAGAGATGTGCTTCGTTAGCGTTGAGAGGATTGGTTGCTCTTTAATTGGATGAATCACCCAATGGGTGTGTTCCCAAAGCCAATCAGAGCGTGCCAGTTCAGTAGAGCCACAGTGAGCAACACTGCCCTGCGTCATTTGTTCTCTGGTGAGTGATTAAAGCCGTGTCACTTGTAATACATCAGACGTCGTCGCAGGGTCAGTCCTGTGGGTCAGGTGAGGTTATTGTGGTGATTTTTGCACTGGTTCTATCAGGTAGTGCTGTGTCATACAGGTTTTTGCCAGGTCATGGGGTCATGCAGATACCATCTCGTGAATTCAAGAGAAGCCCTGCTAGAGTATGTCAAGGGAATGATGAGAATGGAGTGCTGTGTAGCCTTCTAGTACACCCAGTTATGACCTCTTCTCATGGCTGAAGTATGTCTTCCCTGGAAAATTAGTCTCGTTTATTAAGCAGACTCTGTGACTTTTGTGATTCGTCTCCTCCAAAACAACGAACACCTTCCCAAGGCCCAAAACCGGCAAGATCTGATCTTGAGTCAGTGACTTCTTTCTTTCACAACAGAAAACATCATGCTGTTTCAGTTAATTTCACTGATGCCAGACTCCATAGAGTCGGAAAGAGACCTTGCCCTCTGCTAACATTGCTGCACATTGCTGGTTTCAGTTCCCTGTTATAGGAAAACCCCAACAAAGATGAGGAGCGCGTAAACCTCCCCTCAATTACTGGATGTGGCCAAAGGACAAATAGTACAAGTAACAAGACATCATGTTCCAGGAGTCCCCTGCTTCAGTGTTACCTTGTTTTGAGTTCTGATTTGGTCAGGTATATGTTAGAACAGCCCTGAGGTGACTCTAACTTGCATCAGAGACTAAGCCAATCTCTTCTGGTCTGATGGTCAGAAAAATACAAACACAGCACAAAGCCATCTTTAATCACCCACACCATCCATCCTTGTTTCAGATACCACTGAGAAAGATGGAAATCCACAGCTTCCCTATGGAAGTCACTTTGAATGGCAAGAGTTTAAAATACTGACATTTTTATGCTTAGGAAGACTATTCTAGGGTTTTTTTTAAAAGATCGTTATGACTTCCTGTGAGGTCTGTGTGGTTATCTGAAGTAGTTACCGATGTCTTCTTTCAGAGGGAAGGAACATAAGAATTGTCTCAATAACATTTTTAAACCTCTCAAAATAAATTATTTTCCATGACACACATGGCACCTCCAGAACAGAAAGTGGCAGATTGTGATATGAAAGTTTTTACTGGTACCAATCAGGATGACATTCCCAACCTACTAGTGCCATTGTTGGCCAGGTAAACAAAGACTAGCAGATGATTTACTGAAGGAAATGTCTCATTTTTCATGAGCAAAACCTATGCTTCTGGTGAAGCTTCAGCTTGTGCTTCCTATTCACTCCGTTCTTGTTGTCTGCTCTACAGCATCGGAAATCATTCTGTAAGTGCATGCTTTTTAACTCCTTGATGCCTTTCATCACCCATTGTCCCCAATGCACAAGAAAATGGTCCCATGCCCATTCTATATGTGGAAAATTTCAGGCACAGGAAGGTTAAGTGGTTAGCCCAGTATCCACAAAGACTGCAGCAGAGCTAAAGTCTCTTTTCACCAAGTCTTAAATCCATATCCAGATCACTCCACCATCCTTCTAGATCACTGTTTACCTGACTCCACTGCCTGTCACACCATAGAAGGGTATTGCCTTATTTTCCAAGTGTGAAGTACATCGATGATCTTTAAAACAACACGGAAATGTCATGGATTGAGATCGATGACGTATTAGAGTTGATTCGAGCTCTTCAGTACTTCTTGTAAGCTCTCAGATTCTTTGAACACGAGAGGTCTCTGCAAGGTCTGCATCAGACTTTGCTGGTCTTCTGCTGGAGTCTGTGAGTGAGCCTGGAAAAAAACGTTATTCCCTCTGCAATTGAAATTAAACTCATATTTTCTTCAGCATGGCTATTTTAAGTCATTCATTATTATGTTCTTTCTCTCCAAAGCAAAGTCCATTTGATACTCAGAGGTTGTTAGAACCAAAGGGGAAAGAGAGAACACTGGGGCATTGTTCTTGCTGCAATTGTAGGCTTACTTGGTACCTAAAAAGGATTTTGTTAAAATACAAACCAGCTCTACAATGCTTTGAGTGAGAAGAAGAAAACAGCAACATTAAAAAAAGACAAAGAAAATCCATGCTGTTGAAGTCTTGGTCAGTGTCAGGGAAGCAAGGCTTGAAGTTGACATTTGAGTCAAATCTACAGCTACTCCAAGTGAGCATAAACCACTGATTCTTATGTTCAGCATCGATGCATGTGAGGCTAGGACACAGATTATCTCATTTAACCTTTGTGATGTAGGAAGGATCCAATACTGAGTTCCTGTGTACATCTGTGACAGATGGTGTTTAATAGCAACAACAGTCACTGTGAGTATGCCTTTCCACGTCTTTCTGGATTCCCACTTTCTCCTCAGACCTTCCATCTCAGTTGTAACTCACCTGGAGAAATTTTCTGGTGTGTTCTTCTATGGCAAAAACAAGACCTGGAAATGCATCCACGTTAACTTGCCACGGCAGCACAGCTTCATGTGTGTGCTACGTAATGCAGGCAAAAAGACACAGTTTGGCATCTCACACTGCTTGCCTTCTTCCACACAGCAGCACAAGGAATCATCTCACCATTATCCATTCATTTCTTTCTCCACCTGCTTATCTCTGGGTTGGGTTTTTTTTTTTCTTTCTCATTCATGTTCAGCAGGTGCCTTCAATTCCCAAACTATGTTCTGAGATATTTTCCAAAGTCAGCTGTTTAGCTAAAAAGGGATTTTCTGAGTTTGATTGATCAGGTTGTCACAAATCTGGCTGGGAGCCATTTGTTGGACACTAATCAGATTGCTGTTGCAGACTCCAGCTGCTGAGTTTCCAGTGTGCTTTTTAGCCTCTGGAGCGTAAAGAGAGACAAAAGCACTACACCTGACTGGGCATCTCCAGGGATGTTTGAGGTGCACAGAGCTTCTATCGACCATCTCTTCCTGAGAGCTTGACCTCCTACTGTAGTTGCCTCTCCCTGCAGGCTTGCACAGCTTCCCCAGGTAGCTTAAGAGCAGCCTTTCATAGAATCTTATAATGAGGCACAAGGCTGGTGTCTTGCACTTTAATTCATCGAGCACTGCTGGACCTAACATACGTGTGTGACAAATGTGTGCTTTGCATACAACGTCCGAACCCAACATCTCTCAAAAAGTACAGATCATGAGAAAACAACAAGCAAAATGTCCCCACCCACTGCTCCCTATTCCTTTGACTCAGTGGGGGATCTCCTGCCTTCCGATTGCCAGCTCATAATTTGCCTTTTATGAACATGGTTATTCCTTTCACTAAATTGGGCGTTCTTCTTTCAAAAACTAGTCACTCCTCTCTCTGCCATCCATTCTCTCCTGCCTCTTGATGAAGTTTCCCACTTTGTTCCTCGCTCAAGGCTTTCTTTAATCCTTTCTGTTCTTACCCGGCTTTGTTCAGCTTTTTGTAATATGCACAGGGCTCAGCAATCCCAGTCATCACCCACCAGGTTTCAAGGATCAGATACTGTCAAGGATGTGTGAAGGACTCTTCTGCCTAATAGTGAGCAGGCATCCACACTGAAGCTCCTCTCATAGTTACAGCAACATAGTAATACCATTGGAGCAAGGAGAGCTCGCAACTCGTGCAGAAGTCCCACATCAACCTGAGGCTCAGGACCAGTCGTTCAACAGCTGGCACCCAGGGAAGAGCCATTTAAACTTAGTGATTTTCTAGTAGCGTTGCAAGCTCAGTAAGTGCCGTGACTTTGAAAAAAGGTAGAGACATTTATCTCAACAAGCAACTGGGGCCTTCAGCTGCCCATCTGGCAAGCGTTCAGAGCTGTTGGTTCTGGAGGACACCTGCCCACCTGGATCTCCTCCATCCATTCAAGCTCCCTGTGCAGAAGCTCAGAGAGAAAACACAGGGTCAGGATACAGGTTATCTTCTAGCTGTTATGTGAGTCAGGGACCCTGTGCACAGCATAGCTTGCATCTTTTTATAAAAGGAAATAGGTGGAAGCACTGCACTATCTGTGATTGCAGCTCAGCAGATGCCCCATTTGCACGCTACAATTTAAGAGACGTGCTGTGGAATGATTTAGAGGGTAGAGGACAGAGTGCTTTGCCTTCATCAGGGGAATGGAGGCAAGGGAAGGCTTCCCACAAACAGTCTGTGAGTACAGCTTAGGGTAGGAGACAGTCTTTCTACTCTGACATGCCCACACACAGACCAATGCACAGATCACCCTTGGAGGAAGGATGACTTGATGGGCTAGGATGACTTGATGGGCTCTTATTATAAATGATCCTTGGCTAACAACATGGACAAAGTAATTTATGTCTCTTCCTGCATTTCTGAATAATCTTTAGTAGGTTGAATTGTCCATAAATCTGTTGCTGTTCTTTCGATACAGGTGTGAATCCAAGGACTCTCTGACTCTTAAAATGATGAAGTTTGGCAAGCAGAATTCACTTTTTAAATCAAGGATTTGTTGTCCTCACATTTAAATACCTCAGGAAGTGGTGACACACAGGAAGTAAAGTCTGATTCTGGTAAACCGAGCTGAAATAACTTGTCATTCTCAGAGCAGGATGAAACACATGGTGATTATAATGCAAGAAGCTTTATGAGGATGTAGGTGTTTAAAAGCTGATTAGGAAAAAGAAGGACTTGGCATCCTGTCTGGAAGGGTAGTAGAGGGAGGGATGGCTGCATGGCAGGACTCCTGTTGGTGTATGAATGTCTGCACCATGGTGGCATTGTTATCCCCTTCTTGTCCTGACAATATACAGTCAATGGCACTTCAGGAGGTGGGTGGGGGACATCTGGTTAATGAGGAACAGATGGACATCATCGGACGTGCACTATACCTGCTCTTTTCTTCGCTGCTCCCTCCCTCGCTCTCTGATTTTTCTCTTCTCCCCTGCAGCTGAGCTCTTCCTTCTCCTTCCTTTTAAATGGGAGAGAATGTTTGTGTGCTCCTGAGAAAGAGCAACGAATGGCTCTGGTCAGAGCCAGGTACAACACCAGCAAATGCAGTTAGGAAAGGTCTCAGCTGTAGCATGTGCCTCTTTATGGGATCCCTACATCCCCTTTCCACTCCAGTCCCTGGACTCGTCGTGACAGTGAGCGACAAAGGCCACTTCCTCGAGAGCAATCTCTTTGACATGTCCTGTTTAGTAATTCAAGAAGGGCTTTCTTGTAAGTCCATTCTTTGTGACTTGGTAGTTTACCCCACTGCAAAAAGGTATTTGTTTATCCATCCTGGCTTTTCTCTCCTTAGCTAGTGGGGGGATTTTTAGGAGAGGTGCAGCGATTAGAACTTGCCTTCCATCCTTCCCGTTCCCTCACAGCACGTAGGTAGGCTTTGTGCCTGTGTTCCATGTGTTCTCATCCAGCTAATGGAGTGCCAGTAGAGTGAGTTTGTTGGTCTCCCATCAAAATCTGAAAAGCTGAATACAACCCAGATCCTGAGAGAAATACACATTCCCAAAGGCTTGTGCATCTCACAGCTCAGAGGAGACAGAGCAGTGTTCCTAGATGTGCATCTAGAAATGAAAGCTTCCTAAATCCCTGTGTTCCAACCAATGCTGACAAAATAGCAAAATAATTCCCCTCAAGTTCCCATTGGCTTTTATTAATACTGGTGGCTTTCATTGAGATTTTCTCTCTGAGACATATGGCAGAAAAGTCAATCACTAAACCCCTTCTCATTGTCCCTTAGAACAATTTTTACTTCACTACTGTTATCAGTTCATGAGCCCACAGTTTAAGTTACACGATGTGTTTATGTAACATCAGGACAAGGTTTTCCACCTTCCACCTTTCTCTAACACACCAAGTATTTTAGTGTGGGTGAGCAAAGTCCCCTGAGTCTGTCCCTTTCAAGGGCAGCTAGCAAAGGTATAGTCAGCAGTCCAGGTGTGCTACCTTCTTCTAATCAGAGAGCTGTTAATGGTCTTCAAAAAAGGGGATTAATTTTCTGTGCAGGTCTGTTTTGGATAAAAGGCCTCTGCGTCCCTTCTGTGGTTTCTATTCCAGCTGCCTTTGAGGCACATTGGATTTTATATGTAGGGCACCAGCATGGCATGACAAAGGAAAGAGAACTTCAAAGGAGGACGATTTAGGTTGGGTGAAGTGGAAACCAAGTTAATTCACTTGAGTTGATCATTTCAATGAGGAAAGTGGACTGAGTCCCCACGGTTTTCTCACCATAGTACACAAATGCTGAGTTAGCATCCAGATCCATCCTCTGCCAGGATCTTGACTTTATGGGCAACTCGGAAGTATTATTCAATATACATCCCAGCCAAAGCATCGTGACTGTATCTGATTGTCCTTGGATTTCCTTCCAAGATCTTTTCCATACTCCCTCTCTTTCTGCCTTTTCCAAAATGAGCCTTCACTCTTCTCTTATAACCGTGACGAGTTAACAAGCAGATTCTAATACAGTGAGTTAGCAGTACCTCAACAGCCTTACAGAGTCCAAGACTGGCATGATGGGTCAACAAAATGGGTCAGGAAATGCCTGTTCAACCCTCTCCTTTTACCATTCATACAGAGCTGAAGCTGCCTGTCTTAGCTGTATTCTGTATGACCCTTTGGGACTCTACTCCTGCCTGAGACATTTCCTTCCTTACAGCAGAGGAGTGAAGATCCTTACCGCTGCCAGAGTAACCTCTGGAGTCCAGAGTGGCAAGACTACCTTTACACTGCTCCTCTCCCACAGGCTATTGAGCGTGGCAACACAGTCTGGAACTGGTATGCTTCATTGATCTCATAGGGAGCTCCCAGTCTAAGGATCCCATCCAGAAGTCTTGAAGGAGAGAATACGCTCAGTCACCCCTGACAGCTCATCTCCAGGCTTCACCTTGCACATACAAATGAGTCTGTCAGGCCAGTCAGTGCTACCACTTTACATCTGCTTGGATGGCTCTACACTTCTCGTTTCATCTTAGATTCTTTCCTAAGACACATCTTTCATCTGTCCTTGGACACATTCCACAGGGACATCAGCTCTTTACAAAGCCCAGTACCCTCATGAAAGAAGTAGCTCCGTCCTCCTGTTGCAGTGGAGTAGGGGTGGTCTGGGAGTTTCTCACCAGTGTAAACTGTCCATTTGACAGCTTCAACTCCAGGGTGCAAGGGTGAGGATGGCCATAATGCCATCTTCAGTGTTCCACTTCTAAACAGCCTTCCATCTGTTGAAGAGTGAAAATCAGCATCGGTGCACCTGAACCTGTTCCCTTGCAGGGAGATTTTCTATGCACTGCCCCAGATTTGTCAAGTCCATTACGAAGAATCCTGTTGTGCAGAACTTCAATGTGAGACACTCTGCTTTGTAAGATAAATGCAGGTTGAAAGCATGCAGCTGCATTCCTAGAGAAAAGGGCTACAATTCCCCAGAGACCCTTGAAGGGCCAAGGTAACTGCAGTCATGACCTCATTGCCTGCACCAGTCTCCTCAGTGCATTAATGGAATGAACTTGTACAAGCCCCACTGGAGAAGGGACAAAACTAATAATCCCGATCCTCTCTTCCTGCAGCAAGTGCATGCCCAAAAATGAATTGATGTGCCTCTGAGGAAACCTCATGCCCGGGGCTGGAGAAGGTGGTTTTAAAGAGTCATTGGATTTTAGATTCTTGCTGCAATTTCTTGTGAACCACAAGCTGGGGTTTTCTTTTGCTTTCCACCAGAATGCAGCAACATGCAGCAAAGTGAATTGCTTTCTGGCTGTCAAGGCTGCTTCACTGGAATTTCAGGATTTCAATTTTCTGGCTCTGCACACATCACTTCTCAAACGTGGTGGGAGCCACAGTCACCCCAAGCTGAATAAAACATCCCTGACCTGAGTTTGAGCTCAGTTTCATTCCTTTTTCTCTGATTCAGTTTCACTGGTAAGTTGGAAAAAATAATGCATCATACATCTTAGGCCATGTCTGGGCTTCCATCCCAAAATGTTCTCAGAAGCTTACCACTTATGAAGAACATCATAACCAGCCAATGGGGTGGATCTGCTGGAGCAATCATCCTTTTCCCATGTTTGGACTATCATGGAAGTTTCTCTTCAATATATAATGCGCTGACAGAAATCTGTCAATATGTTGCCCATCTGGGAAACTCTGTTCTTCCCTTGTATATGTTTCTCAATCTGATTCCTTTTCTTCTTGAAATTCCTAGTTATGACACGTTTCAGCAGCTGGATCCTGTGGTGGGATGAAATTTTACAGCCACGCTGTAGGTATTTATAGTTTGGCCGTTATCATGCTGTGAATGTGTTTTAGCACTGGCTTGCCAGGCTTTGCAATGACACGGCACTGACTTTCACCTCCAGTTGTGCTTGTTTATGTGACTTTCACCTCCAATCACAGGGTGAGGGGTGTTGGTAGAGAAAAAGATGGTCAGTCAGTTGTGTTGGTTAAGTTTGAATCATGGGATAACCAAACCATTCAAGTGGGAAGGGACCTTGTGAAGTCTCTAGACCAAGGTAGTGCTCAAAGCAGGGTCAGCTGTGAAGCCAGGCCAGTTTGCTCAGAGCTTTATCCAGCTGGGGCCAATTTTGATATCATATCCCAGCAGAACTTCAAATGAATGTAGTGTATCACTGAAGAACAGCCATGCCCAAACTTAGAGAGGCATATGGCTTTTTAAAAATTAATACTTTGTGGCTTGTGCACCACATCTTTGAAACTTATCCCAGCTTCTCACTCCAGCAGCCCTCAGTAGGCACTGATCAAGATCTGAAAATAGCCTATCTTAGATCTCAAATCAATATGAGCTGTAAGCCCTGCTTAGACCATATACTTTTAAGAAAGACAGAGAAAGAACCTTGTATGACTTTTTTCTAAGTGGTGCACACAAGTAGAGAGAAAGCAGTGCTTCATCTACTTTATCACAAGAACTAGAGAGTAAGAGATGTAGGAAATTGGGATCTGCAGTATCAAGCTCCTTGGGAGCTCACTGTGTGCACACTGGAGGCTGTCAACCCATGGGAACATCTCTGATGCCTCTCTACACCAGCAAAATCCCATGCACCCTGCTTCTAGTCCCTGCTGGTGGATGCACACAGGACTTCCTGCTATCCTGGGGATGAGAGGAGTCTTCATTGTGAGCCACCTCTTACAGATTTACACACACAGAGCAGGAACTTATGCCTTTTGGTTGGCAAAGGGTTAAGCTGGAGGAATCATCATGTCATAACCCACCTGGGCCGTGCTGAGGGTCCTGGAAGCAGGGGTGGGTGTATGAACCCAGTGAAGTTGTCTCTGATCTGTATGGATGCTACTGAATTTAAGATTCCTGCACTGAGTTATAATGTCCTGCCAGAAGACACAAGGAGAATAATATCCATCTGAAATCCCATTTGTTTGGTTCCTTATTCAGGAAATTCCACAACAGCACAGGGAGTATATTACTGTCATCATATAGTGCAAAGTGCACTGGAAAGTTTTAGCAGCAACACAAACCAATTTAAACTGTTTCAGATAAAACCTACTTTTGGTTTTTTTCTGAAATGTAACGAGAGATCACAGTCCCCATGTGCTGAGGTTCTACTGCTGTAGGTCCCAGAGCTGCAAAACTGTGTCAGCCAGGGCTGCTCAATAGTTCAATGGTCTATTGGACAAATGAGAGGATGAGAAACACAGTAAAAGGCAATCTGAGACCACGTGAATGTCTGCCAGCCAGTGCCACAGTTCTGGAAAACCCTGGGTTGTAATTAGAAACAGTAAGTATTTCATAAAGCTGTATCTCCTACTGTGATACATGTTAGATAAACACACAAAAAGGCTTTAGGCTTTCCTGCTGTGATACATGTTAGACAAACACACAAAAAAGCCTTTAGGCTGGTCCACTGGATCTAGTCCAGTCACAGCAGTCAAACCCGAAGCTAGAGGAGTCTTCCCAAACTCTGGGCCTTCAGATGATGCCGAACCTCTGGGTCATAAAGCATGCTGATGCTCCAGAGACACTGGCCATAGGGCTGCAAACAGCATTGTGCAGACTCCTAATAACAGCTTGGGCATCTTGTATGGTCAGAAACTTTCCCCTTTGCCATAGCAGTTGCTGCACTGATCACAGGCATCTCCTCTTTACTGTCACTTCCAGTAATTCCTCGCACACACACGTATTCATTACTGTTAGTCTCATTTCCCTGGAGCTGACTGCCCAGGCCAGATAGGCAGTGGGGCTATATTAGAGAGAGATACTGTACTCTAAAGCTAACGCTGTGCAGCCAGAGGAAGCCAGACAAATGACTTTGCAAACGGCCCCAGATTTGCTTGCTCGTACTCACTATTACTCCCCATGGCACAGAGTGTCACTGCTCCACATATGGTAGATGAGCACTTGGTGTTTTGTGGGCTTTGAAATGTGTGTGATTCCCAGGGCTGCTTATCAGTTTTACAGCTGGCTTATAATCTATATGTTAGGCATGTAATGGTGTACAGTAGCAGGATTGATCCAGAGATAGATGTGGTGACACTGTCATCTCTCTTTTAAGCAGATCATCGGATGTTTGCAATACAAGTTTCCAATACCAACTTTATTTTACCCGCAGCCATTACTTTGCACTGCAGCCATTTCACTGCACCCAGCATCTGGGATTTGATTTCAGGACTTCTCCACTTGGGAGCAAAGGCCTTTCATCTAGCGAGCTACAAGAACAGTTTCACTGTCTCGAACGGAGGAGATGGAAGTTTACAACTAATGAAAATGCCAGCAAATTGTATACATTTGGCTGCATTCGCAGCTTGAGCTGAGTGAATTGGAGGCAGCATGAGCTGCTGTAATGTGTCATTTTCCTCTGTCCTCCCAGTACATAACTCACACAACTTAAACTACCTTAACTATCTCTGGACACCCCCGCATTTGTTCCTTGCTGCCCAATAAACAGGATTGTGATGTTGTGCTCCTAATGGCACCTGTAAGACTACTCGGGACTACAACAGTAGCGTTTCTTGGAGCAGCCAAGAAAAGAAACATAGCTGGACACACCAGTAATTGAGAAAGCTGATGTATTTTCACCATGAAAAGGTAGCAATTCATACCCTCTACCTATCATTATTCCTAAGTATTGATTCTCCAGTCACATTTTCTTAGTTTAATGGCTTATTTCATCAAGGAGGCATTCTGCGGTTGCAGTCAAACCAGGGCTGAGCGTACATATGTGCATTTGGAGTGAAAAGTGTATGTGACCTGAATTTTAGACTGAAAACTAGTGCTTTTTTTATGAAAACTCAGCATGCTACATCTTCCACTGTTGGTTAACTCCTACCATTCAAAGGGACAGGTTGGGCTCTGATGAGCTGTTGTCGGGATGTTGTGTGTTACTTGGCAAAAATTATGTGGCGGTTATCAGATAGGCAAGGAGATAGGTTCTAGTAAGCATCACGTAAAATATTTGCGTGAGATCATTCCACTTGCTTTAAACAAATTTCCTTCAATCACGTCCCCACTCCATTTGTCCGCCTTCTGTGACTGTTCGAGCAACTTATTTACTGGCATGGGTTTTCACTCAAATGGCAGCATTTTGGCGAACGTGTTTCTAAAAAGGAAAACTTGAACCTATAATCAGAAAGTATTCACTCTGATGAGATGCTGCCATTGATGAGTTAAAGTCACTACCAAACTGTTACTGGAAGTTTTTGTCATAGAGGAACTTAGAATTTACGCACAATGACAAAAGCTGCAAAAGCATCTGTTTTTTTCTGGGTGTATTTTTGATATGTTCTTCCTTTTCTGGGGGGCGGGAGACGGAACTAAATGGAAGCTAAATGGAAACTAAACGTTTTCCACTTCCAGGTGATAACATAGGATAAAAGTCATTCAGTATATATATCCAGTCAGAAAAAAAAAAATATATAAAAAGGATTTCACATCTCATATATTGAAGGCAATGCTGGCAGAAATGGATTGACAAAAAAGACAGAGGCTGAATTGTCCTCGTGTCTTCTAAAAGTGTCAGTCAACAAATAAATCAAGGGAAGTGATTCTTTTTCTCCAATAATTGTTTGAAAACAGATGGAAGTGAGGGTTAACAGTTCTGAGGGAGTGGGTATCACCCAGGTTCTTCAAAAGAGAGAAGGGATTTCTGCTGATCACTCGTGGGATTGTACTTTTACATTGCTTTGGATGCCATCTTTTGTAACGTTTGCACTGTGTACTAGAAGAGCACAGGCTGGCCTGGGTTCACAGTGGAAAAGTACAAGACTAAAGTTTTGAAAAACAACTGAAAACAAATCCGAGATCAATTGAAACCAAGACAGAGGGGAAAGAGAGAGAGTCCAGAAAGCAGAGAGTTAGAAACCTTAGTCCAAGCCAAGGAAGCAATATCGGAAAAGGGTATGTCAACAGCTGGAGCTGTGGGACACCGAGGAAGCTGGAGCTAGCAGAGAAATGTGAGCATTGGCACTGACTGGAGCAAATCAGCTTGGAAAACAAAGGCGAGGAATTTGAAAACTTGTCTCCAAACGAACAGGAAACCAAGAGCTTGAGATGAAAAGGCAAAGATGTAATATCAGTTGTGTTTAGTTATACACACGAATTTGGGAAAGCTCTGAGTAAGAACATTCCAAAGGTCAGACCACGCTGCAGACATTATGACTGGTAGATTTGCTATTGTGACATACCTAGGTAGAGAAGATGAGTTAAAAATTCACAGAAACACCCAGGATACACCTACCGTATGCAGAATGGATTTCAAAGAATGTCAGGAAAGAAATACGGATTATTTGAAACATTTTAGGTTAGGAGGGACTATTCTACCTGTGAAGGAGTTAACTGAGCAAAGCTGATACAAATCCAGAAGCTTTCTTAGGTAAGAGAAGCCGCAGGTAAGCAGGGAAGAGCCAGTGAAGTTATAAAAGGTATGTGTATTTGAGTACTATTGACATTAAAGCGGACGGTAGAGCTCACAGGAATTCTTTACTGAAACACATTTTTTTGTCTGTGAACGTCAGTTTGTTGAAGCTGACACTCTGCAGGAACACACTTTCTAGTCTCAGTGGAAAAGGTTGCTTAGATCTGAGATGGGATCACTACTCGGAGAAAAGAAAGAGAAGAGGCAATCGGAAGAGCCAAATAATTAATTAATTCATCTAGAATGCAGAAAACCCAGGGCAATGTCTTTGTTGGGTGAGAATTTTTAAGCGATTTCCACCATTTGAACATCAAGCCTAGCTGTCAGACCTCGAGTTCTTCTAGGGCAGGTTTGCTGTCTCCCTTCCTCGCAGACGAGAAAAAAACCCAAACAGCTGAGGAGGTATGGATGTGTTACAGTACGAGCCGAAGACTGATTCTGAAACTTCTAAAATACTCTGATGTTGTGCACCATCACATCTCTCCACCACTTAGGGCAGAACGAAGGCCCTGAAGCAGCAGGTGAATGGAGGTCTCTGGCTCTGATGCCAGAAGTAACTGAGCTCTGTGTGGTCTTGATCAGATGGTGTACACCTACATTTTCATAGGTACTCATTTCTCAGTGCCTCGTCTGAGGTATTTTGCACCTACTGTTCTATTCTGTATTGTTCAAAGGTGGTGAAGACCTACTGCTCCCTTTCAAGTCCTACGGCAAAGCAATTAGGTTAAGTTATTTCAGACTGGGTTCCCAGAAATGAAGATGCATAAAATGAATGAACACATGAAAATATTGGCCCTAATATCTCTGTGACTCAGCTTTTCCATCTCCACAATGGAGAAAATGATGCTCGCCGATTCTGCAAAACGCTTTGAGCTCTATGGATGAAAAGCAGTATGAATGTTAAGTACTATTACAATTTTTGTTAGAAAAAGATTTAAAGGATCATTTATCTCCAGAGAAGGGATCCCAGCACAGAAGAGGCATCCCTGTCCGAAGAACTGCTTGAAAGTTGAGCAGTTGCTAAGAAACCAGAGTACCTTCATGACAATGAATACGCTGAGACGGATGGAGTGGGCAACCATTTCACTAGGCTACCACGAGGTAAAAAAGGAACGGGACCAGGCGTCATTAGCAGGAAGGAGATCATTAGATTTCTGCACTACAGTCTGCCTGAACCTACTGCGAAAATGGACGAGGACGGTCATGTAGGAGAGATGAGAGGGAGTGACTCTCTTAAGTGCTCTATGAAGAATAAGGAGGCTCTGGGTGCTTGTTAAATGGAATGGCGGTGTCGGTGGAGGAGCCTGAGGACACGGCAGATAATGGCTTATTTTCAAAGAGCTGAGCAGAGTACCAGAAGCTAAGGAATTACTGGAAACGGGAGTAAAAAGCCTGAGTAAGGAGATAGGCCTAAATGATGTGAGGTACCAGGGTCAAGAGAAGTAGTTGTTTTCATGAGCGACTGAATCATGTCAGATGTTTCCAGGGCTGCAAAGAGAGTAGGAGGAGAGGCATGAGAAGGGCTCAGGAAAGGGTGGTGTTAAGTCTGAGATAAATCAGGGCAATCTGTGATTGAAAGATGAAAAACATATATTGTACTTGCCCGGAAAAAGGGCTAGGAGGTAAGAATAACATGGGTGTTCTGGGAAGAATATCAGTGTCAGAGAAACAGGGAGGAAGAGCTAATAGCAGCTTGAGAAACTAAGAAGGGATGGAAACAAGACTACCCACGTCCTAAGTCTCCTGCTGAACATGGAGGAGGAATTCCTATTGTTCTTTCCAAAAGTAAAACTCAAATGATTGAAAATCAGAGACTGGACAAAGTATCACAAGGAATATCTTCAAGTCGTTGATTTTGTTTGGTTTTGGATTTGGTTTTTAATGCAGATGGTATTGGACAGAAACGGAGATTAATGCAGCACTGCACATATTGCCATAATGGACTAAGAGAGGAAAGACAGCAGTCAGTCAAACTGCAGATGAGCACTAAAAAGCATGCAGAGAGAATGCTTTAAGGGAATCAAAGGCTTGGTGTAATCTTGAGATGAACATCCAACAAGGGTTGGTGCAAATTAAACAAGGCACTTAGACCAGGTTGCTCAAAGATTGATCTCTTGCGAACCTGAAGAGTACGAGAAGTGCTCTACTGCTATGGTCAACTTTTGGGAAGGCCCTGAGGTCGGAGGTGATCCCACTGCTTTCCTCTCTGTAGAAATGCTCTGGACCCTACAAGCTGTGGGGCAGGATGGGAGGTACTCAAACCCTCAGCGTCATGGTGTCCCGCTGCTGTGACGGCACCCATCCCTCTGCTCACAGACAGTCCTTTCCCTGCGACTGCCCCCCCTTACAAATTAACATTCCTGATGTGTGGCTGATTGATTCAGCAAAAACGATATAGAGGCAACACTTTACCAAGCTATTTAGACCAGATCATGAAAGCACAAACCCACTCAATTCTCAGAGATGGAGAGGCCCAGCAGGACTATAGGGGAGTCTTAATACTCACACTAAAACACCCAGCGTGCAGCAGCTACATTATCTTTTCCTTACCTGCTGTTCCACTTGTGTCACTCTCTTCTCGAATCCCCTGACAACTTCCAGTCTCCTTCTACATCAAAGTTCAGTTACTCATTTCATCTTCAAGTCTTCATATCGCTCTTTTGGAGCTAGTTTCCTGCTTCCTCTCCAACCCTATTTGGTGCTCACTCAGCACACCTCCCCCTCCTTGGCCCCTCTCTCTATCTCCCTGCAGCAGTGACTCTGCTCCTCTTCTCCTTCTGCCCTCTCCCCTCCTTTCACTGCATAACTTTATCCACCTCCCTTATGCCTGCCCTCAGGACTCATTTACTGCAGCTAGTCTTCCTGTGTTAACGACTTCCACTTCTCCTATGCCCTTGGCAAGCTTTGCCCCTTCTGACTATTAACTTTGTTTACTACATTACATCTTTAGAATGAGGAATGATTCAGAGATATCCAGCCAAAGCCAGGAGCAAACAAGACACGAACATGCCACAGCTCAGCTTGTGACCTTTCTCAGGCACATTCTTCCCTCATTCCAGCCTGTATGTCTCAGACCAAATCCTGTCCACGCTGTTTTCCTGCTGATCTCACCAGAAGCAGGATCCAGACCTCGTAGTTTGCTGCTTAAGAGCTGCCCAAAGCATCTTCTGAAGAGCTAGGCAACCTCACTTGCTAGTGCCCCGAAGGCTGAGGCCTTTGTACTGTGAAATCCTGGGGGCAAGATCCTGCCTTTTTAGCTGCCAGTAAAACACTGTGTACACATGATGGCATGTGGAAATACATAATAGTGCTGAATGCTACGAGCAGACAGCATTAGCAGGGAAAGGCTTTCCCCCTCCCACTCACCCTTTGTCTATCTGTTTCTTTCCCGTTGTCAAAATTTAGCATCCTCCACTGAGAGACTCAGTTTTGCTCTGATGCTTGGAAGGCATCCAGTCCCAGCTCACTCACTTTCCCTGCCAGTCTCCACAGGTATTCTGTACACAGGACTTCCAGCTAGTCAAGAAATGCTCTTTCTTCTCCCCCCTGCAGGGGAATCTCCAAATGCCCAGGCTGTTACAGGATCCCAGTGATTAGGCAAAGTCATTCATTCTTGCTCTGATATATTAACCACTTCTGCTCTGCAGAATACTGTGAAATGCACTACAGGAAAAGAGGAGCCCTTCAGCAGGAATGGAGGGCAGCCCTGAAGAGGCATTTACACAGTGCATTCGTTATTTCAGGCCACAGAGGAAGCAAGAGGAAAACCCACATGGTTTCAGTTCTAGCTTGACCAAAGCTCATTTTGGTGTTCACTACAAGTGGTTCCAGGAGAGATAGTTTGGACAAAGACCAATGCATTTATGGAATCTCATGTTTGAGGTTGACACGACTCTAATGTTGGCTTGGCAAAACCGAGGTCACAGCCTTACAAGGCTGTGCTGTTCAAAGGGGACAAGAGGACAAGGTCTTGGTGCACAACGTATCTCAGAGATCGGTTTTGAAGCAACAAACTGACAGACCGAGATGTGGCAGCAGTGGGTAGAGTTAAAGGGACAAACAGTCCCCAAGGAACACCTGACCAGCTGTGCCTTCATCAGCCACAGCTGTCTCAGCAGGACCCAGAGAGAAGCTGCAAACATATGCTAAGGTGCATGGTGGCTGACGTGAGGTCAGATAGATGCAGAGACTAGGCTGGAAAAACAGAGAGAACTATTTTCCAGGCGACACAAAACTCTGAAATTATAAAGCTTCCTGTTCTACACTGGGATGGGACAAAGATGTTTTTTAAAGGCTTTTTTGTAGACCAAAACCTTGAGCTAGATGCACTGATGACGCTGTCGGTAAGACAACAGTTCAGGTTTTTGCCTTATTCACCTGGGATTCGGGTGGTCAGGTCAAAATCTCTGTATTCCTGAGACATTTTGCTTTAAAAACTCTGACCAACTCTGAGAGAGAAAGACTTTCAGCACTGGCTGTAGAATGGGTAAAAAAAGGGGGATTTACTCATGGAGAGTTGAACACGCAGTAAGGCTGAAATGCTGCCGTTCTTTGACCTTGGCACATTTCCTGACTGGCAATTCTAGTTGGAAGGTAAGATAGTGAGGTTAAGATCCAAGGTGTAGTACAGCTTCTTTTGTTGGTTCACAGACTGCTGTAGCCCTAGCAGTAAATCAGAAACTGAGGAAGGGCCTGGAATTTCAGCCTCATGATCCCAGTGGAGAATTGGCAATATTTTTTTTTCTGAGGAGAGTGGGCAAATCTGGAAGGAGTCTGGGTTTTGGCAGTCCCTGGGAGACGAGCTCCTGTGTTATGGACTTTAAAGCAAGGAAGTTCCAATTCTGACACCCGCGTTACTCCACGTGTGGAGTAGGCAGGGAGGTACAGTCTGGTGTAAGAAACCCTCATGGGTATATCTCCAAGTAATGCAATCCTGGCCACAGGAGGTGGCTTGGTACCTGGCTTGGACGTGATTCAAAACCCTGAAACGGCCTTTCAGGTTTCTAACTGAGTGTAACTGGACCAGATCACATTAGAAATAATATTCCCTAGTCTAGTATTGTGAGTAAATTTTATCCCATTATGAATAGCCTCCTCCCCAGGATGCAAGAGTAATGTTATGTGTAGAGTAGCTGAAAATGCTTCAGAGATTAGTCCTAGCACATAGCTCACACCTACAGGTTCTTCTGTAATAAATTAGCGTGCTCAATGGATGAAAAAATATTGGTTCAGCAGCACGGCTTGCAGTCAAGCTTCAAAGGAGTCATTATGACTGAGCAGCAGTACCTGCTCCCTCGTATGCCTTCCCTGGCTGTGCCACAGGTAGTTTCACGCTTCTCCTTCGCAGCCTCCCCTTCAACCTCCCCTTTCCGAATCATCCTTCCCTCGCTGACCTCCACTCACCTTTTTTCAGACATCCTCCCTAAATCTTTTCCCCTCCACGGTTCTCTTTTTAAAAGCCAGAATAAACTAACGGGATACACAGGCATGCACGTAACCATAAATGCCTCACGATCCTGTGCTGTTATAAACCTCCCTCTTCCAAACACCCTGCTGGCACTGTTTGCTTGTTAAATAAGCCCAGTGCTGTGCTTAAGTCTAACTTTTGTTGTAAGCGCTTCAGGAGAGGGCCAAGTCACTTTGTTTCCTTGTAAATCGCTGGGGTACCTGCAACCCGGAGGAAATAACAATAATAAAATTATTAATGTTCTAATAGCAACCTCTAAAAGCTAACAACACTCACAAGGCTTGGCATTTGTTCTTCACTCAGCTGCATAAAAAGGGACCTAAAATCAAATCTGTGCAATATCTACTTTAACACCCAATGTTTGATGTGGATTATGAGTAAAGCAGCAAATTGAAACAGCAGCGGCTCATCTGGAGACATTGAGAGCCACAGCACGGCTGTCCTAAAGCAATTTGATCAGACTCACACGGAGCCAGCTACCCTGTTGGGCCCTGTGGGATACAGACTGTGTTTACCAACACTTTCTGAACTCCTGAGACCCAAGTGAAAAATAAACATGATGCTTGTTTCATATGTAGCAACATAAACTCTGTGCCCTGGCTCCTTTAGCAGAGAGGGCACTGCTTTCCTACAGCTTTCACACACCAGTCCAGTTGTTACTCTGGATAGTGGCCCTGCCAGCCATTACACCAAAATAATCACAGGGAAGTATGAGTCTGAAATGGCTTGAGACCCATACATGCAACACACTCAACTCTTCAAATCCTGAACCAAGAAAGAATCGTAAGCCACGTTTGCATTCACTGTTCAGGCTGATTGGAAAAGGGCTGCAATGGAGTCTGTCCCCATCCATCACCAACTCAGAGATCTGGAGACACCAGTGGCTTCCTCTGCAGCTGTCTTTAAGAAGTGTCTTGCTGTACATCAGGTCAGCCCTCCACTCTTCCTACCCCGTCTTCCCTCCATTTTCTTATCTTTTATTGCTTTAGGAGCATTTGGGTGGCTTTGGATCATTTCGTGAGTGAGGCCCAGGTTAGGAGTGGACCTACCAGGGGCGAGAATCCTAAAGAGGTTTGGCACGCTCATGTTCCACTCCTCCCAGGGTGCTCCCCAGCCCCTGGCATGTCTGGGGAGCTGCTTTGGGTCGAGCTTCTCCTGAAACACCAGTGCTGCAGTGTGAGACTTAGCGACTGCCAGAAGCAATTGCAAAGCTAGGATGTCCTGACCTCTTTCTTGGTGGTGTGTGGGGAGGGGTCGTTTTCTGATTGTAGGTGGTGCATTTCAGGGCATAAGGGGCACATGGCAGAAAAGCTCCACGAGTGCACAGCCCCGCACGTTGCAGCTGAATCCAAAGCGCTGCTGTCAGCAGGGCTTTCTGCCAAGGAAACCCTATGTCTAGTTCCCTCCTGGCCATCTCTGGTGGGCTGCCTGAAGGGACAGTAAAAAATCCCAGCGCGCTTTCTGAACAGAGTAAGGGATAACCAACATTTCCCTGGATGGGTAAAGCTGCCTCTGCTCTCCCAGGGCAAGCATGTGCGAGTTCAGTGAGCACGTAATGGCTGCCATGCTCATCTGCAGAGCCACCGTGCTGGGGATCTTTCTCAGTGTTGCATGAAGGGCTTTGGGTTCCCTGGGGTACAAAAAGTGCTAGAGAAAAACCCAGCCCTTCCCTTGTTCTATTTCCCTGCCTAAAATAAACTTCACACTCAAATGCTGCACTGGAATAGCCAAAACAAGTTGTGCCTCCCCAGTGGAGCTGCTCACTCCAACTCAGGAAATCGTGGCTGGACTCACAGCTCTCACCTTGACATCATTAAAAAAAGCAAGTGGTTCCTACCTGCCCAGTCCTTTTCATAGGGGCAGGGAGGGCCGTGAGGTGAAAAGTCCATCGGGGTAAGGTTGTGGTTTTCCCTTGGGAAGGAAGCTGAAAAAATCCCACACCCTCTTATTCTCCCAAATTTCTAGTGCTGGCTGTCAATTATGTTACAGATTTGACAATTCTTGCTGCAGGCTGACGATGCTGTGTGGGAGAACACAGGAGACTTGCTGAGACTGCCAAATTGCTAAACACATGCAATGGGGGTCTTTCCCTTCCTCCACATCTGAGCCTTGGAAGGGAAGGTGGAGGAGGGATTAAGTGGCACAGAAAAGGGAGGGTGGGTTGAAAGCTGCCTCTGTCATTGACTTGCTCCATTCTTTAGATTATTTCCCCGGGGTTCCCTGGTATTTCGATTATTAAGAACTAATAATAATAATTTTTCTATAGCGTTTTGCATCCTGATGGACCCTAAAGCACACACTTCATACGCTAATTACCAGCTGCGAGCCCCATTCCTCTCTTGAATGTGACCATATCTGCCGAAGGAGCAGCTCAGAGTCACACTAGATTTACACCAGTTTAACTGAGGACAGAGTCTCCCTATAGATCTGGCTGGATGTGTCAGAGACAAATGTAGTGTGGAGTTGGAGATGAAAGATTTTAATTTCCTCTTCTCCTGCCTCGTAACTTAAAATGACTAAGGAAATTGCATGCAAAAAGCCTTGTGAACGCAGCATTACAGTTGCAAGATTCAAGATTTAGAGTCTGGGAATAGCCAAGCCAAAGTTTCCACTGGGGTAGGAGCTCAGCCCTCATCTGAACCAAGGCACTGTACAGCTTGTGGCTGTGTCCCAGGCTGTGCAGGCCACTTTTCACAGAGAAAAGAGGGTTCGTTTTCCCTCTTTTCTTGTATGTGCATAAAAACTTCCAATCACCCCAGAGTTACAGCCTCACCACTGACCCCAAACACAACCTACTGGACAAGGTGAGCATGTGTCTGTCCTCTGACGCACGCTTACAGATCAGCAACACAGTTACATGTGAGGAGAAGAATGCAAGTCAATAAGATGAGCCAAATTGTACATTTTCTGGCCCTTGGATTTCCTCTGCGTACTTCTAGGGGAGAGACTAACTCACCAGAGCTCTAGGTCTTTGAGTTCAAGTTCCAAACATTCCAGTCTTCATCCAGCTAGGATGTTGTTTACATGGTCTGATTTCTGAGAGTTCGATGTTGTATCTCTATATGCAAAACCTGTCCTAGTTAGAATATTGTTGCCATGATAGGGGGGGAAAAAAAAAGAGAAGCAACAGCTCTTAAATACTTCCTTCATCCCATCCACTCCTCTCCCTCCAGGCTTACATTAGTATCTCCCTTCCTCTGACATCTGGATGTGCAGCCGTGGATTGGGATTGCCTGTGGCAGCTATGGAGCCTCTCCTCTCCTCCCACACCTTATGCACATCATTTCCCTCTCACTGCAGATAATTGCATCACCCTTCCTGTCACTCGGCTCACAGTTGTAGTGTCACATTTGACTCCTTACACACACACACACACACAAACACAAATGTTCTTGCTACAAATTGCCAGATATTTTTTTTTTCAATCCTCTGTAATATCTTGATTTCTTTCACTTGCCCTTTCCATTTTGCTTGGACTTCTCTCCACCTCCTGATCAACTTCTGCTTTCACTTTTCCATCCTCCACCCCAGCAGCTCCAGCAGTTAAGTCGTGCTCCTGGAGATTAAAACCTAACACAGTGCTACAACATCTGAGCACAACAACTATTTACAAACCCTTTCCTCGATTCTTTTTTTCTGGTTCTCATCTCATTTAAAGACTAGTTCTGCCTCTTCTTACAAGGCAAAGGCAATGGCTTGTACCAACTCGGCTGGTATACCTTGAAAACTCTGCAATAGCGCTTGTATACCGGAAAGTTTCTGTGGTTTTTCCTACCTAGACTATCACTAGTCATTCTAACAACTGTAGAAGTAGTTTCTAACCTCTCTCTGCTGAGGAATCAGAGATATTGTCAGTGCTTTTACACACTCACTCACTCACACGGGAAAATATCAGTTAGAACCCCAAAATTATTTCATTGGCATAATACATGAAATCACAACATGCATTTGTTATATATGTATATATAAAACTACTTTCAATTCCAGAATGACAATACAGCAGGGAAATGCAAGAAATGCAACATGAGGGGGAGCAAAGTTACCCACAGCTTTGGAAGAGGCAGATGAGCCTAATACCTTTGTGTTTAATACTATTTTCAGAAGAAATTCAGCTCAGGTTTGATTCTGGCAAAGCCTAGAAAATAGAAACAGTTATTTTCCAGGGGAGACGTTTGAAATGGATGCATGCAAGAAAAAAGAAGGGTATTTTGGAAAGATTTTTACTATTGCTGTGTTGAGGTTTTTCATTTGCAACTCGGACAGATGTCTAGCAGCTCCCTGAAAACCAGCCACCGTCAATGTTTCAGCTTGTAAAGCTCAAACGTGCTGGGTTTGTGTTTGCACCAAAACGCATTCAAGAGCATTTGCCCAGTTTTCCCAGCCAATCTCGCTCTCTGCCTGTGACAAAGCATGGGAAATTTCGAGCCGCAGCGAGGATATTTTTGCAAGTTATAACCCTGTAAAGAGAAGGGTGTTTATAAATGGAAATCTTCATGGAATCTTAATAATAGGTTTTGCTACCGCCGCATCTCCACCCACGTACAAGGAATAGCTGTAGCCAGCTCTGAGGCAGAGTCTATCGGCTACTTAACAGCATGCAGCAGTGTTGGGGAGCGGAGCGGGGCGGGAAGGCGAGGAGGCTGCTGCCTCCGAGGGAGAACACACAGAGAACAGGGAGTGATTGAAGGCTGAGAGCAGGCGCAGGGCCCAGCCCTGATGCAGCGCCATCCGATCGCCGTCAGCCACCACAGCTGCAGCGCCGGGCAGGCTGAGGGATGTGGAGGCACCACGTGGCGACCTCCGCGGTGGCACAGGCATCTCCTATCATTAGCCCCCTCTCCTTCATAGGGTGGCTGACAGGGAGGGCTGCAGGGAGCTGGAAAAGGAAAAACAGGAGACTGGTATTGGCTTGGGTGAGACTTCTCTCCCCGGTGCTCAGTGGCTGTTCACTCTATCTCTCTCCTTGCAACACATCATCTCCTCCTCAGTGCTACCCCGTGCTCCCTTCTCCCCTCACTTTTTTCTCCCTTTTTCATCTATTTCTGCATTTCTTGTATTTATTTATTAATCATCTCCTGACTAGACTCATCTCCCTAGAATTGGTATTATCGGGGTGTTTTACAGCTGTAGCTTTGGTCGTTGCTCATGCACTGTGATATAACCCTTCCCTCGTGCTCATCAAGGCAGCAATGGTCTGTAAGGCAGCGTTTGTAGCATTTTTACTGCAGCAAATTCCTTTTATCATCTCGTCCTCGGCAATAGCTGCAATAAACAGGATTATTAATAACAAGGTGAGGAGAGCTGGTATAATGGCTCTACCTTGTAGGCAGGGGGGATATTCTTTCATAACTGTAAGATCAATTTCTATTTTGCATCGGTTCTTTTACAGGCTTCTTCACCACAATATCTGAATGATTTCCAGTGGCACATTTAAGTGATGGGGCCTGATATCAGTAGCATGTGGTTTGTTCTTTTATCTTCTCCCCAGGGAGAGAATTATGTATGCAACATACTGGTTATGTTGCCAAGGTTTTGTTTGTTTTTTTTTTTTTTAATATATGCAGTGCTACATGTTTACATTGGAAAAGACCACATCAAAGAAGATGCATTACATTTGGACAAGAAGGTGGCAAGATTCCTGATGGCTCTTTGTTCCCGTGGGATCTCTGCTATTGTCCTAAGCTCCCCCTCCATCACAAACACTATTTGCTGCCCCACTGAGCTTCACCTCCTAATGGAAAGTTCTTCTGTTCCTAGGGAGAGGTGTAGACTCTTTGATCTTAAAATTATCCTCCTGAGTCAAAAGGTATTGTCCCTAGCACAGCATTCCCTGATACTATTCAGGGTCAGGGCTACCAGAGCAGCACCTGCTCAAGCCCCAAAATGACCATCCCTTGTGGCACGAGCTACATTTGCTGGTATAACCCTTAAAAGCATCCTGAGGCATGTGGAAAGATGGCCTAGTTTTTGTAAGGTGCTAACAACAGAGAGATTCCCCAAAAGGGATAATGAGCACTTTTGAAAAGTCAGCCTTTCTTTTGGTCATGTCAGCACGGGTGGGTAAAAAACAGAGGCCTGCCAGCACCGCCTGTGCTTCCTGCCCCTCTGCTCTTCATCAGCTTCAGATCCCCCCAAATGATGAGTGCTCTCAAGTGCTTCCTTCAGGGAAGGGTGGAGAGCAATCGAAATGCCTTTGAAGGGCTTTTCCTATGCTTCCCTTGGCACTTCATGAAACTTCACTCCTCCTTCTTGAAGTCATGTCGGGTTGGGCATTAAAAACTCAGTATCACTAGTGTCATTTTTTGACAGGGATGGCGGACCTCCTCTCCTGGTCTGGAAGACTTTTTCCAATACATGTAAGAAAGGCATGCCAACTATTTGCCACATAGCTCTGGAATTTGCCTTCTCAGCCCAGAGGCTGGCTCTGGGCCCCACTTCACCACCTGGTACCAAACTGACTCCTCTCAGAAATAGGGGCCCGGAGCAAGAAGGAACATTTGTGTTTGTGGCTCAGAAATTGCCCTTTGTGAGCCATTGCTCTCATTTGTTTCATTGCTAGATAGCAAATACTAGCTTAATCTGCAACAAAGATTACATCTAAGGCAGGAATCCCAAGTGTGAATTTGGGAGAGCTTTCATGTGCGTGCAGCCTTCACGTTGAACTGGGAGGTCACATCAAAGATGAGCACGCAACGTTTGAACTGGTAGGTGGAGAGAATTATCTGGTCCAAATGATCCAGTGTCTGATCACTTTCATGATTTTAATATAAATATACTCAGGCTATTTCCCTGATGCAGGGAAATGCCGCTATTCCCATTTTGAGTGAAAGAAGAAGGAGGTTAAGTGACTTGCCTAAAATGATACAGGGAGCGTGTGGTAGAATGAGGTACTGAATCCTTGGCCAACACTGAGCCATCTCTCTGAGCTTTTAGAGACAAAAGCTATATCCAGTCCCCTTTATTTATTTCTCTAGAAGTCATCATGCCAGAACCTCTGCTAAATTAGAGAGTGAGACTGAAGGAAAGCTTTCAGTGGATTACTTTTTTCCATAAATGGAAATACCACAAATCATCCTGGGAAAACAGGTCTTTCTGTTCTCATCCCGCTTTGTCTGCTTCTCTCCTTTTGGACGTCTTTCCCTCTGCCTCTGGCTCCCAGTTTTCAGATGTACAGTCCTGACCATTTAAAAGTGTTCTTACCCTGCAGGAAGGGAGTAGCCTTTCATTCTTTGGAACTTAGTATTTTGCAATAGATTGCACTCTGCAGGCAAGCGAGACTTCTGAGAGAGACAGGGCTGCACAAAGCAGCACAAAAATAAACCGTATCACCAACGATAGCGAGCCAGGTTCTCATCGGGGGTAACTCAGTCTGACTCTCGCTGCAGCAGAGCTGACGGCTGCCAACTGTCCTGGATAGACAGCGTGTACCCAAACAATGACCCGGGAGCGCTGGAGGAGGTCTCTCTGAGGGCTGAACGCACAGTTAACATTGATTTTCATGCATCTTAGACATTCGGTACCTCTTGGCAGCATGGCAGATCATTTCTGTTCTTAATGCCCCAGCTGGGCAAGTTCTGTCCTAGTCCAGGTACTGGCTGGAGAGGGGGGGTGTAGCACTAGTCCTAGCTCCTCCAGACTGCATTTTCCAAAGCATGGGAAGGTGACAAGCAAACAGTGTGGATCAGACAGTAATATCCAGGGGACTTTGGGGTTACCCTATAACTTCCCATGGACCTGGGCATCCCCGGCCTTCCCATCCTGAGACAATTCACAGTTCCTCCCCGCCTCCTTTGCAGCCTGCAGATCGCAAAGCAGGCTGCTCCAAGGATGCCCACACTGATAACGCCAGTGAGAGGGAGGTGGCTGCGATGAGTGAGAGAGACCGAGAAACAGGAGGAAGATCTGGTGGGTGAGCAGAAGAAAAACGATGAGGGAGAGCCCAAACTGTGCTGGGAGAGCTGCAGGAAGGAGGTGGAAGCACGTGGCTCAGAGAGGCATGCAGGAGAAGCCAGAGAGCTCAGCACCTGCCTGTTTCACGAAATAGCTCAAGTTGGGAGGAATGAGAAGGGCAAAGGGACACAAGTACAGAGAAAAGATTGCTCTGTAGCCCCTTGAGGGGCCCTCACAGCCCTGAACTCCTTCCCAGATACTGATTACCTAGCTCTAGCTTAGGCATTCAGGAATACTAACTATAGGGTGGCACATGGCTCTTCACTCGCTGGCTCCGCAAACAGCACGTGCAGCCCGGGAAAAGGCTGTTTTATCAGACCTTGGCAGCGCTGCTGAGCTGCTACATCCCCCTCCCCGCGTCTGGCTGCGGCGCTTCCACCAGCACAGGTGCCAGGGAGGCTGCAGCACCATCTCAGCAGGCCACAGATGTCCATCAGAGAATTTCAGAGTGACCTTGGTTCAAGAAATGACATGGAGGAGGCCTTCCCCATCCCAAGTGGGTTCCTGCGCCACTGTCATCTGCTGCTCACCGACTCCACGTGTGGGCACAGCCGCTGACACCGGCTGTGGCACCCACACCATGCCCTCTTTAACACCTCCCCATACGGCATGAGGCAGAGGAGTGCTGTCACCCCTGTTTTACAGGGTGTGACTCTTAAAGCAGAGAGAAATGGCTTTAACAGCATGCCTGTGGCCAAGCAAAAATGGGATCTTGTTCTCTTGAATTCCCACTTTGCACATTAATGACCTAAATTCTGCATCTTTTCCCCATCCATTGCCTAAAGGAGCGGGGAGGCATTGGAGGAGAGGGTGTGGTGGCAGCGTTGGGGAATAGTTAGCATACAGCACTGAGCACAGGGGCTAAAGTGGGACTCACAGTGCCCACCCTGCTCTTCATGAATCCCAGTACAGTTGAGCCAGGGTGGGGGGATCAGCCTGGCTCAGCATATCAGCCTGCCGTGAAGGGGCGGCTCATCAATGCCACAGCATTTTATGCAAGCCAAAGCTGGACACCCCAATGGCTGAGCAATCTGCTGAGGCAGATCGGCAAGGCCTTTTGGACACTCAGCACCAGAAGCAGATTTTCAAAGGTCCCCTCAGCCTGCCTAAGCATCTGAACCGTTGACTGGCTGTCCTGCACAAGCCCTTGTGAAAGTCACCCTGCACACAATGCAGGATCTTTCCCGAGCAGTTTGATTCTTCACATAGGAATTAATCAGGCTCAAACACAGCAAGAAATGGAGTGGAGGAGAGGGAGAAGAGAGAAAGCAGAGAAGGGATGGCATAGAGTGAGGGGGTTTCCGGATGCAGTGCCTCTTCCCTCCCTGGCTGATTCCAACTGGGGAGGCTCTGGCTGTGTGTCAGGAGCTTTGCCTGGGAGGTGCATGCAGGCTCAGCCTGCTTCCCCAGAGCGTATGGGCAGGAGACACTCAGTGCTCAGCATCTGCTGAGCAAGGAGCTGTAATCTGAAGCTGGAGACTTCCCCGGTTGCCTCGGAGAGCAGCAGTGTTGATGTGCACTGTACAGCAGTGACCACAGCCAAAGGACCAAAGGGTGACAAGCTGCTCGTCTGTCACGGGCAGATGGCTGCAGGCAGTCAGGGGCAAGCAAGGGAAATGAACCCCTTCATGCTGTATCTGCCTTCCTCACAGGTATTTAAGTGGGCAAGTAGCAGGGTGGGAGTGTGATAAGGGAATTTACTTGGCTATGAAGCTTTTCTTCCAGAAGAGCCGTGGCTGCAAAGCTGATGGTTCTTGAACAAAGTGGTTGAATTGGGGATAGTTGATTAATAATCTCTTTTCACAACCCACAGTTTACACGTGGGAATAACACTTCAGAGGTACATGGAGAGGCTTTGTTCCTATTTTCTTCTCCTATTACTTACCTCTTACATGCACACACACTCGTCTCTGCTGTCTCCAGCCTCTTCATGGAAGCTCTTTGGACTAGTAGTTAGAGGCAATAGGTATCTCAGAAACACCAGAAACAAGCTGGACAGATGCAAGAGCCAAGCTTGGAGGCTGACCTAGAGGAACCCACCCACCTGACTTCCCAAACCTTGTTCCAGCAAGGCTTTGCCTCAACAAGAAACTCAAGGGGAATCCTTTGAGCTTGGCCCTTCTTCCAGCTAGTCCCAGATACCTGAAAGATCATTGGAATTCATCTGGAATAAACCAAGAGCTGATACAGGGACCTGACACAGCCCTTGAAGGCCTCAGCCTGGGTAGGGTTGGCTTGGAAGAGCTCTGGGTTCCTCACAGACAACCCTTCCCAGAGGCAGCAACCTTGAGTGCGGTGGCTTTATTGTCCCCTCAGCCTGCACACCTCGATGGTCCAGCAGCTGGACTCATGGCCAGGGTGCCAAACAGCTTTCCCAGGTTGCCACAGCATTTGTCACCCTCCAGCCTCCATCTCCAAGCTCTTCTGCTGAAGGATCAGTCAGCCTGAGCCACTTTGGTGGCTGACCTGTAATGAAGGAGCCTGTGAGATCACCATGCCTATCCATGCACTTCATGCAGACACTGCATTCCTCCTTTCTGGAGAGATTATGTCCCTTAGTTCTGTGTCCAATGGTCAGTAAGTGCAAGAGTCCAGAGGGAAGTGCAAGGGAAGGTGGAAGAAAAGATGTGGGGGAATCCCAGAAGGTATAGTGAAACTGTCTTCGACATGGTCACACCTGTACAAGCACAAACAGCCTCATCACTTAAGATACTAGTCAGCCGGTGGTCATGACAATGACATGGCTTGAGGATTACCTCTCTGAACTAGTATTCCTGACTTCAAGAGGACAGAGACAAGAATGACAAATATAAGAACCTGGTAGACATCCCAGATGACAAAAAAAAAAAATGGCAAGATGTCATTGGCCTTCTGCTGGGATGGCATTGCTGGTCATGGAGTGTGTGTAAAAGGGTGCCCCATGACTAAAGCTAACAGAAAGCCCTGCACATAAAGCAGCCTGATGAAACGGAGGATGACTGGCCCAGCTTGCGGTGGAAGATTTTGCTTCCCCGGTGCAAACAGGATTTTGCTGCTGAGCTGTGTACACACATTTCCACCAAGCTTCTTGTGGCCTTAGTCTGTGAGAGGACACAGAGGAGGCCTGATTAAGGTATGCAAATGTAAGCAGTCATATGGAGAAAGTAGATTAGGAGCTTTTGTTCTTCTCATACCACGCCAGAACAACAGGATGTATCCTGAAATGAATAGGCAGCAAATTCACAGCTGAGAGAAACAAACCTTTTCCACTCAAACCTGATCACCCTGCACAGCACTGCTGGGATCCACTGAGGCCACCTCAGGTGAAACACAAACACCCACAGCTATGCTGGTCGATTCTAAGGGAAGAGATCCTGACCTTTGTGCTTCCCAGCGTGACCCAGTCTTTGTCTCTTCCTCCCATCACTGGGCAGGAGTCATACCTGCCAGCCAAAGCCTCTGGTGCTCTCCTGTTTTGGGTAAGGAGTGCTGGGCTAGGCGGACATCAGGCTGGGCTGTATCAAGAGAGCAAACCTCACGTTCCTGTGCAGAGAAGAAGGAGATAATGCGTGCAAGCGTGTGAGGAGTACCCGGGCATCTAACGGTCATCCACACAGGATTGGGCGAGTTGCCTGCGAGGAAGGCAAGGCAGGGCGGGCACAAAGGGCAAAGCAGAGGGCAGCTGTTCCTGCCAGGCAGGTTTTGGTGTTCTCATTTGTTCTTTTCTTTTTTTTTTTGTTTTTTGTCTCTTGTTCCCTAGGGAATTTTAAAGGTCTGTGTAAGCAAATCGATCACTTCCCTGAGGATGCAGATTATGAAGCCGATACAGCAGAATATTTCCTCCGTAAGTCCGCAGACTCTTCTCCTTGCAATAGCTCATAGGCGCTAGCACTGGGTGCTTTTTGCTTTTGGAAGGCAGGGTGGTGGAGACACTGGGACTGTGAGGCTTAGCAGGCCAGAGATGACCCCAGAGCTTTGTCACTCTCCAAAAACAGCTCCTTCCTCACCTCTGTGGGGCCCTGCCCACGCGGCAGCACAAGTTTCAAACACATAGTAACAACCAGTGGCATTGTTTATTAATGGCAATTATTAAGTTATATATCCAGATTCTTCATTCAAATCCACTGGAAATATGCTGAGTGGGCATAAGGTCAGGACTGGGCTACGTGAGGCTTTGTGTGCGTGTGTGTGTGGGTGCGTATGTGTGTGTGCGCACATCCTCCTAAAGCAGAGGAAGTTTATATTTCCTTACCTGATACCAGTTGCACCAGATTTAAGAAATTAGCTGGAATGTGTCCAAGAAGCACCTATTTCTGTCTTCATCTTTGCCCAAATACCACTTACCTGCAGTGGCTGCAGACCTGATCTTTGCTGGCTTTAGTGACTTTAGTGTCAGGAAAGGGAAGCAGGAACAAGGAGAGTCAGAGACAGTTGAAGAAATGAGCTGGTGCTCGCTCAGAGCCTCTGGGAGAGGTGTGTGCTGTACCCCAGGCAGATGGCCTGTCCCTAAGGAAACCCAGCCGGAGCTCCAAGTCCAGCCTGGGATGCGCAGGTGAACCTTGTGCCACTTTGCACACAGAGACAGGCAAGGCAGCCTGTCCAGCAGGAAAGATCCACATGATGTGTTGCCCTCCCTGATCACAAACCAGCATTTCCACCTGCCACAGGAGCGCAGCTTCTTCGTTTAGCACAGCTGAACAGGGATCACTCCTCCTTTTAGGACTCCACCTTGCTATCCTGCCCTCCCTTCCTCCCTCCACAAGCCAAACGCCTTTCAACATCACAAGCTCTTCTCCCTTCAGAAATCTGAGATAAGAGCTTTTGACCCTACAAGGTCAAGCATCAGAGGTCTCCAAAGGAAAGGCTGTGAGTCTTTCAGAATAGCTCCTTGTCATCTGGGCGTGCTCCAAGCCAGATGTGGAGACCCAGCCCTGCGGCAGCAATGAGAGAGATAATTTAGGCTCCGCGATGCTCATTTGTATGTGAAAAGAGGCGGATCTCATGCCGCTTCCTCTTGGTTTCTCAAACAGTTCTTCATCCACTGCAAACTGTAAATAATCCAGGGAGATTGCTTCTTTCAAATGCCTTTCTGCAGCATCCGTCTCTTAATTGCTGCGTGGCCCCTAAACAGCATAGCTGAAGGCTGGGGTTTGATCCGGTTTGGCACAGCAACTGTGCAGGCTGCCTCTGAGGGCAAACCAGCTCTTGCAGAGCTGTTTGGGAGTTACAAAGCTGTTTTCAGCATCAGCTGCACTTCAGAAAGAAGAGCTGGGGGAAAGGGGCGAACATCTCAGGAAGGACGGGTGTGTTGCCTCAGAGGGAACAAGATCTGAAGACAAAACTTGGCCCAACGTCAGGATCTGATTGTGTCCCCACAGTAAAGCCCTTCTTATGAAAGAACCAGGTTCAAAGAGGAATTTGGCAAGTCAATAAAGGACTACTCAGGCCATTCCTGAGGGAAGTGGGATTTCTCCTGGCTTATACTTGACTGGAGAGGGACCCCACCAAACAGCCTCTTCCCAGGACTTCTGCCAAGCTGGAGTCCCTGGGTGCTCTGCATGGGCAATGCCCGGTGGTACTGACAAGAACAGCCAGGAAGACCTTTATTAGTATCAGACTAGGTAATTCCCTCTTTCAGGGGACCAGGACAATTGTGAGGCAGTGTCCACGGCCTGGCTAGAAAGGCTCAGGCTTTGTTTCTGCCAGCTGTCCACATAAGGAGTCTCAGGCTTTTTGAAATCAAATGCCTGTTGCCAAAGAGGAAGTAGAATCATCCCTGCATCTCTTTGCTAGATGACACTCGAGTTAGTAGACAGATGGTAAGAGAGCATCTAAACATCATCATGAGTCCTCTTCTCTTTAGACCAAAGGCTCTGGACTGAGGAAGACTGGATGAGATTCTGCCCCTTTTGCTGGCATAGTCCTTCAGAGGGGCAGAAGGCAGGGGCCTAGTGAGGCTGCTGTCCTCCCCCATCACATAATGTCTGCAGCTCCCCACGTCAGCTGGCAACTTTGTGTTCTCCCAACAGACACGAATTTCGGAATTAAGACCCTGATAAAACTGATGTGGTCGGGGCCAGGCTGCATGACTGACTGAGCATGCCTCTAGAAGCCCTCTGCACAACGGATGTCTGGTTGATATTTGCTTACTGCCATTGAAGCTTCACATTGTCAAATCCCATCTTGCTTTCCAGAAACTGTTATGATGGCTATTATCACTATCCTGTTCCTTGAAACACAGGCAGGCAGAACCTGAAAGCAAGCAAGAGAGGTTTCTCCCTGCCTTTTGCACTCTGCATGCAGAGACGGTGGGCTAAGGCCCCCCTCAAAAGGGGCACATTGCTTGTGCCTGGTAGGATCCTGATGCCAACAGGGTCTTTGAAACACAGTCTCTGCCTGCTTAGGAAAAAGTCCTGTGCTTGCTTCAGTAGGGTTCAGTCCTGCAGGCGAGGAAGGATAAGTTTTCATGACCCCTTCCCAGATCTTTGCTCCACAAATAGAATGGCACCAGCCCGTCTGATACCTTTCTTTATCAAGCAAGGCTTCATTTCACACTTTAACAGCTTATTTTCTCTTGGGAAGGGAGGAGGGCAGGCCTTCTTAGATAAAAAATGAGAATATGTGCAACAGGAACTGAGGCAGACCGTTGATACCCACTGAGCATCCCACGAGCAGCGCGTGCATGTGTCTGTGGTTGTGCGTACGCACAGTCCTGGCCTTTTGCTGTGCCAATACGAGAGAGAGAGTGGCCACAGAAGCTTTGGGGTATGTTTTGCATGTGCATATGAGCATATATGTGCATCTCTGCCACTGCCTTCTGCTGGCTGAGCTCTTCCCCTATTGACCGACGGATAGCGTGCGTGTGCGGGAGCTGGCACATCCGAACCCATTGCTGCCCTTTGGAAGGAGCCCAGTCATTTAATCATTAGGATAAGCCCCATTTTCCAGCACAAAGGGCTGGGGCTTTGGTTTCTCAGTCCTCGCTGCAGTCACAGAGCAGCACTAGGAGCTCCTTCCCAGCCCTATAAAAATATTACAAATCTCTCCTGGAGATGCTCGTGTCCTTTTGGGAGGATTCAAGATTGAGCAGCTCTGCAGGAAGCGTTTGGGTTGCTGCTCTTTGAAGAGTGGGCGTGAGCAGCAGGAGATGAAGACAGATGGTGCTGGGGCTCCCTCTCCAGCACACAGTCCCCCCAAAAGTGGAGGAAAAGACAGCATGAGGGGGAACAGGCAGCAGGGGCACCGTCTCAGCTCAGCCACCAGCCCCACGGTCCCCTCTGCCTCCCTGCACTGGGCCATCGGCTTCGCAGCAGCAACCAGGGCATGGGAGAGTTGCTTCAGACTAGTCTTCTTCTGACACGCTTTGTTTCTTTCTCTCTCCCTCCCTCCCTCGCTCCTTTTGTCCCCCAATGCCTTTCCCTCTCCTTGAATTACTGCTCTCCTGCATGTTGCTCTCTGTCTCTCCCCTTTGCCCTCACCCCTGGAACTTGCTCACTCTGATACTGTGTCCATGCCCTTTCTTCCTCTCTCTCACACCTGTGCCGTTCTTTCTGCCCCTCTCCCTCTCTCCCCACAGGGGCTGTTAGAGCCTCTAGTATTTTCCCGATCCTGAGCGTGATTCTGCTTTTCATGGGTGGACTCTGCATTGCAGCCAGCGAGTTCTACAAAACCCGACACAACATCATCCTTAGTGCCGGCATCTTCTTCGTGTCTGCAGGTAAATGAACGTGCAGGACCTCTGAGATGGGCTCTAGGGAATGGGGGTGCTGCCCAGCGAGAACATCCTGCAAGGGCATGGCTGCCTAGGCAGGAGTG
This sequence comes from Colius striatus, assembly GCF_028858725.1. Taxonomy (NCBI): domain Eukaryota; kingdom Metazoa; phylum Chordata; class Aves; order Coliiformes; family Coliidae; genus Colius; species Colius striatus. The sequence goes on along the minus strand of NC_084759.1, from coordinate 152,034,306 downwards.
TGTGTGTTTCTCTGCCCCAATGAGCCATATTTGGAGGTGAAAGCAGCCTCTCAAGGATGCCTCTCTGTCCTGCAGAAGCAGGCAGCAGCACCCCGCAGGCAGAGGCTTTTCTGTAGCTTGGGAGCCCCTGGAGGGAGAGAGTTTCCCTGTGGCTGGCATCTCTTAGGGACCATCCGGGATGCAGTCCAGGGATGCAGCAGGCACACGAGCAGGGTCTTGCCCAAGTTTCCCAAGGAAAGATGCCCACTGGGATGGGTGGCTGGGGGTCCTCCCCTCTCTACCTCCTCGGGGCAGGGGCTCAACCTCATGCCCCCCACTGCCACTGTGCATGGCCCCTCCTGACCTCTCATTCTCTTTCCCCCGCCATCCGGCTGGCAGGTCTGAGTAATATAATTGGCATCATCGTATACATATCAGCCAACGCTGGAGACCCCTCCAAGAGTGACTCCAAGAAGAACAGCTACTCCTACGGCTGGTCCTTCTACTTCGGGGCCCTGTCCTTCATTATAGCCGAGATGGTGGGAGTGCTGGCCGTTCACATGTTCATAGACCGGCACAAACAGCTGCGTGCCAACGCTCGTGCCACGGACTACCTCCAGTCCTCCGCCATCACCCGCATCCCCAGCTACCGGTACCGCTATCAGAGACGCAGCCGCTCCAGCTCCCGCTCCACCGAGCCTTCACACTCCAGGGATGCCTCTCCCGTCGGGATCAAAGGGTTCAATACCCTCCCATCAACAGAGATCTCGATGTATACCTTGACCAGGGACCCGCTGAAGGCAACCACCACCCCCACTGCCACCTACAACTCCGACAGGGATAACAGTTTCCTCCAGGTTCACAACTGTATCCAGAAAGAGAACAAGGACTCTATCCACACCAACACAGCCAACCGCCGGACCACCCCGGTATGAAGCCGTCGCCAGGAGCTGAAAATGGGGCAGGAGCGGGCAGCAGGAGACGGGGTGGGCTGCCGTGGGTGGGGAGGGCGGAAGGGGGCAGGGAGGCAGCAGAGGGGTGGGAAAGAGGAGGTGGAAATGCCCCTTTTGAAGGGGGGGGTGGGGGGGTGGGGACCTTCCCAACGCAAAAAAATAAAAAAACCTTAAAAAAAATCCACAAAAAAACAACAAAAACAGACAAATAAAAAAAACAACAAAAAAACACAACGAGCAAGCAGATAAGCAAACAAGTGAGCAAACAACAACAAAAAAACACCAAACAAACAAAAGAAAAGGAAACGTGAGGAAAGAGACAACAGCGAAAAAAAAATCTCTAAAAAAAAAAAAAAGAAAAAGAAAAAAAGGAAAAAAAAGAAAAACTTTAAAACCGAAAGAGATTTAAAAAATAGAAATAAATTTAAAAGAAAATGCATGATTTCCCATGTACCATTATTTTAACATTTAATAAAAACAGACTTTAAAAAAAAGTAAAAGGGAAGCAAGAAATAACAAATAACACTAAATCAAGTGGGAGGAGGAGGAGGCAGCTCTTTGGGTTTTGGGGGGTTTTGTTCTTTAATTTTATGGGGTTTTTTTCCCACTTACCTTTAACCTGGTACAGGCTCCTTGGGGGACAGGGGATGGGGGTTCAGCTGGCAGTGACTTCAGTGTCCTTGGGTCGGTTACAGAGGATCCCGGGGTGCCGGGGTCAACCGCGACCCACTCTGTTCCCCCAGAGATCCGTGGGGATCTGCTCCATTCTCCCAGGATCTGTGGGGATCCGCTCGTCCCCCGCGGGTCCACAGGGCTTAAAAGTGACTCCTGTCCCTAGGGAGTGCAGGAGCCGATGCTGAGCCACCCCTCCACAGTGTCCCTGGAGGGGGGATCCCCACTTCCCTGTCCTTGGGGACTCTGGGGTTAACGGTGACAGCGCAAAAAGCAAACAGACACAGTAAATAAAGACACACACACACACACACACACACACACACGAGACAAAAAAAAGGACAAAAAAAGGTTTCTTAGAAAAAAAGTGGCAATTTTTTTAATAAAACAACAGCTATAAATAAATGTAAATATAATAAGTGGATTTACTTGCAAGAAAAACAGATAGTATTTTTTTTCTTTTCATTTTTGTTTTCTCCAGCTTTAAACTGTGAAAAAAATTAACAACAAAAAAAAAACCAAGACATAAGACGGCGGGGAGCGGGGCGGGAGGCGCAGGCAGAGGGTGGGGGGCTGGTGGAGGGAAAACGAGGCTCCCATCACTTCAAGATGCTCATGGGAGTGGCAGAGGAGGCCAAAGCCGAGGGCAGTGTGCCGATGGGGGGATGGCACTCGTGCTCACACGCGCGTACCCAGGGGCGTGCACGCTCCCCTGTGAATGCTCCAGAGGCTCCCTAGGCAGGGTGGCTGTGTGGCCCCCCAAATCTGCCCAAATCCTCCTCAGGTCCCATCAATGGGGCTTCAGCCATGTCGGGGCACAGCAAAGCCCACCTCGCCACCCGCCGAAATCGCTCCTGTCCTGCCCTGGGTACAGCCAGCCCACCCTAATCCAAAGACAGCCACCATCTGCTTGGCCTTCACATCATGTATCCCTGCCGGCCCCCAGCCTAGGGAGCTCCCCATGCTCCAGGCCTGAGCCCCTCGAGTCCTGGCAGCCATGCCAGGGAGAGGTGCAAAGCCATCAGGTGTCTCTGCACCCGCTGCGCTTTGTCCCTGTGGCCCTCTTGCCGGGGGGGTCCCAGCCTGCTGTGGTCTCAGTCGCAGCAGCAAGGTGAGCTGGGCCTCCGCCATCCCATACCAGGACCTCTGGCCAGGCCACAGTCCCCCCCTCCCTGCTATGCCAGGGAATGGGGTGCTGGGGGGGGCCAAGAATCGCTGTTAAGCCAGCTCCCCCCGTGATGGCAGCCGCGGATACAGGCGGGAGGGGAGGCGGCGGCAGAGGAGCATGAGGGGCCTCTGTGACACCCTGCAAGCCGCCAGCCAGCCTGGAGCAAGGACAGGGCCCCTTTTGGGGCTGCTCCCCAAAAGCAGCAACACCCCAGGCAGGCGCAAGGCCGAGGGTTTGCAGGATGGGGCCACCGAGCCCTTCGGCAGCTCAGACCCACTTTTCGACTTTTTTTTTCTGTCCCCGTTTGTGCTGCTCCAGTTTTAGGAGCGGCTCAGTCCCCTGCCTCGGGTCCCAGCAGGGTTTCTGCTTAAAAGCAGCCTGATCCTCCTCACACACACACAACCCACCTCACTGCTTTAACTCCCCCCTCCCCAGTCCGGGGCAGGGTGAGGGGCAGCAGTGGGATGGAGTCACCCCCAAAAATGGCATCACAGGGCAAGAGGAGGATGCGAGCAGCTCGGCTGGGTGTCCAGACCCCCACACACCGCTGAAATTCCCTCCCGTGACCCTCCCAGCCCTTTAAAACCAGATTCACAGGGACACGCACGCACACCTCCCGTGCCCCCCAAGGAAGAAGTTAAAGATGATTTCCTGGTTTCTGTTGCTGAGGCCGCGGGAGCTGGGGAGCATTCACAAGACCGAGCGCGCCCCTGGGCCGGGCAGGAAGGGGAGAGCGTGTGTGGGAGGAGAAGGGCTTGTGAGGGAGAGGTGTTTTTTCTTTTTTCTGAGAGTGTTGCTCATGTCCAGCTCAAACCAGTACAAGAAACCAACCTCCATTTTCTTTCTTTCATGGTTTTTTTCAGACTGTTAAAAAGAAAAAAAATTTTAAAAAGAGAAAATGATAAAAAAAAAAATCCTGGTACATGAAATAAAGATTTTTTTTTTATAACTTGGTCCTTGTTTATGTGGATTTATTGCTGGGGAGGGATTTATTGTCCCGCTGTGCTGGAGGAGTACCTGGAAACTCAGCTCAAGAGAGTCGACTGTCGTGGATGGTTTTGTCCTCTTTGGTGATTCTGCAGATGGCTTTGCTTCAACTGCTCTTCTCAAGTTGGTCTTTTTGATACAAGAAGGAAGGATGAGGCAAGAAGAGAGGGCTTTGCCACAACTTGTTTTGAAGTAAATGCAGGTAAACTCAAGTCACACATACGTGCTTCCCCTGCTGCCCTCCAAAACATCTGCTCCAGCCCCCATTTAGCCACCAGCATCACCTTTCCTGTCCTGTTCCTTCAGTTTTACCACAAGGGATGGTGCCCTAATTCCCATTCAAAGACAGCAGCTCTCCTGGTGGCAAGCCAAGAACTGCCAGCAAGCTCAGAATTTGCACAGGCTCAGGGCTCAAAAAGAAAAAAGAAAGTGAGCCTACCATTGTTTTTGGGTTTTGTTCGGCCACTGATGGGATTTCTGGATCTTTCCTCAGAAGCTGAGTTCACAGTGGCTATACGGTGGAAATGCTTGGTGTCATAGCCTGGAGCAGACACAGAAATGTGTGAGGTGGCAGAAGGTTAGGGAGGTAAGAGCCTTGCAAAAGGGATCGGGCTCCTGGTATGTCCCCTCACCTCTCATCCCAGGACCAGCAGCAGGAGTGCCACCAACATGCTGAGATCCCCTCACCCTCTGCTGGGCTCACACTTGCTGTGGGACTCTCTGTGACTTTCTGGAGCAGACCAGGATTCCCACCAAACCCTGTCACCACCAGCTTGGAGGGGTGACAGGGAGGGGTAGCCGCCCGAGTGACAAAGACGCTTTGAAGTGTGGCCAGGGTCTGACCTAGACAGGTAAGTCAGACCATGACCTGAACAAGCAGGTGTCAGCAGGGGGGGTAATTCAGCAGTGGCAGAGGGGCAGTGGGGTGAAGATGTACCCAGGCAGACACCAATGGGTCGCAGAGCGATCACAGCACTGCAGTCCTCCCTGCTGCTTAACACACCTCACGCAGGTTGATACTGGTGCTCAGCATCTGAGTTCCCCAGTGAGTACCTGCAGGTCCCCACTCTGTCCCTCCTTGTTCTCCCACCCCAGTCCAAATCCTTCCAGCTCACTCCTCTTGTTTGGACCCCCAGTAGCACCCCACAGCCATCCCACACATCCCTAACATGCTTGGCAGCACACAGGTTCCGAGGGCCAGCCTATGGGATGCTTCACCGCTGAGGTAATTGGGGGCACCTGCTGCCCCATTTCTGCTCCTCCTCCAGGGACTCTTCTCAGAAGCAGCCTCACTGAGAAGGAGGGCACAAGGAGGGGAGCGGCAGCAAAGCGGGCCAGGCGTCGGCTCCAGGGTACACGGGGGAGCTCCCAGCCCTGCCACGTGCGTGTCTAGGACACAGCTGCCTCCCCTCCCCGTCTAGCTCACAGACCCCAAAACCTTCTCATCCTCCTCCTCATCCCTCTGTTTGCCTCTGAAGCTGCCACTGGCACTGGCTGTCCCCACTCAGGCATGGGTGGGATGAGCTGGAGAAAACCTGCCTACGTCTTCTCCATCCTCCTTTGAATGTTTCCAACGCCGGTCAGCTGCAGAGCTGAGGACAAGAGGGTGCCCCTTTGTTCCTCTCATGCAGCTGTGCTTCCCAAGCAAGGCTTTGCCCACAGCAAAGGGGGTACATGGCTCTGCCCCCCCCCCACAATTCCATAAGATGCTCCTTCCTTGCAGAGTCCAGACAGTCTTACTTTTTCCTCTCTGCTTCTCCTCTTTCTGGCTTTTACAGGACAGGGCAATGGAGGGAGAGAGGCCTGAAATTAGGCGTGTAGAATGCTGCTCAGCTGGGGCCAACCTCCATGCCATAAGAATTAATAATAATCTCAGCACTTATACAGCACTTGTCATGTTCAAAGCACTTTGCAAACATTAACTAATTAATCTGTCATATTAAGTGATGTCTTAAAGGGGCAGCATTGAAAGCAAAGAGTGCTTGCGTGGGTGGAAGACCTCATTTGCCCTTTCTCCTAGATTTCATCAATGCCTGGGTGGGTGTGAGACCCTAAAATGTGCCCTTCTTGGGTCCCACTGCCCCCCAGACCACTCACTTGCCTCTCCCAGTGCTGGCTGTGTGCTCCAGCAGGTCCTGGGTATACCAGAGGTGAGCAGGACACCACAGCACTGAGCCATTGAGGGTCCTGGGAATGCCAGAGACCTATGACTGTGAGGTCAGTTCAAATATTTGGGTTGGAAAAGTTCCCTTGCCCCAGTCCCACGCCTCAGCAGTGGGGGAAAGACAGGCAGCAAGCCCTTTGCAGTGCAGCAGGACCAGAGATTCAGCAGACAAAGTCTGGTCTAATGCCTTCAGCCAAGCTCCGGTTGCACCTCAGCCCCGGGACCTCTCTGGGGGCAATGGCCATTCCCTGCTTTCTAGTACCGGAGGAAGGCAGTGCCCAGCCTCGTATGGGGTTGATTTCTGACAGCACTCTCCCCTCCAAATCTCTCAGGTGCTGGCTAGGGATGGGTGGAAGGCAGGCACGGCATCTGCAGGGCAGGGTGCTGCCTCACTCAGGTGGAGCAATCTCCCAGGACAGCTCTGGCAAAGGATTTGAGCTCGAGAGGGCTCGCTCTGCCCAAAGGATGCCAGCCAGCTCTGGTAGCAGAGCCAGGTCTTCCCTTGCCGTGGAAGCAGCATGGCCAAAGAGGGGGTTCCCCTTGGGGGATGGGACAGGGCGAGGGACCGATTCTTGCTGAGTAATGCCTGGCTCCTGGCACCCGTGGGGCTGCCGTTAACATGTGCTCACCACTGCTCTGCTGCCTCTCTAGTATGGAACACAGCCAGGGCTGGCTGGGCTTTGCTTCTGTGGGAGACACTTTGAGAGCTCCTCATGTAGGGAAACCCAGATACTTGGCTATTAAATTAACGCCGGGCATTTAACAGCATCGTTGAAATGGTTTAAACACCTAGGAGTGGTAATTAGTAATAATGGTTTGTTGAGAGAGGAAATTAACACCCAGGTATGGAGCCCAGTGTTTTTCTCTGCAGATAATTTTTAGTGCCAAATGACTACAGAGAGAGGCCAAATGTCGGACACACAAGCCTACTGTCTTGCTCACGTGTGAAGACTGACACAGAGAAGGAAGACAGCCACATATCTCACCTCTCAAAATCCAGGCACCAAGGCCAAGGATGGGCTCAAATAAGGAGAGCTGATGGAGAGAGGGAGTCTGTGAGGAGGTACACTCAACTTAATGAAAGCTGCTAGGTGAGCAAGGCTGGCAAAGGGCAGGCCAGCTGAACGTCCTGGAGGTCTGTCTGAGGGTAGAGATAGCTCCAGGTGACTTGGCACTCTCCCCCTGAGTGCCTTCCAGTTTCTGGGGGCTTCTCCCCTCTGGACCTTTTTCCCTGGAGAGACACAAAGAAGTGACAACAGTTTTGGTAGGGAAAGGAGAGGGAAGGTAAATTTTAAGACTAGCCAAGGACCTACATACATTAAGGGGATGCGAATGAAATGCCACCAGCCAGAGTTTTCCCTCCAAGAGTGGAGAACAAATCGTCTCTCTCACTAAGCTGAGGCATGAAGCTGGATCCCTCAGAGGCTGCTGCTCAACATGCTGCACCTCACCCAGAAGTCCTGACCAAAACAAGCACACTTGCACCACATTTTGGTGGCTCCACAGAGCTCCAGAGCAGTTGTGCAGTCCAAATGGCCCACGAAGAGGAAAAACTTCCATCCAGCCCAGCAGAGGAGACAGACACCTGGCCTCAGAACACAGGAAAGGTCCTAAAAAGACCTTTTCCTGGAGATCTATGCACACAAGGGTAGGGCAGACATCTGTGATGCCCCAGAGTCCATGTGAATACTTCAACCTAAAGCCATGGACTACTGGCTGGTAGAGGGGTTGATGAGGAGATTCCGAGCATGGAGTTGCAGTGAAGACCCCACCAGAGGAGTCAGGACCTCCTGACAGGCCATGCTGCTCCCCACAGGTGCAGCAGCAAAGGCAGGAGATTGGCAGCTGGGTGCTTGTCCAACCTTCGTCTTCCCTAGCTGCAAATGCCAGCTTTGACCTGGCTCCGGCGGAGCAAACGCAGACGTGAACCGTTCTGGCACAGCGTTGTCATCTGTGCCGGTTTTACACCACGGAGAGGAGTAACGTGCGAATGACGCCAAAGCCTGCTGGCCTCATTTCGCTTGCCCTTTATTGAAACCTCCAGGCCTTGCATCCCGGGCACAGGAGCGCAATGGCTCGTGTGTGTAACGAGGGCTCGGGTGAGGCATCCTTGGCATCCGCAGCAGCAGCAGCAGCGGCAGCAGCAGCAGGCTCTTGACATTGCAGAAAGTGTGCAGTGAAGGAGTCGGTTGGCCCAGCACAGGCAGCTTCTGCAAAGGGGTCAAGATACACGGGTCTGGGCTGAGTCCCAGAAACAGATCCGCAAGGGCAAAGCGCTGCGCTTGGGAAAGGGTTTTCTCTGCTGCTGCTCCTCCTGCTGCTCCTGATCCCCTCGGGGATGGAGAAAACAAGGGACTTTGCTCTCTCTAGGGACCTGTCAATCAGAATCTGTCACCACCGTTTAATTTGCCGAGTTTATTCCTGCCAGGAGCGCCGACCCGGCTGCCCGTTCCTGAGCAGGCAGTGCCATCCCGTGGGACGAGCTCGGCACAGCAGCCGAGTCTCACAGCCGCACTGTGCGGGAGCCGGAGCAACCGCACTGCTCTGCTCCCGCCGGAGCTCCCGCACCCCTGCCTGACGTCCTGCTGGTGCACAGGGGTGGACAAGGGACCATTTTCAGTCTGCCAGGGCTCTTTGCTATCTGCTTCCCTTCATTCCTACTGTTCCTCCAGCAAGAAAGCTTGGAGGGGTTGCAATGACATAATTCACCTGGACATGGGGGTTTGTCTCATTCTCACCTGGGACAGGCTCCAGCCAGCCCAGGGGCAAGCATGATTTTAGGAGGGGAGGCCAGACAACAAAGCTTGTACACTGAGCTTGATGTGGCTATGATGTTCGAGGCAGCAGGTCCCAGCAAGCTGCCTGCCAAGCTCCTCACCTCTCCTACCCTAAATTTTGCCGTTCCACTTCACGGTTGAAGGATCATCCAAGAGTGTTTAGGAGAGAGACACTTTACATGCAGAGAAAAGAGCAATTCCATGGAGCAGTTCCCAGGTCAGGGAGCCTCATGGCTGCCCCACATCTCCTTCTGCTCCTGCTACTCTCCTCCAAGGGCTTGGCACTGCTCAAGGGAGCATTTGGGGAGTGAGCGGTACAGGCAAGGTCCCTTCCCAGTCCCAATCCCAACCCTTTCCCATCCCTTCCTGCAGAAGCCACAGCAAAGCCTGGACCTGACCTTGGCAGTCAGCTGCGACCTTGGGAACTGCCTCATTCAGAGGGACAGACTGCAGACAGGAAGAGGAGAGAAAGAAAGAAAGACAGACCTTGGGTTGCTGCAGTGGGAGCTTTCTGGAGCAAGGCACATCCTTCCCAGCTGCCTGGGGGTGCCTGACACCCGATGGGGGTCACACGCAGCACGGCTTTGCCAGAAGGGACAAAAGCGCCCGGCTGTCTCCTCCAAAGACAGAAGAGAGCAGATGGCACTGAAATCTGCTCAAGAGGAGAGGAAGAAATAGCCCCGAGGCTCCGCACTCCCTGTACCCCGAGAGGCACATTTGTCCCTGGCCAAGCGTGTCGGCCAGCCCCATCTCTGACTTACAAAGTCAGGGGGCAGGGAAGAGAATGGCAACCATGGGCACACTGAGCTGCTACATTGTCCCTTGCCACTGTTCTCTTTTGTGGGGACTTTCTTGAGAGCCCGTGGGAGGGGAACAGCACGTTATAGATAGATAGCATCTGCATTCGACTCCTTACTGCCGTAATAACTAGGTGTTGTGCAAATGGGGTTCGAATCTGCTCCCTGGCAGAAATTGCTTGGACTCTCTTTCTGCCTCCTGATGTCCTGCTCAGAGCTCTTTGCCTGGCTGGCATAAACAGTAAGCTTTCCAGAGGAGGGACCATCCAGGCAGGAGAATTTGCAGAGCATGTTTTGCCTCAGAAGGTTTTGATTTTTCATGAAGGTTACTGTAAACACTGATGCTGTTGAAGGAAATACCTGTGGGTGCCTCTGTGCTGGGCAAGGGCCCTTGTAAAGAAAGCCCATGTTGCCTGCACTTCTGCTGAGGCAATCCAGGATCCTTTTCAGGGCAGTGCTGAATATAACTCAGGCACTGGAGAACCGCAGGGCACAGAGCAGGGCTCCCACAATGGAACAAGCAAATTGCTCAGTGGCAAGAAGGCACGGTGTTCCTTGCTCTCTCCATCTCCCAGGGCCCCATCCTCTTCCCTGCTGTAGGTCCGCCTGGATTTGCCCAGCATTTCCCAGATGCAGCAGCCATGACCTGCTTCTGCCTCTGCTGACACCGTTCCCCATCACCATGATAGCTTGAATCTCTAATGCATTTCTCCTCTGGCATAGCAGGGAAACGCTGTCCGTCCCTGCGCAGCACAGAGGTGCCAAGCTCCCACGGGCTAGGCTTACCAGGGTGACCTGGAGGACATCCACAGAGTGGGAATTTGCAGCTCAGCCTGTGGACTCCCAAGCTCATATCCCAGGCACTGCACTACCCTTCCTTTCCTTCCACAGGCTCAGAGCCAGCGGGGACACTGCTGGTGCCAGCTGCTCTAATTGAGCTTTGTAGAATAAACTTGTGGAATTAGCCTGTTGGCTGCTGGGATAAAATCCAGTGCTGAGCACAGATCAAAGGAGGCAAACTTGCTGACAGTTTGTGGGGAGACAGCTGGACCCAGGTTCCTTCTACAGATCTGGAAAGGGCAGCGTTCAGCAGCCAAGGACAAGGACAGAGAGTGATACACTCTGCCTCTTTGACAATGCGTGGTCCTGATGCTCAAACCTACAGAAGCCATGGGAGAGGTTCAATACTCTTGATAAAAAAAAGTCAAAGCCAGGTGAGAGATGGCACTAATTCAGAGAAAGATAATTTCTGGGTGCACCATAAATCTGTGGCTTTTCCTGGTAGCATGGAGGCAGAAGATAACACTAGGCCAAGCTCTGAGCCCAGCCTACAGAAGCAACATGGTCTAAGAAGGGGAAGCCTGCCCTTGACAGGCTTCTGTCTGAAGGTGAGATGGTCCAGCCCAGTAGCCACAGAGAGAGCTCAGCACAGCAGGAGGAGGATGAGGGGGAAAGCCTCGCAGTGAAAGCACTCTGTGCTACCAAGAATAACAAACTCAGCACATTCCCTGAGTGGACTTTACTGCGTGCACAATGGCTGGTCTGAACACACGTAGCAAATCTGCCAGGTGCCACCTGCTCCCAGCTCTGCTAGATCGCACAGGCAGCAAATTAAAAATCAGATTTGCAGCACGTGCACAGCAAAGTTGCTTTATGGCCATTTTTCCGGGGTTCCTGAAAATCCAGTCAAGCATTTCCCTCTGACAGCTACACGAGGAGGGCAGGTTTATAGTTCAGCCTTCAGGGCACGCAGGAGAGGGATAAGATGCTGGGAAGGAGGCCACACATCACAGCAAAGAACCTGGCGTGGGGGAACAGTAGACTGAGAAGGTGGATAAAAGCACAACAGGAAAGATGGGATGGAAACAAGAAGGCCAGGGGGTTTCCCAGCCTGTGAACGCTGGCCTCTGGCATAAGGCAGTTCATATACAGGCAAGGCTGGCTGCAACAAGTCCTCAGGAGTAAGCAGTGAGTTTTGCTGCTTTAAAGACCATGACAGTGACTTTGGGAGAAGAGTCTGACCTGAAGAGGTAGGTAAACATCAGACTTCTCCACAGAGGGAAGGCATAAAGGCTGAAGACTATTTCCCCTGGCTTCTGGGTTTGTCAAGAAGTGTAGGGCAGTGGAGAGCAAGCATATGGTACAGGCACGCAGTGTATTTGTTGTTCAGGGAGGAAAAAGATCCCAACTGGCTATTTTTGATGTACTTGTTATAAGAATGAGAACAGGAACTACTGGGAAATAGTGTTTTAATGTGAACATTAGTCTTCCAATCCTCAGCTGCCTCTTTGAGTGGAAGTACAGCCACGCAAGCTGAAAAGCAACGCCGTCTTGGCTTGCCAAAGCCTCTTCAGTCAAGGCAGAGGTCATCTTTTTTCTAGGAAAGGCCTCTAGCAGGTTGGGCCCTTGGACTTGCTTTCTTTCATTTAAACCTGACGAGCCTCTGGTAATGCTGCCTGAGCTGCATATTGTCCTCGCTCAGCAGGAGGAAGCTGCTGCACAATGCAGAGCCAGCTCACAGAACAACAGCTCTCCAACAAGCCCTAAACCGTGTCAGAAGCTGATGGTAGTGAAAGTTTTGGACTGGAACAGCCTCGGTGCTGGAATGAGCCCTTCTTTTATGGCTCTGCTAACACCAGCCCAGAACCCAAAAATGGAGAAGTAAGAGACAAGAACAGAAAACCAAATGGGAGCAATTAATCCTGGCTGATCTCATGAGCATCTTCCAGGGAAGAGTGATTAGCCCTATTAACTGATTAAGTGATTAATTAACTGATGAACTGAAATTATGGATCAAGGATTAAATGATTGCAAGCAAGTGTATTTTGAGTACTTTTCCAGGAAACTATGTCTCTCACGTGCCTTTAACGAAAGCAAGAGGCCAAGTGACAGGTCAGCAAGGCAGGTCAGGAGGCATAGGCAGCTGTGGGGCACAGGAGATGGGAGGTGCAGTGCCTGCTGTGAAACAGAGACAGACAGCATTCCCTCCCCTCTTCTAGTATATTGGACCCAAATGTGGCAGCAAACCTTACCCTCTTCAAGAGTGCATTTTTTTTTCCTTAGAACCCTTCTTCCTCTTGATAAGAAACTGGAAGGTTATATTTGTGCCCAAAGGAGCTTGTATTTTGTACCAGGCGCTGCCTACGCATCCTCTCTCCTCCAACCCACATCTACACACAGCTCTGTCCCTAGAAAAGGTAGTTTGATGGGCTAAGCCCAGGCTGCACATGGTCTGTCATCTCTGGGGCGTAGCAATAGCATTACATACCCTTGTAAACACCTCACACAGTCTCGGGAGCAGAGAGGAGGCTGTGAAAAGGAAGGGATTTTGGTCCATCAGTCTGTTTCTCACTGTTTCTCTTCATTCATCCCTTAGTCTGGTTTTCTCTTCACAACTTCTTGGTTTTTATATAACCACCTCCTAAGCAGCAATCCAGTCAGTCCCTCTGTGCCCGTTCAGTCCACTGCCCCAGCTCTGGAGGGCAAAGGAAGGGTGCTGTGGGAGCTACCTGGAGCTTGCATCGCACCGAGCCACCACCAGCAACCAGTGAGGCAGTTCCAGCACTAATGATGTTTGTCTCCAAAAAGGCTGTTTAGGTGAGACAGTTACAAATTGTATTTTATAAACTGTATAAGTGGATTTTTTTTTGCTAGCGGGGAAAAGTGCTTTAATAATCCCACTTCTGATTAATGGCTCAGTGTCTTGGCAAAGCAGAGGCTGCTGCGGCTTCGGCTCTTTCTCAAGGAGGAATTATAAGTGGTAAACAAAGCAGAAAATGCACACCTCTCTGCCTGAAGAATATTGATCTAGACTCTTCTTAGGTAAAAGACACCCAGTAAATTTCTCTAAAGAGTTGGATTTTAGTCTGTGAGCTGAAGAGATCTGTAAACTCGATCTTTCTCTTTTTAGGGGTACAGGAAATCACAGGCACTCTGGTATGTGAACAAATGTCTGAGATTTGATGATGATTTATTGCCCTCACCCCTAAGAAGGGAAGAAATGCTATCCTAATTACAGAGACAGGGATCTGAGGCTCATGCTTTATTAAAACACTGGTTCATGGCCTCCTCAAGAAGCTGTAGGGTTCAGTCCTAACTTCCAGCCCTAGGTCTCCCCTCCAGCATGTCAAGGAAGGCCATCGGGGACATTACAAAACCTTTACACACCTTTACCTCTCAAAGTCAAGTGTTTTGTAAAAACCTCTACAACACAGAGTCAGCTCAATGATCATACAATTACAACCTGAAAAGTATCTGCTTTTCTACAGAACTATTGTGTAGTTTGGAATATATTTTTATTTCAAGAGGCTGTTGTGTGTGTGAAAATTAAGAGGAGAGGCATTAAATCATGCTTCCTCTGCTCACACATGGACTTAGGGATATACTTCTTGTCTGGCATCCTGCAAGTCTGTTCTCTATCAAAGTCACAAATCTCTCAACTTCTGTCTTCATTTTCATCTGTGGAAACGGGTATTTACCTATCAGACTTCACAAGAACTCCACCCCATGACTGCAGAACAACCTGGCACAACCAGACATGCAATTGCATGCCAGTAACTGAAGCCTCCAGTTGACTAAGCTGAGGATCAGTATTTCTCCAACACGTGATTTTAGGCCAGATAATTTGAATTCAAGTTCTTCCAAAGGAAAAAAATACATTCTTGAGATTGAGCAGTCCCTCACGTGGTCAATGAATACCGGAGGTGTCTCTGTGAGGGCAGAGGATAAGCAAGAAGGAAGTTTGTTAGACAATCTACCACATCCCACCACTACCAAGCAGGTTGATTACATCAAAACCATTTCCAACAGACATTTCCCTACTGCAGGCTTAAATACTTCTGCTAAGAGAAGTTCCACATTTCTAGGAAGTTTATCATCATGACCACTGGAAACGTTTCCAACAGACCCTCTCTGTGATTAAGGGCACATGCCCAAGGGAGACGGACCCTGTGTAAATAATTTCTGAGGAAGTAAGGATTAGACACACACATTCTGAGAAAACAGATGCATGTGTATGTCAACGGGTAAGAGAAACATGGCCTGATGCCACGTGGGATGTACAACAGGAGGAACTGTCCCACGTGCATCCTGCACCACAAAAAACAAGGACTGCCTTCTAAAGCTCCAAAACTGAGTCTCGGAGTTTTCCTTGGCTGGCTTTTATGCTATCAACACAGTAATAGAGGGTGGAATGTCAGTAAATGACCATCTTTCATACAAGGAAAGGCTGCAGGAACTGGGGCTGTTTAGTCTGGAGGAGACTGAAGGGGGCTCTTATTTACAAGTATCTAAATGGTGGGTACCAGGAGTTTGGGGCATCTTTTTTCTGCGGTATCTAGCAACAGGACAAGGGACAACGGGATGATGCTGTAACACAAAAAGTTCCACTTAAACATAAAAAAAACCTATTTCACTGTGAGGCTAACAGAGCCCTGGCACAGGCTGCCCAGAGGGGTTGTGGAGGCTCCTTCCTTGGAGGTCTTCAAGACCCGCCTGGACATGTTCCTGTGTGACCTGATCTAGGTGAACCTGCTTCTGCAGGGGGGGTCGACTAGATGATCTCTAAAGGTCCCTTCCAACCCCTACCATTCTATGATTCTAAGGTAAAAGTTGAATCCACGGCCTTCGTGACTCCCCGCCCGCCCCGGTGGCACGGACCCTGGCTCCGCTGTGCCGCGGCCTCGTGACGCTTTACGGCAGCCACACTCAACCCCGTCGCGCTGTTGCGGTTTGGGGTGTTGCCTTTTACATTTTACGACAGCGGCGCTTGGCGGCGCGGGTGTCGCGCGGCGCTGACGCGCAAAGGGCGGGCCGGGGCTGTGCGCGGCCTCTTTCCTCGCCCGCCGCTGCCTCCGCCGCAGCTGCCGCCGCATCCGCCGCCATCGGGGCCGTGACGGGGCCGCCCAGGTGAGGGGGCCGCCCTCGGGCCGGCCTCTGGTCGGCTTCTGGTCCTGCCGGCCGGCCGGCCTCTGATCCTACTGGCAACCGCCCGCGGGCTGCGCGACCCCTGGCCCCGCCCCAGTGCTGCCGCCGGTTCCGGTGGGAGCCGCGTTCTTATCCCTCCCCCCACTCACACACGGTGGCAGCGGCGACCGAGATTCCCCGACCCACCACGGCCTCGCCGCTCCATGCGGGTCCGGCTGGCGGACAGGGCCTCCCCGCCCTCCCCTGCACCGTGACACCGTGTGCCCCGGGCAAGGCCGCAGTCCCTGGTGTGCCTCCCGCGGCGTGCGGCGAGGCTCGTCCTGCGGCTTCTGGGAGTTTCGGGCATTTCTTTGCATTTTTTTTTTTCCTCTAGAAGTTTAAAAAATGGCGAAGTTTGTGACGCCCGTGATCCAGGACAACCCCTCCGGCTGGGGCCCATGTGCTGTGCCGGAGCAGTTCAAGGACATGCCTTACCAGCCCTTCAGTAAAGGAGATCGCTTGGGCAAGGTACCTTCATCGTGCCACATCATGTGCTGCTGCTAAACGAGCCCTGTGTGCCATCTGGCATCCCACCTCTGCACACTGCCACCAGTTTTTGCTTCTTAGCACTGGGGCTGCTCTTTTGACACCCATCGTAAAACAAGTGCATCGTAAAACATAACACGGTTGTGGACAATTATCAGAGCTGTCCGGCAGAGGTGGGAGTTGAAAGGATTCATTCTGGAGCGTACAGCATTATTTGCTTCTGCTGCATATATAAAGTTAGAGGTGGTAGGGATTGTCATGTTAATAGTCACTTATTTTGACTGTTTATACTTATCTTTAGGTGGCTGATTGGACTGGAGCCACGTATCAGGATAAAAGATACACAAGTACGTGTTGTCCAGTGGCTACTTCTCTGGTTTGTTTCCTACAGAGACTTCTTCAAGCTCCATTCCTGCTTTCATGCCTCACACGGGCTCAAGTGGTTATTTGTGCACCTCACTGAGACTTCAAGGCTTCTGAAATGAGGAAGTGTGCCTCACCCTTGGGACTCTCCCTGCCCTTAGGGCTTACTCCTGATTTTTGCACTGGGTCTTCTCTGGGAGGCTTGGAGGGGGTAGAAAACATACTGGAGTAAAGCAGGAAGCCCAATTTCTGTATCAGACAGTAGGTGAAGGCAGTCGGAGGGAATTTTCAGGGAGAAAGGGGCATAGTGTCAGAGGTCTTTTTTAATTTCCTAGAAGCTTGGTGTCAAGGTGCTTTGTTCTCTTTCCAGATAAGTACTCGTCACAGTTTGGTGGCGGGAGTCAATATGCCTATTTCCATGAGGAGGATGAGACCAGCTTCCAGCTGGTGGATACGGCGCGGACGCAGAAAACCGCGTACCAGAGGAATCGCATGCGATTTGCACAGGTAATGCGTTCTCACAAACACACTCAGAGCAGAGCTTCGGCGGCAGCTGGAGATGTTCTTCTGTTTCATTTCGGCTTTTCTTTCCTTTGTTTCTGCAGAGGAATCTTCGGAGGGATAAGGACCGCCGGAACATGCTGCAGTTCAGCATGCAGACGCTGCCCAAGAGTGCCAAGCAGAAGGAGAGGTGAGGCTGCAGACACGAGCATGTACTCTGCTTGGGTTGGAGTGCATGAGCATGCTGTTCATAAGTGGATTAAGTTTCTGTAACAGATCCCACTAGAGTCAACAGTCAGCAAAGAAGAATTTCAGGGTGTTTCAAGATGTTCTGCTGGTGTCAGTGGTAGTTCCATGCATGGGTGTTAAACAGCCACCTTAAGACTTTGGGAGAATTTTTGAATGGTGTTTAGAAAGTAAACGTGGTGTTCTGAAGCAGAGTATACCCTTTCTGAAAACCGCATTGCAATCTTAAGAGGTGAAAACATTACAAGAGCTGCTCAGAGTAAAGAACAGAGCTTTTGATGTCTCAGGCATCTTGACGAACAGACAGCTCAGCAAATGTTTCCGTGGCTCAGTGCCTATGAGCATTGCTCCTCTGATGGTAATTTGGAAGCATTGGAATGGTTGTGGCACGTAGGAGTTGAGAACTTCTCTTCATGGCTTTTCTCATATTTGCTGGTTTAGAGATCGTTTGCGTCTACAAAAGAAGTTTCAGAAGCAGTTTGGAGTGAGGCAGAAATGGGACCAAAAATCACAGGTAAACTAACAAGCTTTCTGCCTGCTGAGCAGGTTTGGTTGCTCATGGAGCAGATCCTCTTGGACAAGTCCTGATGTACCGCGTCTCTGTTTCTCTGTCTGTCCTACATCTGACTGCACAGCAGAAGCCTCGTGACTCCTCTGTGGAAGTTCGCAGCGACTGGGAGGTGAAAGAGGAGATGGATTTCCCTCGGCTGATGAAGATGCGCTACCTCGAGGTGTCAGAGCCACAGGACATGTGAGTTTCCAAAGTAGCCATGCACTTGCTTCCTGAATTTTTGAAACGCAGAAAGGCAGGAGTTGGTCTCCTGACCTGAGCCCAGTGTTCTTGCTGAGGTACCCAGAGCAGGGAGGAGGTGATGGAACATCCGTCAAGCTCCTCAGTCCTGTGTGGTTTGTGGATGGCGTTATCCGTAGCGGGGGTGTCAAGGTGGTCCTCTCTACTTCTGCAGAGAGTGCTGTGGAGCCCTAGAATACTATGACAAAGCCTTCGACCGCATTACAACACGGAATGAGAAGCTCCTGAGGAGCATCAAGCGCATCTTCCATACCGTTACAACTACTGATGACCCAGTTATCCGAAAGGTATGGTTGCTGGTTCATAAACTCCAGTATTTAGGTAGATGCTCTTTTTAGAGACCACCTGTCACCATTCAGACCACAGTTAAAAGAAAGACGGAAAAATTCCAGATCTCTAAGCTTTCAAAGGAAAAGAAGCATTAGTTGGTATCGTTAGTCTTCTTATTCCCGAGGCAGAGCTAGATTAATGCACAACTGGAAATACTGGGCAAGGAAAAGCTGTGGTTCTGGAGAGACACACAGATGGGTACTTGAGCTGTGCTGGGAAAGAAACTACTGCGTCAGAGACTTGGTTCTTGAGGTTTCTGCTTCTGGACATGAGGAAGGCTTGGAGATTTCTCCCTGCAAGCCAATGGGCAGTAAGGAGCCATGCCTTTTCCCAACAGCATTAACATTTTGAAAACAGGTTTCTTACTTTTTCCTCGTTTGGGTGAGCATGGTCCTGGATTGCTGGGCAGTACCTCACTCTTTGTCTAGCAACTTGTGGTGTACCTTCCAGTCTAGCTTCCTCAGCATGAGAGAAGAAATTAGTGATCTGGTTTGCTGACACTTCTCTTCCTGGCTGGGGAAGAGATGTCTGTTCTTGTTGTTGAAGCTCGGTTTTCTTCTCTTCTGTATCCATAGCTGGCCAAAACCCAAGGGAATGTGTTTGCCACAGATGCCATCCTGGCCACACTGATGAGCTGTACTCGCTCCGTCTATTCCTGGGACATCATTGTCCAGAGGGTTGGATCCAAGCTTTTCTTTGACAAGAGGGACAACTCAGATTTTGGTGAGGACAAATCCTGAAGAAGTTTATGTGACAGTAGCTAAAGGATCTAATTTTCTTTATGCTTTTTTGGGTTTATTCTGTGTCTCAGTGTCCAGACTGTGACCCCTGGACCAACCTGATTGTTAGCTGTAGGGGTAACTTAGAATGGTACTGATCTGCTCCAGTGTGGAGCTAGAGACTCGCTGAAGCTGGCATAGTTACTCCCCCATCCACTTGTGCCTGGTTTTCTTCCCAGATCTTCTGACTGTCAGTGAAACAGCCAATGAGCCACCACAAGAGGAAGGCAACTCCTTCAATTCTCCACGCAACCTTGCCATGGAAGCTACCTACATCAATCATAACTTCTCCCAGCAGTGTCTGAGGATGGTAAGGTCAAGCAGTGCTGGGGGGTAGGGGGTGTGTTTCAGAGATGCTCAAGAAGAGACTTCACAAAGCTGCTTTAATACAATAAGAAATCGTTTTAATTGACAGTGGTGTGTTACACTGATGTTCTTTCCATTTAGTGAGCAGTGTGGCTTTCTTGTGGAAAGATTTTCACTTTTGTTCTCTAAAGAAGAAATCTTACTCTCCTTGGTGAGTCAGGCAGGGTTCCAAGTACACTTAGTGAAGCTGAAATGCCAGTACAAGTACTGCTGACAGCAAAGTGACTAATGTGAGGATGAGGCTTCTCATCAGCTGTCTTAATATTTTAGCCTTTTTCAGTGTAAGGGAAATCAGCTGCTGCTACTGTAAGAAAATATTTATCCACTAGAGGGGAGCTCCCTTGGGTTTTCTTTTTTTTCTTCTAACACTCCCTTCCGTTTTCTTCTGCAGGGAAAGGAGAAATACAAGTTTCCCAACCCAAACCCCTTTGTGGAGGATGACATGGATAAAAATGAAGTTGCCTCCGTTGCCTACAGGTATGTTGGCCTTTCTATGATGCCCAGGTTTGGCAAGGGGACTGGATGTCAGCATGATACAGGGGTGCAAAACAAGTTAAAGGCTATTATCAATAGAGGCTTGACTATGAGAGAGATTCTTGGACATCCTCACAGTGAACAGAGAGGGAGGGAGAAGGATTTTTCAGGGATCTGGAAGAGAACAAGAGTCAGAAGGTTCTTCTGTGAAGTAACC
Source organism: Colius striatus (assembly GCF_028858725.1). NCBI lineage: Eukaryota > Metazoa > Chordata > Aves > Coliiformes > Coliidae > Colius > Colius striatus. The sequence goes on along the minus strand of NC_084759.1, from coordinate 152,014,272 downwards.
ATCTGGATTCTTTATTGGCAGATACCGAAGGTGGAAGCTCGGGGATGATATAGATCTCATCGTCCGCTGTGAACATGATGGAGTGATGACAGGAGCTAATGGAGAAGTGTCATTCATCAACATCAAAACACTGAACGAGTGGGATTCCAGGGTGAGGAAGAACGAGGTCCCAAAGCTAGCTCTAACTGCTTCACTGCTGCCTGACATGCCAGGTACAGCAGGCAAGATGAGACAAACATCTGTCAGTGTCTCCCGGGTGGTTACTTTCCACCAGAGGAGTCCACCTTTGGTGGATAAACAGTGCTGATGAGATTCTCCCCTAGATGTGAGGTAGCTGGTTTGAAACCTCTTGTTCCCAGGTGTTTTCCCCCACGTCTCTCCTGAACTCTTCCCTCACAAACTTCCCTTCCTAACCAGGGTCATGATTAAATGCCATTGGTGTTTCTCCGTTTCTGGTGCAAAGCTTTCCCTGTAGGTTCATGTTCCCTTCTATGGTATCATTAAGATAGAAGAAGCCTCCCTACATGATGTCGAGGTGGCTGAAGAGATGGCTGCTGCTGGCTCATTAGGTTGACCCTCGTTTTGATTCATTCTCCTCTCAGTATTGCAATGGAGTAGACTGGCGCCAGAAGCTTGACTCTCAGAGAGGAGCCGTGATTGCCACAGAGCTGAAAAACAACAGCTACAAATTAGCCCGCTGGACATGTTGCGCGTTGCTGGCCGGGTCAGAGTATCTTAAACTCGGGTAAGATGGGCTTTGCACACACAGCACCTTTCAGGTGCTTCTTCCACGACTTAAGTTAGTATACGTCAAAGAGAACCACTTGTAGAATGAGTAACCACAAAATCTCCTCACGTTTTGAGCGGCCAAAAGGGACAATGAGGGAAAGAAGTGCCATAATGGTGCTACCTTTCGGGAGTCTGAGATCCTGAGGGTCCCATTGCTGAGAACTTGGATGGGGGGGAGGTGTCATCACAGCTCTTCTTAAACTGTTAGCTTAAAATCAATTGAGTCTGTGCTGTGGATAATGAACAAGAGGTATTTGCTAGTGCAATTCTGGTGGTTCAGCAATCGTAGGATCCATCCTTAGGTATTGGACCGATGTATTTGCATCTGTTTAATTCCAAACTCCCAGCTAATCGTGCTATAGCTTATCCGTGGGACTAATCCTTCTGTATCTTTTGTACCACTCTGGGGTGATGGAAGGATTCCAGGTACGTTACTGATCGACAGCTTGTAGCCAAGAGATCCTCTTAGCATTAGAACATTGAGATTTTTCAGCCCAGAAAACAAAACTGAAGATGATCACACTGCTTATCTTGGTGTAACTCTTCTGCTGATGGGTTTAATCTCCTGATCGTCCTCTGGTTTCTCCTTGCCCCCGCAGGTACGTATCCCGTTACCACGTGAAGGACTCTGCCCGCCACGTGATCCTGGGCACACAGCAGTTCAAGCCCAATGAGTTTGCCAGCCAGATTAACCTGAGCATAGAGAATGCTTGGGGCATCCTGCGGTGCGTCATCGACATCTGCATGAAGCTGGATGAGGGCAAGTACCTCATCCTCAAGGACCCCAACAAGCAGGTGATCCGCATCTACAGCTTGCCTGATGGTACCTTCAGTTCTGATGAAGATGAGGAGGATGAGGAGGAAGAAGAGGAAGAGGAAGGTTCGTAACATACTTGATTCATGCTTTTAAGTGATTTACCAGTCTGGATGAAAAGAAATTACTTTTGGTAAGGACCAGATCTGATGGGTGAGGTCTGACTAGGGCAATGACAGAGAGGAACGAGGCTGCCGAACGTGTGTCCCAGAGGATGGCACTTGGTGGTGAAAAAGGTTTGGGTGACATCGTGAGCGTTCATTGGGAAAGAAGAAGAGCTCTGAGAGTTGGAAGTGCAGATATTGTCCCTCTTAATGAATACTGAACGAGGTATGAATTTGGCAGAGGTGGAGGAGACAACCCAAGTCCGAAGTGCGGACTGGGAGAATGAAGCTGGCCAAAGAGTCCTTCATTCAGCAGCCCTGGGATCTGGGAGGGTGGCTGTGCGCTGATTTCTGTTTATCCTGGGGTTGTTTTTCACTGCAGTTTTAGAAAGGAGGGTGACTAAGGTGACACTAAAAGGCAGGGTGACCTAACTTGGTTTAAGTAACTCAGAGAAGGCTTTTACCAAGTTACTGTTGAAGTTGAGCAGTTGCTGGTTGGTCAGTCTGGGAGTTCAGGAGGAGTGGTGGACAACTGCCGTCTTCACTTTGCCACCTAAAACCATCTGCAGTCCCTGACGCATGATCTGCATCCACTCTGTTGACACTGGGTAACCGCCGACTTGGAGCTCTTGCCCTTCCATACAAAAAATATCTTCCAGCTCCTTATTTTTAGGCTGTGCATTTAGCCTGGCTGCTCTGGGTTTCCTCATGGAAATTTTAGGTCACTGCATAACTTGCTCATGAGTGTAAATTGTGTCATTCCAGATGATGTGTGTGCAGTTGTGGCTGAGGGACTGGTCTGTAGGGCGGGGGGGGGGGGGGGGGGGGAGGAGGCTTCTTTCTTCTTTATGGCATGTCCTTGATGGAAAGGGGTTTTCTTTTAGGTAGTTTTGGGTGTGTTTCTTTCCACAGCTGTAGTGGTTTCATTACCATTTCTCTTTCAGAGGAAGAAAGCTGAACACCACCCCCGTCACCTCGGGAAGCTACAGTGCCTGGACTCTCCTCCCTCTCCCCACCTCTGGATGGACGAGGCGGGGACAGATCATGGTGGCAGCACGTTCTCCCCGCATCTCTGGAAATAAATGATGGGGGTGGGAGGTGGAACGAATAAAGATACTTCTGTTCAGTGACTTGGTGTTCGCGTGCCTGGGGGTGGGGAGCAGCCGGGATGAGGGGGCGGGGGGCCGCTGCCGGAGCCGCGCCTTTTCCCGCCACGGTGCCTTTAAGCGCTCCTCCCCGCGCGCCAGGGACACGTGGTACGCGCGCGCGGCGGCGCCGTGGTGCCGGCGGCGGGAAGCGGCGGCGGCGTCACGTGACCCGGCACGGGCTGCGAGCATCTGCGCGGGGAGCGCGCGCCCCTCAACCCGCTCCCGCTCAGCCCTCGGCGGGAGCGCGCGCGGCCGCGCCGCCCGGTACTTCCCTCCCCTCCCCTCCTCTCCGGGCGCGGCGCGGCGCGGCGCGGGAGGAGGCCACCGGCGTGAGCTCGATGGTGCAGGTGCGGCCGGTGGCGGGAGCGGGTCCGTCCGTCTCGCGGCGGCCCCGCACGCGTGATGCGGGAAGCGGGGGAGGGAGACGGTCGGACACACGACTGCTCCCTATTGGCGGGGCAGTGAGGGCAGCGCGGGGCACCCCATCTCCCATGGGCTGATGGGTTTGCACCTCCCTTTCCCATTGGCTTTGAGGCACGGGGGCACGGTGCGGGGCTTGTGATCATCTGGCTTCACACCTGCTGGCCCCGTGCTGTCTGCTATTGGCTGGGGCAGGGAGCCTTGTGTGCCCACTGGCCGTTAGACCTGCGAGCCCTTTCGCTAATGGCCCCGCCCCAACACCCCCATCCCAGCATGTGGGGTTGTCATGGTGGCTGGGCCTGGCCCTAGGCAGCCTGAGGGTCTTTCGTGGGGAGGTCACCGCTCCCCGGAGCCGCTTCCACCGGGTGACACCTCTTTGTCATCCCCTCTGCAGGGGCAGCTGTCCCTGCCGGCCCTGCCATGGCCCCGGTGCTCTGCGGGATGCTCCTGGAGCTGCTCCTGTACGCCAGCAGCCTGTGTGCAGCGAGCGGCACCCCTTTCCTCTACCACGACTACTGTGTCATCGGGGCTGGCCCCTCAGGCCTGCAGGCGGCCTATTTCCTCCAGCAAGCTGGCCGCGACTACGTTGTCTTCGAGCGGAGCCACGCTCCCGGCAGCTTCTTCGCACTGTACCCTCGCCACCGCAAGCTCATCAGCATCAACAAGCGCTACACGGGCAAGTCCAACAGCGAGTTCAACCTCCGCCACGACTGGAACTCGCTGCTCAGCCACGACCGCCGGCTGCTCTTCCGACGCTACTCCCACGACTTCTTCCCCAATGCCGACACAATGGTGCGTTACCTGGAGGACTTTGCTTCCCTGCTGAAGCTGCGGGTTCAGTACAACACGGCCATCATCCACGTGACTCTGGAGAGGGATGAGCAGGCCTGGAACGGACACTACTTCCTCCTGACTGACCAGGACAGGCAGAACTACAAGTGCAGGTAAGGAGTGAACCTGGGGCTAGCTGCACTGCTCTCCACAGGCATCTTCACAGTCCCCAGATTGCAGAATAAATTGGATTGGAAGAGACTTGTAATTTCGGCCAAGACCCCTGTGCAAAGCACGGCCAGCAATAATGGGTTGCTCAGAGTTTTGGCCTTTTGAGGCATGAGTATCTCCAAGGGGGGAGATTCCACAGTCTCTTAGAGCCTTAACCGCCATCACAGGTGAAAAACACTTTGTAATGACTGGCGGGGTGGGTGGCTGGAGTAGCTAACTGCTCCTGGTAAGACATTGCCTTTTGCAAGCCATGTTATTCCTCGGACAGCTGAGGAGCTGGCAGTGGAAACACAAATTGGCTGCAGTTTCCAGTCACTGCAGGTTCCATCCTTGACAGACAAGCTAGAAATTGCTTTTCTTTTATCGCTAGGTAATTGCTCTTTGCGAAAAAAACTCCATCGTACTTGTTGTAGCCACTGCTGCCTTTATTACAAACTCAGTGGGTTGGTGTGATGACACCTCACTTACGTTATCCTACAGGTGCTTAGAAGCATGCTCCAGTCAACTAAAGCCCTGAGCTAGCACAGAGCTGGCAGGGGAGTACCAGAGAAAAGTGGGGCTGTGGCAGTAGAGGGAGACAACTGTGAGAAATAACCTTCAAAGCTGCTGACCTCTGAATTCTCCTTCCCCTTGTCATACTCCTGCATGTGTGAACTACTTTCCTAAAAACCCAGAAGTCACTCGTGTGAACATACGGAGTGTATTTCTCACTTCTCCCTGAGAACCTCAGCTCTACAACAGCAGGTCGTGCTGGCTGTCACTCGGAGGTGTGCTGGCTGGCAAGCTTGGAGGGGCAGAAGGCAATCCCAGACACCCACTCACCAGAAGCGAGTTGCTCTTGGGAGCTCCCTGAGCAAGGCTGGGACAGCAGGCAGTGCCACCAGCCTCAGCTGCCTGCTGGTCTTGTCGAAGTCATTAAAGATTTCCCTAAGATTGAAGTAAAAGTTCTTAGGGAGACGTATAAAAAGATTACTGTAATTAATTTTTGTGTTAACAATTACTGATGTTGCCAACATGTTTTTATTACTAGGAGTTAAAAATACCAAAACCGTTTTCTATCCCTCTTAAAAACTACTTTCTGTTTTGCTAAGGCAATTTTAGATCAAAGCAATTTTTATGCATCATATAATCAACTTGTAAACTTCAGTATTTTATATATTGTCAGTGAGTACATATGAGCAGTACTTGCACATTCATGAACAACGGAGGGAGACATAAATGTACAGCACTCACACTGACTTTTGCTACATATAACAATGTTGGCCTGAGGATAGGGAAGAGAGGAGCAGGTATTAGAACTGTAGAATGGTAGGGGTTGGAAGGGACCTCTAGAGATCATCCAGTCCCCTGATAAAGCAGTTTCCCCTCGATCAGATCACACAGGAACACATCCAGGTGGGTTTGGAAACCTCCAGAGCATGAGGCTCCACACCCTCCCTGGGCAGCCTGTGCCAGGTGAAGCTGGGGAGAAGTTTATTTTGAAACTGTGACCTGTGCAACTGATCTTGTGTGGCTGCAGGGGGCACATCACAGCCCTCTTCCACAGCAGGAGTAGGAAGGAGGGATAAGACAGAGCAATGGCCCCATTTCTGTATTTCCTGCCTTCCCTTAGTGCCATCCCTCTTTTTGCAGCTTGCTCTTGGTCGCCACTGGGACCTGGGTCCCCAACGTGGTAAATTTTCCTGGCTCGGAGTATGTTGAGGGTTACGAGACTGTGTCCATCAACCCGGAGGATTTTGCTGGCCAAACAGTGTTGATCTTGGGCAGAGGGAACTCGGCCTTCGAGACAGCAGAGAACATTCTGGGCGTCACGAATTTCATCCACATGGTGAGCCGGTCCCGCGTGCGCCTCTCATGGGCCACTCACTACGTCGGAGATCTGAGGTACGAAACCACTCCTCTTCCTAACACAGATGGAGGAGTACAAACAAGGAGAATCACGTCTTGCCTGTGCAACGAGCAAGGCATGCTGCGGTCCTGGAGGCCGCAGAGGAAGCGTGGGGCTCTCAGTCTTTAAGTCTTTAGTCTAAAGCAGGCCGGATTGTGGCTGCTGAACACAGGAGCCTGATGAGAGGTCTTTGGGGTCTGTGTGAAATAGGAAAATGTCCCCTTGGGAACTGAGTTTTTAAAAAATGCCGTCTCCCAAGCTTCTCTCTTGCTTGCTATCACAGAGGAGAGCTGAGAGGCTGACTACATCCTGCAAGGACAGCAAGAGACGGAATCATAGATCCCACCTCTCCCCCCTTTCTTGTAGCCCTTCTCACATTCTCGTGGTTTTGTCCCAGAGCAATTAACAACGGCCTGCTGGATACCTACCAGCTGAAATCTCTGGACGGGCTCCTGGAGGGCGATCTGGAAGACCTGGCTATCATCAAGGACAAGAAGGGGAAGCTGCACATCACGCTGCGGTTCTACCTGGAGGACAGAAACACCAGCGCAGGCATTGACTCCGTCACCCTCCCGCAGGACGAGCTGGACAACTTTGCCACCCGTGCACCTTACGACCGTGTCATCCGCTGCCTGGGCTGGAAGTTTGACTTCTCCATCTACAACAGGTGAGGGACAGCCAGGATCTCCAGGGAAGTAGGTATTTAGAGTGAAGGGCTTGAGTATGGAGGAAAGGGAAGGGCAGATCCTCTCCTGGCAGCATTGCCTGGACCTCTACGTGCTCTGAGTTACCTTGTGCTGCACAGTCCTTTGTTTACACTGCAGCTCCGGCCGTGTCCTGGGCTCTAGGGCTGAGCAAATGGCATTGTTGGGACCTGGGTGACACAGGAAAGCTTTTAGAACTTAACATCCTGACCTGCCAATTCACATGGAGAAGGTAGCAATGTTCTGTGTTTTGAAGTGTTTTTGGAATGAGGATAGTACAGGTTATAGATCTCTACAGAAAGGTTTTGTCTGCTTTTTTTTCCCTGAGGATACAACGTTCACTCCAGCTTGGTTTGCCTCCTTGAAAATTTTACTGCTGACTTCACTGTCTTTAAAAATCCACTGTAAGTGTCTCAGGCTGGAATTCGATCTTGTCCAGATGAGCACCCTTATCTTCTGGAAGATCCTCACTGTAGTAGTAAATCCCACTGAGTGCAGCAGGGGCGTGAAGGGGTGTCCTGCAACAGCTGTAATGTCATGTGTGCCTTGTCAGAAAGCCTGCTTTTCTCTTTTGCATGCCAGATCCCTTAAAATGATGCCAGGAAAAGGGAATATAAAGAAGTATCCTCAGATCAAACCCAACTATGAGTCCAGAAGCACTCCGGGGCTCTTTGTTCTCGGCACTGCTAGCCATTCTGTTGACTTCAGGAAATCTGCTGGGGGCTTTATCCATGGATTTCGGTACACAAGTGAGTGCTGGGGTGTACAGAAAGGGCAGAGGTGGGAATTGTTCCTCCATTTGAAGGAATAATTCATAGCTTGCTACTGGTGCATCCTTAGCCTTGTGTTGGTAGTAAAGAACGACAAAACATAGCCAAGCTGCAGCTGCATTATCTGAAGTGGAGGAGAAGTGACTTGGGGTCATAGCTGAAGTTTTAGTTGTCTGTCTTTGTTTTGTCTGGTGCCCTTCTTGACCGTTGTCTCTTATTTATGTAACACAACAGATTTCTTCCTGCCAGATGCTCTGCCTGGTGACAGGCTGTGGGTGAGAGGTCCGTGCTGTGGAGTTAAAACCCAGCATCTCTGGGCAGTGGAGAGAATTTCCATCTTGATCCATGTGTGCCCATGCTTCTCATTAAAGGGCTGCTCAGAAGGAATGAAATGTCCCCAAGGACCCCCAACCCCATCACCAACTCCTCAGCATCACATCAGCATTCAGAGGGCATCCCCATTACAGTTACCAGTGGCTCGGGGTGGGAGATCCTGGGCAGAGATGAGCTGTAAAGCCTATTTATTGTGTCCTTGCCAGTACCAGCACATGCTGCAGCAGAGCAGTCAGATTTCTTAAATGCATAAGCTTGGGTTTTTAGATAAGCTGTCTTTGTTTCTGTGAATGTCTTAGCTCGTGCAGTCCACCGCCTACTGGAAAACCGTCACCATGGTGTCCCCTGGCCATCCACAGTCTACCCTATTACACAGCTGACCAATTCCATCATCAAGCGGGTGAACGAGGCCTCGGGCCTCTACCAGATGTTCAGTGTCCTGGCTGACATCATACTGCTGAGAGAGTGAGTGAGTAATTATTCCCAGCACCACGCTCCTTTTGTTTCATCCCTCTTTCTTTACCGTTGCTTCCCCTGGTGCCACCTCACAAATTGCTCCGTTGCTGCCCAAGGACATGACTGTCACGGACGCAGCCACCTCTAAACCTGTACCACGCTGAAACTGGTGCCAGCCTGCCCAATCCTGACAATTACTTCTCTCTTTTAAATGGCCCAAATGGTCCAGGCCTTTGAGGTGCATAACCCTTTTACTGTCCCCAGGGAAAAGCTTTCCTTGAGCAGTGTTAGTGTAGAGGTGAATCTCATCATCCAGGAAAGTAATGGAGTCTACAAGACTCCATAATAGCTACAGCCTTCATAAACTCTTCAGCAAGTCCAGCTCACATCTCTAATGACAAAAAATAATTACTATCTGATAGTTCTTTGGCCTTAGCCTTGACCAGCTGAGGAGGTGTTGGATCCCAGCTGGCTTTTCTCTGGTGGAAAACCTGATGGTTGTGGTTGCAATTCACAGAAACGCCACAGCATTTGAATACCTGGAAGAGTACCCGGTTGGAATCCTGGCAGAGCTAGAAACACAGACAGGGAGAAAGGCTCCCAATGGGCTGTTTGTCATCATGATGGAGTACGGCAGGAACTTTTCTGGGGCTGACAAGGATGTCTTCTACTACAACCGAGCCGTGGGAGAGGCACAGCATGCCTGGCAGTCCAACTTTCTGCACCCTGTTATTTATTACTACAAACACCTCCCAACAGGTAAGCTTTCCCCACCTCTCCCTGCTAATTACCTGATAATGAGCACAATGGAGAGGGATGAAGATACTTTAGAGCCCAAGAGGCAGGAGGACCTGAAGGCTCCGCATACCCTTCTTCTTCACTTCCTTCATGTCCATCCTCTGGGGCACCTGCCACAGCTGTGCGAGCTGAAAAGAAAATGCTGGGAGTTGGCAAGAGGTTTCCATTGCTCAAACTGATGCTGGGTAGGGGAAGGGAGGTTCCAAGCATGCTGGAAATTTCCCCATTCCTAAAAAGAGGAACGTTCCTTCCCTTTGGCTGGCACCTTGCATGGATTCTGCAAATAAGGCTGGGGCTGTTGAGTGTTACCACCAAAAGACAGCTGCTCTCTGTGGCCAGCCCAGGTCTGGGAGGTCACACAGCGATAGAGGCAGCCAAAGGCAAGGATTTGCAGATGAGTGTTATATCCAGCAAACTAACACATTCAGAATAGATTTCCTTGGGAAATGAGTGTGCTGAATCTTCATCTCCAGAAACCTCGGGTCAGGGTCCGGCCTGCCTTGCACAGAAAGAAGCGTGGTGGGTGACAGCATCAGCTCAGCCTGTGTGGCAGTCCCTGCCTGGGAGAAGAGGAATGAAATGACAGGAAGTAGTGCAGGCAGGGACAAGGGGCAGCTATGCAGTGGCAGGGCTGTTGAGGACAGAGCTAGCAGAGGGGATTGCAAATGAAAGTAAAGTAGGGATTAGAAGGTCAGGACCAATGCTGAAACAGCTGCCAGAGCCGCTTTCCGCTCCCCAGCCTCTTTTTAATGCCATTTTGATGGCGAGACATTCCCTTAACGTTCTGTTGGCAGAGCGTGAGATGAAGCTTCGCCCCCCTGACTGGGCCCTCCCCCGGCCAGCTGCCGTCCACCACATTGTGGAGGATTTCCTGACAGACTGGACGGCCCCCAACGCCCACGTCCTGCCGCTGCGGCGCTTCCTGGAGAACTGCCTCAGCACTGACCTGCGACGCTTCTTTGCAGGTAAATGGAGCAGAGAGTCCAGGTGAAAAGGAGAAGGAGGGATGTGAGGGAGAAGCCATCAGGAGCCATCTCTTTTGCAAACAGTCAGGATCTCCCTGTGGGGAGCTGGTGGTCTCACCCTCAGTCACACCTCTTTGATGCGTCCCCCAGAGGGTGAAAAGTGATGGCGCTCTTGGTGTGCTCCCAAATAGCTTTTGCTCTTGCTCACCAGCAGAAAGAGGCTGCCCCAGGCACACACAGTTTTAGGGAAAGGTGTGTGAGGTTGGGTTCAGTCCCTTTCCTAGCTGCAGCTTTCATTCCTCCTCTGTTATCTAAATGATCCTTTGTGCCATCGGGCACCAGATCTCTTCTCATGTACTAGCAATGGGATTGTTTTCCTGTGGGAAATGGGAGTGCTGGGACATGAGAGCTGGAGGGAAAGCCTCTGCTTCCTCCCTTCCTGCTCTGAAGACTGGTTCAGGAAGCTCCCTCAGGAACCCCATGTGCTACAGAGAGGGAAGCAATCCTGTGGTATGGAGAGGATGCTAGAAGGCTGCAAGCTCAAATCCAGCTCCTTTCCCTCTCAGAGTGCAGGGTGGGATCTCCAGTCTGCGTCTGTCTCCTGGACTCTGCAGAATTTAGTTGACTACTCTGCTGTCACCTAGGGCAGAGTGCTGGGTGGGAACCTGTAGTCATCTTCCCTTATCCTCTGTTCCTTTTGTTTTGAATGAAACCCCAAGAGTTTCTGGGGATTTTTCTCCACAGGGTCTCTCTTCTGAGTCTTAATTTCTGACCCTTTTCCCCGCAGAGTCCTGTTTCCTCTTTGCCTTCACCCGTCAGAAGCTGCCTCCCTTCTGCCAGCAGGGCTATGTGAGGATGCAGGGGCTGCTGGGGACACAGGGGCTCCGGCGCCGTGCCACAGAAGCTGGCCTCATGGAAGATTACACTCTCACAGACTTTTTGGGAGACAGGCACCCCAGCAGCCACGAAGGGCCTCAAGAGCAGCTGCTGAGAGATCCCATGGTACCGGTTCCTCCACTGCAGCATCTTGTGAATGCCAAGGATGAGCTTTAACCTTTCTCGCTCCATGCTGAAACCCACAGGTGCTATTGTGACAATGCTGTAACAAGAGATCCACAGCAGGACCCTGCCCTTTCCATTGCACCTTTGCCATCCCCATGCCTTCCACTCATCATGAGTTTGCCAAAGACCTGCTCGGATCTTGTTGTTACAAAGAGGACCAACGTGCTATGAAGGAGAAGCCAGGGGCCAAAATCCAGCGGTGCTGAGGCTCAAACGTTGCTCTTGCAGAGCTCGGAGATGCCCGAAGATGGTGTTTGTGTTTTATCTCGCAGACCGGTAGCTGCAGCGGCCTCCAGGGGTCACAGAAGAGAGTGCAGGAACATCAGAGTGACTCAAAATGTCTGGTCCCTCTTGGAAGGGGACCTGCTCGCCCACAGCGGCAGCCGGGTGCCGGCTCTGTCGTCACGTAGACCTAAAGAACTATTTGTGTGCAGAATCTCGACGCGGTACTACTTCCAATCACACTTCTCTGTATTTTTTCTGCATTTGAGTTAGGGCAGTTGTGTAGCTTGAGTAGGTTTTTCGTTACTGGATCATTTGTAATTTCATGGAGATCACTACAAGGGACCCTTCCTCTCCCCCTCCAAAGGATGAGTTGCCTGGAGTACCTGGGACACAGAGACTAACGCTGGGTTCAGCTCCACTGGCCTCACATTTTCCTTCTCCTGCACCAGGCAGCCTGAAAGGTTAGCCCCTGTCTTTTATAAAGCATGACTAGTGTTTCTCCTATTTGCACTTGATGTTCCATCAAGAAAGTTTTGGGTGGACCTTGTTGTTAAAATGTTTGTTCTCTGTTTTATTCCCCTCTGGGCACCATGAGATCTTCCCAGCAGTGCCAGGCAGGCTGCCTGTACTTCACTGCTCCTTCTCTCAGTGTGGTGGTTTCACCCCAGACAGCAGCCAAGCCAGCAGCTGCTGGCTCATTCCTCTCCCATGGGGTGGGCGAGAGAATCAGAAGAGTAAAAGTGAGAAAAGTCATGGGTTGAAATGAAGACGGTCCGATAAAGACAGTAAAGCACAAGCCATGTGTGCAAGCAAAGCAAAGCAAGGAATGTATTCCCTGCTTCCCATGGGCAGGCAAGTGCTCAGACACCTCCAGGAAGGCAGGGCTCCATCACACGTAGTGGTGACTTGGGAAAACAAACACCATCACTCCAAATATCCCCTGTTTCCTCCTTCTTCTTCCCCCAGCTTTATATGCTGAGCACGACGCCACATGGTCTGGGATATCCCTCTGGTCAGTTGGGGTCAGCCATCCCAGCTGTATCCCCTCACAGCTTCTTGTGCACCCTCAGCCCACTCGTGGGTGGGGTGAGAGGCAGAAAAGGTCTTGATTTTGTGCAAGTGCTGCTCAGCAGTAACCAAATCATCCCAGTGCTATCAACGTTATTCTCATCCTAAATCCCAAACACAGCCCTACACCAGCTCTTAGGAAGACAGTTAATTTGATCCCAGCTGAAACCAGGACACTCAGCTGTGTAGGTCAACAGCTGGCTGAACATGAGCGAGCAGCGTACCCAAGGCCAGTGGCATCCTGGCTTGTGCCAAAAATAGTGTGGCCAGCAGGGAAGTGATTTTCCCCCTGTACTGGACACTAGCGAGGCCACATCTCAAGTACTGTGTTCAGTTTTGGGCCGCTCACTACAACAAAGACACAGAGCTGCTGAAGCATGTCCAGAGATGGGCAACAAAGGTAGTGAAGAGTCTAGATAACAAATCTGATGAGGAGCAGCTGGGGGTGTTTAGCCTGGAGAAGGGGAGGTCTTATGTGTTGGGTTTGTGTGGAACTATTTTTTGGTAATCGGAGAGGGGCTGCAGTAGTGGCTCCTGGAAGAAGTTGCTTGAAACTTTTTCCAGCTCTAAGTCAGACCCACTTCTGGGGCTGAGCCAGTTGGGCACCTCTGTGATCACTTTAGGAAGGCAGAAGAGTATGGTTTTTTTTTTTTTTCTGTGAGGTGGTGGAAGGAGTTGAATAAGAGGGAAATGATCATGCAGCCCCTAAGGTTGGTAAGGGAAAAGAGATGTGCTGGAGCAGAGACCCTCCTGCATCCCATGGTGAAATAGCTCTCTACAACTACCTGAAAGGAGGTTGTAGCGAGGTAGGGGTCAGTCTCTTCTCCCAATTAACAAGTCCTAGGATAAGAGGAGATAGCCTCAAGTTGCACCAGGGGAGGTTTAAATTAAAAATTAGGAAAATCTGTTAACCAAAAGTGAAGTGGTTGAGCCACCCACCATCCCTGGAGATACTCAAAACATGTGTAGATGTGCTGAGGGACATGGTTTAGTGGTGGATGTGGCAGTGCTGGGTTAATAGTTGGACTTTAAGACCTTAGAGGTGTTTTCCAAGCAGAACAATTTTTGTCATCTTTCATCTCCCTGTGGGCTCCTTCCACAGCCCTGGCACTGCAGAGCAAGAGCAGTTTTAGGCTTGCCCTTACAATGTCCCTATGATTCCTAGGAAGCAGAGGCAGGGTGAGAAGGAGCAGGCTTATTCCCCCCACACACAATTTCCAGCCCCTCAGCATCCAGAAATACACCCCTCTGCACTTGTGCTTCCCCATACCCCAGCCTAGGGTGGGGGGCTGCGCCTCCAAATACCTAAAAGTCCCCCAGTCCTCCTCCCAATTCACCCTTAAATTCCCAAAGGAGACACACAGACTGTGCCTTCACAGTATATGTGCTGCCTTAAGCTGTGATTCTGTAAAAGTCAGCCCAGGAAAACTCTCTGGCACTCAAGTTTTGGAGCTTTAGAAGGCAGCCATTGTTTGTTGTGGTGCAGGATGCACATGGGACAGTTCCTCCTGTTGTACATCCCACATGTGGCATCAGGCAACGTTTCTCTTACCCTGTGACATACACATGCATCTGTTTTCTCAGAATGTGTGTGTCTAATCCTTATTTTCTCAGAAATTATTTACATAGGATCCATCCCTCTTGGACATGTGCTCTTAACCACAGAGAGCGTTTCTGGGGGTCTTCAGGACCCTCTGATGGTTGTTGTCTTGATGTTCCCTCAGCCCAGAGTCTGTGCATTATCACTTAAACAACTCGTTTCTTCTTTCTCACAGTCAGTGGTCCTTGACCACAAAGTTCTGGTATCTTAGTTTGTGTCTTAGTCTGCATCTACATCTACATCTGTATCTACATCTACATCTACAGCTACATCTACAGCTACATCTACAGCTACATCTACATCTACATCCTGGATGTCTCAGGGTAGCTGACATCTGTATCATGGATGTCTCCAGATAGCCGAAGCTGAAGCAAGAACAAGTTAAGCCCGTGAAGTTATGGCAAGAACTACACTCTCCACTTTAAGCCCATCCGCATCAGCTGCGATTCCCTTTGAGAAACTGACAATCCCACCACAGCAGCGCCCGCTGACCCTTCCCGAGGCCCCGTGCCCCTCTCCCCGGACCGGGCCTGGCGCCTCCCCCCGCCCCGTTGTGTGGGAGGGCGCCACTGGCCGCCGCGCGCCGCGGGGCTCTCTGCGCTGCACACGGGCCGGGGCCGCGCACGTGCCGGAGCCGTGGCACGCCCCGCGCCCCGCTCCTCACGCCCATTGGAGGGCGCCGCCGCCAATCAGCAGCCGGGATTGGGCTCGCCTGATGCAGCCCGCGGGCCCTTTACGGGGCGGGGCTAGAGCGGAAGGACGGCGACGGCGGCCAATCACCGAGAGGGGGCGCCTAGGGCGGGGGCCAATCGGTTGGGAGGGGAGGGCGGCCGGTCCGCCAACCGCGGCTCTCCTGCGGCGGGCGGGGCAGTGACCGGAAGTGCGGTTGGGCACGGGTCACCTCCGGGCCCGGGAAGGTGCGGGTGGGGGCCGCGGCCGCGGCGCGGGGAGGAGGGGCGGGACCCTGACCGTGACCCCGACCGCGGCTCCAGGGCCGTGCAGGAGTGTCCCAGCTCGGGCGGCTCCCGCTCTGGGGCTGAAAGATGGGGATCGGGCCGCCGTGGCCGAGGAGGGGGAGGTGACCGCCCTCCGGGGCCGGCGGAGTAGTGGAGCCTCTTGTGGCCTGGGGGGGAGAAGTGTCCTTCACGAGGGGGTTGGGGGCTGAGGAGGGACCCCTGTGGCTAGGGAGACTTTGTCCTGTGGGGCCGCAGGAGACGTGCCCCAGGGTGTGCAGGGGTTGGGGATGTCGTGGCTGGGGACTGCGCTGTGGGGGGATAGGAGAGGCCGGGGTGAGGGGGGCTCTGCTCTAGGGGTGGGGGAAACGGGCACCATGTTCCTGGGGCCCTGCCCATGGAAATGGGGAGGGAGTTGGGGGCTGTAGCTGGGGCTCCGTGGCAGGTGAGCCCCAGGGCTGTGGGGCTGGAAATGCAGTGCAAGGTTCGGGCACAGGGGCAGGAAGCACTCCCACGTGATGTTTCTGTCTAGGGCAGTTGCTGGCTTGGGGGCTGCCTTGCCAGGCTGCCCTGCTCTCCAGGTGTGCAGGGGCCCTGCTGCAGTGAGACCCAACTGTGGGGTGCACCCGCATACACACAGACACACACTCCTCTCCCCACAGATGGCCCAGAGGCTGGCGCTCCGGCGGCTGCTGTCACTCCCCACCAGGACGCTGTGCCCCCAGGGCCCCCTGGCACCATGTGGCCCCACAGCCGCCCATGGCAGGGCCTTTGGCACCTCAGCACGCTGCAGGAGCACCTTCAACGTGCAGGACGGCAGTGACTTCCAGGACCGGGTGGTGAACAACCCCAAGCCCATTGTGGTGGACTTCCACGCACAGTAAGTTCCACCACCCCTGTAGCTCTCGCTCCCCCCTCTGCCACCCCACGGGCAGGTGTGTGCCAGCTGCTTTGCCAATGTGGTGGCACCCTGGGCACACCAGAGATGTGAGTACATCCGAGGGCTTCCTAAGCTGTGGAGCTGCTGCCTGCCCTGACAGGTCCCTGCTGCTCAAAGGTGCTCCTGCCCTCACGGCACAGCGTGTAGAGGTTTCACTCACCCGGTTGCAGCGCCAGAGGTGTAGCCACTCCCTGCAGGAACACAAAGCACAGGGGCCTGGAAAGCCTTCCCCAGGGCGGCATAGCTGCAGGTCCCCGGCGCTTGGGTGTCACCCTGGGCCAAGCATTGCATCATCCTGCAAAAGATACCTCAAGAACAAGCTCTGTTTTCTCCCTTTTCTATCTTTGGGGATTAAATGTCCTCTTAAAAACACAAAGTGAAGCTAACAGCTGTGGCAGAACACTGCACTTGCTGTACCCCCACATCATCATGCTGTGTCTTTCCAGTTTTCTTACATAGACAGTTCTTGAGATGTGGCTTTTGCCAGCAAATGCCTTTACAGAATCACAGAATCATTTTGTCTGGAAAAGACCTTTAAATCATCAAGTCCAACCACTCACCTTACACTGCCAAGCCCACCACGGAATCATGTCCCTCAGCACCTCATCCTTTAGATACCTCCAGGGATGGGGACTCCACCACCTTCCTGGGCAGCCTGAACCAGAGTCTGACAACTCTCTCAGTGGAAAAAGTCCTTCCTAATGTCCAACCTAAACCTCCCCTGGAGCAACTTAAGGTCATGTATTAATGGCAGCCACGTGATGCCAACAGCAGCATTGGTCATCAATAAAAACCTTGTCATCCTCCTGCCAGTACAAATACTCCTAGATGGTATCTGCTGGGTTAACGATGCTGATTATCTTTGTTTTCTCTCAGTCCTGCGGTGCTGTCACATGAGCCTGTTGTGGCTGCTTCTGAGCAAACAGTATGAAACAACCCAAAAATTTCTGTGCTGAACAGACCAAACTGACAAAGCAAAATGAATGTTAAGTGGGATAATCCAGGAGGGAGTGAACAAATAATTGACAAGCCTGAAACCTGATATGAGGGAAGGCTGAGGAGGAACAAAGTTTACCAGAGCTTCAGTTTTAAAAGAAAAGGGCAGATGGAGCTTTAACTCTTGTTTTCCTTGATCTGAATAAGTTTAAAACTGGTGCAGTTAGAGGTAGCAGGGGTTGAGTGTGCAGGCCCTCACAAGGTCTGCTCTTGCTGCAGGTGGTCTCTCTTTAAACAGACCGAAACCCTCTGTGAGCTTTTCAGTGAAAGGGGAGTTTCTCTAAACCCTGTGATGAGGGCAGAAGGGAAGCCTATGGTTGAAATGACATCAGAAGCACCACAAATGCTGAATATTGACCTCTCTGACAGCTCCTTTGTGAAACAAATGTTTTTCCAAGCCGTGGTTCAGGAATCTTGTTTTCCAGGCTGGCTCTCAAATGAACCAGTGATGGTGGTAAAGGCACTGGTGTAGCAGCAAGCCTTCTGCAGCCGTTGCTCCACTTATCTCCTCTAACGTCCCCTCTCCTCTTTCTCCATCAGGTGGTGTGGCCCTTGCAAGATCCTAGGCCCCAGGTTGGAGAAGATGGTGGCCAAGCAGGAGGGAAAGGTGCTGATGGCCAAAGTGGACATTGACGATCACACAGACCTTGCTATTGAGTATGAGGTAGGAGCTGGAAGGGCACAGACTTTCTTTTGCTGATGGTGCAAATAAAGTGTCTGCGCTGGGGAGAGGTGTGCCCACATGGCACACATTGGTGGGAAGGAGAAGCCTGGTGCCTGCAGGTTCCTGATCCCTCAGGTCACGTGTTAGTAGGTGACTACTAAGTAGGTACCTACTTGTTAGTAGGTGGATTTTGCTGCTTGACTTTCCTCCAGCTCTGCTGCTCGTGCTAAACATCCCCACCTCTAATTCTGCAGAAAGATGGCCTCTAAGCCTTGCAGGCAGCTGTCAACATAAGTGCTCGCCTGGCCTGGAGCAGCCTGCAGCAGATGCAGAGATTTACTCTGTATGTG
The DNA here is from genome assembly GCF_028858725.1 of Colius striatus. NCBI lineage: Eukaryota > Metazoa > Chordata > Aves > Coliiformes > Coliidae > Colius > Colius striatus. The sequence continues at coordinate 151,996,223 of NC_084759.1, read as the reverse complement.
GGGGCTGCTCAGGTGCAGGACAGGAGAGTGAAGTCGTGAGCCTCAGTCTGCTCTTAAACCTGCTTGTTTGTTCAGCCAGCCCATTCCCTCCTGCCATTCCTTGGTCAAGATTTCTTGCTGGGTAATAATGTCCTGTCCTTAAGCTGCAGCACTGTGAGTTTTGTTTGGACAGGTAGAAGCCAGGTCAGAGAACAAACATGAGCAACAGGAGCACGTGTCCTGCTCTAAGAACCATGGACCTTGGTGCTTTTTGGGTCTGTTCCATCGCCTGTGGGGGTGTTGACTGGAGAAGGCCATGGCTTCAATTTACATGATTTATTTCTTTATTTTCCCTGTGTCAGTGATTGGGTCGTTTAAGAAACACAAAAACTCCTCTTGACAACCGTGCTCAGTTCTGCTGTTTTCCTTGTAAGCAACACTCAGCCTACAGAGCCGGGGCATCCTGCTGCTGTGCTTCACAGGGAAGAAAGTGCTTAATTTTCACTCACATATTAGGCAGATGGGGCTGCTCCCCTTCTGCAAATGAAGTGCTGCTCCCAGGGCAGAGTCTACCACAGGAAACTCCTCAAGTAGCCCAGCAAAGTGTGAAACATCTCCCGAGCAAGCTGTCACTCTGTTGAGCCTGGAGAGAGTGCTCTGCATCATCCCCACACCCTGCTGAGCTGGAAGGAGAAGGCAGTGCAAACAGCTTGTTGCCTCCTACTCTTTCCCAAGGAGACCTTTCTGCCTGTGCTGTGGTGGTGTGTCCACCCAGCTGGCGCCTGCAAGCGTGACGTGCAGCTTCCACAGGCTGAGCACAACAGCCTCTGGGGCAGATATACCCCAGGGCAAGGCAGATGGATGGTTGTGGGCTCCTCAACAGGGCTGTGTGTCACAAGCCCAAAGGCTGTGTAGCTTGAGGATGCTGGTGAGAACTTGAAGAGAGTGAGGTGGTTTCGGTTGTGGTTAGTAAGTGTGTAAATCCTAACAGATGCAGACAAGGCTCTGATAAGAACCACTCTAAGAGGAAAAGAATAGAGATTATTAGCTTGACTCTTGTATTGTAGCTGGGATTATAGGAGGATAAATTCAGGTGACTGTAAAACAGCAGAGTGTGTGCAGGTGAAGAAAGATCTTTAAAAAGAGGCTGAAAGTTCCCAAGTCGTGCAGGGTCCATGACAGGCAGCGTGTGCTCTCCCACCGATGGTGAGTGAGCAGCTGTGCAGCCTGCTGTGTACACACACTTGTCTGCAGGGCCCGAGTGCCCTGCAACCCTGCTGGCATAGGTGCAAGCAGGACTGAGGCTGCAGGTGAGGGCCAGCTTTCAGCAATTCATTCTGGAGCCTTATAGACAAACATGACAACGTTTTTGTTCTGCAGGAGGGCCTGGGGATCTTCACTGTAACCTCTCCTCTCAGAATGATGTTTGTATCTGGCCTTAACCATTAGCCCCATGGTTAAAACCCCATCCCTGGGCAATGTCTGTGAGTAGGATAGCTGTAAACAGGTAGAATCATATTGTCAGTGAGTACATATGACTAGTATTTGCACATTCATGAACAAAAGAGGAAGATGTAAATGTACAGCACTTACACTGACTTTTGTTACATGTAACAATGTTCCAGGTAGTCTTTGTTGGCCTGAGGATAGGTGGAGCAGGTATTAGAATCATAGCATGGTAGGGGCTGGAAGGAACCTCTAGAGATCAGCCAGTCCATTACCTTGCTAAAGCAGGTTCCCCTCGATCAGGTCACACAGGAATGTGCCCAGGAGGGTTTGGAAACTTCCAGAGCAGGAGACTCCACACCCTTCCTGGGCAGCCTGAGCCAGGGCTCCCTCACCTGAACACCAAAGGAGTTTTTGTGTTTCAGTGGAACGTTTTGTGTTCCAGCTTATGTCCATTGCCCCTTATCCTGTCACTGGGCACCAAAGTAGTGTCACCCCATCCTCCTAACACCCACCCTTTAGGTACTTAAAAGTATTACTGAGGTCCTCTTTCAGTCTTCTCCAGGCTGAACAGCCCCAGGTCCTGGCAGCTTTTCCTCATAAGGGAGATGTTCCAGTCCCCTGATCATTTTGGTGGCCCTGCACTGGAGTCTCTCCAGCAGTTCCCTGTGTCTCTTGAGCTGGGGATAAAGGAGAAATTTTTGCTTTGATTTTGATAGTTTGGGGCATCCTTTTCAGGGTGGAAGTTTGGGTTGTGTGCTGAACACGTGCTTAGTTTTGCTTCATCTTGTGGGAAGTTGCCAATTCAGGCAATGTGAGCGTGAAGGCTGACAGGAAGACACCAAGTCACAATCAAACAGGGACCAAAGGTAGCGTTTGGGAGAGATCAGGAGAACCCAAGGTGGTATTTGCGAAGGATCAGGAAAGATTTCTTTGTTTTAAAGCCACTCCATTTGGGCTGAGACAGTTTCTGTTTCAGCCGTTTTCAGCATCTATGTCCCCCCCACCCCCAACTCCTCCACTAGCCGCCAGGAAGTCTCCTTCCAACCCTGTTTATTCCCTGCCCACGCACACAGCCCCCGGCTTGTCTCCTAGTTCATTGCACAATGTCCTCCTCTGCAGCCTCCTTGGCCAGAGGGAGGGGAGGGGGAGAGCTCCCCCACCCCACCCCCAGCAGAGCCGCAGAGGCTGGTGCGTTCCTGGTTGGTGCCCAGCCCTCCCGGCGTTTTCGCTGCCCCAGCCTGCTCCCAACCTCAGCCCCGAGGGCAGAAAGAGAGGAGGAATACTTTTGTTTAGTCGGCCATCTCTTAAAATTCCTGAGATTCATCTCTTGCTTTGGCCTGTTGCCTGTGGCCGCTGGGAAGGGGCAGCCCCTTCTCTGGCAGCTGCAGCTGGGCAGCTCAGGAGAGCTGCTGCATACAGAGGTGGTTATTCTTTATCTGAGCCTCAGCCCTGTTGTGTTACACCTCGATCTGAAATCTGAGTGAAATCCTTTCCCCCGTCCCATTGTGTAGCATCCAGGCTTGTATGAAATCCCTAGTTTCAGATGGGAGAACATTTTCCCCCGCACGGGTGCTGCCAGGAGCTGCCTGGAGGTCCACGTTTATTTATCTGTGTGGTCAGTGCTGATCAAAAGCAGCCTGACTTTTTCTCTAGAACTGCTCTTGAGGGAGGAGGAGGGTTTGTTTAGGTTCAGTGCAGATGGGACCTAAAAAACAAAAGAGGGGGAGCAGGAGTGGGAGGAAAAAAAGGCCTAACGTTGCATTCTAGAAACTGCCATGACATTTGCCTCTGGAGCAGCAAGACAAAGTATGTGCTGTGTTAAGGGGCTGCTGTTGTTCAGTGAGCAGGAAGGAAGCTGTAAAGAGTGTGGTGTTTCCTGGGCAGAGGCTGCTTCCCACCCACCTCCACAGGACCAGCCCCAAACTGCCCTCTGCCACCCGTGGGTTTGCTCCCCAGCACAAGAAGGGGGAGAGGTAGAGGGATGGAGGCTGTGTGATGCCTGTGGGCACTGCTCAGCGTGCAGAGCCCTGTACCTCGGTGTCAGCTGCCGCTCTGCAGCGCTCCAGAGTGGTCCATTCTCACCAGCCAGGCCCTAAGGGCCTGATGCTCGCCATTCCTGGGTGGACGTGCTGGGGTTTTGCATGGAGCTGGGGCAGCTCTGCTCATTATTAACCCGCTTTGCAAACCAGAGGGAGGCTCACTGGAGATTTGCCCATCTCAGGGAGGGAGAAGCCAGTGCTGCTACCGCCCTTTCTCTCCCCTAAAGCCAAGAGGGGAGCACATTGGCAGCACCACGGCCCGTGCTGGGCCCGAGCCGTCCGCGTGGGCTCCTGCCCGTCAGTCACTAGGAGGAGCCGAAGATCGCGCCTTGCCGCTCCCAGCGCTGAAGATGAGCCCGCAGGACTGCCCGCGGGGAGCCACGCCAGGCTGGCCGGCTGCAAGGGGAAGCACAGAATGTCCCTTTCATCTCGGGCTGCCGGTGGGAGAAGAGCCAGCTCTCTGGTGGGTTTCCCGAGGAAGGATTTGCAGGTCCCCGCTGGCAGCGGCGCTGGCAGCGCGCACAGGAAGGCCCCGCGGGCTGGCAGGGACGCCCCGGGCAAGATAAGGACAGGATGTGTTTTAGGGGGGAGGCTTTGCAGAGATAAGGGCACCAAAGCTGTGGGGTCAGGAACATGACCAGAGCTCTCTGCTGCCACGGCTCTCCAAGCTCCAGTCGCTCCTTCTCTCCATCGTCTCCCCAGGGTCTCCTCTGTCGCTGGCAAGGCCCTGGGGAGCATTGTCATTTCCACCACCGTCCTCTTGGATAATTCCCAGAAAACTTTGTTCTGGACTGAAAAAATAACAACAACAAAAAAACAGTGCCTGGAGCAGCACAGCTGCCTGCTGGCTGTGGTCAGAGGGACTTGTTCCGTTCCTACCTAATCGTCGGGCATCTGCAGTGGACAGCGCTGGTGTGTGACCAGCTACACCACTGAAAACAGGAGCAGAAAAGGAAAGATGAGTTGGAGGGGGCTGTTGTCACAGTGATAAGATGGAGTGGGAAAGCTGCTTTCCAGTGATGGGGGTGGGGCACACTCTCTTCCAGCTCCAGTCCTGTCTGGAAAAGAACATGGATCCAGTCTGATACCACCCTGACCATAAAATGTCCAAAGGTCAGCACGTCTGAGAGGCATCCCGGTAAAAGCCTGGGTTTATTTGCTTATGATGGGACAGAATGGAAGGAGCAGAGGAATTTGTACTGGAGAGGGAGGGAACAGCTTTGCCTTGTTGTGTTTATATTGGCTTTGGTTTTGTCTTTATAGTTTTGGGTCTCATTACATCTCAAAAAGCTGCTCAGCCTCGGACTCAGCAGCGCAATGTGAGTCGATGCAGAGATGAGGCCACAGGCAGAGAAGGAACACTGAGCTCAGCTGGCCTGTGCTTCAGGAGTGGACGCCTTACCCTTGAGCACTGCATGCTCAGCTCACTCGGAGCCACCACTTCTTCTGTGGAGGTCCATTTGGGGCCCAGGTGCAGCTGGGCTCCCCACAGCCCCTGCTCACCTGTGTCTCCCTGTTTCCCTTGCCCCCAGGTGTCAGCAGTGCCCACTGTGCTGGCCATGAAGAATGGAGACGTCGTGGACAAGTTTGTGGGGTTAAAGGATGAGGATCAGCTGGAGGCATTCCTCAAGAAGCTCATCGGAGCCTGAAGGAAAAGGGTGGCTGAACCTCTGCCTCTGGACACGTCCACGTTGTGCATTCCTTGCCTGGGAGAGTCAAGGAGCATGTGAATTGCCAGCCTTGTACAACCTGGGGGGGTTCTTCTGGTTTAGGGTTTTTAGGAGATGGACAGCTTTGTAGTCCTTCCCTCCCACTCCCCCTTCTCTGGAGCAGCAGTAGCTGTAAAGGGCACTGAGGAGCAGGGCTGCTTTCTCTCAAAATGGGGAATGCAGCTGGAATTAGGAGCCTGTGTTTATCAGCAAACAGCTGACAAGTGGAGCTGCTGCTGCTGCTGAGTTAAGAGGAGGAATGTTTTTCTCTTTGCTTAGCATCTGATAGCCCAGAGCAGAGGGCAGCTGCTCCCTGCAAGATGTACACACATACCTGCCCTGGGTGGGTTTGTTTAAAGCTGAGAACGCCTCTGCCTTGTCTGTGAAACCTGTCTCTTTGTCCCTCTGTCCTCCTGTCACTGGGACAGGTATAACTCTTCCACAAACCCCTGGGCTCCTGTCGTAATTTTGTAAGAGAAAATAGAAGTATTTTATGGAGATCTCCTTTTGTAGGTCTGTAATAAGAGAACTTTATCGGTTGCTGCTCTGTAGCTGGAGAATAAAACCTGGTCCTCAGAAACCCCAGGGAAGTCCCTTGTCTGTCCAGAGAGGTGAGAGGGAGCAGCAGCAGCACAGGGGCTGGTTTCTAATGACGGGCTGGGAGAGTGCATGTTATTACTTGATCCCCACTAAAAGGTGATGTGCTGTAAAGCAAACAAGGGGTTACTTTCACAGGGCTTTCAGTCCTGCTTCTGAGACAGCCTTGGGGTGCTGCTACCTCCCAGGTGTCATAAGAAGGACTCTCCTGCATAGCAGAGGAGCAGCTCATTGCGCACAGGAACCTGGGCTGTGTTTGCTCCACCCACACTCCCCTCTTGTGCTTTTCTCACTCCTCTCCTGCCTGAGGAGCCTGAGAGCCTCCCTCTCCCTCCCAAGAGTGATTAAAGCTGCTCAGGCAGGTGAGCCCTGCCAGTCTTCTGACTTTTAATCACCCTGACCTTTAGAACTAAGGGAGGCAGTTGTGTGCTTGTATGGTGAGCAGCCTTCAGCCTTTCCCATCTCTTCCTCCTCCTCCCCATATACACCTGTTTCCAGTCAGCCTGGCTTCTAAGTGCTCTCAGCCTCCCTGGCTGCTTGTCAGCAGTTCACAGCACCAGGGCTGATGCCTACTGTAATGCTTAATTCCAGTTTGCTTATCTAAGCTGCATGAGAACATTGTAAGTGTTTAATAACCATGTACAAGCTGCTTGCTTGCTTTTTTTTCCCTTTTTCTTTATCCCAGCTTCTGTTTCCTTCAGTCACTCTTAATTTAGCTTTGCTCCATTTCACCTCCCTGGCCTAGGTTGTTACGAGCAGCGAGGCAATTTTCTCCTGCGCCTTTGCAGTTGTGATTTATGACCTTTGAAGGAAAAAGGGAGTAGTAACCCAAGTCCTGCATGTCCTACTGTAACTGCAGTCCCACAGGCATCGCTGGCTCCGTCACCCCTGCGGCTTGGGGAGCAGCAGAAGGTGCTGCTGGTCCCCTGAGATGGGTACCTGCCTGCCTGGGCTGGGCTGATCTCACCCCCAGTGTGCTGCTAGAGGTGATGTCACGTGGACATAATTTAGTGAAGAGCTGCTGGTCAGTTACAATCAGTAAGAATTTTATTGGCCTGTATTTTACTTGGAGGCCACAGCAGCTGTGCTGCTCATGTTTCAGGCCGGGCAGTTTGCCCTGCAGCTTCGGTGTTCCTGCTCTGTAAACATTTCTGGTAAAGACCGTCTCCATTTTCCTGCACGAGCAGGAACAGTTAGGGGAACAGCGTCATCGAGCCAACAATGGCCAGCTTCCACACTTCACCATCCTACAGAACAGGAAAAAACACAGTGACTTTGCATTGTGTAATTAAGGGGCAATATAAATTGGCTATTTGATCACTTCCCTCGAAGGAAGAGGGTAGCCAAGGTGCCATTCAGCTATTAAAGCGCCAGCAAGATTCAGGGAGCGTGGTGTGAAAACCCACAGAGAAATGCTGAAGACCCAGACACGAGGCACCCTGAGGAAGACTTCAGAAACAGTAGTGGGTGGAGAGGGGAAGGAGGGGTTTGGGGGCAGCTTGAGGTTCCCCATGTGCTCCGTGCAGCTCTCACCGCAGCTCTCCAAAGTGTGAGGATGTTTTCTGTGGCAGAATCTTAATCCGACTCCCTGTTTGCTGGCTGCTGGGGGAGCCTTCAGGGATTCCCACAGCTGCTGTTAATAACAGAGGAGGGAAGCACTACCAGCAGTTTATTTATGTAGTGGTTAAAAGTGAGGTTGCACTGCAATTTTCATGCCACCTGAAAGTGATGTTGGTCTTCCCTGAGAGAAGAGAGCCGAAGCAATAGGTAACTCCTCAGCACTAGCTGCTTTTTTTCCCCATGTTGGTTGGCAGAATGCTTCCTCTCTGCTCACCCCAGCAAGGATGCAGTTGGTTTTCTCTTTCGGAGTCAAACACATCGAGTGCTTCTCTGACCTGTTAAGCATTTGCTCTCCCCTACCCAAGCCTGTCTGTATTACAGCAGCTTTCTCAACTTCTGATGTTCTGGGGTGCTATTTTAAGAGGACAGGGCGGTCAGTGCCTCCCCAAGGGGAGCAAAGCTCACATTCTGAACCCAGTGCTGAGGTGACAAAGTGCCTCTGTCCTCGCAGTCTCACCCAAGGCGCCCAGTTCTGGGCAAGAGGAATTTTTCCATTCCTTACTCTTGGCTTTACACTTGTATCAAACCCTAAGGCAGCTGCTCCCTTTCTTCAGGGTGTTTATGCCTGCTTGCTGAACACTGAGTTAACCTTAGGTGCTCAGGGCCATGGCGAATGCCTGCAAGGAGGGAGAGCTGAGCTACCTGCCCTGGTAGGGGGTGCTCCACCAAGGCCAGCTTCAAGTGCCGGTAGAGGATGGAAAATTGAGGCTGCAGGGCTGGCAACGCAGAGGCAGAGGGAGGGGGCTGGGTAGATGTGGTCCTCTGCAGCTTTGAAGGGGATGGTTTTGGCCACGTCTGACACCAGTGAGGTCTTGCCTTGGCAGCCCAGCCACCCAGCATTGATAGTAAATCCTTTGCTTTAGCAACATATGATTCTTCCTGTGCAAAGAACAAAACAAAGACCAGCTCCATGTGGACCGGGAAACGGCTGCCCTGGGCAGGGCCTTTTACCAGCCAGGCCAGGCTGTTTTGCCCTAACAATCATTTTGAGCTTTGGTTCAGCCCCCCCACCCCCATTTTTCTCAACTAAGTAATAATAAGTAATTATAGGATTCAGACAGAATCGACAATTATATCCTCCAGCCCTGCAAGGCTGTTTGCAGCAGCTCAGTGTTGTTAGAACCGTTGCTGCATTGTGTTAAGTGCTCCCGGTGAGTTTCGGTTTCCTACAAGTTAAAGAGTAACAGCTTGCCTGGCTGCAATATCCTAAGCAACACAAAGATAAGGTAAAATTGCCACAGGCTTGACTTGCAGACCCAAAGCTAAGCCAGATCACCTGTTAACACAGCCCCATCCTCACTTACCTGCCCCTTCCTACCCACCCAGGCTCAAGTGCCTTCCTGCGCTTGCCTGGAGGGTGCAGGGTGCGAATGGGAGCTTCGTGGTTTCTCTGCCTTTGCAGCTTTCCAACTTCAGCAACACTTTCCCTCTTACCCTTTTTCCCTCTTCAAACGTCTCTCAAGCAGAAATACCAGAGGCTGCAACCGACAGTGAGTGTGGCAGCCTCAGGCAATGGGTGTGATGCCTGAGGGGGCTGCTGTGCTGAGCCATGCCTGGCTGTGTTTGTCCTGAATGTGCTTTCTGCCATCCAGGGAAGGATGGAGGTGGGAGCAGCAGGAAAAACCCTTGTTTCTTACACCCAGAGGAGCCAAATGGGTGAAAACCAGACACCTCCAGGGAGAGCCTGAAACTGTGGCACCTCACATCACGGCAGGGATGGAGTGAGGAGAAACCCTGTGGCTGCCTTCCTGGTGGTGAGAGGTCCCTGCTGGGCAATGAGATGGGGGAACCAGTCCCCTGAGGAGAGGCTGGAGGGGGACTTTGGAGCTGTTCCTGCCCTGGGGGTGGAGGACTGCTGGCAGCTATGGGCCATAGTGCAGCACCCAACCTCCCTTCTGCCCACATCCACTGCAAGGCCATCATAATCCAAACAGTTGCGGTCAAAATGCACTACCTAAAATTGTCTGGGTTTTCTCCATGGCCTGCAGATTCAGTGAAGTAACATCTCTGCACATACATATATGTGTTTATCTGCTCACATACTGTTGTTCTCTGTTGTGGAGAGTGCCAGGAGCTTCTGGGGCTCACAGATGTCCCCAGCAGCTGCAGCTGCTGACAGAAGAGGACAGGAGCCAGCCCGCTTCCTCTCCCACTCAGCGGAAGACTGAGCTCCCAGTACCCTTCTCAGCACAGACCACTCATCCTTCTGCTGCTGAAGACACCCCTGCTCCATCTCTCCTACAAGCAGAGGAGAGGTTGAGTAATACTGAAACCCAGGAAATGTGTGTAGCAAGAGTCCTTAGAAACATCCACTTCAAGTTGTCCAGAGGGTACAAAATGCACCAGAGATTCTGGTGTTTTCCAGAGATGATGCTGACCTCTGTCCCCCGTGTGACTGCAGCTCCCCCATGCCGGCCCCCCACCCCGAGGCAGCTGCTGCATCCCCCCCAGGTCCACCATGAGGCCATGAGATTTCCCAGCACAGCTCCTCTCCTCGCAGGTGTCTGTCACGGCAGGCAGGAGGTGAGGAGAGCCCCGGGTCCGGCCGGCACGGCGGCTGCGGCAGAGATGAGGCCGTGCTGCGTGCAGTGCAAGCTCCAGCACGCCGCCCCTGTTTATGTAACAGCGCTTTGCTTTCATCTGCCCTCTTAAGTGAATCGGCAAAGACCTTTCTGTTCACTCTGAGCCTTTTTATTTGACTGCAGGTTTCATCTTTCAAAGCCCGTCTGGTTTTGCACGATGCTGAAAAGCCCCATCTGCAGTGGCTTTTTTTTGTACTGCGCTGGTATTGAGGTGCAAGTGGTTGTTTTTGTCCTGGCATAGCTCAGGAGTGACTGCATGCTCTGAGCTCAAACTTTCTAAAAATACTCACCCGTGAGGAGAGATCCAGCATGGCAGCATTCAGACCCAGAGATTAATGCCTTGGAAAGGCGTGGTGGTGTGAAAGAGAAGCTGGTGGCAGTGCCGTGCCAACTCTGGGCACCGCACGCCCTGGAGATGGAACACGTGGCGGGCTGAGAGGACCTGCAGAGTGCTGCAGGTCTCTCTGGGGTGGCGGGACCCAGGGAGCCAACACTGTGCCTGCAGAACCATCCCAGGGAAATACTGTCTGTGAGGACACTATTAGGTGACTCAGAAGTTGTGGAGAAAAGCATTTCTGCCTGGAGAAACAAAGCCGAACGATGAGCCCGCTCCTCACCAAAGTCTGGCCTTTGTAACCACATCCTCTTGTCAGAGTATGAGACAGGAGGCTCTGGGGGAAGGGAGGATGGCAAGGACTGAGCAGAGCAGAGATCAGGCATATGTCAAATTGCAGGAAAGCATGTGGGAGCTCCTTTTTGTCCTTCCACTGGCTGATTGCAGGAAGCTCCCCAGGTGACGAGGTTAGCAGCTGCTGGGACAGGAGACCTTATTGTTCTGCTCCCCTGTTTACAGCTGTGCCAGTTTTTGTCAGGAAGCTACAAGACAAAACCCTCGCATTCTTCTTTCTCCCTCGCCCACTTTGCTCTCGAGGGACTGATACTTCAGCTCAGCTCTTTCAGCTTAGCTCCCCACCTGAGGAGGTCCAGCTTCCCCTTCCCAGCCAGGCTGGCTCTTGTGGGCTTCACCCCAAGATCCTGGTAGGCACATGGAGACTTTTCTTTGAGCTCAGGCAATATTAAAGACTGCTGCTGTCACACCTGCCACTGCATTTCTAATGCTGAACTATGCGGTCGCCTAGCACACCAACCCCCTCATACCTGTCTGGGCCCTGTTTAGTTCCTGTTCCCTTTTCCCTGGCCTTGGGCTCAAGTTCTGTTCTCGGTTTGGGTTTCCTTGGTGACACACAGAGGAAGCACATTTGAGGTTTTCTTAATCTGTCTGGCATTGCACAGGAAGGCAGAAGCTGGCAGCACCCTTGAGATGAAAGGATGTGGGAAAATGAGGGACTTGTCATTGCTGGTCTTGCTGGAGTCTGCAGCACAGAAACTGGCAGCACGTGGCCGTGGCCGCCAGCCTCAGGTTGCTGTCAGCTCCCTGTTCTGCTGCTCGCCTGCGGTGCCGTGCCTCTGTGACACTGTGCCCAGCCCGTGGTGGCTGGCACCACACGACTGACCCAAGATGGGGTTTCCAGTCTCATCTTCTCCAGCCTGCAGCAAGGGCCATGGCACCTGAGCTCTGCCACTTTTGAATCCTGAGTGTCGTTCCCCTGTCTCCTTTTTCCTTCCCTCCGTAGGGTTTTATTACTGAGGCCAGGAATGATGGTCACATCCCCTCAGAGGAACCAACAGCCTGTGTCTTTTCCAGCGAGGGCAGCCACTGTGGGTCAGAGGGTGTGGGCAGCAGCACCCCTGCCACGGGGCAGCCGGGGAGATCAAGCTGCTGTGTCACCAGCTCTGAGGCCAAGGGGTGCCAGACGGGCTTTTACAGGAAGCAAACGCGCCAGGTGTTGCAATTCCCCCTGGAGAGCACCTGGCTGTGGTTCAGCCTCGCCACGCTCACCTGCGCCTGTGATCTCATGGGGCTTTGTAGGCATTGGCTGGGCACAGCCGGCCCATGGTGGGGAGGACACAGAGCCCAGGGGGCTCAGCCGGGGAGCCTCTGGCCAGTGGCAAAGGGTCTGGAGCACAAGTCTGAAAAGTCGTGGTTGAGCGAGCTGGGGGTGTTTAGCCTGGAGAAGAGGAGGCTGAGAGAATACACCATCATTCTCTACAGCTACCTGAAAGGAGGTTGTAGCAAGGTGAGGGCTGGTCTCTTCTCCCCAGTAATGAATGTTAAGACAAGACAAAATGGGCTCAAGTGTCACCAGGGGAGGTTTAGATTGGACACTAGGAAGAACTTTTTCACTGAGAGGGTTGTCAGACACTGGCCCAGGCTGCCCAGGGAGATGGTGGAGATCTCATCCCTGGAGATATTTAAAAGCTGTGTAGATGAGATGCTGAGAGACATGGTTAAGTGTTGGGCTTGGCAGTGTGAGGTGGTTGGACTGGATGACTTTAAAGGTCTCTTCCAACTGAAATGATTCTGTGATTCTCCCAGCTGAGTCAGGCTTTACTCCAGCACCTCCGTGCCCTGCTTGCAAGGGGGATATGTCTGCAAATTGCCTTCACAAGCTGTCTCTCTCCAACACTGCTGCCCCTTTGCTCCCCTCAGCCCGGTGTCCTGGCCAAAACTGTCTCCCGCTGTGGCTGCTCCCTCTCTGCAGTGCTGCTGTGCACAAACAGCTGCATTCCATCACCCCGGCGGGACACGAGCCCAATGAACGCCCCCAGCCCCGGGAGTGGCACGGAGGGACGAGGTACAGCTCCCTAAGTAGAAGGGAGGATGGAGAGGGGAAGTGCTGAGGTACAGCTCCCTAAGTGGGCTGGAGGGCAGCAGGCAGCCCAGCCATGTGCTAGGGACCTCGCTGTGTGCATCTCATCTGTGTCCTACCAACATCATTCTCCCGCTGTCCTCTCTTGCCACACATAGAGCAGCACAGGGTGTTTAAATCCATAAGCCCTCCTTTGCAGAAAGGGCCAAGGGGCTCTCCCTGGGTTTGAGGGGTGACAGGCAGCACCATTGGCACTTCAGAAAGCTGTGGACAATTTCTTGGGGATAAAAAAGTCAGCAGAGGCTGAGCACCTGCAAATCGTGGCCACACGAAGATGAAGGAGGGGCAGCCTTCAGCCACTGCCCACGGGCATCCATCAGCAGCCCCTGGAGCTTGGTCTGGGGGCACTAGGAAACAAGATGCTGCCTAACGGTAGCTCTGCCCCATTTCTGCCCCAGCCTCTGCTGGCTCTGCCCTCTCCTGCATTGGGGCAGGGGGATGGGACAGGAAGGCCCTCATTATTCAGGGCTTCCTAATTAGACAGGAATGTTATCTCCAGCCCAGATGTCAGCTCTGACCTCTCTCTAACCTTCTTCTGGAAATGAAAACAGACACAACTGTGTTTCTTTTAAAATAATAAAAATAAGCTTTTGGGGTGAAGCAGGAAAACCTGGCCCTAGGGGTATGGCTGGGAAAGGAGGAGGGCACACGACCAGATAAGCCTGGTGAGATATGCCAGGCTGCAGAGCTGGGAGGGATGGGCCACCCTGCCCTGGGCAGAGGACAAAGTCCTGTGGCTTACAGTTGCCGTGCATGTGTTTTGGGCCCTCTAACCTATATCCAATCGTGGTGATGGTGCGCAGACACAGCTTCCCATCCTTTCCCATCCCATCCCATCCCATCCCATCCCATCCCATCCCATCCCATCCCATCCCATCTGGGATCAGTAGGTCCAGAGGTGAAACTGATGGGGAAGGTCAGCTGAATGTGTATTTTAGCATCTTGCCTTGCTTTGGGATTTACCAAAGGATCCCAAAGGAGATATTTATCCCTGGAAGGAGCTCTGCCTTTCAAACTTGACCTGACCACCTTTTGCCTGCACCACCTAAAGCAGTTCCCAAATTGTTTCAGACTAAAGGGAGCTGGGTGGTATGAACAGTCAGTCATTCCTGTCCTTGGCTTGTAGTAAAAACCTCCTTTATTGCATTTCTGTAACAATCTGCTACAGCTGGGGAGCAAACTTTGTCTAGCTCTGAGTGGGCCAGGCCTTTGAGTACCTCACCCTATGATAAGCCAGATTTACACCTCTGTTCCCCATAGCAGGCTCGGTTGCTTTTCTTCCTCTTCTTTGTAAGCACACAGCTCTGGCCTGGAGCTGACACCAAGTCTTTACCCAGCACCCCCCATGCCCTCCTTCTGTGTTGGACACTCAGGCACCCTGGGCTGCAGCACCAGGGCTGCTCAAGACAGAAGGCTGGGGACAGCCCTTGCTGCAAAACGAGGAGCAAATGTGACCAGCTGAGAACTGACACTCTCAAGCTTCCTCTTTCTGCTGCAGCCTCTGTAGCTCAGGGTAGATGTTGGTCCAGCTTTGGCTCTACCCTGCTCAGTCCATCTACACCACAGGAACAAGAGTGTGGCCTGCATAGAACTACCTTACACTGCCCCCTCTCCAGGGTCTCCTGCTGATGGGGCTTTCAGCTGTGTACGGTGGGCTGGGGGAGCTGAGCTGCACACCGGGCTAGCAGTGCAAAGCTGCCCTGTCCCTGTCTCCCTCCTTCTTCCCTGCCTGCAGATCACGTCCATGACCTATTTGTCAGCCTCGTACCTGATGCCTCATACCCTTGCAGTACATTTCCCCCACCCCCAGCCTGGAGCTCATCTCATCTTTCCCAATTTCTCATCTTCTGTGAAGACTTCAGGGGGATTGCTCATCACGCTGCCACCCTGATATTGCAAAAGGCACCGCTGATGTGCACTCACACATCACTTTGCCTACCATAATCCCCATGACAGCAAGCAGGTAAAGGTGTTGAGATCTCTCTTCTCTCTTGCTTCCTTTGAAATCACCTGCTGGCTCACTTGAGGAATGAGTGTTCTTTTTTATCCTCTGAAGATCGTGCTTCACGGTTATGACATCACATCAGTGATTGCCCTTAGGCAAGATCACTGGGGCAGAAGATGATTTCTGTTGTCTCGCAGCCCTAGCTACTGCTTGGTACACCCTGTCTCCTGAGCTTCAGGGTTACTGAGGCGGAGTAATAGCTGAGAGGTGAGTAACTGAGAAGCTACCTGACCAGATTTGCACCTGACTGTAAACATCTTCTCCGATAACAATGGGAAGGAGCAGGGCTGCTGCAGGAGGAGGCCGGTGCACGGATGTTCCTGGGTACGCATCCGGACAGCATTCACACGGTGTGCCTGCAGTGCAGCTCTGCTCACAGAAACCAGCACAGCTCCCTGGCCTTGAGAGAATTTGTATTCACTTTTATGACATAAACTTCTGAGCCAATATTTACAGGCCAGGCAGATGCGCCGACTCCCTGTGTGACGCTGTGCAGACACAGCAGCCTGTGCTGATGCTGTGTGTGCACACCCTTGCAGACACAGCAGCCTGTGCTGGTGCTGTGTGTGCACATCCTTGCAGACACACTCACAAACACTCAACCTTTTCCAAATAGGCAGAGGCATCTGCTCTCCCCTGGGAGCTGAGACAGAGTTCCTCAGGCTGCTTCAGGACGGTCATGCAATCACAGAATCATTTTGGTTGGAGCTTTAAGATCATTGAGTCCAACCACTCACCTCACACTGCCAAACCCACCACTAAACCATGTCCCTCCACTTCATCTTTTAAATATCTCCAGGAATGAGGACTCCACCATCTCCCTGGGCAGCCCATTGCAGTGTTTAACCACCTTCTCAGTGAAAAAGTTCTTCCTGATCTCCAATCAAAACCTCCCCTGGTGCAACTTGAGCCCATTTCCTCTTGTCCAATCATTTATTACCAGAGAGAAGAGACCAACACCCACCTCACTACAACCTCCTTTCAGATAGCTGTAACAGAGTGATCATGTCTCCCCTTAGCCTCCTCCAGGCTAAACACCCTCAGCTCCCTCAGCCATGTCGCATCAGACTTGTTCTCCAGACCCTTCACCAGCTTCATTGCCTGTCTCTGGACACGCTCCAGCACCTCAACGTCCCTCTTGTAGTGAGGGGCCC
Source organism: Colius striatus (assembly GCF_028858725.1). Lineage (NCBI taxonomy): Eukaryota > Metazoa > Chordata > Aves > Coliiformes > Coliidae > Colius > Colius striatus. Next base: position 151,980,318 of record NC_084759.1, on the reverse strand, counting down.
AAAACTGAACACAGCACTCAAGGTGCAGCCTCACCAGCGCTGAGTGCAGGGTCCTTTACATTTGCAAGAGGGATGTTAACAAACTAGAGCAACTCCAGTGGAGGAGCACAAAGCTGGATCATTGGACATGTCAGCAAGGGCTGAGGGACTGAGTTGGTTTGCAAAGAGAGGAGAAAGCTTGTGAGGGGAATCCATCTAACCGCTGCCCTCTGCTACGCAAATGGGGGTTATGGGGAAGGTGGAGCCAGACTGCCAACAGTGCTCAGTGAAAGGGCAAGAGGCAAGAACAGAGACTGGGGATTTGTCATCCTCAGACATATTTTAAAACTCAGCTGGATATGGCCCTGAGCACCCTGAGCTAACCTTAAGGCTGGTCCTGCTCTGATCAGAGGGTTGGACTGGAGACCTCCAAAGTTACCTTCTACACTAAATGATGCTGCGATTTTGGTAATTTTATATGTTTGGCAAAGGACATTCCTTAATACAGATACTGATTGCCATCACTTGCTGGGATGCTGTAACAACCCCTGTGACCAGCCACATGGCTGGAGTAAATTCATTCATGGGAAAACAGGCTTTCTGTCCACTCCTGGGCTGCCATTCCCTCGTAGCTTCTGAACAGCTTATGCCTGGCTGCCCATGACCATGCACTTACAGTGACTCTCTAGCACCCAGGTAGTCAAATGGCCTGAGGAAATGAGCAAGCTGCAAATGTCTTTCTTTTGGTCAGTTTTGTGTCCAGCTGGATCAGCTGCCTGTGTCATCTGGGAACTGGCAGTGGAAGTGTGAAGATCAGAGGAGGGAAGGGAACAAGCCTCCTCTGGGAGCTGCTCAGGCTTGGGTTGGCTTCATGCAGTCATCAAGCCCCAACTCTGGCCTTTGTCAGGCTGAGGAGGAACATGATGTTCCATGCTGGCAGGTTAACCTAAGCCATGTCTCTCATCCCAGGAGAAATGGCAGACAGCTTCTATTTGTTAAGCTTGTAAGTAATTAAAGGGTGGCTGCTGTGGCAAGCCCAGGAGAGGGGGAGATCACCTGAAATCACTCCCATCCATGAACCTGTACCACGGCTCCTGTCTCCCTTGGCTCTTTAAAAAGGTTGCTTTAGAACTATAAAAATTCAGTATGTGGTAGGGAAGGTTGTTCCATCTGGCTGGTTGTGTAGCTCTGTGCAAACCTGGGGGCCTGAGAAGGGGTAAGCCCCTGCACTGGCATCTGCCTCACTCCATCCTGTGGGGCTTCTGTGACTTGAACGTAGCTGTGATTGCAAGCCGTGTGCTATAGGGGAAGTTCTCAGTGCCTGGTTCCTCTTATACAGCAGAGACAGCTGCCTCCTGGAGTGGTAAACGTGACTGGTTTTGGTAAAGATTGCCGAGGGCTGGTGGTCAGTGTGTGCCAGGCCCTCGGCAAGGCCTTTCTGCCACAGCTCCCTGCCTCCTGCCCCGCTCCTTCCCCAAACACACTGGTGTTCACAGGAGGAGGTGGGTGCTGGGACATCTTTTTCTTTTCTCTTTTTTTTTAATTCTCTCCTCTGGGTAGAAATTGAGTCATAGTGGAGTGATGTCCTACGGGCTGGCAGCAGGCCCAAAACCAGAGCCACAGCCTGAGTGTCTGCTCACCATACCCCCCTCCCCATCCCAGCTGCCATGTGCATGTGGCTTAACTTTTCATGTCCTTGGTTTAATGAACTCGTGTCAGGAATTTTATGTGCATAGCAGCCTTATCTGATGACAGCGACATTTTTAGCATGTTTATGTTTGGTTTTATTTGTTTCCAGGGTAGTTCAGCTGGGTGGACTGGACGGGGTTGAAACGTGTAAGAACCCAATGTACACACTGCAGCACATCCAGAGGCAAAAGGATCTGCAATGCAATTTGTGCACCAGATTTGCCAGCTGCAGCCTTTCACACACTCACCAGTGTCTGACATACAACTTGGGGGCTGGGGAGGGGCAGGCCGAGTGTTGTTTGTTTCTTCCTTTTTCCCCTCCTTCCTGTTCTCAGTACTGTCCCAACCAGAGGGGAATAGGTTTCCCACGTGGGATGTGGGGGACTCTCCAACCCAGCGTTCCCAGATACTCACAACACTACAAATGCAGACATTTCAGCTTCACCACAGCCCCAGCTAGCAGGAGGTATGGGGGAGAAGGGGAGGGCAGCCGGGTCGTTTTGTAGTTTGAAATTTAAACAGCTGGATTCAGTGAGGGTTCCCAGGGTTTTTCCCGGGCAGGAGGTCAGGGGCTGTGCAGGCAGCAAGCCTGGGAGCATGATCAGGGGTGCCCCTTGAGGCTCCACCTCCGCAGCTCTCTGCTGCCTGGAGCGCAGTGCTCATGTCCATATAAGGCTGTGGTTGTCGCAAGGAAAAAGAGCCATAAATAGTTGTGTGATTGTTACCTGCCTCGCTCTGCACCAGATTGGGCACCTTCCCAAGCCAGACTCTTCCTCTGCTTGCTCCAGCTCTACAAGGGCAGTGTTTCTCTGTTCAACAATGTGCAAGCCCAGACCACGAAGTCCAGTTTCTCGAAATGCTCTGCTTCCCCAGACTGTTGAAAGTGTAGAAGACCTCCTGCCTGGAGTATTGACCCACTTTACTAAGGGCTGCTGGGATGGGGGGACTGCAGCTCACGTGTCTATGTGCCTTTCTTCAGCAGCTGGTGGGCCAAAAGCTTCCTTAGTTTGAAAGGTGGCACTTTCATTCTTCAGTTAATTGAGAGTGTGTGTACAGGGGAAGGTGGAGGAGGAAGGAAAACAGTACACCAGGACAAAACAAGACACTGGTAGAGACGGTGAGCAGCTCTACGCAAGATGTTTGTGCTTACTGCTTTTCCAGGGTGTGAGCTCCCCCAGGAGAGGATGCACCCAGGCAGGGGGCTGGAGGACAGGGAAGGAACTGTGCTGGCCAGCACGTAGGCAGGGATCACAACATCTTGTTGAGCTTAGCCCTGCACCTCTCTCACAGGGTCCTTTTAGTGCTGCACAGGCCCTGGGGACCCGAGCCAGGTGGGAGGGGACTCAGCTGTGCTGTGCTGCCCCTGCTGTTGGTGTGGCATGTAAGCCTTCAAATGGCCACCTTCCCCCACCTCTCCTCCCTAGAAAAATGAGCTTCTGGGTGCATTCCCATGGGGAACAACAGGTCTCTCCTGGAAAGAGAAGCTTCTGATGAGGAAGATGCTGTGGGCTGAGCAGCAGCAGAGTCCTAGACCAATCAGGAGACGTGGTGTATCTGTCAATTATTTGCCCGTTTCCTGATGTGGCTGAGTTTTACTCCTTCCCCTTCTCAATTTTTCTCTAAGTAATGAAGCAATTCATTGTCAGTGCATATTTTAAACAGTGACTCTCTTGGTTCCTGTCTTAGACCCGGCACATACTTCCCAAAAGTTTCCTGTGGGCCCCAGCTACAGCAATTTCAACATTTTCCACCATACATGAAGCAGCCCTGTGCTGCTGTGAGGTCCTTGGTTCCCTGATTTGGCCCATCAGCTGGGGTAGTCTCCTGTTCCCAGCTCCTGCCTGGGAGCTACTGGGCCTGCCTCAGCCTTTCTTCACTTCTGATTGGTCTCTCATGTTGAGTTTGTCCGGTCTGTTTGAGCTTGAAAGCTCTTTGGGGAAAGCAACATGGGGAAAGCAACAAGGGCCGATCTTGGCTTGAGAATCTGTGCTATGGCAATGCAGTGAGAAAGGAGGACTGTGGTTTGATGTGCAGCAATAAAGGAGGGGGATGCCTATCTTCACTAGATATTTTTACAAGACTATCCTCAGTCTCTTCCAGAGAGGAAAGGCAAGGTTGTTCCCAATGAGAACTGCTATGCTTGGGAAGCTGCCACTGAGAATTACGAGTTTTCCCCTAGACAAATCTTTTCCAGGTCTGCTGGCAGGCCAGGACACACAGACCCTGTTGGGACTGTAGCTTGAGCTACTCTTCCCCAGTCCCACATAAATGCTACTTCCCTGCTTTCTGAGCAGCTCCTTGGATGCAAAGGGACGTGGCTCCTCATCTGTGCTCGAATACCTGGGCACATTGTACGTTGTAAAAGTCTTGGGCAAACAGCACTATCACAGGCAGCGAGAGAAATGTGACGCTGACTGGAGACTGAATCATAACGTGCTTCTCCCAGCGCTGTGGGTTAAAGTGCCTCGCTCGACCCGTCTCCAGAAAAGCCAACGGAAAACAAGATTAGAGAGCAGCGGCGTGAAAGGCTTCATGCCAATGCAGGGTGGAAAACATTTAGCGTTAGGATGGCAGTGGTCCTTAGTACTACAGGGATTGCCACTTTTGAGGCAGAAGGACTGCCCCAGGCCCTTGGGTTTCTTCCCTTTCTTGCTGGGAGTCAGAGGGAGGAGGGGTATCAGTGCCTGGGTGGCTGTCACTCTCCAGTGGGACGGCAGGGTGATGTGAGGTGAGGTCACTGCCACCGGGACCAAGCCTGGTGTTGGCAGGAAGGAGGGAAGAGCTGTTGCATGTCTTTGGATCTGAGCAAACGCTGAGCAGCAGCCAGCCAGGACACCGGAGGGCAGAAAGATGGCCTGTGGGCCAAGCAGGGCCCTTTCCTGAAAGCAAACTTTGCTTTGCAAACGCAATGGGTGGAGGGGGCCTGGAGGAATTGCTGCTCAGAGCCCCTCAGAGTTTTCTTGTGCTTGCCCCTCCTGTGGGGCGAGGGCAGCTCTCATTTTAGGCCACACAACCCCTGAACAGATTCTTTCTCATCCCCAGGCATCTACACCCAGAGTCACTAACCAGGGGACCACAAGCTAGATTTTCACTTTCAAAGGTGACTGTATGGAGATCTGAAAAGACCTTGGGCTCCTGTATCCTGAAGAAGCACTAAAAAAGGCACCTTTAAGTGCTTCTAATTATACCTTTTTTTCCCTCCTGCTTTACATATTTTCCTGCTTGTTTTTTTTTTTTTCTTCCTTTTCTTTGCTAATGAGAAGACTAATTTTAGAAATTAGTCTTGTCCACTCTGGAAAACTAATAGAAAATTAGTGAAAATGTGGTAGCATGAAAATGAAAGTGAGCCTGGGGAAAGGTAATTGTTTATAACTGAGGGGTTTTGTTAACTCCTGTGTCTAATTAACACACTACAAAGGGAAGCCTTTGTTGAAACTTCCACACCCTGCTTTCTCAATTAAGGTACAAGAGAGATCATAATAAAAAGAGCTTGGAGACTGCTGGTATGTCCCCTAGCAAAGCCAAACCTGATTTAGCATTCCTTAAATTAAAAAAAATAACCCTGAAACCTAAACATACACATACCTTTTTTTTTCCCCCTTGCACAGGATCCTTTTTTTTCCCCACTCCATGTAATGCCAAGCTCTTTATCATGGATTCCCAGTAGCAACAAAAAAATTATGATCCTCATCACTGGTGTGCTTTTAGGTAAGAGGAAAAAGGGGCTGGGGTGATTATTTTCAGGGGATAGCTGTTAGAAGCTTTGCAGGAAAGCTGAATCATCGGGTGAGCATCTTGTTTTCATCTTTTTGTGTTTTGCTCTCCCACATCTAAGGGGCGGCTTAGGAACAACATTCAAAAGGCTTTTATACACGTACATTCCTCTCTTAAGGCTCAAAGAATTATAGGCCTCTGTGCTGTCTCACAATTAGCCACAAACTTATGTATAGGTGTGTGTTTCAAGTTCAATGTTAGGTGTAGTTGTAATCAGGAGAATGGCAGAGCAGCAAGAGGTTTAAAGGATGCTTTTACACCATGTGTAAACAGAAAAGACAAGGAGGGAGAGGACAGGATTTACTATGGGTTGAATGCCTTGATCCACTTTGGTAGCAGAGAACAGAGCTATTTGCTTATTTCGTGCTTTAGATTTGTATCACGCTTGAGTCTGTAACTCCAAGTCCAAGTATTCCACAAAAACAAAAAAACCCCAAACCTTTTAACCTCTGTTTTGGCTTTTTTCTTCTTCTGAGCCAGTGCTGAAGGCAGCTGTGCTTGCAGGACTTCTTACACTCCAACCTAACAAAAGGTGCTACCTCATGTAGAGGAATCTCAGAAGACGTTCCCGGGCACCTCTGTTCTATGCGTTTGATTCCTCTGACACTTTCCTATCTCTTGGTAGCTGAAAAATACTGCAGAGCCAGTGCTAGCCTGCAGTTGGGCAGCTCAGTAGCCTGCTACACCTCAGTGAGATACCAATTTTTGACAGGAATTGTGTGTTATGCAAACACACTGGATGCTCAGTAAGTTGCTTTCTTCGTTCCAGAATAATCCCAGGTAACAATGCTCTGATAAAGGGGAAAGAAGATGACTGTGTTAAATGGAGCTCATCCACACCTTGGCTAAAAGGTGGTTCCCCACAGTGATGGCACCTCCTGTATCTCTGTTGGTATTTTCCCACATCCTACAAAGCTAACACCTCAGTAAATCCCCGTGAATCTTCTGCCTTCTGTGCCAGCACTGTCAGTTCAGTCTTCTGGTTCGTCCACCTGACTCAAACGTGGGGCTGAGAATAAGGGCAACACATGCCTCTTCTTTGTGGCCAGCTCCCTGCACTGCCTCATATGCTTCTGAAGGCAGAGCAGACTGCCAAAGCTGTATAGAACAGTCCATGCTGACAGTGGGAGGCCGGAGGAGCTGGTAGAATTGAGGAGGCTCTCAAGGGATCGAGGAGGAAAAAAAGACCCAAATGTGGGAGGGAATCTTGGCAGAAATGAAAGGGGGGTTGTTGAGCAAAGCATGCGCTGGCTCGAGATGCACAGAGCTTGCAATATGTTATGCTGAGAATCTGTGGGTGTGTTTATAAGACCTGCCGCTGACTTGCAAGCACAAAGGATGAAGCCTCCTCTTATCAGCAGAATGAGAGCTTGGGTCTGGCAGAAGAGGGAGAAGGAACGTTCAAGTAACTTCACTTTGAGTCTTCTTTCTAGTTGTAGCCCAACAGAATGGTCCCAAGGTTTGGCTTTGACTGGACTAACTTTGGTTTCTGGCAGACAAGAGTGGTGTCTTTGTGGCAGGCTACAAACGAGTTAGTTCCCCTGCAGTTCCCACAATAAAGGTCCAATGAGAATCTGGATCACTTTCCACAGCACTGGAAAAAAAATCCCTTCTTCCTACCATCTCTTGGGCATACTAGAATATTTCAAGCTAGTTTCACTTTGTCCTCAGCCAGCTCCCTGGAATGAGAACCACAAAGCCACTTCATTTGAGCAAATATTTGGCCTTGATTACTATTGCAGGCTGAGCCCAAAAACAAACAGCAAACATGAGGTAAGCTGAGAGGCAACATTACTGCAGCAAAAGCTCATACAGTAACCTCAGGAAAGGCAGCAAGCTGAAAGTTGGGGTGCTGTCATGTAATTTTTGGGTGGGAAGGAGACTATCTTCTTACGGGGAGTGGAAGAGGGAACAGTTAGATGCCTTTTGTTCAGAGGTGCATTAAAGGTGACTGAAGCTGAAAAGCAATGAAAACAATGACAAAACTGAAGTAGTTAAAACACTCTCACCTTTATGCCTTCTCCGAAATTAGTCCTGTCTTCCAAATAGCACAGTCACTCTGCTCCTGGATTCTTGGTTCTGTGAAAAAAGGGCCCAGCCTAAGACTTACGGAAGGAAAAGAGAAAGAAGCAAAGGTGGCATAAAGCTCTCCACAGCCCTACCTTACCAGGATGAATTAAATGGTGTTTAGGTGGATTTGTCAACCTCTTTAAAGTATATTTTCCCCATCGATATCTGACTGAAGCCTGTCAAGTGTGTTTGCTACCTGAGCCTCACAAGCAGGACAGGTGCAGGGGGACAGAGAGGCTGGGGAGGAGCTTTCAGCTTTCCTCTGCAGAGTAAAAAGAATGCCCCCAAGCCCTTCTCAGCTCAGGAATCTGAAGCATTTCTACCCTCTCTGAGAAAGGAAGAAGAAAAAAAGAAGTATTTGAGATGTTAATAAAGGGCCCTTAGCACTGCTTGAGCTAGGAATCTGTGAGGCCAGGACAGAGAAGCCTAAAATTACATGCCCGGTACTGGCTGAATTATCCATGGAGGAGCTGAATTGTGACAGATTGTATGAAAATGTTTGTTTTCTGCAGCAAAGTGTCACTGTGCTTATTTAAGGCAGGTAAGTGGATGAGTTCTGCATTTTGGACAAGTCTGGTTAGGCCCAAGGCAGAAAACTCCAGATGTCAAATCACAGGTTTAGGGCTAAGGTACTTTTGCTGGATGTTTTGTATTCCTGTTGGTCCTTTTGTATAATGATGTTGGACACCAGCTTTCTACAAATGTAAAGCTGCAAGAGAACAGGGCTAGAGGAAGCCAGGTTAGGAAGGGGATATACTGAACTAAAAAAATATGTCTGTTGCTTAGGGTTGTGCTGGCATTTGGACGGTAGAGATGATTGTACCATTCCTTGGAGGTAAAGAGCTCTGGGCCATTATTCTTAGTATGTCATATCAGGAATGTAGTGTCTCTAACCATGCCTAATGGAGTTGTAACCTCATCTCAGGGTCTGGAGGAACTTCCAAGCTCCAAGAAGAGTTTTCCACTGCCTAAAACAGAAGTCTTCATTTAGGTGTGTTTCTCAGGATACTTCCATGACTTCTGCCACAGCACGGCTGTTTGATAACCTGCTTCCCTAATAAAGGTCCCTTTCACAAGACAGTGTCACTCCCATTTTATTGAAAGAAGGGACAAGATAAATGGCACATTTCTGGCACAAGATAAAGATACTTACTGCACTACACAAACCAAAGGGTAGAGATTTATGCCTCAGTATCCCAAAAGAACAGAGATGCTGTATGTAAACGCTTCCTTTTTCAGATGCAGATCTTGTCGTTAGGGTAAAACACATTCCTTTTATTAAAACTGAAGGAAGAACCACAATAAGGGAGCAGGAGTTCAGCGGGTTGCTCACACAGGACTGTGTGGGTGGAGGGTTGGGGAGAGGTGAAAAGTAGAATAACTGTTTTAAATGCTAGAGTGTGCCAGGTATGGCCCCTCCCCTCCTCCCTGGTCCTGGGGTGCAGGTATAGTTTCCTCTTCAATCTTCTTCATCAGCAAAGTCAATTTGAAAGACTCCTGTCACAGTGCCTCAGTTTAATCCCTTCACTTGTGCTGGTAACATCTCTCTGTGGGCCTATAAACTAGATCAGTTAACTGATCTTTTTTTTTCCTTAACCTTCTTTTTTTACCTCTACTTCAGTGATCCAGTTTACAATATGGCTTTTGAAACATCTGCATCAGCACCGCTGGAGCTGTGCTAAGCTGTGACACAGCACTAGGAATGCATGGCTAGCAGGAGAATAGACAACATCTTAAACCAGCTTTGCTCATGAAGAAGGCACGATGGAATCACCCCAACGTACAAAACCAAGCCAATTAAGCTGAACTTTTTTCACAGCCATGCCAGAAGTTGGGTAGTTATGCTAAAGGGTAACATCATTCTGTGAGAAAAGGGCTATTTTCTTCCTAACATTTGCTACTGGCTGCTTCTGAGACAGGTTACAGGGCCATGTTTCCTTTACTGTCCAGTGCAGCTCTTTTATGTCAGCTGCTCCTGGTGTAGGATTTGGATGAACAGTGATAGAATTTGGCCTTAAAATGGTTAGTCACTAAATTTGTAAGCTCTGATCCCCCCAGTGGAAACATCACTTGCCTTCGCTCTGTCCACATCTTAAGTTCATGCTTTTCCACCTTCTGCATTCTCCCAGTTAAAATTTGACTTTTGTTATGGGAGCAGAACAATGAAGAATTGGCGTAAGAGGAAAAGGAACTTATGTGGTAAGAGATGGTGCCTAAATTGCAGTCAAATTTAGAAGTCCACAGGTATAAGTGGCTTTCTTCTACCCACTCACCTCCAAAGAGACATTTCCTTTCCTTGCAGTACATGAAAGCCCTTCTGCATTTATAGCCGCTGCTCTGTGTGGGTTGTACGTATTAAAGCCACTCCACAACTGCTTTTTTGGAAAACTGCTAATTATAAATGTGCACTGAAAGTACTTGATGTTTCAGGCTTTTGAAGAAGCAGAGCTCAGGCTTCTTAGCAATACCAGATTGTGACATTCTCCAGAAGTGTACGTGTGCGGTTTCTGTCTAAAGCCACTGTGGTTAAAACATTTAGCAACGTGACTTCTCCGACAAAGTAAACACCTTTTGTCTCTCTCACTCTTCCTGTCTCACTCACTCAAGTTTGTCAGTAAGAAAGGAGTTTTGGAAGAGATTTCTTCTGCCTCGCAAAGCATTAGAATTTATTCACCACAACGATGTGGCCATTTTACCTGTTTGTCAGGTACAGAAATAAAACGTCCCTGCATTTATGGATGATCACTGAAGTGCAGGCTTCTCTGCCAACAAGCCCAACTGTCTTGGATTAGACCATTGTAGGGGAAAACATTTGTGCAGCAAAGAGGGCATGTTTAGTCTGCAGTTAAAGCTGGCAAATTGAAGAGCTATCTCTGGATGCTCGCTGCTTAGTAGATTTCTTTTTCTCCACTAGAAATACTACAGTACCATTAATTTATTCCTACCAAACAGATAAATGTCTCTGCTGTTGAGACTGCAGTATCTTTCTTATGAGGCAAGGCTGCAGAATCTGGGACTGTTCAGCCTGGAGGAGACTGAGGGGAGAACCTCATTAACACAAGTGGATGTAAAGGGGATGGGGCAACACTTTTTTCTATAGTGGCCTGTGATAGGACCAGTGGTAATGGACAAAAGCTGGAACACAAACACTTCCACTTAAACATGAGGAAAAACTTCTTTACTGTTCAGGTGAGGGAGCCCTGGCACAGGCTGCCCAGTGAAGCTGTGAAATCTCCTTCTCTGGAGATTTTCAAAACCCGCTTGGATGTGTTCCTGTGCAACTTGATCTAGGTGAACCTGCTTACCATTCTGTAACCCTCTGATTCTGTGTGAGGTGGTATTTTTCAGAATTCAATGACCATTACAGGTTTGCTCTTCCAAAGGATGCTGGCTCGCAAGCATTAATGCAAACTGTGAGTGAAGTTGATCAGAAGGATGCAAGTAAACATCCTGTGAATGTGTAGAAAGTGAAAGATGTATAACACAATAGCTTTTTTTGGTTATACTTGCTTCTCTCAGAGGTGTGTCTTCTTTCCTGGGCAACTTCCTGCCACCAGGTCAACACAAAAACCTGTTGCACTTATTCTCAAACTAATGAAGCTACAGAAAACAAACATTTCAGATCTGACTTGCCTCAGCTACCACACACCTACAAATCTTGACTGTGAGGGAAATACAAAGAGTTTTCAAAAGAGGTGGGATACGCTGTCTTGTTAAAGGATGATGTAAACCTGCAGCAATCTTTGTTCTGAACTTGGTGTTGATGCCTTACGGATGAAGTAATCAAGAAAATTTTGATACTGACTAAACAGGAGTGAGACCAAGTTCTCAAATTTAAAAAAAAAAAAAAAACAAAGGAAGGAAAATAAAAGAGTGAAACCTTAAGAAGACCTTGGGCTTTAATCTGCTCTTCCTGATGCTGAGATCTCATATGAGAGCCATAAAATAAAATTTTAAATGTCCAGTGTCAAACATTCTTCAAAACCAACTTTGTGGCAGCCTTTTTATGTCTGCATTCCATGCTTGAAGTCACTATCTTTTAATTCCCACATTTCTACTGCTGTCAGTTCATTCTGCCTTTTGTATTTGCTTTCTCAGATATGATCCGGTATTTTTCTCCTTCAAAAGCTTTGGTTAGACTTAACACTGCCTTCCTTCCCTGACTTTTCCTTACACGGCCACTTGGGTGAAGAGACAGCCTGTCCTGTTCTAAAAACAGCTTTCAATACATTTAGTTACTTCCACTATTTCCACTCTGCTTCATTTTCATGGAAGAATTTAAAGCCCTGTTGTTCATCCAGTAAATATCCTTTTGATATGTTGGTCATTTTTTTTCCCTTGGATCAAACTAGGTCACTGCATATTACAGATTGTTTCACCATCTAAGGTGTCTCGTTATGTAGGTAGCTCTGGTTGTCACAATTCTAGCTTCCTTTCATTTCTCTGCCTTGATGTACTGGTAAACACCTATCCTGTGTGTTGTCCTCTCACTACCACATTAAATTCTCATTTTGGTTTTGTACCTGTATTTACATTTCTCATTTCTGCTTTTAACCAGGACACCTCTGTATACCTGATACTCAGGTATATAAACCTTTCAATGATTCCTCCCACTGCCTTTTGTTTCTTCTACAAAGGTCTAGCGCTGTTTCCAAACTGCCACGGTGAATCTTTCTAACCCTGAAGCGCTTCACTGGGATGAGAGATGCTTACTGGAGACACTTCTCAGGCAACTTGTCTTTATTCAAGCCTCTTTCACTTCCATTTGCCTCTTCCAGCTGTTAACACTGTCATTGGTAAAGTTCACTTTGCATATTCTGTCACTGGCACCTTCACCTGCACAATCTGCCCTCCTTGCATAAAGCAGGAAGCCCCAAAGTGAGGGAGCCTGGTACTTCTGCCCGCTTGTAAAATGTGCAGTAAACCTCATTTGCATAGCTGGGTCTGACCTATGGACCCATATATGCTGTAGTCTTTCCAGAAGGACTTTTGTTTTGCCTGCGGCTTCCTTTTACAGGGTCCTGAGGTTCTGCCTTGAAGAGCGCTGTAGTGAATGCAAAGAGGTGCAACTGCACCACCTCAGCCTTTTTCCATCTCCACTGTTCTGGCACGCCTTTAACGCATGTGCTTGGCTGCTCAAGCGCCTCGGCAGCATCAGGGGCCGCTCACACCGATGCTTCTGCTTGCCCTGGTTCTGTGCCTTTATCGGATGAAACCCAATTCTCTCTCTCGTTTCCCTATCGCGGTCAGCTCGCACTAGATGACAAGAGAGCTGGGTGGGGACTTCCTGACAGCCTGGGGATTCCCCTCCCCCCAATCTCCGAGGCCGGGGCCACAACCCGTCGCCCCGGTAGCGGAGGCTGAGGTCGCCCTCGTCGCTGCGACCCCCATGGCCGGGCAGAGGCCCTGCGCAGTGCCAGCGAGGCAGCGCTTCCGGAGGGGCCGAGGCCGCCCGCGGGCCGCCGCTGCCCGCCCGACGCGGGGCATTGTGGGGCGGGGCTGGCCTGGCACGGCCTGGCGCGGGGGGTTGTGGGAGCGGCTTGGCACGGCTCGACCCGGGGGGGTTGAAAAAGGGGCACGGGGGGGGGGGGGGGGGGGGCAGTGAGGAGCGGCCAGTCCCGGGGCCAGCGGGTGGAGGCCGGGGCGTGCCGCCCGTGCCCTCGGTATGAGCCGCCGCTACCGCGTCGTTCCGCGCCCCGCCCGAGCAGCAGCAGGAGCGGAGCGGGGCCGGCGGGGGGCGGAGCTCCGCGCGCGCCCGGGCGTTGCTAACGGCAGAGGGCGCGAGGCACCGCCCCCTTCCTCAACTTCCTCAAGCCCTCGCCTCCGCCCCGCGGGCGGCTTCTATTGGCGGCGGCGGCCGTCAGCGCTCCGCAGCCGGCGCCGCCATTGGCCGGCGGGGGCAGCGGGGGGCGTGCCGGCGGCGCTGCTGGGCCGCGGCGGCTCCTCCCGGCCGGGCGCCTCGCAGTGCCGGTGCGCGAGAGGCGGTCGCGGTGCCTGCGGTGGAGCCGGCAGCGTGAGGACGACACTCTTGCGCCGTGAGGAGAGCAGCAGCAGCCGCCTCGGCCGCGGCGTTTCCCTTCCTCCGCCGTTGCCGGGCTCAGGTGAAGCCGGTAGGGTGGGGCGGTGGGCGCGAGTGGCCCCGGGTTACGTCCCCGCTCCCTGGCGCCGCGCTTTCCTTCTCGAGGGTTTCGCGCCTCTTTTGTCCGGCCGGGGCGACAGGGTACCGCTCCCTCGCTGCTCTCCTTTGCGTTACCCGGCGGGAGGCAGGCGGTGAGCAGCCCGCCTGGGCTCCGACCTGCTGTGCCTGGGGTGCTCCACGCCCTCCCCCTCTCCTCCGGGGGCGTTTGTGCCGCCGCGCCGTGCGCCGCACCGGTTGCATTATGCTCAGGGAGTTGCCTCCCTCCTCCCTCCCCGCCCTGCTAACTGGCCTTCTCGGAGGTGAGGAGGCGTTTATTCGCGCTCTTTTTTGCGGACCGACCTCGCTTCCCTTCCCTCCGGTGCGTCGTGTCCATGTCCTCCCCCTCGCCCCTTCCCATTCCCCTCTCGCGTTCAAGTGTCCATCCTTTGAAAGTAACGGGTAGGGGAGAATAGGACCGTTTGGCAGCTGTCAGGGCTGCAGCCTGAGTCACAGGCTGACAATCCTCCTGCAGACATTGCAATGGGCTTGGCTTCCGCCCTCAGATCTCGACTTCCTCGTTCGGTTTGGTCTGTACAGTGAAGCCAGGAGAGAGGGAGGAGGGAGTGACAGGGCAAGATGAAGCTTGCAGTAAAAACTCCTGTAGATAGCTTATGCTTTCAGTCATCACCTCCAACCGAGTAGGAAAAGTTCTCCGGCTTTTAGTGATATCGTTACCAACCTGTCTGCAGTAGGTGTGGAAAGTAACAAGTTTCATAGCCCCTGAGGATGGTGTGTGCCCAATGGGCTTAATAAGAATTGCATCTCATTTGCTTAAACACAGGGTGAAGTGAATTTTAAAGTGATAACGTGCTTCTGGTGGGTTGTTTCAGAAGTAAACTGCATTGGTTGGGAAGCTCTTCACAGCTCCTTTTCCTTCCTCCTTTTTCTTCCCTCTTGAAACACTATTTGTGCTCTTCATCTTTCTTTTCCCATAGGTTTTTCTTCTCTATCCTGTGTGATGATGTCCTGAGTCACACTCAGTCAGAGTGGACTAAGAACCCAAGTGTTGTTTGTTACTTTTTTTTTTTAGTTGGGCAGGTCTGTCTTAAAAAGAGTAATCTCTCAAGAAATGTTGAAGAAATTTCCGTGTCAGACTTGAAGAGATATTGTAGGTGGACTTTGGCCAGCAGACTATGATTTCTGTGCCTCTGCCCAACACTATAAAGAAATATAAGTTAATTTGCATGGACACTGTTGAACCATGGCTCGAAAGATTAAATTACACATCTTTGACTCTTGTATACATCTCCCGTTTTAACACTAGAGTAACAGCACTTTAATCAGTTACTGCTTGTGTAAAGATGCTTTTGAAATTAGTCACTAGGTAACAATGTGACTAAGTTCAGTTCTCCGTGGCATTCCACTAAAAATGGCAAATCATGGTGCAGATAGGTATTGACTCATAGGTGCACTGTCTGCAACCCTAGTGCTCTCTCCCAAAGTTTAAATGAGATAAGCAAATGTTTTTGTTAACTAGAAAGTGGTAATGAGGGGAAAGCAATTGATAAATGTAAGTGGAGTTGCCTTTAGCACAAAAGAGTTTTGAAGTTGTTAATCACAATTGCCAAAACTGTATAAACACAAGATTGTGCTGCTAATCTGACCTTGTAAAAATAACTAGAGTGAAATCATGCAGCAGTTCTGTGATACTCCATGTCAGGTGGAACTGTTTAAATTGACCCGTTCTCCTTCTCGATAGCTTTATTTGTTGCATTTCTTCGTAGTGTGTGCACTGCCTTTCCGGAGGTGGACAGGTAAAATCTTCTATAACTCTTGAGGTAGCTGCAGAATTGCTAGTAGTTCATACAAATGGGGGTCTGAACTTCCCACATTTACTGACCTGGAACCTCGAAGTGAGTATGACCAGCACCAAGCTGGTGAGTTCTGTGGTTCTTTTAGAAATGTGGTGTCATCTCTTGGCTGTTTGACTTGTATAGGCAAGATCTGATTTGGGAAGAGACTTCGACCTCAGAGTTTGCACTGCTGTGTAGCATGTGGCTGTTCCTGCATAAACAGGAAGACTAAATTGTCAGGTTCAGTCTGTCCTAGAAGAATGGGTGTAGAAACTGAAAGCCTTTTATTGGACTTTGTTAGCATGGACTGTTAGGATCTTTCTAGCACAGTTCTGAGGTTATTTTTTTGTCTTTCAAGTTATTCTCATAAGACAAAAAGTTGCCAGAGTGGTATCTTCGTCTGAAGAAAAAAATAAAGAATATGCTTTTTTCATTATTTCCTTTAGGTGGACTTTGATATGCTTCAAAATGTTTTAAGATGACAAATAGGTGGTGAGAGTTACACCATAATCTTTTAAGTGAATCAATAATGAATGAGTAATAATAATACTTTTTTAAAAAAAGAAAATTACTTGCCCATCAAAGCTGTAGGAAGGAGATCAGAAGAATTTCTCAGGTAGGATGCTGAAATAAACTGTTATCCAAAACACTATTTTGATATTATGAAAACTTTTCAAGACTGTGTAGCAGGTGTTAGCTCTAATGCTCCTCTTTTGAGTTGAAAACTGTAGTGGAGTCAAATGCCACAGGTGCTTCAGTCTCTTTGCCACAGTACTTGGCACTGCAAACATTTCTACTACAGATGTGGAGACATTTATCACTGCAATAAACTGTCTTGAAAACTTCAACATCTTGGCAGGTCTTTGAAAATAGAGTACTAAATGTTTATAATTAATAATTCACAGGTTAGTCCCCTGTCAGACAATGTGAATCAACGTGGCTACTAACTACATGAATATATACTTCAGTTGTACTGGGAGATTGAAGTAGTCTGTCTACACCCAAAAAATCAGGTTTTGTTCTGTTAATCTCCAGGACACTGAACAGATGGGACGGGACACATGTCATAGGTATTGTGATTTCTGTGCTGATTCTTCTGAATCTTCTGCTTCTGCCACCATCCCTAGGCCTGTGTCTTGCCCAGATTTACATCACTTATGAATTGATGTGGCTACAGGAGGGTGAGGTTATAAGTGGGCCCACTGGAGGTACAGGAACCCATCTGGTTAAGGCAAGGTTTACTGAAAGGGGAAGTCAAAGTGAGGGTTGTCTTGTCCCCCACCCCATCCACTTTCTTGCATGGTAACTTCAGGTTATTGGGTAACATGCTGAAGCTAAAGTGCATTTTAGAGGCTCATAGTTAGTGTGCACATCTACTAAAAGATGTCCAAAATTTTAATCCTAAGCATATGATTTAATATGTTGGGGGTTTTTGTTCTTTTGGCTCAGTGATGCAATTGGTGCCCTCTAACATCCATTTTTGCCTTTGATTTCTCACACAAATATTAGTCTTTCTTTTTTTCTTAGTTTATAATTGAGGCACAGCTGTTTGCATGTTAAGTAGAGAAATTGTGTGCCTGATGTTAAGTCTTCTGTGGGTTGGAACAAAACTATAATAGCACAGGATTGCCTACAGCGGCATTGTTTTTGCTGGCAATTGCTTTAGCTTAATGGTGGCTTCGTGACCTTGTACCTTAAATTTCTTTTCAGTTTAAGCACACCGTAGTTCTAATTGAGTTTCCTAGTGTAGAAAGAGATGGAAACTAGCAACCTGATTTAAATAGAGTATGATGAGGCAAAAACACAAATGCAACTTCAGCCCTGGAAGCTAATGCAAATGGGTGTTGTCCAACTAAATGAAACGCATCAATTTACAAGTTCATCTTAATTATGGTTTATTCGCTTCACTTTTTTTTCTTTAGCGGCTGTGAGAACTTGTTCTGAGTACTTGAAGTAATAATCTCAACACTGATTTGTCTTGCAATTGTAGGGTCCTGTGGTGGCTTAATGCCTTCTGACCTCATTCCAGGCCAGTCGTGTTCAGTGTAATGGACTATTCCTTGTTTTCTGTTAATTGGCCCTTTGGCCTGTTACTGTTCAGCACAATACGTTGCGTTTCTGAGCATCGTCCAGAGTCTAAATGAATAGTAGTGCCGACAATTTCCAGTGATGGAAATGTGTTTGATTTTATTGTAGGATACTTATAAGTCATGTCCTCTTTAAACATAGCGAAGTGAAATTGTAAAATTGATCAAGGATACTTGTCTGCTGCAAATTATTTCTTATGGAAGTATTACAAGTGTATTGGTGGTGCATGCAGAGAAGTATAATGAAGTATAGCTCTGCATACTGTGGTTTGACTCCATGACCTCTTTATGCCTTCTACAGTTTTGTACCTAGGATTTGGATTCTGCTTATCTTCATGACTAGAAATTTCAATTTCTTCTAATGTATGTATTCTGACTCTACTGAGAGCGGTAAATAAAACCATATGGATGAGTGATTTCGGCAAATTCAAGCTAATAATTAATAAATGTTAACTGTATCATGAAGTCTCCTTAACTGATGAATGCTTCTATTCATCAAGAACTACCATTTTAATGAGTCTTAGCAGGAAATCCATTGTGATATATGCCTCAACACAGAACTGGAGTTCTGATTTGAATGAAAGCAGAGTAGGCGTTCAGACTTGTAAGAAAAGAGGTTTAGGGAAGTTTTACAACTCAACTTTAACAGTCCTTTGCAGTTAGACTTTTCGTTTTCCCTGTTGGACAGCTTCCTGTTTAAAATCTAAGATATAAAGCATGTTCTTGTAATAGTTTACTTCCCTTTTTATTGTTTGTAGTGATGATGAGAGCACATTCATCAGTGTTTTTCTTTTAAGGTCAAGACTTCACCAGTTCACTTGAATTTAGTCTCTTAGTCAACTTTGGAAGTGCAGTAGATTTGACTTTAACCAGTCAATTGTGGCTAACACTCAATCCAGCAAGTTTTACTGACATACTGAGACTTTATTTAAATACCCAAGGGAAAAAAAAGGAGAAACCTACAGCAAAATTTCAATTAAAAATGAGTTACAGTTGCTCCTATCTTCTTCTCCAAATATGAGCAAATAAAACAACTGTTGTATCAGTTTGTAGGTAAATTTTTAGTCAGTAAGCTCTTCTTGTCAGGGATTGATACACTGTATGTCTGCTTGCCAATTAATGCAAGTTAATGCAGTCTTGCTATGCTCATAATTGATTTCTTTTTCTTAAATTGGTAGTCTGTCTTGGGACTTAGACATATTTGAACAAATACAAGATGCTTAAATGTAAAAACTTGGCAACAGATACTGAACGTAAATCTGAAGTCAAACCAAACCAGTGAACTGGATGAGACAGTTCCTGGCTAAGCACTTGGAACTAGTTAGTTGATGAGGTCAATTGAACTTTGACAGATTTTCTTTTAATACAGACGAAGAAAAATACTCTCTGGCTTCTTTTTTGGCTATGTCATTCAGAGCTTCAAACAGAGAGAAAGGTATTGACATTTTTCTTTGGTCTGTTTTTCTTCCTTTTTTCGGGCGGTTGCAAGGGTGGGTAGCTGTGTTTTTCACAATTAGTGGAACGGATGAGAAGGGATGGATTGGACGTGAAGGTTTCTAGAGATAGGCAATTTAATTAATATGTTGCTGATAGCTGGCAACCATCTAGAAAATAATTTATGTATATAAAATATGTATAATATCTTTTTAGTTGTTTTTTCTTGTAAATATGTCAGGAGTAGTCCAAGAAAGAAATATTTTGTGATAATGGAATTTACTTTTTTTAGCAGACTATTACTTAATATATTCTCATACACATTGTTCAGATGTCTTTCTGTTGCTCAGAGTTAGAGATGTTTTATCTCTTTTTGTTATCAAGTGAAACGTATTCAGACTTCACGGAATTTTTATAATAAATAGATATGGAAATATGGATACAGGTATATGGTGACTATGTACAATAATTAAGTAATTGTCTGCTAGAATCTGTTACTCTATATGGTGACTGTGTACACTAAGTAATTGGTTACTTGGAACTGTTGTGTTCCAAATGGACGTGTGTCTGCTTACTGACAAAGGAAATTTCCTTTCTGAGAGCAGAATAAGTACAGAGTAAGATTTCTCCACAGGCACAAAACTCATCATGACTTAAGCTTGGTGACTTAAACCATTTCATTTGTTTTTTATCATCTGAGTTATATTGCGGTATGAATGTTTATAACAGATACTAAGGTCTTTGACCTTTTGTTACGCAGTAAATTATTCTGAATTGTTTTAATGGCCCTTCCCAAGTCAAAGTTTTCTGTAGGTGAACTTGAACTTGCAGTTTAATGCAGTATGTGATGGCAAACATAAAATGGGAACTCGGTTGTGATGAGGAAGATAAATTAGGACTAATATTTCTTTAAGAAGGGTATTGCTAATTTATTGGACAAACTGATGTAACTTCTAAAAATTACCAACACACTGTCTGGGTGGTGCTGGCATATATATGTGCACAGACAGTTTAACTTCCACTATGTAGAGGAAGATGATAGTCTTTTTACACAGCAAATTTTAAGGTGTTTTCCTAATGAGCAGAACTATATAGGTAACTTTTAGTTCTTTATTATTCCAAATACTTGATGTAGATTTAACTGATAAATATTGCCATGCTATATTATACCAATCCTATCAGGAAAAAGTATAACTGTAGTAATGGTTCAGCTCTCCATGTAGAGAAGGAGAAGAATATAATGGAATCATAGGATGTTTGGGGTTGGAAGGGCCTTTAAAGATCATCTTAAAGATCATCTGCCCCTCTGTCATGGGCAGGGACACCTTCCACCAGACCAGGTTGCTAAGAGGCCCATCCAGCCTGGCCTTGAACACTGCCAGGGATGAGGCATCCACAGTCTCTCTGGGCAGCATCTTAATTGTTTCACCACCACAGCACTGTAGTGTCTGTGGTTGTGGAAGGTGTTGTTAACTATGGTGGAAATGCTTGAAACAGTTCTGGTACTTCATAGTCAGTGTTTCTGCATGTTGTTTTTTACCCTGCTATTCTGGAAAGCAAAACTTTTGTTGGAAACTTCCACATGATATTTCCCTTCTCTTACTGGGACTGTGGAATGTCATTGTATGGCAGTCTCCTGTCTGAAAGGGATAGTTTTCTCTATTCCAGCATTATAGGAAAATAACTTTTTTAGAATAAAAAGAAAACTTTATATCGCATATAGCCATGACCGTAACAGTTCAGTCTAGTTTTGTACTTCAAGTGCCCTTGCTTTCACTCGTTTCAAATTGAAAGATGACTCCTTTCTTCTCCTTTAATACAAAAATCAGCACTTCAGGAGATGCAGACAGGATGGTATGGTTGGGTGAATTCTAAAATAAGAGATGCCTAATGCTGTTCCTTTTTAAAGACTGATATATTTGACATTTAGAGAAGAAAGTACAGGTCAAGAGAAGAACAAGCTAACCAGAAAACAAGCATGAGATGGAGGTGAACAGGTGAGGCAAGTGTTCCTTGTGCCCTCGGCTGCACTGGGGGCTTTCTCTAAAATTGGTTGTAGTGGGTAGCTAAGTTAGGAGCCGTGGAGCTCTGCAAGACCTGTACAGGGTAGTGTTGCATTCAGAATGTATCAAAGTTTTTCAGACCATCTTTAACTTGAAATTTATGCTTTGTGAGGTTGTTTTCAACCCAGCGTCCTGGAGCTTAAGGTTACATAGCTTTTCCTTCAGTGTAGGAGTTGCCGTTGTTCTCATTGTCCAGAAAGAGGATGTGTTTCTTCCTGCCCCTTACCTCTGAGTTCCTTCACAAACAGAGGTAGGTCCTCTCAATGAGTCCCTGTGTTATACCTGGAAGAATCGAGCGTCAAACCTAGACCCTGTAAAAGTAGTTGACTTTTCTGTGCCAGAGAAATTTTTGCCTGCCATTAATGGTGGAGAAGAACCTTTTGAAATAATAACAGGAGACAGAGCAGAAGGCTGACTGTACACAGATACAGTTTGACACAGTAGGTTGAGTGTCTAGAGAAACTTGTTTCCCTGATGCAATGTAGAAATAATCTTTTCGGAAAAGGTTTGCCAGATGTATTCCTACTGATTCTTGGTACTTTCTCTAATAGCTGCAAGAAAGTATCATCAATGCTGAGATAAAAGCAATTTCTCCGTTAACATAAGCAAAAATACTTGCTTATATAAGATAACTTTAGCCACATATATGCTAAATATTTTATCTATAAAAGAGGGAGCCGGAAACATATTTTTCTTCTCTGTATTTAGGTGTAATTGTTTTATTCCTTGTTCCCTGTTGCGATGAAATGAAACCTGGAGTTGACAGAGGTGATAGGAAGTGCTAACTGATTGAGAACCTTTTATTGGAAGAGCTACCTTATGCTTCAGTGTCCCAGAGACTTCTTGGCAGATACCTTTTTAGATTTAAATGAGAATATTAGGGAAGGGATGAAAAGTGACCCTGAGATAATAAGGACAGACTAAAACTTTGCATGCTCTTCCTCCCTCTCTCATGCAGTGTCCTTAGGGAATTCTACATGCCTGATCAGAACTTTTGCAGACCATTATGCCTTCTGAAAACAAGTTTTCCAGCAAAACAGCTTGAACAGCAGGGATGGGCTGCAGTTTTCTGAACTACAGCTGTCTCCTTAAGTGGGATTACTTTGCTGAGTGGTCACGAAGAATGTGTTTCCCCCCTGCCCCCCCCCACCCCTCCCGGAATGTTTTCCTTGTGGGCACACTGTCTCTAGAAAAGGAATTCTCTCCTCTGCTGAGAAGGCATGTGCTGTACCCGCACTAATGAGAAACAACAGTTGCAGAAAGTGCATTATGCAGGATTGTAAACTTTGAATATTTATTCAAAGTGAATGGGGTTGGGTGGCAGCCAGCCTAGCTTTGTCATGCTAAAGACCGGACTTGAAATCAACAGAAGGCTACCCTCCCCCTCCCTAAACTAGGGTTTGGTGTGTTTAAACAATGTGCACAGGCTTCATAGAACTGATTAACTTTACCGGGGCCATGTACATAGTAATGTGTCTTTGTGTCTCACTGAACTAGGAAGGTGCAATTAAAATAGGGGCAAGCACACCCTCCCTAGCATTAACTTAGGGAAGTTAATGGGCTGGCCATATTTGCCCATAACCTACAGTGGTTAATTTCTTTACAGTATGCAGTGTGGTTGCCCAAGATCATTTCTGTCCATGTATAGCCTGTGGTGAGGCCTTCGTTATCCCATTTTCCCGTGCTGATACCCAAAGCTAACCTCTTCAGATTGGCATTAATGTGTGTCACATCTACATGTGCTGAGCTTGTAGCTTCTCCCAGTCTTTCCATTCATGTGAACCCAGTGGAGAGAAATCGTGACTGTTAAGTGGCATCTAAGGACAGTGTCTTACTTGTATATATCTTTGTGACCTTTGTAATTTGCCATGGAAAGTCCCAGCTTCACAGAGCAAACCTCCTATGTCAGCTGTTACAGCAGAATATGAAAGTGCTGTTTCACACATACCGGAAAGTGGTGCTTGACAGCTGGTGAAGAAAGCTGGACATGCAGAAAGTGAGAAACATTTATTTCGTGCTCGCTGTTCTGAGAATGCATGCCACGTACTTTTAGGCCACCTGGAAGATGCAGAATACCATTCAGGTTCCTTCTGCTGTTTTATGTGTAGTCTGGTTGGTAATACAGGTATCATTTATACATTAGATAATTAGATTCCTCCTTCTTGATTCTTGGAGCCCTGTGAATACAGAGAAGGCACTTCAGTGCTCTACCTTGAGTTTAACTTACAGCAATAAACATGGTAACTGGCAAGTCTGGGCAGCACTACAGTCAAACTGAATATGCAACAATAATTGCCAGCAATCTGCATTCCAGTTGTGAAATAAATCTTTCAACAATGTCTTGTGTGCGTCAGACTGTGACTGGAGAGGAAAGCAGTGAACTACAGCAAGCCTAATAGTAGTCATTATGAATCCCAAATAAAGCTGAACTAGAAGAAGTGAGTCTTCTTTGGCATTCTGAACAAAAAGAGTAAGAGTAACTGCCTTCAGCCTGGTGGGGAGCTGCCTGTGAGGGAGTATGAATTGCCAACTTGTGTACTTGCCTGATGTTATATTTTATTTTCTAGCTGGGTAACTGAAATTCATGACTCGTGAGTTGACTGAAGCATCAAGAACTGGTGTGTCACAATATACTGAACTTGAGAAACAAGCAGATAGAACCAGTCCATCAGTTCAGCTTCCTGCCAGCTTTTCCCCTTCTCTTCCTCTCTTCCTCCCCTCCTAGCGAATTCAGACTTCAGTTTTTAGTTTCAAATTGGAACAGTTTGTGCTAACAAAGTTAGCAACTTTCTTTCCCATAAGCACCCTGGCACCTGAAGTGTCAGCCTAATGTGTCCTAAACCAATGAGATATGAAGAGTTTCTTGGTGAATAGTGTATGAATAGTTTCTTAGGGGAGTTGTAAGGAAGTTTTTTTGGTGGGTTAGGGTTTTTTATTTAAAATGTTGCTGGTTCACGCTCACTAGGCAGCCTGGCCACTAAAGTCTGCTTACTGTGTTTTCTAGCTGCACTTAATGCAACTGTTTCTGTTGATTTGATGAATTCAGCTGGCTGGGAAAGGTGAAATAGTTGAGTTTGCAAAAATAATGCGAGTATTAGCAGTTCAGATTGTATGCTTAATAAGGATTCCTGTCATATGAATGTTACTGAGCAAACTTGGCTTAAACCATTAGCTTCTTCTCAAAGTCAGATTTTTTTTTTTTAACAGGGAATCAAGTTGTCACCATGGACAATTTAGTTGTAACTGAAATGGGACTCTAAGTGACCGTTAGTGCTGTAATTTGCTGGTGTAAAAGTCTTGTCTTGTCTGTAGAAATGGTGTAGGTTCCTTTTGCTTTGTGAAAGAGTCCTGTCTTGTATGCTGTTTTCTAACAACCTGTTAAAGGTAAGCCAGATTGAATCAGCAAGTACACGTATCTGGCTATTTTATGATCTCTGTAGCCCAATATTTCACAAACTTCTCATAATTCATTAAAGTAGGAATGTAATTTGATTAAAGCTGTCTATTGCAATGTAACAATGCATCTTTGCTATTAATGAGACTAAAAAGAACAGTGTGGGAATCCCTACTGTAATGGTGGTTTGGATAATTCAAACTGGAAGTGCTTTCCTTACCTACCTAGTGCACCAATACTTGTTAGTAAGTGTGATGCTTTACCTGTTACCATTAATGCTCTTCTGAACATATTAATTCCATTTCTACTTCAGCTCTTACCTTGGTAGTTTAGCATAGCCCAAGCTCATCTTATTGGGCAGTGCCTCAGTCCCTGGAACAGTTCTGTGGCTGCGGACAGAGTAAACATTGCAGGGGGAAGGGGACAAATAGTTCTGACAAATAGTTCTGGCAAATTAAATTGCAAACAGACAGTGTTCTCTGCTTTCAGCAGTTGAAAAACACTGTAATCGAAGGAAGGGACCTTGTATCAGAAGCAGCTTTTAGACCTTTCCAAGCCAGACAAGGTGTTTGTTTCCAGGTTCTCGGGAATCACTTGATGCTTGAAGTGCCAAGAGGAGTGTATGGAGCGTCTCATAATCCAAGCCTTCAGGCTATGAAATTGTAGGAGGCTGAGGCAAACTTCTGTCCATATGATTGTATTCAAATGAAGGGTTTGGGTAATGCTGCCTCTGTTCAAAGGGAATGCATAGCATCTTAACTTAAAGCCAGTGTTCAGTTGGTTAATCTCAAAAGAATCTACAGGGAAGTATGTACATAAAGTGTTATTGACATTTTTTAAGGTTTTACTAGATATTTTTAACGTCTTGATCCCATCCTTTTTATGAGTGTATAAATTACTTTGCTTCCATCTGTCACTAACTGTATGGCATCTTTGTGGATACTATGTAGTTAGTTAAATGGCAAAAGAATGTCTTCTTGAACCTAAAATAATGGAAAACGAGCAACATTTGACTAGCCTGTTCCTCAGAGTGCTGTGAACCGCAATAATGGAGCATACTGAGTTAACAGGGAAGTGACTGTAGTATTTAATTTTTGGAAACAATACTAGGAAGGAGGTATTTAAACTCAAGGATTGTCTGTCTTCCTTCTGCATTTCTTGGTCGTCTTACCTATAGACTGGTGTTGCATCAAAAAGAATATTGTTAGCGGTATTCTCATCTGACAGTTGCACAATAGCCATGCAAAGATAAATGTCCTTACCCTACATAATTATCTACACCCAAAATGCAAACTACTAGACAAACAAATTGCTTCCTAATTTGTTCCTAAAGTGGTAACAGCTTGCCATTGGTTTGGAGTTGATGGGCTTACTTCCTTCACCACTTACAGGGTTTTTAGTAAAGTCCAGTGAAATGCAGCATAAGGTAGGACGATAAATACTGAGTCCATTAGATGGAACTCAGTGAATCTGATTCCTCTGGTACCGTTCTTGTGGAGAAGGCAAATTAACGGTTGGTTTGTGGCATTGCTGGTTTAGAGGCACTGTAGGTTAGAAGTCAGCCTTAAGTATAACACTAACACCACATTATCTTAGCATGATCCTGTGGGTTTTTAGTTCTACTACTTGATGATTCTGTTCTGGATCATATGAAGGCTAGTTTGAGATGGTGATTAACAAGATAGTTGATGCTGTAGTGCAATCAAGTAATTTTTCAAGTCTGTTTAAAGTTTGAGGTGCAGGCCATCTTTGAATCTCGTCACTAATCGGTAGTACTTCCATAAAACACCTTACTGTTTGAGATTTTAGAACAGTCATGTTAGGCTATTTCTCTTCTTAGTGCGGAAGTTGTTTTCAGTCCTGGGAATAAAAAGGGATAGATGCTATTGAGTGGTCCCCTTGCTGACTGAAGAATGCAGTCTTACTCTATATGACATAATTTGGGGTTCTCCTGTGAGGGGTTTGATTAACCTCTCAGTAGCTATCTCCTTAGTTCTCTTCAGATCTAGAGCTTGCTAGGCATACCCCTTGAAAGATTTCTTGTATCTTACATGTTTCTTTATCCAAAAAGAATTAAGTCCTTATCCTAGAATAAATCTCCAAGGTGTATTGAACACATACACCCTTAACAGTAGGGAGGTGAGGAATATGTTTCAGTGTAATGTAGGACGCTTCAGATGGCTGGTTACTTAGGATTCCTCAGGAAATGATGAAACTGAATTTAGCTGAAGCATACTGCCTCTGTGTCCTGCCTGATTATAGCCAAAAAAGGCAACTCGGTTAGATTCTGGGAGTTGCATAGGCAGGAAACTGTGTAATGGAGGGTAGAGACAGCTGTTGCCTTGCCAAACCTGATACAACTCTGAACACAATTGAATATTTCTTTCTTTTTTTTTTTTTTCTCTTTTCCCCTCCTTCCCTCCACTCCCTTTTTTTTAACCCTCTGACCACAATCTGCAGATGATACTCTGCCATGTCATGCACTCTTTATATTTCGTTGAATTGTCTTCTCTATTTTCTATATACTCTTGTCAAGCTAGATGTTGTAGAGTGGTCTTCTGGCTTTCTGTCAGCTCAGATTTTTCATGACAGCCTCCTGATTGGTGCATCTTATCTCTGCAACAAATCTTTTAATCGTGTAACCATTAAAATCTGTATTTTCGATAAAAATATGAAAAGTCAGAGGGGAGTAGGAGTTACTCTGAGAATTACCATAGTGGTGATTGAGTTGCAAGTGTCAGTGACCCTGTGGGGAAGGAAGGATGAAGTAAAGTGTGGGATAGCTGCTTGGCATATCCTGTAAAGCTTAAGACAGATTTTAAACTTAAGCTAAAGGAAGCGATTATTTATAGAGTAATTTTCTCTTTGTTTGCTAAAGAATTTTTGACTGTGACTGTACAGCTATCCATACAGTCTCTGGCACAAAGTTGCATACCACCTACAGTGATACATTTGTTGAAAGGAATTTCCCTACATGCTTACAAATGACTCGTGTGGGCATTTATGCCCATCATTATTGTAGCCGATGTTTTTCTGACTTCATTCACTGTTTGCTAATGCTGGGACTCAACATCTTTTGTTACCCTCGTGCACATTTTGGGAGTTGAACCGCTTCTGTCCAGCTTCCAGTACTTTTTTTTTTGTCTGCATTATCTATAGTCAGTCTCCACTTACTTGATTTGCAGACCAGTTTGTAGACATGGCTATGTTCTGTAGGAAAGTTAGCCCTGTAGATCCTGATGGCCTTCCATGACATGAATATTGATATTTTAATTTCCTGTTCTTTTGGTGATAAAGAGCCCTAGCTTCTGTCCAAGTTACGAAAAACATATATTCAGGACACTGGTATCTTTGTGAGGAAGAATCCAAGAAATAATGTTTATGGGACCTTGTAAAGAGGCTGCTGTTACATGGTTAATGAGCCTTGACGCATGCAGTCCTTTCTTCTGATTGAAAGGATTTCTGAGTGGCACCAATAAAACTGCTGCCTTATAAACTGGAAAATCCTTGGCGGTAGTGTTCTGGTTTTGATGGAACACTAAATCTAGGGTGCCATTTTCTGAGCATGCAGACTAACTCTCCCTATTGTAGGGATAGTACTCTCTCCTCTACTCGACTACAGCTTCATAGAAAGATCCCAGTAGAGGATTTTTGGCTGTAACATTTCCTGACCACAGGTTTATTCTGTTACTGTCTGAGAGGTATTTTACTACTGAACATTATCTCGAACAAGTTTAGTGGACGGGTGTTGCTACTAAGCTAGTAATGGAAAGTATTTAATATTGGTCTTAACTACTGCATCTCGTATTGTCTAGACTGGTATATGGCATTTCTAAGAAACTGTGATATTTTATTTGTAGCTTATCTGAACAAGAACATAGGACATTAAAGTATTGATTGAACATTTATGATTATATTTCTGAGCTAATATCTTACTAAGTAGAGCAGTGAAGGGCTAATCTTGACCTGAAAATTACTGCCATAGTATCTGATGCAATGAATATTGGCACATGTTACAAATTGTTTGGTGCTTGTCTCTTTAATGCACTTTCTCTTTTCTCCCAAAGAATGTCTTCCAAATGCTTAACGGTCAGTGTTTTGTTGTAGGGTTTTTTTAACTGCTTGGTAGTTTTTTGGGGTTTTGTTTTTTGTGTTTTGTTTTGGTTTTTTTTCATCTTGGCAAGCAAATGCTTGACCTTATTGGAAGCTTGACAACTTACCAGTGCTTACTAACATGAAATAGAGGAGGGGAAGGCATGCTTTGATGATCATGGACTCGGAGTACTTAGCATGTGCCTGTCTGCCTCTAGGAATGTGCAAGGCAACTATAGGCTTTAAAAAGATCTTTTTCTCCCCCTGCCCCCTTCTCTTTTCACAGGTCCCCAATTCTAAGCCACAATGTCGCAAAGAGATGCAGATAAGTACCTTTATGTGGACAAAAACATCATTAATAACCCTCTAACTCAGGCTGACTGGGCTGCCAAGAAGCTGGTATGGGTTCCTTCAGAAAAGAATGGGTTTGAGGCAGCCAGCCTCAAGGAAGAAGTAGGAGATGAGGCCATTGTGGAACTGGCAGAGAATGGGAAGAAAGTGAAAGTAAACAAGGATGACATCCAGAAGATGAATCCCCCCAAATTCTCTAAAGTGGAAGATATGGCAGAGCTGACGTGCCTGAATGAGGCTTCTGTGCTTCACAACCTGAAGGAGAGGTACTACTCAGGACTGATCTATGTAAGTAATCTTTTTCTATTGGGGTAAGGATTCTTGATGACACAGTATCTGAACTTACTGTAATCATGTTGCTTCTAAAATATGTATGTTAACCTTTCATTGTCCCTATTTGCAACTCATGTGATTTAGCTTCTTCGCTCTACTTAGAATTTTTTCACTAAACTATGCCAATCCCTCTCTAGTTAATGTTGAAGCTTTCAAGGAATGCTGTGGTAAATCTGCCTGTAACATTTTAATGTCTTCGTTTGCAGGATGTTTTGAATGCCATTTAACTTTCTTTTAGCAAGAAGTGACAGCGTTTAGAAAGTAGTAAACAGGGAGTCTGGTCTGAACTGAACCAAGTTATAATAAAACCAGTCCTAATATACCTAACATCTGACTTGCATTTTCCCATGTCTGGAGCTTCAGTGGGAAAGAATGCTAAAGCGAAGCTTTTTGTGTCACAAGAATTTTGGATCTCAGTGTCCTACTAGAGACATATGTGCCTGCATGTGCTTACAGATAGGAAATATTTTCTTTTCTTTCCACCCCAAAATGGACAAGAGCAGAGATTCCTGCTTCTTATTGCTGTGGAAATGACAAAGATACCATTTATGGGACCAACGGTCATATCCAGTGACGCATGCAGCAACTGCTTCATGGAACACCAAAAGCAATACATAGGGAGGAGAACTCGATCTGGTTCTTCAGTTCTCTTCTGTATTTTGCTTTTCATGTGGCCTCTGTTTAGCCAGCAGATGTTGGTCATGATAGCCTCTACTTTTTTTAATACTCTGCAGGCACAGAATGAATTATTAAATTCAGTGGTAATGTGAAATTTGGGTGCGGTGACTGGTTAAAACATGAACTAGTGTTTCTTGGTTTATTTATTCTCTTGCTAGCCTCTGCTTACAGAATTAAAATGGGATTTGCTGAAATGGAATCCTCAGGGATGTAGGAATGGTGGGTGTTCAGTATTTTCATGTACTATGAAACCTTCACAGTAAATTGGAAGATCTATTAAAATAAAATGTAATAAAGAATAAATTTCATATATAAATGTATATATGTTGTGGTTTAAGCCCAGATGGCAATAAAGCACTGCAGCCTGTTTCGTCACTCCTCTGCCTTTCTCTCAGCTGGGATGAGGAGCAGAAAATACAACGAAAGGCTCTTGGGTCAAGACAAGGACAGGGAGGGATCACACCAATTTGTGGTCACAGGCAAAACAGACTCAATTTTGTGGGGAATAAACAAAAATCAGTTTAATCTGTTACCAATACAATCAAAGTAGGATGGTGTGAGACAACCCAATCTTTAAAATGCATTCCCCCCAGCGCACCCCTCCCTTCTTCCCCGGCTCAGCTTTACTCCCCCTGGCAGCCATACAGGAGGATGAGGAATGAGAGTTGCAGTCAGTTTGTCATAATTGTCTCAGCTGCTCCTTCCTTGGGGGAGGAGGGCTCATTACATTCTTCTTGTGCTCAAGCATGAGATCCTTTCCATGGCAGGTAGTCCTCCACAAATTTCCTTGCCTTGAGCCTTTCCTATGGGCTGCAGTCCTTTCCTAAGAGGCTGCGTGTGCTTCTAGCAGTTGTGATCTCCTTTGGGTGCAGCGAACTGCTCTGGCATGAGGTCCTCTGCTGGCTGCAGGTGGAGCTTGGCTCCACTATTAACCTCCATGGGTTGCAGGAGAACAGCCTGACATCTCACCAGGGGATGCTGGCAGCCTCTCCTCTAGGCCACTCCTCCTCTTTCTTCACCCTCTTCTTGCTGTCTGAATGCTTATTTCTCTGACATCCCACTCCTCCCTCCACTGCAGTTTTTCCCTTAAGTATATTCTCACAGATACACTACCACTATCCCTGATTGATTGGCTCAGGCTTGGCCAGAGGTGGGTCTGACTTGGAGCTGGAGAAGCTTCTAGCAGCTTCTCCCAGAAGCTACCCCTCTCCTCTGCTACAAAAACCCCACCACACAAACCCAATACAGTATATTAATACAGACCTTGAAGAAAATCTGTCTAGAATTCCTACCTCCCCTGCACACACCCTTTTTTGTGCTGCCAAAATCCAAAAGCTGCCTGTCATCTCAGATGGAGGAGCAACACCAGTAAAAACTCGATGCAATTATCTATCTGTATGTTTTGGGTTTGTTGTTTGTTTTGGTTTTTTTTTAAAGGTTGCTACTTTGCCATGCTTCTCTCCTAGGCATATAGTCTTTTATGCAGTCATGTGACAAGGCAAGCTATAGATGGTCTCTTCTGCCCTAATAGGGACTGGTGGTATCTGACACAACATATCAGGAATTAACCCCGACTGTCCGTCTTGGGTGGAAATCTATGTTGGACCGTCACCTTCTAAGTTAAGGAGCATGAGCACAAGCTAGAAGCTCTGGCTAATGCTGCAACCACTACCACTGCTCTTCTGCAGTGACACTAGGGTATATGGACAACTGTTGCAGAAATTATCAGAGGCCATCTGAAGGGGGCAAAGCTGATATAAATGTAGCCTGACTCCCACACCATGATGTCAAAGTTTCAAGCACTAATGTGGCTGGAGATTGGTGCAGTTAATTATCCTGTACAGCCATTAACTCCTTTGCCTGTCGGTCAACATTTATTCTCAGAAGGGAGAATGTTGGTGCTGAGATGAAATAGGATGTGCAAGATCATGTGTAACACTTTTAGAACAGGAAACATTGCTAGCTTATGTAGTAAGTTGTTGAAAATAATTCACTATTTCAAAGACTGTTGCACACTGTGCAATGGACTGTTTCACATCTCTTGCAAGATATCCTCTGAAATTTCAGACATAGTCTGTGACTGTAATACACTGAGTTCTTCTAATTGGATTGTAAGAAGTATTAAAAAATCTCCACACCCTTCACCTAAGTAAACCTGGCATAGTAATTCTCTGTTATAGAATCTCAAGTCTTGCCAAAACTGTTCCTGTGCACTTGTGAAATGCAGTGATCTCACCTGTCAGCAGTTCTCAGCAAGTCAGGAGATTAACACAAAGGCTTAAAATACTTTAATTGGGGTAGCTGTTAGTTGGTCATTAATCCTCTTGAAGAAAGAGAATACATGCAATGTATCTCTAGAGTAAATATCTCTGGAAAGATCATAAGTATAATTTGCTTCTGCTCTTGTCCTTTCTCTCTACGAGTAGAGCTGTGTATTTTCGTGGCTTTTTGCTTTTCTTTCTTTTTAACTTTTTTGTCTACCTGTCCTGTGAAAGGAAGTCATGGCTCATGCAGACAAATTTTGAGCAGGGAGTGTCAAATATTTCAAGAACTAAGAGTCTGTCACCAATTACTTGTTTCTATGTGGTGGCTGTTTCTTCACTGAGATGACTCGCTAAAAGAGTGGCTTTCATGTTAACCTTATTTCTAATCAGAATGCTTTATCAGAAGATCATTTTCAGCTACTGTGTTGTTTACCTGAACTGCATTGTTTGTATTCAGTGTGAAAGTCAAAATTCAGCTTCATATCTTCCAGTTATTTCATTGAAGTTAACAGTTCTGGAAAATGAGCTCTCTGATGCTGTCAGCTTTGTGCCATGCTACAGATGGTCCTTTCAGCTCTTCAGAGACGAGTTAGAAAAATAAAAGTAGTTCCAGTTTGGCCTGTGTGTCAGTTGAAATAGTTAGCAAAAGGTAATGCCAGAATTCTATTTTGAGATAGTAATGTCTGAAACAAAGTACAGATTTCCAAGCCAGCTAGGCTTATAATAGATTAGCCTTTCAGTTGGAGCCTTGGGTTCAACTCAAGGATTTATGCATATAAGTCTTTACTTGTGCTCTAATAAGACAAAGATGGCTTATGGCTTCTCTGTGGTAGGGCTGGCAGCTTCTGCTTAGTATAATTCAACTTGCTGCCTACCGAAAACGCTGTCAGTGTGCTTGACCAGCAGTCCTGTTGTGGCTTGGTGGTCTCGCTGAGTTGCATATCCTAGCCATGATTAGTTGTTCTCTTTATTAGACAAAAATATCACCTCTCACATCTGTCTGAGATCATTATACTGCAAGGAAACTTCCCTTAGGTATTTCTCCTGGCAACCAGAATACTGGAAGGAGGTGATGGCTCCTTCCTGCATACCTACTTCATGGCTTCATCACTCTAATTGAAATTAATGTCTTCCGTTTTCTAAACTGCTGCTCTCATCTGTAAGATTGCTTCAGACCATTAAACTATTCTTACTTGAAAAGTTACAATTCTAATTTGTCAGCAAACGTGACCATAAAAAGTCACACAAATACAAACAAAAAGCCCTTTACATTCCTTGTGGAACAGCCACAGTACTTGCTACTACTTTTCTTTTGCTCTCACTTCTGATTCTCCCAGAGCAGTGAACATGCATTTAGTTTTATTAATGTCTTCAAAGGAGAGGCAGGCTTGTTCTGTGGCGTGAGTTACAGTTTTATTGGGAGGAGGCAGATCAGGGACTATATAGGGCATCTTCTTCTGATTACTACATGCACATGGGATTTGAGGCAAGATGGCTGCTAATGCAGACAGCTCAAACTGTCAGTCTAGGGAGTTTTTGATTACTTGTTTCTAAAACTCTGGAATGACAGCTTTTCTTGTAACAGTTCAGTTGATTCCAGTGTCCATTCTTTTCATTATTTTTTTTCAGTATAAGAAAAAGATGTATGGCATTTACAGTGAACATGCTACTCTTGAGTTGACTGCTTTCTACTTCTTGGTCCTACTCTGTCTTCCACTAATGTAGTCAAAGGACAGGAAAGCATGACCCAGTCAGCTGCTTTTCTGTGCTATCCAAGTACTACCTGACATGATGGAGAAACTACTGCTGAGACAAAAGCAACTAGCATTGCCAAGTTGGTTTCTGCAAACTCAATCTGTTCCTTTCATGCACTACTTCAAACCTAGCCTGACTAGAATATCTTACTGAAGCTTAGCTTCCTGGAACTTTAAAAGTCCTACATTAAAAGGTTTTTAGCCACCTTTCATCCTTTCCCAATTTAGAAATGGATTTAATGGTTTTTGTAAGCTATTGAAATATTCCTCAAATTACAACAACAAAAAAGTAGGTGTACAAACATATCCCAGTAGTGCATACCAAGGTATGGAAAAAGAACCTTAAATACCTATAAAAATGTTGCTCTCTAGGGAACATAAGGTGAGAGCTGTATCTGAATCTGCTACCTATAAAAGTGGGCTGATGACTTAATGTTTAGCCAGCACAGAGAATATTTGGATATGACTATCCAAATAGTAGATGCCATTTCCACCCTTCTGATCACTGTAGTCTAATCCTTACCTTTATCTAGCTAAAGAGACTAAATCTGATTAAGTACTCTCTGTGCTCCTTGTGGAGAACTCTTTACTACTAGGAAGCACTCTTCATTGAGCAAACAACAGAAGAGATAGTAGCAATAGAAGTAAAATGTACTCTCTTCTGGTAGCATTGCAAGATGTTGTAGAAAGCTGCTCCTCTCCAGATGTTTCAAACATCTGCCTCTAAAATTGACAAGGAACTAGGGTATCTTTAAATCCCATGAGCAAGGCTTAAAATGCTATTCTTAGAATATTTAGGAAACGTCTTAAGAAGCCTACTATTCCCTTTGCAAGTAAAATATTTGTTACAGGGTTTTTTTTAGGTATTCAAATCTCAATGGGTTTGGGTTTTTTTTTAAAAGAAGTTTATGTTTTCACTAGAAGTATTTTGACAGTTGTTTTCCTTTAGAACTGTAGAATTTTTTCTAGTGGTTGGGCAAAGGCTGGACTCCATGATCGTAAAGGTCTCTTCCAGCCAAAACAATTCTATGATTGTAATTTAAGCCAGTGGAAACCAATTGATAAATTGAGGTGCACTCTCACGAATGAATGAATTAACAGTTTAAGATAAATTAGAAGTAAACTTTGTCAATAAATGTACTACATAAATAATCTTACAGTTTTGAGTCTAGCTCTAGTTGTTATAATGAGTATTATTATATGCCTTATAAGTCATTGAAGTGTTCAGGCTGGAAGGGTCATTAAGAGCCATCTAATCCAGCTCCCTGCTCTGAACAGGATTAACACTGAATT
The DNA here is from genome assembly GCF_028858725.1 of Colius striatus. NCBI lineage: Eukaryota > Metazoa > Chordata > Aves > Coliiformes > Coliidae > Colius > Colius striatus. The sequence continues at coordinate 151,945,092 of NC_084759.1, read as the reverse complement.
CAGCCTAGTCCAGTGGCCTTGAAAACCTCTAAGGAGTACAGTAGTCTTATTTTTCTTTTAGTGACTATTGTGGCTTGTATTTTTATTATGTTGTAGTTGAGCAATTATGGATAATTCCACAGCAAGCATGAGACAGAACATAATAAAATGTATGCTTCTAGGAGCAGATCCCCTACCTTATATAATTAAATGGGTGCTTGAATATAAGGACTTTCAAAGGAGGAAAAGTGCACTGTTAGCCAGAGAGCAGGTCAGTTTGATATTGATGTGACTAATGTATCAGTTGATGCTCTGTGTGTACTTGGAAAGGTTGAGTATTGGCCAAGTTGATATGATTTCACCTGTTGTCCAGATTCTAATATTGCTCAGTGGGACGCATTTCAGACGGTATCACTGGAAGAACATACTTAAAAAAGGACTGGTTGAATTGTTTGTTTTTCCAAGTAATATGCTGTTACTAAGTGTACAACACTTTTAATTTCTGTCTTTGTTTGCTGGTGTGTTTTCTTTCCAGACCTACTCAGGCCTGTTCTGTGTGGTAATTAATCCTTACAAGAACCTGCCCATATACTCAGAAGAGATAGTGGAAATGTACAAAGGGAAGAAGAGACATGAGATGCCACCCCATATCTATGCTATCACAGATACAGCCTACAGGAGTATGATGCAAGGTGAGTGGTGACTGAGATCTCATTGAAAACACAAATCAATGTTGCAGACAAAACACTGGGAGATCAAAAACTTGCTGTTCTCCAAGGCACTGTTGCCCCCTCTGTCCTTGCTTATGGTCACCTGACATCTTCGTGGTACCAGCTTTTGTGTTCAGGTGAATACCTTTCTCCTGCTTTCATGGAGGGAAGGACCTTACAAAGAGTCTAAATATGGCTAAACTTGACATTAAGGACAGACTGATTCAGAAAAGCAGGCAAGGAGAACTGAGGTAGTCAACTTTCCCTCTCAGTGATGAGCCTCTAGAATAACAGCTGTAGGTGGGCAAGTATGTGCATTGATTGATAAGAGGCTTTTAACAAAAGTATTTAAAATCCAGTCATACGGTCTGGTAGGGTGAAACAAGCTTAGGGTAACATGTGTTTTGAAGTGTGATGATCAGCCATAATTTTACTGATCAGGAGTTTTTAGTTGCATTTTTATTCTGTTAAGTATAATACTTATTATCACACAATATTAAAGACATCTTTTGGCTTTTCAAGTAGATTGACCTATTTTTTCCCCCTCTGTATACAAATTAGAAAAACCATATATATTACCTGCTGCTTGTTTTTCACTGGAGGACTTTTAAACATGGAGCTCTCAATGTCCTTTGCATATCTCTCGATCTGAGAAGAGATCTTTCACAGAGTCAGTGCTTGTGTTTGGGATGTTTGGAGAGTGTTCAGCTATGGAGGCGTTTTGTGCTTTTCTTCCTGCTTGTAGCTGGGTTATATAAAGAGTCATGCTTTCTAAGGTTCAAAGGATATAATGGACAGTTTGATTTGGCATGGCTTGTATGAATGTGATTACTCCTTTATTTTCTGTTGACTAGCAATGATTAAGGTGTCTGTCTCTCCCAGGTCATGTCACTTTTTTTGAACAAAGGCCAAATACAATAAAAACATGCTTTAAAATTCTAATTAGACTCAGTTTTAAACAATTCTGCTTTTCCTCTGCCCTTGCTAGCACTTACACCTCCAAGCATAGGAGGACTGTAACAATATGACTTCCTAGAGTGGGAAGGGAACAAGAAAAACTCTTGCTGCTTACCTGCATTAGTGGCTTTAAACAAATTTTACACATGGAGAATGCTGAGAGAGGTTGCTGAAGTGTGGTGCCATGCAGAGCAGAGCACACGGGAGAGCTAATGTGATGGATTGATTAAGCTGTACTTGTAAAAGCCTTGAGTGAGGAGGGGTGAGCCATACAAATACGCTGCAGTGGACTGGTGGCAGGCTACTGATGGCAATTTGTTGAAGATGTGGTGGCCCTTGAAGAATTACAGCTACACTACTGATGTGTAACTTTGAAAGGAATACTGTGTCCAGAGGAAAAAACTTCTAAGCCTGGACCTATATAGGGCCTCACTACCCTCAGACAAAGACAGAATGTGCCATGAAGGACAAGGATAGATGTGCTGCCTATAATACACATGGCAGCACGTAAATTTGCTATCACTATTTGACTTCCTTTATTACTTTATTCTCTCCCTTGCCCACTCCTTGTCAGCTCAAGTACCAATATATATTTTTCTTAAACAAGCCATTGACTTAACCTTACTAAAGTTACTGTTCCCTAAAAAGAAATCTTTTTTTTTTTAATGTAGACTCAGAAACACTTCTTTTGTCATTGTTGCAAGGTAACTGAAGAAGTCCTTTTCCCTTTTCAGACATCTATGCATTTGGAACTGCATGTGCGTACATCTTGTCCTTAATCCCTGCCAGATATATCAGTATGGGGCAGTGGATATCCAGACAGCTGCAGTTCTGCAACAAAGGACAGGTGACCTTCACTGGTCTCATGGTGGTTCAGAACTAGTGATTAATCTACATGGACATTTTCTTTACTTTTGTAAAGAAAAGTTGTTTCTGTTAGACCACTGCTTGAGTAATGAATAAAACTCAGAAATCCCAGACTTGAATCACTTCAGTGTACAAAGCTGCATAATGGCAGCTCCGCCTCTGTTTTCCTAGCATGGGAAAGTGGCTATGAGCTCTGCTGGAGCATTTACCTTTCCCAGAACAATTCTAGCTACACAATATTCTCAGTAATATTGGTAGTCTAGAGATTTACCCCAGCTCTTCTTTGCCTGCTTTGAGATATCTTGTCACTGACTTTTTGGAAGACTTGTTGGATGTGAATATCATTCCCAGTTAGCGTTTGAATTGCCCTGCTTTGACCTCTAACTAGGTTTGAAAGATGTGTGTGTGTGTGTTACTTATGTGTATGTGTGCTAGCAAGAATGCTAGAGATTGTTTTAGGGTTATTTGCTGGCTTATTTCCTTTTTGCAAAGAGCAATAGTAGCATTCCAACGTGTGCTGGTGGGAGTGAAGGTGAGTAGATTTTTGCAGTGTTTCTGGTCCTGGCTAGCCTCTTGGACACGGAAAGCAACATTCCTCTTCCACTTTCTCAGTTTTGCTTAGCTGTGGGGGAGGCTTGGTGCAGCAGCCAGTGGTATGGCAGGAATCTCTGCAGAGAATAGAAGATGAAAGGGTCCGTTGCTCCAAGTGAGCCAGAGGCATTTAGGATTAGGCTGCCTTCCCTAGGTTACTTTCAGAGCCCCTAAGAACTGGAATCCTTCATGGTCTGGAGAAGGATAGCAAGCTGTTGACTCTGACTTCTGTCAGCAGGGGATATGGTTATCTCTGAAGCTGGCAGAGTGGAAAAGCCTTGGCGTGTTAATTGATTTGGACTCTGAGATGTTCATCAGAAAAGGAATTGGGAAGGAAGAGAAAGATGAGAGTTTTATTCTAACTTCTGCTAATCCAGAAACCGTTTAACCCTTTTCAGGCATCTGTGCTGATGCGCTAAGGGTGAACTTGATCCTCTTTTTGTGTCTACTCTGGTTACTCCATTCACAAAAGTATCATGTGGCATTTCTATAGTCCAAGAGGTTAAATAGTTTTCTGTTAAATTTCACCAGAAGTATTTCATTGAAGCAATGACATGATGGAGAACATGTTCAAAGTGGTTTTCTTTTTTCTTTTTTCCTCCTTTCTCTGACCTGAGACATTAAGACTAAGAAACGAGGTGAAAACGTTATTTTGCTGCATGATATTTGGTAGGCGTTCTGTACATCAAGAGCGGAACTCTGACATTTTTGGGTTTTGGAGAAAACCATTTATTTTAATGCTTCTGTTCCCTGGGTAACCTGGATGCCAGAAGCCTCAGGTCTGACTGCTTTCAGAGGTATTATTCTTCTGGTGCTGATGACTGAAGCGCAGTGCCTTCAAGTAGAGCGGGTGTCTTGAGCAAACAAATCATTATTCTAATGCAGTAGATGTATGCTGAAAGGGTATGTTCTTTAACTCGTGGTCTCCAGAGTATCTATTTAGAAAAACATATTATAAAGCTATAAAACATCACCTGTTTGTCTATTTGGAACACATACAGGAAATTTTCTATGTCAAGTACTGATAGAAGCTAGAAGTTTCATTGGTGTCTGGAGTGTGATAGCTGTTTTAATGCCAGTATCTGAAACGTCTATGGTAGGTTTAGATAAGTATGGTCTCCAGGACTCAACGTGCTCAACTAGGAGGTAGGTAGGAGAGGAAATAACACATTGCTAATGAATGTGCTCCTATCTCCTTTCTCATCCAAGTTTCTCCACGTATTAGTGTAGGACTCCTAATGGTTGACTGAAAAAAACTCTTAAAATCCTTATGTGGTGATTAAACCCTCCTTGACCTTGATGGGTTAGTCTGCAAATGAGCCTGTGTAGGCAGCACATCGCTGGTATTCACTCAAGGAGGTAGGTAGTCTCTGGGTTTGGTATTTAAAAGAAAATATTCTGAAACATAATAACTTGTGATGTTATTTGCCTTTTTACATTAAGGGAGGAAACGGTGTTGGCTGCAGTAGGACAGACCACTTGGTGTTGTAAATCTTCATATGAACCTTGGGCCCAGTTGTCATTTTTCACAAGAAACAGTCCTCTAGATCTGCTTCTATAGGACATGGCCTTGAAGTAATTTATTTGTAATTCTTAGATGTCTACATATTTCTTAAGTTTCTGAGCTAGTAGAATGCTTCTCTTTTAACTTCCTTGGTCTCAAATCTTCTTTCTCAACTTACTTCCTAGCAGTGGTCTGCTGTATACTGCAATATCCAATTTGGGGGTACTTGATTGAGAGAGATGTTCAGGTTATGTAGATGCACAGTTCTCTCAAGTTGCATGTAAAGGTCAAGTTCTGTTTCCACTAACCCTCAAAAATATATATAGCCTGTAGTTTCACTGGTTTGTTTCCCAGATTTGTCCAAATTTCTGATGCAGAGGGCAAGTTTTGATACTTGTAGAGGATGTTCATTTTGATGGTGTTTGTGTACAAATGACATGAAAAGATGTGTGTAGTTTCTGATTTTCTTACCAAATGTTTCACATGCTTTGAATTACTCGAGATTTCTAAATGCAGCTCTTAAAATCTGTGTCTCGAAATGTGGTTTTCAGTAGAACAAGAAGCTAAAAAAGAGTCTGTTGCCCACTTGTTTTTTAGTTACCACACCCTTTTTGCTTCATTCCTGTAAACCAGAGTGGAGCTCTGTGGCAGTCACTTATGTAAGGGTTCAGCCCTTGCTGTCAGTCTCCCTACAGTTCACTGTTTTAGTATCATGAGCTGCCTGAGCTTCTGCAGACTGTATACCAGTTTTTCTTTCCTGTCAGAACTTCATAAACATTTGTGTAACCTAAAACTACAGCCTAACTTGTTTTCTTCTTTTCGTATCTCCAGATTCAGTTAAGGAATGCTAGAAAAAAGGGGGTATAGGTTCTAGTCCAAAAATTTCTTGGGGAAATAATTATTTGTATTTGACCCAGTAGGATATATTTCTTTTAAATGAATTTTACTTTTTTTCCTCATGACTGTTCTCAAACTTCAGATAATGCAAAGCTCAGTCTTGGCACTGCAGCATTCTTTGCCAACTCAAGTGATTTTTCTCCTTCTTTTACATCATAAAGTTCTATTGTTGAGAGCTGCCTTGACTACACTATGTTGTCCTTCATTTGATTTCTTTCTCTTTTTTTCCCCTTTTTTTCCTCTTTTTGTACTTGATAGGTTATTAGCATTTTGAAACTTCTCTATAATACGTTCCTTAAATGATTATGCAAAACCAGGCTCTCAGGCTGTGTTCTGGTGTTCCCCTGGAGTGTTTTTGATCCTACTCAAACCAGCATGTAGCTTAAAACACCCCAGTGTGCATATTTAATTAGATTTAATGCCAGTGGGGTTGTTCCAAGTTAGAACAGCATGTCAAGTGCCTGGGGCTCCTCTTGTGTTAGAGCCCTGAGGGAAGGACATGGGTTGGAAGATGATGTTGAGGTCAGAAGTTTGAGGAGGGACTGAAGAACTGAAATTACTGCATGGTTGAAGCACTTACATGCATTTAAGACTAGTTCTTGCTTTAGGTCAACTCCCTAACTTGGTCACCCAGCCAGTTGCCAAAGCTGGGCTGTAGGCACTGACTGCAGCACAGGAGGAGCAGAGTAGTAACGGGATCGGAGAGGGCCGGGCTGCTCAGTGCTGCCAGACGCTGGTGGTTAGGAGGTGGGTGGTACCATCTAGCTATGGTTAAGCTTTTAGCCTTAATGAGTCAGCTATAGGCAGGGGACTGCAAGCCAAGCCTTTGCCTTTCAGCTACACTTCCTCTTAGCTGGAGAGATGATGTCACCGTTGTGTGAATGCTATATTACTTCTCCTTTTATGGAGATGAACAGGCTTGAAACTGGAGTCACTCATGCAGAGGAAGTGGGTGATAAAGGCCTGCTAGGATGTTCTGTAACTGAGATGTGAAGCTAAAATTGCACATTCTCTTCTGTCCTCCCAACCTTTTTCTTCTCCCTTTCCCAAAACATCTAAAAACAAAATTCAAGAGTGTGAAGCTCTATTAATTTATCAGTTATGCCAATATATACGACCATAGTCCATTCAGCATTCATTCAGATGTGTTTTGCAGTAGAATATTTAGCTGAGGACATTTTATGTATAAGATACTTCTCTTGTGAAAACAAATTTGGGGCTAATTATATTTTCTATGTATGCTGAAGGTTCTGGAATCAGTCAAAATGCCATATTTTAATTTTGGGCTGAAGAAAATCAAGAATGAATTAGATATTATGGATTTTTTAATATAGCAAAATTAATTTACTGATCTTATTATACCATACTGCTGTATAGCTTAAATTTGAAGGATGTTTTACTTCCTGAATTTCTGGATGCTCGAGGCTGCTGCTTCTTATGATGACTGGAATACTATGATGATGAGAGAGCTAAAGAAGAGCCTTAGATAAAAAGCTTTCCTTTCCAGCTGGTCTGAAATACAGAACTGTTGCTATAATTAACTAATGACTTGTTATCCTGGTTTGTTTTAAATAAGCAAGTCTGTTTAGGATTGAAAAGCAGATGCAGATTTCTTTTAATCAGACATTTCTTGATTATGTTATTATAAGCAACAGAGTTTATGGTACCCAGCACATTCTCTTTTGCTGAGTAGGTTGCTTGCACAACTGACAATGGGGTAAAGGCAAGTGCTGACTGAAGTTGTGCAGTACGCCCATGTTGTATGAGCCTTTAAAAAAAAGAAAAGGGTGGAGGTGGCCTCTTGTCTGGGCAGCTGAATTCTGATTCGTGATGGCACAAGTCAGTGTTGTATAGAGAATGAATATTGGCATTTAAAGCAATTCTTAACTAGAAGCGTATCTGAGAGTTATGCTTTTGTATGCGTTAGCTCTTTGGCCCTTTGGTCGGCTCCAGTTTCCTGTTGCTCAACACATTATTCGAGTTGTCTGTCTGTACACAATTAGAAGAATTCCAGCTATCCCAATGACTGCTGCTTTGCAGTCCTGGGAAAGAATTTCCCCCGATTGCAAACAGGAATGTTGCCTTTTATGGCAGTGTCTGCATGCTGCCGGTGACTTGACTTGCCTGCACTCGCAGGTACGTTCCTGCTGGCTTAAAGCAGAGGTGACTAATGCAGCTGCAGTGGGCCACCAGGAAAATGTGTTGGGGGAGGAAAACGTGGTGCTGAGAGGATTTTGAAATCCGTCTGTGACTTTTCCTGCCTGAGCAACTTTGAACACCTTGATTTGTGTTAAGAGGTAGAAAAATGCTGTACATGCCTCTTTGAGACTTCCTTGGGTCACTCCAGGGTGCTGTTGCTACCTTGACTTGTTGGAATAAGAGCTTCTCATATAAGTATGACAAAACTTATTATTATCAAAAAGCATTCAGAGCCAGAGAGCTGCTTAGTATTACCTAATGTTAGTTATCTCTTTTTCTGTTGGGCAGTCAGTTTATCTGTCTGCTTACCATTGTTTTTTGACTGGAATAAGGATCTTCTTATGGAGGATGGAATGGGAAGGCATGTGTTATTTTCAAGTGCTTGAGGCTTTATTGCCCATTTGATTTGTCCCAGCTCATAATTCCAAGACCACAAGACCAGAGCTGGCTACCAGGAATAAAAAGCACCTTCCCCAGGGCTGGAGTTATTTTGCTGTTGTGGGGTTTTTAATTTTATTTCTTTCAAATTGTTTTGTGGGAACAGCCTCCGTAGTACCTGAATGCGAAAATAACCTTTTCTAGGACAAGCAGACTGCTTGTTTATACTCAAGCTTTCAAAAGTCAGAGACACAATCTTAGCCTTTAACATAGCTGCTTTGTGATAGAGAACTGCACTCAGGTGTCGAGCTACCAAAGAATATATTTCCTTAGGCAATCAATAAATGAGTCATAAGTTATTGCCCTGATCCACCCTCCAAGTGTCCAGTCCTCCAGAGTGCTAGCATGTGCCTGCTGAGCCCTTGGCCCACTGGGAACCTCGAATAGGTGAGGCCTTTGGAGCTGGCTAACATCTACCTGTAGCCTGTTCCTCAGCCAAATGGGTGCATAACTTAAAGGCAAGGAATAAAGTTCAGCAACTGGGAAAATAAATACACAGTGCTAGTAAAGCTGCAATGTCTTGTTCTGAACATGTAGGAAATTTGCTGGCCAAAGCCATCTGAATGATAATTTTCTTCTACTTGTTTTCTTTCAGTCTTAGGGGTGGTCAGCTCTTTCTGAGAACTGTATTAATAAAAATAAGGCAAATTATTTTCCTCTTAAGTTTTTGTATTCGTATACCTACAGTCAGTTTCCAGTAAAGAAGCTTAAGAGCAGAAGTTACATATCTGTAGCTTGTGAACCTAATGTTTCCATTATTGGTTTCAGAATGATTTAAAAAAAGATAGAATCTCAAATTTGATAATTTGCTTTCTTTATTCCTTGAAAATGTGTCCAACGACTAAGTATACTTCTCTCTTTATAAACTAAATTTATAGAAGATTTTTCTTGATAAATACGACATTTATGACTTTAGGACTGAAATGCTAAGTTCACTTGCAGCAGCATTTTTTAAGGATATAGAAAGTCAGGTACTTGAACTTCATCTGACTATAAAGTCTTCCCTAATTACAGCCCAATCTCTTTTATCTTGCACAAAACAGCTTGAATGGTGACTTAATTATATGGTTTAAGAACTCTTTGGTGAGGAGAATACGGAGTGCACTTGCTTTCACTAAGCTCAGGAGAAAGAAATAGAAAGAACCAGTACATCCATACATGTCCTGATGAAGATTACCAACCACTGAATTTATTTATTTAGAGCAATGCAGTTAATTGTGTACTCATGGATGTTTGAGGCTTGCTTTTTCTTTAGAGATTAGTCGTGAGTCCAACACAAAACTGGAGCTCAGCATGAAAAAAAGAGAGAATGGCAATAACTGGATGAAACCTAACTGCTGTGTGTTCTTTCTGTGTGTTTCTCAGACTAAATGATCTCATAGTCCTTTGGTCTTTTTCTTAAAAAAGAAATCCTAAAATCAAACAAAACAAAAAAAGCAGATAACTTACAAGTTAATGGAGATTTTGAGTTTGCTGGCACAGCATGTTCTGTGAGTGGCCCAGTAGTTCTTGTGGACTGTCTGTGAATGACATGCTGTGCCCAGATTCTGTTCCATGTCCAAGCAGGTCTCAGTGCCCTTGTGATGACTACAAGCTGCTAAGGCTGTTGTGGTGTAGGCACAGACACTCCTCAGTCTGTCCAGTGCTCCCAGCAGTGACATGGGGAAGGAATGGGATACAGACTGGGGGTGGAATGTTGGGGCATAGGGTGGAAAGGTGGATTAAAGGTGAAACCAAGGCAGAAGCAGGCAAGCATGTTCACAGAGAAGTGGTAGAGGAGTGGAGGGATGAATGAATGGTGGAAGGACTAGTCAGGGCTGCATATGAGGAAGTGGAATCATAGGTGAAAGCTGAAAGGAGGTTAAAGATGTGGGAGATGATAGTGGTGGATAGGCTGGGTGAAGTACTTTCTGTAACTGGAAAGATCTTATCATCCACAGCTGGGAACTCAACACCGGAATTAGTGTGTCTGCTGATATGTCAACATGAAAGAGAAAAGGTTTCTGCTGTTACCAGCTACAGTCTTAATACAATAGAGGATGATGCCACAAACAAATCGACTGTATATAGGACTTAGAATGCTATTTAGTGTTGTAGTTTTCAAGTCCATTTAAAACAAAATAAGTAATAAAAAATTCTCAGTGAGCTTCCAGTGTTTGTTTTGGGGGTGAAAGACTCTGATGTGAGTTTTTGGCACTTTGAGGTTTGTAATGGTTGCTTACCCCACTTTCCACCTCCCCCTTCCATTTCCACTGCACTGCTGATAAGTTTTTAAAGACAGTATGGATCCAGTATAATAAGAGGGAGAGGGATGAAGAACAAGTAGATATACTTAAAAATGTAGCTCAAAGGTAAAGAAACATTCAGTGAGAGACTTCTGTCTGGTTTATAGAAAATTGCAATGTAAACAAATACTTTTTCTGCATGAAGAAAACTAAATTGCTGTGGTGCCAATATATACTTTGGCATATGGTGGCAGATTTGGGTCTGTTTACAGAGAAGGGGTTACCTGGCCATATTTCTAAAGACAATTGTCAGTTTACTAGTTCCTGATTTTGTCTTTGGTGTACATTTCATTCTGTCACAGAAATGTAAATTTAGTCTGACTGCTTTTTACTTTTTGTTTTCCTAGATCGAGAGGATCAGTCCATCCTTTGCACGTGAGTATTTACAGTTGTCATCTTGTCTGTATGTCAAAGTTTGTGGTTTTAAATTCTCAGTTGAAGGACCCTCTTAATAGTAATTACGTGCAGGGGGTAGGTTCAGTACATCAGGTAATAAAGGAGAATTAAGGAATATCCAACAACAATTCCTCCAGTATAGATTTTATCTTTTCTGCAAAATAATTCTCCTAAGTGAAGAAGGGAGGTTTTAAAACAGCCCCTGTGCTCAAACTCCTAAAGAAATACAGCTTTGTCAATAGAATAGCCTTGGAAAAGTCCTTCAGATTTGATACAGCTGTTTTGTTTAAGTACATTCATACTGATGAGAGTGATACAGTAACAGATACTCTTGATAAAGCAATTTCTCTTCTAGACACAGCAAAATTGATTTGCCCTCAATTAAGCAATTGATACGTTTCTTCTTGCAGTCAAGAGGCTTCCTAATGAAAGATTCACTTCATTACCTTTCACCCCTCCGTCTACATCAGCCCCCAAGTTATTCCTCAGCCATTTGGCAATCTTCGTATCCAAGAAATCATAGTTATTTATCACCTTCCCTCCTCTGTGCATGCATCTGGAACTTGCACCCAGTGGCGAACTAGCTGGGGACTAGTTCTGAAGCCCAGCTACGCATCTATCACTTGCCAGTACCAATTGTTTTTTCTTAGTTTTGAGGGAGGTCCTGCAATGCCCAGAGTGCAGTTGAGGTCTGTAGCCGTTTTGGGGTTAGAAGTATGAGTATGTCCCCCAACATCTTGTTTGTGGATGAACTGCAGATTTTTCTTTACAGAGGTGAATCAGGAGCTGGTAAAACAGAGAACACCAAGAAGGTCATTCAGTATCTGGCTCATGTTGCTTCCTCGCACAAGTCTAAAAAAGACCAGGTAAGATCTAAGTTTAATGATGCTTTATCACTGTGCTGACTTCAAACAATAACTATGAATTGTCTGATGCTGGTAAAAGCCATATTGCTCAATAAAAGCCTAGATACTAACATCTGTCAGGGGACTGAGGAGGACAGTGAACTGTGAAACAATGAAAGTTTGTAAAAAATTGCAAGCCATGAAACAAAGTCAGAACTCCTTTGAATTCGGTGGAGCTGCAGTGGGGATAAACTCATCTACAACCTCTTGGATTCATGAGCAAGTGCATGGACAAGAGACACTATAAATGAAGCATCACCCATACTGATCTTTTCACACAGCTGTGTTGTTTGTAACCAGTCTAGGTAGTTTAAAACTTGATTCTTCTGTAGAGTAGTTGCCTCCCCTATTCAATTACTGTATAGATTAGGTCTGGCTATTGTATGTACTGTCTCAAAACTAGAGAATACAGTGATAGGACAATAGCTAAAAACTTCGGAATTGCAGGAAAACGTTAAAAGGGTGGAAAATGAACAAGTTGTTGGCAGCGTATGAAAGGAGGGTGGTGGTGATGGTGGGAGGACTTTCAAGATGTCTCACTTATATTTTTTTCCCCCTCCCTCTCCCCCGATGGACTATTGCCGAATTCGTCAGTTGTATCCTCGTAGGTGAGCTGCACGTTTACTGCACGTTCTGCACCAGGAATGCGTTTTCTGTCCCATTGTGTGATTTTTTTGAGCAGCTTTTCACTCCACACCAATATCACTTTCTGCAGCTAAACCAAATCCATAGACAATTCACAATTTTATTTTTTTTTGTGTGTGGTGCACAGTAATCTTTTTGTGAGGATGTTCAATTGGAGACTAAAGTAATACCAAGAATACTTGTGTTCTCTGCTCAATGCTAGTTTGCATTTAAGGTTTTTCTTGCAGGATTTTCCCAGGTATACCATTTGAGAAGTATTCCTCCAGGGCAATATGACTGGACCAGACTCTCCTAGGACCATAAGTGTCTAGTGTGTGTGGCATTCCTAGTACAATAAATGTAGTTAGGTGTTTAACTCTCTATTCCCTGCAGTGAGATGTGGCTACAGGTTGTAAAAAAGGTCAAGGGGAAGGCTGCCCTGTAGACATTGTGTTCCAGGACTGTGAGCTTGTTAGCCAGAGCTGAACACATTAGAAATGTTCATCGGTGAGCTGTGTAATGAAACCCAGATGCCAAGTGTGTCCACTGTCTCTCTATATAAGATTTTGCCTCGGTAGCTGAATGTGTAGGCACATCTTGTGCATGTAGAGTCGTATATGAATAAGAAGGCATCTCTGCATGCAGGCATAATGTGTGTGTGCACACACATAGTAATAAGTAACTTCTGGAATCCAACCAGAAAGAAAAAAAACAACCAACTTCCAATGTGCCAAACTTTCAGACATATGAAGGCTTTTTCCATGGTCTGTCAGTAGCTGTATTTAGAAACATTCTCCTTTTTATTTTTCTTTTTTTAAGTATGGAAAACAGAATCATGGGGTTGGGTTAAGTATTCTTCCACTGCTTATCCTTGAGTGAAATTTCAACCACCAAAGCAGGATAGGGACTGTACTTAGGAGAATAGAACACTGTTAGGTTGGACTGGTTGGTGATTTTCCCAAGTTTGACATTTCTTTTTTTCCCCTTCCTAAGTTTTGATTTTTCTGAGAAGTCCTCCAGCTCGCATTTTGTTCCAGACTTGTGACTAATCAGTAGCACTGGCCTTACCAGAGAGAAGTCTTTGCCTATTAACTGGCAATGAGTGCTCCATGCAACAGATTTTTATAAACCTTGAGCCTGGAACCAGATTAAAAGCCTGTTTATGAAAATAAGGATATTACAATTTATTCTTTTTAAGATCTCAAGTATACTGGTCATGGCAGATTTGTTTCTTTGGGTAGAATATCATAATGTCGAACCTTTACCTGCAAGACTAGGCATGAAACTTAACCAGTGATAATATAGAAAGCAATGGTGCTTTATCTAACGGGAAAGTTTCTTAACTGCCACATAAGCCCCTGTTTTTCCAAGTATAAGAGCAAAATCAGATTTATAAAGTGTATTCTTCAATTCTAGCTCTCTTGTTTTGGAGGTAGTGGCACATGCTACCAATCCTAGTGCATTAGAATATTCAGCTAAATAGGTTCTAGCTGCATGGTGTGCCTACTAAACATATTAAGGCTGCTTTTGGGGCCTACTGAGTGTAATTATTTAAACACTTGTTTTTGTTTGATGAAACTTTATCTATGGAAATTGATGTTTTCCCATGTTTAGTCTCTACGTCTCTATTGGCTTCTTAAATCACATAGTAGTTTTTTGAAGATGAAAATGTTTGCAGCTAATCAGAAATTCACGGGTAAGAGATACCATTGCTTAAATGTTTGTAATGAAGGTTACTGACTATCTTTTCCCCTTCACCATCCAACCTGCAGTTGTTGGAATTTGATTACTTGAGAGTCTTTCACACCACTTCAGTGAAGAATATAAAAGCAAATGTCTACAATGTAAAAAGAGTAAGACACAAACACCCCCACCAAAGCAAGCAAACAAACTCAAAACACTCTCCTCCGTTTTTTAGGTTTTTTAATGACACGCTGTTAAAGCTAGCTGTGATTTCTAGATTCTTTTCTCCATACTTCCTGAAGAATAAATAACTGTCAAATCTTCTACCTTGCAAAGAAATAATTCCAAAAAGTGTATGAGATGCAAAGACTTCCGAGTACAAGGTAGAGGTCAAGGATAGTAGTTGTTTTAAGTTGACATAACTTCAGAGCTGTAGAAAGAGAGCATGCTGAAGAGCGTGTGCTGCCCAGCCACAGGCTTAACAGATACAGTGGCTGTTACTGCTTCAGTTTTCATGAGGAGCATTGTACATAGTTCAAATGCATGCAAGTGTTAAATCTGTTTCAGGTCAAGGAATGGCAATTACAGGTGTCAGAAAATTGGCAGCGTCTTAATGATAGGAACCGTAGAATTTCTAGAAAGCTTGTGATGGACAGTTCTGTGTTGGACTCGTTTTGCTTTGCAGTATAATAATAGTGATGAAGTTTTTCCTTCAATGCAAAGTAGCCATCAAAACTTAAGGTTAAAAAACCCAACAAACTCCACCAAAAAAACTTCTTTAAAATGTTGAATATAGTGGGATTTTCTTTATAAGCCAAGACAGCGTACAGTGAGGAATGGATATGTTACAGTAATTGCAGAAGCTTATATGTGCCATTGCCATGGCATACTGAGAACTTGATCTTCCCACTGTATCATGGTACTAAGGCATGTCATGAGAGTTAACTAACCTGACCGCCTCTTTAGCATTTTCCTTTCACCACTGCTTTATATTACTGTAAGCCTAAGCTGATGTGTTCTCTATACATATTGCTACCTTGGTGGTTGAAGAGACATAATTACCTCTCAACTATAGTTTACCAATACCTGCTTGTCTCTGACGACGCTTTCTCCTGAGGTACCAAATAACAAGAGAGTCTGTAGTATAGACTTCTAGAAACTTTTGGTCTTTGTGTAGCTAAGCATGACTGTAGCTTTATTTTTAGCCAAATAATTAATAAAAATAGATTTTATGTCAAAGCTTTGACCTATGTTTAGAGGGAAAAATGAGCTTTTTTGATCTCTTCCTTCCTTGTTCATAGTTGGATTGAAATGCTGTGTTGCTGGCATGCTGACTCTGCTGTGAGAGAGCAGATGTCCCAGCTCAGTTTCCCTTCCCAGGGCTAACTCCCTTGTTACATGTACTTGACAGTGAATTAAAATGTTTGCAGCAGCTGCCCCTTCTGCCTACACACAGTTCCACAGGGACTGAGGGTCTTGTCTGGCCTTGCATCTTTGCAAGCATGAAATGAGGTGATTGTGCAAGTAGGAAATAAAGACTTGAAGTTCTCTGTATGGTTTCATGTGTATCTTCCTTTTTTTTTATTGCATACATTTTTAGAGGGACTGTATAAGGACTAATCTGTTTTATAATGCACTTTGGGAATGGATGAGAACTGTTTCCTTTTAGAAATACCCTTAATTAATTTGCCCATAAACCAGTTCTCATGAATCAAACTTCATTTCCAACTGTTACAGACAGAAAGTCTTAAGTACTTACTGATAACACTGAGAAGAGAAACGTTAGTCTAAACTCTCATTTTCCTTCTCTAGAAGCATTTTAGGTAATCTGGAAATATATAGAACTCCATGCTTTTAGCACAGAGGACAAGTACTTCTTAAAACCAGACAAGGATATATCTAGATCCTGTAGGGAAAGGAGCTTGTGCTCCAATGGTCTCGTACTTGGGAAGGATAAAGGTTTTGTATTTTCTTTTTCTGCAACTCCAGCATTTTGTGTTCCTTGAGGGAAGGAGTGTGCTAAATGGCAGCACACAAGTGATCATGCAGTTTGTGGGATACCACTAATTCTCCTCTTTTGTATGTGTGCCTCCTTATAAAGGAGGTTTTTGCTTGTTTGTATTTTGGAAGATGTAGATGCTTAGTGCAAGGTTTTTGGTTTGGTTTTGTTGTCTTGGGGTTTTATTTTTTAAACTTTAGATCTTTTCAGACTAACTTCTTAACCTACTACTAGCAGAGTTCAGGGCTGTCTTGAGAAGCAAGACAGGATTTTCCTCACTCATCCAGTCTAGATGACAAGACACTTCTGGGATGAGGTCCTGAGTTTGGATGGTTCCGTCTTTGGCTTTGATCCTGGGGAGTCTGCGGGATGTTATGGCCAAGTGGCTTTGAAGGACTTCTTGTTAACAAAAAGACAGGACTGGGATGCTCTTCTGTTCAGGAAAGGAATAAGGCATATTTGTGAATGTTTCTGTTTCACCCAGATAACTAACAAGTCTCCTTTGAAGGTTTAAGGGATCATCTCCTAAGGCTTAATATGGCTTCTCTACAACAGATGCCAAACCAGTGTGAATTGTACCGTCAGCGCTGGTTTGACCCAAAGTTAATACAATAAACTTCTACCTACTTTATTAATTTCTGATTTCTCTCTAGGGAGAACTGGAGAGACAGTTGCTCCAGGCTAATCCCATTCTGGAGGCCTTTGGAAATGCAAAGACAGTAAAAAATGACAACTCCTCAAGATTTGTGAGTATTACTATCTGATATGGGTGCTAGTATTCTACACTTTCCGGAGGGATGAATTGGTCTGCTTTTGGGGGGATTTCTGTCAGGGATAGGATAATTGTCTGTGAGTGGCTTCCTTCAAGTTAATCTGGGAAGTGAATTTAAGTCTGTGAATTATCCAGAATAGACCTGATGGGTCTCTGGAATGAAGGAACCTCACCCTATGTGAGGATCACTTATGCCAGTTTTTATTTTAAGTTTATTATAGTCAGGTTTATCCTGAAAAACGAACACTGGTCCTTATTTTGCTCACTCTGGAAAGCAGTGGACAGCACCTGAGAGGCTGATGAGAGAGCTGGAGCTGAAACAGAATTCAGATGGTTGAAGCTAACATTGAGGGAGATGGAACTGTCTAGATCATGTAACACATGAAAGTGAAGGGTCCCTAGTTGTTGGAAATCTAGGCTGAAACTAATTTGTGTTGTTTGCTCTCTGAATGTCAGAAATGTGGGAAAGTGTTTGGTGTCTAACAAACAGTTAAATCGCTGTTGCGATCAGCAGGCATTGCCTATTGGCTGACCTTATGTTCTGCCTAAAACCTGCCTGACCTGTTCTGAATTTCCTTTCCCGGATTAAAAAGAGAAGGTTTACCTTCACTGTTTAGTGCTGATGCCAGATAGAATGAATATTAATAATATTGTATTCCTCTTAGGGCAAGTTCATCAGAATCAACTTTGATGTGAACGGCTACATTGTTGGAGCCAATATCGAGACCTGTATCCTTTCTGTAACCACTTAAAAGGAGAAGTTAGACTACAAAGGTGACAGTAATAGCAGTCTTTTCACAACAGAATTTTTTATTTGTCAGGTCAAGAAAGTGGTAGGAAGCACTTACATTTATATTAGCAAGAATACTGTTGTAGTCTCCTGTTTCTTCATATAGTGTCTTGTGATTTTTGTGATCATGATGGAAGTCTTTTCTGAAAGAATGAATTCTAATCTTTGGAGGCTGAAATGGAAGATGAGATATGATGAGATGAATAGCTTTGGAGTTTCATAAGCCATTTTCACTTCTATCCAAGTCAAGTGAGGATGGATGGCCACTGTTCTGATTTTTATCAGCTAAGTCTCTATTATCATAGCCATTATTCAGAGGCTGACAGAACTGAGACTAGAAGCTCAGTGGATTGTTGACTGATAGTGATTGCTAAATCAATGTACTTGTTGATTGGCATGTGGAGAACATCAGGTAGTATTCTTCTGCCAGAGAATAGGAAGTGATTTGTATATTCTGACATATACCTTGACTCTCTGAAGATCTACTGGAGAAGTCACGTGCAATTCGTCAAGCCAAAGAGGAGAGAACCTTCCATATCTTTTACTACCTGCTGTCTGGGGCAGGGGAGCATTTGAAGAGTAAGTATGATTTTGTTCTAGTTACGAAGTTCCCTCATCACAACAACAGAGGGTCCAAAACCCTTGTAGGCTAGGATCTGTTCCTTCATAGTTTCTTGGCTCCGCCTTTTAGATATGGACACCCCTCCTCTGCTTCTTCCATACACTCATACATCCCATTGCCCTCCCCCTGCACTTCTCAGTTCCTGAAAACGTGCTTCTCTGGTTCATTCTTGCACTTGTCTTCTTGCCAGCAATGACTCTACGCCCTTCCTTGTCTAAATCACCGTCCTTTGTTTAGTCTGGTCTCACAATGATGTAAACCCTTCTAGTGCAGGAATGGTCCTACTGTGATGTACACAGCATTTAACTGAATAGGACAAAGCTGTTAGCACCTAAGCAGCTCTAGAAGTCAAGGATCCTAACACAACTAGCTTTAATACCTCAGCCTAGTAATCAGTGTCTGTGTTGTGCGTAGACCACAAATTGGTCTGGAGAAAGGACAGGACAGGACTTTTCTCATAGTTGCTACTGCTTCAAGAGCTGTATATTAACTTTCACCTGGCTTGAAACAAATGAGTTGTCTGAAATGAAAGGCAAATTTCCTCTCAAGTTAATCCCTACTTCTTATAGAATTAGGGCATAATGGTGATTGACACTGCTTTTCTGAAGTAGTCCAGAGGAGGGAACAGAAAGGAATAAGAAAGAAACCCTTGAATTTTGTGTGAAATGAGTTAAATGTTGATCCTGCAGTAAAATTTGGCTTAATCTCTGATTCATCCAACACCTGCTAGCATATGCAAGTCAGAAATTTGATCTCAGTGGTAACTTGTCTATTTAAAAAGAAGAGAAAAAGCTATGGTAACTTCTTTCTCAATTCTTTCCTAAGCTGATCTGCTGCTGGAACCTTACAACAAATATCGCTTCCTTTCCAACGGACATGTTACCATCCCGGGTCAGCAAGACAAAGATATGTTTCTGGAGACCATGGAGGCAATGAAGATCATGGGCATCCCAGACGAGGAGCAGATAGGTATGAAACTTCAGAAGGGCTAGGAAAAAAGCTTGTGAAATGCTAGGAAATGAAAGAGGGAACAGATCATATCTCTCTCCTTTTTTGTTCTTGGTTTCTTTTTTGATTTGTTTGGTTTGGGTTTTTTGTTGGTTTTATCTGTTATCTACTCCCCTCCTCAAGTGAGTAGTGTGCAAGTAATAAACTTAGTGGCATTGGAATCACCCACCTTGGTGTCTACCCTTTGTACAGTTTCACTTTGTACAGTTAAGGTTAGAAGTCAAGCACATAATGAAAACATGCTTCTGCTTGCTGTTTTTGTCCCCAATCTGAGGCATGTATATCCAGTTTATGAATAACTTATCCAAGATACATGAGATTCTTGTGTCCTCTCATTCTCTTGTGCAGTGCACGGCTTGTGTGCTCCCTCTATCCCTGAACAGTGGCTTTAAAGTATCTAATCCAGCCAGTGCTGGATTAGTATTTTGAGAATGGCCTGGTTATAGTGCCTTTCTTCCCAGCTTAATGCTGAACTGCTGATCAGAAATTAATATTGTCTGATTCTGGGAGCACAGTACCATGACAGTGAAGCTAGAATTGCACACAGCCAGCACAAAGTACAGTGATAACGTCTTCACCAGAGCTCTGTGCTGTCACATGCATGATCTGCCTCGCAGACTGGGAACCAACGTCCTGCAAAATCTCAGTTTCTAAATGAGGAAGGTCTAAAACTAGAACTGTTTTTTCTCTACATTGAAGCAAGCATCTGTGGTGGTTTGAGGTCACCACCTCCTCTGCTGGAGGCTTCAGCTCTTGTGGCTGGAGGAAATATGCCTGTGCCTTAACTATTGGTCATCACAGTCCAGCCTGCCATAAATCCATGCTGTTGTTATCCACAGTTTAATACACTTTTTGATATCCTGAATTATCTGAGATTGAAACTGTTCTATGGAGGCAAAGAGAAATTTGCTTAAACAAAGTGAAAGAATTGGCAGCCTAATTTATTGTCAGGATGTGTTGCTGTGCTTGTTTTTTTGAGTTGGGTTATTAATGTATGCTCTAGGGCATGTCTTTGCTGTCACATAGATGAGGCATTGGTTCCAGCCACCACAGCAAAGATGCTGTTAGTGGTTTTTGCATTTACTGTTCAAAGTGTGAAGTGCATTAATGTTCCATAAAAGCTGAGGAGAATAATGTATACAGTAGCTGGCTGGATGGCAGACTTACTTAATTTTAGTGTAACATCTAAATACTAACAACCTTCATTAATGAAACACCATCAAAATAAGCTGTCTGTCCCTCTGCCAGACTCCAGATTCATCTGTCAAACCACTGAAATTCACACATCACTGGGAACATAGATACATAGATGTTTCTTTTTTGTTTACGCTGATGTAGCATATGTAGAGCCTTTGTTTGCTCTGCTATCAAAAGGATATTGTTTTAAAACAAATGCTCTGTAACAGGTAGAAATTAGGAGGCAAAAAAATCTTTGGTGCCAGATCCCCTTTGCAAATGACTGGCAGTTTATCTTGCTCAAGGCAGCTTAGAAGCTGTTACACAATGAGGTTTTTTGATTGATACACGGTGAGAATTGAACTGGTGCTATGTCATTGAAAAATGTTTTTCCTGTCCTCAAATCGATCTTTTGTGACACTCACCATTCAAAGAGTATGAATATATCAGTAATAATGGTGCTTCAGCATGTTATTAGCAATAGTTACGGTACAGACACTTTTGCCCACATCCTGCTGCCTTTCATATGTCTGTATAGACTGCAGGCCTCAGTCAGGAATCTGAAAGTGATACAGGGTTAAAGAACAAAATCTTCCTTCTCTTAATTGATTCATATTCTTAATAACAGCCTCTTTCCTGTGGCCATTCAGGGAAACAGTGACTTTTGGCCCTCTAACAGAGAACAAGTGTTTTATCAAAAATTACAGATGTTGTGGGGTGGTGCATTATCTTGAGTCTCTTCTCTCACTTCACTATAGTGATGTTGAGAATAGGTAAATTTCCAGGCTGCGTAGCCTTGCATAGGAGGAACAGGAAAAGTCCTGGGTTCTGAATCGGACTCATATAGAGAAATATCTGTGTTGTTTTTTCCCAAATTCCAGAAGGATCTTTGGAGTGTTGAGAAGGGCCTCTTAACTGTGTCAGGAAAGGTAACTGGGTCATATCAGGGCTTTTGGTGATGTCTGACACTAAGCTATGACTATTATTATTTCAAAAGGTCTGCTGAAGGTTATCTCAGGTGTTCTTCAACTTGGCAACATAGTCTTCAAGAAGGAGCGTAATACGGACCAAGCCTCTATGCCAGACAATACAGGTAACTAATCTCCTTCCTTCCCAAACAAAGAAAAACACAGAAAAAAGCCTACAGGAAGCTCTTGCAAGTAGAAGGATATGTTACAGTATGTAGGGAATGCTGGAGTCCTGTTTTTCTATCAAGTGAATTGTTTGTCAAAGGAGCTGACATGCTCCTTGGTACAAAGAGACGCTGTTTTGTCAGACATGAGTTTGCAGCCACCCATGGGCAGGAATGTGGCTCTCTTGTTGTGACAAGGCTAAGCAGGAAGTGCACATGATGAGCAGATGAAAAGAATTACTCTCCTGGAATACGTACTGTGTGTTTTAACCAAACTAGGAATGATTGCTCCTAGAAAACTGTATTATCAGACTTTAAAGAATGTTGTTTGCTGACTTTGTAGATAGACTTGTAACTGTAAGAGTACGGTGGATAGTTATGTGGTAGGTATAAAGCATGTGTATGTACTTTAACTGTGCTGGCCATTGTTGCGTGTGTAAGAGGTACCACGTTTCACGTGATAGAAGGTTATCTGTTGGAAGATTGAACTCTTAGACATTCATTGTAGAGGTACTGCAGAAATATAAAAGGTTGCTAATTTAAGTGTTTATGGTTTTGGCTGTTATTATGGAAAATATTCTCTAAATGTCATTTTGGCAAGGAGAGTAAACCGTTTGGGTTTTGAATCTTGAATCTGAAATACAGAGTTGCCTCAAAGACTAATCAGTAAATGGAGACAGGACAATTAGCTTGATTAAGAAATCCGTTACTTGATAGATCTTTAAATTGATGACTATGGACTTTCTAAAGCTTCCATGACAAAGTAGTATGAGAGTATTGCTTCAAATTTGCTCTTATGGCTCTGGAGAAGCACAGTAACCCATAATTATTAGATTGCAAGAGGTGTTTTGGGAAATTTTGATTTTGAAGATACTTTTGTCTCATCAACTTGGGTTTTATTTAACATTTTTTATAAGCTGTTTCGTGACCCTCTTGGGAAAGCAATTGCAGGAAAGTTTTTCTCTTGCTTTTTGTGAGAATAACAAAAGAATGTTAATCTCTTTGTTGTTTCCTTTTACTATCTTTAGCTGCTCAGAAAGTGTCTCACCTTTTGGGTATCAATGTGACGGATTTCACCAGAGGTATCCTGACTCCTCGCATCAAGGTTGGGCGAGATTATGTGCAAAAAGCTCAGACCAAAGAGCAGGTATGCATTCCCTAAGTATGAATGACTGCTTCAGTCTTTAATCCTACTGCCACAAAGCTAACAAAGGTGTTAGAGGTTTCTGTAGTATTTAATAACAGCCTTTGAGTGCAATGTGTGGCAACCACACCTGGATAATGTAGCATACATAGTGCTTCTAGTATTTGCTCACTTGATCTGTATAAAGATGGAAATCACCTTGCCCCTGTAACACTTTTTGTCAGCTAAAATTAAAAAGAAAAAAGAGAGAACACAACTCCCCTAATTTTGATGGCTGACTGTCCCAAGGGAGTATGTTACTTCTTACTTGCTGTATGCAAGAATGACATTTTCAAGTTGCTGTAATAGGGAAAGCATCATTTTTGAGTGTATCAGCTACTAGGGTGGAAGAATTCGTTGCTCATCCCTGAAACTATAGATTTTGTAGCATTCTTGAATCAGGTTGTGCTATAAATGAAATCTGACCTAGGAGCTAGTGACCTCCTGAATGGTGGAAAGCATTTAGCACTGGAACAGGGTTGTTGCCCAGATGAGTTGTTGTCTCCTTCTCTGGAGACCTTCAAAACTCACCTGGATGAGTTCTTGTGTGACATGCTATAGGAGGTCCTGCTCTGGCACGGGGATTGAATGAGGTGATCTCTGGAGGTCCCTTCCAGCCCTTGAGCTTTTGTGATTCTGTGAAAGCTGCCTGTGCTTACTTGCTGCATGGCTTCTTTATGAACACATCCTTATTCTCAGTGTTAATAAACATGCCCCCATAACATGGAAGCGATTAGGAAGAGAGTGAAGTCTAGAAATAGTCACAGGCCGCCTTTCCATTTTCATTCCTAGTTTCTTACTATACATAGCAATTTTGTGGCAATCACAGGTAAGGTGGAACACAAGAAGTTCCATTTAAACATAAGGAAAAACTATTTCACTGTTCAGGTTAGGGAGCCCTGGCACAGACTGCCCAGGGAGGCTGTGGAGTCTCCTTCCTTGGAGGTCTTCAAAACCTGCCTGGATGCATTCCTGTGCGACCTGATCTAGGTGAACCTGCGTCTGCAGGGGGGGTTGGACTGGATGATCTCTAAAGGTCCCTTCCAACCCCTACCATTCTATGATTCTATGAAGATAGTGGTGTTGGAGGGAGAGATGGGGCTTCTCAAAAGAATTACAAAATAGTTTAAAAGCCTATGAAACACACTATGTTACTGTGACGGTGACGGGGCACTGGAACAGGCTGCCCACATGGATTGTGGAGTCTCCTTCTCTGGAGTCATTCAAAACCCACCTTGACGAGTTCCTGTGTGACCTACTTTAGGTGATTCTACTCTGGCAGGGAGGTTGGACTAGATGGCCTTTCAGAGTCCCTTCCAGCCCTTAACATTCTGTGATTCTGTGACTCTCGTCTTTGGAGGTGACTGAGCATAGTTTTTCTTTCTTGAATACCAGATATTGGTTTCTTCAACAGTTAATTCCACTAACTGTTGTTAATCATGTATCACTGTGATATCCTCTTTTCATTAGGAATGACATCTGAAAGGAGCCTTGTTCAGCGAGTTTGGTGGTGGAGAGAAACTTCACACGCCACTTGGGCCGTTAGATGCCAAAACAGTGTAATCTGTGCCTTCCTTTGGATTGTATTGTAACTCCTGATCTTGGTCTCTTTACTCTACAGGCTGACTTTGCCATTGAGGCACTGGCCAAAGCCACTTATGAGCGCATGTTCCGGTGGCTGGTCATGCGCATCAACAAGGCGCTGGATAAGACCAAGCGACAGGGTGCATCCTTCATTGGGATCCTTGACATTGCTGGCTTTGAGATTTTCGAGGTAAGCACTCAGCACAGTTTACCACGGAAGGAAATCTCTTTAAAACAGGAAAAGAACAGTCTAGTTTTAGAAAGAATGTGTATTCTGTTTTTGTTATTTGAGACCTTTGCTGATGGGAACTGTCAGATAATTTCTCAACTAAACTAAGTGGTTTGTTCTTTAGTGTTTTATGTATTCTGAAAATGTTTTCTCTCATTTCTGTATATTCTAATGTACATCCTTTTTGGAATCTGCGTGATAATTACTTAAATTTCACATTTCCAGGTGTTCTTGATTCTTTATAGCTCACAAGGTTTGCTAACCTACAAAAAAGACTTCTAAAAATGTCATGGAGAGCTGTGGGTCACAGCTGGACATAAAGTTTTATGTCCTATTACTCTGTCCCAAAATAGTTAAGAGATGACCCTCTGGAACATATTAGCATCATTAAAAACCGTTAGAAATGTTTTCTTGTTCCTGCTAAGTTTTTGAAATGACAAAGACAGGGTAGACCAAATCAGATCCAACATAAATTCTTACCTATGTATGCTCCTCTGTGCAAGAAGCCTGAAAATTGGGGATCAGAGTGTGGGGTCACGTACAACTAAATGGATTTAATAGCAACTCTCTGATGCAGAAAAGAGAGTGAACTCTTTCCCCTCTGCTGCTCCTGACTGCAGCTACTTGTACTGTTCAACTCACTAGCCCTGTGGAAAGTATTTTCTTATGTTGTTTTATAATTGAAATAGTTTGCAAAGGGGAATCTGGCCATAAAAACTGATGCAAGATAAATTGTCGGAGAGGGTATCCTGGGATGTATTAGAAAGGGTGTGAGCAGTAGGTCGAGAGAGGTTCTCCTCCCCTTCTACTCTTCCCTCCTGAAACCACATCTGGAATATTGTGTCCAGTTCTGAGCCCCTCAGTTCAAGAAGGACAGGGAGCTGCTGGAGACAGTTCAGCACAAGGCCACAAAGATGAAGGGAGTGGAGCATCTCCCTTATGATGAAAGGCTGAGGGAGCTGGGACTCTTCAGCTTGGAGAAGAGAACACTGAGAGATGACCTCATTAATGCTTACAAATATGTAAAGGTTGAGTGTCAGGACGATGGAGCCAGGCTCTTCTCGATGATATCCAGTGGTAGGACAAGAGGTAATGGGTACAAGCTGGAGCATGAGATTCCAAAGAAATACAAAGAAGAATTTCTTCACTGTGAGGGTGATGGGGCACTGGAACAGGCTGCCCAGATGGGTTGTGGAGTCTCTTTCTCTGAGGATCCACCTGGAAGAGTTCCTGTGTGACCTACTCTAGGAAGTCCTGCTCTGGCAGGGGGATTAGATTAGGTGATCTTTTGAGGTCCCTTCCAGCCCTTGAGATTCTGTGATGGAAAGTAGAGGGAGAGATGGAAATGAAAGGAAGTGAGAGCTCCCTCTTTAGGTGGCAGTGACCTGTTAGGTCAAATGATTGTGTTTATGAAACAACAATTTTAGAATGTGGCTTTGCATTATACTTAGTCTGAAACAACCACAGGCTGCCATCAGAAAAGAACTATGTCTCATGCTGGATCTAGCTCATAGAATCATGTGCAGCTGCAAGGGGAATGGGACTGATTTAGTCATAAAATAGAAAACTAAAATACAGAAAAGTTCATTTTAAAAAATCATATTTTTTTCTCATTTTTTTCTTATCTCTCAGTCTTCCTTCAGTGTCATGGTTGCTGGGTCTTATGAAGAGGAAGGGAGTGGAAATACATGGTTAGGAATTACTGAAACATGGAGGAAGTTGAACAGGACCATTCTCTTTAGCAGCTGCATTATATTAGTGTGATATGACATGAAGAAGCACTGTGGGTTATTAACCTTGTCCTTAAGAGTTTGAAGAAATTCCCCTCACTTCACTTAGCTCTGATTTAATATATGAGGATTAAAAAGGTACTTTCCAGCCCACATGCTGTTAGCAGTTTCTCTCCAGGCTTCTGTTGCTTCCTCTTCCTATGAAGAGGACTTTCCAGCTCTGAGTTTGTGAGAAAACCAGAGTCTCTTCTGTTCATGGGTTAAGTAGCTGCAGTAATTCTTCTGCTGTTTACAGCTAAACATTCTTTTGCAAAATCCAAGGAACAGTTTATCTGAACTTCCCTGGGGATTGCAGCAATGATGCAGTGGCATGTGACAGGAAAGGCAGTTCATAAGCAAATGGGGTTATTGACAAAGGGCTGTAACCCCACATAGAACACTACTTCAAATTCCTAAACTATAGATGTGATTTTTCTTGCTAAGGGAATTACAGGTGTGTCTTCCAAAGCAGCTGTTCAAACATCTTTCTGTCTTTGTCTTTACAAGCTGAACTCCTTTGAGCAATTGTGTATTAACTACACAAACGAGAAGTTGCAACAGCTCTTCAACCATACCATGTTCATTTTGGAGCAAGAGGAGTACCAGAGAGAGGGCATCGAGTGGAACTTCATTGACTTTGGCCTGGATCTGCAGCCCTGCATTGACCTCATAGAGAAGCCGGTGAGCTGCTTGTTCCCCTGTCAAGCAGCAAAAAACAGCTGCACTAATTTTGTTACTGAGGACATAACCTGTAGGCTGAAAACTAGCTTTCCAGCTTTTGTAAGCCTCTACTGCCACTGTGGTACGCTGAGAAACAGAAGTGAACAGATTTCCACTTTATCTGAAAGTGTGTCGCTGTTAGTATCAGTTCCATATGAAATGCTGCATGAAGAGAGGTGCCACTTCTGTCACAAAATTGTCTTTGTGTAGGTCTGCGTGGTGCTGGATACATGCGTGGCTTGCCATAAGTAGTGTGAACTTCCTTACTTAGCTGGAGCATGATGAGAAACTGTGACTTTCTGTTGCTTTCATTTTGGGCTAAAAAAACTTGGAAATTTATACATTTTGTAGTAGATGTTCCAGTAATAAGGTCTAGTTTGTGGAATGTTCTGCTGTGGTCTTCTGCATTTAGACACCTGGACATTTGGAGAACAGTGTGATAGGCTTTTTCTATTATGAAGATTTTTTTTTTCCATGTAAAACAACTTAGACAAATGTCATGGATGAGACCTTCTCATAAAAATGTTCAGCTGAGGACTTTGAAGAATTATTAACAATTTCTATTAGTATGGAAATAGTTGAACTAATAACACAACAAGTGAATGTGATGGGGATCAGGCTTAGGTAGCTTTTAAAAATTTTTATAGCCATCTAAAGGTGTTAATTATTGGCCTAGTCACATGTTTAATGATGTTTTCATGTCTGTAAGGCTGGGCCTCCTGGTATCCTGGCTCTGCTGGACGAAGAGTGCTGGTTCCCAAAAGCAACAGACAAAAGCTTTGTGGAAAAAGTTGTACAGGAACAAGGCACCCACCCCAAATTTCAGAAGCCAAAACAACTGAAAGACAAAGCTGACTTCTGTATCATACATTATGCTGGCAAGGTAAAGAACGAGTAGCTAAAATGTGAACATTGGAATGTCTGCTGTATTTTTTTTTTAATGCATAACCACTGTTGATTAGAAATGACAGCCTATGGGAAACTAGTGAAAGATTTTAGCAAGTTGTTCCGTTGCTGTGGACCTTACAGGACCTAAGGGGATTTGCCTGCAAGTTCTATATGTATAGTTCAAGACGTGTCAAACTGATACCAATTTAAGTTTTTCTCTGTGACTTGTTGAGATTGGAGGTACTTTTCA
Source organism: Colius striatus (assembly GCF_028858725.1). Taxonomy (NCBI): domain Eukaryota; kingdom Metazoa; phylum Chordata; class Aves; order Coliiformes; family Coliidae; genus Colius; species Colius striatus. The sequence continues at coordinate 151,916,935 of NC_084759.1, read as the reverse complement.
GAAGCCTTGCATCGAGACTTCGTGGTCAAAAATGATGATGCAGTAGGTTTTGGTGTCACTCTCTGGGTGGTGCAAAGTAGCATTGTAAATCCATTCCCTTTACTGACAGAACAGAACAAGCAGCTGTTTGTTAGGGTTTGAAATTTGTAGGTATGCTTGCTTAGATGGCAAATCCAAGAATGATTAGGTAATCTGTTGTTGGTTTTGCAAACCTCAGTGCTACTTGTATAGCCCTTGAAGGATCCTGTTGCATCTTGTGTGGCAGAAAATCCCCCACAAGTTTCTTGACATGTTTGTCTTCTCCAGGTGGATTATAAAGCAGATGAATGGCTGATGAAGAACATGGATCCACTGAATGATAACATTGCTACTCTTCTCCACCAGTCGTCGGATAAGTTTGTGTCTGAGCTGTGGAAAGATGGTATGTAATTAAACTTAATCTCATTTATTTCCTCTTGTTTTATATGGAAGAGTTTGTTTGATCATCAGAAGTCTGTGATGAGCTGTGTTGCTTTTTGCCCTGAAGACTTAAGCCACCAAAATGAGAATTATCTGGAACATACCTTGCTTAGATCATGGTATTTTATTAAGAGTTCACTGTAATGCAAGAGAAGGATTTGCTTGCATCAACTGAGGTTAAGATTGCTGCACACAAAGCAATTATTTTTGGAAATAAATGCCAGGATAAAATAGGAATGCATCATTATATCCCAGCAGCTTGCATAGCTGCAACGCTCAAACACAGGACCTGAGGTTGAATCTGTTTTCAGTCCTGCAACTCGCGTGCTCTTTCTGCAGTGTTGTTAAGTTCTTTACTCTGCCTTCTCAGGGTTTATCTGCTTTTCAGTCTTACTGTTGCTGTCACTTTCTGTGGTGGGTTTTCTTTGACGTCTCTGTCTGTTGCAGAGATGCAGAACGTTCAGAGAGCCTATTTCTATCAACACTTTCCTATTCTTCATCTAGAACCAGGTGACTGAGAAACTCAGCTGTCGTGTCATGTGTGTAATGCATCCTAGAGCCATGCAAGGAATGCTTCCGTCAACTTCTCTTTGTCCCTTTGTCATACCTGCTTGTCTTTCTTGTTCATTTCCTCTGCTTTGTGCTAGTAGCTCCTCATGGACTTTTAAGACAAAAGCAGAACTTGCCTTGCAAGTGGATACAAGAAATATATGGACGTATTAAGGTGCTAAAGGTTGCTCTTGCAAGACTTGCATAGGAACAGCTAAAATCAAATCCCTGTCAACTGTTTGAATGTAGAGCTGACAGGCTCTTGCAAGAGATGGAAGATTTCTGAGACTGTTGTTTAAACTGAAAACCAGTTTAACATTGGTTCTAGTATTTGACTAGAATTCTAGGATTTGACTTCAGCTGCTGATCATTTAAAAGAAAGTTAGTTGGGCAAAGGAACTTGTACTGCATGAAAAATGACCATCAGCAACTTGTGCCAAACAAGGTCTTTGCTGTGCAGTACTGTGTTTGGACTCGAAATGTCAACTGAACCACAGCTTAGCAGTTCTCATTTATTGTTCTTAGCTGAATCTTCTGTTGCAAGTGACTGTCCTGTCCTTTTCGTTATCTTGATGTAGATTGGCAGGGCTCAAGATTTTTAAGAGGATTGTTCCAGATGCAATCTGGGACACTCTTCTGTGGATTCCCCTGTGATGTTATTTAGTAATGTAACCTTCTTTTCTTTCTGACAACCTTGACTCTGTTTTAACAGCTGCTCTAGAAGTGAGCAGTTATAAGCTAATGTAATCTGTAAATCAGAGTATCCTTTCTTGTTTCTTCTTTTTAGGGGTTTCTGATAGCATTTTTTTTTAAATCAGAAACCAGTTGAGCAAAAGCTGATGTGTTTTCTGAAGTGAACACTGGGAGCCTCAGTGTAGAAATTAGCAAACCACTAAAGTAAAGTAGCAGCTTGAGCCTTTAATAAAAATGTACTGGGGGCATGGAAAGTTAACAGCGGTACAGTTGGTTTTGGTTGGGTGGGTGAATTTTTATCTCCATATAGAAGAGCAATGGGAAAAAGTAATGCTCTGCTTTCTTCTTGCCTCTGCTGCTCTCAGATCTAGCTGGCTTCTGTTGGAAAAAAGTGTCTGTGTAGTCCACTTGTCAAGGTGATAGCTTCATCAGTGCTTGGATGTCACTGTGGCATAGTGAAGAAACTGTTGGGGCAGGGGGTTCTGACTGTCTCCTAGTGGTATTTTTCATGTCTCTGTCAGGGAGTACTTGTACTGCAGAAATAACTAAAGCAGTGGTATCCTGAGGTTTGTTTTTTATCATACCTTTTACCATATTTGCTCATTTGGCAAGTAGCTATGGCTTTTCTGATCGGCGGTCATGGCAGTTCTGTCTGTAATGCAAGAGTGAAGCTGGGCTTTTTCTCTGTGGCTCCTTCTGGGTCAGAGTTATCTAACAGTTGACTTTGCTGAGCTAGCAGCTACAACTCTTGGTTTGTTGTTTTTCGTTGTAACCCAAGCAAGTAGAAACATCTGAAACTCATTTCTAGATTGCTTTTCCAGAGCTGCCATCCAGAGCATCAGTAGAATATGTTTGGGAGTAAGTTTGACTCTATCACTCAAACTTCCTGTAGTGAGCTGTTGCTTTTTTTCCTTCCTGCTCCCATCCCTGCACAAATTCTCTACAGGAGTCGACATCTGTGTAGAGATGAAGCAAAAAGGATCCTGCAGGTCCTCTCGTTTATCCTGTTCTACCCAGATGTTCTTTGTGCGTTCCGATGCTCCATTTGTTTGTGGCAGAATCATGACACTCTTTCTTGTGCTCTCTCTAGTTGACCGTATTGTTGGGCTGGATCAAGTAGCTGGTATGTCAGATACAGCTTTGCCAGGAGCCTTTAAAACCAGGAAGGGTATGTTCCGAACAGTGGGACAGCTCTATAAAGAACAGCTGGCTAAACTGATGGCTACCTTGAGGAACACCAACCCCAACTTTGTCCGTTGCATTATCCCCAACCATGAGAAGAAGGTAAAGGCACTTATAATGCTACAGCCCGTGCAGTCTTACATGGGTTCGCTGGGGCATGTGGCTGGGTTACTATCTTTTGTCACCTATTGCAAGAGATCTTCAAGAGGTCTTGTTTTCTCAACATAACTTTTAAGGTCATCCTAAGCAACTGTATACTTACCAAAACATTTTCAACTGTTTTTAACTGGAAAAGAGAGAACTAGCTGCTTTATGTAAAAGAGAGGTGAAGACAAGAGAGTAAAACCCCTTTTGTAAAAACTTTGTTGAATTTATAAAATATGCTTTTTCTTCACTAGGCTGGAAAACTAGATCCCCACTTGGTCCTTGACCAGCTTCGCTGTAATGGAGTGCTGGAGGGAATCCGCATTTGCCGTCAGGGTTTCCCCAACAGAGTTGTGTTCCAGGAATTCAGACAAAGGTAAGGCCTAGAAAAGAATTTGAAGGAATCTACACTGGTAAAGTTAAGACATAAGGGCAAAAATTGGCAATTAGATTGCTACTCTTTTCAAAGGCAGCACATCTGTCCCTTGGTATTCCCTGACACAAAGCCTACCAAAAACCATCTTTGACTTCCCTTAGTAAGTGTGTAGTTAAGGTGAAGAGGACCTCATCTAAGACTGCTGCTTCATGTTCTCTTGTCTGGAGATGCATTACTTTTCTTCTAACCTTACTGGGGTTTTTTTTTGTTTTTTATTGTTTTCAAATATACTTTTGCAACTCATCTAATGCTTTCTTCTTTTCAGATATGAAATTTTAACTCCAAATGCAATTCCCAAAGGATTTATGGATGGAAAGCAGGCTTGTGTGCTGATGGTAAGGCATCCCAGAAACTCTACTTCAATAGAAGAAACTTTATGGGTGTGGTTTGGAAATGAGAGTTGTGCATGTTAAATATATCTCGTCCTCTCAGACCAAAATTCTGAAGTCAAATGTTTTCTCTGAGAGAAGGAGAATGCAAAAAAGCTTTTTCTTGGCTTTGCTGATGGAGGCTTTTGACCAGGATGAGGTTAAATAATCCTAGGCAAAGAGGATTTTTCTGTTTCTACAGACATATACACTTTGAGATGCCAGCAGAATTCATGGAATCAAAATGCTAAGGAACATTAATGCTGTCTTTAGCACATGCTTAAAAGTATGAGCCTCAACAAACTTTTTGTAATGACCTGCTGATGACAAATGCTTTTAGTGAAGGCTCCAGTTAATTTCTGCAGAATGGCTTTCTTCAAAGGGAAAGCTTTGGCTCTATAGCTTGAAGACTAGGGGAGACTGAACTGTCTTTGGTTGAAAGGGATTCTTTTTTTTCAGTCTTAAGAGAGTATGCCTTATCCCTCTTAACTAGTGGAAGTGTTGACAGCAAATCCTTTAAAGTATGGGAGAGATGATTGGGGTGCCTTTTTCTGGAAAAGATTAGGACTGGGAAAATATAAATAGGAAGGATCAACAGATGTGTTTCCTGTAAGGAAGGAAGAGGTCTCTTGGGACTAGGCATATGTTCCTCAGCATCCTTGTGGTTCTGGGTGCTTGATGTAGTGTTGTATTAAACAATACTTTCTGTCATATTTTCTGTTTCCATTTCATGCTGTGCTTGGCTGAGCTCCAGCTCCTCAAGTTAAGACAGGACTTCATTGGAGCTAGCAACTTTGGTTAGCCTGAGTGGCACAGTGTAGGAAAAGGGGTATCTTACAGCCATGAAGCAATGTTTGCAGGAGCTGAATTCTTCTCTTTCTTGTTTTAGATCAAAGCATTGGAGCTGGATTCCAACCTTTACAGAATTGGACAGAGTAAAGTGTTTTTCAGAGCTGGAGTCCTTGCTCATCTTGAAGAAGAAAGAGACCTGAAGATCACAGATGTCATTATTGGCTTCCAAGCATGCTGCAGAGGCTACCTGGCCAGAAAGTAAGGACCATATTTTGTGTAGTACATTATAAATGTGTGTTTCTCCCATTCAGATACAAGTTTCTCTTGAAAAAAAATGTCTAGAAGAGATATTTTCTATCATAAAGGTCACGATTTATTTGCTCTCTATTAAACAGCTGATGTTTTATTTTTTTCCGATCTCTGTAATACCAGACTTCTGGCACCTGCAGGAGCTCTGTCTGCTGCTATCCTACATGCTACCAGAGCAATATACTCCTCTCTGTAGGAATACAATACAGCAGGCAAAGTTTTTGACAGAAGTGTTGCAAACTGCAAATGTGAAAATGAAAAGTTTTTGCTGCGGTGCTGGTTTGGGAGTTGTAGTATTTCCCTTAAGCTATTGGGTAAACTGTACAGCACTAAAACCAAAAGTACTGTCTGTCAGATTGGCAGGAAAACACACCTCTGTTTCAAACAGCTCTTTTTTGAAGTGAAAATAGTGAGGCTTTGCAGATTAGAAGGCATTAGGGAAAAGTTTTACTAAATATGAAATTTGAAAAGGAAACAATAACCTGAGCAGAAAAAAACTTGAAAGAACAGAGGAAGTTCACTGGAAGTTTTGTTGAGTCTTTTAGGAGGAACTTTCTAAAGCAAAAATGTAGAGATGTCTAAGAAAGAGTTTGATGGAGACAGTTGCATTCCATTGTGATTTTCTTGTCTGACCCTCACTTATCTTGCAGAGCCTTTGCCAAGCGCCAACAGCAGCTGACAGCCATGAAAGTGCTCCAAAGGAACTGTGCTGCCTATTTGAAACTGCGGAACTGGCAATGGTGGAGGTTGTTCACCAAGGTAATATATTTTTTCCCCATTGCAGTTTTGAGTTTGGGTGTAATTTCAGCTTTTCAGCTTGAACTAGAGCACAAAACCCACTTCCTCAACAGTTGAGTTGGCTTGCAACCACACCTTGATTGATTTAGGAGGAGAATGTCATAGCATATTTTATTGCTGTGCAGTATGCCTGCATAAACCCAAGTGCAAGGCTATATCCAAGTAATACTGTGGAAAACCAGAAGTCATCTTTTAATGCTTTATGATTAAGAAGAGCAAGAGGATCCCTTGCTCTGGTGATATGGCACTTGAAAGAGTCCCTTATTATGTGGCTAGTCAATTTAGTTAGACAAAAATTGTGCCATCTTTTGCAAGAGAAAAGGAAAACACTGAGGTCTGACCTTGCTGTTAGACTTGTAGGATACTTTACATTTTTATAAAGACGATGAACGAATGAAGAAATGGTACTTTTCTAAATGGATGGGCTTTTCTTGCTTCTTAGAGAGTTGAGAGCAGAGTTTAAACTTTTCTTCTGTTTCCTATGAAATAACTTCTCAGAGATTTTGATGGAGGAGCTGGGTGTGTTTGTGTTCTGTTTACATTGAGCTACCTGTAACTTGCCCCGCTGTATGGCTTTTTTTTAATTCTTGTGCTATTACTACTTAACCCTTGAGGATTTGGAATTTACCCAACCCTTTTCTGATGCATCCCATCCTGGAAGAAAAGTTGGGGAGGCAGAAAGCGTGTTATTGGCAGAGTGGATAAAATCTAATCCTCTATGATCCTCCCAGTGTTCACAACAAAACAGTTGGTCAGTTCTTCAAATATGACGCTTGTCTAAAATGTTGCTTTAATCAGTACTTATCAAATACAAGAGCATTCCTTCATTATTTTCTTTGTTCCTTGTACACATCTCATTGCCTTGGTTTCCCTTTCAGGTGAAGCCCCTTCTGCAAGTAAGCAGACAAGAAGAGGAGATGATGGCCAAGGAGGAAGAACTCATAAAAGTTAAGGAGAAGCAGCTAGCTGCAGAAAATAGACTGAGTGAGATGGAGACCTTCCAGGCTCAGGTGAGTTTGCAAATCTCATGTGTAAAAGTCATCTTCTCTCTACTTGGCCAGCTGCTTGAGACCACCTCTTTTGCATTATTGCTTTGATAGCCAAGCTGTAGGATTCCAGCTTGAAATATGTGACTTCACTGTCATCTTGTTCATTTTTCTTTACCCTTCTTCCTAGCTCAATTCTTCCAGCAGGTCATTTTGTGCAGTGGCTACCTATTGCCCTTCTATAGCCTTTTTATGAAGAAAAGTCTCCTTTGGCTGTATATTAGAGCAAGCTAGTTGAATTCAACTTCATCATTAATGTCATCGTTTTTGTTTGGTACACAGAAGGTGGCAGCAGGATTGTTTTTCCATGGGGCTGACAATTACTTGTGTTACTTATTTCAAATGGATATGGCCTTGAGAAATATCTTAGGGCTAATGGAATATGTTGTTGCAGTGCATGGTTGGTAAAAGAGAACAAACACCTGAAAACTGTGTTTTGATGTTTGGCTTTTTAGTAGCAGCAGGACACTGCTACAGTGATGGAAGGCTGTAACTATGGCACACAGGAGCACAAAACTTCACCTAACAGAGATTGCTAAGGACTTTGGTAAATTGGAGCTTGTCTTTTTTTATGCCTTTGTGTCCAATGTAGCTAATGGCAGAGAAGATGCAGCTGCAGGAACAGTTGCAAGCAGAAACTGAACTCTGTGCGGAAGCTGAGGAAATAAGAGCCCGCCTGACAGCCAAGAAACAAGAACTGGAGGAGATATGTCATGACCTGGAAGCAAGGGTGGAAGAAGAGGAAGAACGGTGTCAACATCTGCAGGCTGAAAAGAAGAAAATGCAGCAGAACATCCAGGTAATACCTTAGGAATGCTGTCTCCTGTCAGTAAAGAGGATAGTAAGGGTTTAGAGTGGTTCTTATGACTCAGCTTGGAGGGCAACAGGAGAAGAGAGAAATAGCAATAGGACAGTGAGTCTTGTGCTGAGCCTGAGGCATTCATTCAGTCATCTGGATTGAGCTTTTCTGTTCTTGAAGATAACGGCTGCTTGCTGATTAATTAGACAAGTCTTTGCTTAAGCCAGGTGTGCTGGGAATGGTGGCATTCTCCTTTGCAAAATGGCATTGTTTATTCTGCTAGAAAACATGTTTGTTAAGAGTACAGTATGATGCATTAAGTCATGCTAGAGATGCCACTTCTGGAAAGTACCAACAATACCTTGAAGGAAGGGTAAAGAAACCTTCCAAGCTGCAGGATTGCTATGGGGCTGTTACATTTGTTAGCGACCAGCACTGACAAATGCCTTACTTTCCTGTGGGTGTTGTGAAGGAACTAGAGGAGCAGCTTGAAGAAGAGGAAAGCGCGAGGCAGAAGTTGCAGCTAGAAAAAGTGACCACAGAGGCCAAATTGAAGAAGCTAGAAGAAGATGTGATACTTCTGGAAGATCAGAATCTCAAATTGTCTAAGGTAAGACTCCTGCAGTTTCTTATGCAGGCTAAAGGTGCAGAGGTGTTTCTCCTGGAGCCACCAGCAAAGGCTGACCTTTCCCATATTACAGGGGAACTTATGAGTTATTTCAGTGTTGTCCTTGACAACTCTGACTTGAATTTCTTGAAAATTAGCTACATGTCTGTATTCTTTACCAAGTCAGTATTGTATATTTAAGTAGTCTTATCTAAATAATGATCCATGAGCAAGCATTTTCTGGCACATTGTTATACCAAACAGTATCAGTTATTTAATAAACAGCTTCCCTTTCAGCTCTGAAAGGGATATCAAATGCAAATCTTTTAAGTAGCGTTGGTTTGAATACTGACTGTAATCCTGAAAGGTTTTCTTTCTTTCCAAGTTTCCTTGTAGCAGGAGTAGGCACTCAGGACATTGACAGTCATCTCTGGAAAAATCTCTGTTTCCACTCAGTTTTGACACTACCTTCTTAATTCTGCAGGAAAAGAAAATATTGGAAGACAGAATGTCTGAATTTACAACAAACCTGACAGAGGAAGAGGAGAAATCTAAGAGTTTAGCCAAACTCAAGAATAAGCATGAGGCCATGATTACAGACCTTGAAGGTAGTTTGGAGTCTGTTTCTTTCTTTGTTTTTTAAAGACAAATCTTGCAAAGGACTTGCTTATTTAGTTTTAGGTGGTTTCTTGTTAAAATGTGTTACACTTCAGTTTCATTTCCAGAGTTTTAGTCCCCTCTAGTTTCTGAAGGGTTAAAAATTAGTCTATAGCATGTATGCCATTGATTGGTTTGATAGAGCTGTTGAGTGGCTGGCTGAAGGTTATGTGCCTTGTCAGCTGAGCCCTTGCTCTAAATAAAAATCCTCTCCAAAGCAGCAGGCCAATGGAGAAGAGAGGCTGGTTCTCTTTCTTCTCCTGCTGTGGAAGTGTCTCCCCTTTTCTACTCCCAGCAGCATCAATCTGTCAGGGTTAGTGCTGTTTCTGATATCCTGTTTGCGCGAGTTCTTCAGAGTTCAAGCTAGAGGCACTTCAGCTGGAACCTTCCCAGGTTAACACAGCAGGAGACAGCCTGCTTAGTTTCAGTAAAGGGAAAGCAGACCTTGTGTTCAGCATCACTTAACAAGTGCTTATGCCTGTGTGGTGTGGGTGTTGGGAGAGACTGGTGGTGTGCTGGTGTTGTTTATTACAGTGGAAGCGGGGAAGGAGGTTTAACTGTAAGATGAAGGAAAAGAGAAATTGCCCAGATATATTTTGAGGGCAAAATATGAGCATGGTTGCATATATGGGTTCTGACAGGATAATGCACTCCAGCTAGACTTTGGACAGTTTTCTTAAGTAGCTTTATTTTCTGTGCCCATACCACCGAGTATGTGTTGTTTGTCTAACTTAATGTGTCCCCATCTCCATCAGAACGTCTGCGGCGTGAAGAAAAGCAGAGGCAAGAATTGGAAAAGACTCGTCGAAAGCTTGAAGGGGACTCCGGTGATCTGCATGACCAGATTGCTGAGCTGCAGGCTCAGATTGCAGAACTCAAGATGCAACTGGCCAAGAAGGAAGAGGAGCTGCAAGCAGCCTTAGCCAGGTGAGAATCTGAGCTGCAGGGTTCAGAGATCCCCAGGTTGGGCAGTATTTCTTGTCTTGTCTTGCTTTGGAATAGGGACTGAATGGAATCTGTGGCTGGTGTATTTCAGCCTGTGGACTGTTAGGATCCACGACCTTGACTTCAGAGTTCTTTGACTTGCTCACTACCACATTCTCTGTACAGAACTAGACTATGAATGTGATGTGCACCACATATATTTCAGTGGAACAGTAAGATTTCAGAGGGAGGTAAAAAGTAGTGGCAACCCCTTATCTATCTAGTAGTTGCTATATTCATCTATTCAGTGAACTGTCCAATTTCCAATGTAAAATGGTGCTTTCTCTTCTGCTTCCTTGTGTTGTCAGTCTCTCTCTGTCCCCTTCTTTAAGGTAAGTAGTTGTGCTCTCTCAAGTATTGGGGAATAGAACTTAGAATTTGTAGATGGTACATGGATCAAAGTTTTAATGTAATATTGTAGCTCTGACCAATACCAGGTTTTTTCTTGATTATTCTTAGTAGGACAGGTGGCTTTAATTTACATGTGGTTTAAATCTGACTCTGACCAGAACCCTATGTTGAACACAGGGTGGAAGAAGAAGCAGCTCAGAAGAACATGGCCTTGAAAAAGATCAGGGAACTGGAATCCCAGATCACCGAGCTTCAGGAAGACTTGGAGTCAGAGAGAGCATTCAGGAATAAAGCTGAGAAACAGAAGCGAGATCTGGGAGAAGAGCTGGAAGCATTGAAAACAGAGCTAGAAGACACACTAGATTCTACAGCTGCTCAGCAAGAGCTCAGGTAACTCCAACATGTAGCTGTGTTGTCTTATTTGGTTGTAGTTTTGGCTTTTTAAATAAAAGCTGCCGCATCCAGTCTCTTACCAAAGCAAGTCTGCCTTTACTGGAGTGGACTGATTATCAGCCTCAGTGACTGCAGAAAGAGGAGGTAGTGTGCAAGATGTAGTCAAGACTGCATGTGAGAAAGTTAATCTGCTCCCTAACCATGATGTTAGCAATACACCTTAAATATTCATACTTTCAGGCTGTTACTTCTGAGACATATACTTCTATGCCTCTACTCAATTCTGAGGCCATCATGAGCCACATACAGGACAACCAAGGGTTCAGACCCAGTCACCATGGCTTTATGTAAGCCAACTCCTTCTTGACTGACCAGGTCTCCTTCTGTGACAAGGTGACCAGCTTAGTGGATGAGGCAAGGGGTGTGGATGCAATCTACATGGACTTTGGTAAAGCCTTCAACACCATTCCCCACAGCATCCTCCTGGAGAAACTGGCTACCCATAGCTTAGATGGGTGTGCTCTTTGTTGAGTGGAACACTGGATTGATGGCTGGGCCCAGAGAGTGGAGGGGTATAGAGTTAAGTCCAGTTGGTGGCTGGTTATCAGTGGTGTTCCCCAGGGCTCAGTGTAGGGGCTTGTTCTGCTTAACATCTATATCAGTGATCTGGATGAGGGGATTGAGTGCACCCTCGGTAAATTTGCAGATGATGTGAAGATGGACAGGAGCATAGATCTGCTTAGTAACAGGAAGGCTCTACAGAGGAACCTGGCCAGGCTGGAGCGATATTCCGAGGCCAATTGTGTGAGGTTCAGTGAGGCTAAGTTCCAGGTCCTGCACTTGGGCCACAACAACCCCAGGCAACCCTACAGGCTTGGGGCAGAGTGGCTGGAAAGGTGCCAGACAGAAAAGAACCTGGGGGTGTTAATCAACAGCTGCCTGAACATGAGCCAACAGTGTGCCCGGGTGGCCAAGAAGGCCAGTGGCATCCTGGTTTGGGTCAGAAATAGTGTGGCCAGCAGGACCAGGGATTGTCTCCTATACTCGGTGCTGGTGATGCTGCACCTCCAATACTGTGTTCAGTTTTGGGCCCCTCACTACAAGAAAGACACTGAGGTGCTGGAGAGTGTCCAGAGATGGGCAATGGAGCTGGTGAAAGATCTGGAGCACAAACCTGATGAGGAGTATCTGAGGGAGCTGGAGGTGTTTAGTCTGGAGAAGAAGAGGCTGAGGGAAGACATGATCACTGTCTACAGCTACCTGAAAGGGAGTTGTAGTGAGGTGGGAGTCAGTCTCTTTTCCCAAGTAACAAGTGATAAGACAAGAGGAAATGGCCACCATGTGCCAGGGGAGATTTAGATTGGACTAGGAAGAACTTTTTCACTGAGAAGGTTGTTAGACACTGGCACAGGCTGCCCAGGAAGGTGATGGAGTCCCCATCCCTGGAGATAAAAAGGGGAAAAGCCATGTAGCTGTGGTGCTGAGGGACATGGTTTATTGTTGGGCTTGTCAGTGTGAGGTGAGTGGTTGGACTTTATGATCCTTTGAACCAAGATGATTCTGTGATTCTTAGGCTGAAGATAATGGTGCCAGCTTGCACTTCAGAAGGGTGCAGTGCTGCAAAGATCTAACTTCGAAAGATGTCATTATAGCTTGTAAGACCAAACAGACCTTGGCATTTATCTGCATTAGAGATGCTGCTGGGGGACGTACACACGTGTTTCGTTCTCTCCTTGGCATCTAAATGGAATTTGTGAATTTTGCAGGTCAAAGAGAGAACAAGAAGTGACAGTTTTGAAGAAGACCCTTGAAGATGAAGCGAAGGCTCATGAAGCTCAAATCCAAGAGATGAGGCAGAAACATTCACAAGCTATTGAAGAGCTGGCAGAGCAGTTAGAACAAACCAAACGGGTATGTGGAACAGAAAACACAAGGCCAAAGCCGTCAGTTTCCTGAAATAGTAGTTGCTCTGTGACCATGTCTTAAAGCTGTGGAAGAACATGAAGTGTTCATGATACTATGCTTCTGATACATGTGCTTTTCTTCCCTTGATAGATCATTTTTCACTATGAAGCATGTATGAAGTTGTTTTATTTAGTTGCATTCCTTCTTTTCGCTCATCAGGCGTGTTATACCGCATAACCAAGACTGTCTTTTAACTACTAGCACTTGTTGACTTGCACAACCTTCAGTTTGGAAATCTGGTGCAAGACTGTCTCCTGTATTGTGTTCCCTGATTGTTAATTTGTCTCCTGCTTGTCAGTGAAAGACTGTTCACATGACTTTTTCAGAGTAAGGAGTCTACAACTTAGCTGCTAAGTTTGCAACATTAGCTTGCTTGTTGGAGAAAAAAGTACTCAGGAGAAGAATCCTGCCACATATAAAATCTGAGGGGATTTTTGATGATTTTTCTTTTTGCTCTCTTCAGGTGAAAGCAAATCTTGAAAAAGCAAAACAAGCTCTGGAGGGTGAGAGGGCTGAATTGTCCAACGAGGTGAAGGTTCTTCTGCAAGGCAAAGGGGATGCTGAGAACAAGCGGAAAAAAGTTGATGCTCAGCTCCAAGAACTGCAGGTGAAATTTACAGAAGGTGAAAGAGTGAAGACTGAACTGGCTGAGAGGGTTAACAAATTGCAGGTGAGTGGCATAAGGGTTTTCCTTAGCTTCTGATTCAGCCCAGGGCTAGAGAGAAAAGGTTGCAGGATGGTGCCTACTCATAACTAGCTCAAAAATCTTGTTCCTCCTGAGGATAAAGTTCCCCCAAAGGGCAGATCTGTAGTTTGTTTCACAAGGATCGTGTAAACTCCTTCACTCATTGCCAGGGCACGACATTTGGGTCTATGTCACTTATCATGGGCAGGCCTGAGAAGATGAAGTAACCAGTTGCCATTTGAGTTTTGTAAGCCTTTAAGTGTCAGCCTCTCTGCTCCTCTTCAGAACGCAACAGTTCATGCAGTACAGCTCTGTAAACATTCATCTGCTTGTCAACCTGGAGTGGCACAAACAGCCTGATTGTGTAACTAATCTGAAAGACAGAGTCTTGAAGGTCTGTAATGTAGTTGACGATGATGAGAGGTGGCTCAAGGATGATGTGGAAATTTAGGAGTTTCTCCTTTCTCAAAGGAACTGATCCCTCATTGTCTTCTACCACCCTCTTCATGGAGGGTTGTCATTAAAAGTTGAGCATTGCCTGTGTGTGAAAATGTAGTTTGGAGACTCTAAATACATAGTCTGAAGCAGATAGTATAAAATAGAAGATAGTTTAATAGAGGCTTTCAAAATTCTTGCCAGGCTGTGTAAAATCTCGTATAGGCCTTAAAACCCCAAATCACCAAACCCAGCAGACTGCTCCAACAAAGTTGATCCCAGGTAAAAATCTTTCTGTGTCATCCCTAGGACTTAGGAGCCAATGCATTCATTTCCCTGGGAAATAATACACTGTTGAGAGATGCCTCATTTTCATTTCTGGGTCTCATAGCTGCTTATCTGTTCCTAGCTTTGGTTTTACTGATGCATCTAATCACTGGTACTTTGATCTCTCCTTCAGGTCGAATTGGACAATGTCACAGGTCTTTTGAACCAGTCTGACAGCAAATCAATCAAATTGGCAAAGGACTTCTCTGCTCTGGAGTCACAGCTTCAGGATGCACAGGTGAGAGCTTTGGAAGCCCAGGTATCTGTGTGTCCTGCAGCCACAGTCTGAAAGTGAGAAATCACTCCAGACACTGTTAAACACTCGATATACAACACTTCAAAGGAACAGGTCTGGGTTCTTGTTAAGAGGTTGTATTGGGTGGTATTAAGAGCATTTCTGCAGAAACATGCTGTTTATCTTTATTCTGCTCCCTCAGTATGTAGAATATACATAACTTTTTCCTTGTCTTAGATTTAGAAGTCCTCCTCTATCACCTTTCTGCTTGAGAGCTCTTTAATGCCTGAACTGTGTTGGAATGCTAAATTCTTGTTTGAGGTCTTCATAGCTGGTATTTGATAGGGTTTGTGTGTGTTTGTGATTTCTGGTAAACTTGTAAAGCTAAGCAGAAAGTTTTATTTCCCAGTGGATGTTAGGGAAGTAATAACTTCAAACAAGTTAGTGTTTTTTCAGGAAAAAGATTATTCTTAGTCTTATACTTTGGGATAAAACAACCATTTACAATTAACAGAAGATGTTTCTTTTGCTAAAGCATGGAGTACCAAGCAGAGGGTTGGAAGGCAAAACACCATGCCAAGCCTCAGACACTAAGCAGCCTTTAACAGTCTTTGATGTTCTGTCTACTTATCTTTTAAGAAAAAAAGATTGTGCAATACAAAAAATATTGCAGGAGTTTGAAGACTGGTCTTATGGGCCTCTACAGATCCTCGAGCTCAAGCACTGGCAGCATAAGTTAATAAATGTTGTCAGCAAATGACCAGTGTCTTACAAATCTGCTAAGACCAAGGTTGTTTCTAACCTTAGCCTGTTGTCTCTTTCTTTGATACTTGGATATGAGAAAGTCATGTACCAGGGTACAGTCACACTATTGTCAAGAGAGGTTTTAATGCTTTGTATGCTACTTGGGACACTCCAGAAAGGACTGTGGATGGCTTGTGTAGTGAGGTAGTATACTGTAATCTTTAGAGGGTATGGCAGAATAGGACTTTCTGCATATTTTGTTTCTGTGCTGGCTTAGTAGAAGACAGTTACTTAAATTCTGTCTTTGGTTGTCTTATCTGTGAAATTTGTTGCATACTTAAACTCAACTTCAAAAGTACTCATTCTGGAAAGAGTGGGTGAGGATTGTGAGCCTTTAAAGCCAAGGAGCAGTGCTGAATTCCACTGGGATGTTTGCTTTATAGGAGCTGCTGCAGGAGGAGACTCGCCTAAAACTGAGCCTCAGCACTAAGCTGAAGCAAATGGAGGACGAGAAGAACAGTTTCAAAGAGCAACTGGAAGAAGAAGAGGAGGCAAAGAGAAACCTAGAGAAACAAATCTCTATTCTTCAGCAACAGGTACAGGGTCTGCATCCTATAAACCTTCTGAGAGGAAGCATGAGTGGAGGTCTGTGATCCTGCTGATTTGGGCAAAAGAGGAAATGAAGTGGTCTGTAATGACCATATGAACTGCTTGTAGATTTTTATCCAGATATTCCTTTGGGAATTCAGTCACGTAGTATTATCTGAGGGGGAAGCAGTACCTTCAGAAACGAACATGTAGTGCCTTAGATTCTGGTATCAGTAAACTCCATATGGTGTTGTGGGTGGCACAGCTTCACGTGTGACCTTTGCTCTCCTCTAGGCAATAGATGCAAAGAAGAAGATGGATGATGGTCTGGGCTGCCTTGAGTCAGCGGAGGAAGCCAGGAAGAAGCTGCAGAAGGACTTGGAGGGCTTGAGCCAACGTTATGAAGAGAAGACAGCTGCCTATGACAAGCTGGAAAAAACAAAGACCCGCCTGCAGCAAGAGCTGGATGACCTTGCCGTGGACCTCGATCATCAACGGCAGATCGTTTCCAACCTAGAGAAGAAGCAGAAGAAGTTTGATCAGGTATGACTTCAGTCACTGGGCATCCAGTAGGTGCATTGTATTGACAAATCTGCCTTAAGACTACTTAAGCAATGCTGCTTGGACAAGCGGGTATTTATTTCTGAACCAAGCCATAACATGTAGAGTGGAGAAATAAGCTTTCAGAGAAGTAAATTATTTCTGTTCCATGCATAAGAAGTTTACTGATGCTGCTTTTCCCAAAGAGATTGTATTTATCTCAAGACCAAGATCAAGTTCAAAGTGCTGTTTGCGGATTGTTCTTGAGAGGAAGCTGGAAATAACAGGTTGGAAGGCCTAGGATGTCAGAAGTTTGTTCATTTGGTATCAGCACAGTTGTTAAAGCTGGGATGGCATGTTTCCTTCTTTGAAGCTGCAGAATCTTGGTTCCTTCTATCCATAGCAGGCGTTACTAAGAAGGGAGTAATGAAAAGATGTATGTTCAACTTGTTAGGAAGTTGTCAGTAATTTTTCAGAATACTGATGCTGTGCTCTTGTAGCTCTTGGCAGAGGAGAAGAACATCTCTGCCAAGTATGCAGAGGAACGGGACCGTGCTGAAGCAGAAGCCCGTGAGAAGGAGACTAAGGCCCTTTCCTTGGCCAGAGACCTGGAAGAAGCCATAGAGCAGAAAGCTGAGCTGGAGCGAATCAATAAGCAGTTCCGTGCAGAGATGGAAGATCTGATGAGTTCAAAGGATGATGTTGGGAAAAGTGTAAGTATGAAGTTTGAGTGTCTAGGCAGGAAACGTCACACAGGTGAATGCCGTTAATTTAAGGCTGCAAAAACCTTATGCTGATGTGAGCACAGAGGAGTGTCGTAGAGGATACTGGGCACCTTGTGAGCTTGTGGCTGTTAACATTTGTATTACGGTAGTAAGCGAGACAGATGTGTGTGTGGAAGAGCCTGACAGTTGCCTGGTATCACTGTGGCAGAGATCAAGGTGTGATGCAAGCCTGGTATGTAAAACACAGGAATTAGCCAGGGAATGGAAGACAGAAACCTCAATATTTCAAGACAAAAATGTTCTGACAAACAGGAAGGAAAATAAAAAAACCCAGAAACTAAAAAGCATTTTCTTGAATTCTGTTTAGAACCAGAGGTGTCCAGCTCTGGTGAGTCTGCAGTAGGTCAGGACTGGGCTAACAAAGGCTTTTCTCTTTCTCCCCACCACCACACATACGTGACCAGAACTCTAACGAGTAGTCGTGGTTCACACTGGCAGCTTGCAGGCGTGCAAGCAGCTGGCTTTGAGGGGTACCTCTGCCCTAACAGAGGGGATAGATGCAGTGTTCTTGTGTCCTGTCTTACGTGAGTGGCTGTTCATAGAGTTTTTTGCTCTTAGGGTAGGTGAAATTGTCTGTACCCTTTGAGGAAGCCTCACATGTGGTACTGTGCTGTAGGTCCATGAACTGGAGAAGGCTAAGCGAGCCTTGGAGCAGCAGGTGGAGGAGATGAAGACACAGCTGGAAGAGCTGGAGGATGAACTGCAGGCCACAGAGGATGCCAAACTGCGGCTAGAAGTGAACCAACAGGCCATGAAGGCACAGTTTGACCGGGACCTCCAGGGGCGTGATGAACAGAACGAAGAGAAGAGGAAACAGCTGATTAGACAAGTAAGAGTTGCTCTGTAAATCCTGAAAGTGTTCCCCACACAAAGGCACTTGTGTCCAAAGGTGGTTACACAGGCACTGCTAACCTACAGGTCCTTGTTAATGGTAACTCTCCAAGCAGCACTGCAAAGCTGTGAGAGATGTTTTCCGTTGTGTGCAGGATTGTTCAAACAGCCTTTGTCTACCAAAGGAACCCATGTAGCTTTATTAGTGAGGAATGCTAGCCCCGTCCCCCTGCCAGGAAGAGTGAAAACAAGTCACATGCCTGCACTTATGTACAGTTTGAAAGGGGGATGTGAGAAGTGGCTGTTGGGAAACGAGGGAGCTGGAATGCTGATGCCTCTGTTTGTCCCTCCAGGTACGGGAGATGGAGGTGGAACTGGAAGATGAACGAAAACAGCGTTCCATCGCTGTCGCTGCCAGGAAGAAGCTGGAGTTGGACCTGAAGGATTTGGAAAGCCACATAGACACTGCTAACAAGAACCGTGAAGAAGCCATCAAGCAGCTCCGCAAACTGCAGGTGAGGCCCTGCAGCTGTTTCAGCTGCCTGTAGAGCATTTACCCAGGGAAATGGGGTACAAACCTTCACCCCGTCAGCCCCGTGCATCAGTGTCACAAGAGCAGCAGAACCTTGTAACCCTCATCTACCTGTTTGACTCCCTGGGAGACAAGCTGTAGGGAAGGTTCACTCCAGTGCTTGCCTCGTGTCAGTGGTTTTGGAAAGAATTATGGAGCTGCAAAGCTAGAGGGACTTTATCACTTGAGCCTTCTCCTGCCACAAGACAGCCTTTGTAATTCCTACAGGTATTTGTCTGATCTGTTCTTAGGAAAAACTCCAGATCCTCCCTAGGCTGTCTGTTCTATCTAGCTGTATCTGCTTTGGAAGGGGGGTTGGACTTAGATGATCTCTTAACGTCCCTTCTAACCCCTACCATTCTATGAGTCACTAGAAAGCTTCACGTGCCCTCCCTTCCCCCTCCCTGCATCTGACAAGACTTTCTTTTTTCCTGTGATTCACACACCCTGGTTTGCTTCCATTACTATTTCTCCTTGTCGCTTGTGAAATGGGAAAAAGGATGGTTCCTTTCCTTTCTACAGCAACCTTTTCAATGGCTGAAGATTAATGGATCCCAGTTTCCATTTTCCCTCTCCTTGCTTCCTGTAAGATAAACAAACCCTATTTGTTAATGTAGATACTCTGAAATTCATCCATTTTTCTTGGTTCCAGGCACAAATGAAGGATTACATGCGGGAACTGGAGGACACACGTACTTCCAGAGAAGAAATCTTGGCACAGGCCAAAGAAAACGAGAAGAAGTTGAAGAGCATGGAGGCAGAGATGATCCAGTTGCAGGAGGTAATGGAATACTCATGCAAGTCAAGGGCTTGTTGGTTTTCTTTGGCTGAGAGCTAAGTGTGGCAGTCTGAGCCAGAGTGGTTATTTCCCTTCTTTTATACTTTTTGCTCTGCTCAAATAAAAAGTCCACTTCAAAATGCAGACTTTAGCCCTTTCTAGAGAGCTGTGATAGGAGTGTGCAAAACAAAGGAAGCTGTGGGGTGGGAGTGGAACAGACTCTGTCTTATAATTAAGTCTGGATCTAGCTAGAGACCATACCACCCCTTACCAGTAACTACTTTTTCCTATGCTGCATTAATTGGTACTTCCCATTGGATCACCGACCGTCTCGTTTTCATTCCAGGAACTTGCAGCTGCCGAGCGTGCCAAGCGCCAGGCCCAGCAAGAAAGGGATGAGCTGGCTGATGAGATTGCCAACAACAGTGGTAAAGGGTGAGTAATGTTCCTTCTTTAAGGGTGGAGGAGCCCATAGGAGAAAAATACTTTGCAGGCTGTTATTTTTATGTAGACTGCAGCATGCTCTGTATCCCGTTTCCTCGTGGAAGATTGAGCTTGTTCTGTAAAAGGAATGCCTCTCCATTAACACCACCAACGCTGCTTTAACCCTTCTGTGTCCTACAGAGCACTGGCCATGGAGGAGAAAAGACGTCTGGAGGCCCGGATAGCTCAGCTGGAGGAGGAGTTAGAAGAAGAACAGGGCAACACAGAGATAATCAATGACCGGCTGAAGAAAGCAAATCTGCAGGTACCTGTTGAGGCTGCCTGTGCCAGCAGAGCCCCTCTAGTCTGTAAATTGTCGGAGTGCACCCTGAGTGATGCCAGCTGCTGCTCTGGGTACAATATAGACCCTCAGAAGTTGCGAGCAAGATGAAACATGTGAATGTCTCAATAGAGAAAGGAGGATGGGCAATCAGAGCTCATGTTAACTCACTGGTTTTGATCATGTAAACCATTGGGTAGCTGGAACAATCTCCCAAGCTATTAAAAAAAAAAAGAGGGAGGTTTGGTGGGGTTTTTTTTCCTGTATTAAGTGATTATGAGAAAGATGATCTGTGGCATGCTGCTCCAACTTGGCACGCTCAACAGTGCCACAGTGTGCTTGGAAAATGACTGTTCTGCCAGTGCTACGCTTCTTCAAATGGACTAACCATATGGAATTTGTTAGGCTGCTATAGAAATCATGATCTTAGTCTGCCAGTTCTCTGCCGTATTTTATCTGCCTGAAGTCTGAGAGTCAGGCTGTTGCTTTTTTAGTGCTCCAAAGCCGAGGAGCTGGGCTGATGGCTTTCCAAACACCTTCTCGCTCTGGTGCCTGAGAGCACAGTTCTCTACTTGGCTGACCATCAGCGAGAGCCTTGGCTTGGAAGTGGGCTGAGTTCTTGCCTTTCCACCTTTGAAAGTCAATATTTTTAAGCTGCTCCTCCGTAGTGGAAATGGGCGGACAGCAAATAAATGATAAATTAGAAGAGCACATGTATTGGATCCCTTTGCCTCTGGGTTTTTGTAATTCAGTATGACTGGTAATAAATATGTTAAGTGCTAAGCTGTGGCCTTCCCCCTTAAAAGCACCATATGTGACTGGCAAATTTAGCCCTGAGAGGAGGTTGATAAACCTGTTGTTGAAGGAATTACTTTGAAAGTCTGGGTAAAGTAAGATATTTTGAGGAATGCTCTACAGACAGCTCCCTCTGCATCGCAGTTACTCCAGGCATTCAGCTCACTCTGCGGGTCCCCCTTCTTTGCATGTCAGCACGTGTCCAAGAAATAAATGTGCCTTGAGGCTGGAGGGCTCAATGGGCTGAGTTCCTTCTTCTTTCTGCAGATTGACCAGATGAACGCCGACCTGAACGCTGAGCGCAGCAACGCGCAGAAGAACGAGAACGCTCGCCAGCAGATGGAGCGCCAGAACAAGGAGCTGAAGCTTAAGCTGCAGGAGATGGAGAGCGCAGTCAAGTCCAAGTACAAGGCTACCATCACGGCCCTGGAAGCAAAGATAGCACAGCTGGAAGAGCAGCTGGACATGGAGACAAAGTATGTCCTGGTAGAAACTCCCTCTGTTCTACAAGTCTCTACCTGCTCTGGAGCTTTAAGCTCTTCTCTACAAATTGTGATTTGTGCGGGTTTCATCCTAGGTACGCTGGGTAACACACAAGTAAGGTCTTGGCAAGCCTCCCTTGTTTTTCACTGTAGAAACTTCCAGTTTCTTCCAGACTTAACTGCTCCAAAACCGCAGCTGTGGCACACTTGCTGCCCCTCTGTAGCTTCGAGAAGCTGTCTGTGTGACATCGGTGCCTTTTGGTTGTTTCTGGGAAACACCGCTTCCCACCCCCCTCTTTCCCCTAAGCTGGGAGTCCTATTGCTGTCTGCCTCCCTTCTTGGTAAGCTGCCCGAGCCGGGCGTTGTGACGCCGCTGTGTTTCTGCGCAGGGAGCGGCAGGCTGCCAGCAAGCAGGTGCGCCGCGCCGAGAAGAAGCTGAAGGACATCCTGCTGCAGGTGGATGACGAGAGGCGCAACGCCGAGCAGTTCAAAGATCAGGTGTGTATGGTTACCTGCAGCACGGGACGCTCTGCTGCTCGGAGGATTGCCCTTCTATGACCAAGGCATCAGCTGCTCTATTGTTAGCCTTCCTTGGGATTTCTCCCCTTTGCCCTTGCTGTGACGGTGACAAGGTGATACAAGTGAAAACATAGTGCTGTTAAGGAAAAGCTTGAGGCTGTGAAGTCCTGGGCAGCAACCTTCAGAAAGGGAAGAGGGGAGGGCTTGGGAAACTCTGCCTTTTGCTGCTGTAACTGCTGTGCTGCAACTCTGGAGAAACGTTGCCCTTTTATTTCATTCTTTGCCCACCCCCCTCTCCACGCTCAGGCGGACAAGGCAAACATGCGCCTGAAGCAGCTGAAGCGCCAGCTCGAGGAAGCCGAGGAGGAAGCCCAGCGAGCCAACGCATCCCGAAGGAAGCTGCAGCGTGAGCTGGAGGATGCCACTGAGACAGCCGATGCCATGAACAGAGAAGTCAGCTCCCTGAAGAGCAAACTCAGGTAAGGAGGAGCGCTTGGTGCTGTGCCGTGGCAGCCAGCCCAGCCAATAGTGCTGTGCAGCAGGCAGCAGGGTCGGGCACCTCCTGGGCTCTCCCCAGAGCGTGGCTGACTGCTGCCCGTCCCTCCCCAGGCGCGGGGACCTGCCCTTCGTCGTGACACGTCGAATCGTCAGGAAGGGTGCGGGAGAGTGCTCCGATGAGGAAGTGGACGGCAAGGCAGAAGCTGGTGATGCCAAAGCTACTGAATAAGTCCTCCCGTTTGACCCAGGTTACACGTGATGGAGTGTCCCATCCACCCTCCCTTCTTCCATTGGACTTTCAGCAAACCCTCTCCTCCTAAATTGGCTGGGGCTCTACAGAGCAAGCCCAGCTCTGTGTTTCTGGAGCCACTGGGCATCTGTGTGTTCCCAGTTTCCTCCTCTTTCCGGTTTCCTAATCCTCTTTGTATTTAATGCCAAAGAGTCGGGGCTCTAAAATCTGACCAGCAGTTTGGCCGCTACAAAGGCCTGTAGAACTGTTCTGTGCCATGCCTGCTGGTGAATCCTTACACAGTTTGGAGGGAATGGGGTTAGGGAAAGATTATTTTTGCTGTAAATCTCCTTTTGTCTTTGATTCTAGCTGCAGGGAAGCTCCTTCCTGTATTCTTTCCCCCCTCCCTCTTTGTTTGCTTTCGGCAATCATGTTCAGTGACCTCAGACTTCTGCCTTTTTTAATCTGCCCACCCACGTGGTTCGGGAGCGGTTTCAGGAAAAACGGTGTGCTTTGGCCATGGCAATTTGCCCTTCCTTCTCTCCGTGTTCCCAGGGAGGGCTGAAGAGGGAAGCCCCTCTCGGGACCAGTTACCTGGAGGACTTGCCAAAGTTGTCTCTGTGGTTTCTTTTTTCCCCCCCTCCTCCTTGTTTTTACTGTCTGGACAGATCTCTGAAGTGCAATGATGTCTTGTTAGTATCTGCCTCTGAGCGGTTTCATCTAAGGTAGCGTGGACCAGTAGCTGATGACAGGCTGGGGAAGCAGAACAATGGCTTTGTGCTTGTCTGAGGATCTCTGGGGGACCAAATATATTTAATGGCAATAGACAGAATCTAGAGGCATTTAACAGGGTAGTGAGCAGAGGGGTGGGGATAAGGGGAGGGAAATCCCTCTTTTATTGACATGTCCAAGCCTCTCGCACCTGCTCTGTAACCAGGGGTTGGGATTAGTTATTGTGCACCATTGACTTAAGAGTATATTAAAAACCCTTTAATCTGCACAGATCTATGTAAGGCCTTTGTATCTCTCCTAATAAGTAATTAAGAAAAAAAAATAAAGGTCTTTATCACTGCCTTTCTATTGGGACCATGGTTATATAGAGATAGTCTTTACTTTTCTACACCATACACTGGTTGCTGGATTTACCTGTATTCTTAACCATATTGTATATGCTGCATTTAGACCTACTTAAGAGCAAAGTAAAACCAATTAAATATGAAGCACCATACTGTATGCCTGAAGCTCTGAGTGCAGGAGCCTCGTGTCCCAGTTGCTGTCACACACAAAAAAACACCTAATTTTTTTTTATATATATATATATATAATAAAAGTGCCTTAGCATGTGCCTCAGCTGTGTGTCACCACTACAGTCAGTAATGGTTTCCTGGTGCTCCACTGATGTTACCAATAAAGATTATCCATGTGCTGCAGTCGGTGTGTGCCTGTGTTGCCGTTCCATCCTTCCTGAGGTGCAGTGGGGACCGGCCCCTGACCCCAAAGGTGGCAGATGTGGTGGTGCCAAGCAGCAGCCTGTCCCTCAGCTGCCCTGTGGGACCTCCCCTGATGCCAAGTAACTCTGTAGCAGAAGTCTGGGTGTCACCCGACCCTCAGCCAGTCACCAGGGGGTTGGGAGGAAGATAATGCTCCTCCTTTGTGTGCTTCCAGAGGGTTTATCTCTTCAAAACATGGAGCTCTGAATTTGAGCCGAGCTCCTTCTGTCCTTGGCCTGAAGATGGGATTTCTGAGTCTGTAACCAACAACTGTGCAAACAAACTCTCTGCTTTGCTTTCCTTTCCAGTCTCTGGAGTCACTGGAAGGTGAGGGTAGCAGAGGGGGTGATAGGTAAGTCTAGAAGTCTGTTTTATCAGTGGCTTGGCAAAACGGCCTTTCACTCATCTTCCAGCTTGTCTAAAAATAAGATCTGCTTTTTGTAACAGTTCTGCTAGAAATGGGGTAAAGAACTTGGGGCTGCATTCATCTTCTGGCCCCTTAAACTGCTCCAGGTGCAGGGCAAGTCAGAATTTGGGACTGGGTCAGCACCTGATGGGAGGGAAGGAAGCGCTGGTGTTTTCCAGGAGAATGGTGCTGCTGCCAAGGTCAGAGCTGGACAGCACAGGGCAGTGAGGAGCACCCTGCAGTGTCCACTGCTCCCAAAGCTGGGATTGCTGCCAAGCAAAGGTTGAGAGGAGGCAGAGTCTTCTCATTAAGAAAATTAAGTATAGGTAGAAGTTAAAGAGGGAGATGTGTGTAGAAGGAGGAGATGTGAAGGTTCACCCTGCGCTGCTACACGGGTGGGAGCAGACACATCACAGGTCAGTGTGAGCACAAAGAGCCTCTGGTGGTGTGAGAGACACGGTTTGAAAGCCTGGATGGGGATTAAGGTGCAAAGAGCTGGAGGAGCATTTGTGGTGAGTGGAGCGCAGGTGCTGCTGTCTCGTGGATACTCTGAGTTCCCTGCTTCCGATACTTTGATCTTTTTCCAGAGCTGTTTTGCAGAAACCTGTAGGGGTATCTCTGTGAACAGCAGGCCCTTTAAGTTACCCTGAAATTGCTTCCCCATCATAGGATCATCCTGCAGCAGTGAGGCCAGCGGGGCAGGCACTGCTGTGGCACAGAGCGGAGCCGCCCTGGCAGCCAGCTGCTGGCGGCACGCTCACACGTTGAAGCTCCAGATGCTGTTTGTGCCCTTGGCCTTGCTGCACGTGAGCCACTGTATAGTTTGGGTGCTGTTCTGTCCTGTGCAGCAGGGAACCAGACTTGGGTCTTTTTTCCCACTGGCACAGTAGTTTCCTTCAGCTTCCCACCCCTCTGTGAATCCCTGTGGAAGGGTCAAAATTGTTGTCCCACAACGTTTTCCACTTTGCACGGTGCAACCTTGAGCCAGCAAGTTCTTGTGGCTCCAGGTTAGTTGCTCTGTGGCTCTGCAGAGCTGTGTAATGCCTCACACAGGATTCCTTGAGATTTCAATGATGTGGGTAGGTGAGTGGTTACAAATGATGTAATAAGAAAAAGCAGAGAAGAGATTGAACTGGGACCTGATCTGTGGGCATGGTGTGGTTTAAGCTCACTCAGCAACTGAACACCACACGGCTGCTCGCTCACAGCCCCTGCACAGTGGGATGAGGGGCAGAGGCAGAAAGATAAAAGGTAAAGTGGTGGGTTGAGATAACAGTTTAATAACTAAAATGAAATAAAGTGTAATAACAGCAGTATCACGATAATTGCAATGAAAAGGAATAGAACAAGAGAGAGAAATAAAACCCAAGGGAAAAGACAAGTGGTGCCCAAAGCGCTTATTCACTACCCACTGACTGACAGCAGAGCAGCAGCAATCCAACCCTCCCTGCCAGCTGCCCCCAGTTCATATACTGGGCTTGATGGTCTATGGCATGAAAAAGCCCTGTGGACAATTTGGGTCAGCTACTCTGGCCATGCTCCCTCCCAGTTTCTTGTGCACCTACTACTTGCTGGCAGAATGTGGTAAACCGAAAAATCCTTCACTGGGGATTCTCACTACTTAGCAACAACAGAAGCATCACTGCATTATCCACATTATTCCCACACTAAATCCAGAACACAGCCTGGTGTCAGCTACTAGGGAGAAAATTATCCCAGCTTAAACCAGGACTTGTAAGAGAGTTGTTCTTGGAAGTTGGTGCTGGAGCTCTTGTCTGTTTGCTGCAAGATCCAACCTCCGAGCCAATGGCAGTAGGTATCAGAAGGGTCTGAATGAGAGAGGGCACATGGATATAGTTTCAGAAGATGCAAGAGCTGGTGCTAACATTGATTTTAAACATCCTGTCCCTACACCAGACCATTGTGCTGGCACAAAGGATCTGTAAACCAGATCACTAAATATGATCTGAAAAATAGTCATAGTGATTGATGCAGGTTATAGCATGGCCCTCACAGGCTGTTTCCAGATCAGAACGCAGGGGCAGAGCAATCAGCCCTCACAGCTTCAGAGTGGAGGCAAAGTGCTAGACCCACAGCATCCAGTCCTGCTGCAAAGAGCTTTCAAGCACGGAGAGCAGCTGAGCTGGTTGGTGCTACAGCTTCCCCCAGGGCAGAGTGAAGACAGTGGCCATTACCCGGGTTCTGGCTGGGTTCCCAGCACGGACCTGCCAGCTTTAGGATTTAGCCCTCTTCCATTTCCTCCCCAAATTGTCTCCAAGTACCACTTAATGTAAACAGAGAATCACTTTGTCAAAGCCAAGGATGCCCCAGGGGCATTTAAAGCACTAATGGTTGGCCTGTGCTGGCCAGGAGCATCCATCCATGCGGGTGCACAGCCTGCTTTATGGTGCTTGGTGTGGGAAGGAAGCTGTGAAGCTCAGCCCAGCCTCTTCTGGAGAGGCTTTTATCCCAACGCTGCTGGCACGATCCCAGCTGCTTTGCCTTCCCTGAAGAACCCAGATCTGAATTATGCTGGGGGCACATCCTTCTGAACTTTGTCTCCACAGCCAAAGAAAAACTTCCCAGTTCCTGGACAGATAGCTAATACTAGTAGATAACTGTTTGCTACCTGTTTGAACCCAGTTTTTCCTTCCCCTGATACAGTGGGAGTGAAAGCAGAAGGAAAAAGGGAAGAAAACAGCAAAAAAAACTCCTCTCCGGTCCTAAATTAGTGACTCTCCAGTCCTTGCTGCTGTTATGAGCCAGCGTGGCTGAGCAAAACAAACAGCTGAGCAGTGGTAAAGCAAGAGGAAAGAAAAAATGTGAAACATCTTGAGCGATGATGGTCTGGCAGGCGAGAGGAGAGGTGCTGGAGTCCCTTCTCTAGCCAGCTCCCTGTGGTGGGACAGCCTCTCTCGCTAAGGCTGGGGACGGCTGGCCTAACGGTGCTTTCAACTCGGGTAAAATGCAGAGAGAAAGGCACTGAAAAGGTGATGAGGTAAAAGCAGGGTCACACTCTGAGCTGGGTGATCACTGGGTTGTACAGGAGGAGTGTTTAAGGCCGTCTGCCTTCTCTGCAGGCCCGTGGCATGTGCAGGCTCCAGCAGCCGGCGGGATGCAGTGCTCCCCCCAGGCACACGTGCCCCCGAGAGAGCTCTGCCCAGGTACTGAGGTAATGCTCAGCCCTAAGGAAGAACAAGGGGGGAAATGGGGAAGCTCTGATGATGGTGTGGCCAGCCTTGTGCTGCTGTGTTACTCATAACGTGCTGGTGTGCTGCTAATCAATCTGGAATTGTCATTCCCTGCAGCCTTAATGGGCTCCTGATGGAAATGGTGTGGAACCCCGTGGAAGACAGTGTCACGGCAGGGTGTATTGCTCAGGATAAACGCGTTGCTTCCTTAGAGGAGAAGCGCTCACTCAAATCCCTGACCTCGTGCAAGACCGATGCCAAGTCGGGGGCTCTGTGGCCAGGAAAAGTCTCCCTGAAGCTGAAGTGCTACTCGAGGGGACTGGTGGTGATCAGCTGAGAGGTTTGCTTAGAAGCAGCGAGATGCTGAACCAAACAGGCAAGAGATGTGCTGACCGGCCGGCCCCATAGCCCACCGGCAGCCCAGCCCAGCTTTGTGGGAGACATCATGACTTGATGGAGAAAAAAAAAGGGACACCTCATCCCCACCCCCCTCTCCCCAATCCTTTGGAGTTGTGATCAAAGTGATTTGCTTCCTGCTCTTCATTCCTGCTGTATCCAGGGAAACATTTCCCTGTGTTGCCATATAAAGAAACAGCACTGCACCAGAGCAGAGCCCAGCTTTCACTTTTCCTCCCCCAAACTCCTGGCGCTGAGCACTCCTGGTGCGGTAGCGAGGGAAGCATCCTCCCGCCTAGCCCAGGCTCTTCTCGCTCTTCTCTCAGTCCTGGGCTGTCCCTGGGATCCCTGGCAAAGCTTCCCACCCCTGCAGGCTGCTGGCTGGCTGGATGAATGGATGGATGCAGCCCCCTCAGGCTGCCCCCATGGCCAGCAGACACATGTTGAAAGCTTGTTTCGTTTCCTTCTCAGCACTTCCCCACTGAGGGCTGAGAGGGTGCATGGGGGCTGCGTGCACCATGCCAGCACTGCCAAACTCGACCTGGGTTGGAGCCAACTATTTCAGACCTTGTTTCTGCCTCCCAAAGCCTCCCCAGCAGCTGATGCAGGCATGAGGAGCTCACCTCTGTAGGAGAGGCCAGCTCCAGTCTCAGGCAAGGCTCTCAGCTTGCATAAGAAGTGCTAATGTTGTCTCTAGGAACTGCAGCAGGCTTTGAAGCAGAGGTATCAGCACAGCTGAAACAGACTGTAACGAGGTACCACACAGCCCAATTTGCTGTGCAGGCTTTTGATCCTTTCTGCTGTGCAGCTTGCAGCTCGCCAGCTCATCGTTTTTGGAAGCACGAGGTACCCAGCTGTCTCATCCTGATGTGCCCTTTTGGGTAAGGCACAGATAAAGCTCTTGATCAGCTTTTGCTTGAAGCCCAGCTCACCATTTCCCTCTCACCTGGGAAGTTTCTAGGAGGCAACTTCAAGGACATGACTCCAGCGAGGATCTGCAGTTAAGAAAAGGCGGTGAGACCCCACACGTATTTATCTGGGGCCTCGCTGTGAAGGTGAAGGGAGTTTATCTGCACCACAACCCTTCTCCTTTGCTAAGAGCTCACCTCTGCTGCAGCCAGGGAGTTTGGTTCAGAGTAGGGGCAGCCAGAGCAGCCAGTTCAGCTGGCTGGAGGGTAACGTACCCTATCTCTACAGAGTAGGAGGAACTCTACACCAAGAGTAAAACCTCACCTGCCGCAGAGGTCATTTGCCTACACTGCTTCCCTGGGCAGAAGGTGGGACAATCACAGCTGTTTGAATGGAAAAGCTGATGGAGGGGCTGGGGACAAGCCCTGGGGTTTGTGGGGCTGAATGGCTGATGGATGAATGAGGGTTAGGGAGAAAATCATGGAGGGAGATGGGATCACAGCTTCTCTCTGGCTTCTTTCTTGTAACCTGGGAGCAAAGGTATATGATGGAGAGAGGAGGTGGGCACCCACTGCATGGATGTGAAGCATGGCAAAGATGGAGCTGTATCCAGAATTATTGTGCATGATCATTGGGAAAAAGCCTCTCTCCAAAGAGAGATTTCAAGGTCTTGATGTCCAGGCAGACAGAGCAGCTCTTCCCTGCTTTACTGTCCAGGATATGACAGAGCAATCCCCCCAGATGTTCCCTTGGCATCCCCCTGGCACCTCTGCGAGCCGTGCCACGGGGCACCTGCTCTCCATAGGGCCCCAGTCCCTACGGCTTGCTCGGCAGGAGAGGCTGCCTCATGATGCTGCCACGAACTATTAAAAGCAGCAAGATGATTAAAATAAACTGTCACGGGACATTCATACCACATGAAAAGCGTGAGCTGGACTCCTTCACTTCCCAGGAAAGTTAATCTGCAGTTGCGGGCGAGGGAGATGCTCTGGAGTTGGAGGCAGCCGGGTGATGCTGGCAGGAACCTCCCTAGCTGCACTTCCTCCCCTGGTGAGTGGTGTGTGGGCAGGAGCACTGCTGCAGGCAGCTCTGGTTTCGCCACTCAGACAAAGCCTTTGCTGACCACTGAGGCAGAGGAGGGAAACACTCCATGGCAGGCAGGAAAGAGCCGGGGCAGGAATAGCTGATGCTCTCTTCCTGGCCATGGCAGAGCCATGGCTGTGCTGCTGGAGGGTGAAGCTTCGTTTGGAGTCCTGTGTCCAGTTCTGGGCTCCCCAGCTCAAGAGACGCAGTGAACTGCTGGAGAGAGTCCAGCACAGGGCCACCAAGATGATCAGGGAACTGGAACATCTCCCTTATGAGGAAAGGCTGAGGGACCTCCTGGGGCTGTTCAGCCTGGAGAAGACTGAGGGAAGACCCTCAGTA
This sequence comes from Colius striatus, assembly GCF_028858725.1. Taxonomy (NCBI): domain Eukaryota; kingdom Metazoa; phylum Chordata; class Aves; order Coliiformes; family Coliidae; genus Colius; species Colius striatus. Next base: position 151,886,781 of record NC_084759.1, on the reverse strand, counting down.
ACACAAGTATTTAAAAGGTGTTTGTTAAGAGGATGAAGCATCACTTTTTTCTGTTGTCTCAAGTGACAGGACAAGGGGTTATGGACAAAAGCTGAAACACAAAATGTTCCACTTAAACACAAGGAAAAATCCTCTGCTGTTCAGGTGAGGGAGCCCTGGCACAGGCTGCCCAGGGAGGGTGTGGAGTCTCCTGCTCTGGAGGTTTCCAAACCCACCTGAACATGTTCCTGTGTGACCTGATTGAGAGGAACCTGCTTTAGCAGGGGGTTGTGCTGGATGATCTCTAGAGGTCCCTTCCAACCTCTGCCGTTCTGAGATTCTGTGTGCCTGGGTGGAAGCCTTCAGGGCATCTCTGCCACAGCCCAGCTTGCTGGGGCACGGGGTTGAGCCCTGTGCTGGTGTCTCTGGGGCATGTGTGTTTCAGAAGCATGAAACCCTCCCACTCAGCTCCCACAGCCTTAGGCATATGTGAAGGGTGCAATGTGACTTTGGCCATGCTGCTCTGGCAGTCCTTGCAGCAGGTGATGCGTGGGGCTGAGGTCTGCTATGGGGCCAGGGCCCTCCACCACCAACAGCTTCACAGGCTGGGCTTGGGCTCCGCTCAGCTGTTTTCTCTGGGCTCAGCTTGAGCTTTCAACATTGCAGTCCCACCAAGGCAGAGGGTGCTCCCTGTGAATTATAGTGAGCTGGTAGGACTTCCACACACCCTGAGGCCAACCAGAGGAGCCCATGGCTTCCTTCTGCACTCAGTTTCCTCCAGCATAGCTTAGAGGCTCCTTGACATACCTCTAGCTGCTCCCAGCAACCCTCCTGCCTGCCCAATGGGGCCCTTATGTCTGTGTGGGCAGGAAACACCCCCCACCATTACTAAAAATGAGGCACTCAGGCTTTTGTTTAGGCTGGGTGTGGGGAGGGTAGAAGCTTGATTGCAACCACCTGAGTACCTTCACTAGGACCAGTCATAGCCACCTCATTCCCAGCTCTACCAGCCCTGCATTGCTTCTCAAGGGGCTGAAACTGTGGATCCCTGGAGCAGAGCGAACCTGTTGTGTTTAAATGGCCAGGTAAGAGTGAACCAAGCAGCAGTGATGGGCTGCACAGGCAGGAAAAGTTTGCCCTGACATAATTTGTTCCTTTTACTTGCTTGGCTTTTGGGTGCTGCCTTTTCTTCTCTCTGGTTGCAACCAGCACAACCCTCCTCACTAACCCAGGCAGTGACTGTGCCAGGATACTGTTCTCACGAGGTTTTAGTGTTGCTGTTTTCTGGTTTTGGTGAGTAGGGAATAGATAAAACATTTACTGTATTTTTTTCTTTGTATTTTATTCTTCCCCCCCCCCTTCCCCTTTCTTTCTGCTCTCCTCTCTAAACTACCCAGCAAATGCTTTGATGCCAGGGCCAGGCGTAGCACCGCATTTCACAGAAAATAAGAAGTACCCGTGGCAATTTCTGCTCTGCAGCCTGAACTTCTGTCCCCTTTAAAAAAAAAAAAGAAAAAGAAATAAAAAAAGAGAAGAAAACAAGAGGTGAACATTGATGGGAGAAAGACCAGTGGTGAAAACATGAAACCTGCCCTTAGTGCTCACTCACACCTGTGTCTGCGGCTGGGCAGAGGCTCGTGCAGAAGCTGTCAAGTAAAATTTGGTGACGTGTGGATCTGGTGGGGTCTTACAGAATCTTATTGCTAAATTACAGCCTTAGAGGTTGATGTGGGAGTTGTGGAGATCCCCAGCTGTGACTGATGGACCCGGATACACCTACAAATGATCTCAGAAAACTAACAAAGAACAGCTTCACCTGAAGAAATTTCTCGTGGGTTGAAAACTGGAGGAAGGGAGTAAACTATCAATGACAGATCAGAAAAAGAGGTTGCTGTATTTATTTCTGAAGCTCAGAGAGATACTTGCATCGATGCTCAGCCCTGCTGAGCTCGATGGTGATGGGCTCTCCTGGGTGTGCAGCAGTGTTGAGGAAGTGTCAGAGGAATCTGTCTGCACTGGGATGGAAAGTGACTACAGGCTGCGCACTGCAGCGGGGGCTTGTTTCTCAGGGTGGGGGTTCCCACACCTCAGCTTGCCCACGAGGGGCAGGGGAGGTTTGTTGCAGATGATCATTCTGTTTCGGCCTGTTTCTGACTGGTTTGGTGCCATGACACCCTGAGCTGGCATTTTGCCACAGCACAGGGCTGATAGAGTGAGGTGAGCCCCTTCGGACCCAAGCAGTGGCTGGGGAATTGCTTTATATTAAATGGGCAGCTTTGCTATTAAACTCATTCTGAAACAGCCACCCCGCAGAAGCAGAGGAGCTGAAAACTGCTTTCACAGCGGTCTTAGCTGGAGCAATTTGTGAAAGGGGTTACCTGGAGTGAGGTGAGGGCTGTGCTCGCAGGGGCCTGGGCTCAGCGGCACAGGATGGCCCAGAGCAGCATGAGCAGAGGTTTTGAGTATACTGGGGAGGGATTTTAGGTAGGCTGCAGAGACCCCAGTGAGTGCTGGGGAAGAAGAGGGCAGAGCAGACGCAGGGCACTGAGCTCTCAGTCTGCAGCCTCCCTCCCACTCCCTGGAGCTCTGGAACCTGTGACAAAACTCTGACAGCTGAGTTTATGTCTGTTCACCATCTGAACCTCTGGCTCTTGTTTCTCTTGTCTCCCTTCTGCTATTAATGGCTCCCAAGGGAAAATTCCTGCTGCAGGAAAAGGAGATGAAGAGAAAAAAAACCCACAGAAGCAGAGGGCTGTGGGATGCAGGGGTGGAAGCAACCTCCAAGGGGCCACCCTGCTGGGGCAGAGTGTTGGCGAGAGAGTTGTTACACCCCTTACCTTCCATCCAGGCTTGAGTTCCCACCGGTCCAGGGCAGTGGGGAGCTGCCTGCAGCCCCTGCATGTGTGTGCATACATCTACACAGAAGCTTACCCATGGGTGGAAATGGATCTGTGTATCTCAGTTTGCATGAGGTAGAATATGGATATTATTCAGGCTAAAGCCCATCATATAGATGTGGGCTCCCCAGCTCAAGAGAGGCAGGGAACTGCTGGAGATAGTCCAGTGCAGGGCCAAGAAGATGATCAGGAGACTGGAGTATCTTTCTTATGAGGAAAGGCTGAGGGACCTCCTGGGGCTGTTCAGCCTGGAGAAGACTGAGAGGGATCTCATTAACACAAGTACCTAAAGGCTGAATGTCAGGAAGATAGGGCAGCACTCTTTTCTGTAGTATCCAGTGACAGGACAAGGGGTAGAGGGCACAAGCTGGAACACAAAATGTTCATTTAGAAACAAGGAAAAACTTCTTTTCTGTTCGGGTAAGGGAGCCCTGGCCCAGGCTGCCCAGGGAGGGTGTGGAGTCTCCTGCTCTGGAGGTTTCCAAACCCACCTGAACACGTTCCTGTGTGACCTGATGGACGTGAACCTGTGTTAGCAGGGAGTCACTCAGCTGCTTTCTGGGTCAGCCAGACCATCCGGCGCAAGGCTGCTGTCCCCGGCCAGCTGCAGTGGCACTCAGGCAGGGATGTCCACCACGCTTTTGTCACCCGTTCTGCAGGGCTGTGGTTTCCCCCTTCTGCTTCTTGCATGAGCTGGCAATGTTTTTATTTCGGTTTGAAAGCGCAGCCCCGCTCGCCTTCCAAGTGGCTGTTTGTCAGGCAGGAATAGGAGAAGGGGCAGGAAAACATGACTAAATATGGCCGTGTTTCTGTCTGCTGCAGACAGCGGGATTATCTGCCCCTTCTTGCCAGCAGCTACAGCTGAAGTTCCCAAGGTTTGAGGAGCACTGAGAAGAGCTGCAGTCCAGGCCCCCACCCCCCTGCCCTTTCCTTTTTCTTTCTTTCTGTTTTCCACAGAGAAATCTGCAACCCATTGTGTGGGCCAGCAAACTTGGCACCCTCCGGCCGCCTATAAAATTGCATTAGGCATTTATATTTCCTGTAGTGGATTATGTGTTGTCTGGATTTTAGATGATTCCAGGAGAGGAGGGTTAGCCTCTCTCAGTTGATTTGTTTGGTTGGGGGTTTTTTTTTCCTCCCTTTTTTTTTTCAATGGGGGCTATAAATTGCAGTTGAAATAATTCGATTTTCTTGGAGATAAGCGAGTCAGCAGGGCGGGTGGATGTGTCCAGAGACAGATGTGAGCAGCTTCCCCTGCCTGAAAACGGCGCAGCCCCTCTGGCAGAGCAGGCAGGGCACAGCCCCGACTCAGCTTGGCACCAGACCGTTTCCCTTGCCCAGAACCGTGTCAATAACCTCATTGATTGCCACCATACTTCTCATGCTTAAAGTTAAGCGAGTGCTGAAATGTCACGCTGAATCACAAGGAAAGGATTTCTTCGTGCTCTCACTGAATCGGTTCTCTGGACCCAGCTGGCTCTGCCCTCGTGCACACATCGTGTTGTTATGTGAACTCTCAGTATTTATGCAGATTTGGCAAGTACTGGGGATTTTCTTTACCAGCTGGGGTTTGCCTAATTTTGAAACTATCCTCTCTGCTCCTGTGCAGTTACCACACTTTATCACAGAAGCACGGAATCACAGAATGGTAAGGGTTGGAAGGGACCTTTAGAGATCATCCAGTCCAACCCCACTCTGCAAAAAACAGGTCCAAACGCTTTCTAATTTGGAGCTGATGCCAAAGAGGCTTCAACTATTTCTAGAGTGGAGAAACGACATTAAAAAAAAACAACAAACCCAAAAGCAGCATATTTTTCAAGTCTTCTATGAAATGCATGCTGTGCCAGCAACAAGTAGCATCGTGAAAGAGTAAAGCCAGATTGCAAGTGCTCGTAGGTACGATGCCTGTCGTGAGTTCACACAGTGCTCTTCTGTGCGAAGGAAAACTGACGGCCTTTCGAGGCAGACATACAATCTAACGGCAGGATTTTGTCACCGTTACTTTCTGTGAGTCTCCCAGTCCCTCAGACAGAAGTGCTGAGCTGCGGAACAGCCGGCAGGTGGAGTCAGCTGTAACGTATGTATGCGTCTGGAAAGTTGACTGAGTACGACTGGACACGTGGAAACTTCAGTTGGAAGTCGAGACCGAGGAAAATATGAGGAATGGAACTGGAAAAGTCTGCGGGCACGGAGGTCACAAAGAGCCAAAACTTCAGCAGCAGAAGAGGAGGAGCCTGCAAAAAATGTTTGGAATAGCAAAAAAAAAAACCAAACCCAAAACCCCACCCCAAACTGGAGTAATCCTGGAAAGGCTCCTGTGGCTTGTGTCCCGGGGCGTAATTCCTGCTGTTGTAATTTGCACAGATGGCGGCTGTCTCCAGGGAAGGCTGGAACAGCTGGGAAACATCAGGGTGTGGGCCTGCTTCAACCACACACCCTTTCTTTATCCCTGCATCAGGCACAGAAGTGAAAGGTGATACAGGGATCACTGCAGAAAATATCTGCGAGCTATTCTCTGCCCTGGGAGATGGCTCCTCTTGCTAGTCGAGTCGCATCAAGGACCGGCTTAGTTTGGCATTTTGTGTAGAACAATGCACTCCCAGATGCCTTTCAATAAACCGATTAAGGAGGGAGGATCAGCCTTGACTCCAGAGATCAGCCATGTAGTAAATTGAGTTGTAGCTGAGGGGCCCTAATAAACAGGGTGCTTCACTGAGAGCAAATGGGAGCCGAGAGATGAGGCCCGTTCTGTTGGCACCGCATGTGCAGCCGCCACGGTGGCTGTCTCGCCTTGCCCTTGGCCCCATCTGCCTGTTGCACTGGGAAAGGGTCCGTCAGTAGGCTGAGTAACAATATCATGGCCACTCGGCTGGTGCTGACTTGTGTCCGAGAGGAGAGGGTGGCACAGCCCTTGGGTTCTTCAGAGACACAGCCGGGGATGTATTTATGCAGGGGCTGTGGCTCCAGTGAGGTTTGTTGTTGTAGACTCTAGCCTCCAACAATTTCAGTTCTAGGTCCCTCACTACAAGACATTGAGGTGCTGGAGTGTGTCCAGAGGCAGGCAACGAAGCTGGTGAAGGGTCTACAGGACAATGATGAGGAGTGGCTGAGGCAGCTGGGTGGAAAAGAGGAAGCTGAGGGGAGACATGATCCCTCTAAAACTAGCTTAAAGGAGGTTGTGGTGAGGTGGGGGTCAGTCTCTTCTCCCAAGTAACAAGTGGCAGGACAAGAGGAAATGGCCTCAAGTGGCACCAGGGGAGGTTTAGATTGGAGATTAGGGAGAACTTTTTCACTGAGAGGGTTGTTACAGACCCTGAAGTGGTGGAGTCCCCATCCCGAGAGGTATTTAAAGGATGCACAGATGAGGTGCTGAGGGACACGGTTTAGTGGTGAGCTTGGCAGTGTGAGGTTAGTGGGTGGACTTGATATCCTAAAGGTCATTTCCAACCAAAATGATTCTATGATTCTGGTTCACTCATGATAGGCAGCCAAGCGGAATAAATGCCAGGTGTTTCCCTGCTTCTTGATCTCTGGCACCCAAAGGGTAGGGGAGAGACAATAAGGTTTTTTCCTTCGGTTTGCATCACCATGCACTCCCTGTGGTACCTCTGTGGCTCACACTACTAATCTTGAGCCAGTCAGTCCCTCTGTCTCAACAGGAAAGCAAGAGACCTTTCACTTTAAAGACACGCCCTTCGCACAGTTTCCTATTATCCTACATTTTGGGGACATAGAGGGAAGCCTCTCCATATTAGAAGTGCTGAGGGACTGACTTCATTCCCCATGCTCCCAGGCAGAAGCTGTGCAGGCAGACGGCATTTTTATGCTAACTGCATCTATGCAGACAGCTGCATCTGCACTGCAGGTGTCCGACTGCTTCGGCAGCATCGCTACACCTGAAACTGCACCACTTCTGGACACAATGACAACTCCCAGCACCACAGCCCAAGTAGCAATCGGTGGCCAAAGCCAAGGGGAACACGTCATGGAGGGTTTTTTTTTTTCTCTGAGCTCTCTGGTTGATTCCCAGCTGTCGAGTCTGCTGCTTGGCTATTTGTTTTCTGAGGCGCTGGGGGGCATCTGCCTGCTGAAGCCGGGTGTATTCCCTTGGCAGCGGGGAAAGAGCGGGTGCATTGTGGGTGCTGACCCACTGACTGATGGCTGCCAGCGCCCTCGCCTCAGAGGGACGTGTCAATACTGGCCTCCTGCCACTGCTTGGGGACTGACATCCTTCCGGCAGGCGGCTCAAAGTCAGGTGACGAAGTCTTTGGATACTGTTGACTTAGTTTTGGCTGTGCGCTAATTGATGACAAGAAAAGGCAGCTTCTGTTAATCAAATTTTGTTGCAAAGAGCTGGCTCGAGGTAAGCAGAGAAACACCCCTGCTCGTTGCTGCGGGAAGCTCCATCACCGCTTCCTGCGAAACCAGGACCTGGCGGGCTGAAACTGTGCCGCAGCACTTCCTCACCTGTGGGAATACTGCTGTCAGGAGGAAGAGCGTTTGGCTTCAGGAGCTTGGCTGCCAGGGCAGAAACAGCAGGAATAAGCAGGGTTGGGCAAACCACTAAACCTCCCCTGAGCCGCTTAGCAGAGAGACCGAATCCACCAGGAAGGAGAGAGGCGAAGCCACAGGAGACTGTGAGGGCAAGAGGGAGGTGGCTAGCAGGATGAGACGTCACGTGCAGAGGATGGAAGCAGCAAGAAACTGCTCTCAGTTGTGGTAGTAGAGAGGAGTGCTTTGAACTCTCTAATGATTTCTGTGCCTTCAGGTGAAAGACTAATAGCCAAGTCTGTGCCTGACTTCATGCCTGTGCCTTAGGACCTGCGCAAGTCACTGCCTCTGCTCCATCTGTGCCTGTCCTGGGACCCAGCTCTTTTTACTTCCACAGATGTTTCACCTCTGCATCCCAATGCCACCCAATCTCCAGCCCAGCGAGAGCATCAGCACCTGTTCCTTCGAGGAATCCCTTCAGCGGGTGTCTTTCTCAGGGGGGGAAACCCTTGCCACTTTAAAATGCTGTGAATGTGTTCAGGAAGATATATTCTTCATAGTGGCCTCCAAGAACATTCTGGAAGGGTAACGTTTCTTTTAGGTGCCTCTTGTTGATCTGTCAAACAGAAAGCAGCACTGGTGAGATCTCTCCTTCCTTTGTCTCCTTCCTTGGAGGTCTTCAAGACCCGCCTGAACACATTCCTATGAGACCTGATCTAGGTGGACCTGCTTCTGCAGGGGAGTTGGTCCAGATGATCTCTAAATGTTCCTTCCAGCCCCTACCATTCTATGATTTTATGACTCTATGACTCTGCAAACCTGGCCATAAAATCATGGCATGGAGGAGCATTTGGCAAGAGCACCATGCAGCAGTGGGAGGGTTAACAGAGGAGTCAGCTGTCTCTTTAGTATGTCTCAGATGTCACATACAAATACCTAAAAGGCAGCTGGGTTGTGTGAAAGGAAATCAACGGATTAAGACTGTAGTCCCAGCTCAAAAGGTTTTTTGTGACTTCAGGAATGCCTCCTGTCCCATCTGTTAAATGGAGATAATACCTATCCCACAAGCGTCCTGTGGAGACTAATTCATTAATCTTGTCTCTTTTTTTGAGAGAGAAAACAGAACAAGCTAGAGAAATAGTAATATGAAATATCCTGGCAGTAAAGGCAGAAAGCAGAGCACGGCGGCGGCAGCTGCAGGGCAGTTTGGAGGGCAGCACAGCACCCTGCCTCGGTGCTTTTCACCAGGGGGAACTGGCAGAAGCTCTGGCACCTTCATGGCAGGAGATGGTGGAAATGGGGTTAGGGGAAGACCAAGAGAAAAATGGAGGCTGGCCACCGTAGAGCAACTCCTGCATTTCGATATCCCTCAAGGGGAGTACCATGCAGATGCTTAGATCACACTGAGAGGACAGCTCTCAAGTGCAAACCCGGATTTGTCTCCAAACTCTTTGCTCCTAACTTGTCTTCAGGATGAAGCCTTCTGCAGCACCTCCATGGGCAATATCTTAACCTGTACCCTTCACCTAGAACCCTTAATTAAAACTAGGAGGAAAGACAAATACAGAACAGCTGCTTTTCTCTGAGTCGGTAGCATCCCAGCCACAAGAATCTCAGCTTCTTTTCAAGCCAAGGGTGGACTGAACACGTTCCTGCAGCGTTGTTTGACAGTCTGCCTCGTTTTACCAAAACCCAGTCAAGATGAATGAGATGTGTGTTTACCCTTGGTGGGTGAGCAGACAAAAGCTGCACGTAATTGTCCTCTGGGTGCCTGCCACTCCGTGGGGATTTGTAATCATTTCGGAAAACAGAGATTTCCCCCGTCACCGGAGGAGACAAACTGGCACCTCAGCACAACACACACCACTTAAAATAGCTTTTAACATAGCCTTGAAAACTATTTTTGGATCAGGGAAAAATGTGATGCAAGGGAAGACTGGAGTCATGTATTGTAACCGTCACTCAAAACCAAAGGTTCTGCCATTCCATGAAGCTCAGCACGTGTGCAAACACACATCAAGATAACCTAACTGGTCCACGGGCTTCGTTCCACATGGTGGCATTTGAGAAGTCAAGAAGGGCTTCCTGGTTTTCTCCTTTTCCTCCAAAGTGTCGGCAGGCAGAGGAGGAGCCTCATTCCCACCCTGTAACAAAACCAACCACAGATTTGTATTATCATCTGTAAATTATTCTCCATTAAGTAGCTGTGGCTTCCAGACTACTTCCAGCACATTACAGGCTGCCTGTGTGCTCCTCATTCCACAACAGGCATCCTCCTCGGGGCTGCCAGACAGCAGCTGCGTAAGAAAATCAACTTTGTGTTTCTGTTAAGGAACTCAAATTTGTTTCTCAAGATGAGAAAAAAATGTGGAGAAATACAAAAGGGCTCACGAACAGGCTTCAGGTTTTTGGAGACCAGTGTCTCCACATGGTTGGAAGTCACCTGCAGCACAGTGGAGTTATATATAAAAACGCAGGAGAAACCCATGGAGGCTCTTAGGAATGGGAAAGCAGATCTGCCTCTGTCTTGAGAAATCAGACGCAACCTGGGGCTGTGAGACAAAGCCCTGGGATCAGCTGCCCGGTACAGCACAGAGGATGCATGGGGAAGGCCAAAAAACACCGTTGCTGTGAGCAGTGGGAGGTGTGTTGTGAGCAACGGGAGGTTGTGCTGAGCGAGGCCTTCATCAAGGGCAGTGGGCAGCACCTCCCCTGCAGCTGGATGCTCCCGAAGCAGCGGATCACGTACCCCTCACCCTCGGTTTCATAGAACGGCAGGGGTTGGAAGGGACCTTTACAGATCACCCAGTCCAACCCCCCTGCCGAAGCAGGTCCTCCTAGATGAGGTCACACAGGAACGCATCCAGGTGGGCTTTGAAGACGTCCAGAGGAGACTCCACACCCTCCCTGGGCAGCCTGTGCCAGGGCTCCGTCCTGCTCACGGTGAAATAGTTTTTCTTACGTCTAAACGGAACTTTTTGTGTTCCAGCTTCAGTACCGCTCTGTGCGGGCCGAGCTACGGAAACCTCGCCCCAGAAGGTGCAGAGCTGCAGAAGCAGTGACGGAAACACGGCTGTGCCTGCGGCGGGGGCACACGGCTCTGCGTGAGGGGTGGCTGCTCGTCACCCCTGCGCCCAGCATGCCCACCCCAGTCCTGCCGGGGGCACGCGAAAGGGCAGCGACTCGGCCGCCTTCGCGCCTTACCCGCCTCCCGCCGCGGCCGCCGTCGGAGGCGCGCTCCCGGCTCAGCCCAGGCCGCGGGAGGCCCGGGCGGGCCGGAGCGCGGGCGGCCATTTCCCGCCGCCCCTGTGGCCCGCGGCGGCGTGGCCCCGCCCCCGCGCCCCGCCCCTGCGCCCCGCCCGCCGCCGCCGCCGCCGCCGCCGAACGTTGCCGAGCGGGGGTCGCGCGAGTCCGGCGGCCTGGCCGGCGTTTCCGGAGATTGCCGAGGGGCCCCGGCCCCTCCCCAGCGACCGCCGAGCCCGTGACCGAGGCGCTCCGGTGGGTCAGAGCCCGTCGCGCCCGCTGCTCTGGTCGCGGCGTGGATCTCGCCCTCCTCCTCCTCCTCCTTCTCTGTCTCCGGCAGCGCCGGGCGCCGCGGTGACAGAGCGGGGCGATCGCGGCGGGGGGCGGCCGGGGCTCCGGCGGCGCGGATGGCGGAGGGCGGCCAGCCCCCGCAGCAGCAGCAGCCACAGCCGCAGCTCCTGGCCGGCGGCGGCGGCGGGGCCGCCCGCGGCGTGAAGCGGGAGCCGGAGCTGGAGCAGCCCATGCCCGGTGGGGACGGCGCCGAGGGCGGCCACAGCAAGAGGCTGCGGACGGAGGCGGAGGCCGACGGCGGCGGCATGCAGGTAGCGGGCAGGGCCGGGCCGGGCGGGCCCTCGCCAGCTCTCCCGCACTGGGGCTCACCGGGAGGGGTGGGCGGCCGGGCCGAGCCGCGTTCGATTTCGCTTTGCAGGATCCAGCGCGTTGCTTACGGGCAGCGGCCAGGAACAGCGGCCGGCAGCGGGTCTCCCACCCGGAGCTCCGCGGCCCGAGGCGGGCGGCTCCCGGGGCTCAGCCAGCACGTGGGGCCGCGGCCCTCAGGGACCTGCCACTGCCACCGGAGCTTCGGGCACCGCTGTTCTCCGTTCGTCGGCCCACCGGGGACCCTTGAGAGGCCTCGGATGGCAGGGCCCGGGCAGAGCTTCAGGAGCCGGCGGTGGTTTGCCCGCGCCGCCTTGGGACTCGTAAAGGTTGGGAGAAATCCCAGGTGGTGCCTGGGAAGGGGGAAGAGGGGTCGTGGGTTGTCGAGTGGTGACTTCCAGCTTGGCACAAGGGCTGCCAGCAGGATCTTCCGTTCCTGTCGTCGTCTTCTGCCAGCACATCCACAAATCATTGCTCTTTCCAGGTGCATTGGCCTTTGTGTTCATGGGGTGATGCTGCCAAGGTATTTCTGCTTTCCTTTGTCTGACTGTTGTACACGGTGGTTTTATTGTGGCAATTACGCTGGCCTTTTTTGCTTCTGTTTCTTGTGGCAAGTATATTGGAGCTCTTTGGAGGCAACGTAAATTACCTGAAGTTTTTTCTCTTCTCATCTTTCCTGGGGTTGGCAGGCAGCGCTGATAGTTTGCAAGGGGAGCATCCCGTCCTCTCCAATGTGCTTCTTGTGTTGATGCTTAGAAGCTGACTCTCCTCAGCTTCACGATTTTAACTGATTAATTATAAAAAAAAAATAGCTTGCAGCAGGAGGGTTTTGTATGTAGTTCTCTTTGATAGTCAGCCTTTCATGATGGTCTCTCCACCTCACAATATCACTTTTTCCCCAGCCTGACGGTGTGGGCTGGATGTAGGCTGGAGCTTCACACCTGAGCGTTGCCGCTTGTGCTCCTGCAAGGGCCAGCGAAAACCATGCCGTGCTTTTTTATTCCTTGAAGTAGTATCTTCTCCCACATGTAGGTGTCAAGTATGACTCAGACTATGTGTATAATTACAAGGACAAAGATACTGAGCACTGAGAGAGTGCTTATACGTTGTCTTGCTAGGAATTATGAATGAGTGCATGAACATGGTGACATGTAATTCCTCCAGCTCTTTGGAGTCGAGCTGACGCACAGGTCCTGCATTGCTACAGGAGATGCAGCAGTTTACCTGCAGTTTGTGGTTAAGCTGACTGGTGTTGATGTAAACCAGTGGGTAAATCAGCTGAAAATTGCCCAGGAAGGGACTTGAACTGATTTAGCAAAACAGTCTTTTTTTTTTTTCAGTTGCAACTGAGTACAGTTTCTGTATACACAGAAAGCTCCCCTCTGTGTTTACATTGAGGAAAGCGTTTTGTTATCTGTTCAAGGAATAGTAAAAGATGTTTAGATAGCAGCGTTCACCCATGGGGCTATGACAGTATGCATGCACAGCGATGTGTGATGCGGGTGGTAATGATAGTAGGGCATCGCTACGGTTCTTAGTAGGGAAATTGGGTTTTTGTTTCTGTATCCAGCGCTGGCAGACCGTGGAGAAATGAAGTGCAACTAATAGAGTCCAATTTTAAAGTTAAGTCGTGTCTATAATCAGCGCAACCGCTCTTCAGACTACCATATTGTACTTACGTACTATTCTTAGTGTAATATTATCCTTTCTGTATGTGTATGTATGGAAAAGATTTTTTTTTTCAGTCTTTTCAGTCTAAAAGATGACAATAAACAAATACATATGCATGTATCTATACACACATGCACTTACCATTATGTCCATAAGTTTCCTGTAACTTTTTATTTTTTACCATTCAGGCGTGGTTTGTTTACTTGGAGAACCTTCTCACGATTGTAAGCAAGAAGTAGCAAATTTGAAGCCAAATTCACAAATAATGTCAGAGCTAGGAAAAATGTGTTCTTTAACATTTGGGAAACTCAGTATCTTTTTTTTTTTTTTTTTTTTTTAACCAAAAAGTCAAAACACAAGATTACTTTTCGTAAGGTTTTCTGTTCCGATAATATCTTTTTTTCAAGTACCTTACTTTAGGATAATGGGTTATTTTTGGTAAATTTTCTGTGTTTAACTGTCCTTAATGCTTACAAGAGGAATAAAGAGCCTATTCTTTGATTTTAGATTTTTTTATTAATGCCCCCCCCCTCCCATGCGTACTAGAAGCTTTCTGGAAGCTAGAAATAACACCAGCAACTGTTGTACCTTGTTTTTCCTGCAGATCCTGTCAATTTTCTACTTCCTGTTCCAGAGCTACAGGCAGTTGCTGTGTAAACTTGGTGACCTCGTGTCTCTGGGCTGATAGCGAGGAGTCCTGCGGTGCCACACTCACCACTGTTTTTCATCTTTGCATAACCCCTACCTACCGGTGGTTCAGGATGTGAATGTGACTTGTAATGCTGAAATAAATGATTTAGCTATAGAAGTCACTAATGCAACTGTAAAACTAATAGCCCTTTTTGGGGTGTCTATTAATATGAAGTATAAAAACTAGCCTATAGGAAGATAAGATGGTAGCTAGTTATTAAGGACTTGGGGCGAAGTGTGCCGTAGAGCTTGAAGTAGCCCTTAAATTTACTAGGCTTCTTGTTTTCTGCTGTCTCAGGCCAGCATGCTCAGACAGCTTATGCAGTTAGGGTTTCATTATCTAATCCATCTTTGATCAAGCCGGATAAATGGTGTTTGACCAGTGCTGATCTTGTTAGGAGGGTGGTGTAAAGCTGCTTGAATTGGGATTGGGACAAATCGGATCATGGCTGCTATCTGCTTCTGGGACATATTTCAGTTAATCGTTGCGTGGGAGGAAAAGGTTCAGCACAAGCTGCTGCTTTTTAGCTCCCTCTGGTCCATAAGTGGCACAGATCAAACGCCACTGACCAGGAATGTCTCCTGGATGTATCTGGATATGTTGCTAAGCTCTGGAAATGAAGGGCCCCAAAGATACTAGTGCTTTTTAACTGTATAAATACTAGCTAGGAACTAGCTTGGCCTCTACTGGCTTGGGTGAGTTGAATTATTTCAATCAGCTTTCTGATCTGGGTAGAGATAGTCCCTAACAGAGGAGAATAAAAGAAATATATTGGCTTAAGTCACTTGTGAAGCTGCACTGAAGTGAAGTTGATGCAGCTGTATTTGCTGCTTGTCAGAAGAAATTAATTGCTGCACAGATGGAAGAGAGAGCACCTTCTTAATAATCTCTCTCCTTTGCTCTTTGCGTGGTGAAAGATGAGAAATGTTGTGGATAGCTGGGAAGTGTCCCTTCTTTCCTTTTGTAGCTACAGACAAGGATGTAATTCCAGGATGCTGTTGTGTTTGTCTCAAGGTGCTAGAGGTGTACCAGCTTACACAGCTGAAGAGAGTTACTAAAATGTCTTCTGGTTGCTTTGTGTGGAGTTGAATGAGTTAACTCCCTGTTCAGTCCCCAAACTGAATTTTGATTTAACTTTTTTTTTATGAGGTCAAAGCTGGTTAGTGAATTAAAATTGTACCTAGGGGTAACATGTGGTTGGAATTAGATGCAAGGTGTGAACAGAGCTGATCCTTGTTCCTTGTTCTTTCACGAACGACTTGTGTGCTCAGTGTCCCTGAGAGTTTCAGGGAGTTACACTTCTGCAGCCCTGAGCGTGGCCGACTGGTCAGGGAAGACGGTTAATGCAGCTGTGGTCTATGCCTGATCCTGTCCACTTTTCGTGGCAACGATGAGTGGTGACTTTGTGTTGTCATTCAGGCATGTCTGTATAGGGTTCAAAAAGATGACTAATGGTGTTGAGATCAGTCCCCTGTGACTAAGTAATAATGTAATAGGCGATAAGTCTTTGCTCTGCAAGAAGTATGTGGTTTGCCTACCTACCGTGAGCCAGAAGATGGTCTG
Organism: Colius striatus; assembly: GCF_028858725.1. Classification (NCBI taxonomy): domain Eukaryota; kingdom Metazoa; phylum Chordata; class Aves; order Coliiformes; family Coliidae; genus Colius; species Colius striatus. The sequence continues at coordinate 151,871,589 of NC_084759.1, read as the reverse complement.
CAACACCTTCTATCAGCTTGGCTCCTTCCTTCCAGTGGGAAGACTGGAAACCTTGAACAGCAGCATGCCACAGAAAGGAAAGAGTGGTCACATTGCTGGTGCTTCATGACAGTCAGTGTCCTCGTTTGAACTATAACCAATTTGTGGTTTCCAGAGGAGGGTAAGAAATCAATCTGCTAATATTTTCCAAGGACAGGTTTGGGGTTTACAAGTAAGAGAACTGGCTGGGACCGCAATCGAGAAGGGGCCAGCAAATAACATCTTTTTTGCTGTGAGAGACCCTATAGAAATCTGTATTTCTGAATATTACAGAAGAGAACATCTTGTTCTGTGTAATCAGGTTAGCTTTTTCCTCCCTTTTATTATTCATGGCATGTCTGTCTTCGTAAAGAGATGCAGAGCAAACAGAGAATACAGGATCTCTAGAAAAGAAATAAAGTGCCAATTTTAGAAGCTGACCCCTGCTTCGGATCCAGGATAAGGTTTCCTGAGATGCTGTTTGGACAGACTATTGTTAATATGATGAGACATAATGAATCACCTTTAAGTTCATTGTTGTTTCTCTGTTTGCTTTTGTCCTTTGGGGTTTTTCTTTGGTTGGTTGTTTTTTTTTGTTTTCTGGTTTCTTTAAAATATTTGAGTGTTATGAGTTAGACCTGATATAGTCTGGGAAGACTTAGAAAATCTCCAGTTCAAAGAAAATGTTTGGCAAACAGACTGAAAGTTGGGATTTTAGAGATGTTGAGAACACTTTAATCTCAGTTTTTTTCTTGCCATATTCAGGGAAAATGGAAAGCCCAAGTGAAGTATTCTGGATGCTTTAGTACCCCTCCAGGCTCTGTCAGTATTTGTCTTTGGATTCCTGAGGTTTGTGTTTAAAGGTGATGGCCGCAGTTGTGAGGCTGGAAGCTGAACAGAGGTCTGGCTCTACTGGAGGTGGTTTCCTTCTGTTTCTGTGTACTAGCTGTAGACATATGCTTTCTATTTCTCCTTTTCAGAATCCTCATTTAGAAAAGGTGGCATGCTGGCATTTTTCAGAAGGCCTGGGCTCTCCCTCACGTTTTGAAAAGGTTGCCCAAGTAGCTGAGTTGGGGGCAGCGTGCCTGTTTTCCAGGCACATCCTATGAAATATGTTCTATTGTCTTTTTCCTCCCAATGACTGAGCAAGCAGGGCTTCCACTTTGCCCTTTTACATTGGGAGTTCACACCTGTGTTTTCAAGACTCTCTCAAAGAAGTGCTGGTCACTAAAGGTTTAGCAACTGTATTGCTGTGCTGTCTTTGTGCTTTATTGTGGCTGCACTGAGGGCTTCCAGCGGCTCTGCTGTGATGAGGCTGGTGGCAGCAGGAGTACCAGAACACAGGAGGTGCAAAGGAGGCAACCGTAAAATACATTGCTTCATTTTCCCTAGTGACAGGGAAGTCAAACTGAAGTCGAGATGGACTGGAACTGGATTCTGTGTGTGGTCTGTGGCCTGTTAGCTTGGAAAAATAAAGTCCATTGCTAGCAGCCTTTGGTTTGTTGCGCAGGAACCTCTGCCCCTTTGGAAAACATTAGGGGTCACGTTGGTTGAAGAGCATAGAATGGAAGGGACCTTTAGAGATCATCTAGTCCAACTCCCCTGCAGAAGCAGGTTCACCTAGATCAGGTCCCGTAGGAACATATCTAGACGGGTCCTGAAGACCTCCAAGGAAGTAGACTCCACAACCCCTCTGGGCAGCCTGTGCCAGGGCTCCGTCACCTGAACAGTGAAATAGTTTTTTCTTAAGTGGAACTTTTTGTGTTCCAGCTTCATCCCATTACCCCTTGTCCTGTTGCTAGCTACTATAGAAAAAAGACATGTTCTAGAGCCTGTCACTCTGGACTGCTAACTTGTCTCGTGGCGTGGGCAAGCCTTAGTTTTCACATGACACGGAAGAGGAGGGCAGCTGTTTTGGTTGTCTGGAAACCTCTTACTTAATTTGCCCATCATGGATCTTACTTGACTTTCTGTGCATGCTTGCTTTTGAAATGTGGTGACTGAGGGATCAGAGCAGCATCCAGCAGCAAAGCCAGAGAAGCAATTAGAGGTAACAAGTTTCAGTTCATTGAAGCATTCTGTTGATCTACATTTTACAGTGGTATTGAGTGGATGCTGGAGTGTAGCTGTCATGAGATAATCCTGATGTTTAGGGATTAGAGCTGCTTGACTGCATTTTGGACCTTAACTCCCTTTGCTCTCCAGTAAATTTAATTTTGCCAGCAATCTTTTATAAATTCAGGAAAATACGAGTTTCAAAGATGTGTATGTATTTTTCCCTAGCATGCTTCTTCCTCATCCCTCTTCTTTCCTGAGCATACCTCCTTTTATCTGGGTTGAATTGGAGCGTTTGTAGAAGCCAAACCCAACAGGTAGGCAGCGGCTGTACGAAACAGTTCTCACCAGACTTGGACCGTGCCACTGTTGTGACTAGCAGCACTCTGCCAAGCTGTCTCACCAAGCCGTGCCAGAGCACCTCTCCTGCAGGAAAGCTTTGCTGTCTGCCGGGCTTCTCTGAGAAGGGCCTGTCATGGGTCAAAGGTTCTAACTTGCCTTTTAGATTCTGGAGGATTTCCAGGGTGTTTGGAAAGTGACACATGAGCTGTTCCAGTCTCTCTCGGATTTGTCTTGTCTTTTGTACATGCAACATCTATCGAAACGACTCCTAGCGGCTCTCTTGCTGGACTGAAGGAAATGGGCCACTAACTCCTTCGCAATGGTATGATAAATTTAAATAGCTCCAAGAAAAGGAAAGGTTGTATATGAAACCCGCCTTGTTTAAGGGGAGCAGCAGCTGAACTTGAGCGGGATCCAGCATCTGTTTGGGCAGAGCAGGAAACTTTGGCAGTTCCTGCCAGCTCAGTTGGTGCAATACCAGTATTCAATCAGCTATGTACCCTTCCCACCTCCTAACCTTTGGAGTGTAGGCTGAGTGTACTTAGATTCAGACCAATGAGAAAAGAGGTCATGAGATCTTTCACTTGCATCTCTTGAGAACGACGGTGGGATTCAGCCTGGCGTGTTTTTGAAGTGGCTGTGTGTTCACAGGGCTGTTGCTTATGTTTGCCTTTTTCTAGGAGAGTCTGTTGTGCAGGAAAATTGGATACTTGCTTCAAAGAGTGTGGGCTAGAAGCAATTGGTGCTTTTTCTGTATCACGTTCTTGGGTTTAATCTGCTCATAATTGCCTCAGCAATAATGCAAGTGTTAGCATAGATATGAGGATGAACCTGCACCGTTTAAGCAGGGGGCGGAAAAAAAAACCCCAACGTGTCAGCACTTTTGCCCTCTGGCTGTATATAGCTAAATTTCCTTTAATAGAAATGCTAAAGAAGCAACCTTATGTGGTATTTCTGTGTGTTGCAAATATCAAAATATTCTCCCCAGAGGCCGTTGATGCCCTGGGATCCGGATCCAGCTCTGAGGTTTCTCCAAGGGACAGGAGTGTACTCTTTCAGCGGAGGCTTGCTGTGCAGCTTTTCACCTGCTATTTCTGTAGGAGATTCTTGCAGACACTTGGGGTGGTTGTCACCGTTGGGGGCGATGCCCAGGAAGAAAAATCCCACCAAGGCATCACTTAAAAACCTTGATTTAGTGCTGCGTGGGCTGAGGAGAGGCTGTAGCTGGGATCCTAGGCCTGTAATTTGCTGCTTGTGGTTGTCATTCCCTTACCCGGAGAGGGGTGGGAAGGTCGCCTTGCCTCCAGCCTGCTTGACCCGCTGGTTGAGGAGGGCTAAGCTCTGCCATGGTTCAGGGCTGGATGCCTTCTCCCTGGGGCCTGGTTCTGTGGGCAGTGTAACCAAGTGTGATGCTCAGGGCAGCTGCTGTGAGGTAGTGCTTCCGAGCCATCTCTTCCTAGCTTTTTGTTTTTATTCTGTTCTGTGGACTTGCTTCCTTTCTGTGGGAAGAAGAAATGAGAATAAGTGCGTGCATTACAGGACTTCTGCATTATCCTTCATTCTCTCTTGTCCTGGAGAGAAGGACTACCGGAGGCCTCTTTCCTACCCTTGTTTTGTGATAAAAGCCTTATGTAGCCTTGGAGCGAAGCTGGACTGGGATGGAGTTTCTCTCAAAGCTCATCTTTGGAGTGGCCTGGGGTGATTCCTGGGGTTAAAGACCACTCTATCTAAGTGATACTGCTTCTGCTGCCATGAGGGGAGCCTGGAGCCTGGAGGGATTCTAAAAAGTTTATGCAGAGAAGGAAGCCTAGGCTATGGTGTTGCTGCAGTACACTGAACTGTGGGAGGTGGAAGCTGTCACTGAGGTACAGGCAGATGTCCTGGGGCTGGGGCTGGTGGGATGTATGAGAATGGATAGCAAGAGCTTATGTGATGTTGGCTTCAGGAATGATCGGGATTGTGGAGGAAGCTGAGGCAGTAAAGTGTATGCATCACTTCCACTAGTTTGCTGAGAAGTGAACGTGTCTTGGGCAGCCTAAAGGAGAGATCAGCTGACTTCTGAAACTCCTGCCTGTCCTATTATTTGTTTTGCCCAGGAGTGGAAGTGGGTGAAAATGCTCTAGTTTTAGGAAGAGGTGTGTTACAGTATGGCAGTGCTGTGGAAGTTGGCATTTGTCCTCAGTAGCATGAAGCTGCTGGGTGCTGTCTCCTCAATGCAAAGGGGTGAGGAGGCAGATGACATGTCAGAGTGAGAACCGGTGCTGCAGTGGGCTGCGACGGAGGGAGATTTAATACCTAGTACATCCAGCGTGACAGGGGCCAGAGCTCATAGCCGGCAAGTGCCCAGCAAGAGGATCTGACAAGAAAACATTGCATGAAGTCTTAATTGTGTGGTCGTACATTTTACGTTTTTAGAGATGACTTCATCTCCGTAAGTGCATCGAATGGATAATGCTCACTGAGGCACTATTAAATTTAGTGGGGGGTTTGTTACCAGTTAAAAGGGGTGTGAGGTCAGGCTTTGGACTGAGAGCTATTCAATATTTCATTTCTTCCTTTTCATCTCTTGTGCGACCTCAAGCTGAATTTACTGCAGATAATCTAAACCTTGCGCTGAATACAGAACTGTTAATTTTAAATGGTTTCTTCTGTGGTACTCACCACTGCAGCGTTGGTGCTTCACAGATAATAATGGTCTTCCTTTTTGCAGTTTTCCTGAGAGGTAGAAAAGGTTAATTATCTCTTATTGCAGAAATGGGGAATTGAGGTACTGGTAGTGGATTTTGCAAAAATCCAGTCAAAACTTGTGACTTGATTTGTTGTTTTGGTGGTGGCTCTTTTTTTTTTGTTGTTGTAGCTTGTGGGGTTTTGGTGATGTTTAAATCCTTTAAATCCTACAACTCTCTACAACTTCCACTGTGTATAAGAATACCTATCACTCCCTGAAGCTGATCCTTGAGTTTATCGTGTTGGGCAAATGTAAAGTGATGTTGTCTTCATCTTAAAAAACAAACCAGCAGAAAAGCTTCAGTTAAGTAACTTGGCTATCACTGTAGCAAAACTTCACTTGTAAGATGAGGTTTGAAATACGACTTCTAAAGTAGAAGAGGTATTGCTTGTCTTAAACTACAAACTGACACGGCTTTTGGTTTCTGTAGCCTTTCTTCCTGCTCAGAACACAGTGCTTCCTGCGTGGGATGAAGTGGGAGTCAGGAAAAAGTAGCAAATAAGCCTGATTTGTTGTAACATCCTTGCATGTGAGGAAACACAGTAAAAGTTGCATGAGTGGCTGTGGCTGGTGGTTTGGGGTTTTTTTAATCTGCCGCTTTGGACTGTTGCAATTGAAATACGATTTAAGGACACAATGTAGCTACCTTGCTTTTTGAGTTAAAAGCACGGTTTGGTCTGTTAACAATCAGAAAGCTACTGTGTGGACAGGAAAGGCAGGAACTGGCTCCTGACCCGCTCCCTGCCCTGCATATGTGTGAGACCAGCAACTCTCCCCTTTCTTTGGGATGCCAGTCTCAGTGTGGATGCTTGTGGGGTTATCAGGGAGGAGTGGGAGGAAAGCTAAGGCCTGTTTCACTAAGGAGGCTTTGTGACACATTTGGGCTGCAAAACAATCCTGCTACTTGGGACTCGGATATCTCAGGTGAAAAGTACTTGGGTGATCACAGATTTGGTATCTCCTGCCTTTTGCCTGTTGAGGAATGGGTCCTTGATGCGTCCCATTACTGATGGCTTTTTATTGCTTCCTCGTGGATGTTTGGTTCTCTTCTTCTTGGGTGAGTACAGAGCTGAGGAAAGGGGAGATCAGAAATATGTTGTACAGCTGGGGCCCTGTTGTCTGCAGGGAGCCATGGAGAGCAAGACCAGGATTTTGTACTAGGTGCCCTATTTGTTGCCAGGATTGTCAGACTGTGACACTGGCAGTAATATAAAGCTGTAGGGGAGGAAAAAACCACTTAATCCCACTGCTTTTCTGCAAGAGAAAATAAAGACCAACCTGTCAATGGCTTCTTTGTGCTTCAGCATGTGTTCTAGGAACTCTTATTGCCTAGAAGTGGGGGGAAGAGATGAGACTGGGGGACTCCTCAGTGGTGAGATGAATTCAGTGGAGACCTGGCATCTGTTAATGTCACCAGCTGGATTTAACAGCTTTTTCTCTACATGATGTTTATAGCTAAGCACTTCTTAGAAGCTTATGACTTCCTGGGCTAGTTAGATTTTCCTGAGTGGTCATCTACCTGCCAAGTGCCACATGTTGTGAGAGCTGGGCTGATAAGTAAGAGTCACAAACAGCAGTGGCAAGGCCAACATTTGCCAGAGTGGGATGGATTCACCAGGAGGTAATAGGGGCATTTGTGAGCGATTCTGTCTGTGTGACAGTTAAATGGGAGCCACGGGCAAGAGAAAGCTTCAGAAGAAAGGAGAAGGGGAAGAAAAATAGCAAATGGACCAACTGTGGATTTTGATTTTTTTCAAATAAAGAAGGTTATAGTGGGATTTAACTCTTTGTAGTGTTTTCATCTGTCCGTCTCTTCTTCCAGTGCCTGCTTCTGACCTTTGAGTTAGTGTTGTCCAAAACTAGGGCTATCGTAATGAAGTTGGATGTGGTGAATGAGACTGACATTTGAGTATGTATCTGCATGTATGTCTATGTGGGCTATGCCAGGAAGTTGAAACAATATTTGTAATTAGGTCTGGGTTTTTTGTGTGTGCCTCTGTTGAATGATTGCATCCTCCCAGAACAGACGCTGCATTTCATCATCTTGCCCAATCTCTTCTGTCCTCTTTCACCAGGAGCACTGTGTGGTCAGTGCCAAATACTGCAGATTTAGAAAGACAACATTTCTCTAGTAATAAATCACAAATTGACACCACAAAGAATTCTTGATGCTTTGTGTTCTTTCCTGAAACCTCTGTGTCTCTGGGGTTGAGAACATACCCGGGTGCATCTCTTCCAGCCAGACTGTGACCAATGTATAGATTCTCCTGGGAATGGATATTTCCCACGGGGAAAGTATTGACTAGAGTAGATGAAGGTGCTGTGAGACTTTTTTTGTGTGTATGTTTTCCTCCCTTTATTTGATGCTTAAAGAAGTGAGTGAGATTTCCTCCTCTGCTGGCCAGTGAGCTGACGTTTTCAGGTATTTGTGACTGCTTTGTATGGTAAGGGGTTCGAGCGTGGTTTGGATTAGCATCTTGGACCGCAATTCCTTTAAGTACTAGGGAGTTTTTTGATGAGTGGTTACACTTAACTCTGGGCTGTTAGTTGATGGGTGTAGATGGAGCATGTCCATGTTGCTTGGGAAGGTTTCCTTAAATAGTCATGACCTTTCCAGTGAAAACAGGAAGATAGCTTTTGCATTGGATTATTTTTTTTTTTTGAGCTTGGCGTTTGTTTCATTTTTGGAACTCCTACTAGGTATTTACCATAGAAGTAGCTCAGAGAGAGTCTTGTTAGTTTCACGAGGCAGGGTTTGGCAGCTCTGTTGGAGTTTGATAGAGAGATTAGCTTGCTTTGCAGTGCAGCATTCAATATAACACTTCTTCATCCTTCCCTCACTAGCCACTGCCTTTCAACTTTGGTGATCTGTTTCTTCTTCCTTATCATGCTAGCATCTGAAAATCTGAGGCATCTCTGTGTATAGGGAAAGGAACTAGCCAGGTTGCATATTTTAACATGTAGATGGGGAATAGATAGTGCTTCTCTAGGTCTGGTTCATCCTAAGATAAAAATGTTCCTGTTGTGTTTTAGTCTATGTGTGTAACAGTGTTAGTATTGGTGTGGGGATTGCAGGTGAATTAGAGAGGGTGGTCCTGTCCCTTCAGAATGAGGAACCCTCTGACTATGATGTGAAAGTGGTGATAGTCTGTCCCTTACCATCCTTGAGAGATGTAGCAGGAGACGGCTGGTTTTGACTCCTGTGTGTACTTGAAACTTTCTAAGATGCCTGGTCCCAGCTATTTTTGCCACTGTTGCAGGCAAGTTGTTAGTAAAATCCTTTGTGAACTCTGCAGTCTAGCTATGTCTCTAATTAATCAAAAAACTTCTATGCTTAGGCTCCCATATCTATTGTGAGGTACTATGTGGGATTGATTCTCTTGTGTTTGATGCTTGATAAAGAGATGATGCAAATATTCTGGAAAAGATGTAGTACAGGGGAAAGACTGAGTGATGACACAGTAGTATCAAGTGTTTTGTTTGGCTTATGTGATTTACTTGATTCTCAGGGTTGGTCTGAAACACAATTTTAATGTCCATTCTCTTGAGCAGTTTCTTGTTCTGAATCACCAGTTTCTTGATGCCCGAAGTTCTGGGAGCTTTCAGTTAAGATTCAAAGGTTTGTAGATCTGTCTGCTTGGTTCTGGGATTGGCTATTTTTACTTTAGTTTCTAGAATAGGATTTTAAAGACAATCCCTAAATCTCTGGGCCTTTTGGTCAGGAGTAAACATGTGGCATTGTTTCCCTTCCATGGGTGAATTCCTACCATTGTAAGGTTTTTCTCTGCCTCTGACTTCCTGGGCAGGATTTTGATTATTAATTCAGTCACACTAAGTAGTAGAGAACTTCTTAATAGGTCTCTTCTCAACTTTAATTCTTAGGTAAGTATTTTTCTGTCTTGTATGGATTTTTCTGTTGGGGATGCAGAAGCTATTGGATGGTTAACTTCACTCTCTAGATGATCTGTTTATCTACTGATGGTTACTGCATAGTGCTCTTCAAGGACGCAACTGTCTCTAAAGCTGCCAGAAAAAAACTACAATGAATTTTGTACAGGCTGTGTTTGAACAGATGCACTATGGAAATTAAATTGCTAGTGGAAAGGAAGGAGGGGACTTGGTACCATTCATCTCTTGAGGGCTTCTCCGTTCCTCTGAAGCCAGGGCAGGTGGTGCTGCCTTCCCTGGTGACTGAGGGATATGTTTGTCTCCAGGTACTGTTAAATTAGCCCTGAGAGTTGGAGTTGCTGGAAGTGAATCTTGTCAAATGCTAATTCAGCATGTTAGGAATGAAGCTAATTGGCAGGATAGAATAACCAATATGCCTGTAGGAAACTTTCTTCTTACCTGGAAGAGCTTAAACACTAAAAAATGTAAAATGTCGACAGGAAAACTTCTGTCTTGCACCATTAGCAGTGATAACCAAAACCAAATTATGAAATGCTGTGTTCAGAGCCCTCTGATAGTGTTGTCGTGGCTTCTGCTTCTGTTTACAGATTTTCCATGTAGCTGAATTGAATTAAGAAGACTGGGCAATTCATTGCTGGTGTGTTTAACCCCCTGGGCAGCAAAGAATTTGGCAAGGATGGAGCATCATTTTCATGTGCTGCTTGGAAAGGGAGGATGTACAGCAAAATGCAGTAGTGTTATTGCTTGAGGGAGAGGTTCACAGTCACAGTTCAGATGTCAGATGGAGGGAATAGAGAAGGTTCCTGGAAGTCATTTTCCTCCACCACATTCATTGTGGCTCAGTCCCTCGAGTGAGTAAGGTAGTGTGAGGTATTTTGTCATGTGTGGGCTAGCCAGAGACTAGTACGTCCACAGATTTTGTTCAAGACAGACAGTATTACAGGAAACAAAACAGATCTTTTGGTTCTTGTTGATAGATTTAATCCTCTGTTTTTAGCAGTTAAATATCCCTGTATTCTTTAGCCTCAATTCCATTATCGTGGATTTGAGCCCTTCTTAAATCCGAACGTTTGTAATCGCATAGCATTTGTGTTAGGAAGAAGAGTGTGATGTGAGGTAATGCATAAAGGAATGAAACAACTCTAACAGGCCACCTGTGGAGGAGTGGAAAACTCAGAGCACTTGGTTCAGTGGGCCATCCTTCCTCCCCTAGTTTGAACGAGTTGGCTTCCTCACTTAAGTGCTGCCCGTTCCATCTAAGGATGTTCCATGGAGAGTGTTTGGACCACAGCTGTGCACTACTGTCATCTTGTGCTGCATCAACTTGTTATGTTAACAGAAGCTACACCCTGCAATATTTTAACTACAGCATCTCTCCCAAGCACCCAAATGCACTTGAAATCCCATATCTGTATGGATCTACATCTTGTTGTTAGAGAAGTTTCGTATTTTCTTTAGGCTTGTGCAAAATACTTGTTATGGTGGAAAAGGTTGTACAAAGTTATTTTTTGTTTTTTAATGCCCCCTCCTATGAGCATGTAGCTTGTGAGACTGGGGTGATACTGTGAGCTTAGCCTTGTAGCTGCTTTGGAAATCTGGACTTCGCTGTGCCACGCTTTTCTTGAACTGTTTGCTTAAAATTTTTAACATGCAGTTTGCAGATATCAGTGTGGTTTACGTGAGCAGAATGTGTCCCTTTGTAGCAGCTGATGAGTGAATAACAAATGGCTGATTAAACCCAACCTTCAAATGGCTTTTGAAAAAAAAAGTAGTGTTAAACTTATGCCTTGCAAATGTTATATCAGTACTACTGGGTTAAGCAGTGTTAGACCACCTGGTGTAGGCTGCTGTAATTGATAAACCCTGCGTTGCTTTGAGCCACCAAGGGCTTGCATCTGTTGGGTATCTACAGCCTGTGTAGAGACTCACTGTGTTGGGTTGCATGATGTGAAAACCTTACCTCGAGGCTAAGCTGCTGGAAGAAGCAATCCTTTGGTCTCCATTTGGCACAGTTTCTTTTTTTTGTGATCTTCTAGTAAATGAGTTATGCCTGTGAAGGAGTTTATCGCTAATTCCACTGTGATGGATGTTGTGGCTGTCTGCCTTCTAGGTCATATTTAAAAAGAGGGCATGGCTTGTGAAGCCACAGTTTGTTTGGGCAAAGTTGTGGGACCATGCCTTTTGGATGCTGCCAGATGTTGGGAGTAGTTTATCTGTACTGCAAAACTTTGCTCTCAGTGTGCAGCAACTGCATCTTTCATGGTTTAAACTGATCTGCAGATTAACATGAGCTAGCACGGGCCTTAGATCTCTGCTGTTGTGCTGGGAGCAGGGGACACGGGGTGCCAGAAACTGCCTGGAGAGTTGAGGTGTCCTGGGGGGCTGTGGCCTGGGAGACTTAGGGGATGAACTGAGATGAGAGAGACTCTGGTAGTGTAGTAGAAAGAAAAGCTGTTGAGAGAAGCTGAGTTGCTTCTGCTGTCCCTTGGAGAGAGAAGGCAGTGTTGAGTGCTTGCTGTGTTCTATCTTTCCAGTGCCGAGAGCAGCGATTTGTATGTTGACATGGCACACTGTACCCACAGTGCAGCTGCACATCACTTCTGTCACCTGGGCAGCACCTGTAGCTCTCAAAGGGAGAGCCCTTCACGCTTCTAGTACCGTCATGCCGTTGTGGACCTCTCTCACACCCGTGCTGCTTAGGAGTGATGGTTCTCCTCTGCTCCTGTAGAAGAGGGGGATAAACATTTGTTTCTCTGTATTTTCTCTGATTAATTACGTTTTCAGCTCTACCTTTGTAGCCGATGGCAGGCCCTCCCTCCCTCCTTCCCCTCATGTGTCGGCACGTGCGTACTGCCCTTGAAAACAGACCAAACTTGTTAAAATCATTGCTAGTTGCCATGGCAGCTGTTGTCGCTGTGGGCTAATAGGAAAGGCAATTACTGCTGCATGCTGGGGAGCGTACGGGGAGGGTGTGAGCAGAGGGGGGACAGGCAACTGTGTGCTGATGAGCTGTATGACTGATAGATTGACTGTCACAGTGAGCAAGCAGCAGAAGAGAGAAAGGCTGGAGGAGTCCTGTAATGAGGTTTGGCCAAATATGCCGTATTTCCACCTCCTGGCCAGGCTCGTTCAGAGATTCCCACCCTTCCTTTGATTGTCAAAGGGAATCTCGGGGTTGAGATTCATGTTTGTGGCGGACTGCAGTGCAGTGCTGCTCAGAGACTCTCAGCTGGCCCAGGACCTGAAACAGCAAGCTAGAAAACTTTATACATGTTGAAGATACTCATTTGGCCTCTTTCCAGCTGTTTCCCCTCTGTGAAGATTCCTCTTCGGCTCTTTCTTTGCGCTTTCCTGTGGGTTGAAGGTCACAGTATAAAGGAACTAAAATTTTCTTGGAGCGAGGAGGATCGGTTGTGAAAACAGAGATCAGTTATGTTTCAGGATGCATCACTGGTGCTGTGTGCTGTTGTGCCAGTAGAAGGCCAAGAGTTTTGATTATGCACCTGTGTGTAGACCCCTATGTATCTGCCGTGTTTTCATGCTCTTCATGGTGAATTTAAAACTAAAGGGAAATTGCATTCTTCATTTCTTTTTCCACTGAATTTGAACATTTTATAATGAGGAACTTGTAAGAAATCAATAAGTTCCTTGAAATATTTGAGTTGGGGAAATCGGTGAGAGCTGTAAGTCTGCAGCTTCTGTAAAAACTCAAGCATATTAAAAGGTGCTTTGGCAGTGTTTTTCAGAACCTTACACTCCCAAATGGCAACTCTCTGTTACCTCCAGTTTGTGCTGATTTCCCTTTCCCTTGCGATAGGAAACAAGCTGAGACCTTGCCACACAGGAGCTCTTCCAGGAGACCCTTGTCCCACAAGAGACACATCACATAAGTTTCTTCTGGCTTCTGGAGTGCATCATGGTGTCAATGAAGCTGAAACAATGGTTGTGACCCTCTTTGATGGGGGAGACAATCCCAAGAGGCATGGGAAGAAGATTGTGGTCCAGACAAAGTGAGAAGAGTAAAACCATGCTCTTGTAGCAGGCAAAATCAAGACCTTGTCTGAATTTCTGGCCCTGTTTTGGTTGATCTCCCAGCAGCTGTTTCCAACTGCCCTCCAGATCATGCCCCGTTGGGATAGCAGTGGTGACTCACACGGCTGGGATGGTTTCCGCAGCGTGCGAGAGCCCGGCTTCCCAGGGAGCCGTGGCACCAGGAAGGGGAAGGTTCCTGGTGCGTTTGATCCCTCAGTAAAGATTATGCTGTGTCTGTTTAATTAGAGACTGCTGTGTTCTTTACCGGTGTACTAAATATAAATGGAGGAGCTGGTCTAATATACTTGAAGTTGCAAATGTCAGGAGTAAGTAGCTTTATTTTCCTCTCACCAAATCAGATTTGTTTTTAAATACTGCCACTAAATCTAATGATGCAGTAATTCCTGTTTGTTAAAAGGAATGAGAGATTTAAACTGAGAGGGACTTGTATTCTCTGACTCACTTTCTCTCGTCTCACATCAGTTTGCAAAAGAAGAGCTACTGGTTTGCAGGTAGTTGTATACTGTGAAGTGTCAGAAAGCTTGATCTAAACATGCTGTGTGCTAAGTTGGTATTGAGCTAAAATATAATTGTTAAAGTTTTTTTCTCTCTGTACTGTTTTTGGTGCAGATTTGTACGTACTAAATGCTACCTTTCTGATAGTCAGCAAAGTGCCAAAAACAATTAAAAAAAGTTAAAAAAATTGCAGTGAATTCAGCTGCTGCTGGAGCTCAGTCTTGCGAGGATTTACTTGGGGGTTTCGTGTTTGGTTTGGGATTCTTTGTCTGCCAAACTACAGTCCAAGGCCTGGCAGGCCCCAGGGGGATCTGTAATGGGACAGACATCTGTGCTGAAGATCCCTTGGCCTGCCCTTCTGCCTGTACAGGGAAAGGAATAGGTAGTAAATGAGATTTCTTTTTTTTGTTCGCCCTCCCTGGGGCTCCCACTGAGCACAGTGAACCTGATCTACCTCCATCTGCTTGGCCTTGTACAGTGCCATGGCGCACGCTGCTTGCGTGAGTGTGTCCGTGAGCCGTAGCACGATGCCCAGGAAGTACAGCTCACTGGGACAGTGCTGGCCCTGAAGCAGTCGACTGGAAAGTCCTTGAGAGCAGAAATGATGGGGAGAACTTCTCACGATGAAGACTGACTCAGTGTTGTTATCAGCCGCCTGGTATTCAGTTAAAGCTCTGCGTCTTGCCATTGGCTGCTGTAACCACTGTTTGCTCATGCCCTGACCAATTTGGTGTGCTTTTGTTCCAACCAGTGGGATAATGTAGTGTACCTGGTCTTGGAGCAAAGCTGATTTTTGGACTGGAGGAGGAGGAAGAAGCATGCTCATTATGAGCTGGAGGCATTTTTGCCATGTTGTAGCATGTGCTGGGGGAGACATGCCTTAGAAATGGGAGCTCCCAGAACATCAGGTTGATCTGCCGTGTCTAGTCAGTCTGGCCTCCAGCCTTGAGGTCTGGCAGAACAGTTTTGGCATTAGATATGTGTTTGTGGAAAGGGGAGGAAAGAAATCCAGGGATACTTTTTGCCCCTCTTGAGGTTTTCCCTTTGCTAGTGATGGCAAGAAGAAGTTATGCTTCCAGACTGTGTTGATTAGTAATCAGTATCTGTTCTCAGTCTGGGTGGAGGAGACGGAGACTCTCCCCAGTGTTTCTCTGTGCTCCTGGTCATCGGCAGACATTGCTGACTGGCACAGAGGACTTTTTCCAAAAGCTGTTTTGTGTGCTCCATGACGCAAAGTTGAGTCAGTAACCCTGTCACTTTGAAGGTTAACGTTTTTCATAACCCCTCCACTTTATTATCTTCCCTTATCCCTCTTTTTTCCCCTCAGCTTTTCCTCTTTTTGACAAACTAACGCTAGCTTTTCCTAAGGCAGAGCAGTGGTTATGAGAGATTAGCCTCCATCCTCTTCTGCTTTTAAACTTTGGGAGCCAGGCTGATGGAGAGCACATGACCCTCCCGGTGGCTTTTCCTTCCCGGCAGGACACAGGGAGCTGTGTGCGAGAGGAACAAGCAGCGCTGTGTAGCGTGTCGGCGCTTTGCTCGCGCTGGTGGTAAGGGCAGGCAGGGCCCGCCAGCTCTTGCCAGCGTGGTACGGTTCGGCAAGCCAGTAGATTTCCCAGGCAGTGTGGAGCTTGCCAGCTCCTGTGCCACTGGAGCACTGCCTTCCCATTTTTGACCCTGAACATAATTGCGTGGGGTAGCTGAAGGCCATGCAAGCCGGCTTCATCTTTCCTCCACGCGGTGTAAGCGAGCGTAGTGCCTGAATTATTCACTCCTCCTCGGCCCTGCTGTTCCTATTGAATTCCCCACGTCGAGGCACCCTGCCAGCACCTGGTGATGAATTCATGGCTGCGCCTGCCCCGGGGGCACCCTGCACAGTGTGTGTTCAGGGGGAGTGGGGCAGGGGAACACAGCTGTCTGCGCCAGGCTCGCCTTGGAGTTCTGTAGCCAGGGGCTGGTGAACTGGGTTGCCCTGCGGTCTTTCCAGCCGCTGCGTAGGTGGGTGACAGCCCTTTCGCTGCCCGGAGGGTTGTTGGCAGGTTTGCGTGTGTTTATATCTGTCGCTGCCTTGCAGCCGTGCTGAGGTCTGCCTGGGCTCCTGTGTCCTAATCTTTTTCTACCATCTCCCTTGTATATGGTATCTGGTATTGCATCCTCTCTGTATTTTGTCTTTGTGGCATGGATTTCTTTGCAAAATACATTTTTGTTTTACACACAATTTGAAGTTCTACTCTTTTCCACAACCTGAGTTTTCAGGGGTGGTTGTGCTGAAAAGCAATTGCATTTCACATTTTCTGAGTGGAAATTTTCTAATGGAAACCATTTCCCATTTGCCTATGATATTAGTCTAACTATTCCAAATAGTTTTTTTGTTAAATGTTTAAAAGATCTCTACTGGTTGCATTATCACAACCCATAAAAGCTACTGAAGGCACATTTTGTGCTTTTGGAGGAGATGATCACTTCTCTTTGATGGAACTTCTGAGTATATGTTTGGTACCATGTTCGTTGTGTTGATCCTCTGCTTTGTCTCTCTAGATTTTCTTTTTTAAGCAGTTGCAGCAGGTGGCCGGTCCCTGTGGAAGCTTCCTTTGACCAGAGTACTCTCTGGTCCCGGTTGACTGGGTCAGATGGAGTTTCAGGTCCTCCTTCTGGCTGCACAGAGGAGTGGGTTTTTTTTTTTTCACCTCTAATTGGATGATGTAAATTGGCTTTTTCTTTGTCTTGTCCTCTTTGTCCAGAATTTCCTTCTGGTGATTTTGATGTATAAGTGGTCCTTGACGTTGGATTGAATTTTTGTTTAGTAGTTATGTTGATATTTGAAAACCTAGTGCATCTGGGGAACAAAACAGGGGTGACAATCAGAATTGTGACCAATATTTCCCTCAAAAAACATGTTCTGTAGCAGAAGTGATATGTAAATGAGTACAAAATGGCAGGGATTGGCTTTTCTTAAAAAAATAATAAAAATCCTATGCTATTACAGCCCACTGGGATTTTAATGTTTGATAAAGTGCTAAGGGATCCCTAAGGTCTGACAGATGCTAGAGAAAACAGAGCTTCCTTACAGAGAGAAACCCAGTCTTTTCATGCCAGTGCCAATGATGGATGCTGGAGGGGTGCACCTTTCTGCTCAACAGAGGAAAGCTTTTCCCCGTGAACATCATCCCCTCAGCCCAAGGCAAAGTTTTTCAGAGTCACTGCTTGACTCCCCAGAGTCAGTGTGAGGCGTTTGGCTGCAATAGACAACCTAGGGGGAAGGATGTGCTATCCCTCTTTTCTCCCCCTTTGACTCTTACGCCTGGAGCAGTGGAGTATGTCACCATCTCTGAAGTCACGGCTGCAATATCACTCGGTGTGGCTTTTCTGCAGCAAGCAGCAGAGGGAACTTGAAGTGATTCAACCAAGAAAGAAGCAAAAGAAATCCTAGGAAAGCCTAGGTCATTGCATGTGTCCATGAGCACTGACAGGTTATTGAATCAAAGAGGCTAGAATGAAGGGAACAGAGGGTAAAGTCACCTGTTTTGTCGTTTATACAGGCAGAAGTGGAGAGAGACGTAGTATTCCCTGTCAACAGAGGAATGCAAAACGTCTGAAACAAGTTTCCTTCCTCTTTATTGCTTTTAAAGTTGGGTGAGTGGAAGGACGACAAGTGAAGTTTGCAGCAGTTTTCATGCAGCCACTGGAAGAAAGTGTGGGACTGTACTTCTCTGTTAGCACACTGGTCTTGCAAATATGTTTTTACTGTGGGCAAAAGCATTCAGCCGCTCCAGAAGTAAATATAAAAGCTGATAGACTGGGACTTAGAAATGGTGAGGCTTACATGTAGTCAGTTGAGAACATAAGACTTATTATAATAGGTGCCTTCTAGGATGCAGGAGAGAGCTTAGAAGTGCCATTGCCCAGAGTTTGGGTATGTGTGCTTTTATATTTTCTTTATGTAGTAGAGATTTTAAGTTTTGGAGTTTCTCACTTATTCTCATTTTGGCTTCAGTAATGGCAGCAGGAGAAAGAGAAAACTTTTTCTTCTTTTCTTCTTTCTTTCCTCCCCCAGGAGACTTTTTGACTGTTTCCAGAAGGGAGCAGATTTCCAAACCTTTCTTCATCCTCCTGATCCAATTGAAAAGCAGTGAGGGAGAGAAGCAACCTCATTCAATCTGTGATTTGCATGTGTTCAACCCTTCTGTCCTGAATCTGTACTGTGGCTTTCTGTGCAGCTGATAACAGCTTTCCCATGCAACAGCAGCATCTGTGTGAAATTCCAGCATCTTTTATTTTTTCCCCCTTCTGTTGCTGCTGCTTTAAAGCTGCAAGTAATCCTCCAGGCACCAGTGCTCTTTCAATAGGCTCTGACTGTGACAATGCTGTCTTCATATGGGATGGGATTTGGGAGGTTTGTTTTTTTCACCAGGGAGGATTACAAACTTCATTTTGACACAAACATTTATACACTGCAGGTGGTAGTGTTGGTGCCTCAAGACTTGTTTTTTGGTGCTAAGGTTATGCACTTCGGCAACTTTCCTAGAGCTTTTTTCCTTTCTATGAGTGCTGCAAACACCTCACTGGTACTGGTTGTTGCCTAGGAAGTTTAGGGCTTGTACTGGTAGTGGGTGGCCATAGGAGTGGCTTCCTTAAAAAATAGTTGCTAGAAGCTTCCCCTGTATCTGACAGGGCCAGTGCTAATCAGGTCTGAGATGGACCCACTGCTAACCAAGGACGAGACAATTAGTGACGAAAGTGACACCTCTGTGAACAAAATACTTGAGAGGGAGAAGAAGTTGCTGCACAGACACAAAACTGTAGCAGAAGGAGGGAGTGAGAATGTGAGAACAACATCTCTGCAGACCAAGGTCAATGGAGAATGAGGAGGTGCCCAGGCACCAAAGGAGAGGTTCCTCTGCAACCTGTGGTGAAGACCATGGTAAGGCAACTATGTCCCTTTAGCTGTGGAGATCCATGATGCAGCAGAGATCCACTCGGATCTGGCCCCATGCCAGAGCAGGTGGATGCCCAAGGGAGGCTGTTAACCTGTAGGAAGCCCATGCTGGAGCAAGTTCCTGGCAGGACCTGGGAACCGATGAAGAGAAGAGCCCGCTCTGGTGGGCGAGGTTTGCCGTCAAGACTTGTGACCTGATGGGGGACCCATACTGTAGCACCGAAGGACTGTTTCCCCCATGGATGGAAGAGACCCATGTTGGGGCAGTTTGTGAAGAGCTGTAGCCTGTGTGAAGGACCCACATTGTAGAAGTTTGTGGAGGACTGTCTCCTGGGGGAGGGACAACACACTGTAGCAGTGGGAAGTGTGAGGAATCCTCTCCATGAGAGGAAGCAGCAGCAAACTGCAGGTTACCCCATTCCCCGTCCAGCGCTGGGGAGGATGAGGTATAAACTTGGGAAGAAAGGAGGGATGGCGGGAAGGTGTTTTAAGATTTAGTTTTTGCTTCTCATTTCCATACTCTGTTTTGATTGCTAATAAATCAAAGCAATTCTCCCCAGGTTTCGTTTGTTTTGCCCATGACAATAATTGCTGAGTGATCTCCCTGTCCTTATCTTGACTCTTAAAGCCTTTCTCTCTTCTCTGTCCAGTTTAGGAGGGGGAGTGATAGAACGACTTGGTGGGCACTTGGTAAATAACCAGAGCCAAACCACCACAGGGATCTGTTCCGTTTCAGTTTTGTTCATATGTAGATATGTGTAATATTTGGGCACAAATGTATATTTTATATACGCATGTATATTATCTTAAGCGGTCATAGTTTAGGTGCTCACTTGTAAGGCATTAAGCAATGTGACTAATGAAATGGTGTTTGTTCTTACCTGTCCATTTCAAAAAAAGCATTATATGCTCCTTCAAGATTATATTTTGAAGATTTCTTTTAGCTTTTTTAATGTAAAGTAGAGGTTTTGTTATGGCTTGGGGTTTTTTGGAGTCTGGGGCTTTTGTAGTTTGTTTGGTTTGTTTTTTTTGAGAGGATCTGAAGTAAGCATGGGACACCCACAACCTCTCTAGGCAACCTGTTCCAGTGCCTCACCACCCTCACAGGGAAGGACTTCTTTCTAATATCTAACCTAAATCTCCTCTCTTTCAGTTTGAAGCCAATACACCCTTGTTGCTGTCACTACATGCCCTTGTAAAAAGTCTCTCTCCAGCTTTTTGTAGGCCCTCTTTATATACTGAAAAGCTGCTCTAAGATCTCCCCAGAGCCTTCTCTTCTCCAGGCTGAACAGCCCCAACTTCCTTGCTTGGCTTTTTGAGCCAGCCAATTGTGTTAGTCAATTCACCTACAGTTGGTCTTGTCAAATCCTTGGCATCTCTCTATGACAGTGATGTATGGGCTTATAGTGAAGAACAGTGCTTTTCTTGACTGAAAGTCATGGGAGTGATAAATCAAAAGCACTGAAAACAGAAGAGGTTTATGTGTATTTTTGCAAATTCAGCGGGGAAGAAAATATTACCATGCTTTTGTAGGTCCTCCCCGATTACTGATCTGAAAACTGGCTGCCAACTGGATTCTCACAACCCTGTAAATAATTAGTGGACTAAGCATGAGAGCTTGATTTTTGGATACTCATAGCTACTATCTATAGAGCATCCCTTTGCTCATGAAAAGTCACTTAAGCAGCTTCAGTCTTTGGCAGGGCAGCGGCAGACTTGAGTTACTCCTTGCTTCTGAGGGATGAAGAAAGCAGAAAAGTGTAAGCAAACATCATCTGTGTCTGGTCAGGCCATACAGCATTTGGAGATGTTTTGGCATGAGGAAGGGGAGCTGTGAAGTGTGACCAGCAGTAAGACTTTATTCTGCTGTGTCAGCTGTTTGATGTTTCTTACCACACTTCTTCGAGGGAGTAAAAGCTGAATCTTGAAACAGTGTTCAGGATGCCTGTGTAAAAGGCACTGAAACGAATAGATGTTGAGGATTAGTAGTTTCTAAGGAAGCATCAGCAAAGCTCATGTTGTTGCAGTTTCATCGCTGGTTTAAGGTGATCTAAGACTATGCTTTCATTGAAGGAGGAGGATACCTGCCTTCTGCCACAGCCCAACCATGTGGTCCCATACCCTCCCATGTACAGGTGTTAGGGATTACGTGGCCTGTAGTGACCACCTTTGTTCATGAAGCTACTAATCCTCCTTTTTGAGGGATTAGTTTCCAGGAGGATCAGCAAGCTCATCTGAGTTCCTGAGTTCTCCTGCGGTCCCTACTGTGCATGTAAGGGATGAGGTAGGGATGCACACTTGGGAACAGGAAGGAAAAAAACAGAGTGATTCCCTTTGTTGGTAGTGTTATTTTTTGAGGTCGGCTTAATCTGGCTGTAAAAACCATACTCTTAGAAGATTAGTATTGCTTAAGTGAGTTGAGTTTTAATCTCTTTGTGCTTGGACTGAGCAGTTATCAAGAGTGTGGAAGGAAGGAGCAAGAACTGGATTTATAGGGCTGCAACTGTCTAGACTTTTGAATAAAAATGTTGTCTATGTTTATGAAGAAACCTTGAGAAATAAACAAAGGCAAGTGATGTTTCAACATAGTTTGAAGCTTTGACTTAGCCCATTTGTCTACTGTTTGCCACGGTACCTTCAGTTTGCTCCAGTTCAGGATTTTGCTATACTGCCAGTTTCTCTCTACCTAATTTAAGATGTCTGTGTTCCTCTTTTTTGTTTCCTTCATCTGAATGTGCCACACAGGAGGATGCACCGAAGCTGTAATTTCAGAAACTGAGTGTTCTTTAGATCCATTTTGCATTTCGTCTGTAGGCACAAGGAGGGAAATGTAACTTCTTAAAGCAAAGAGGTCTCGAGGGATTGCACACAGAAGAGATTTTTTTAGACTAAATTGTGAAGGAAACAAGTTTTAGGTGAATGTGCTGTGACAGTCCCTTCCCACATGTGCACACTTATAAGCCAAGTGGTAATTTCGATCACTTTTAAAAGTTGGTAGAAGTCTAGCGTCATCACCTTCCTGTGGAAAACAGTGATGGGATAGGGACGGGGAGCGATGCAGACAAGTGCCCCACGGAGCACATGGCAGACGGGGCTTGTGGATTCTGCGCTGCGTGTGAAACAGGATCGATCTGGCTGCGCTGTGGCGTGTGCTCCCTTCTGCCCTGCGGGGCCATGGCAGGGGACATGGTGAGGGGGGCTGCGGTTGTGGCTGCGGGAGGCTGGGATGGGAAGGAGCTGGAGGGGCGAAGGGTAAAAATCTGCAAGGGACTAGTTTTGGTTAGTTCCACCCCTGGTAGAGCAGCTTGTTTATTGCATTGTCTTGCAGGCCGGGAAGGGAGGGGGTTTTGCTTTTGTGTGGTGCTGGCTGGAACGTGCAATCTAGGGGTTTTGAGACCTCCTGGGGAGGTGCGTGTGTGGGTCTTTTTCCAGCGGCTTCAGCATATCCATAAAGACAATAGAGTGGAGCTGAGGTGTTGTGGGGACCTTGCCTGCTTCTTTCTGAGGTTTCCTGGGCTTTGACGAAACCTAAAGCTGTTAAAAAGAGTGAAATGCGTAACAGGCTTGCCAGATGCTGCAGGCAAGAATCGTGTCTATCTCCTGCCCGTTTGGCAGATGCAGGTCTAGCAGCCTCCTCAGTGCCTGGGGTGCACCATCCGAGTGCTTTAATGAGCAGTCACTGCAAAGATCTTTGGCACCCATCTTGACCTTTCATGGGCTTGATTTGTTCTCGTGACCTCTTACTGTTTAATTGCAATCTTATTTTTGAGGCTGATGGCTGTAGTGAAACATGGAATGTACGGTAGTATAAGAATATCCAAGGCCTGAGACTGCTGGCAGTCTCTCACTTCATTTTTCCATTAATACATAAAGTTCTTGGCCCTTCTGGGTATAGTACAGGCAGCAGCAGCTTTTCCCTTATAAGCAGGGCTAGCACTCCCATCTGGGCTAAAATGAAGAATTCAGACCACTTACCTCTCTGGATAATTTTGCTCTCCACAGTAACACGATCTTTCTTAGAAACGCCTTCAGAGTGTCTGAACCTGCCTTGCTTCTGAGTGCAACAAAATGGAAACAGTAACTTACTGTGAATGCCTGGTTGGGTACTGTTCTGTTTTGAATCTTCCTCTATCTTCAGAGCACTCTCACAACTTTTTGGTCGCACCCTTCCAAATGAAGGACAGGTCTTTAAAATTTTTAAGAGAAAGGAAGAAACAATGCACGTACTGAAAATCCTCTCAAAACCATTCCAGAGAGGATGTGTTCTTTCTTTGAGAGGGAGGGAGATTTTTTGATTAGTGCTTCTTTCCTCCCTATTTTAACCTCTTCGTGTCCATGACCTTTGTCTGCACGTGGATGTTTCATTCCTCTAGCACAAGTTATCTGACTAGTTTTGGGCTTCAGCTATAGCCTGCCATACTGAACAATTTGGGTTGGTATTTCTGGTACCTTAGGCAGGATTTCTTTCAGTAGAGAGGTGTGACCACAGCTTCCATGCTGATGTCTTGGGGCAGTTGTGTTTAGCAACAGTTAGCTTTGTAGGAACAGTGAGAAGATTTGTATAAAGGAAGTGGATTCCAAGGAGTCCTTGGATAATGGCTGAGAAAACCTGTTATTTTAAGACTTATTTTTTATTATTTTTATGACTTGCACTCTGGTTATGGAGGGCCTTGACATGCAGCCACATCCCATCCAGACTGTCTGTGGCTGGTAGAGAGATGGCACTCAGTTAAAGGGTGGATACAAGAAGAAAAGCAAATGCATGTTTTCTGTAGTAGAATGGCATTATGTTGTAGCAGGAATCTCTCATGTTACTTTTCATATGTAATTGCTTAATTGGGATGTTGAAAGGTTAGCTTTGATTTTGTTTTGATGTGTTTCTACGTTTTTGTAGGCAAGTGTGTGACACTTGGCTGTCTAATTAGAAGACACCCCTGAAAAGTAGTGCTATGTGTGGGAGAGGTGAATAAAGGTAAAGACAAGAAGGGTATAAGCTGTGCATACTTTCCTTCGTCATGGAGATAGCAACCCTTGCAAGGGAAGTACCTCTAAGAAAGCATTACATAGGGCTTCAGTCTGGTAAAATTCAACAGTCACGACCTCTCCTTTTCCCTTTTAAGATACTAGCGAATGACATTTTGGAGACAGACACTCCCTTTGTCTCCAGAACATGTGCTGAGGCACTGACGGCCATTCCCAGCTCTTACCAGAAGGAGCCCTTTGGGTGCTGGAAATGGCTGGATCAGTCTCTGTTGCCCTTCTGATTCTTGGTACCTCTAAGCAGCAGAGCAGCATCACCACACTGATATGCTTTGCATTGCAGTCTTTCTGTCCTCTTAAGAACAGAATTAAATCTCTTGCATGCATCTGGAATATTTGTCTCTGCTGGAGTATATTATCTCACAATCATGCACTGATTTATGGCACAGAAATGAGAGCTTCCAAGGGCTGAAATTCAGGGTGAGCCCTCAGTGTACGTGGCTCCCATTTGGGGGTATTCTGTCTGCAGAATGAGTTGCTGTCCATGTTTTCCCCACGTTGATCTTAATAGGTGTAATTAGTGCCCTGAATGCTCTTTCATTAGGGCCTCTAGTGTGCTGCCCAGGAGAAGGAGGATTTAGTCTTTCTCTGTCTCTTGTGATGCCGCTTTAGGATACCTCTCATGAGCAGAGGGAGCTGCCATGCTGTGCAAGTTGCCCTTGCAGCACTTGAGGGGGTTCGTTCTCTTTTAAA
This sequence comes from Colius striatus, assembly GCF_028858725.1. NCBI lineage: Eukaryota > Metazoa > Chordata > Aves > Coliiformes > Coliidae > Colius > Colius striatus. The sequence continues at coordinate 151,847,320 of NC_084759.1, read as the reverse complement.
GGTGTCCTTTTGTTCCTCGGTCTTGCAGAGAGAAGGGGATGAAGAGGCCAGGCTTAATGGTCTTAAGAGTGGATTTATATTTTTTTAATTTTGGGAGAGAGGGCCTGGGAGTTGTTTCTGTCTAACTGTTTCCAGATGGTACTGCTGGAACACAAAGATTTCTAGTGTGTTTGGGATGGTGGCAGCCGAGACCCCCAGCACCCCGCCCCCCTGCTTCCTGTGCGGCTCCACAATCCTGCAGGCTTAATCAGAAACAGCCCTGGCTGCTGAGGCCATCCTGAAGCCTGCCTTTTCTTCACTCTGTGCCCCAAGCCTTGTGCTTTCTTCCTCCTCCTGGCTTTTTAACCCCTTGCTGTTACAGCTTTGGCCTGTCAGCCTTCCCTCCTCAATTCTCTTCTTTCTCAGGCTCGCTGTGGGCACTTGCTAGAGCCCCAGAGATGAATCTGCCTTTGGTTAGACTGCTTGAAGAAATTATGTCTTTGGGGAAAGGGAGACTGGTTTGTAAGGCAAACCTGGGAAAATAATTTCTGTAACTATCTAGGGCAGCTTATGCAATCAGGCCAGAATGTCCAGGGCACAGAAAATGCCTCTCTCACCTATTTGCCTGCAGCTCTTGGTATACTGCATGATTTTGTTTGAATCATGTGCTGTTGTGCCTCTATCTTTTCGTGCCAATTTCCCTAAAAGCAAGGCACGTTTAATTTTATATCGCAGCTTCTTCACACTCAACTGACAAATTAGTTTCAGCTGTCTCTTCTGCAGGTAGTATAACAAATATAATTTTGTTCTGGAAAGCAGGAGTACTCTCCTTTTTAGTGTTTAAACAACAGCTTCTGAATATCTGTAAAATCAGACGAGAAGTTTGTGATCAACTGACTTCCCTTCTGGATCTGAGATGTATCATCTCCCTTGACCTGTTCTCTCCCCTATTCCCTATCCTGTTCTTTGAGAAAGCAGAAGCAATGAAGCCTTCTACTAAGCCAGAACTCTGTAGTCCTCTTCACCTTGTGAAAGCTTGTAGCCATCATGTTTGAGAAAGCTGGATTTTCATTCCATAAGCGTGTTGCCTTGTAATGGGTGGCTTAGCGTGAATTACATGTGAAATGCTTCCTCAACCCCATATAACAATTACGGCACCCAGCGGTGCCCCCAGTGCTGGATTTTTAAAGCCTTGTTATGAGCCCCGTCCTATTCCTTTTGAGTAAGAGCAGAAGGGAAGATGAGCTGCCATTTTAAAATGCTCCTGCCTAGTAAAATAGGAGGGAAATCAATATTCTGTGCTATTGGCTTCTGTGCATGCAGAGTGTCCTTGCATTTGCTGGATCATAGACATCACGCTATGCACAGTATTCCCAGGGGCTTTAACTTGCACTGGATCTATTGTTACCAATGTAAGTCATGGACTAGCAGAGGCAGGCTATATTTCCTTTATGCCTGGAGCAGCATGAGAATGCTGCCATATGTAGTCCAAAAAAAAGTATATGTTTTTTTTACATTCAAATTACACTAAATGAAATCTCATCTCTTTGAGAAGCTGAAACACCCCTTGGCTGATCTGGAAAATGGAAACCCCATTTGGTGGAAAGCTGGCTCTGACCTCCTTCTGTTATTTAAAAAAAAAAAAAAAGAAGAATTGTTATGAAAAATCTTTGTAAAATACTTCAATTAACTATTCAGTTTTAGCCGTGGAAGCACTTTCTGTGCATGAAAGTCCAGTTTATCTCTGCAGAATTAGATGTCTGTGTTTATCTTCACGAGGACACTGCCAGCTTAAAACCTCATTGTGCATTTGTAAGCTTGTTACATACTGAAGTATCATCTTTCTGTGTAGTTTGATCAGATGTATATTTGTATGTATTCTGTTCTGCAGCTTCTGCTGTACCAACCAGTTATAGTTCCTGTAGGATATACAGGGTTTTGTAGAACAGAAGTGCCAGGAGGTTGGAGTTGAGAAAATATGTGTTTCAAATACAGAAAATTGCACTGACATGTTTGGGCGGCTTTGCTGGGGCTGTTTGACAGGGGCGCAGCCTCCCCCAAAGCTGCTCTGTTCTGTCTTGCTGGCCACCCCATGGGCTTGCTTAGCTAATTGCTTTAAACTATTCAAACTCTGGCTGGGCCAGACGGCTATTTTTATTAATCTGACATCACCTTCCTTTCTCGTCTTTACTGTGTCACTGGGCTTCCCGCCCGGGGAGCCGCTGGTGGGCCTGGCCTCCCTCTGGCTGGGCGCTACCAGGATCTTGCCCATTAGTGATGGCCTAGCAGGGGACCTATAGGCACCACAGTGGGTTTATAGGCTGCCCAGGTACTGTGGGGTACTGTGTGCCTGCTCCCAAGGCGAGCCTCCAGCTTTGGAGAGATGTGGGCTTGCAAAGCCTTGAGACTGGTGTAGGCGCCCATGACAGGGACTCCCTTGTGCCTCCCAGCACAAGGGGAGCAGATGAGGGGCTGGAGTTGGGAAACCCTGGTGGGGGTGGTGGGGGCCTGGTGCGGGAACTTTCCTCTCTTGTGCATCTGATGTTGTGCTGGCTCCTGCTGAAGCATAATATTTTTAGGAGAAGGGGAAACCTGGGGCAGTCTGGAGGCAGATGTCGCTGCGGCGACAAGGCTAGAATTCCAGGAAGGAAGAGGGGCCAGATGGGCCTCCATTCCAGCCTCCTCCAGGCCCCAGAGCGGGGAGCCCATGGGCACTTCCCTGCTCCCCTGTGGCAGCTGCCAGCACAGGGGCCCTGCAGCTTGGAACACTCTGCTGGCAGCGGCACCTCTGCTTTTCTGTCCCTCAAGGCGTGGCCTCAGTAATTTGAGTGGGCGTGGGAAGCCAGGGCCATGCTAGCCAGCACGTGTCTTCCCAGGCATCAAAGGCAGCAAGACGTAGCGTACTTAGTGTGGTGCCTTTTAGCAAAATCTCAAGCTTTTAGTCCCCAAATACACTTTAAAAAGGAAAAAAACAAAAGGATGGATAAGGAGGAAAATATAAGTCCTGTTACTTGCATCCAAAAATTTGTACAGGTTGTTGATGTCAAGATGCTAACAAGGATGAAAATAAATGGAAGTCCTTTGCTAGATGACGTCTGTGGGTCTGGAAACTAGCCAAAGCCGAGAAGCAAGTTTAATTGAAAGTGAAGACAGCTGAAGGGAGGCATCCCACACTATAGATGCAGTTATTGGAATTGCAGAGTGAATAGCAAAAACTATGTATCAAATTCGGATAAGTATCAAGGGAGAAGGGTGACATTAAGATCCATTTAGAAGCTACTTTAGTTTTTCATTAATAATTGGTAATTCAGCCTTAGATGCTGCTTTTCACATTACTTTTATCCACAGACAATTTGGCATAGGGAGATGGCACACACAATTGAGAAGGCAGACTGGATGCATCAGATACACTTGGACAAAGAAACGGATATTTCCTTTTTGTTTATATGCGGTAATTTGTGCAAGTAAGACTCTAATGAAGAACCACCTATTTTCTTCGTAGCTGATCATAAGGTCAAGGCATTTACGATTTTCCTAGTGCTCTGCCACAATTTAAGTACTAAAAAGCCTTTTTCAAGGACCAACCCCCTCCCCCAGCACAGGTTTTCTGTCTTTTCAAGAAAGTAAAGCAGAAAAACATGATGAAACTACTGGGCTGTGGTAAACAGTGCTGGGATTTCTATCTGACTTGTAAGATTTACTTTTTCACAACTGTCACTTTCAGATTAATAGCTTTGTTGCTGGTGTTTTCAGCCTCCCTCCCTTTTTTTTTTGTAAACATCTTACTCTCTGTATTCTAGAAAAGTGTGTTCTTTTTGTCTAGCACAAGTCTGATAAATGTGTAGCTTGTGCTATCTCGCCACTTCAGAATGCCATTTTGCTTTTGGTAGGAACAAGTAATTTCTTGTTGCCTTTATTTCGTTGCTCTATATAGTCCAGGAGTTTCTGGCTTTCCGGAGCTGAGTCTCTCCCTCGCCAGTTCTGTCCAAGCCACTAGGCTGCTGTATCGCCAGTAACTCATTGGGACAGCTGCAGCAGAGGCAGATGAGCTGTTCTCCTGTCAGTTTTGCTGCTGTCACTCAGAACCTGGGAGGTAGTTGTGAAACTTAAAAAAACCCAATCGTGTTAACTTCACTCCACTTTTCCCAGCATTGTCAGGAAAGCAGACTTGCCTCAGATCCAGGGAAAAGATTGCTTGGTTGTGTTTCTGAGGTTATCTTTGCAACCGAAACGGTTTGATGCCTCAAATTTAAGCTTGGATTCATCAGGAGTTGATTCTCTGGCTGGGGAAATAGGAACTGACTAAGCTAACAGTTCCTACTAGCAGTTTTAATCTGCAGGCTTGAGATTTAGTTCAGCTGTAAAGAAACAATTGCTAATCAGGCTTTACTGATTGTGTTGCATCTGGCAAAATGGTGAGTCCATGATGTAAAATCCCTGCCATTATGTGTTACAACTGTGACATTTCCTCCCAAAGAAGGATGCAACTCCAGTCCTCTGTGGCCCTTTCGTAAGTTAATAGCACCTTCAGAGCTGAGCGCTTCTTCCTGGTGTTTTGGTTTATTGGTAATTCCTCACGCTTTCAAGATGTGTCTAATTCAGCAACTTTTAAAATTTTTCAAGTTGAGAGGTGTCAAAAATCCCAGTGATGCAAAGCCTAGCTGTTCTGGTGTAGGAGCATCTCCTTTGCTCTTCAGTCATCTGCAAAAGGCTTTACCATGTTCAACTTGTGACCTGAGACAGCGTCCGTGGCTTCCAGTTGATGGCAGACCTTAACTGCAAATGCCAATGGAAAGGAACTTGTGTTAACAAGGCTGGGAAATTAAAGAAGGGGGAAAGTTTGAAGTAAAGGTGAGGGGAGGGAATTAAAGGCTTAGTGGATTTGTCAGAGTTTTGAATTTCATCCTGAATCCAGATGGCTAGAGAGACTGCTACTGGGCTACAACCACAACGCTCACACATCCTATGCAGTGTGGAAGCCCACGTGTGAGATTGTCCATACGGTTTGAGTAAAATCACAATATGTCTTGCAGAAGGCTGATGTACTGTACTTGCTCCTAGGTTTTTTTTTTCCCTCCCTGCTCTAAAACGAATCACAAGTACCTGAGAAATGCCTTTCAGTGGTTAAAAAAGTAATGAAACATCCCAGTGTCATGCTGATTTGATTTTGCAGGCTAGCGCTCCCTAACTCAATTTCTTTACGAATGTCTGGTTGCATGTTGGTATCAAAAATGTAATTGGCAGGAGGGAGCCATGAGAGAGATGGAGTTTTCTGGGGATTCCCTCTTCCACCAGGCTGCTGCCAGAAGGCAGGGTCTCTCCGTGTTTGTGGGCAATCTATTTATCCGTGTCAAACCTTCCCTCTCTCTCCTTTCACGTCCATTTTGTGATATTAGTTTTGTGCCTGTGCAGGCAGAAGAGGAGACTGAGCTGTATCGCCAGCCTCTGCTACCTTAGATCGCCTACTAACAGGCATTTTCTGTTTGGATGTTACTGAACTGTCCTGTTCCACTTGCAGGATTTTAGTGCATTCACTTCTTGCTCTCTTTGGCTTTCAACAAAAGCAAACTCCGTATGGAATAATCATGCAGCAGGCCTTGGATTCACCATTAGTGACCTGTAAAATTGGCAGCACTGGAGATTATTGGCGGGAGATGGTTTCCCTGGGCGCTTCCTGCCTTCTCTTGGAGAGTTAAGTTCAATTAGAGCAATGATACGCACAGCAGGGATTTTGCAAAGAGTTCAGTGCTTGGTGGTAGCATTGCTGTATGAAAAGCAGAGATATCTTTGGCCTTTTTGTGACCCTAATACTCCAGCTGCTACCCTCTCCCTAACCTCTGCTTTCTCCAAACTCTTGCTTTCCTAATGTAACCTTCTTTCACCTCTTCTTTTACTTCCTGATGCAACTGTATCCCTCAAACACCCCTCTGTGATTTGTGGGATTTGTCTTCCAAAATGAAAGTGGAAATTGCTGGGTTTGGGATTTTTTTTCCCCCTGCACTACTGTTTCTTTTTTCTTATTTCTTTCTGACCTCTTAGGTCCTGTGGATTGCCTTCAGATCTCTGTAATCATGTTTTTCTTCCTCTTCTCACTGTCACGTTTCTCTTCTAGTTATGAAACCTTTCTGTTTCTAGAAGTGGTTTCTGGGCATCCAGGTCCTCTGACTTCAGGAAATTCCATAAAGTTTGGTTGTCTCTTTTCTGCCACAGCCTTGCAGTGACAGTCCCTTTTGTTACTAGTCCTTGACGTGGAGAACATCATCCTCTACATAATGACAGCTTCTTCCTGTCTTCATTAGAACTTTTTGCTAGCATTTACTGTCCATATCTTTAGTATCTGTAGGGGCAACTTCTCGATTTATCCCTTATTCTTTACATGAAAGTCTTTCTGTTTTCTAAGGTGTTGTGAGTGACTGACACAGAAGGGTGTTTGAGGTACTGACCTTGCACATACTGTTAAAAGTACACCTGGAATGGTCTTTAAGGAGAAGACTGTATCTTCTGATACAAGGTGGATGTTTATAGCACTTATATCTAAGTTGGTAAACTGAGGGATGTGGGATAAACAATCACAGTACTTTCTTATAATGTGTAATTGAGGGAGAAAAGTATTAGTCATGTGTTTTCATGGTGATGTTGCCTGCTTTTTAATGACGTTTACAGTTAAACCTCAAAAACATTAGATGATGCTGTAGTTGTCAGTCTCTACTTGCTTCTTCCAAGTTCTATGTGTTTTCTTCTGTTTCTATATTATTTGTGGAGTCTTGTGCTTTACCTGCTTGCCTGGCTATTAGTGTTTTGAGAAGAATGTACTCACAGGGAGGTCAACCTAATTAATTACTGTTAATCCCCCAAAACTGGCTGCCAGAAGTTTTGTTGTCCTTGGAAGCTCTCATACTGTGTGTGTTACTGTAGCTTTAGCGTGAGAGCCTGAGGAGAGGCTGGATGTTTCTTGGCAAGTTTCCATAGAGAATCCCCTGGGCAGTTTGAGGTAAAGAATAAAAGAGGGAGGACGAATACAAACTTAAAATAGCATTACTAGTCCCTGTATTGAAATATTAGCACCTTGCTTTTTAGCAGTTGTGTTCAAGTGTTCTTGCGTAAACTGGGCAATTGTGCCAGCAACCACACACCCTGTGTAGGGCAGAAGACCACTCTCTGGTGGGAGCTGGCATGTTTAACGCAAATATCCCTGCACAGAATCCCAAACATCTCAAGAAAAACTCTTCCCAGCAGCGATAATACATCTCGATCAGCTTCATGCCCAGAATATCTTTTGCTTTTGACAGTTTTGGATTATTGCTTTTCTGTGTTTTGTCAGAGTCTTCCCCTTGGGCCTCTCTCTCCCCCTCCTTCCCCAAGAGTGGCTGGAGAAAATGCAGGGCTGGCTTGGGAGTTGCTCCTTGCAAGTCATAACAAGAGATAGGAACTGACTTAAAAACTGATTGTGGGAGGCGACTGCCTCCTTTCCCCCTCCCAGTATCCTGCTGGGAGTTGCTTGTGAATGCACAGGGATAACAGGATGGAATTGATATAGGCTTTGTCTACTTTAGTTTATTCTCCAGCAGAGAGAAAGATGCATGTGTGGGGTGTATGTGAGTGCCCTCTCCCCGTTTTGAATAGGAGGTGCTGGAGGAAGAAGAACAGATTAATGAATTAAGAAAAAGAAATAACATAGTTCAAAATAGTTCCTAAATGTTTATCTTAATCCCCACTGCACTGCTAAAATAGAGACGTGTCTGGGAATTTCATGGAGAAATTCCAGAAGTGTTGGAGGTTCATATGTTCCCGCAGAGCAGGGCGGTGGGGCTGCCAGTAACACAAGACGTGTAGGCTCAGAGTCCCTTCTGGGCTGAAGGAAGAAAGTGTAGAGGATTGATTTCCTGTTGGGAGTGTGTGAGGTATTGCTCAGGCTTACCAGGGTGTTTGAAGTTGTGCCGACTGCCTTTTTAAGTTCATGTTAAGCTGTTAGCATAGTTTACAAAAAGAGAAAATTGACACTTAGGGGTAGTGTTTAGGGAAGCATTTCTTCAAGACTGGGCAAGGTGGGCAGTAACTTCTGTAATTTTATGTTCTGTTTTGTTCAGTTTTCATGATGGTAAGTGGAGTTTGCATATAAAAATTCTTTGGAAACAATACAGAAATTATACACAAATGAAATTACAGGGGCTAAAGCAGGATTAGTTTATGCTTATTTTATTGTTCTGAGTTCTTTTTCTTTCCCTTCTGCACAATTTGGCAGATGCAGTTGAAAATCAGTTTAAGGTGTATTGGCCTACATGGAAAATAGGAAGTTTAATCTTAGCTCACTCTTCTTCCATTTCATGCAGGTTCTTGTTTTTGGCCGAGTTAAGACAGATCTATAATTCCTTGGTCTCTTTTCCTCGTAACCACTATATTCGCTCTTTGTTTTCTTGTCTTGCAGAACGAGCCTCTGACTTCAGGTTATCATGGATACCCAGCAAGAGACAATCAAGTAAGAGTCTGATTGCAGTAAATGTGTGCAGTGCACGCGCGTGTCTCTGCGCTTACGGGTGTCTTATCCGACAGCTTCCTGTCTGTCTTGTTATGGAGTGGAAATTGGTTTGTTCTATTGTGGAATGCTTGTGGAGATACATGTGGTAAACTGACTGTGCGGTGTTGGTTTTTTTTTTTTATGGCCTCCAGCAGTATGTGGCAATGTGCCTGGTAAGGGGTTAAACAAGATCCACATTGCTAACAGCTCAGGAAATTCTTTATTCTTAAAAGCATCGTAACATAAAATCCCTGCCCTAAGCTCCCACTGTATCTCCTTGGTGTTAATGAATGTAGATGTTCAGTGCCAGTGCATGCTTGGCCCTATTTTATAGTTACTGCTGTAATTCAGGCGTCTGGGGAGCAAAACAACACTGAGTTTTTGTGAGAGTAGGTTTTGCTGGTGGAGTAAGGAATGACACATCCTGTTGGGTTCTTTCTAGTATCTATGAACTTATCTTGCCTTCCTTTCCAGTCCTTCAGGGCCTGCCCCTTGCTCTCATTCAGGATGTTCTCTTCCTACAGCAGTAAAGATTATACTGTTCATTGCATTGCATCCGTAAGCATTCTCTTGCCTTCTACAAGAAGAGAAATCCCAGTTGATGAATTTTCACGATGGCAGGAGGAGATGCTTTGGAACAAATGAAATTTAATGGGTTGTAAGATACAACTGTCACACATTAAATCTCTCTTCTTAGAATGAAGTCTTTTTTCAGTGTTCTGCAGTGCTACTGCAAAGCAGAGTATGAACCAGTGTAACGGGAAATTAATATGCACAGAAAATCAATAATGCAGCACATTTCAATAATGCGCAAATAACAAAAGCAAGCTCCAATTCTTTAATACTCTCAGGTACTGCTATATGAAGAAAGAGATTTTCATCATATTTCAATGAGCCCTGGGTGTATGTAGCAACAGCTTAATGGGAGATATTTTTATGAGGAAAGTGCAGCATAGTGCAGCCTCGGCAACTGAAGAGCCGAAATCTTTGGTGCTTGAAACGTGTTCATGAATTTCCATATAGGAGAAAATTATTCATAATGTCTACTGGGATATATTAAACTGTTAACTAGCACGAATATTGTGCACTGAGACACTGTGAGAGTTGTGTTCCTACTCTTTCCAGGCTAAGTAAGCCACTCTAGGTTGAGATCCAGTCCCAGATCCTTAAAGCAATTTGTATCGGCTTTTGGCTTTTCCAAACCTTATTTTGCTCTTCACTGTACCTACCCATTTAAGTATGTTTTTGGGTGTTTCATTTTGGTGACTACTAGCATGTCCCACTTCACAAGTTTCCTCTTTCTCATACCATGATCACTCTTCTCATTTGAATGTCCAGAACTGCTGTTACTGGCAAGTCATCAGATCGGCAGAGATGGGCACAGGAAGCTGTATGGCAGCCAGGGCATGAAATGAGAATTACAGCCTGTGTAGCCCTGGAGGACTCTGTATATACAAGCACAGGAAGTGATATGTATTTACAAGAGTGCATATGTATTTCAGATGGCACATAGCTTTATGGAAATTTCTTAGTGGACAAACAGCTTCAGTTTAACTTAGGTTAAATTATTTTAACAAATATTTGTAGAAGTGTTTTTTGGCTAGATTTGTTTTTCTTCTGCTCTCAGTAACATCTTGATCTGTGGTAAAGTGTTTGTCCTGCTTTCTTGCTTTTGGCCCTGAAGCAGCTTAAATTCGGGTCTGCTTTTCACTAATGAGGTTTCAAGGCTTTTAGCTAATCTGATTGGGAGCCTCTAACATAATAGCAGCAGAGAAAGAAATCTTCTGTTGCCACAGACTGGGACTGGCGTGGGAGAGGCAGCAACGGCTGATCCATCACCTGCCTTTCTGTACCAGGGAAGGAAGAAGGCAGTGGTGTGGGAATATATGGTGTTGACCCTGTAACAAAGTAATTAGGAGATCCATGAGCACTCATCAGATTTCCTCAGAGTGGGAGGTGGATTTGAGCTGGTGAATGTGTCTGTATCTTGCTCTTTCCCATTGCAGTTTTTTACTGTAAATACTTGTGTTTTTTACCACAATGTTTTCCTTTAGCAGAAATAGCAAAGCAGAGCTTTATTTTTAGGGCTTCTCATCGTGTGACCGCGGCAATCCTGCTAGAAATTCTGTGGCTATAACTTGCCCTTTCTTTCACCTTATGTAGCATCCTGCTCCTTCACTTGTTCGAGTCCTTTTTGCTCCTTCAGGCTCTAAATGCCTTTAATTGCTGGCTGCAAACCGTTCACTGTGCTGTTTTTACACCCTCTAGTGGTTAAATCATACCCAGATGTTCCATTATTGTAGTTTTTCTTCCTGCCAGTGGAAATATGTGATTGGTGTGAGTCCTCACTTTGGCCATTTGGGAATGCTTGGGTCTACAATACAAAGGGGTTTTTGTATCCTTTTGTAAATATTTAAGCATTCTGTTATTGTTATGCATGGACAGCAGCACGGAAGTAAATGAGATGGATTCATGTTGTGACAGTGTTCCTCTTCCTTCTGGTGGTGTGCGATTGCTTTATGATACCCTAGTGATTTGTGTGGTTGTGCAGCCCCCTCACTCCTCACCTGCCCTGCCAGACTGCTGGCTCACTGGACTTCTTGTGGTGATAGGGCTTGGGGTGCATGTGTGCTAAATTACTACTATGTAAGTTTGCCTAAAAAGAGAAGACTTTCTGCTGCTTAAGTGTTTCACTACTGAGTCTACATTACAGATACGTAAAGAGCTGGAGAACTCTCTGGGACAATTCTCAAGAATTCAAGGTTTGCTCTGTGGATGTCTAGACCACACACAGGAATGGTAGGATGCCCCTCCTTTTCCTCAGGGCTAGGCTGATGACAGGATTGAAGGCTTCAGTAAAGGGAAGTGTTACTGTAACATTGTTAACTGAGGTGAGAACCAAGTCTTTTGGTAAGGAGATTTTATTCTGTGGGAATGATGAAGGGTGTGGAGCATCTCCCTTATGATGAAAGGCTGAGGGACCTGGGGCTCTTTAGCTTGGAGGAGACTGAGGGGTGATCTCATTAATATTTACAAATATGTAAAGGGTGTCTCAGGAGGATGAAGTCAGGCTTTTCTCAATGATGTCCAATGATAGGACAAGGGGTACAAGCTGGAGCATAAAAGGTTCCAAAGAAACAGAAGGAAAAATTTCTTCAATGTGAGGGTGAGGGAGCACTGGCACAGGCTGCCCAGATGGGTTGTGGAGTCTCCTCTGGAGACATTCAAACCCCACCTGGATGAGTTCCTGTGTGACCTACTCTAGGTGATCCTACTCTGACAGGACTAGATGATCTTTCAGTGTGCCTTCCAACCCTTAAGATTCTGTGATTCTGTGACTATTCATTTCTTTATCCCTCTGTTGGGTCTGCCAACAAAATGGTGTTTCTTTTTTGTAATGTGCCTGCCTAAAATGCAGTGAACCAAAACTTCCTTGCTTGATTTCCCAAGCTGTGACAAACAGCTCTGAGGTACTATGAGTTAGTCTCAACATGGAAAATGAGTGGTACAGCTATATGGACATAACTTTTACACAGAGACAAACTCATCAAGAATAAATACTCTGCTTCCAGAAAGCTATTCCATCCTAACTATGCCCAGCTCATTTTTATATATAGACAAGAGCTATGTCATATTTCTCTAGTGCTTTTCATGTCCAAATGTATTAGACATGATATCTGAAATTTGTTTGAGTGCTGAATACTGGCACTTCTGTGGCAGTATTTGGCAGCCACAGAATAATTTTGTTCCCCAACAAGAAGCAAAATGAGCAAGAACACCTTGTTTAGCTGCCACTGAAAGGAAGGGAGGAGGAGAGTGAGTTTATGGAAGCGGCGGGTAATTGCACACACCAGAACCAGGTCAGAATGTTAGAGCTATTACACCTCTTCTGTTATAGAAAATGATCCTCAGCTATCAAAACGAGTTAGGATATTGGTTTGAAGCCTCTTTTAAAAGCTTGTACTTCTGTGAGCACAATCCTTAAATCAAACTGGGCCATTGGCTCAGTACTAATGTGGTGGAAACATCGTTACGTATCACAAGTGACACTTCCTTCAACAGCTTAATTTCGGTGGCTGGTTTTCAGTCTGAGTACTCCCCAGGCCTGACCTGTTGTTCTTGTGTATGTAGATGAGACTGCAGCCCAAGGTAGCGTGGGTGCCCATGGCAACTGCTAGGAACAACTTTATCACTATCCCCTTGGTTTGAGTTCAAGCTTAAGGTGAAATGCTGTTAAATCCTCTCAAATTGTCAGGCTGTTCTCCTGGGTCCTTTCTCACTTGCTGCTTTGGAATATCTGTTGGGGCATCGTGGGCAGCAGGCAGGCAGTGGGCACTCCTTTCCCTGGAGACACAGGCTGGTCTGGATGAACGAACAGCAGTGGTGGCAGTCTGTGAGAACAGGAAGCCTCCCCTGCTGGGTTTGATTTGTTGTGGTTTTATTCCACCCCCCACCTCCCTTTGTTTTCTTTGCCCAGTTCTTCCTGATGTGGGGAGTTAGGCAAGGAAGCCCTTTATCCTGAGATGTGAAGGGTCTGCATGAGCTCCCATGGGGAGGCAGGACAGCAGGTCACTAGGCTTCTTTTCCTGTTGGAGCTGGCTGTACAGAGGCACTGCTTCTCCCGTTAAGTGGGTATTATTCTTGATGGTCTCTCTGCAGCCAGGGTCTTGGCAGAGAGTTCAGAGAAGGAAGCCTCTGTCCTCTCATCTGTGTGGTCCGAGGCTCCTTCACCCATCTTCCTCTCGTCTGTCATGAGGATGAAGTGTGAATTTGGGGATATGGCCACAACTTGGTTTGCAGCTGAGTGGTGCAACATGGATCAGGACATCCACAAAAATCTCTTTGTTTAGTATTAATAGGCTGAGATGTTCTTGTCATAAAACAAATAGAAAGTCACCTTCTGGAGGAAAAAGGTTTGGCCACTTGTTTGTTTTTATTTGTACCATGATAACACCAGCCACACTCTCCAGTGCCCTATTTTGTCCAGTCTTGGATCAGAGACTTCCTTTCTCAAGAGTTTAAATCTGAGAGTAGTGTTCCTGAAAAGTCTGTTGGTTTTGTTTTCCTACTTGTAATTAACTATGACAGTAGATCCTCTAGTGTGTATGCCAACTGGCTCGATTACTGGTGAGATTGAGGCATTGAAAGTGTTAAATTGCTCAGAAGGTAGAAAAGAGGATTGTTTGTGGGGTTTTGGTTTGTTTGTTTATTGCTTACAGTTTTGGTTTGAATAGAGCATATTTAATACAAATGCTAAAATGAGGGACAGAGGGAGATTCTAGAAAGGCCTTAAAGTTTTAACATCTTACTCCTTGAGTCAATAGCCAGGACAAAGACCAGGAAGCTTCTGAGGTTCTCCATTTAAAATGGAGATCAGGCTTGGTGTTCCTGCTGCTTTTGAGGAATGCCTCTTTGCTTGAAAGCAAACAACCAAAATTTGAGATGGGACCAAACTAGTGAGGGGAAACTGTTGTAAACATCTTCATGATGTTTAAAATGAGCTGAATTAGGGTTAAGCCTGCCATATCTACAGCTTCCTGGCTTCCACAGCCTCTCTTCAGGTGAGCAGTGAAATGTTTCCACTCTGTGCTAGACAGAACCAAAGGGATATTCTGTTCCTGACCTAACTGCAGTGCCCCGCAGTAAATAATAAACTTTGATTCAGGGAATGCAGTCTGTGCAGAAATGTCCATCATATTCAGGAGATGGGAAGCAGCTGTGAGGCAGCTGCACGCTGAGTGGTTCAAGGATGTGCAATGGGATGACTGCTGGAGGGTTAGCACGGCTGTGAGGGTTACTCTTGAGTATGGGAGCTGTGAAGGATATGGGACAGTTGTGTTATGGAAAGGCATTTAACACTGCAGGAAGGGAGGAGTCTGAGAAATCTTTCACCAGATTGCATCCGAGGCTGCTTATAACTTTCAGCTTATTCAGAAGGTAAAAAACTGTTGGTAGAGCGGAGAGAGAAAAGTTAAAAGCAGGTAAATCGTGATATCTGAGAAGGAAGAAGGAGCAGAGTGTTTGGCTAAAAATTGGTTATGGACTGAAGTTCAAATAATCAAGGATGAGTTGGAAGAGAAAAGATAGGATCTGCTGAGATTAATAAAGTCATACTTCTCCCCTGAACCCAGAACTGTCTTGGTTAGACACTTGGATGATCACTTGATGCATGAAGAAGTGATTCCTTGTTTTTTATCAAGCCCAGACTACATCCCTAAGAAACTGGAGGAAAGATCCAGGAATTGAGATTAGAAGATATTTAATGCATACACCACTAAATGACTGAGTTTGTTATAAATCTGCGTTCTGACATCTCACTCTGAACTAAGGCACTGTGCTTGTATTGGCACAAATATCTCCAAATACCTCCTTTCTGTTTCCCTAACTTCCTATCATCAAACCCTGTAAATAACACAGGAAGCACAGTGTCTTGCAGTTGACACAAGTCTTGCAAACAGATCACTCTGCCCCTATATTTGTTTTCCTTTTCCTTATGTCTGCTGCCTTTCTAGCCTCTCTGAATACAAGCAGGGAATCCTTTCCTTACAGAACCTTGAGTGCCTTTCATAAACACCTCCAGCAAGCTCCATACCAGTGCCTACCACACTGTTACTCGATAACAAAAGAGAAAAAAAGAACCACGTGGAGAAAAGTTGTATGAGAAGAAGTAGTCAGATATGTGGGAAGACTTCCTGACGATAAGCCCCTTCAGTCCTATAAACAGCTTCCCAAGGGAAGTAACGATTACCTTGCTGATGAATAGACCAGCCAAAAGCTCTGGGGTTGTAAGGCGTTGGCAGGAAATGGGCTGGATGATGTAATGCAAATTCCTTTCATGTTTCAGTCCTCTGATTCAGGCGATTTCTCATCTCTGCTTGGGGTTAAAGAGAGGAGATGTGAGTCATCCTTGGGAGAGGACCAGGAGACCACTTTTTCTCCTGCAATATACTTTTTGACTATTGTTGAAATGTTACCTGATGTCTGTAGGAGTCTTGGAGACTACCAAGTCCCTCGGTTGTTTTGACAAGAAGAGCAACACCTCGTTTAGATTTCCCTTTCTGAATGATTATACGAGTGCTCAAGAGTGTGACACGTGTTAGAAGTGGTCTGTATAACGATCAATTGGAGGACCAAAAAGCCAACGGTGCAGAGAAAGCAGACTGTTGATGGACATTCTCCTACTCAGGACATGAAAGCAACTATTCTGGGTTGGAGAGAAGGTCTCTGCCTTCCAGGGTTCTGGCTTTGGCAGTCTAATAGCAAGTACTTAAAGCAGAAGGAGCAATGCCAAGATTGGTGATACTTGCCCTCCTCAGTGCACTTGGAGCAGTCCTGTGTCTTTGGGATTTCCTGGCCAGATTTCCTTGTCTGGTTGTTGTTTGGTTTGGGTTTTTATTTTTAAGTCACCTATGATAGATTTTTTTTTTCTTTATTGAATTTGTCTAAATGGTTCTTGAGCCCATCTAAATCTTTGGCATATGCAACATCCTGTCTGTGGTGACGAGTTTCTTGCTTTAAGTGTATTTTATGGGGGCAAAGTTTTTGTGTGCACTGCTAACTTGAAACCAAAGTGGTTTTAAAGCTCTCAGGTGAGGCGGGGCTTGGGGTCCTCAGTTTGCACAGCTGCACTGTGCAAGGATTTTCTTCTTGACTGGAAGGAAAAAAAGTCACACAACGAACAAAAAAAAACCCAGCAGAGAACTGAAGTACTTTGTGTGCACTATCTTTTTCTTTTTTCCCCTGAAGGATTATAATACCTTTGCAGAAGTTACTTCTATATGCCCATAAATACGGATGTGCGTCGCAGAGGGCTTTTGGAGAGCGGTGCTGCGGCGTGGCCGGGACCGGCACAGCCTGGCGAGGAGGGGGTGCAGGGGCTTGGGGTGGCTGCGTAGGGCAGCCCGGCCGGGGCCGGGTCCGCTCTGGCGGCGGGCTGCCAGGAGAGGGCAGCCGGCGCACGGCCAGCGCTCGCCGCCCCGCCCCACTCCGCTCCGCCCCGCCGGCGCCGGGGTCCGGCACGGGGCAGCCGCCGCTCCCCTCTCCCCGCAGCTGCAGCATGCGTTGTACCACGGGAAGGGCTGAAGCCGTAGGGAGAGGAGGGGAAGAGAGTTTGGCCGCAAGCATTTGTGGGGGACTTCTTTGAAGTTCCCGGAACGGCAATCCTCGGCAAGGGAAGTTTTGTTTGGGGGCTGAGGAGAGGATGTGTTACTGCCTGAAACCGGCACAGGGGGTGTCCAGGGAGGGCTGAGACGCCTCTCTAGGGGGTATGCTTAGGCATTTGATTCTTCAAAGAGGCACGGAGGAAAAGATTTTCATAATGCAAGTCTTCCACTCCGTTCCAGAGGTGTGAGCAGAGGGGAAACACAGGATGGATGTTTGAGGAGCAGTGCTGGTAATAGCTGATTTTAGAGAGAAGCCTGAGCAGGCAATCTCTAGTGCTTTCCCGGCTTGATCAGGATTCTGCCTGAGCTCGTTGTATCAAAAAGCACGTGAGCTGCACAGTGCTGCTTCTGCTCAGAGGCCAGTGCAAGATGAACACACGCTTACCGTGAGCGTTCAGGGATGTCCTCTTTCAGACTTGTAAACGCAGTGCTTGAGTGATCATAGACTCACGGAATAGTTGAGGTTGGAAGGGACCTTTAGAGATCATCCAGTCCAACTCCTCTGCTAAAGCAGGTTCCCCTCGGTCAGGTCACACAGGAACACATCCAGGCAGATTCTGAAAACCTCCAGAGCAGGAGACTCCACACCTTCCCTGGGCAGCCTGTGCCAGGGCTTGCTCACCTCAACAGTAAAATAGGTTTTACTTATGTTTAAATGGAACTTTTTGTGTTCCCAGCTTCTTTCCGTTCCCTTGTCCTGTCACTAGATACAACACAAAAATGTGATGTCCCAACCTCCTGACACCTGCCATTTAGATATTTGTAAATATTAATAAGATCCCCCCCCCCCCCCCCCCCCCCCAGTCTCCTCATCGGTTGTCTCCAGCTTGTGTTCTGCATATCGATCTCACAGCTTCCAAGTGACTGAATGGAAGGGGTATGTGTGAATAAATGCCATTTTTCCGTGTCCATCCCATCCCCCTCCCTGCTTTTCTTAAAAAGGAGGATAGACATCCCAAGAAATAGAACTGACTAGTTTAGTTACAGATGCTAGAAAGATGCTGAAAAAGATCAGATGCTTACGGTCAGGTCTTTTACTAAAGTAAATTAAGGCAACAACAGACATACATTGCTAATTTTTTAGGACCAATCATGTCAGGTCAATTTAATTTTCTCTTCTGATAGGGCAGCAGGCCTGGCAGATGGAGAAAGCTACTGGCTTTGGACCTAGTCCTGCATGACCTTTACATAAACTAGGCAAATGAAAGGTGAAATTAAGAAGGGGCTGAGCGCCTCATTGGAAGCCAGTATCTGGAGTAATTATGTTATGCTTTTCTGTGTATGTGTGATCTGGAGTCTTTAATGCTGTGTGCACTGGCTGCTCTGCTCTTCTGGTCATCAAACATCAGGGTAATGAAATAGGCCCTGAATATATATATGTGGAGGGGCTAGTAGGCTTTGGAAAGTAGTATTAGATGTCAGAAAGATTACAGTAAATTGCAGAAATGGCTTGAAATCCAACAATGTGAAGTTAAACAAACCTAAGTTGTATTAACAAAAGAAACTGTGTAGGCAATATAAAATGGAGAATAGCTGCCAAAGCTGTAATATGGAAGGAAAAGGTCTAGGGTAATAGGAGATAACAAACAGATTATGTACTGCTGGCTTTTTGTGATCTTGAAAGCCTGGAATGCATATCCAGGTGTGCTGAGTAACTGCAGAAGGTACTTTTTCTTTAGAGCTCAGCACAGTGAGCAGGGCACTGTACCTAGTTTTAGGCACTTTAGGAAAGATACAGGCAGAATCTGGAAAAAGTTCAGGGAAGAACAGGAAAAGGAGGCTCAGGGAGCCTGACATAGGAGGGCAATACTGAACTGCTTGTGTTTGGTTTTTTTTTTTAAGGAGAGTAGAGAAGTATGGAGGATGAGGATTGATTATTTACCATGTCCTTTGAAGGCAACTTAATTTTCATCTAGGGATGCTTAAATTGAGTATGACGGAGTAAAATGGTATTTTCTAATTCAATGTAGTGAAGTGTTGGAATGGTAGTTTAAGAGAATGGAGTTCCTGTTTCTAAGAGTGTGTAATAACAAGTTAGGCAATTCCTGATGGATGTTTGTCTAAACATGCTCTGTGCTACCTCTGAGCATGGGAGACCTCTTGTCTCCCCTGCCCTGTACTTGTACTATTCTCTAATGGTCAAAAAGCTAGTTGATACCATTTATATAATTGCACAGCCATAGGACTGCTGTTGTCTTGAGCCTTTCTGTCTCTTTTTGTGTGTGTGTCTAAATTGTAAGGTAGGAAGCTCCTCTGCTCCTGTATGATCTTAAAAGTGCCAGAGTTCTTTTCTTTGTGACAGCTGCCTCATAGCTCTGCTTCTTCCTGAGCTGGCTTATTTCTTAAAGGGTACATGCAAAGTGTTCAGCATCTCTGAGTCCTTCCCTCTGTCTCACAGTAATAACATATATCATGTATGAACCTTGGAGCTGTTTGATGTCTTTATTTCCCTTTAAGCTCTTTGGACAAATCTCTGTTTCCAGCATCCTTGGAGGAGAGTTGCTACCCTACTGCAACTCTCTTTGCAGGAAGGAAGAACTGAGGATTCAGCAGGAGCACTTGCTCAGCCTGGACAGGGAGTGTGCTTCTGCCTGCCTGCGGCTGGGATCTGCTGCAGGAAGGCAGCCTGTGTGCATTGCTCCATGTAGGGTAATGGCTGCACTGTCCCACTTGTGCCGGCTGATTCAACAGGACCCTGAGTAAATGAATGGGATTGCTTTCTGTTCTGCTGACTTTTGCTGTGTGGTGAGTGAGCAGCTCTGCACTGGCTGGGGAAGGATGCTGCCTGCAAGCAGACTATTTCGGCAAGCTACCCGAATGCTCCCAAGAATAGCTGGTAGAAGATGGTTTCATTCTTCTCAGCACTAAGGGAGAGGTGTTTCCAGCAGAAGCATAATGTTGCTCGAAGCAGGCATTTGCCAGATGGTTTCAGGTCTCCTGAGGCTTTGGGATGTGAAAGGGAAAGGGCCAGGAACACACTTTTGATTCATTCCATTAGTAGATTAATCGGCACTGTCCTGGCTTAATAGGTCTCTCAGATTTCCCAGTGGAAATGGCACATGTAATTCTGCCCAGGTCATGCTCTGCACACCTGTGTTGAAGCTTTCCTAGCAAGAAGCTATGCTGCTGCAGGCAACATCTGCAAAACAAGACATGGGGCAGGCAGGTTTTTTTTGGTGGGGAGAGAGGCGCAAAAATCTTTTTAAGAAGTACTGTTAAACGATGCTAGTGGCAGCAAGATGACTTGTGAGAACATGTTTGAATTCTTCTGTTGTTCTGGTGAGGGATGTATTTAAAAATCTGATGTTATGAAGCTTTCCCTCCTCCCCCCCCCGCCCCCATCCATTCTGTATTAATTGCTGGCTAGATTGCATTTTGCAGGAAGTCTGTGATTAGAGGACAAGGGTGCTTTTCCTGATAAAGGTCAGAGTCTGCTGTCTCGAGGCTGGAGATAAAATAAAGAGAACTGTCTCACCAATTTTAACTAAAAACCTGAGCAGATGCTCTGCTGCCTATTTACCTGGGGAGATGCTGTCCCTCATGACCTGTCTCTTCCCACTTCTCATTCAGCAGGGCAGCCAGTTGTTGGGGAGTGGATTTTAGTTGCTGCTGCCCCCACAGGAGAGAAGGTTTTAGAAGGAATGAGTGTTTTTAACTCTGTTGGTGCCTGTGAATTGTGATGAGCTGTGCTCTGATGTCACAGCAGCACTGAGCTGTGCTTGCTGCCAGGCCTAATAAAGGTTTACCAGTAGGATTGTATCTTATGAGACCTCTTGAAATTCCTTCAGGGTTGGATCTTATTGAAGAGAGACTTCAGGTACTGCCAGCGAACACATCCTCACCTTTTCTGCTCTGTAGCTCCCAATGCACCTGGAGAGCATGGGCTACTGTTTTTTACAGGTCAAGAGGACAGCAGTAGCTAATGTTGGCAACAGTTGGATTGTCATCTCTATTTCTGGGACACCTGTCACCCTGGCTCCTTGCCATGGTCTTCCTAAGCTAAAACAGTGCTCCTCAATTCCAAGTGCTTGGAGAACATCTTGTTTTCCAACCATTTATGGCAGCTAGCTCCAATCTTTTGCAGGGTCTGCAAAAAGACTGACAGGGACCAAAGGAGTAAATGTCATGAGACTCCAAAGCTTTCTGTTGAAAGCTGAGATAGAGATATTTTGCGTCCTGTGGCATATGTAGACAGATTTAGGCTCTCTGGTATTTCCAGTAGAATGGCATTTCAGAACTGGGAGCTGAACTCTGGCAGCAGTGCGGTCCCCAGTTGTTGCCCACTTACCCCAGACAGAGAACTGCTGTGTTTCTTGAGCAGCTGCTGCTGTGGAGCAGAGCATGGGAAGAGTGATAGTTTCTGAAATAATTTGAAATATACTAGCACGATAGACAGATAGAGCGAGTCCTCTGAATTTCATTCAGGAATTAATCTAATCACTGTGTAATATGTTCTTACTGGTCTATCCTACCTAAAGGGCAAACTTAACTACATTAGTTACAATTTGGAGCATTTGATTTCCTTCAGACTTAAAGAATTAGGATACAGCTGACTATCCATGTACATATTTCGAGGTTTCTGGGCGTCTCTAATCCAGTTTGTAGTGACATTAGCATTAGATAACCATAGCGAGGCCTTTATCTGAAAGGAAACATGCATTCTTCAGGTCACATAGGGATGAAAAAAGATTGTTCTGGTCACTGTTGCTTTCAGGGAATTTGGGAACAGCGAGGACTTTAATACATTGTTGCTGGTTGCTTTGTTACCAAAGTGAGTAGCTTCTCTAGTGAGTACGGTATTTGTCAGGTGGTGTGACTACACTTCAAAGCTTAAATTTGGATTCAAGTAAGATGAGAATGAATTGCATAGGACCAAGGGCACATTAACTGCACGTGTTGACTGGCAATAGCTCTTCTTCATACCATTCATCTCATCTAAACTGAAGGTGAGGGAGCTGCTACTCATTCAATTTGTCTGACTTAAAAAAGGATCAGAAGAGTATGGAAGTTGCAATCAATCTCTGATGGAAGAGTCTGATTTTTCCAGGATTTGATCAGAAAATGCATAATAACGGAATTTGCACTACTGTTCCTTTTTTTTTTTTTTGTTGGTCATGGTAGGGTATGGGGGAGGGAAGGGAATGTAGCTCAGCTGAAGGTATTTGAGGGTTTGTTTGTAACTCACAGACTGCAGTGATACAGATTTATAGCTGGTCTGCTCTTATGAGAGCCCAGATCCTCCTGATTCAAATATGTCAGTTGACACAAGTGCCAAAAAAATGTATCTGAATTTGTTGGAACATCCTGTGTTAAAAACTCCTGAGTGTTTCCAGCACTCGCTGCATGTGAGATCTGCAGAACAGCAAGATACCCTGTTAAAAGATATAGATGGATGTCAATCCACATGCCATCTTGGAAGTCCCATATTAAATATATACACTAAAAAGACTTTGAAGAATGGACTGTCTTTTGCATATAAAGCAGGAAACAAGTAATGCACTTAGTCTTTACATATACACGCTTTAAAAAATTGTCTTATGCTCATAATTCTCCGAGGAACCATTCAGAGACGGAGGGAGCTGTTTGCTGCAGCCATGAGAATAATCCAGTTAGATGGTGGTGGCACAGGTATGGTTAAGGATGGCTTCGCTCAGAATGAGATCAGAAGCAGAATTGCTTTTCTGACAACTGACCTTTGCTGATCATTGTGAATTGAAGCTGAGGATATTGTATTCTATAACTAAATTTTTCCAGTAGCATTTCTGTCCTCCAGAAATCTTTCTCTATATTTTATATCTATTTATG
Organism: Colius striatus; assembly: GCF_028858725.1. Lineage (NCBI taxonomy): Eukaryota > Metazoa > Chordata > Aves > Coliiformes > Coliidae > Colius > Colius striatus. Next base: position 151,824,859 of record NC_084759.1, on the reverse strand, counting down.
CCTCTTGTCTTATGCTTTATTAATGCCTTTTACATTTGAACAGTCTGCTGTTCCCTTATGTGGTTTGACAACTGCCAATACCCCTGTTGAAATATTTTGCTTTTAGTTCTGTTAATGGCGATTTCTCCTGCATTTTCTTACTATGGTTACGTAATGGAAGTATCTGCAGTCCCCTGACACATGTGTTTGGTCTCTTTCCACCCACCCTTACTTATCACAGGTCGATGCTGTGTTCCACTGAAGTCTTTTAGCAATTTAGTTTTGTTGTTTCTCGGGAGATGTCATTCAGTGTTTATCGGTGTTACCTCTTCATTAGCTGCAGTCACTTTTTTCTTCTTTGCTGATGATGTGCTTGTGCCATTTCTCCTACACAGGCATATTTCAGCTGTTTTGTCTTCATTAGGTATATAATGCTTCTAGGTAGTATCACGGATTATTTTTCCTCTCAGAGGGTCAAATGAAAGAATGTTATTTGAATAAAAGAAGAAATAAGGCAGCTGTGCACTTCAAAAAAAATCCTTATTGTCGCAACGTAGTATTTGTTAAGCTGATTTCTTCCCTCTCGTAGGTGTATTGGCAGACTGCTTCTGGGATTTATTAGTCTTTGAGCCTTTCTAAGTTGGAGAGAATGTATTTTATACTCTTAAAAAGGGATATTAAAACTCAGTCTTCAATACATTATTCCTGTCTCTAGCAACTTTACTATCCCGGGATTTGTAAACTGCTTTCTATGCCGTAGTAAATTAGATCCCAGCAGTACAGGCCCTCTGTAGATAAATATAGTAGCCATTATACCTTGATATAGTTGTATTGCCTAGGAAATTACTGCTGTTACTGAAAAGGAATTTGCTCAGGGCAAGAGGGTATCCATTACTTCCAGAATAACTCGCTAACATTGTTAACCTACCTTTGCACAAACAAGCCAGAAGGAGCCCCTTTCTGCAGAATGATATTGTTCTCCAGCAGTATTCCCCTTTACTAGCAGCAAGCCTAAACCAAAGTTTCAGCATATTATCAAACCCCTGTGTGGTGCAGGGAAGAGAGCTACCCTGCCTTCTCCTTTCCCCACTGTTGTAATACTCTCATCTTCATATTCTTTCTTAATTTGCTGGGTTGTTGCCGTGCTGATGAATCGCTGATGCAGTACAGCCACTTGACACAGTAAGCATGGAGACAAAAAATGGTGTAATGATGCTGTAGCTCCATTGATGAGATATTTGAAGCAGTTTCTCTCTTGCCACCAGAAGTCTCACACCTTGAATAGGATAACACTGGGATGTCATCAGTTCATCCTTTGACAGAGCTTCCCTTGTGGACAATAAGATGAGTTGCTGATGTAGGAGCTGACTTGCATTTCTTTATTTATGACTTCCTCTTCAAAACCTACAACCAAATACATACCCTCTTTAGCACTGCAAACAACTCTAGGGCATAGGAATCTTTCTGCCCCTTATCAGTTCAACTGGATATCATACTCCTGATTTGACTCTAAAAATAGACTTCTGCTGGGGTTTGATGCTGTGTTACACTTTCTACTCCTTCCTGGAAAAATTGAAGGAGATCAAACTTTGTTCTCTGGCCATTACTAGCGAAGATATTAAGGCAGCTATTACTTAACTGAACTTAAAAAAAATAAAGACTTAAATACCATTCTTAGAGCCTATTATGATCCCTTCTTACAAGTATCTAAATATACTTACTGTATGCCAATTCAGTATGGACTTCAGGCTAGATCTGATGAGGTTTAACAAGGCCAAGTGCCGGGTCTTGCACTTGAGCTACAACCATCTCATGCAATGCTACAGGCTTGAGGCAGAGTGGCTGGATTACTGACCAGTGGAAAAAGGACCTCTGGATGTTGGTCAACACACTGTCGGTTCACAGTCGGCTGCTGAACATGAGCCAGCAGTGTGCCCAGGTGGCCAAGAAGGCCAATGGCATCCTGGCTTGTATCAGAAATAGTGTGGCCGGTATGACCAGGGAAGTGATGGTCACCCTGTACTCCGCACTGGTGAAGCCACACCTCAAGTGCTGGGTTCACTTTTGGGCCCCTCACTGCAGGAAGGACACTGAGGTGCTGGAGTGTGTCCAGAGATGGACAACAGAGCTGGTGAAGGGTCTGGAGCACAAGGAGGGAGCTAGGGGTGTTTAGCCTGCAGAAGAGGAGACTGAGAGGAGACATGATCACTCTCTACGACTACATGAAAAGAGGTTGTAGTGAGGTGGGAGTCGGTCTCTCCTCACCAGTAATGAATGACAGGACAAGAGGAAACGGCTTCAAGTTGTACCAAGGGAGGTCTAGTTTGCAGAGCAGGGAGAACTTTATCACTGAGGAGATTAAGCATTGGAATGGGCTGCCCAGGGAGGTTGTGGAGTCCCCATCCCTGGAGATATTTAAAAGACATGTGGGTGAGGTGCTGAGGGACATGGTTCAGTGGTGGGCTTGGCAGTGTGACCTGAGTAGTTGGATTCTATGATCTTAAAGGTCTTTTTGAAGCAAAGCAATGCTGTGATAGAATGGAGGAGATACATCTTGAAAATCAAGCCTGGAATGACAACAGCAACGCAGCTGCAGAGATGCCTTTTCTTCTGCAGACCTTGTTTGGAGGACTGCAAACCTCATTCTGGTTCCACCATGGTGAGGATAACGTGTAATTCATGGAAATTCTGACTCGGCTGCCCAAATTCATGTTTGTGATGTCCTGGGAGCTGTCACATCACCCTTTTGGTCCTGGAGATGAACACCCAAACCAGTATACTGCAGCTGGAAGAGTTCCTTACTTGCAGAATTTCTGTTTGCAAACTTTTGAATGTTTGACTTAGAATTCTCTGCCTTTGCAATTTTGTTTTGTTGATGTGGGTGTTCTTGGTTTTAATTTAAAAGTGTATTTTTGTCTGGGCACATATTTTCAGCAAAGTACCTCTCTTAGTTACTGAGCTTATTGCGGTTCTCTTGAAGGATTGACAGTGCCTTCCAGAATTAGTGCTCTTGAGCCTACTTGTGAGGAGAGGAAAATCCAAAACAAAGTCTAAAAAGCTTTTCTTGGTACCCATTTCCTTTTTTTCTTTTTTTTTGCTACATACTTGAAGGATATGCCTGTGAATTGAGACCTTCTGAAGTTTATTTAAGGACTGAAATGTAATTACTATGTGAAGTCAGTAGCAGGACAATCCCTGAAAATTGTTGGTTTTGTTTGCATGTCAAGGTGTTTTATTGTTTCAGGGTTTCTGCTTTTTGTGGAAGATAAAGCCCTTGATAGTTTGCTTTTAAATAAGTAGCCTCTTTTGAAAACCTCTCTCTGTCTAGCCGAACCATACCTGTAGGAGAAAGAATAGGGAATCCAGTTTTCCAGTAATGAAATGGATTGCTCTATAACAAAGCAGCTTTTTTTTCCCCCCCTTGTAATGTGCCAATGTTTGGCTTATTTGCTTGGCAGAACATCTAAAAGGGATTGTGGTATTTTTCTGGGCGATTTATTGTATGCACTTTGTATTCTTGCTTCCTTTCACAAACAGGATAATGCAGAAAGAGGCTTCCTGGAGTCCTTTTGGATGTTGAGAGGAAATCTATCTTGTGGTTCAGAAATTCTGATAACCAGAGATAATGCCAGGATCCTGAGCGGAGGGGGTCTTTGCAAATGAGCAGTGCTGTGCCACCAGGGCAGTCTCCAGTGGCACCCAAAGGAGTAAACCAACCGCAAAGAAGATCCTCTTATCTCCATAGGAACTGCCTGTGTGCCCAGGGCTGCCTTCTGTGCTTCTCCCCAGATAGCTTCCAGCCCCATCTCTAATCTTCTCTGAAAAAACCCAAACAACAAACAAAACAAAAATCAACCAACCAAACCAAATAAAAACCCAAGACACTAGGCATGCCCAAACCCCACAACTAGCGGGAGTCTGATTCCCCTGTTCTCTTGCTGGGATGTTCTGCCAGAGTCAGATAAGCAGTGGAAAGCAGCCATTGAGTTGGAGGAACTTCCCCCTGAGTGCCACAGAGCATGTCTCCCTTCCCATCTCCAGTCAGACCTATTGTAGATCATTCTTGAAGTATTTATCGTGGTGGGACAGTGATTGAGCCTTCATCCTCAGCCTGAACCCCAGTTTATGTGTAAAATGTGAAAGCTTGGTTTGGTTCTTGGCTGTGAGAACGACTATTTTCGTTTGCTTTGAGATGAAATTTCCCTCTTCAACCTGCCCCAGGCTCAGAGTACCTCACCTCCCTCTTTTCAGCCATGGAAAACTGCACAGTGAAGAGGAACACATAAATTCAATAGTGCTTATTAACCGTAAATGAGTTTTATTTTATTTTAGACTTCAGGCTGGTTTAAAAAATTCTTTTATGGCTTTGTTTTACAGGAAAGGATGACAGGGAGCCTTATTAAACAGGAGTACATATTTTTATGATCAGTATTTTTCATTCATGTGTCTGAATGCTCTCCTAGATGCGTTCAAGTGCACAATTCAATTTGTGCTCCCCTATCTGAGGCCTTCCACCTGCATCTTTGTTCTGCAAACCTCCCCTTACCAGGCCTCACTTCATTTTTTCGCTTTGCTCAGCATCGGGATGTTATTTTAGCTCTCATTAGTGGAAGGCTTCCAACCTGGATACTTCTAGGAAAATTCAGATGCTGTGAAAATTGGTATTGGTGTCTTCACCAGTAGTCTGCTTTCCTGATGGTGTGGACAGACGTATAATCTTTTGGCTGAGCTTAGTTAACAGCAGCAGGGCTTTAATAAGATGGGCTCCAACAAACACTTGTATTTGAGGATGTCGCTGAATCACAGTTGTACTTTTGGCCTTACAGCAGGTTTAATGTTGGTAGCGTAGTTAGGGATGCAGATGCAGGTCACACAGTTTGATGCAGACTGCAAAGTCCACATCTCAATATGTTCACAGCTATAGTTGGGTTAAAACCTTGTTGTTATCAGGTTACATCCCTTCTGTTTGTAAGCTTGAGCTAGATAAGATGATGACAGTGCTGCTCGTTGAGTAGCTGTTGGAACATCTTCCTTAGTTACTGCTGGAGTGGAATCCAAACAGTTCGTTATCACAAACTGCAACAGCTGACTTTTCTCCAAATATAGAACAGAAATACGTATTGAGTGCTTTGACTCTCTTCAGTATTGAGGATGTTTCTACCTTTTCCCCACGGTAGCAGGCCAATGCAATTGCTGGAGTTGCTCTTCTTTGAGAAGCTTTGAAAAACTCACTGTTATCTTCCTGTCATTACAATTTCCTCGTAAATTTTACTTTTCCCCTTCCTAATTTCCTTTCTATTTCCTTCTCAGCTTTTGGTTTTTTCTCTTGTTAGAATATATACATGTGTTAAAGTGTGGAGATATGCCAGGGGTGCCAAATCTATCTCTCCAGGAAAAATATACCAGTATACCTCTGCTACCGCTCAAATGTACGTAGATACACTGGTTTGGTTTCCTTCCATATATCCAAATGTCATTGTCACAGTCCTTTTTACCTAAGCTACAACTAATTTCTATTTTTACGATTCACTGCTCTTTTCTCAAGATGGAATCTAATATGGAATTGCTCTTTTTCAGTGTGACACTTCTGGAACTAAGAAATTGTGTTCTGTAATTTAGAAATTTCGAAGGTGTTCTTTGGCGTTAGCCCCCTGACGCCTCCTGCGAGTGTCACTGCGCTTGAAATTCCTGGTGATCAGATGGGTTTTTTCCCTCTGTTATGAAGAGGTGCTTAGCTAGCCACTCATCCTGCGTTGCTATCTAACGTGATTTCAGTATTGTGTAGCAGACACACCAGCTTGTACCCTGCCTTGAGATTTATCTGCTAGAATGTTAATCCACAAGCGTTTGAAATCATATGCCTCTGAGACACAATCGGCTAGAAACAGATAACGTCAGTTTGAAACTGTGCCATACCTATTTGCCCACTCAGATAGGCTAGAACTTTTTGTAAATGATTTTTTAAGCGTTTGGCTTATTTGAAACGTATACCAGTAGTAATTTTGAATTGAATTTGTGCACATAACTGAGCAGACACAATTGTTCTTACATGTAACTAAGGCTTTTGATACTGGTACGGAAGCAGGTAATTTTTTTTTTCATGTTTTACCAGTGCCTCTTATTTTGCCAAACACCTTGATATAGTATTAAATAGGTGGTTACTTCTTCCCTTTTAATTCTGTTCCTTTTTGTTATTTGCTAAGACCTTCTTTCCTTCTCTAACAAGCATTAATACCTTTGCAGACTGCTTTCTTCCCCCTTCACTTTGATTTACACAACAGCCTCCCATCAGAGAAGAGAGACTAATATTTTACTTGGCTACAGCTCTCTGAACTATTTCTTCTCCTAGTTCAGTACATATTAATTTTAAAATATCTTTTCTTTCTACTTTTAATCCTTTTTGAGATGGGAAATATCCCAAAGAGATCATTGGTTATTTCCACACACAGCGGCTTTCCAAGTTCCCTGACATATATCCTGTATATCCTGTTGTTAGGATTAAGGCAAAGCATTTGCAAAGGATCCTAGCTACCTGTTTCAGAAGCTTGTCTTAGTTATGTATGTCTTTTGTTTCTCTGGAATTAGACTCATTAACATACTCTTGTCCTCTTGCTACTTACAGAATATTTTGTGTTTTCTTGTGATAAATTTTCCAGAAAAAAATAGCATCCTCTATTGATGTCTTTTACAGGCCAGCTAATGTAACTGAAAATGTACATAACTTGAATAAAAGCATAAAGACAGCCTAATAATAGCTCATCCAGTTCTTCACACCTTCCCCCCCCCCGCCCCTGTTACGTTGACCAAGTAAATAATTTTGTTGCTTACAATCTGAGGCCAACATGATCATCCCACTGCCACCAGTGCTATCCACAAGTGTGGGTAGTCTTGGGAGGGCATTTTTTATTCTTAATGTTGGTTTGAACCTCTGGAAAACAGTAGCTGTCTTGAATCTGAGCGGTGGTGCCTCTAGAATCATCCTGCAGCAGCATTTCCTGACTGGGTGGGAACTCCTCTCACTGCTTAAGAATATTGAGTCTTGAGAAACCTGCTCTTGCAGTTCATCAAAAAGTGCTCCAGGATAAAGGTATTTTGTCACCAGAAGATTGCTGTTCTCATGCTGGCCTAGTAGCAACAGTGGCAAATGAATTTTGAGCTGGTATTTGGATTATTTGAGGAGAGTTCATAGGTCTTGTTTTGCTTTGGAGGTTGAATGTGACCTGACTTAACTGTGGGGTTCCTGAGATGATTTGTAATGAGTCTCAGTTGTTGAAATTAAGAAACAGCCTTATTCTGAAAGCTTTTCTCTCCCAGAGACAAGTGGCCTATTGGATGAGAGAGCCTGTGGGAGAAGGGGAAAAGAAGGGGCAGAATTCCCCCCTACCCTGTTTCATTAGGGAGCTTTTTGGTCACTCCCCAGTTTAGTTTTGAGCATTAATATTTTTCAAGTCTTCTATGGAAATATATATGAAGTAGGATTTATTTGGGTTTGCTCACCTAGTTCCTGCATCTTCTCCTTTTCTCTGCACACAAGGAATCTCACCTTTCATTAAAGTGAGAGTAAGATCGTTTTGTGATTGGGATTCTGGATCAGAAGAAAACCTTGAAAATGCTACCAAGGTTACGTGGTGCACAAGTGTCTGCCTGAGTCTGCAGGCTGGCTGAACTAGTAGCTATTGCTGGTGTGAACCCTGCTGCTGAAATGTTAACTGAAGTGTCTAACCATGATGCAAATGTCAGCATTGTTGTTGTTTTGCTCCTCTCGGAGCATTTGAGAACAGGTTTAAGGATCACACGCCTCACTCTTTGGAGGCTGTGGTACATAGACTTTGGTGCAGTAAGTGATTTTTAGGAACATTGTGTTTCATCTTCTCCACCTGACCTGATGTGCCAAAAGATGAGAGCAGATGGGAGGCCTGAGACATACCATAGTTGAACAACCCTGCAACATCTGAGTTTCCCGAGTCAGTCTGCACCTTCGTGGTTTGGGTTTTCCTGTCTGGAAAGCCAAGTGACATCCTGCCTGCCTCTAATGAGCGCATCTCCTCGTGTGCTGTATCCTGGCCACAATGATAATCCCTTCTGCAGGTTTTCATGTGGGACTGCAACGGCTGTCTTGTATTTCCTTAGAGGCCATTGGCATCCTGCGTGTTTATGCCTGTACCAGGGCTCAGCCTGGCCTGGGGTGCATCTGCAGCTTGCTGAAGGCGAGAGGAGCCTGGGGAGCATGGAGCATGCCTGAGATGTCTGTGCTTGCTGCAACGAGAGGCCCATCTATTTGTCACCCCGCAGACATAGGGCTTGACTTGTGTTTGGAGCACGACAGACGGCACATGGCTGCTCGTTCTGCTCCCAGCCCGCTGGATTGCATTTGGCCAGTCTGTATGTAAACGGAGGAGAAGTGACATGTGAAAGAGCACCATTTCTGTCTCTTTAGCTGAGATAAAAATATTTCCTCTAAACTCATTTCCAAGGAGACCAGTGCCTCAATGAAACTATGATTTTATTTTCTCCCCCCCCCACCCCACCATTTGAGAAGAGGCTAATTTTAATTTAGCATTTGGAGCCCGGCAAGGGAAGTGGATTCTTCATTTTGAGGTGGGAAGGGAAGGGGGCGAGAAACCTGTTTTCCTAGTTTGGAAGAGCGGTTTAACTGATTAATGAGATGAGAGATGACACTTGTCCTGTGGCATCGGGCATGGGGGATGGGACGAGGATTCGCTGGTGCGGGGAAGGGCTTGCTCAAGCTTGTTGAGGGAGCTGGGGCAAGAGTGTCTCTTGCTCAGCGTGTCTTTGCTGGGGCTCACCGGCAGAGCTTTGCAAACCTGAAATTGGAGCAGGCTGGGAGCGCAAGGCTGCGAGGGTGCTTGCCCCAGTCAGACTTAGGGGAAAGCTGCCGCTGGGCAAGTGGGAACCCGATACACTCAGAGGAACCGGAGACAGCTGCTGCTTTCCCTTTAGCAATATGCAAGTCTGTAAAATACTCATGCAGAGCCACCTGCGAAAGCAGATTAACCCCTTTATCTACGAGTCGCTTCTCTTCCCCAGATCACACCGCCGACTGTGGTTGTTTCTCTTGTGAGAGCCCCAGGGTAGCTGACACACTGTAGATTCTCTCCTTAGCTTAAGAATTAGTTGTGCTCTTCCGTGCCTGTCAGTGGTTAATGATTAAATACAGCTACTGAATTGTGACCGAATTTTGGGTGTTGACTAATGGAGTAGATGAAGACGTGCAGAACCTGCCTATGGCACCGTGCACGGCTCCTGCATCTGCGGATGATTCCTGGAGAAGCAATTAGCAGGTGGGGGGGGGGAACGGGTCCTCACCCCAGTGACCTTGGAGGGTGACGCTCTGCCTCATTCTCATCTAAAGATCCCTTTTCTAAAGTAAGCACGCTCGGGCTCTGGGAGCCGGGCTGCGTTTATTACTAACCCCACCCATCCCTGCCTCTTGCAAGAATCTTGTGAAGCCGAGATTGTGTTTTTAGAAGCAGAATGACAAGAGAGAAATTCCCTGGAGGCGAATGCAGAGTGTGTGCTGTGCACGCCAGTACAGACACACGGGGCTGGGAACTCCCAGGGAGAGATTAAGTGCGAGAGAAGAGCGCAGAGCAGCCAGAGCTGGAGAAGGGGGGTGGAGGAGGCGAGACGCTTTCTAAGCCTCAAACTGAGACGTTTGGATTTTTTTTTCCCTTTAAAAAAAAAAAAACCCAAACCAACAAATCAACCTCGGTCTCAACAATCTTAACTGAAGTGCCTCTTGCGTTGCCGGATCATTTCACTGCTGGGTTTGAAGGACCCAAGCTAACATGATGTACCTCTGGGTGAGTAGAGAAGCGTGTGTGAGGGCTTGCACACTTTGCACATATAAGGAATGGAAAGCTGAAGGACTCTGCACTAATGTGAGCGGCCTTTGCTGTTGGGCTTAGCTCTCTGCAGCCTCTACACACAGTGGGCTGTAGTCTTGCCTTGTGAAAAATAATACTTAGAGTGAGTGCTGTTAACTGGGTATCGAGCAGGCTTTTCCTGCGGTTATAAGTTCCTCTGGAGAGACCAGTTTTGGGCACGTGCCTCGGAGACAAAATTTTTGATATAATGCTGCTCACTCTGCCATCTGTGAAACCTCTGTATGTGTATATATTTTTCTTTTTTCTTTTTTTTCTTTTTCATGCATAAGACTGTTCCTATGTGCCTCTGCTTTTTGGGATTATGGTGTCAGAGAGACATCCCAGGTAGTGGAAGAGTGCTGCTCAAAGGGATCTGTCATCACTGAAGGTTAAGAGAGGAGCAAGGGAGCAGATAGTCTTGTAGTTCGGGGTTTTGAGGGTGGGGGGAGAAGCTGTTTCGACAAAAGTTGGATGCAAGGTTGTTTTTCCAGAAGTGGTAAAGTTACTCGAGTTTCTGGTGGAGTATGGAAAGTAATGTCAGGAAAAACATGTGTAGAATGTTATATAGATCCAGCAAGCAAAGTAAAAGCATATATATTTTCAGCCTTTGAGCAAGGACTGGAATTTCCTCTGGACTGGTCAGTCATCTACGTGTACTTTTGTCTGCTCTTGGGCACCCTTGAGACCAGCAGTTTGCCCTTGGGTTCCTTACCTAGATTCATGAGGTAAAGGGTAATCAGTTCCCCAAGTTTTAGTTTGTTTTTGTGGTTGGGTTTTTTTTTTCTTTAATATCTGTTTGTAACTCTGAAGGTGGGGGCTCTCACTGCTGCTGCTTTTAGAGTCTGGCTCCCCATCACTCCCAGGAACAAACACTGGTTTATTTTAGCAACAAAGCAAGCCTTGGAACCGGGGCAGAAGGATTTGACTTCCCTCCTTTGCACATACACACTCTATCTTTGTTGCAGGGTAACCTGATTCTGTGCTGGGGTATGCACACTTGCCTAGTTTCGTCCAGCAGGCCCTGCTGGCAGGCACGTCCATCTTCTCCACTCTCCCCCTGCCCTCACCTGAGCCTGGTGTGTACGACCCCTACTTGGGGACCCTGGATTAGGGCACTGGTTTTGAGCGAGAGACTGACTGGGCAGGCCCCGTGGCTCAGCCAAGATTTGTGCTGCTTTTGGTGGGTGGGGTAAGAGGAGAAGTAATTCAGCCGTGCAGCTGCTGATTTTAGATAAAGCAGTAAACAATGGAGATGTTCCTTGCCTGGCTGAAACACAGAGGGTGCCCATGAGTGTGCGAGCTGCGGAGAGTTGCCCTTCTGCCTGACCCATTCCTACTGGCAAAGGGTACGTGACCACTGTAGTATAAAGCAGAGGTGTTAGCCTGCATAAAGACCAGTTTCATCCCAAAAGGTGAAACACTATTCTGAATTCTTGAGAGAGTTGAGTTTTGGGAGACTTGGGGACAGACTGAAGACCGGCACCACCCTGTAGACTGCTGCTTCTGCCTGTGTCCTAAACTTTTGGTAGCACTGTTGTGCACTTTTGTTGAAGTTAAACTTCAGAGGTGTGGGGAAAGTAAGTGTTAAATGCTTGAATAGCTGAAAGGAGTTTAAGGGCATCATCAAGGCATTATGCCATGATAATTAAAAAAATATTAGTGAACTTGGACTATCCGGATATGATCTTTCCCTTCTCAGTGTAGATTACGCTATTACTTTCTGGGAATCTTTCCCTCCTTGGTCCTTTCGGGAACATTTTCCTCTGTGCACATTTGTGTTTCTGCTTTATGCTCTTTCTATCCTGGTGGGCTGCATAACCTTTAGTGGTGAGAACAAGGAACCTCAAGTGACAGATCTGGTTTGGTTTGGGGTTTGCTGTGCCTCAGCTGTGCCTGTTTCTTGCTTCCCTGCTCACAGTTTCCCTCTCAGTCCCTCCTTGTCCCCATGCTGTGTTTTTTCTGCTCTGTGCCTCTTGTCCTTGGAACGTCAGGACTTCACTAGATGCACGGAGATTTGTACTGAGTCATTCCTTAATTCAATGCATGAAGCTACATTAATGCAATGTTAAATTTGAGGTTTTAAATATGCAAGTCCTGAAATCCAGAATTAAGGTTCCCACAGCAACCATAATGTTTCTACCCCCACTTGGGGTGCATGTTACAGAATTATCTTCTTTGAAGAGATTGTGCAATATTGAATGCTGTCACATTTAAGAAGTAATAGAATAAAAAGGAGAATGTGCCTTCCTCTGCAGCTGTGGTATGGTGTGGATACTGAACCCAAAAGTACAGGCTACCTGCAACGTCCCTGCTCCCTCATTATAATTCTGTCTCTGAAATGAAGTAGTGGTGTAGCCTTGGTTCAGAGTGACATTCCTGCTTGCTGAACTGTATTCCCTCGGGTGAAACTTGTTGCAGGATACTCTTAAATGAGTGCCTCGTAGAGTGCAGAGGATTGTGGGCTGCCGAGAGCTGGAGAATGGGAAACTTAAAATATCTGTCATGGTGACCTAATGCTTGGCATTGGGAGGGAAGTGAAGGCGGCAGACTAGCTGTGCCATTAAATATCAAGAGAGACTATTTATCTTAGCACTTTTATTGTGTGGGATGCAATTGTATAAAGTGTCTCTGAAACAGAAATGGTATGGTAGTCTTTCTGATTTGCAAACCATTTGAGTGCATATATCTGATCATCAGCATTCAAACTCAAGGTGGACGTGCCTTACATTTAGGAGGTGCATATGGGAGTTCTGTTTTTTGCAGACGAATATTTTGTTCATAAGGGACCATCTAAATCTGTCTTTGTCCCTTTTCTCATTCCCATTTGCCTGCAGCTGTCTAGGCTCCTAAATTGCTCAAGAAGGCTCCTAGTCATCAGTTCTCTGGATGGGACATGGGTTAACTTGAGCTACGAAGGCAAGAGGGTCTTTGATCAGAGGGAGCTATGTACTGACATGGGCAGGTGTTCTGCTGGCGATAGCCAGAAACAGAGTGGTTTGAAAGTGGGAAAAGTGTTCAACCCTCTTCTGGATAAGAAAGCCCTATTTTTTTTTCTTTCATTTATGAGCAGATGAGTCTCTGTGTACTGTGAGTCATAAGATATAATCTAGAGTCATTTCATTCCGAGTTTTTTCTAAAGAGCATGATGTGTTCTGAGAGTTGCATGTATGAATGTTGCCTTGTCGGAGGTCTGTTGTTACAAGACAGGTTGAAAGGAAGGGGTAGCAGCTCTAGCAAGCAATTTATCAACCATCCTATCTCCTGTGCTCAAAGACAGCTGAAACTATCAAAGGCAGGAGGGACGAAGGTAGGGGAGGTCCATGCTGTTGCTAGGCTTCTGGTAGGAAAGCACTGGATTCATCGCTCTGATCTCAGATTATAGTGGGTATAGATAATTTCCTCGTTTCTTGCAGCCGTGTACAGCGTACATGCTGAGTGTTTGTGAGAGGGCTGGCTGCCTATTGCAACTAGAAATGATTTCTTTCTCTAGAGCCCTGTGAAAGTGAACATCTTACCTAGACCTACTAATTATCTACCATACAAGCAAGAATAGTGCTAGTAAGCTTGCCAAGCTCATTTTGAAACATTTTTGTTGATTTTCTTCCTGTTCAGCCTTTTATTTGCCTTTTTGTCACTTAAAAGCCTCTCTTTGCATTCACTGGAATAATTTTTCCCTCTAGGCTCCAAGCTCATCAGCTTTGCCACCAAGGGGACTGGAAACCCAACTCGGCTGCCAGACTTTGGTCTTAGCAACATGATCTTCTGCACACCATGTCTTTCTATTATTTGTTTGGGTGTTTTTTTCGTGAGAGCTACTGCTAGTGAAAAGTATGGTCATTACAGCGTGGTTGTTAAAGTGTGCGTTCAATATCAGCAAAGCAAGGGACCTATCTGGGGAAAACGGCCTCCCTGCTCTGTTCTGGTGCCAAGCCTGGGGCAGCTATTACTGGGGAAGTCTGGCTGTGCCTGTAGGTCTTTGGCTGGAACCTGTTTGGTAGGAATGGCAAATAAACACGTCAGCCGTCAACTGAAGCTCTGACGGGTTGGAGACCGTGCAGTTGCTGCGTGCAAAACATGCGAGCATGGTATGGTCAGCGCTAAGAGAGGCTAACATGTAGTAGCCTCTGGGAGACTGGAGCTGGGAGTGTGCAGGAGGGTTTTCCTAAATGCACATTAGAGGTTAGGTCTGGGTGAATTTCTGTGAATATGGTAAAATGCAGTTTGTGTTAATATAAATAGAGATATTTGGTTTCTTCCTCCAGAGCAGGAAAGCCCTCGAAAATCATAAAATGGAGCTCATGCAAAAATCCCCAAGCTAGTAGCCTGTAAGCTGATTCCCCAGCCTGCAAGTCCCTGCGGTGCCATACTGTGGCATGCATATATAGCAGCTTGAATCCAGAAGTAATATGGCTGTGTTTGCCCAGCACACTGCAACTGAGATAATGAGTTCTGCTGCTCGATAAGGTTTATTAGCTTTGGTGCAGCACCTCATGAACATGGTTACACTGCTTCCACACCCAAGCTGCTCTATGCACGGCTGGTTTGGGGATATCTGCATTGTGTTTCCCTGGGGGTTAGTGTGACAAAGCAGCTTGAATCTATTTGCATCTAGGGTTTTATACAGGCTTTGGAGATTGGGAAAGACGGAAAAAAGAATTTATGAAAGAAATTATATAATGTAACCACCTCTGTTGTTAGGGGACTAAGGTTGCTAATCCAGGTGATCTTTTCCAGTTCAGTGTTCCTGCAAGCCTGTAATCCGGGAAGGTGCCAAGGTCAAGAAAGCCCAGTACAGTTCACAAAGAGAAAGCATTTCAGATTCAAGTACTGTCTTCAGAGAAGGGAGATTCGGAATCAGGATGATCTGATTTGATTAATGTAACGCCAGGTAGAATCAGTGCCCAGCACATTGCCATCATGTTCAGGAATTTCCTTCCTTGATGAGTCTAAACAAAAGCATTAGAGGGATGTAAGCTGTCTGAGTCGGTGTGAATTTCTCCAGTGGCTCTTCTGCCTCACTGCTCTATTCCCACCTGTCCAAACAGCAATGAGCACAGGGAACTCTGCTGTAAGCCTGTCCAAGTCATTGGAGACTGACAGGGAACAGGTCCTGTTTAAGTTAGTTTTTCACAAAACAGCCTGCTTATCTTGGAAGGAAGAGAATAAACCATTAAGAGAGTAAGAAGAGAAAAAAACTTAGTCTTCCTGGTTTCCAGCTGAAGGCTTGAAGAAGATCACAGATAATAGTGATTTGAGACTGAACATCTGTGTTTCCTGCACTTCCCATGGTGCTTATTTGCAAATCTTAATTCCAGCAGAGCCAGAACTTTACCCTTGCTCTAACCTCCAAGGTTACAGCAATGTTATAGGAAGGAGTGGATCTGAATTTGGGTGGCTTTTTTGCCACAGCTCTGAGCAGTCACTAGGGTACCAACTGTGTATGTGTGCACGCTTAACCAAAAGTGAGATTGGATGGCTTGTACGATGAGCTGGAAGAAATCCCTTCATCCTTCAATGAGAGCTACTGGGTACAGCAGGAGTTCGAGTCAGGTTGTGGGGTCAGACTGAATGTTTTCTTTCGGGAGTTGTCATTTTGGAGGAGGATCTGCGGTCTATGTCCACTCTGGTTGGTACCCCATACCAAAGGCAGTATGATGCATCTTGCAGCCATACATCAGAAGGGCAGGCTGTGCTGATGGGCCAGTGCAGATAGTTCCATTCTGGAAGTCAAAATAGCCTTACAGAAAATTAAGAAATCAAACGAGGATGTGCTTTGTGCTCTTTTTCACTAAATTCTTTTGCTGAAAGTGTTAAAAGATTCCTCAAAGCTGTGAAGAAGCTTAAACAAGTAATTAAGTTTCCCTCATCTGTCCCTTAAATTTAGGTTTCATTGTTCTCAGAGTCCTACGTCTCATGACTAATATACTGCCTGCACAATGCTCTGACTGATTTTTTACCAGATGGCTCTTGGGTCCATAGCAGAATCCAGGGCAAAGGCAGTTAGTTTTTCTCCCTCCTCAAATGAAACATGCTGTCCCCCACACAATGCTTTAATTGAGTCTTGGAGATTAAGACAATGATGAAGTGAAAATATTTTGACCAGATGACATTTTTTTTTTTAGATATTCTTAGTGATTCTTATTCATCGTGCTTTAAGGAGCTGGAATAGGATGATACTGTAACGCTGCTCTGTACTTAGAAAAAATAATTTATAAATCATCTAGTGCTGAAACAAAGCTTAAATACAGAAAAACGTTGAAATTCCAATATGTGTGCGTGACTAGAAAATAGTGTGATCTGCTTGTTGCTATTTTTTAACTTTTTCTATTGTGACTGTCTCCTGTTTCATCCCACTGTCAATCACTACGGTAAAGTCTGCTTGCATCTGTGACGTACCTGGTGGATGGAGAACCCTTCTGAATAAAGATGAAGCATCTCTTGGGAAGGTGGCAAAGCCTATTTGGCAGCAGAAGTGGGGTACGTAGTTCCATCAGGTCTGTCTCAGTAACTCTGCAGTGTAGCTTTGCTTACAGGCCTGTTGGATCCAGCAGTGGTTTCAGCTCTTTCCCCCCAAATCCTATGTGTTACTCTGAGAGGCTGACTGCTGCTTGAGTGAGGAGGAGCAGTGAATGCTGATTACTTTTTTTGTCCAATCAGCTGAAAAGGAGAAGCACATTCAGCATAGGTGAGGCTGTTGATTGTGGCATCTCTTAAGAAATGGGTGGTATCTGCATTTTAAAAGCTTAGCGTTGGGGAATTTTTTCTTCTGCAGCAAAAACTTTGCTGGAGTGTATATAGTGTATGTGTAACTGCTGTTTTTAAACACCTTTAGGACACAGAAGTGCTGCAGAAATACGAGATGCTTTAATGCATTTTCCTTGCATGGGAAGCGTTGCTCTCCAATGCAGCTGTTTAGCTCTTGCTAACAGGTGCGCAATAAACACCCCTTCCCTCTTTGGCCGAGCAGGGTGGTGATGGATACCCTCTCATTTAAACATGAATGTTTTTCTCTCCTACCAGAAGAAAAACTTTCAGAATAGTATACATGTCTAGAAAGAACCAAATGCCTTGTCCTGTTTCTCTCTTCCCACCTCCCGCCTTCCTTCCCCCCAACTCAAATTACTGGCAAGCTTTGGAAATTTTGGGGCAGGGGAATAGAGCTGCAGCTGGCCTGCATGTGTTGCACCAACTGTAATGCAAATGATACGTGCTGAAAGAGGCTTTTCTCACTTTTGTAATTCTTGGATATTGTTGTGCAATAGGGACATGAGACAATTTGTCTTAAACGTGTTTGCTGATATGTTCCACAGAGTATACTGCATCCTTTGTTCCTCGCCGGCAAGAGACAATATCAAAATCCAATTGCCCGTTGGCAGCATGTCTGAATGCAGCTGGGACTCTCCTCCTGGCTTTCTCATCCATCAGTCTTGGGGTGATCCCATCACACTTGATACCAGTTAGTTTAGAGCTGACCAGAACGCGGACTTTAGTAAATCGTCAGCTTTCTTGGCTGTTTGTCCTTTGTTTCTGAAAGTAGCAGTAGCTGTTGCTCTTCAGCCGTGAGAAGGCTGAAGGGGGAGGTGCTTGGCCAACCTGCACATTGGTTGTCTGTAGGTACCAGTCAACTTTTCTGACGCTTATATGAAGTGGTACAAACACGAGTGCTGGGGGTTCAGTTGTGTAAAAACAAAAGCTGATGTTGATTTAATCCCATTACATTGTGTTGATCTCTCAACCACTGGACTCTTAGTAGGATTCCAGCTTTAATCCTGTAAGGATCAATCTGGCCCGTTGCTTTTCTGTCCTGATCCTAAATCCCCCTTTAATCTTGTTAATTATACCAGGCCTTTTTTGGTTTTGTTTTTTTCCCTTGCGGACCAGCAAAACTGCATTTAATCTTTGTGTTGCTGCCTCTGATCTGGTGTTTTTTACCCTTTGTTCATCCTGTTGAGGAACAAGGTGCTCCTGAAGACTGGTGCTTCTTTACAGTGGTGAGAAGATAATGTCAGGGAATATGGAGCATTCCTAGGGTGATGAGGCAAATGATCTGAAAAGGAGAGGCGCTGGGGCAATGCTTGGGTAGTACCCATAGTCCCCAGATGTATCCTGAAGGTCACAGAGAAATTCAGCTGCTTAAATCACCCTTTTTATTTTCATGTGTGTTTGGTGGCTTAAGGAGAGGAATAATGTGCATTCAGACTTGAGGCTCTTTATCTTCACATTGCACTGTCTGCAGGCCTCAAACCCAGTGCTGCCTTTTCTGTGTAATGCACAAGGCCAATTTCTCACTGTGACAATCTGCTCCTGGCACTTGCAATAATAGAAACTAGCTATGCTTAATGTATTCATCTCTGGTATTTCCTATACTATAAAGAAGAAAACCAACCCAAAATTGCACCTACATTTGCTCTAACTCGATCAAGAGCTGACAGATCATTCCTGAAACATGTCTGTTCTGGGATCCCGACTGCTCGAATTTTATGCCTTTATTTTGTAGTGCTGCTCCTTCCCTCTTCCTTGTCCATGCTACTCTGGCTCACTCAGCAGAGGCTTCTGCAGCCTTTCAGCCAGATCCTGACTTCCTACCATCTTGCCAGAGCACAGGTCTAATTTCCCTCGCTCCCAGAATGCAGGCTGTAGGGATGAGTCTGGCATAGAAGTAGCCAAGCTGATTCCCTTTTAAATCAGATTGAGGGGGAACCGGTTTTGGATCACAGAGCATGAGCTCTCTGGATCTATTTATTCTAATTAAAGCATCCCTTTTGCTTAGTTTTTGGGGAATGGAGATATGACAAGAGGCGACAATTGCTTTTAAGCAAATGTGGACATTTTCCCAGCAGTTTTAGGGTTAAGGAAATTGCAGAGGGGTGAGGTGACTGTGTTCCCTATTTGTGTGTGTTGCCAGTAGCAAGAAGGGGGAAACTTTGATTTCTAATCCGCTTTGGAGGAGGCTCCGTATCAGGGCTGCACAGAAACATCCAGTCAAGCAGCTCCTTTATCATAAAGGGGATTTTAATTAAAACTGTTCTCGCATCATGAGCGGAATAAGCGTCAGTGCCAGCCAGCCCTGTACTGGGCATTTATCTCCTTCAAACCACATTACCAGTAATTGCTGCATTAAATCAAAGTCGAGGGAGATTACAGGTCTGAATTGGGCAGGCGGCCGGTGCCAGCACGAGGAGCTCCGTGCTGTCGAGCCGCTGATATGGGATCCCCCTCCGCCTCCCAGCCGGGGGTGAAGAGTCGGAGGGCTGCTGGATCCCAAGAAGCCCTTCTCATTACGAGGCGGGAATTCTTGTCACAACCTAGGAGGAGTGGCAGGCTCATAAGCTTGGTGCGTTTTAAGCTGTTGGTGTTTTTCTACTAACTTCTTTTTAAAACAAACCAAGTCAATAACAAAACAAACCCTGTGGCATTGTCATCCCGCTCCCGTCTCATGTTCGGATCCTCCACAGACAGTCCCTTTTGTTCATCCTCTGCTGCTTATTCCACCCCTGAAACTCCAGAAGAAATAAGCTCTTCTCTTGATATGTCATTTTCTCTCTACCCTCCTTGTTACAGCTCAGCTATGAAAACTGCAAACTTGGTCCTTCTCTGCCCTGACATGGGAGGGCTTTCTCCCCTTCTTCACCTCTACCTCCACTGAGGAATTGTATGACCTGTGATTCCTTTACCAACTATGGCTCATTAGTTCATTTAATTATTTTCCTAGGTTTTTAAGCATTCTGTTGTCTGTAGCTCTAGAGCAGATGTTTCCCTTCTTCTTGTCTCTATACTTTGACCTTGGTGGCTCCAAAGCCATCTGATCATCGTAACCTTGTTCTTGCTTCCACTCTCCAGACCTCTGGTGGGGTGAGTCTGAGGAGTGACTGTGCCCATGTGAGGTTTTGGGCAAGTGTACTGGCTGAAGTAATTAGATCTCTGTGGGCAATCAGTGAACTATCAAAATGTGACAGCTGGATTTCTAGGGGCTGTTATTAGATCTGTCCCATAATTGTAAAGAGGTAAGTCAGGAACAGAATGTGCAGAAATCATGGGTGCTTTTTTTATGTAGCCATCATTTTCTTTGTTTTGATTTTGATAGTGATTATGTATTTTCCTGATCTATTGCAGTCAATCTGGGGGAGTTGGGCGGCAGTGACAGTTTTTTTCTTCATTTTGCCCAAAGGTGCCTTTTGCAATCTGTCATTCTGAAGTTTGCTTCCTGCAGGGTTTGTGTATCTACCCCATACCTCTGCTGCAGAAAAGGGTCTCATTGCCAGCACCATCCTGAGGACCTGGTAATGTATGTGAAAGAGGATGCTGCAGCTTGACCCGCCTGCTAAAGCAGTTCAGCTGCAGGCCGTTGAGCCATACTAGATTTTCAAGATTCACACAAGTTTCTCAGAAGCTAATTCAGAGCAGTTGTGGGAGATGTGCCTGCTGTGCCCCTTCAGAGCTTGAAGTTACAGTTTTTACTTCATTACAGCATGAGCTTGAGATGCAGCTTAAGTATTGCCCTACTTTAACTGTGGCCTATGCACAAATCTCTAGCCTGAGATAAGTTTTAAATTCATACTAAGAGACCGGTAAAGCCATAGAGGCTGAAGTTCAAGTGCTGCAAATATCCAAGCCTATAATGCAGAAAGGTTGCAGTTAATTTTTGTGTTGGTAGTCCTGGTACTGTGAAGTGAGAGCAGCTTCACTGCAGAGTAACTGGAGGGGTGTGCAGACAACGTGAGCCAAGTATTTGGTGGACATGTCTTGGTAGTGACAAAAGTGAGAGATAAGTGTTTTCATGGGAGCCAGGAAACCATCTTTATGGCTTCCTGGTTTTGGGACAGAAGATGCAGATAGTGCTAAATTGGGGTGGATGAACATGCAGGGTTTGGTTTGGTTTGGGGTTTTTTTTTTAGGAGCCACAGAAAACTGCTGGAAAAAAGTATCTTGATAATGCAGATGGTGCAACTGGAGAAAGCCCTCGGTGGTTGGTGTCTAGAGATTTCAGCTGTTGTGGCGTATTTTAGAACTTGCTGGGAGTTGCAGCTAGCCTGCAGGAAGGGGCTTTGGATTGAGCCATGTCAGACTTTATTCTGAGAGGAGTGTGGGTAACAGCTTATACGCCCATATCAGACCTCTTGTCCTCATGTCTTGGGACTCTCTGATAATAAAAAGATTTCCAGAATTCTGGAAATCACTCTTGCTTTCTTAGAAATAGATAGGTTTCAAAAAAAAAAAAAACCAACCAAAAACCCCCTCTCAAACAAAATTTAGGTGTTTTGATGCACTTAAGTATTTTTGTCTTAGTCTGAGGCAGAAAGTGATGTGAAGACTACTTCTTGCCGTAGAGCTGCCCAGCCTCAACACAACTCAGCTGTTCTCTACCACAGCCTTCTACTTCTCCACTAAAACATCTAGAGGAAGGACATAACAATAACTAGCACCTCTGCCCCAACAAGAGTAGTCCCTGGAGTCCCTCCCTGCGTTAAAGGATGACTTGCTCCTGTCACCATTCATTTAGTGTGTCTGACTTTCCTCTTTCAGGGTAAACTGCATTGTTCTTGCCAAACCTCAGCTTTGTGTTCTATTTCTGGATCCTTTCTGTGCACTCAGCAAACGCACTAAACTCTTTTAACTGAAGCACTTCTGATATTTTGCTTTTGAATCCCTTCTGAGGTGCCTGAGTTTGAGATTATTGTTTTTAAATGGGAATGGGGAAAAGGCAAGATTCATCATCTGGAGCTTGGCAGTCGAGCAAGATTTTGAACTGAGCCCTACAGAAATTAATGGGCAAGTGTAATTCTTCTATCGTGAAACTGTCTCTGCAGATTCATGCTGAAGGTGTCATATTCTGTATACTGCCACTCTGGAACTGTTTCCAAACGATTTCCTGAGATTTATTTGGTGACCTGCTGTGGTGGCAGCTAAAGATCCTGCATGTATGTTCTCTAATTCCTTGGTTTCTGCCAGTAATGCAATGTCAGACCCAGCAATTACACGTAGACTACTACCTGTTTATTTATCTTTTCTTTCCAATCAATTTGGCATTTAGTTTAATATTTTTGAAGTGTTGTCTCTTGCTTGTACAGTTAGTGTATGAGTAGTTGCTCTGCTGTTCTGGTTTAACCAAGTTGGGCAGGGAATGCCTTTGCTCCTGTGTCAAAAGAAGAAAATGCTGCCTGAGAAAATCTTTCCCCCAAATTCTGTTTTCGTCTGTGTAGCTGGGAAGCCATACTGCTCTATGGTCGGGATAAATTTCAGTTGATGCTAGTGTAATTTATTGTGTGGACACTCTTTAACTTGGAACAAGTACCTTTTTCTATTTTAGTTTGTCACGTGAAAGCAATTTGATAAGCCAGGAGACAAGGTGGGAAGGAAAATCCATACCAAACCAGTCTCCGTTAGGGAGTGAGTGCTTGGATAAATGAGTAAGACACAGTAACCATAGAATCATAGAATAGTAGGGATTGCAAGGGACCTTTAGAGATCATCTAGTCCACCCCCCTGCAGAAGCAGGTTCACCTAGATCAGGTCACATAGGAACATGTCCAGGCGGGTCTTGAAGACCTCCAAGGAAGGAGACTCCACAACCCCTCTGTGGGCAGCCTGTGCCAGGGCTCCAGAACCCTCAAGGTGAAATAGTTTTTTCTTAAGTGGAACTTCTTGTGTTCCAGTTTCATCCCATTGCCCCTTGTCCTGTTGCTAGCTACTATAGAAAAAAGGGATGTCCCAACCTCCTGACACCCACCATTTAGATATTTGTAAATGTTAATAAGATCTCCTCTCAGTCTCCTCCAGACTAAACAGCCCCAGTTCCCCCAGCCTTTCCTCGTATGAAAGATGTTCCAGTCCCCTGATCATCTTGGTGATCCTGTGCTAGACTCTCTCCAGAAGTTCTCTATCCCTCTTGAGCTGAGGAGCCCAGAACTGGACACAGGACTCCAGCTGAGGCCTCACCAGGGCAGAGTAGAGGGGGAGCAGAACCTCCCTTGACCTGCTGGCCACACTCTTCTTGATGCATCCCAGGATGCCATTGGCCTTCTTGGCCACACGGGCACCTTGCTGTTTAATCAGGACTCCTGAAATACTCTCCAGTAGTTGATCATGTGCTCCCTTCATCTTAGGCAAAGGTGAGGTAAAACATCTTAGCTCAGAGCCTCGGTGAAAGTGGTTTATCTTGTATGTGTTTGGTGGGATAGACTGGGAACGCGCGTGGCGTCACTGGTGGCCCCGCGGTGGCTCACTGGTGAGGCCGAGAGAATGGCCTCACTACACTTAACACTGTGGGCAAAATGGCCTGTGTGGTCCAGCTCTCGTTTGTGATTCATTCAATTAAAAATATTTGGTGAAAGTATCTCTGATACTACCATCTGGTGACTTTTAATAATATCTATTCTTAGAAAGAGAGTTCTTTAATTAAGGAATTAACCTTAATTTTTGTAGACTTAGGATAGATCTGGAGAAATGCTCAGACTTAAGCTGCTGTATTTTGTAGAAGAGTCAAGTCTTTCTTTTTTGGATCTCCCTGTTGTCCCCTTAAGGATCAGCTAATTGAACTGCTGCTGCTTGATAGGGTGAGAAACCAAGTGGGAGTATGAGAGACAAAACGGGAAAAGCTTTTCTCTGATTGAGGTTCTGGAGCTAGCCGATTCTAGCAGCCTCTGTAGCAAAAGAAAACTGCCTCCACTCTATTATTTTTGTTTCTCCTTTCTCCACTGCCCCCAAATAAATACAGAAGACCAGCAGCGTGGCAGTCATGTTAATGTCTAAACTACCAAGAGAAATCTCCTCCTCTTCTTTGATGTTGAAATTCTGCATCTGGACACCTTTTTGTTTTTCAACTAACAGGCAAAAAGCATTTTGATGGGCATGTGGCATTACCAAGATCAGCACATATACAAGCAGTCCCAAGAGAAAGCTGTGCTACAATCACCTTCTTTGCCAAATGGCTTAGCCCATAAGTACACTTATTTTCTTCCTGAAGCAGTGCCAAGCACTTAGAGTTCTCCTTGAAAGGAGGCCCAAGCCCAACACACGGATACTTTTTTTTCTTTCTGTTTCAGAAAAGCTGTGTATACTTTCTTTTCCCCCTTTATACTGTGTCTCTGGTAATAACTGAGGTTCTGGAGCCCGTCTGGTTTTAGAAGCTCCTTTTGGACTTGTGGCATGTTATACTCGTGCCTGCTGGAGTTTTCTCAAGATAGCATAATTAAAAACCTGTTTTGTTATGCGCATAAAACAATGGCTTGGGTTAGAAATGGAAGTTGAAGTCATGTCTTCTACATGCTGCTGGTATATCCAGACTGCTGCCAGCTTTATTTTGCAACTTAATCACTAAAATATTTTTGTGAATTATTGTTCTGTTAAAGCTGCCTTCCTGGGAGCCGGCTTGTCAGCTAGCGTTGTGTGTAAAGCCTCAGTTCTGGGAGCACAGTCTTTTGACAGAGGATTTTTCAAACTTCAGACGAGTGTTCATCGCTGCCTTACATTTTTGCCTTTGTAATAATTTCAGAGACAAACTTTGGGCAATCTGAGTTGTGCCTGAAGTGCCTCGGGCTCCTCGTCTGGTACCTGAAGTTGTGTGGGCAGGATCCGTACTTCCAATGTCTGGAAGACTCTGCCCACACAGATGCAACTTTAGGATCAAGAATCTCTACTCTCCTGCAATTTCACCTAGAGTCTTTGTCTTCACAGCCATGACTGCAGAGTACTCAAAACTACTCAGAGAGCTTGGTTTGTGGCTGGGGAAGGTCCAAGCTTGTGATTTCTCGAGGCATGGTTTGATCTGTAGGTTTCTGGAGTTTGCTAATGCTATCGTTCTCCTCAGTGGCTGTAAGAAAGTTCAACAAAATGAAAAAAACCCCAAACCAGTTGTCCAGCAAACAAGGGTCTTGGAATATGCTGCTTTAGCAGATCAATGTAGTATCTTTTCTCTGCCTCCATTTTTCCATGTCCTTCCCTAAAGCAGAGTTTGAAGAGACTTTGAAAATAAGTAGTACTTAAGAAATTATGATTTTTAATTCTGACCTGTCTTTTTATGCTGTATATTTGTAATTGTGTTTTAGAACTGTGCTAGTTTTCCAGTCTAGACAAACCATTAATATTTAATAGCTGTGTGTAGATGATGCAGTGAAGAGCTGAGGGCGGTAACAGGATGAAGGTATCTTGTGTCCGTAGTTGAGTGTGTGCACGATGCCTAGCTGTTAAGCCACTTCAGATCAGTTTCAGAACTAACAGGGCTTGGTTGAGGAGTGCTTAAAGTAGTAGATGCAAACAAACTCCATCTCTTTTAAGTAAATTGCATTGCAGATGGAGAGTGTCGCGGAAGATGACCGAGAAGGGAGATCTCCAGCGCTTGGAGGAGAAAGGACGTGGCCAGGAACTATTTCATTTTATTAAATATTGTGTTTGGTACTTTTGGCTTTTAAGTGTTATTGAAATTGTGACTTTTATCCATGAGAACTGAAATGTGTAATGACTGGGCTTCCATTGTCTGCTTTGAAGCATTTCCTTGGCAGAAGGAGCGAGTGTGATGAGGCTATCTTCTCTGCTACATGTAACTTGGTATTGACTGCATTCTCTAGCTTTGGGCTTCTTGGGCCTTTTGCCAGAGGGTTTTTAGTTTCCTTGGAGTCAAAGTATATTTTTGGTAATTTCATTTCAGCTAATGTGTTTTAGGAACATTAATCCTAATGAACATGAGGTATCAGTAGCACTAACTAATCAGACTGGGTTCAGGCAAGCAGTGGCTGCTATGACTTTACCAACGCATTCAAATTCTTTCCTGTGATGTCCTTATTATGCTAATCCAACACACTCTCGTTTGCTTCTGCTGCTGCTCCTCATCCCCCAGAACTGCTGGTTCCGTTTCTGCTTAATGCATCTCGTTCCTGATCTCCAGCATTTGCATGCTTAACATGTCTCACTCGAAAAGAACATACTGGCTTGGTGCTGAGTTATTCGCTCTCCTGTATAACTGATCCACCACCAGATCTTCTTGCTCTTGAAATCAGGACACCTATGTAAAACTGCCACGTTTCAGAAATGTGAGGAAAAACAATTTATGCAGTTGCTGATTTGTCACCATCTTTGCTTCTGCTTGCCATTTTGGAATATTGAGCTTTCCTGTACGTGTTCTGCCTACATTTATGTCCTTCCCACTTGAACCTCTAATGATTTCAGGGTCAAAATAACAACTAGACCATATGTAATTTTTATGTTTATTGGTTCTATTAAAAATGGGAAGAGAAAAAAAACCCCAACGTGCAGCCTTTTGAAAAACGTTCTACCTCTTCAAACTGAACAAGCAATTCAGCCCAGAAAATGTAGCCCTGTAAAGGAATGATGACTTTCCAGTATAAATTCTAACCTGGAGTTTGCAAAAGCCACCTTGGTGCACAGGACACAGTACTTGCTTCGGTGCAAAATGAGAATCTCTTGCAGCTCTAAAGATTTAATCTTGGTACTGTGTGCTGTTTGTCTAACACCAGTACGAGCTGGCTGAGCCGCTTTATCTATTTAGCTGCTATGGAAATCAGTACATACCCAGCCAGAAAATGCATCCTTGCTTGCTGGCATGTTTCCTACATTTACATCAGTCTTTAAAAAGCAGAGACATATTGTAAGCTGCTCATCAGATCCCTGATGACCCAGTTTAGCAGATGTAGTGATTGGCTAATTGTTAAAGATGCCATTTTTGGTGGGTGAGAGGAAGAGCATCAGCCAGGCTTCTAGCGATGAAGAGTTAGAATCAGCGGAGGTAAGAGCTCTTTAGTGGGAGTAACTAGATAAGGCTTGGATTAATTTGTCTGGAGAACAGAGGATTATACTACAGATTTTATAAATTCAGTTTATAAAATGAAACTGTTGGTGTAATTTCCTTAGTAAAGATCAATGTGGTGTAATGACTGCGCTGCATGGAAATCCCTCAGACTCCATGCTGTATTGCTGTGTCCCCACAATACCACAGCTTTTAGCAATTAAAAAAAAAAAGCATACATGAAGACGTCTGGAGCTACCATGGCTGCACTTCAAACATAGGGAGACTATGGCTAGCTTATGTTCTTATAGCTGTACTTGTAAATGTGACTTAGCATGCTTTCTCTAAGCACTCTGAAGAAAGCAGGCAAAGCAAAGCCTGGGGCTTTGGTCTTGCATTTTCCAAAAGTACTCCTCGATCTGCAGACATCAAAGAGAACAGTGCATGTGAAGCAAAATACTGGGGTTTTGAGAACGTTGGAGAAAAACTTGTGTAATCTCCATGCCTTGCTTAGTACACAGAAAGAGGAAATCTAGGTAAGTGCTGCTACAATAGCATGTAAAACAATATCTCTAGGCAAAGCGATGGGTAGGTAGGGGATGGAAAAGGATAAAATTCAATATTATAAAAAGAATAATAAAATTCAGTGGTAGCTAGGTGGATGATGCTCTTAGTTGAGAGAGCTGGGAGCTGTATGACCGGTAATGCACAATCATATTGGGTTTTTTTTTTCCAGGCTCCTAACCGTAGAAATAGAGGAACCAGAGCTACTGGTGCAGAACTTGAAACTCGATATTATAGGGATAATATCAATCTGCAAGAATAGTAATCGTGGCTTTAACATGCATTCAAGATTATGTGTGGTTCAGATAGGGTAGATGTAAAAGGTTATAGGCTATATTGTATGCAGTAGACTGTAAAGAGGAAAGAATAGTAATACTGATAATGCAGGATCTGTTTCTGGTCAAAATTACTGTGGGGCAGAATGATAAAAGACATCCCAGAGGGAGTACCGTGAGTCTGATGTAATCCCTCATAGGATTGGATTTGGATACTAACTTGCAGCTCTGAAATTATATTATTCCCAGTACCATTAGAGAGATAAATATTAGTATGAGAAACTTTAATTTCTCCAAATAAGCTTGGGGAATAAATGATGCTAATAATAATAGGGTCAAAGGATTTTATCACTGTAGCATCATCACCTGTTGTTGAGACAGTGAGTGAATTATTGGTGCTGTGACTATTACAGGAAAACAAGCTGTTCAGAAGCTTCCCATGCCCCCACTTTTGGACGGGATTATTATAATGCATGCTTTGATACGTGAACCAAAATATTTAATGAAGTCAGTGAACTGGATTGAAAACACAGACTTGAATGTAGAAGTGTGTGGTTTGGGGTTGGCTTTTGGTATTTTTTTGGTGTGGTTTCTTTGGGTTTTTTTTGTTTTTTGTTTTGTTTTGAGGTACTTTGGATCCAAATTCCAAAGGAAGAAACTTTTGAGGAGAAACTTCAGCCTAAGTGGAAGCATTATCACTTTATAAAGGCCGTTGGGTGCAAAAAGAGAATTTACAAAAGAGATATTATCAGCAGATGTTGCTGTGCCTTTAAGGTTAGTAGGGATAGAACAAAAACTGCCAAAAGTCAAGCTGAGTTACAACCTTGCCAATGTTGTTAGGGAAATGGATGATAGTTTTCCAAAATACACTCAGAGAGAAGGAGAGATGTAGGGCCACTTAGTGTTGGAGATAGGGTAGTTAATGAGAGTACTCTTCTTGTGATCACAGAACGGAACAAATCTTTTTGTCTGTTGTCAAAGGTGGGGTTGATCATGGGAGCAAATGTAGGGTGGGTAGGGTAATGGGCATGAACCTACCATATACAAAACCACATTGGACATTTCAAAGACCCTAATGCATACAGGCTGGGCTAGGGAGCAAAGTTTCCTGGGGAAGGTTGATGCCCATTCCCAAAAGTGAAAGAATGGGTTAATGAAGCTGCAGATCTGATAAAGGTTTTTTCTGTCAAATTAGAACTGCTGTCATAGGTTTGGAGAACACCAGTAATAGCTCTGTTGGTGGTGGTGGATGACCTGAGTAAATACAGACTTGTTGGTATACAACCTCAGCTGTATGCTGACACAAAAATATTAAAGGCCTGGACACAAATGAAAAATGCAATAAAAGGAAACGTAAATCTGTCACAAGAGAGTTGTGCCATATCAGTCTATCTGCTTTTAAGAGAAACAATTTTCTTAACTTGAGAACATGCATTTTTCTTAGTGGGATGATGTGTCCTGCTGTAGATTGATCCTACAGCATCTGATGTGGTGATACAGATGAGAGTACTAATGAGGCTAGAGAAGATACAATTTAGTGCTGGAATTGTAAAATTAATTAGGGGCTAACACTGTTGTTCTAGGTAATGTCTTTTCATAGAATCATAGAATGCTAGGGGTTGGAAGAGACCTTTAGAGATCATCTAGTCCAACCCCCCTGAGGAACAGTCTAGATGAGGTGCAAGAAAGGGCTTCTAGAGATTGGAAAAATAGTAAGCCTGTCATGTGACTAAAGAATGGAACAGCTGCGTGTTTAGATGGGTAGAGAAGCGTTACATGGGGAAGGTTAATTTTGTAAGGGAAAGAGAAAATATGGTTAAGCCAGAGGATGGTACTGGCACAAGAACAAAGAGTAAACAGAAATTGCTTAGGAATAATGTTAAGCTGGAGACGAATATAGACTCCAGCTGCTGGGGAGTGCTGTTCTAGAGCAGCCTGGGTAGTGTGGCTGCAAAAGCCAGTTCTAAGATGCAGCATGACAAATTTTATGAAAATATTAGATGGTGTTATGTGATAGCAGTTGATCTGATTCTGTGTGTCAGAAGGTCTTTTCCAGTCTTAATATTTCTGTAATTTAAAAATTATTCATATGTGTAAGCATTTGCAGGAACAAGGCTGTGATTTTCTAGCAGTTACCTAACTCGTGTTACTGGAAATGCGTGTGCATAGCAGATTATATGGTAATGTAGTTGGGCCTTTATCTCAAAATGAAATGATGGACTACAGCGCCATCTTATATTGGACTAATATTTGTTGCAAGTCAATGTGCAGTAGTAAACCAGTCATTATGGCCAGCATTCAGTAGTTTATTACCGGTCAAAAAAGTCCTGCTGTATCTCTCTTGACACATAAAAGCCAGTAATTTAATTTTCTGTGGGACACGGAGATGCAATGCTTTGTTACCTCAGTGTCACCCAAGTACCTCAATGCTGGTTAAGGCAAAATGCTTGAATCTGCATCAAAAACTTTAAAGCATGGCAGTTCTCTCTGGATCTGTAGTTAAAACACGAGGAGCTTAGGTGATGCTCCCTGCTCCCTCTCCTTGTTTTGTTTTGTCCATTTAATGGTTATTTATAGATAGTAAGATAGCTGCACTAGGATTTGACGACTATTCCCCTGAGGCCTGGTTGGAAATGACAAGAATTGGATTGTGAAATAAATGTGAGGTTTTTAACTAAGTTACGGATTTGGCTTTAAAACCTGGGGCAGTAAAATGGAGTAGCAAAAACAGGCTGTGGAAAAGACTTTGGGTTTTTAGAAATTAATGCCTTTTCACAAAAAGATGTTATTTGAGATACTAAATTGCCTGAGTGCACAGTAACGAGCTATGCAAAAGAATGAAGGCCAGGCACCTATTGAATGTGTAGTTACAGATAGGAAAAGAAGTTCAGAGGAAACCAGATACTATCTGTGTGCCAGAGCAGGACTTGCAGGGGGAGTGCTGAGAGGTGACCGAGCAGGCCTCTGAAGGTGAGCAGGAGGGAGGTGGTGGAATAATGTGAGCTCCAGAAGACTAGTTTGGGTCTGAGGTGAAATAAACTGGCTACAAGCAGAACAAGATGGAAATTCATTGTAGGAGCCTCATCCTTTTTTCCCTGGTGAAGAGATCTAGAGGCATGGATGCTTTCCCATTTATAGGCAATTAATTTCTCTCTCTGTGCAAATCTTCACACAGAAACAATGCCTTATAGAAACCTTTTTTTTCTTTTAAGATGTAGAAAATGTCATGCTTTATACTCCTCAAATTGGCCATGCTCCTTTTGTAAGGAAGAAGCGGCCTCGTGGCCCTTGGAAAGATGACGAGAGTGGGCGGCAGCTGCTGTAACCACTCACCCAGCTCCTCACTGTCCTTTTCTGAGGCATCGCAGAAAGAAAGGGCAGTGGGAGCAGAGGACGAGCCAAGAGCTGTCTTGCCAGGCTGGGTAGGTCAGAGGGCTGTGGATTAGGCACCCCTTACCTAAATTACAAAGTGCTGCACATGCAAATTGTACTAGATAATGATCCATGTATTTAACCTCTTTGAAAAAAGAAAAATAAATCCCAAGTTTAACTCTTTCTGAGGGGGAGGAAATTATCAGTAACGATGGAAAGGCAGCTATGCCAGAGCTAAGCTGAGGTACTTGTTTAATGGTGGACAGCAGCACTACAGAAAAGTTAAAGATTACAAATGCAAGAAACTCTGATTATATGCATTTAAAAACGGGAGGAGTGAGTTGGTGGTGAAATCTGGATAGCCTTTCTTGGGCTTATCACTGTAATGTCTTTATTTTTGAGACATTGGAAGGAAAGGTTTTATCGTACCTTGAAGGAAGGTGGGAATCTTCTGTGGGCTTGTGCTGTTAAATCTTTGAGAGCCCAGGTTTGGGCTGGCATCAGCCTGGTGTGGTTTGGCATGGTGATGGGTGAAACCTCATGTGATTTGCTATAGGAGGTTGTGCCCCCCCAGCACCCCCTCTGACCACGATGTGTCTTGTAAGAAACAGCAGTGGGCTCTCAGGTGTCTGCAACACGCCCAGCACGCGGGGCCGGTGAGGTGAGCCTGCTGGCTTCTGTCCGGGCAGCTCCCCATCTGTCCCTGTCGGTCAGGGACTGGATTCCTCCCTGGGAACTGGGAGGATGGGCTTTCTAAAATGGGCACAACAACTGGCCCTGCCCAGCTTTGCCTCCTTCTCCCCACTGCTCACTGTCCCCCCACCCCGTTTGATTGGAACAGCTGAGGGGAGCAACCCACTGGCTCAAGGCTGGGGCAATGGGGGCCATCCCAGGGCCCTGGCTCCCCTGCCAGCCCTGGTTCCGGCAGCTGTCCCTGCCCGCCTCAAGTGTGGAGGGAGGGAGGGAGAGGTGTTAAATGATATGGGCACATACTCCCTCGTGAAAGAGATCCCTTCAGTGCGAGATATCAATGTGGCTTCTCCCCTCTCCCTCCCTCCCTCCCTGACACCAAAGGGTTTTACTATGCTAATCCCAGCACCTGTCCCTGCCGAGGACAGCAAGAAGGGTATGAGGGTGGGGGAGGAACAGTCCCATATGTTTTTCCCTGTCCTGGATTGGGAGCGTTCCCTCTGACGCACCTAGAGCTCAGAACGTATGCTCTTTTCAGATCCTAAATTCCGTTTGCTTCTTCCCATCCCCAGCGGCAGTGGCTGTGAAGATCCCGTGTCCCCCTCTTCCCGGCAGTCGCTCTGTTTGCTTCCTGGGAGTCGCAGGACGCTCCTCAGTTAAGGCGTGCAGGGCCGTTTTCAGTAGGGGATTTCTAATTTTAGGAGCCTCTGCTGCCTATGGTTGAGCGCTGCCTTGCTGGATCCCAGAAGAGAGGGGCTGAGCCGAGCCAAGCCAGGCAGCTCCTTTTTATTTTCAGCTGAGCTAGTGTCAACCTGAGTGGCCCCAGAGGCCCAAGCCAAGCACTGCGCAGGGCTGCCAGAGTCCTTCCCACAAGGCTGAAAGACGGAGATTCGGGTTTGAAGCTTCCAGTCCTGTGTCCATTTGGCCTTTAGCTGGAGGATCTTTGGCTATGTATGGTGTGTATTGTATGGATTACCAATACCCAGTCGTCCAGGTAAGCAAAAGGACAGTGGCGACATTATAGAGTCTTGGTGTTTGCTCTATGTGTTCTTTGGGCAAAACTGGAGCTTACATGTGCTGGTTTTGTAAAAGGACACTGCTTCTGTGCTGGGCTCCTTAGCTTGGTATGTCCTAGGCCTCAGCAGCCCAGAGGCTGTGCAGACGGTTTTGAGGCTCCTGCACGTGAGTGCTACCGTTTGACACTTTAACTCCAAAGTCTATATTGTTTGAAACTAGTGTGGTTTGGTTTGCTATTTTAGCTTTTTTCTTAAATTTGGGGAATTTTTTGGTTTGTTTGGTTTTTTTTTGGTAAGGGGGTTGAGCTGACAGCAATCCCGTGCTCTGCAAACTAGTGTGTTGTTGCGTGCCTTACTGCATTGTCTGGGCACATGTGACTTGTCCGTGTGACTGCAGTCCATCCCACAGAGATGGCGAGCCACCCACGATGACCTCTCCTTTTCCTCTCAAAACTGCCCCCAAAACCTCTGACAAAGTTTCATTGGTCACCACCTCACTTTTGGAGGTCCAGCGAGGATGTGTAGGGTGATAGGAATTAGGTGGGTTTGAGAGCAGGTCTTGGGGCAGGGCAAACCCTGTACTGCAGGCGCTGCTGGGGGAGGGGGCTATATTTGGAGCACACGTGAGATCTGCTGGCCCAATGTGTGGAGTCTTGGAGAAGCCAGAGGCCGTGGGTCAGGCTCAAATACTTTTGGAGCCAAGTGAAAGATGATGTTCTCTGCACAGTCCTTGGCTATTCAGTGTCAGCATTCCTTGTCCTCACAGGCACCAAATTTATCCAGAAAACGTGAAACATAGACGAGCGGTTGAAGATTATCTACGCTGAGATACGTCAGATAGCCACTAAAGAGTATTTTGTTAGGTTACCTTGTACCAGGGTTTTTATTACGTACATGAATAGAGTCCACCAGCAGAAGTGTGTCTTTTGGTTGTTAAGATTTGTTCCTGATAAATTGGTTCTTTGCACTTGAAATATTTTTTTCCCTGCCTCTGGCCTTGATCCAGCTGGCAGGTTTGCTCCATCTAAACTTGAGCCAGCAGAGAAATGCAGGTAATGGGATGTTAAAATCGAAGGCTTCACTTTCTTTCCACTCTCGCATAAAAGGGGAATTACGGCAAAAGTAAAAAGGAAAGCAAATCCTGAAACTGGCTGCGAGCACAGTACTTGTAGCATTCCCTTCTCTCTCCTTTTCCATGAGTCCTATGAGCATGAAACTGACCCAAGCATTTGAACGTGTATGTGTAGACCACTCAGTCAAACTGGAGGTTAGTTCTTCACCTGTGCTCTCACCAGCGTGATTTCAGTGGCCTTGTCTTGTCGCCTACTGCGTAAATATCCTTTTCTGGCATATATTCTATTAGAATTTGAATGATAGGAGCTACTTCAAAGCCATCACGCACATCTGAGTGAACACAGAAGAGGATGCAAAAGCGGTGCAGGCGTGCTCATGATGAGGACAATAAGCTGTGCCCTGGCACTACAGAGGCAGGCTAGTTAAATTTGCTCATAGTTATTTCAGAATGCTACTTACAGCTCAGTAATGAAGTTTCAATGCATATGTTGCCTGTGATGCATGAGAAATCATGAGAACTTGTAAGCACTGGCATCTAGAGCCGTTCTGAATCTGTTGCTTTTTGAATAAATGCAGTAAGTAGGAAGGGATGATCTCATGGCTCTGAGCTGTATGTTCTTCAGGCTTTCAGCCTGCAGCCCTACTTGTGCTTCTCTCATTTTCAGCAGCAAGTTCTGCAGTTTAAGCCTTTTGGCTTTTCTCTGTAGAGAGTGTGAAACTGTGATGGTAAATTGGGTGGTGGTTTCATCATTTGCATGTAGGAGAGTTTAAACGGGGGGCCCACCAGACTTACTTCACTCAGCTATGAGACAATATCTGAACCCCTAGTCTTCAGTGAGGAAAGGCTAGTCACACAGATTCACCAATTAAGCTTTATCAGTCTTGTTCATTATCAGGTGTTTCTTTGTGGGTTACAGTAGAGTCCAAGACAACAAAGACCTCAAGTGTTACCAAGTCTGATCATGTTTTCCCTGGTATTCTTGAAGCTTTTGAAACTCTGTATCAGATGTTCCTTTCAGCTGGTTTTGCAGCATTTGAAGCTTCAGCAGACCTGGATTTCTTGTTGCCTGAGCACATCCATTGTAAATTGGGGCTTTTCTTTTGCTTAAACAGGAGCAAAAGTGGATATATTCCAAACATGGGGAAGGAGATGCTTTCTGGCCTACAATAAAGATGAAAGAGGGTGACCAGCAGTGGATCACACTGAAGGGAATTCCCACTTTGCTGGCACATGAGCAAAGCATCCGTACCAACTGGGTGGTGGGAAGCAGTGCAAGTGAGGGTTCTGTGCATGGTTGGGCAACCCTTTCCTCTTTGATGGCAAATATTTCTAGAGGTTCCTAAGGTGAAGGCTGAAATGGATTAGAAATGATGGTTAACAGTAGTGGGATGATAGTAGCATGTCATTTCTCTGTCCTGAAGGCCTGTGCTATGGCCCCAGATCTGGGAAAAGAAATTTCCACCGTGTGGCCCGGAGGAGACAGAATGAAGGGCAGCAGTTCAATTAAGCAGGGAGAATAAGGAGATTATCCTGAGTGACTTGCGGTGCTCTGTTGAATTAGATGCGCGTTGCCGAAACCCGGTGCTTTGTCGTGGCAAAGGTATAGGGAAGTCACTGTGGTTTTTGTTGCCTTGAAGTGGAATTTACACTTGACCCAGAATCACAGGTTTGTAACAGAGCAGAGGGGAGGGAAAAAAAAAAGAATAATAGAATTCCAACCTTTCCCTGATTGTGCAATACTGCCTGTAAACCTGTGGTATAGTAAGATGCAAGTTGGCAGGGAAGATGAGATAGTCAGAAAAACGTGGACTGTGACTCAGAGCCCTGCAGGCTACAGAGCCGTGGAGGCTGGCTCCTTCCCAGAGGGCCCCACACGGCGGTGGGCTGGCTGCTTGGTCTCGCAGGGCAGCTGGCCCATGGCGCTCTGCCTCCATGCTCTGGTGGGACCGAAGGGCTGGCTGGCAGCTTGGTCTCAGGCGTTTCATGCCGGAGGAGCGAACTGGGCTGGGATGCGTGCTCCTGCTGGCCTCCTCCTGAACGAGGAGAGAAAAGGGAAGGGAGGGAGCCAGAGGTCAGTTTGCAGTGAGTGAAACTGGGAAACTGGAAAGCGCCGTGGGTCAGCATGGGCTGCCTGGAGAGCAGCACAGAGCACAGTAGCTGATGCCCATGGAGCAAAACCACTAGGCTTTTTTTTTAGGGTTTCTTGTGGGTTTTTTTGTATAAATTGTAACTAGCCATGTTCATGCAAAGGAGAAATGGGGATGTGAGGTGTTACTGCAAGGTAGTTTGGCTTTGCTGCTGGTAAAGCTTGGGGAGTCTCCTGAAATACCAGGTGTCAAGATGAAATATATCAGAGGGGCAACTTGCCTGAGCTGGTTTTATCTCTGTCATGAGCGCTGGGAACATCAGCACAGTCCTCTTGTCTCACCGAGAGATTGACAGACCTGCGCTCAGCCCTGTCCATGGGGTTTTGTGGGCACGGTATTGGGAAAAATCAGTTGGAGCGTGTTGGATCGCGTCTGCCAAATGGGGTTGCAGCGTATCGGTCTGTTTTACAGGGTCGCCGGGAGAACAAATGCTGCCAACCGTGGCGGCTCAGGTGTTAAGGGCCAGATGCTTCCTGAAGATAAATGGGAGGGGAAAAAAGCGAGCTGGGAAGGAGTCCAGCGATCTCTAGAGTTTATGATGAAAGAAATGCAGATCCTGGCAAGGATACTGCTTCCGGTTCATCCAACGCACCGTGTAACCCACGCGTTCTCGCCTTTGTGGCAGGAGGGAGGTCTGTGCGAAACTGACAGTTATCTCCCGAGCATCCTCCTGCAGGGAGATGCTCTCCTCCGCCTCCTGAGGTCCGGGCGGAGGAGGTCTGCCCGCCAGACCCCGGCCGCTGGCAATGGTAGGTGCGGCGAAGCGCGGGCTGGCCGCGGGGTCCCGCCGGGCCAGGAGCCGCGCTGAGCGGGGGGCCACCGTCGGTTTTGTTTGCAGCTCTCGTTTGGGCCTCCGCCGAGCCCCTCGCTTCCCGGCGGGCGGGCAGGGAGAGCCTCGGCGCGGCCGCGGGAGCGGCGGGGGGCGGCCGAGCCGGGCGGGGCGCGGCGCGGCGGGGGCGGTCCCGGCTCGCATTAATTACCTTCGGCATTCGGGGCGGTGCTTCCCGCAGCCATCTGGCTGAGCCGGGGGGGCGGCGGGGGGAGCGGCGGCCGGGGAGGGAGGGGGAAGAAAGGGAGGAACACGGGAGAAGAAAGGGAGGAAAAAGGGCTCGGGGGGCACCGCGCCGGCGAGGCAGCGCAGCGCAGGGACCCGCCGCCCGCCTCCACCGGGCTGCTGCTTTTTTAAAAATCTTTTTTTTTTTTCCCCTCTTTATTTTGTTGGTTTTTTTTTTTTCCCCCCCCACCCTCCCTGCGGCCGGGCTCCCCCATTTTGGTTTATGGAGAAAAAGAAAATGGTAACTCAGGTAAGGCTGGCGGGCGGGCGGCTGCCTGCCCGGCTTTGTCTGTGCAGCGGGCGAGGAGCGGGGTCTCGGCCCGATGCGGAGCGGAGCGGCCGGCTGCGGGGCAGCCCCGCCGGGCCATGGGGCGGGAGGGAGCTTCGCCGCGCCGGGGACCCGGGTTAGGCGCTTTGGGGAAGGGGTTCCTGCAGCCCCCCTGCCCGGAGCAGCCGCGCGGTGCCCTCTAGGGAGATGAGGTGCGTGAGGGGTACGGGTGCCCTCGCTCCCGAGTTAGGCTACACACGCCTTTGAAGGACCGATCGCGGCCGAACGCGACGGTGAAGGTCTTCCCAGCATCCGTTCGCCGGTCACCGCGAGGGCTGGGGAGCCCTCGTAGGTAGCTGTAGGCGTGGGGCTACCCGTGTCTTGCCGGGCGAGAGCGGCTGACGCTGCCTGGGGAGCGCACCCAGCTGCCCGGGCCATCCTGTTTGCCTCGCAAGGAGATTTTGTCGGACGGTGCTCGCCTTTTAGGGCTGGTGTGTCGTTTTGGTCTTTTAAATTTTTTCTTTTTTTTTTTTTTTTTTTTATTGGCATGGCATCTGCAAATCGCCACCGGAGGGAGGGGGCAAAGGGAGGAGGAGGAGAGCAGCATCGCGGAGCTGGAGTCCTTCGGAGTTAGGCATTATATAATGTCCCCGCAGTGCCTTGCGGAGCTGGAAACCTTAGGGGGGTATTCCCAAAGGGGGTAGAGGGAAGGTCTCTCAGAAGGAACTTTTTTCAGATCTGGCTTTTGCAAGTGCTGTTTTTGCGTGGAGCTTTACAGCTTTTTAGACTAGATCCATACTGCCTTCTTGGCTTTCGTTAGCCCTGGCTGAATCCGTCTTCCTTAGCTGCTAGCCAGATGATCCCATGTGTCCCGCTACAAGGGACGGCTTTCATGGGTGCCTGTCTCAGAGTGAATCTGCTGCAAGAAGTGACACCTGCTTTGACCCTTACTGTCTCTTTTACTGACTGTCAGTGGCTGAAAAAGATATCTCTGTCCACTGTTAAGGTATCTTCTGAGGCTCCCAAGCCCCAGATTGTGCTTTAGCCATTTAGTGCCTTCCATTACTAACTCCTTTTTATCTGGACCAAGGCTTTCTGTTTTGAGCCAGAAGAGCGTAGAAGTCTCCCGAGGCTTTCTGTACCTATATTTAGTTTAGCGAATGATGCTGGAAAGCTGTGTCTCTGCAGTCAGGGTCCATTTGTGTACTGCTGCGTGCTCAGAGCGTGCCCAGGTGGATGGAGGTGTATGCCCCTAAGCTGCACTTTTGCCTGTGCACATTTCAGAGAGTTGTTCCGCACAGCCTTGTATTGCAGTGTACTGTCGGCTACAGCTGTTATGCGCATAGCCCATGTCCATGCAGAAAGGTGTCTGGGTCACCAACACACAAGTGTGTAGCTTGTGTATGTCCAAGACTGAGCACCCTGAAGCACGAGCCCAGTTGGCTCGGAGATGTGCGTAGCTGGGAAGGATGGGGTTCTGCTGGAGCACTGTCTGAAGAGAAGAGGGTATAAACTCCTTTAAAGAGTTGGGATATTGTAATAGAATTCAGGGAGATCTGTTCCACAGAAACTGTTAGTTTACTGACATGGGAAAGGAGGCATGAAGACCGTGCATTATTAGTGTTGGTTGACCTTGAGTTATGACTGTCTTGGGAGTATGTGCTATCTAGGATAGGTTTTCAGGATTTGCACTGCATGCTTACATGCTGCTACTGAAGAAGATGCGTATTAAAGTAACCAGTAGGGAAAGAGAGCTCAGACTGTGACTCAGTCGGGGTCTCTGAATGAACGACTGACCTTTTATGCAGAGTTGAAGAAGCCAGCAAAGGTGAGTTCAGCTGTGACATAGTACTGCTTCGTGCAGGAGAAGCATTTGGCTTGCTAGGCTGGTCCTTAGCAGTACTTCACTGCAGGTTTGGCTGAGTATGGGGCTGAGAGTGGCACATTCAGGACAATATCCAGAGCCATATTATTCACATTCTGCGGTGCTCTTTGAAGCAGAGGAATGACTGTACAACCTGTGAACGTATTTTATAGGTGGTCTGTCTCATTTCTGAAAATAAATGTTTTTAGCGTGTTAGGTTGGTAACTGCCACTGAATGAATTGAGCATCGCTACAATCTATTTATTTAGTTCAGTTTTCGACAGCATTGCTTACCTGGTCTATGTTCTGTTGGGTTTTAGGGAGCAAGCTCACCTATCTTGGAAATCTGAGAGATCAGCTTCTGTATAGGCAGGAGAGGCTGGTAAAACAAAATAAATGGGGAGTGTGTGTAGTAAGAAGACTAGAAGCAGTGATGGGAAGAAATTGGGAGATGCTGGAAGCTACAATTGTACTCGAAAAAGAGGAAGCTAAAACTGCTAATGAGAGCAAGAGCTCAGATTCATTAACAGATAGTACCCTTGTCTTATCCCCCTTAATCCTAAATCAGTGAAAATGACTGTTAAATGAGACCCAGTACATCATGTGCTAATTGCAGATAAAAGACAGAATCTTTGGTGGATGGGAAGTATATGCTGAAAGGCTTTTTCTCTGTGTGGTGCGTGGTGGTGAGGTTGCTGGCTTGCTTGGAGCACAAAGCCCTCCCTTTCTTGGACAGCCCAGTGCCGTGCTGGCGTTTTCCTCTGAATCTGTTTCCCATCAGGGCTGGGAGAGGGGGAAGGTGTCGAGCATCTCAGAAAGTGGGAAGGGAGCTGCTGCCTCCTTAAGGAGTCCCGCCAGCCCATGTGGCAACCGGCAGCGCAGAGCAAGCATGTGTGTGTACGTGTATGGATGTCTGTATGCCTTTGTAATGAATCCCCCCGCCATTGTCTGCTCCCCTCCCTACTGCCGGGCGATGGAGCCTTTCACCTGGGCTACTGCCTGCTGGTGGGGCCTTCTTCCAAAATGGGAAGAGGAGGAGGAGAGAAGGTTGATCGTGGTAATTCGAGCCAGCTCAAGGAGAGCTGCAGTTTTCCGACTGCAGCACCCCATTTTCATTCTTCCTCTGAGTTCCTAGCTTTTGCTTTGGGTGTAGGCAGGAACATCTGAAGGTCCCCTTTTGTGCAGCTTAGGATCACCAGTCTCCATTTTGTGGCACCATTTGAAGCATCTTTGCTGCCCTGCCTGCCAGCATGCCCCCTTCTTGTCCCCCCCCAGCACCCCTCAGAGGCTCCAGCCAGCACCGTTTATCTTGGCACGTGTTCGACTTGCTACGCTCTGCCCAGGGCTCAGGGAGGTGATGGCGTTTGTGGCTTTGAGACTAATTTATGTCCTTGTTAAAATGAACCAGCAAGCAGCCTCATTTTTTCCAGAGGTTTTCTTCCCTTTCCTTTCCCCCTTTGATAACCCTTTCCCTCCCAGACCCCCATGTGTAGCTTTGAGGCAGCCTTCTACAGCCAAAAGTTGCTTGCTCAGTCAGTGATTTTTTTTTAATTGGAAAAAAACCAAAACAACCCAAACTCAGAGCTCCTTAAATGGAGATCTTATTTAAATCAGAGCAATGGCTGACTCATTAAAAGCCTCTCTGTCTCCTTTTCATTCCTCTGCCTCATTCCTTTTCTCTATCTTTCTCTTACCTTCCGATACAGTAATGGTGTGATAAAATAGATCTTTGTCTGAGCTCCGTTTTGGTATCTTGCAGGGGGTGCGTTTTGGGGGCGGGGGAAGACGAGAGATGGGGAGCCCTGTCACGACAGCCACCTTGTGCTAGCTAAAAATGTACAATGCATCCCATTATAGGAGACCGTCCTCCTTTGTTTGAACTGTGTTCAAGGGAGACCGAGTCCCAGAACAGCCTCCCCCTTCCCGTCCCCTTACATCCGCTTTAGGATCTGTTCCCGTTGAGGCAAGCTGGATGCTGCAGGATTCCCCCACTCCCCTTAAAGAAAGATTTAAAAATAAAAAACTAAAAAAGAGAGCTTTTTCTTAGTGTAACAGAGGGCTCCCATTTTTTTCCCTACGACTTTTCTCAGGAGCTGCCGCTATTCTGCTGTCACCTTTCCATGTTTTGAGGATTGCATCTCCTTTTCCTTTCAGGCCAAGCAGTCTTGTTGTTTGCTCCTTGGTTTGGTTTTACTCTTGCAAACTTGCATGAGCTGTCTGAAGGGGATCACTCTCTTCCCTTTCCATGGCCTTGTGCTCTTCCTCTTTCTTTGCTATTTGAAAAGTGGTACCTGTTTACATGGTACTGCCTCTCTATCTGTGCCTATCCCCTAGTTTTTGTTTCCCTTCTGCTGTTTGTCACAGGACTTTGTTTTAGCACTGCAGACACCGTGTCAGGAACAGATGTTTGAGAGGAGTCCTGGCCAGTCACTTTTCCAGGAGAATCTCCCTTGGGAACTGAAAAATGGATCTGTGGCTCACTTTCCTTGATGTAAGGATGTGGGTGCTTGAGGTGGGCTTATGGCTTGTGTCTGTAACTGTTGTGATATTTAGAGATTTAACTGCTGCTTGGGAAGGACTAGTTCTTCAGGGCTTAAAAATTAGTGGGACCTGTGAGAACCCAGTGAGTGGTTTTCTAAGCCCTTTGCCACCTTTGCACTTTGAGATGTGTTGAAGTAGAAGCAAACCACTATAGGTACTTGCAGAGCAGCCTTGGGATGGCAGAAGCTGCGTTTAACGTTGCCTAGGCAGGACGGTGATGTAAAAGAGAACTTGATACAGCAGTGCCATTTCCTTAAGTCCCTGTCCTAGAAATAACCTCACTGCTCCCTAATGCATTTCTTCTGCAGGTGACGAGGTAACTATCCCTGTGTGCCTGGGAATTGAGAAATGAGGATGCCTAAGTTTGCCACAGTACACACTGTGATACTCAGATAACAAGGCTGTGTAAATTTAACGTCTTGGTTTTTTTGTTGTTTTAAGATTTATTAATTTGCAAAGTGTCTGGATTAGTGAAAAGGCTGTAGTGAGTTACCAAAAAATATAAAATGTTAAAGGCTGAGAAGGAGGGAAGCCCTTAAAACCAGCAGCGTCTTTCCCTGCAGGCTGTTAGTTCCTGATGGCTCAGTTGCATTTAATTTGTATTGACCAGTGTTGTACTATAAAATTCTATCACCAATGCGAAAGGGAGCTGCAATGGCAGGGAGGTCTGTTTTTTAGACCTGGATTCTGGTCTTTTTAACTGCTTTGAGTAAAATGCCTGATGTTCCCGTTTTTAAATACATTTTCAGCAGATGATGTGTGGGGTTAACTGCACCTTTGCAGTGAGTTCCTTAACCTGTTTGTCTCCCAGCTGCAAAGTCACAGAATTTGCTAATGAGCATCTGTTAGGAGATCTTAAGTATCAGGGAGGAGGTGGTTAATTTGCTCCAGTCTACTCTCAAATACTATTTAAAAAGATGTAGTTGATGTTGTTCCTATCTGACATATTCCCTGGAGTCAGAGTCAAGAAATGTTAACTTTTCTACCAGAAGTATTTTGGTTTGCTCCTGTAGAGTTATTTATGATCCTGTGCTGTGCAGGATGATTTTTTTGCAGGGCTGTTGGAGGTTATGCTGTGACCAGTGAGGCTGCAGTTGTACAGGCTGATTTTATAGGGTTCACAGAAGCTAGTGCGATTAATGCTCAACTGAAAGCTTTCAGGAAAAATAGTGCGCTTTGCCTATTTAAAAGGAAATAGGACAAATGATGGGCCTGTACAACAGTGCTTTGTTTAAAATGCTTGATTTCCCCCTCCCCTTTGCAAAACAGTCCATTAAGTGATATTATTCACAAACTGAATTGAGAGTTATCAAGATAGTAATGGGAAGGCACTTAAATTGGGTGTCTGGAGGTTGGGGCATCCCTTTTTTCTATTGTAGCTAGCAACAGGACAAGGGGTAATGGGATGAAGCTGGAACACAGAAAGTTCCACTTAAATATAAGAAAAAACTATTTCACTGTGTGGGTGAAGGAGCCTTGGCACAGGCTGCCCAGGCACAGGCTGCCGAGAGGGGTTGTGGAGTCTCCTTCCTTGGAGATCTTCAAGACCTGCCTGGACACGTTCCTGTGTGACCTGATCTAGGTGAACCTGCTTCTGCAGGGGTATTGGACTAGATGATCTCTAAAGGTCCCTTCCAACCCCACCATTCAATGATTCTATTAAATTCCAAGGTATTTCCATATTTTGGGGAAGAAACCTTCATTTAATCTCTTTATTTCTGTGTCTGTTTATGATAGTCTGTAATCACGTGATTGCATGCAATTTTTTTCCACAAGAAAGGAAAGAAAAACTAGACAACCCTCCACCCAGTCCCCATCAGCTCCAGTATACGTGGCACCACGATGACCTCTGCAAGTATCAGTAGCAGGGTTGGCTGTCCCAGATGAATCCCACAGACCTCTGCCACTTAAACTGAATGTGTAATTAGCTGTCATTTTTCTGTGCAGGCCAGCTTGATCTGTGTTTGCCAGTTG
Organism: Colius striatus; assembly: GCF_028858725.1. Lineage (NCBI taxonomy): Eukaryota > Metazoa > Chordata > Aves > Coliiformes > Coliidae > Colius > Colius striatus. The sequence goes on along the minus strand of NC_084759.1, from coordinate 151,781,415 downwards.
GTTTGGTTTTGTATATTTGCTGACAGCAGGGGACTGGTGACTTTTCGCAATATTAGGCTCAGGTCTAGACTTTGGGAGTATACAAATACACTAGGCATCTTTTTGTTCCTCTTCCATCGCTGCATGACCTCTCCTGTCTCACCTCTGCCCTTCATTGTGGATGGATGTGTGGGTCTCCTTCCTCTCACTTACTCTTCATGATTCCTGGTTTGTAGCTTATCCCATGCAAGTCCTTGTCTCCATTCCTCTCCAGTTACATCTCATTGTCTTTTGGCATGCTACTTCTTTACCTTGATAATTTCAATTCTTTCTTGGCTGATTTTTAGACTTGCTTATTCTTTCACTGCATGTCCTCCTCCTTGTCCTCACTACAGTCTCCTTGTCATATGTTTTTTTAACTTCTCCACCCACTCCTTATATTCCTCATTTAGTTTGCCTTTTCTGTTCCTATTGCAGTCAAACTTGTCTGATCTATTCCTTTTCTCCCCATTACTAAGTCTGTACTGTTGGCACTTAGGCTTCTTGCCCCAATTTACTTTTCTTCCACTACACTTCCAGATCTGTTTCTTGTGTTTTTTGGATTTGAGGTGGATAACTTCTGCTTCATGTTACTTGATCAATACAAAGAGGATAGTGCAGAGTATAGGAGATGGGTCATCTCTCTGCTGTCATTGATCACCAGGCTTGGATTTCATGTGGCCAGTATCGCCTGTGAAGCTGTGGATGAGCCCCAAATGAGAGCATGAAGTGACAGAAAATGAGGTGCAAGTGGCTCTGCTACCGACTCTCAAGAGCATCTGTATTTCCTGTTCAAATAAAATGAACAAACTCTTCCTGATGGCGAGTAATCTGCCTTAAAAACATTTGCAATGCCACTTCCAGCCTTGACAGTCCAAGTCCTTTCCTTCTGAACATTTAAACCTTGTTGCCACCGTTTGTTCTCTCCATTGTGAATACAAAAACCAGATTGGTTCTTTCCTTTTTGGCAGGTTTTGCATACTGGATTTCCCCCCCCCCCCCCCCCCCCCCCATATTGTTTTGATCCTTTTTAGGCCATCAGGTATGGCTTTACTAGCTGATTTAGTTGATAAAATGTAACGCAAGCAATGTTGTTTGCCATAGTTTTGTTAAAACGTTCGTCAGTTTTTACTGGCTTTTTTTAGTGTGGTTACTAAATATAAATCCCTGCAATGCAAATGTTTCTGTTAAATATGAAGTTCTTGTAGGCTTTGTAAAGTGTGTGGAGTGTTTCCCCTCTCTCCTCGCCTAGTCATAAACAAGATAAAATATTCCCCCTACTTCTTTCTCGGGGTGGATTGATTTTGCTGAAGTACCAAAAAAAAAAACCCCAAATCCCCAAAATTAAGTGCAGATAGCATGGAAAAATTTCAGTTCAAAAGGTTTCTCAGAATGATAAGCAACTGCAAACAGTCTTAGAATGGGAAATATCAGCCTGCCTGGCTCTACCAACCCTGCCTGTAATGGAGACTTTCACCCCGAGTAGTCTCTAAATACCTAAATGGAACTGCATTTCCAAGTAGCCTGTAATCTGAGGGTGCATGGAGACACCAAAAATGTCCAAGTAATTGTGAGGATAATCTTTCAGCTACTTCTCAGGACAGCCATCAGACTGGGCGTCTTGAGTACGGTTAAAAACCTCTGAACTGTCCTCCGGTTATCCTGCTTAAAATTCATAGTTTCTGCAGTTGTGGTCCTGTGGAGTTTAGGATTTCTGTATGCTTTATAAGTCCTGTTCTCACCGAACTTCGAGGGCATATTTGACTTTCAGATAATTGCTTTTGATTAACCAAGATTTAGATAATCGGAGTTTGACCTATGCAGTGCATAGACTGTCATTCCCAGGTCTCACAGATACTCCTTATCTGAAGCCTGTGCTCTCCCTCCAGCCCTAATAGCAAAACCTGCTTTAAATTCCTTAAAATATCAATTTAAATATGTCCTGGAGAGGAGTTGAGACTTCCTGGATAGTACTAGTCCTCCTTTGTCTCATATACCCTCCATGAAGAATTAAACCCTTAATTTCATTTGTTGTTCTTTGTAACTTTCCTTAGTTTTGCTACTGCAGCATATAAAAGGAAGTTAACTAAACTGAACAATTGTGCAAGGTACTTAGGAATATTACAGAGTGAGAGTAAGAAAGGCTTTTGTTTCCAGCATATGTCCCTTCCTGCTTTGTAAAATAGGATTGAGATAAACAGAGCAGGAGGAGAAAGGATTTCAGTTTCAACAGGAAGAGTTTTAGATCTATGTTATCTTACAAAGGATCCTTCCAGCCTGAAAGGGGAGGTAGAGGAGGAAGAGTACGGTAATTTGGTGAAATTAGTGAATTAGTCAGCTTGGTGACTGTTGATTGAACTATAAGGTATTGTTCTATGTTAGCTTTGCTTAGTGTTGAAGTATTTAATGTGCATTAGTTTAACTTTTCCCCTTGCTTTTCTTTGTTTATGTGATGAAGCTGTTTGATGTTGTCACATTTGATTTGCAAAACTGTTCTCTGGTCTGCCTCCACCTCATTCCAGGATGAAGCCCTCTTCTGATTGGAAGCAGTAGGAAGGGGAAGAAAAGTACTTCTAGGAGTCTTTCATATGTGTGTGTATATATATTTGATTTTGTTTGGAAGCGGGAATGTTGATGGTTTCTTGGGGTCACTTTAGACCATGTGATGGAGCCAATGTGCAGTAAAGAGTGTAGCATGGTGTGAAAGGGGAGGATGGTGGCTGGAGGCTGTGGTGAGAACTTGGGCCAGTTCTCTGCCGCAGGTGTCCTTCACAGGGACATGGATGACAGACTGTGAATGAGCATACGCTAAGTGTGCCTGATGAAGAGGTGTAGTCAAGGAGGGAATGACAGTGGCAGAAGGAATTTAGGTCATCCAAAGCCCGTTACAAACCTTCATCCTAAGATAAATTTTTCGAGGGACTCTAAAACCTTCAAAGCTTTTTTTGGTCAAAATGCTGCAAGGGGTGTGAGAATGACCTTGTCTGGTAACGTGGACTTCAGAAAAGTGGAAAAAATACTGTGGCGATCTCGATGCTCTGTCAGAAACCAAGAATTCTAAATGCCCTGTCTTATTTGGTGAGATGAGTCTAAATAAATCGGGTTAAATCAGATTAAAGATCCTTGAGCCATGTTTTCCATCACGTCTGAAACTGTAGGTCTGAGCAGCCCAATGGCAACTTTGGCTGTAGACAAAATGAAGATCCTCCTGAAACAAGCCCTTCTGCGAGGAGCTAAGAGGCGTAGTGACGTTACTGTCATTTTCAGATCAAACGTGATTTCTCAGGACTTTTTTTGTTGTTGATAGGAATACTCTTAATTGGCTTTGACAGTGAGCTGCAGGAGTTACTGCAAATGTGGCTGAGAAGTCAGGAGAGTGCTGCACCAGAGGCTACAGACTTTGAGCTTCTCCCTATAGATCTGTGCCTGCCCGGTCTCCTGCCTGCCAGCTCCGAGCCTCCTTGATTGATGGGTGGTGGGGGTCCTGCCTGGCAACTCATGACACGAGGCCAAGAGCCTGTCTCCCAGCCAGACCTCTACTGAAAGCAGAAGTATCCAGAAAGCCAAGGTGGTTTTTTTTAGTTGGTGGGTAGGAAAATCTGAGCTATGTTATTTTTAACACAGAGAAGAATAGCTAGAGCTGAGTAATAGGAATTTCTTAGTGTTTTGGAAGAGCATAAAGAAGGATAAATTTCTTTCTTCTAGGGGGTTTACAGAGGACTATAGTGGCTTTCAAAAGTGTAGTAGGCCTCTAGGTTATCTGTGAGGCTCTGTGTGTCACCACAGAATTATTCTGAGATACTCTGGCCTAAATCTAGGGGAAGAGAAGCTGGTAGCAGGAAACAATGACAAGATTGACATCATTTAAATGCAGAGCTGTGATGAGCCTCCTAGCAGAAGAGTGTTAGCATGGGGCCAGGCCTCCTGCAACCAGTCCAGCTGTGAAGTGGTTTGGGAATTGCCCTCAGCTGTGTTCATCCCAGCTTTCTGCCAAGAGTTACTGTGCCTGTGTGAGGTCAGGTGCACTAGTCCTGCTGTTGCTGAAGTGCATGGAGATGAGTCCGTTAATTAGGTGTGATGTTGATAGTACCCAGCAGAAGCAGTGCCCAAAGCTAGAGGCAGCTGCTCAAACCATTTCCTCACTGCTCAACAAAGATTGACCACAGCTATAAAATGCAGGTGGTCCTCATACCCACTGATGCCGAATTATCAGATTGTGGAAGGCTTTATGTCCTTGACATGCAAGGGGAAGCTGTAAGAGCAATTTTAATCTTAAATGATTTAAAGGCAGTTTTTCATACATATCACTCTTCTTGCGAATCTTTTAATGCATTTTGAAAGCCTGACAAAGCAAAGGGACTTCAGGTGATACATTGGCTGCTGTGGGCTACTACTTGTGCTGTCACTGGCTGCTTTTGAACTTGAACTCTTCCTGAAAATTTGATAAGACACAAACAGTGCTTACTTGGTGATGATGTTTACCAACCTGGATACACGGCATTTGGAAAGATCATCCAGAACAGAAAACGAGCTGCTGAGCACTGATACGTTCTTGCATTTGGCACCTGGATAGTCCTTTTAAGTTCTCAATGTTGCTTACCCTTTGCTTCCAGCAGAGCGGGGCAGTTCAGATCCCTTCAAATGAGATGAAATACAAACCAAGTGCAGTGGGCTTGTGCTGAAGAACATTTCTCAGGTTTGACAGTGATGGAGTATGTCTATGGGCAGTGCTGGTCCATCTGCGGAATGGTTGTGTGGAGCCCATCCCAGCAAGCTGGGTCTCCAGCTTTGCAAGCCGAGAGCAAGTTGGGTTGCAGAGGGACATCTGTTTTGAAAGAGCATGTTTGTAGGACAGAACAAATGTTTGTCTGTCTGTTCCCGGCAGTAGCATCTGATGAGAAAGGATTCTGGTTCCTTCTGTCCTCGTTGCTTTGGGTTTTAACTTTTACATCTTCAAAGAAACGTTTCACTTCTACTTTCTTCTTTACAATTAGTTATGCTTGTTCTAAAGCAATGAGGATTATCATCTTGGCCGCTTATATACTGGTGCTGCAGGATCTCCTTCCCTCTGACCTCAGTTGGTGTTACAGGTTTCACACATCTCATCTCTTAAAGGAGGCGGTTCCAACTTTGAAAATTAGAAGAACTGGCAGCATCTGATGAAATCTTGTGGTGTTTCGGGTCAGCTGTCAGTGATAGTAACCTGATCTATGTCAAATCTTTCCCTCCCTCTCCCCAGGGTGCCTGCTCTGGCCTTTGCCTGCCAGTGGGGCTGATATGAGCCAAATTAACTTTTTTGTCTGCTTGTGTTTATTTTCCAAGTCATGAGGAGTCCTCAGGAGCCACAGGATTCAACGTTGTTTTCTTACTGAACACTTTTTTGCATTGTATCAAACATCTTATCCTTCTTGCCTGGGTTTGGATGCTGGTTTTTTCCATGTTGATGGGTTGCTGGTTAGGAAGCCCATCATGGGAATAACGCGGAGCTGCGCAGTCAGCAGAGAAGCACTCTATTTTGATGGCTGCTGCAAAATGGTGGCTCCTGCTCTAAATTACTTGGTGAGGTAATTGCTCATCTTCCAGGATATTTTGCTTCCTCTGTGTATGCTGCCTATTAATAGGATAGGAAAGTGCAAGGTGTTTTTTGGGCCAGGTTGGATTTGACTTCTGATTGGATCCCTTAGTTTGAGTGATACATGAAGGACAGTCGGGGTGGTGGTTAGGAGTGGAGATGTAGAATCCCAGGACTTGCTGCTGGCAAAGCAGCAGGATTGTTGTCACTCTCTGAACTATACTGCTGTGATTGCTATTTTATATTTTTAGTATAAACAGCATCTTTTTGGTGGCTGATGGCCAGTTCTGAAGGAGAGATGATGCTGTTCTTCCAGGAGCCTTGAGTCAGAAGAGACGGAAGGCAGTGGCGGGTGAATGATCTACCTATTCAGTAGGCAGCTGCTCTTCCTTGGAACACTTGAGAGGGGTTTTGCTGTTTGACAGTTCAATACTTCGCTTTGGAGCCAATTCATACCGTAGAGCAGGAGGATGAGAGGGAATGCCATTGATAGGAAACCATCCATCCCAAGCAGGCTGTGCAACACTCACGTGCTGCCTTGGTCTCTTCCCTTGACTATAAGGACCACAGATGAAATAGCAAGAGCTCTGGCTTGTGGAAGGAGGCTCGCCCTTGATGTGCTGCAGGGCTGTTTCTGCACAAAGACCTGGCTGTTCCCCTTCAAAGATCTAAAAGCAGTCGAAATGAGACTGCAGGGGAATTTGGCAGTTTAATCCAAGATTGTGCATCTGCAGACCTTGCTGAGTTGTCGCATGCCCTTGCATGTGTCCTTCTGTGCCCAAGCTGTGACACTGCTGAACCATTTGGTGCCTAGCTTGTACCTGAAGTTGGGACAGGATCCAGGTACAAGGACTGTCTTCTCCTTGCACGGTCCTAGAGACATCTTTAAGAGCATGTGACACGTTGAGATTGGGGTTTAGTTACTGTCTACTTTTTAAAACATGGGCACCGGGAAAGGCAGAGATCCTTCTCTTTTCATACGCTATTAATTACAGCCTTTACCTGGAAAGGAAATGCCTTGATGCAACTCAGTTAGCCAGAGCAAGCTAGTTTGTGGCTGTTACTTAAGATAACCCTTTGGCTGCTGGCTCTTTGTGAGTCTGTCTTTTTGGTTTTCCATCACTCAGAGAGGGCTTAGCTGTTTTCCGAAGGCTTCTCTAGATATTGTGTGATCAGCAAATCTCTTGTATCTTTTGAGTCTTGTGAGATATGCAGTGAGCTGGTATGAAAGTCCATTTTTGAGCATAGCCATGGGTTTTATGGCCCTATAAATTTGATCCTAAATATGGGTCTCATGTGATTTTGATTTCATTCAAAGTTTACTGCAAAATTTTAGCTGCTTCCTGAAATTCTCTTTAAAAAAAATAAAGTTTCTTTATAGGTGAGACCATAGTTAAGATCCTGGTTAAAAATCCAGGCTTTTAGCACTATGAAAGTAAAAATAGCCCCTAGTACACGAATGACATTCAGATGACTGCTGAGTAAATGAATGCGTTTTCTGTTATGTGCTAAACCTGTTTTCTATTTGATTTTATTCGTGCTAGTGATGGCCAAGTTGTGTATATCTGTTGGCTTCCCACAGAGCGCCCAGCAGAGCTACTAGATTCTGAGAAATACCTGAGTAAATGTACCACTGAAATTGAGGGAGTTGTGAGAGGAGGAGACAGACTTTCATGCATTCTCACTCTCCCAGGTGCTGGTTGAGCTTTTGGGTTTGGTGGTCTTGCTTTTTTTTGCTTTTCCAGGGTGTAATATTAAAAGATTTAAGACTTGTTTTTTCTTAAAGCAAATTATTTTCTCCCTGTGAGAGAAAACGCTAGAGGCCTTAGAAGAAGTGAAAGCGAAGCCTGTGGCAGCTGTTCTGCACCTCTCTGGAAAGCACAGCACCTTTTTACTTTTTCACAGTGTTTTGTGCTGGTTTGGAAAGTAACCGGAGCTGTACTCATGAATATTTGAGGCTCTCGGGTGCCTGTTGAGGGCTGGAGGAAAGGAGGGCCGAGGGAGGGCAGGACAGGGAGCGGCCGAGGCCCTGCGTAGCTGTGTTGTCTCTCTTACGCTAGTAGACCTCTCATCGGGATGAATGTGCTCTGAAATATTTATTGCCCTGTTTAAATATTCACTGCTGCAAAGGCAGAGCAGCCTGATGGCAGTAGCAGAGCCTCAAGGGACAGGGGCTGCAGCAGTCCCTGGCATTTCCTTTTGGTAATATGATAAAAATATATTTAACAACAACAAAAAAGAAATAATTGGGCATTCCCCCACTGCAAGATTGACAGGAGCAGTCAAGCGTACGTCTTGGTGTTTCCTCTTCGTGCCAGAGACTTATGTTTGCTCCAAGGCTCGTATGCCGGGGTGCTGCTCTTGGTTGCCAGATGCTAATGCTTTTTTTTTTTCCAGGCCTGTAACCTAGAGCGAGCGGCTTTGTTTAGCCTGACGCTGTATGCGTTGAAAGGGGATGTACAGAAGGGGACCGACTGAAGGGGTTTAAGTTTTGTGTAGCCTGTTCTCTTGTCTTTCTGTAGGTGTGAGCAGATAAATGGTGGGGGGAGGGATGTGGGGAAGGACCTTTAATGCACTTGGCTGTGTAAGGTGGAGGTCTGCTGGGAATTACGAAGGGATAAATTTCAAAGGAACTTGTGCGGTAATATATTAATGGAGCTCCAGATGCTGAAAGACGTGCCACCAAAGTGAGATGCTCTTGTATCAGTTTAGCTTTTAAGGCTTACTGGTTCAGTTTCAGTAAAATTGAGCTATTTAAAAGTGGTGCTAGCAGCAATATACAATAGTTTAATGTTAATATTTGGTATATTGCTGCTGTTAAACCCACACATGTTTTATATGACCAAGGCATTGATGCAGTGGTTACAATAGAGAGCAGCCTGCTTCCAAAGATGCTGCAGAAGCAGCATTAATGATAACCAGCCCAGGCGGAACCATCTGAAAGGTGATCAGATGCACTGCTGATCTGGGGCTTCACCTTTGAGCTGTGCAGGTGGCCTGTGTAAGGGAGAAGTTTATGCTAGTTCATGGTTACAGCAGGAATTTGGTAAATATATGTTAGGCTGGAGGCCTGGAGAACAGAGGCTTTAAAAGGTTTGTATAACAAAGGGGAAGTCTTTCCTGAGATACTTGACAAATACAGTGTGTATAAACTACCTTTATACTGGGTTATGTGAAGATATTCTGAAAGTTAAGCATAAGCTAAGCAGGCAGTGGTAGCAACATATGCTAAATGTCCGTATAACCTCTTGTTCTGGGATGAAGTGGCTTTCAGGTGCATTTTCAAGTTATGCTTAATGTAGTGTAACTATAGGCTGCTGTGAGAAGAATAGTCTCCCTCGTCTCTCAGCCTTGGCCATATGTTCAGCCTCCTCACCACTTTGGGCACCGTGCTTAGGCAGATACCAAGTGAGGCAGTTCAGTTTATGACCAAACAGAGTACTATTGTTTGGATTCATTTTCTGGCTATGGCTGTGGCATGACTAGGTCTTGCAGCAGCTGGGGAGGGAAGCATAGCCACTGCTTCTGAGGCTAGTTGGCAGTTTATCATATTAGGTAGTAGAAGAAACTGCACCTATAATTCTTAATAGCTTGTTCCTGTCCGTAAGGTGAAGTCATTTTACTTATGGATGTGTCTGCTGCTTAGTTTAATCTGCTTTAATTTATGTGCATCGACCTCTACCAGCTCTTCTCAGCTTTCCAGAGTATTGTCCTATAGGTATGACAATAGATTGCCTTTTAAATTGTCTTTTCTGGCCTTGTGTGTGTTGTAGGCCATTATTTCTCACGCGGGTACCTCTCTTTTGAATGACATAATGTTTTCAGCACAAAGGCATGAAGAGATGGAAAGGACTAAGTCCTCTTCATCAACTGACTTAATGACTGTCATTTAGAAATCAGTAAACAAAATAAAATGGTGTCTTTTACCAGAGCTGAATTTATCAGACTCTGCTTCTGGCTATTTGCTTTCTGGATGTTTTTGTTCATTAGATTAAATATTATTAGTGCCTTCTTCCCCCCGCCCCCCGCCCCATCATTAATATACTTGCACAAAATAATGAGTTGCCACTTAATTTTTATTTTTAAATTATAGACAAAATAGATTGGTCTTTTAAAGTTTTTCAGTGTACAGCCATGTAGCTTTTCTCAGTCTTATGTTTTTGTGATTCTTCTGCATTCCTTTTTAAGGTTTTTTTAATTCCCTTTAAAAAATTTGTATGTGGTCACATACCAAAGTAGCATATATGTGAACAGCTGTGGTTGCTTTTTGTTACCAGGCTGTTGCATTGGTGAGTTGCTTCTCCATGACCCTCTGCTCCTTTCCAGACCTCTGCTTTCCAGGATACACAGTAGAGGCTTCCTTGGAAATGGAAAGCTCCTCTTGGAACAAATGAGTAGCAGGAGATAGGAAAATGCGTTGCTGTAATGGAAAGTAACTGTGGGAAGAAATCTGTGCTTTTAAACCATCAAATTTCTGTTCTCGAGTGTGTGCCAAGTCAGTTGCAGATTTCCTCTGCCACGCACCCTGAGAGCAGCTTGATATAATATTGTTGCTATGTTATTGAATCCTGGCACTCGAGCCACAGATGAGTCCTGTTTGCCTCAGCTGGGGCTGCGCACATCTCATCTTCTCTACTAAATTCTGACTGTACCCATGATGTGCCTGTGGCAGTGAAAATGTGACGGGGATGAGTCGTTTAGCTGCTTGCATTAAGAAAAGAGCCCCAAGAGGAGCTCTGGTTTTGTGCTTAAGTATGCTCTATACATCTCATCCCCCACCTTTGCTCCATAGTCACGTCTGAACGCGCGGCTCCTCGCCATGGTTTCTGCCAGCTCTGCAGTTCTTTCCAAGGCATTCAGAGCTCTCCAATTGATTCCAGATGTGCTCTCCCCTTCCTAGCACTTTCTCCCTTCCTCCTCCTCCTCCTGCGCTGGCAGCAGAGGCAGGGCTGCTTTTTCCCTGCAAGATGCTGGAATTGGTGCAGGCAGGCGGGAGGACTTTCCTTCTGGCCACTGAAATCGCAGAGGGGGGAGGAATTGAAGGGGCTTGTGCAAGTGCTGTATAAGTGAAGCTGCCTGACGGGGCCTCGAGGTTTGGAGCCAAGTCAGCTCAGAGCAACACCTCTTCACAGCACAGTGCTGCATTTAGCTCATTCCCCTCACAGCAGGGGAGAGGGGGACAGGAGAGCCTGATGCCAGAAGTGATGTTGAAAATCCTACCTAGAAGAGTGCTAGATATGTAGAGATATCTCGAAGAGTCCATTACAGATAGCTATGTCACATAGTAAGGGATTTGAAAAATTCCTGTGACTAAATTAGATACAAAGGCGCTGAATGAACTTCATGAGGATTTAAACATTCGGGAAAGCAGTTTGAATTCTTGAGGTTACAGGAATAACTCTCTACGCTCACTGAGATTTGGTGACGTGCTTGCAGATACAGGGTGATAGTCCATTTGCAGAGCAGAGACATGGGATGAAAAATTGCTTATCAGTCCAGCTCGGGTACCCGATCAGGGTACAGGATACTGGTTTTTAGAAATACATCACTGGGAGAGCTGCTGTCTTCCTTAAAACAAAGCCACCTGAAATGAGTAATCTGGTTGCAGAATTAGCAGAGGTGACAGTAGCTGTGACACTATCCTGACAGCCTGATCAAGAGTTACCACGGGACCAAGTGGGATTTTCATCCCCATTAAATTTCCCCGTTCTACAGCCCTTCCTTTACTGAACAGCACCAGGAACTGACTAGCACTCGGGAGTAAGGCAGAAAACCAACACAGGCAGGTCCTCTGTGCCATCTTAGTCACACACATGAACTGCTCCTGAAAGTGCAGTTACTACACTCCTTCCCCACCACCAGCCTCTGGTTCCTGCTGCCACTCTATGTGATGATCCACAATCATGCAACTGTGAGTGTGATCAGTTTGCTAATCCACTGAAAAGCTAATCACAGTTAGCTTGGATTAAACATAAGTGACACATCTGCGGTGCACTGTTTCTTAGCTGTGATTCATTTGAGTTCTGGTGCAAAAGAAGGAACTTAACCCTCTTTGTCCAACAGTAAAGTAGTCACACTTATGTGGGAGATGCTTCTGCCCCTCTGGGTGCCTGCTGTATTAGTGTACATAATATTTTGAGACTTTATTTTCATACTAATTTGTTGAAAGCTAATTGTCTTATGAAAATCCTTTCCCCCCAAGAACATTTGACTATGAATATGAAGTGGAAAACTCTTGGAATATTGCAGATGTGGGAAGAGTGCAACCAGTGTAGGTGCTGAAGGAATGATCTGGAAGAAGGAAAATGAGCCTGACCCTTTCTCTTATTTGCTGGCCTTGCTGCTGAGGATGTATCCATTCTTGTGACTTTCCTTTGTTCTGCACCCCCACCTCCTTCTAAATAATTCTTGGAGGTAGTTTCATTCCTAGTATGGAATGAAAACAGATGTTGAGACCTCAATGTCGTCTCACAATTCTCTAATCAAACCCAGAGAGTGTGAATTGATTGAAAGCATTTTTTGGGACGCCTTTGTGCCAGGTTTTTGGGGTTTTTTTTTGAATGGAGAATAATGTAAACTTCAGGAGCAGAAAATCAGTGCTTTTTTTAAAAAAAATCTGGAAGATGTGTTTCAGACTGGTAAGTACATGTGACTCTGGGCTTTATTAATGTTGTATAACTCTAAAGCTTTGACTATATCCAACAGGAAACCTCTTTGCAGGTTGCCCAGGGGCTTCTTAATTAAGTGTGTATGCATTCAGCACTGAGAGCCTGCATTTGTACATTGGGACAGAGCAAAAGTTGACCATTACTGGCAATAGTGACAGCATGGGGATGAGTGAGTGCTTCCTGTATGTAAGAGTAAGATAAGACTATAATATTCTTTCATCCTTTCCTACAGAAGAGGAGCTTGAAAGTTCCTAAATGCATTAGGAAAAAAAAGAAGGCCAGCTGTTTTATTTTACAGAACAGTTTTTGGTGGCCTGGAATGATAGCGTGTATATTGGAAGATAACTTGTTCTTCCCTTCCTTCACATATCTAGGAGAAGGAAGGGCAAGATTAGATAATCTAGTGCTAGCTTGCACCAGGAAGTTGAAGAAAACATGCCTTTAAATGGTTAGCTGGGTGCAAGCTTGAGTGCCGGCTTTTTTGTTGTTATTGTTGTTATCTTTTTTATTTCTGGTGTAAGGTTAGTTTCTTTAGGCTTAAGCTAACATGATGCAAAAAGTATTTCCTAAAATTCTTATCTCTGATTTCAATTTAAAAAAAGGATGCATAAACTTCTTTCTGTTTTAAAAGAACTAGTGTAACACTCCACCAAACCTTTGCAAAAGTACCTATAGGTAGAACACTGCTTTTGGCAGGATTCAGGAGGAATTGCTCTTATGCCTGTGGCAGTAAAGTCAAAATCGAGCATCCTTTTCTGTTACCCCAATATGTCATAGATCAAATGGATATCAAGCTCCAGGCGTGCAGTTGAGACACAAAACCTCTTATTATGGTGATCCTCTTCAAGGTGCTTTTATACATAAAGAGAGTGTTGATGTTATCAGTCTGGGTTGCCAGCAGACATGCCAGTCTTGCTCTCTGGAGTAACAGAAATGCCTTTGTAGAGGGGGTATCAAGTTAGGGTCATGTACCCCTCTGAATCCAGGAACAGGTTTTTACAAAGATGAAGAGTACAAGATGATTATATCCTTTCTATTTATCATTTTTGACCTCCAAACTTTCTTTCCGTAGGTGTTTTACACATTTGTCCCATTGAGAAACTAATCAGTAATGAAATGACTGTGACTGGACATGTTCCTATGCAACCTGATCTAGGTGAACCTGCTTCTGCAGGGGGATTGGACTAGATGATCTCTAAAGGTCCCTTCCAACCCCTACCATTCTATGATTCTATGACTGAGGAAATGTTACTACTGCATTTTGGTATAAAAAGCTTGTATGAAGTTCTTGGGTGTTTGCGGGGTTTGCGTGCTCAAGTCACTTTTTGGCATGGCCAAAGCCATCACTTCCATCATCCTATACATCGCTTTGCTTTGTGTTTAAGTATTGTCATGACCCTAAAGAGCAAAATTCCAGGCTTAGGTTCCACATGCTGTGAGAGCTATCAGTATAGGTTGGGGTTTATGTCTGGTGTAATACCCCAGCCCATGAATTTCTAGAAGGGGCAGTACTTGAGTTCCTGGTGGGTCTTGGAGCATCCCTTACGCTGCTTCATATCCATTCCTGTTTGGATAAGTAAGAAATTGCTTACTGATTTTGTTATCAGTGAGAAAATTGTGGGATTGCCTAGGAAGAGGGTTAATATGTGCCAGAGACTGCATCTTCTCAGCAGCCTGAGCTCATCCAAGTGCTGATGGCCATGACTCTTCCCTCCCCAACTTCTCCACCCCCTCTCCTTTCTGGCTGCCGTTCTCCTTCAACTCCTTGCCAAGCCATTTCAGCACTCTTAACTGGGGACAAAACTAACCTGACAATAAAAAGAGAGACCTGATTTTTTTTTTTTTTCCTGGGATATGTGCTGAAATGGCTCATTGGAGTGCGGATGGATGGAGTGCTGTGGCTGGCAGGGGAGAGAGGGAAGGAGCACAGAGCTGGAGGTAGGACAGCAGCAGCTCTGGCTGGAGCCCCTCTGGAGCTGTGATTGAGAGCCTGAGATTAATAATCCATGCTTCTGCCAGTAGAGCCCTGGAAGGGGAGGCTGTGTTGGAAGGGGCTGGCCTGCTACAGCAACCTTTCTTTGTGTTCAGCTGTGAGAAGAAGGGGGGAAAAAAATCCCAGCCCAGGTTCCTTGCTTCTGGGCAGGGACGTTGTATGATAGGCTCTTTGTCTCATGTCTGCATACAGCCGAGGAGCAGTGCTTGGCCTCTCCCTTCAGAGCCACGCGTCACATTTGCCTTCCTGGCAGGAGGCTGTGACCTGGCTTGGAGGAGCGATGGTATTGTCCCCGCATCCCACTCGCTCACAGGAATCTCTTTTTGCAGGGAGAGCTGAGGGTAGGCAGTGGCTCCAGGTTGAACGGTTGCACCAGGCTCTTCAGAGATCTGAGCTACAAACATTTTTGCTGTTTACGAAAGGGATTAGGTTAGTGCAGAGAGCAAACAGTTGGAGCCTGTAACACACTGATCTTTACAAACAGGTTAATTGTCTCTGTTAGCTGCAAGTCAGTTGCTTCGAGGTTTTATAAAATCAGTTCAGTGAAGGTATACCTATTAGAAACTCAATTCCACTAATAGGCATATATTTGCATCTGTCTCAATGATTTGGGGGTTACCAAGGTTGAAAAGAATATTTAAGAGTTTATTTGAAGTTTACATGCTGTAGCATTTTTTCCTGCACCATCTTCTGATGCATCTGAATCACAGTACAGTTATGGACAGCACAGACCATTTACCTTGTGGTAGTTTGCATGGAAATGCCTGTACAGAAATTGTACCAGTTAAACTTTACTAGGATTATAATTTGTATTTGCTTGGCTCCGCTTTAATATTTCTACATATTGTGGCATATCAATACACAGGGATCTGGAGCTGCGTTGCTGCAAGGCAGCTTTCGTATCCCTATAATTACACCCATTTCTCTAATGAGCAAAACAAAACCAGCACTTCACAAAACAGACTGATCTTTGACAGTTTTGTGGAAGTAGGAGGCCTTTGTGTGCGTTTCTGCTGTTTGCTCTTGGCACTCCAGTGCTGTGATCTTGGATCACCACCTGCTGTCTGCTGAAAGAATTCATCCTATGTCACATTTGTTGAACCGTGTTGCTCCTTGTCCTCAAACTCCCACCCTTTTGCAAGGTACCACTACCTGTGGTTACTTACTGTTCCTCTGCTTACCTTGGAGCTACAAAGTTTGTTAATTAAGTTAAATCTGTGTAAGCTCCTAGGAATGTGTACCCATTAGGGATTTTTCACTGGTTTAGCTAATTTGGTTTTTAAACAAAAAGGTGGGATGGGTTTGTACTGAGCTGTGTAGGCAAAACCCTGAGTTCAGGAAGGAAGCTGGCACCTGTGAAGAAATGACTGGGCCTCTGTAGGGCTAAGAACAAGGGCCTCAAAGAGGAGCCCAGATAGGGATCCTGTATAGTCCTTTTGCCCTGAGGGCTTGGGTGCTTGTCAGTCAGATGTCACCATTTGCAAGAGGGGAGCTGCTTTGAATTCCTAGCTGATGTGAATGGATCGTTTCTGTGGGAGCAGAGCAACAGAATGACTAGAAAATGTAGGAGTTGCTGATTTTCTTTGAACTGTAGGTTATCATATATCGTACTGATTTTTTTTCCCTTTTTTTTAAGGAGCAAATGTTAATTATACTGAGTTCCTGTTGCACTGAACATCCTTTCACCTAGCATGGTTGGTAGCACAAACTCAGGGAGAGAATCAGTTAACCTGGAACTACCGAAATTATTCCTGCAGCGTTATTTCTCAAGCTCCTCTCTTTGGAGACTGCCAAACACCCAGCATTGTGGCTCAGAGAAGTGTCTGCTCCTAAACAGTAGTTAAGATTGATTTCATGCCATCACACAAAAGGGTGTCACACAAGATTGTTTATGTGGGGAGACACAGCTGGGCTTTCCTAGTCCTATGGTGGCATTCTTGCATGTGTTTGGGGATGGTGACTACTCTTGGGCATATCCATCTCAGTCTGGTGTTGCGTTTGAGTCCATGTTTAAGAGAATTCATGAGCAGGACTGTCAGTTCAGTGAGGTATGTTGCCAAGATTGGACAGAAAAAATACTTTGACTCCTATGTGTGTACCTTCACCAGGAAATTTGGAGTGTGTTCCATGTTCTTTGTGTGAAAAGCAGCACTTCTTGACTGCAGGATTTTCCCTGGTGGCTTAGAAGTAGGGAAAGGAGTTCAGGTTCTGTGTTTGAAGATAAATGGGATTTTTTTTCTCTCTGTTAGTTCTTGAAAATATGAAGTGTTGTGTAAATGTTGAAATTTGTTAGAATAGCAGAAGAGGTAGAATCTCCTCTGGGTTTGGAGGATATCAGTATGCTGTGAAACCTGCAGAGATCTCGTCAGGAGTCCTTTTCTGTAGACACTAGTGGAAACAAAAAAAGTAGCTCTAAAGCATCAAAGGATATTAAAATTACTAAAAAAGAAAAAAAAAAAGGTGGGAAATGTGTACTTAATCATATCAAGAGAAAAATAATTTGAGATACAGATACTCCATGGGATGGTGAAACCTGGACAAGCATAATGGTAATAGATCTACAGATAACCTGAGACATTAAATTAAGGATACATTTGTAATAAAAGAGATGATTTTCACATGTTAGTGCGATTGGAGGGGGAGTGGAATGGATGAAAATGGTATTAAAAACATTTAATTCTGTGCCAGAAATCTCTTACTTGAAAATCTAGTAAGGTCAGTGAGAATAAATAAAGATACCAGGGTATTTTGTCTTGCAAGGTGTGATTAAACTCAAAATAAATATGTATTATCAAAATGCCACAAGCAACAGAAGAGAAGGAAAGCATTTTTCATCTTTCAAACACTTGCAGATAATTGAAGAAGGGAGAGAAAACATTTAAAAGGTTGAAACACGTTTAAACTGGAAGGCACATTATTAACTGAGGGGTAAAAACCTTGAAAATAAGATAATATGAGGTTTATGGGCTGGCATTCTAAGTAGTCTAAGAGTGAGATTAAACAAAACCCTGAAGTATGTCCTTTGGGGAGCAGCCCTGTAACGTTGAGAGAACGGCAGAAGAGGTTTTGTTTGTGGCTAATTAGCATTCTCTTCCTCCTATCCAGGGTACTACCAGCTTGTAAATATAGCTTGTTTTAAGAAAGTTGGAAGTAGTTTATGCTACCGCGTTGTTCTTGGAGTTACCTTACTGATTTTTTTAAATGAAAACAAAATAAAATTGGTTTCATTTTTAGCTCCTATTTTAAACGCATGAGAGGGGCAGACAACGTGGGCTGAATGGAAGCACACAGACGATTGACTCTAATCTTTGTAAGCAAAAGAGCTTGAAAATGAGACAGTATGTGGACAGAGGGGAGCTGTTGTGACAAGGGATAAACAGTCTGAGTAGGTGAGCGATAGGTTTGCGGTGGGATAGCCATCATTCAGCCTTTTCTCCTTCCCCTTTGTAAAACTCACCCTGCAGATCCTAATGGTGGTTTAGGTAAAAGTCCGCAGCTCCCCGCTTTGCAGCTGAGAATGGCAAAGGAATGTGCAGAAGTGAAGGGCTGGTGGAGCTGCCCTCCTTTAGAAGGGGGAGAAATCCCTGTCCCCCTTTCAGAAAATGTGCTCGGTGCATGAAAAACCTCTGCAGAGCTGCTGGCACGCGACACCGGGCTGCAAGGGCTCGCGGGAGTGTGTGCAAGGAACAAGCGCTGGCCCTGGCTGGCGTGCTCCTTGGAATATTTTTTTTACTCAGATAAGGCTGCAGAGTTTTGTGTTTCTGCAGGCAGCAAGGGCTTTGCAGCGGCTGGACTTTAGTTAATGAAACCGTCGTTCAACGCGGGCCAAGGCAGCAGCTCAGCTAAGTGGTATTGAATGCCCTTCCCTCTCCTTCTCCGTAGCTGCGGGAGCACATGGGCACGTGGCCCCCGGAGCAGGCAGACCAGATAGACTAATGTCAGTGCGAATTTGGGATTCAGCCAGTGTCTGAATGACCCGGTGCTGGCTGGAGGTGTGCTGCATCTATCATTATTTCCTTCGCCTGGAAGGGAAAGCTGCAGGTAGGCTGAGGAGAGGACTGAAGGGTTTGGCCGGCTTCACTGGAGATCCGTCAGCCCCTGCACACTCTCTGCTGAAGGGCTGCTTGGTAATTCCCACTCCGCCTTTCCTATCCATGGAATAAGGTCTGCTTTGCTTTTACTCCATTGATTTAAGCATGCTGGTGTTGGAATAGGCTCGATCACCTCCGGGCTTTGTGGGGGAGGACCCAGGGCTGGAACAGCAGCCAAAATTTAAAATCAGGATTAGTCTGTTGACACATACATAAATCAAACAGCCCTCCTATCATCAATCTTTTCCGTGGATATTTTTTTTTCCCCTGCTGCGGCGGTGGAAGCTGTTAGAGCGGTGCAGCAGCCTGGGCTTCCCAGGCTTGAGCTTCAATGTCAAGGCTGTTCTCCTTCACCCAAGTGCCTGAATGCAGCTCCCTGTTCCCCCCTCGGTGAGAACCCTGCAGTGGCTGGCTGCAGGGCAGCATGCTTTCTTGTTCAATTCGGGTAGTTTTCAGACACAGTGGGATAGCATTGTTACTGTCTTTTGGGGATACCTTTTGCATGGTCAGTTGTCAGTTGTTCCTGAGTCATCTGGTTGGTGTCAACTGCATCTAAGGCAGTGCTAAAAGCTGCTAAAAAGTCTGCTGTCCTAGCAGAGAGGTCTCTATGGGATAACCCTAAGCTGAGGGAGGAGTAGGCAATTAATGCCTTGTGTAGTGGTGCTCAGGATTGGGGAGAAGAGTGAGTGTGCTCCAGGCTTGCGTCTCAGCTCAGTTCTCCACAGCTTTTTGGTGTCTTCTGCACAAGCAGCAAGAAACGACTGGGATATTCTGTTAACTGATACCTGAGCACCTGTGCTCTGTTGCTCAGGGCTGCCAGAGCAGAGAAGGAGGTTGTTGCACAGATAGGTTTTTAAAAGTGTACTTATTTTCTGTTACTGTAACACAACAGAGAAATGTGCTCTGAACCACACAGTGTGATCTCTTGTGAGCAGATGTGAGGGTCAGTCTGTTGGAAATGGACACAGATATGGTACTTTTAGAGATATTAAAGAAGCACAATCTTCTATCTGTGTTTCCTTATCTGTTCCACTACTTCAGTGCCTCTTCTCCCTTCCCAAATAATGCTTTACTGTGGATAAAGCCGTGTGTAAGGTTACAGGGGTATGCAGTTTGCATGCCCCATTACTTGTTCTCCATATGCCACACAGTAGTGAGAAAGTTGGCCCAAAAAGATTGAGAAAACAGTGTCATGACTCAGAGGAGAAAGGCGTGCTCTTTTAGATAGAGAAGATAACGGAAAACTGTGCAATAGTATTGTGGCAGTGGGTGGGATATTCACAGAAATGTGTGTGTACATTCACCATTTTTCAGGCTGATGTTTTGATCCGTCTTCTGTAGCATAAAGCTGTCTTCTCCTTTTCCCTTTCTTCAGGGTAACCAGGAGCCAGCAGCAACTCCTGATGCAATGGTGCAGCCATTTACCACAATCCCATTTCCGCCACCCCCACAGAACGGGATTCCCACAGAGTATGGGGTGCCACACACTCAGGACTATGCAGGCCAGACCAGCGAGCACAATCTGACGCTCTACGGAAGCACGCAGCCGCATGGAGAGCAGAGCACGAACACGGCCAGCACGCAGAACGGATCTCTTGCAGTAAGTGCAGAAGGGTGCAGAGCCAGGAGAGAAGCACAGTGCTTTGGGAAGAGGCAGCCACTGATTAGATTGCTGTTTCTCAAGTATGCAGCAAATCAGCAGTGCACTTGAAAAGGAGGGAGTTATAAACAAAACATAACTTCTAATCTTCTATTACTAGGTTCCTGTCTTTCCCTTTGTGTGTGTTCCCCTTGTAAACAGGTATCTGCAAAGAGCAGCAGCTGTACATGGGCTCCGGGTGTTTTTACCATGGTGGCATTGTTCAAAGACAGTCCTTTACAAAAGTGTTAATTGCCTTATGTTAATTGGCAGATAGTTCAAACGAAAGTAGTGGAGTCAAATTCTGGTACAAAGGATTTAGGGTGAGCGTATGCATTGTAGGTGCAATCCCAATATGGTTTTTGTTTTCAGGAAGCTAGCAGAGGAGAAAAAAAACTTTTCTTTGACTTTCTGAAGATGGCAGGGAGCTTTAGGGGACAAAGACGGGAGAGGGACCTCTCAGCTATCGGACATCCATTTGCCAAACAAAGATTTTCTCCTTCCTATATTTTTTGCCGCCTTCTTCCCGTTGTTTGGAACTGGCACTGGGCAACATGCTGGCAGATTATCCCGGGAAAAGCTTTATCCACCCTTTAAGCCACTTGTTAAGACTTAACTTCCTAATAAAGAGCCTTATGGTGAGAGCCTTCGGTGCTTAGGGGCGGATTTAATCTGTTAATGCTTTCAGTTTTACTTGTAGTTGGGTCTTCAGCTTTTAGAGATTATTTTTCCCCCTGTAAGTACTGAGGGAATTCAGTGCCAACTTGAATGTGGTCCTGGTGTGCTCCTCTGCTCTTTCTGCAGTGGGCAGTGGCTGCACGGTTGAGACCACTGGTTGTGGCTTTGATATCTTTTAATTCATACTGGGAACGCCGCAACTTTCTTGAGGAAGATGAAGAGTACAAATCCTGTGAAGTGCATTGATAGTGTGTGAAAGGACTTCAGGTGTCTTAGTCAGCAAACACAAATGTAGATGAGATCAAGCTGGAGAGAAAACTTAGAGCTAGTGCAGTGTGCAGAAATGCAAGTCATCGTTTTAGTACCAGGTTGTCCAATGTCATTCCAACCCGTGAGAGCCGGGCTACCCATCTCTAGAAGCATTTTCAAGCACTGCCAGTTGGATGGGAATGCTGGAAACAGGGAATAAAATAGGGCCGTGGCTTCCCTGTGTGTTTTTGCCGTTCACATCCTTGCCCAGAGCTCAAGAGCATTTCTTTTTAATGGAAATGATGCAAGCCTTGACCTTGGATGTGAGCTGTTGCCAACCCTCCTGATCCTCTTCCATATTAGGAGCCATCTCTGTGGTGCTGCGGGGCTGAGCTCTGTGTTTCATCAACCAGTGCCAGCTCTGGGGAGCCCACAGCGCACAGGGAGGCTGGCTAGTCTGCGAGGAGGGACTGGGAGCCCATCTGTGTGGGAGGGAGCGTTGCTGGGAGACTGCTGGGAGGCAGTGGTGTTGCCAGGAGGCTGCGGAGGGAGTCTGACTGGCAGGGGTTATCCAGGAAACAGGCTGAATAACACGTTATGCTTGCACTGGCTCTTGGAAACAGGTGGGCACATCTGGTCAGACCATTTGATGTGGTTAAAGATGTGTGAGCTGAGTGTGCAGACTTGGGCTCCACAGACTGTAGCTAGCCAGGAAAGGATAAGGGTGCAGACGAGCACATTGATGTGGCTGGGACTGATCAAACCCAGAGGATCCAGATGGTGGCACATGAAGAAATCCAGGGGAAGGGAGAAGGCGCCTCAGCCAACGGCCTTTCACACATGCCAAGGCATCCACATGCACAGGGTCCTGGATCTACTGAGTCCTTTTGTCCTTCTGTCTAGGACTCCTGTATGAAGTTATTTTGATTCTGTGGGCTGCCTTGGGATGTAATTGCTTCTAACTTTTCTCCTCAGCATGCTGATTAATGATCTAGGAACTAGGGGAATGAAGAAGGCTCAGTAGTTACTGAAATGAAAACATGCTGTTGAAGTATAGCAGAAAGGCTTGACTCATCTTCAACCTGTACAGCTAACATCAAGCATCTTGTCTATCACATACGTTGGTTAGTACTTACTCGTCTGACATACATGTTCAGTCCATGTGGACTAGACTGCTGTCCTCTAAGGCATCTTTTCCTTTCACCACTTTGTCTTGCTCAAACAGCAGGGCTAACTTTGCTAGAGCAAGAAGTCGTTGCGGGTGATGTATGATCCTTCCCTCCCATTATGGTGACTGACAAGTGCAGCTGCTGTTGTGTGTGAAGGTGATAGCCCAGACTGAGCAGCTGGTGGATTTTTTAGCTGCTGACTTGAAGCCTGTGCTCCCGTGGGGTGATTTGGAAATTCCTTCAGCCAGACAGTTAAAGTCTCTCCTTGCTTTTCAGAACAAGGCCTATGCTTGATCCAATTGGCAGGGCAGAGTGAGACAGTGAAAGGTGTGTGTTCAGTTGGGAGTGCTCTTCTTGCTTTGCAGGGGAGTGGCCTTCAGGATATTTGCGAAAGTAACAGAGAATATGGGTGATTTAAAGGTACTGCATGGAAAGGGGAGTTTAATCTGGTTAATGGGATCTATAACAGGGCCCCTAACACACTGGATGGGAGCACCTCTTCATAGAAACTTGGCAAATTATACCAGGCAAGTCAGATTGAATGATCTGAGATCAGCAGTGGTGTCAAAGTTAATAGACAGTGCCGTGGAAGCCTGAGGTCAAACAACTTAAGTAGAATAAACTTTGAGAGTTAAAGTCCGTGCCTTCCTGTGCAGTCTAAAAGCCCCGAGCAAAGGGGAATGACTGATTGGTGTCATCAGCTAAGACTGAGCTTGGTTCTGGAGGTCTGAGTGTAGTGGAAAGGCATTCAAAGCCCTCATAGCAGGGGCATGGCAAAGAAATTGGCACAATAGGTGTTGTAATACAAACAGCTTAATATTTTGGAATCTTTTTATTTTAGGATCAAGCCTCATCTGTGGGGCTTTGTTTCTTGTCTGGCATGGGGGTCTCCTGGTCTTCCATCTCCAAGCATCTGTCCTTTCTCTTGAGACTGTCCCAAAGCACAGCTGAAAGACCTGGATTAAAAATAGACTGGGGTACAAGACCATATTTGGCCTACTCAGCAAATGCTGCTGCAGCCTGTCTCTTAAACAGTTGACACTCTGCATTTCACTTCTTATGGTGCTGGGTCACCCTGTTTCTTCCCCCTTCCCCCATCTTGGTTTAACATTAGTGTTCTTCGCCCTAATGGAGCCACCCAGTACAGATAGCTGCAAGTGGAGATGCTAATTAGGCTGCAGTACCTCTGGCAGCTGCACTGATCTAAAGATTCACTGCTGTCAGAAAGGAGAGATCTGGCTCCAAGCACAAACTCCCACTCCTATTTACTGGCTCTGGCATTCCTTACGTGAGCCACTTTAATTCACTGACCTGGCAGAAAACTGTCCAATTCTTTTGCTGGGTTAATGAATTAGAGCAGCTCTTGGAGGGATCCAGCAAATGCTGTTGTTGCAAGGTAAGCATGTGGAGTGCGTGGCCAGAAGCCGAGAGCAGTTGTCAGCTCCCTGCATCTCCTGGTACTCTACCCGTGGAGGGAAGATTAATCATCTGCTGAACTAAAAAAGCTTGCTTGATAGTAAATGCAATGCACTTAATCCTGTGAGCTGATTATTCAACTCATTTCTCTTGTTAATGTCAGAGGGAAGAATTTGTGTGTCTGTGTAAATTACGGAATGCAGCTGGAGGTATAGAGGTAAAGGAATAAGTTTATGTAAATTACTTTGCATGAAGATGGCAGGTGCTGTCGCCTCAGTGTTACGTTGTCACAAACCAATATAAAGCATTAGTTAATTACAGAGCGTCGTGTCTCTCCACTTCTTGGTGTGCCATACTGAAAAACGTATTTAACTCATCTGCTGTACCGTAAAAGGATATTGACTTTCAGATTTCTTAAAAGAGGCCTGTCTGTGGTGGGGAACCCAGATGCATTGTGTCCAGAAGCAAGAGTGGAAGCTTCTGGGTCATCTGGCTGTGCCCCATACATCTAGCCAAGGGCTGGGAAAGAAGGGAGCCAACGGCACCGAGGGTTCCTCAACTGACTTTTGTAACACATGGCTGATGTTATAATGATGACTTTCCCTTGGGTATTTCTTGCCTAGCCTGAGATTGCAGAATTTTCCTCTGTAATTATTTTTCATCACTTTAGTAATTAAAGCAATTGCTCATGTGAGGTATTTCAGGTGAAGAATATGTTTAATGAATATCCTCACTTATCTTTTGATACTGCTGAGCAGCTAAACACAAGGAAGAGCTAGCTTCAAATAAGTAGCTAGCTGCTGATTGTTTGGCCACCTCAGCTTCGAAATTGCCTTCTTGAGGTAGCAAGGTATTTAACATCAGGAATTTGCTTTGAGTAGGAGGCAGATTATTTTATTATTTTGAGTATGAGGCAGATTGTCAGCACTTGTAGACTTGTGTCTAGTGAGGCAGATTTAAAATTATTTTGTAAGAGAAATAGGAAATAAATCAGCAAATATCATTATGTTAGAGAATACAGCTGTGGCACTTCTGTATATCTCTCTAAGGTTATAGAAGATCTAGAAGTAGTGCAGGGAAGGATAATAGTGATGATGAAAGGGGTGTAGCAGGTTCTTTATGAGAAGAAAGGAAATCTTCACTTAGGAAAAGAGCTGACAGGAATGAAAGCATATGACAAGAACGTATAGACTACTGAATAGTATGGGAAGTAAAATGGGAAAGTTTCCCATTTTCACTTTCTAGGATGCACACGGTAAATAATTATGTGCCACATTAAAAAAACCCAACAGGTTTTTGTTTCTTGCTTTTTCTATGTAACAAAGACTCTATGATCTTCCATGTAGAAGAATCTATCTAATCTTCCATATAAGGAAGACCTCTTGTCCATAAGTTGCTTTGGAAGTTGAGACATCAACTCGCTGAGGTTGCTAGAGGCAGTGCTGGAGAAAAATCATTGAATGTTGCCCTTTTCTTAGGTCCTGCCACAGATTTGGCTGCTGTCAGAGAGAAGATGGTGGACCAAATGGATGTTAGTCTGTCACTTTGTGGCTGTTCTTCAGCTGCTGTCAGTGGAGTAGTTCTGGGGGTGACCACTAGCTCAGGAAGTCTTGCTGCCTCTTTTCATCTTGTCAGGGCATCCTTGTTTTGTGAGGAGTGGACTTGAACTTTTTACAAAGGGTTTGACTTTGTCACCAGCAGAGCAGGCCTTTCGAGGGACTTCATCTGACCTCTTCATTGAAAGAAAAAGGCACCATACAATCCTGTAAAAATACACTGCTCAGAAAAAGTAATTTTAAACATCATGACATGGAAAATGTCGACTGACATGGAAAATGTTGTTTGATATGTGAGGGACAGCTTTGTTATGCAGGATGTGTGCTTTCCTGTGTTAGATTTGTGTTCTGACTTTAGGATATATATTTAATGAGGACAGTGAATAAAACGACTCAAGCTTCAGTACGTCTGCAAACAACTAGCTAACAATAAGAAAAAATAAGCCCTTAACTGTATTGAAAATAGTTAAAAGCCTAGCAGAGATTATTTGGTACATCCCTAGCAAGTTCTTTGTCTGTTTGTGGCGTACAAAGTGCTTGGGCACATTGTTAATTGTACCTGTAGTATAGCTCCTATTTTTCTTTTTAACATACTGTTGCTGGCATCTCTGATAAATTAACTACATGGATATAATTCTAAAATTGTGTTTACAGCTACTGAAAGGTGATGATTAGCCTTGTGGTCTTCTGTCTGCTCTGCAAGTGGCACTTGACCAGCAGAAGTTCCCATGTCCATTGTCCTTGGATTTGCAGGATCTCAGTCCTATTCTCATAGAGTGGTGAGACAGGAGAGAGACTTTGTGCCTAGTACCTGTTTCTTTACTCATTTTTCCACCAAACCTGCTCAGTGTGTGTGTGTTCCTTGGTGGGTGATGGCTGTTTTGATGTGCATTCTTTAACCAGAAGTGGTCTAGAAGCAGTGGAGTATGCACAGTCTGTCTCCCAGGTTTTGTAAGCCACCCAAGTCCCCTTTTAAATATAGTTATTAGTTACAGTTTGTATTTAGTAAATATTTTCTTTGCAGTGATTTATGGCTCTTAACCTCCTCATTATGATTCACAAAGTCTTGGACTGCCTGCTTCCTGGGGGCGAGGACAGGGAGTTGTTTTTTCCTTTTCTATAACTTGGACCTGAAGTGGTTCCTGTTGTAGAAGCAAGTGGTAGATGGAAACAGAATGTACTGGGTAATAATAGTCTCAGTGCTGGCCTGTCACATTGGTGTTTGTCTGTCTCGGGGATGTAGTCCTCTGTCTCACCCTGCAGATGGGGATCTGCTCTGAGCTCAGGTGGAGCTGGAGTCCCTGCCTCTCTCCCACCAAGGAGGCGGCCTCACCAATTGCATATTCATCAGCTGCTTTAGGACAGAATTGTCTAGTCAAGAGGTGGGAAAATGATTGTGGAGCTGCCTCAAACCTTTTAGAACACCCTCATGTTGCCAGATGTCCTCTGCTTTCACATGCATACGTACACATGTATACATCTGTGCTTCTCTTCACAGCTGCCCCTTCTTGCTTAGGGTTTCTTTACTTTTGGTGGGTGTAAGGAAAGAGCTGGCAGAGGCAGCAAGCGGTTACAAGTGAAGCACGTTGCACATGTCCTGAGCTCTGATGCATTTCTCGGTGACCTTGAGCACAGCTCAAAGCTTGTGTGTGCAGGCGTGAATGCCGTTATCACCTGCATTACGCAGACTATGCTGAGGAGGTTAAGTGGATTCAGTACTGTTTCTAATGCAGGATCTTTGCTGCAGCATGTCTCTTTATTGCTTGTAACAGACATTGAGATCTAGGGAACATGTATTAGCTACCTCCCAAGCTGAATTGCTGTCTGTAACAAAGGGAGAGGGACCGTTCTTGGGTATGAAGTGTTGATGTGAGGCCAGAAGGAAGGAGCTGAAAAACGGTGTGGGGAAGCACTCGGGGTGGGGAATGAGCACTTGGTGAAATGCAGGCTTTTATCGTCTGGCTTGGTCAAGGTAGTGCTGTTGCCAGTCTCCATTATGTGTTGCCTGAGAACAGGCTCCAGGCTCTTCCTTTCATCTCCTTCCTAATGAATTAAGACAAGGAATAACTATAAAAGGAGGGGGGAAAGGCAAGATCTGAGGAGACTGTTTCTTTCATTTTTGTTGTAGCTGAATGTATGGCAGTAGACAAATGTATTGAGCTAATGTTACAGTGGCTGAAAGTTCAAATCTTACCTTAGGGCCATGGATGATAGAAATGAGAGTGCTACAGCATCCAGAGAGAAAGGATATTTCATGTTAAACTACTGCTGAAAAATCAGGATATATGAAAGCCTGGAAAGCATTTGGGGACTCTTTAGTGTAGTCAAAAACGAGAGAATGGACCAACATCCCCTGTTCCTTCTATTATTTCACTTCTTTGAAGCCTTTGTCTTACTGTATACATCTCACGTGCTGCAAAATGACTCCTGCGTGGCAGCAGCACTCTGCCATATGCAGGAACAGCTGTGAGTGTTTTTGAGCCGGCCACTGTACATGATACATTGCACCCTTGGTAAGAAAGGAGTTCTGCCCTCTGCCTGCAAACAAATGGATGGTAGAGGAGTGTGAACAACCTCCCAGCATCATCCTGTGTGGAAAGCAGCAGATCCAGTCCTGTGCAACCTCCATTTGAATTTGAAGACTAAAATATTATTGGTGTCACCGTTCAGAATTTGCGCCTTTCCTCATTCATGCTGCATTCACTAGTTTAGTCTGTATACATGGGGTTTTTGCCCACTTTACAATTCAAAGCTGTTGAGAACAGGGGATTTGGCAAACTGCGCTAGCAGGGCTCCCTTTTAGCAGGAATGTTGGTGACTTTGGGGAGTTATTTTGGAGAACTCGCAGGTGTTGTGTGAGGCTACTCCTGTGTTTTGTCCTTCTTGGACAGATTTGCCCCGAGGAGAAAAGGATTCTGATGGAGTCATAAAAATAAACCCACCAAATAGCATAGCGTGATTTAATTAACCATAAGCCAGCTGCATTGATTTTTCCCTAAGGGTACACTCTCTGTACGTTTAGTGATGGATTTTGTCATAGGGGTGAGGATAGAAGAGAAGGAAGTTTGGGAAGGGGGAGGCATCTTCTTAGATACATTAAAATGGAAGTTTCAGAGATTGTCCTTGAAACTTTGATGTTTGGGAGATGGATGAGTCTTAGCCAAATAGAAAGGCTTCATCCCGTTAGGCTTCTCCTGAGACTTGCTCTGGGAAGCAGAGATACTCACAGAGCGGTATCTTCATTCTTCCTATCGCAGCCTAATTTATATTAACCAGATCAAACATGTTTTGTGCTGGATGTGCAGCCTTACTGAAATAAAATGGAAAGCTGCCACTGCTTTGCTCAGCTCGACAAGACCCTAATGCTTACTGTTTGCTTGATCTTGTCAGTGCTTTGTAACCAGTATGCAAGTTCAAGGTCATGTCTGTAAGAGCCATTTCTGGCCAGAAGAATCTCTCTTAATGTTGCCAGTCTATCTGTGGAGAGATGTTTCTCTCCAAATATTCGTGAAGTGTTGCATAGTGAATGATGTGCAGAGTAGTCTAGCAAGTCCAGGCAGTGATTGGGGAGTCAGTGTGAGCAACTCACCTGAGATTTCTTTCCTCTTTGGTACACAAATTGTGTATTTAAAACAGGGAGGGAGGGGAAACTGCAAAGGCCCCAAAACAGTTCCCCCTTAAATTTTTATTTTTAAGGCCTACTGTGTTCTTGAAGATGCTTAAAAAAGGACTGACTTGAGCAATTACGTGGTCCTTGCCTTCTTGTTTCACTTGCTGGGTTAAGGAAGAAGTCAGGTTGGCATCTGAAGAAATGAAATGACACCTAAAAGCGCATCATGCATGTGGTTGAAATATGACTCCTAGGAGGCTGAGGCAAGCAGAAGGAGATAGTGTGAGTGAGTGCGTGCTCTTTGAATACTTTGGCTTGTTAATGCATGCATGCTCTTGGAAAGGGACAGAGCAATAACATTGTAGTCTTCTTTGTTCTGTAGCTCTGAGGTTTTGAGATAATTTTTCTGACTGAAGTACAAAAAATACCATTTCCTCATGAAGTGATTTTGCAAAGGAACTTTGCCTTCGTATTTAGTGCGGTACTCAAATTTTACCTCTTCTTAGTCTAAACCCAACACAGCCAGCTGTGGTTCTCTTCCTTTCTTCTTCCCTGCCAGTCATCTCTGTGGGGGTGTTAGGTTTCTTCTCTGCACACTGATCTCCCATATTCCTCTACCTTATTGCAGTACTTTTTCTGTACACAAGTACTTCATCCTTTCCTTTGATCTAGCTTTGCTGTACCAGTCTCTGCTTGGGAATGCTAGAACAAATTCCCTTGTTTTCTGCTGTGAAATTGGTAACAAAGTAACACTTGGAGTTTTTATTAAAAAACTGCAGTGGTAATGACTGTTTCCTGTCCCTGGGCTGACTTTTAAATGTACGAGAAGAGTTAATCAAAGACATCCTTAAGTTGTTCATATATGGTTTTTACCATTTAATTATAGACCCCTTTTTTTTGGGTAATGTTTCTCTGAAGGGAGCTTGACAGAGCAGATGCCGTTTTGCCTGGTGATGCATTTCTGGTATTGGCGCGGTGAAGAGCTGCCACTTCAACTGTGGGATTTTGATGATTGCATGAACATCCTGCCACATGAGATTAGAGTGGCGGTACTACCTCCCAGCTTCAGGATATGAAAGATCCGCCTCTTCATTAGAGCTTTCAAATGGTGGCAGCTGAAGTGAGGAAGAAGGTGGGGGGGAAGAAAGAGAAGAGATTTTAAGAAAACCAAAGGCAGATCTACAAAACTAAAAGGTGGTCTGAGGGGAGGGAGGCTGAGATCTCATTACTGTTTACTTATGGAAAGGGAGGGGAAGAACAACAGATCAATTGTTAAGCATTACTGGCTTTATCAAAGTAATTGTCAAGTGCTCAGATACTGAAATCACAAATGTAGTACTAATACCTAGGAAGAGATAGACAAAGGGCGAGAAAGGAAATTTGTGTAGTTTCTATTCACGCACACACTTTTATCTTTCTGATTTCAGCAGACAGAAGGAGGGGCACAGACAGATGGACAGCAATCACAAACACAGAACAGCGAGAGTACTGAGAGCAAATCCACTCCAAAACGACTTCATGTGTCTAACATTCCCTTCCGCTTTCGAGATCCTGACCTTCGGCAGATGTTTGGGGTAAGTTAACAGCACCTCTTAAGACAGAGCAGATTCCGCTTCCCCTCCTGTCCCCATGGGACACATGATGCTGGTGTATTCATGTGAAGGGAAAGCCCTTTCTTCTCAATTTAGTCAGTACACTGTAAAATATTTTGAGGACTGGGCCAATTGCTGGTGTTTACCTCAACTGGTAAATACACATGAAAACTACAACTGTGTCGTTCATATCAAGATGTTGAGTGTGACCTAACAGTTGGTTTGGGGAAAAAAAAACCCAACCCAAAACTTCACCTTATTTCCCAGTAAAGACTAGGATTAAACATTGACTTAATATATCCCTTGCAAAGCAGTGTTTTTCAGTTGCTTAGAAACTTGTTGAAATATTTATGTCTTTACACATGATCTGCCTCTGGAGATGAAAAATTGCTGCAAGGAACTGGCCAACTAGCTATTGCATGTGGAAAAGCTAGTGCAAGTCAGATGGTATTTTACATTGTGTATGATATACATTCTATTTCTTTGACCAAATAGTTTGTCTTCCCTAATCTTTGTCTGCTATTCATCATTCCCAATTTATAAGCTCTTGCAGGAAGAGTTTGTTCACATGAGGATAGGTGATGACTCATTCCATGTGGACATAGAGATAAATGAGTTAGATACTTCATGGCCTATCCTTCACGTGATGTTACTTATTATATCATCAGGAATCCTTGCTTGCTGGTACGATGGTTACATCCTTGGTTGATGGCATGTTTTAAAGTCTTCAGAAATATTTCTTACCAATTTTAAAGTTAACAGACTTCAAATGTTGCTGCCTGCAATGTAAGATGCAGTCCAGAGGACTCAAGTCAGGAATGACCAAAGCTAAGGTTCCTCTTACCACCTTAGGCTTTGACTGTATGCCTTAGTCCTAACTGCATAGCCAACTACTCCTCCAAAATCTTGCAGTGTTCCTGATTTAGGTATTGCATCTCTTGAGCCATCTGTGTGGGTACAGTCACACACTCTGATGTGGTGAGTGGTGTTACAATACGCAAATGCATAAAATTCGTGGACTTAAGCTTAGACTGCTATAAACGAGGGAAGAACTGGACTTGGCTGTTCATAGCCTGGACAGTACAAATGGAACTAAGCATGCAGATATGTTAAAAATGTCACTGATGGTGTTCAGCAGGAGTCCCAAGTATTATGTATTGTGAGAGATCTTTGCTCTTTGTTCTTCAAAGTTTTTTTCTGTCCATAAGAAGCCATTATGTAGATGAGACCAAATGGAGAGGAGTGGTGAAAATGCAGGAGGGTAAGGCTGCTATTCAGAGGGTTCTGACCAGGTTGCTGACAGGAGCCAGCTGACTGGAGTCTTAACATAACGAGTTGCAAGCCTTCCATCTGGGAAGTAATAACTCCTGCAGCAGTACCAGCTGGGGGCCAGTTGTTTAGAAAGATGCTTTGCAGTAAAAGATTTGTGGGTCCTGATGGACAACACATTGATCATAAAGCAACGGCATGTCTTTGCAGCAAAAGTGGCCTACCGTACTCTGGGCTGTGTTAGTGAGTGTAGCCAGCAGGCCCAGGGAAGTAATCACCTCTGCCCTGCATCATCAGCAGTTGTTGGACTGCATCTGGAACACTGCGTCCAGTTTGGGCTCCCCAGGGCAAGAAGTGCACTTCATCTTAAGTGAAATACTGGAGCAAGCCCAGTGGGCACCACTAAGATGGTCAGGAGACTGGAGAACACGGCGTGAGCAGAATCTGAGACCTCAGCCTATTCAACTTTGAGAAGAGGAGGCACAGGAGAAATATTTTTGTTGCCTGCAACTAAGGATACAGAAAAGGTGTATCCAGACTGGTTTGGTTGTGTGTGATGGTAAGAGATAACAAACACAAGTTGGAACGTGAGAAATGTCAATTAGATATCAGGAGATCTAGTTTGGTTTGTTTTGTTTTGTTTTTTTTTACTGTGAGAATGATTAAATATTGGAACGTGTACAGAGAGATTGTGGAACCTCCATCCTTGAAAGTGTTTGGCTTGACTGGACACATCCTGGCCAAGCAAATCCCACTAGATCTACTTTCAGCAGGGGTTGCACTAAATGACCTCTGGAGGTAGGTCTCAAACAAAATTATGATTCTGTGATTATGTTGCAAGAGGCCTGGGTTTGCTTGCATGTTGTTCATACATTCGATTGTCACACTCTTGACATCTGTGGGAATGTTTTCAGGGCAAAAACTCATCTCCTGGCAATCTGTGATTGGTGAATCTTCTCAGTTGCCTGATCTGCTTTTTGTTTTTTAGCTTGCTTTTTGATGCTGCAGGGCTGAGGGGTAGGCAGTTCCGTCCGGTTTGGATAAACGGGTTGCTGGAATCACAGCCAGTTCTTGGACCACCTGCTACAATCTGTATTTAGCACGTCCTGCTTTGTGCTACTGCCGCTCCCCTCTCCTGGGAGCTGCATCGCTTACATAAAATGTTCTCTGTTACTGCTGCCCCATCCCTCGAGACCAGTGCTTGGCTTGATGAGTGGCCCCTTTCACGCTTGTTCACCTTGATGCTGTTCCTCCCCGAGCTCCTAAGTGTGGGGGACGCAGATGAAATGGAAATGACAAGAACATCCCTGTCCTGATGACTCTTACCTCTGCTTTGCAGATGAGGACACCCAGGCAGCGTGAATGAACTACTGTCCTGAGAAGTGACTTGTAGGAAATTTAGCTTGACTGCTTGCATTAAGATTTTCCATCCTTTTTTGGGCCTAAATGATGTCTACGTGGTTATATGTAGAAGGTGTGGGGAAATACTCTCGATTTGCGTTGTTCCCCAAGTTACTTCTTGTTGGTTTATTTTTTTTCTGACCATCATCTTGAATTCCAGCACAGTGACATAAATTTAACTGGAGTAAGTGGTATATTCCCTGTCAAACCTTTTGTTTATTCACCTGGCTGTGTGTTTGCTGAGAGGTGTGCCCATCAGAAGAGCATTTTATCTTTTGGGACATAAAAAAGAACATGTGCCATATCCCTGTAATAGAGAACTTTGCATCTTTGCCAAGGAAACAATCAATTCTCGCAGATCTCCCTTTTTCTGTCACTGCTGCTTCTCTCGGCATGCTCAGAGCCTCGAGCATGAGAGCATTTCTCTCTGAATCCTCCTTGCTCCTGTTTATTTTTCAGGATCAGGATGCTTTCCCTTGAGTGACTCAGTGAAACCTACCCTTTCTCCTACAGGGGACTCATGGCTGCCTGAGTCTTCAACTGTGGCTGACTTGTAACCCCCATCTTCTCCCTCTCCCTTCTGTGTGTCAGGTCATATCTCCTCAACGTCATAGCTAAGAGACTCAAAATCCTTGCCTGGAGTGATTTTTCCCAAGCTACTGTACAAAGAGAGGAATTGGGTAGACAGCAAAGCCATGAAGGAAGAAATAAATGTGATGGTAGGGAGGGAGTAAAGAAGTCCCCTTGAGGATGGAACAGCATGTGAGAGGTCAGCTCAGTCCTGGGGCGCAGAACATTAGCTAATGCTTTCGTCCAGACTTGAGTAGAGGTGGACTTTAGACGTGTGGTCCCATGTGTGATTAAATGGATATTACATAATGCATTCTAAAGCTTCACTCCTTTTGAGAGCTGTAGATAGAAGGATTCCCTGACAAATTCAAGTTATTCAGCTTTCAAACCATCACTCACCTCTTCCATGTTTCTAACAGGTCCCCGAGATATCCTTGGAAACGGAGCAAACATCTCCTTATGTATATGCTTCTTATAGGGAGGCAAATAAGATAGGCTGCTTAAAACAGGTAATATTTACTTGACATTTCATCATACCAATAAAAAGACTTCCAGAAAGCTTCTAGAAGGAATAGGTCATTTTTTAATGCACACAGTCCTGCACTCACCGTGGAATAAATCAATAATTGACCTTGTTCTTGCAGATAAAGAAGAGTTAATAGCTGACCTGAAATCCCACCGTTGCCTAGGTACCAGTGATTGTTATTTGTCTGTATTTACTTTGTGTGAACAGAATATGGCATCAGGCGGTAATGTAAGGAGCTTTAGAAGAGACTGTTTCTAAGAGTTTAAACAATTGTCGGGATAACTGCCCAGGAAAGTACCTTTAAAAGGGAAGTGTTAGTGGAAGCTATGAAGTATTCAATAAAATCACACTGATGCACAAAAAGACATGATTCCACAGTCACTGAAACTGTGTTATAACACAAAACATGGTGCACGTTGGGGAGGACATAGAGGAGGAAGTAAATGGCAGCAGATATAGTTGCAAACTCAAAGAAGCAGGTGAGAAAGTAAGTGTGCTAATCATGGAGATGCTGGTGATACTGGTTCAGAGAAGGCATCGATTTTTTCACATGCA
The DNA here is from genome assembly GCF_028858725.1 of Colius striatus. NCBI lineage: Eukaryota > Metazoa > Chordata > Aves > Coliiformes > Coliidae > Colius > Colius striatus. The sequence goes on along the minus strand of NC_084759.1, from coordinate 151,746,843 downwards.
GAGAGGAAGGATTTAGGTGTAGGCAGGTCCAGTATGAAATCAGGAAACAGTTCTGTGTTTTGGGGGAAAAAAACCCAACAAAACAGAAAATAACACACTCCCCCCAGCTTGCTATGTTTATAAGGTAACAGGAGGAATTTGGACCATATCTGCCTTTGTATGTAATTTATAGTAAAAGAAGATGAGACAGTGTTTGTTAATATTTAAAAACCAGCAGAATCTAAATAAGGTATGCCCAAAGATAATAGCCAAAGAGGGGAACTCTTTTGTTCGTTAATGTTAATTTTTAGCCAGTTCTTGTAAGCTTGGGGAGTTGAGGAAGGCTGGAACACTGTCCACCAGGATTCACAGTTGGAAAAACTGAAAGGGATGGCCCAAAGAGCTATGAACGATCTATCCACATGTTGATTCAAGATAAAAATAATCTCGGAATGTTTAAAAAATATCCCATTAGAATCTGTAGAAATTGTTTGATATCTGTTCAGCGTGACTCTGTGTAAGGTCATATACATCCTTTCAGACAAATACCGTCTTGTCTATTTTGAAAAGATTATCCAAAGCAATACTGATACATTTGAACATTGCTCGAGCAATTCATTTTGTCCAAGTGACTGATTTTGGTTTTAAAGAAAAAGAATACCTACTCAAACACAACACACATTAGAGGGATTAAAAACCTCTTTAAAGACAGATAATAAAAAATTAGTAGTTTCTGGGGAGACATCCGTGGTCAAGACTGTTTCTAGTTTCATTTTTCCCAGGGATCTGTTTCAGTCACGGTCCTGTTCAGTATCAACCCGTGGAGACAGCACTATTAAAATCCTGCCAGTAAGGTTTGTGGTTAAAAAAATTTTTTTGAGGAGGAGGAAAGAGAAAGATAAGGTTACTGTTAGAGAATGATTTGAAATGCCTGATTAACTGACAATAAATCCAGCAAAAATGTGTTTGATGCAGCTCAGTGCAGAGTACTGAGTATGTGGGAACCAGGCTGTGCTTGTTGGATGGAAAGTTTTCTTTGGAAAATGTTGATTTGAGAGAGTACTAGCGATTATTGAACATAATTGCTTCAACAATGAAAAGGCAGATATAAGATTGAAGGAGGGATGTGATCTTGCTCATGCTCAAAGTTGAAAATACTGACTGTATAATTTTGTTCAATTCTGAGATCAGTTTAGGACCACAAATTAATCTAGGGCTTGGAAGTTACGTTACATTTTACCCTAAGGTGTTGGGTACATGATTTACTCAGTTTATTAAAGAGAGGTTGAGTGATGACAAGTCTGTTCTGTACAGCTGCTTATGCATGGATGATACCTGCTAATAGGGATTTTAGGCCTTGTTTACAGTCATAATAAGATTTTTCCAGTAGGAAGCTGAAATTTAACATTATTAGCCTTGAAATAAGAAAAAAAAGTCTTAGTAATTTAGACTAATTTAAACAATGGAATAATTTGCCAAGGAGTAGAAGAGTTGCTACCAGTATTAAAAATAATAATTAGCAACTCTCTTAAAGTCTTTACATCCAGTTTCTGAGGGCAGTTCTTTGGCTAGCGTGTGTAAAAACGCTGACATGATGGTAGTAGTCTCCTCCTTAAGTGCTGATAGGCTGTCCCTTTCCTTACTGGACTATGTGTGTAAGAAGAAAAGCTTATACTTCTCTCAACATGTTTCCAGTCATTTCAGCTTTGTGGTATGATAGTACCCATGCTTGTCCATCATGGCTCATAGCTTCAGTCCTTAGGCTTCAAGAAGTATAAAATTGACTGGGATACCCTTTTCAGTTGTGGACTTTAGAGTCTGGATTGGAGTGCCTGCAATAGGAAGATCCATCTGTTCTCGGGCTGAATCATGAATGGCCTCCACAAAATCAGGCAAAGTGGATCGTCTTGGTAGTTCATATGGGTGTCTGTGCATTAAAGCTTCTCATCTGTTGTGAAAGCAACAGTGCAAGCAGTCAGAATTGATATTTCTTGGAGTTTACCGTGATAAAATGCCCTCTTTCAAGAACCTTAAAATGATTTTTTTAAAAAGGAGATAGTGGAAAGTAAAAATAAGGACTATGTTGATGATGACTGCAGATGAAGGTGTGATAGAACAGTAAAGGGTGTGAATTCTTTCAGGCTCTGGCTTCAGATGGAGACATTGCCTTTAAAATGTGCTCACTCCATGACTACTACTTGGCCTTGGTGGGGAACATCATCAGCCCAGTTGATAAAGGAGTTTCATGTGTTACCAGCTACAGCAGTAATAACGCATAACTGTTTTATATAAAGTTGACTATTCTGTCACATTTAATAACTTTCAGTTAATGAAGTTATTGATGATGTCATTTATTAAAGGTGACAGAATGGTAGCTCCTTTTTTTAAACATTGGATTTTAAGGGAGGTAATATTGTTACCTTTTTCCTTCTCTAGGCATACTTTTTCTCTCCGCTGCAAAGTTCTTAATGATGTGTGTTCCTGGTAGACCACTGGTTTCTGTGACCCAAGCAACACAGCTCTGGGAGCTCACATATTTTTGGAAGCTCTTGTAGCCCTCAGGTCTCGGCCTCTGGGGAAACATTTTGTCACTTTGCACTTCCAAAAATATCTCAGTGGATATAATTTCTCATCCAACTTTTTTTCTGGTATCAAGACTGCAAAACACCTTCACGAGCCTATAGTTTGAGGCTAAAGCAATAACAAGCTGGACTACAGCTCTTTCTCACCATGAATTTGGTAGAATTTTAAGTCTGTGTTTGGCAAGAAATAAATTTCCATACACAAGTAATTAATGATACAAGTATTGGCAGTGGCAGAAAGGTACTTGTTTGACGTTAAGGTAAGTAGATAAGTAATATGATAGGCCAAGAAGCTCTGGCCTGCAGGCGTTCATACAGTGAAGTCTGAGGTACAGCAATAGGAAAGTTGCTGAAAGGGACTCTGCTGAGTGGACTGGACATCTGAAGGAGGAAATCCTGTCTTCTGGATATCAAGGTGTATTTTATTTTTTACGTCTCCTAATAGTACTGGCCACTGATCACACCTAACAAGTCCTACGTGTCAGTATGGGAGAGCAAACATTCTGACACAAGGTGGCCTCTTTGTCATGATTCTTGTTTCCAAGCTTTTCCTACTCAAATGAGACTCAGCAGTGTCACAGAGGACTTTGTTCCTGCTGATGCTGGGTAGAGTTAGAAGAGGCGCTGCAGTTTATCCTGATGTGTTTCACCAGTGTGGTTCCTGTAGTGACCTTTTGCAAGTGACTTGTGTGCTCGGTGCTGCTCAAGTATCCTGCTTAATCTGCACAATTACGCTGGGCACTGTGGTACGTCTGCGAATGGGCACGTGTGCTGCTGCAGCTGTCAGCAACTATTGCATTGTCTCACTCTGCAAAAACTGGGTGCTGGTGCTACAGGACATGGAAACTTCTGTAGTGACCACGTAGTGGAAGATAGTGATGGCTGGATTGTGCTTTTATCTAAGATTTGTTTTAGCTTTTCATAAGAGTCACTGGCAGAGTCTGCAATGAGAGTGGTCCGAACATCGTTGGGGAAACAGTGCTGTAGCTGGATTTACTTGCATAAAAGGCCTGGGTAAAATTAGATGGAGTTGTCTTTTATAACGCAGATTTATATGGATTCAGTCTATATGTGCGAGTTCTCTCAAATTGAGCTTTGAACATATGCTGCTTTTGTGGGCACAGATCCAAGTATTTTTTCTGTGGCAGCATGACCAGGTTACGTTGCAGTCACACGTCTGGGGACCACACAAGGCAGTAACAAGAAGCTGGAAGCTGGCCTGGAGTGGTACCTTTTGGTACTATTCACTAACATCTTACTGTTTTGTGTGAAACTTTTATTTGTGCGTCAGAGGATAACAAATGGCTGAGAAACCATGTTCCTCATCACTTTGTTTGCTGGGATGACTGTGATCTGTAAATCCTGTTAGAAATCTGTACTCACTATGTGACTTCCCTGTAAGCCTGCTTTCTTAGAAAAAGTTTTGTTGGGCAATAAGATGACCCTAATAAGGGCTTGTTGGTTCTTGTTTAGTGTCTGTTCAGTTGGTAAACTATGGTAGTGTTTGATTTGCTTTATAAATCCTCGATGCTTCCATCTTCCTGTCAGCAAAGCATACTGGCAAAGCTTGGCTGGAAGGAGTTAGCTCTAGCACTATTTTGAGGAGATATGACCCAGCTTTAGGTGAGGAAGTAGTACTACTCGTAGTAGCATGGCTCTGGCAGACCCCATGCTGCCATAACCAAGCACTGAGTAATGCCCACTTGAATAGAGGCAGCTGTTCTCAGCTGAACAGAAATCCTATGGAGTTGGGAGCTCCTGTAAGGACTCTCTCTTCAATATGGAGCTGTCTTGTAGATAAAATGCTCTTGCTCATGCACCTCAAGCCTGAGGACCTGAAATAATTACCTGCATAGAATGTTGGTTTCTTGGCTATTTTAACCATCTTTGAAACTGGACTGTTTGGCATCTTCAAGGTTTAGGTAGTTCACTGCACTCATCTAAGTGAATTTTGTAGGAACAGTGTAAAGCTGCTTGGGCATACAGAATTCTCTAACAGATATGCGAGGTTGTTGAATGGTGGCTCATGTTACCTTTTGTTGTTCCATTACTTTCTTTTCCCTGTTGTATGCATCTTTAGGGTTAAGTTATTTGTCTGGCACGTTTGGAGCTGATTTTGAAAGCTGTAGACAGGGAGAGGAGACAGGGCCAGCTGGAACAGAGCATACAGGAGGGGCCCTACCAAACTGTCAGTGCCTTGGAAGGCAAAAGCTCTCTGGTGCCAGATCTCTCAAATTTATTATATATAATGTAATTATGGCCTCTGCTGGAAAAATCTGCTGCCTTCATGTCATCTGGGTGTAAGGAAACACACAGCATGCATATAATCTTCCTTCCACAATGCCCTTGCATCTATGGTAAGCTACATCGTGTTCAAGCAAGAAAATTGGTTCTAGTCATAGCTGATGTCTGTTAATATCTCTATGCCTTTTAAATGTTATTTCTAACAACTTCTGCTGCCACTGTAGAGAAGATAATTCTCATTTACCTGCTTTACAGAAAAATAGCTAAAAGTTGGTAAAAGGTCACTTCAGGGAATGAAGGATTAAGAACAAGATGCTGTATCTCCTATGCCATGTCGTGAATGGAAGTGTGTGCATGTGTATCCAGCATACGGTGTGTATATGAGCAGCTCATGGAGGAAGCTTCTTGCACAACCTGACATGTTATGGGGAATGCTGGCTTCTAAGTCACATAGTAAACTTTATTAGTCGTGGTGGGGGAGCATTGCAGATGAGTAGTCCTGCTATGCCACCCTTCAGAGGCTGTGAACTCTGCAGAGGATTTTTCTTCCTGTGCTGCTATGCAGCGTTGTAAGTTCTTGGTAATCATTGAGTGAAAAAAATCAAGTCTGTGAGAACAGTGATTCATGTCTTCAAGGTTAAGGATGAGAGGGTTAGTCCTCATGGACAACTTAAGCATGGATCTTGTTTTATTTGGCCTGATCCTCTGTCTGCTGTAAAATACAAGCATGATTTTAAAAAAACCCTACTATGAGGATATTTGGTGTCAACCCTTGTATTTAGATGGCCTACAACTTTCCCTACAAAAACTGTGACCTTTTCACTAAGGAGCTCTTAAAACTTCCATTGTTTGCACTAGGCTGTTGACATTTGGTAGGGGAAGCACCATCAGAGAACAAAGTGCCTTTTTATGTTCCACTAAATTAGATTCAGCTTTCAAGGAGATATAAACTGTTAAAATGAACTAGTTCTATTTTCCTGCTTTCATTCTTCAGGAAAATTTTGGCACACTACCAAAAAAAAAAGTGTCTCCAGTGCTGGACTAAGCATTGAAGCAGCAAGGACAAGAGCCATGGTGTTAGGAGCTGTCAGAGCAGCTTTTACAATAGCTGCAGGAGAGTCCCTGAAGTGCCCAGTGCACATCTTTCTGCCTTGCAACCATGCTGCCATCTTCCAGGGAATTTCACAGACCAGGAAAGCCTTCCCCAGCAAATGTCAGCTTTGCAGTTAGCTCTTGTTGTGTGTTCCTTCTCTCCTGCCTCTTCAGACACCCACAACTCCTAGGTAGAAAAGAGACTGGGACAGTTTGCATGGGTGGATGTAGCCCATTGCAGTACATGTCGAGCATGTACTCGCTGCGGCTGCAGGATTTGGTGATGGGAATTGTGTCATTTAGGAAACGCTGTGCCTCCATCATCTTCAGGGCAGGGAGGCAGTCCTGCTGCCACTCACAGAGCTAGGTCATGTTGCTTACCTTCAGTGTTATCGCCAGCTTTTTGTCAGCCTCAAGAAATTAAACACACAAGACAGGATTTCCTGTTGGTGTGGAAAACCCTGCATGAAGAGCCCAGCTGAACAGGGCTGGCAGGCAGCACTGGCAGTGGTACACGAGGATCCAGGCCCAGCTGGGTGTGGAGAAAGGGGAAGATTGCATGGCATAATTGTGCACCAGAAGCTGCACAGTTTGTTCTCTTGCAAGATGATTCTGCTGAGGTAGAAAATGGTGGGGTTTTTTTTCTTTATTTTTTGATGGCTTTGAAGGTTCTGAAAATAATTTTGGCATTTGCATTTATTAAGAGCTCGGCTGTTTCAGCATGTGTGGCAAAGCTGAGCAGCTGAGCTGATCTGGCAGGGACAGATCCTGCTCTTTGGGAAGAGTGTCCTGCTTTCTACTCCTTTTTCCTTCTCAGAGCCCTAATGCTCTCCTGACTCTTTGAGCCACTTTGTAGCAGTAAATCATCAAAAACTGTGTAAATATTCCTTTTATTGGGCTATTTTTTTTTTTCAGATCGGTGAGCTGTATCAGTTTACCTATAGGTGAGAATGAAAACTGGAGCCAGCTTTAGGAAGCTTGGTGAGACCAGACAAGGAAGGACAAGGGAGCAGGGACAGCCCTTCAGCAGCAGCGGGCTGTTAAATTGGTTCAACCCCTGTCGTGTAAGGACACTGAAATAGTCTACCAAGAAAGCAATCATGACTGATTTCTTTCATGGCAGTGCCCAAGCCATATGCAACAAAGACAACAAAAAGCAATCAACGGCTAATCTGCTTTGTAGACAAGCCCACACCAAGTGTGGGGATAGGAATAGAAAATATGTTTTAGCTCTTGATTGGCACAGCAGTGGTCAAAAGAGGATCTAGCATGGATCAAGCCTAAGCTGTTGAGATGTTGAGGTTTCAAGGAAGATGCGTGTTTACGTTAGCATTATTTGAACTTTGCATAATGTGAATTGAATTGTTCTTGGGATGAATAGAAGATCAAGTATTGTCTTTAAACAATAGAACAGTAAAAACAACATCTGTGAAGCAACATTTGTAAAAGAATACAACTATCTCCTTTTTAAGAATGGAAGCAGACAGAAACGATAGCTAAAATTGTTGGAAGCATTTTGTTTGCTTAAAAACAGTTGTGGAATACATGTTGAAGGAAATTAATAGCTTCTTATTGCTTTACATATTCAGAACTTCTCCTCAGCCATCATGACTTACTGTTGTAAATGTTCCATGTTAGCAATTTGGCCACAAGTCCTTGAAGCAGGGCACTCACAAAATGAGCTTTATGCCCATTTGACTCCAAATGGAAATGCTAATTAAAAAAACCCTGACAAATATTAAGAGCACTGCAGCAAAGTGGAATGTCCAGGTGCCCAGAGGCTGTATTCATTGTTTTTCTGAACTACAAAACCATTTATTCTCTTCTCGTTGACCCTGCCTTCCTTTGCCTACCACCTTTAAGTCTAATGCAAGCAGTGAGATGAAAACCATGTTGATGGAAGCTTTTGTAAATGATGGAGTAGGAAAAAAATGCATTTGGCCAAGTGCAAAATACATTCTGGAAAGAAGACTGCTCCATAGATATGCTCCTGAAAATGAGATCTTGGATCTGTGTTTCTGGACAGCAGGGACCCCAGTTTGGAAATAAGGCATTGACACCTAGAGCATTGTGAGGGTTCTGTTGAAGTGGTGATGCTTTTACCTGTAGGTTACTGGTGTGAATCTGGCCATGAATATGTTCCAGGGTGAAGGATGTGATCCATATATGGTTCCACAGAGGGTGGTAAATCTTTCCAGCTTGTAGCTCTTGTTGCCCATTTTTGTTCTATGCTAAGTAGAATCAGAATGATACTAGTATAGAGTACAAGTAGAGAGCTCTTTGGGATGGGTTGTTGAAACAATGTAGAGTAGCACGGCCCTGCTCCCCTCAGGATCTCCAGGTGGAGCCAGAGATGAGAATTCTGTCATACATGATAAACTTGTATAGATTATTGACAGCCTGTTGTATGTGACAAGTTAATGTTGAATGATCTTTGTCTGAAAAACAAACTCTTGGGGACTGGCCATTTTTGTGGTTTCTGAATCTGCCATCAATTCTTCTGAAGGCTTGAAATTTAGGGAAGGAAAGGAGAATTCAGAGTTTGAGATCCTTGAGGTCATGAGTCTTATGTCACTGTTCACGCCAGGGAAAACAACATCACTGTTAACTTTCTTTTTGTGATAGCCACTTCTGGAGGAAGATAAAATGCTGAATTACATCTGAGAAATGTTGTTATATGTCTGAGATGAAATTGTATAACCATGTCTTAGATGAAATAGTAGAATGAGGGAAGAAAGAATTGTTTAGATTAAAAGGTGGAAAAGAGAAGCTGCTACAAATCCCTAAAACTCTTTTGGAGATTGTTTTTCTTCCTTTAGACTTTTGTGAGAAAACCTAGAGTCTGTGACCAAGAGGATCTACATGCCCTAACCCAAGAGAATCGGGTCACATCACTGGGATTTTATGCCTTTGCCTCTATGCTAGAAACAGGAATATTCTCACCTATTTTCTTGCATTAAGCCAACTCCCAAAAGGTAGAAAAACAGGTTGCCAAAAATAAATCTTTTTTTTTTTCTCCCCCCTCCTTGTCTCTCCGCAGCAATTCGGCAAAATCCTTGATGTAGAGATAATCTTTAATGAGCGTGGCTCGAAGGTAAGTCCTGTTTCTGTACCCGCTTCTCTTGTTTTGATTGCAGAGTAAAAGGCAGTTCATTGCCTAGAGAATATACTCTGTAGAGATCAGCAGGAATTAGTGTGATGGGGGAAGGGAAAAGTTATTTTTGGGACTGTCTCCTGTTCCCTCTCACTCCAGACTCTGAGCGTGGTCATTTCTGGGCAGCATGTACCAATGCTCCTAGATACTCCCATCTGTAATGTGGGATCAGGTTCCCCCAGCATTTTAAACAAACAGGGAGTCAGTCACTTGAGTGTTTCATACCAATTTGCAGTGAGTGCCCTGTGGGGAAGGCAGTAAGGTAAAAGAACTTTATGTGATGGGAGGCTCTAAGAACAAAGCCTAACCTACCTATCTCCCCAACCACATTTTTATTCATTGAAGTACTTCTGTAGAAAAAAACTATCATCTCATAGGTGAAAGGATTTTATTTACTCTATTTTGCAGATTTACTCAGCACTTCTGAGATACTAACCTTTCATGTTTGAGATATTTGATGCTTAATGTAAGCATCTTCATTACATTTGCCCTGCCCCATGTGGATCTCTCCTCACTGAATTTGCATTCACACTATTTTCATCTTACAGATATATTAAGAGGGAAGTTTTGTTGAGGGTTAATGGTAATTTATTTACCTGGAGATTTCAAATGTTGCTCAGGTCAGCTGCAGAGAGAGTCAGTGATCTTTGTCCTAATTGGCAATTGGTTCTACTCACTTAACCAGTATCACCACAATGACAAATTGATGTGATTCTCTCTCTGCCCAGGAGGTTCAGCACTGGAATAGCAGGGAGTTTTGCAGGTCAGGAGCAAGGTGCATTGCCAAAGCTCTATGGGGGAAGCTTGCACAGTGCATGTCTATACTCTGCTTGACTTAATCAATGCTAAGATTCCCATTTTCAATTAAAACAAAATTTTCCTCCTCCCCCCACACACGTGTGTGCACATGTGTGCATGCACACAAGAGATTTTGAAGTTGCAATTCAGCTAAGCAGTTTTGGTTTAGAGTCTATGCCTTTCGCTTGGATTTGAGGTTCACAGTCTTCAAGTGGCCTCTTTGCTTCAACATATATTCTGGGGTATGCTCATGTTCAGAACCCTCTGCGAATTTCCACCATGTTGCCCAAGATGCATTCTGAAATTCTTCAGTCTCTGTATTAGCTGGAAACCAGAAAGCAATTCATCTGTATACAAAATAAATGAGCTTTAGCCCTTTCCCCATCCTTTGTTTGTACTTAGTACCATGTTTTTGTTTTGGTTTGTTTTTTGAGAAGACAGTCAGAAGGAGTAAATATCTGTATGGCTTAGTTAAAGAGTTTTCCTTCCCTATGTGGATAAAAATCTATATGCTTTACCAAAACAATCAGCTATGCCGAGTTTGTAAATATTTACACTGCTCTCTGCTGTTCTTCTGATATTTATAGGCCAGAGCTATCTGTGAATTAGTCTTGATTTTAGTCATTTCTGTTTGGCTTTGGGAATAGCCTCTGGCCTCTATCAAATCCCTACTTGTTTGGATGTAATTGCAGAAGGAGGAACAAAAATAACTGGCCTGGCAAAGTGGTGAGCTCTGTCCTTCATCCCCCACTGCCTGTGCTTTCCCGAATGATGTTTTATTCTCCACACGTGAAATTCACTCTCTCTCTCCGATCCATACAGCCCTATATTAAACACCCACGGCTGCCCTTTCCTTTCTAGGCAACACTAACGTTGGAGGCTTTCTGTGAAGATTTGATTTATGACAAAGTACCTTGTTGTGCAGTTGTTAAAGCCCAAGGCTTCTGGTTTTCAGTTAAAACAAAAACTATTGCTGAAGAGTTCCTTGATTAATTTTATCCTAAACTCTTAATGAATACATGAAGAAATAAACCGATTGGAAGAGATGTTCTTCCAGTCTTTGACCATGTGGTTTTCTACTGGTTTTTTTGGTCACCTTATATCAAAAAGCAGTTGCAAAACTGATAGCCTGTACAAGGGATGGGGCAGAATCTGAACAGAATGAGAAAACGCCCAAAGAGTAATTTTTTTGGTGTCTTTGCATCCTTCTCTACCCCTCTAATTCCTGTTTTAAAAAGAATGCAAGGTTATTCCTGCTTAGCATGAAAATGGGAGGCCCCAGTGTTTGAGCGGGGTGTAGCTGCACGAAGCACCTGGTATTCACATAATAATGGAAAAACAGCAGTTTGGTGATCTGATGGTGAAGCAAAGGAAATGGATCTTTCTGGAGGCCACTCACTGACTCTGGGGTTCTTCCTCCACCTTAGGAAAAAGAAATCTGAATGCATTTTCCTGCCCTGTGGTTTCCATTCTAATCTAATGATATGAAACCTCTCTCTCTCTTCTCCTCCTCCTCTCTCTTGGGAATCCGAAAGCAGATGCTCCTGCTGCCTGCCTTGTGCTGTGTTCTCAATGCTCCCTTCCCTTCCCCGGGTTCCTAAGGGTTATAGAGTTTTGTGTATATGTTTTGTAAATATTTTAAAGGTACAGTGGTAAATCCCAAACTGCCTGGGTTTGCCCCCACCCAGTGTACGATGGGGTTGAGCAGCGCTTTGTCCCTGCCAAGCTGTGGCAGGAGATTTCTGCTGGGATTGCTCCAGTGCTGGTCGGTAGGAGGGGACTGGAGGAAGTGTGCGAGTTGCATTCTTCCTTTTGAATCCACCTGAGATGACCAGGCAGTTCTTCATCAGCCTGCGAAGAACTATATCAACTGAATGCATCTTTAGAATCTCTTCTTTTAGGAAGTTTGGTCACCAAAGAGAGAACAGTGTTTGTCCATCACAGCCACCTTGCACCTCAGGTTCTTGCACTTGCCTTAGGAAGTCTTATTTGTTTACTTTCTCTATCACAGCAGAAAGATAGTTAATTAGTTTTGCTTATTCTCCTCTCAAACCAAGTTCTTGTTTCCTAGCTTGATTTCTGCCCAGATTCAATCTGTTTAGTAGGTTTATATGGGCCCCAGTAGACTCCACACTGATATTGCTTTGCTACGTATGAGAAACAAGATATAAACTTTAAACATCCCTTGAATTTAATTTTGTTTTATTCTTGTTTAATAGAACGACATCAGTCTTCCCTTGATGCGTTTCAGGTTTTTGCATGCTTCTGGGAAACTAGCTGTTTGTTTCATTTATCCTGTTTACCATTGCATTTCTAGTTCTGACCCACAAAAGTGCCTTTTAAATAGCATTCTGCTCATGGTTGCAGTTCACCGTGCACTTCACTGAACCATGAATAAAACACCTCCAGAGGAAGTCGACAGAGGATTCCTGCTCCTTTTGTTAGTGAAGATGCATCCTTTAGATGTGTATTTTTGGTACTGTTGTGCAGAACCGTACAAGTGGACATATTTTCAGAATTAATTCAGTCTGCCCCTGTAACAAGTACCCTGTGGCATTCATAAAGCTGCAGGGGAAGGGAATCCAAGCTCTTTGCTCATCAGCTGTGTACCGTGTGGCATTCCAAGATGTGCCCTTGATGACATTCAGAGACCAAGAGTGCGTAAGCACACAGCAAAATCTTGGCTGAAGAGGGAGCATTTTTTTAATAGATTTTTAAATGTTAAGAGTTCATACTAGTGCAGATTGCAAGCTTGTGGCTTCAGGATAGTGTAAGATTATGTCCCTTACTGCCTTCCACTTGGGAGGCACGGATCATCCAAGTTCTTGTTTAAGACTGAAGTGTCTAGAAATGCTTAATATTTAATTAAAAAATTGGTTGTATAGTAGCTTACATTGTGTCTTGACAAAGAAATTTAATCTATTGGTGAGTGGAGCTCTCCAAGTAAACCTATGCTAACTGAAAACTTCAGCAGAAAGCTGTATGGAAATGGGTTTTTTTTATGTTTGCATTTAACTGTAGGTTAATATAAGAATATTAATTTAGGTTTTGATAACTGTGCATACAAGGCTGTATACATTTGCATGTGCATTTATTTTTTCTATGAATGGATTAAGTGTTTTGAGTTGAGCTCCTTTTATTCTGGACTTAGTTTCCACTCGGGGAAGTAGATACAACCCCTCGTTGCATAAAATAAATCAAAGGTCTTTGTTTTCATTTAAATTCCATTTCTATAATTTTTGTTCAGATGTCTTCGGTTGAGCCACAAATACAAATAGTGTTATTAACACAAAGAGGCTTAATAACAAATGCAGTACCAGTGGCCAACATTGCTTTCTCAGGTCACCAAGTCCATTCATAAGGCCAGTGGCATGAAGATGTGACCTATGTCCCTTCATCCAAGTTCAGTGAAGTACAGTTTCGTGCCTTCAGCTCTGTGATACTAAACTAATGAGTTAAATTAGTTCATACACTGAACTGGTTTGTTTAAACTTGAATAATTAAGGCTGAAGTTGATGGCTTGATAGTATAAGCTGATTGGCAGCAGTGCTTGTTTCACTGTGTAGGGAGTTGGATCCAGGGTGCTAAATTTGCAAAAAAAATGATGCAGAAGGGAAAAAGAGAAAGAAATGAGCTTGCCTTCTGCCACTTTAGCTACTTGAACTCACAGACCACGCAGTACAATCCACCATCGATCGAGGGCAGGAGCACACAACCAGGGACAACATGGGGCCTTGAGAGCCCTGCCCTGAGTTGGCTGGAGCTGCTCTGAAGCCCCAGATTCTTGCTGCGCAGCAGTACTGGACAGGCTCTTCCTGTTCGTTCTTGGCCTCTGCCCTCTTCCACAGTTTTGCATGAAGAATCAGCAATGGAAGAGCATAGCAAGCTGGACTGGGGAAATGATCCAGCTTAAAAATAGCCTGGCAGGGTTGTTTTTTAAAGATTTATTTATGTTTTCTTTAGCCAGATTAATTCCTGCCTCTGATTCCCTAGATTGCACAGGTACACAGACAGGTGCTTTACATGTGTGTGCCTTAATACACTCTCAAGTACAGTGTGGAGACAGGGAGGAGCTGGAAGAGCTGATGAAATGGTGGCAGTTTGGTTTACTCTGATCCCCTCACCAACATCAAGCGCATTTGTGTAACGTCAACAACGTGTTTCTGAATTCCGTCCTATGTTTCTGTCGGTGCATTCAGTCCTGCTCATCTCCGGTGGATTATAGGTGAAACCCTCCTACTCTCTTCAGATGCCTTGGAAACAGATAGCCTAAGATGCTGTCTCCTTGGCTGTTTTTTCAGGCTGTGAAAAGCTTGTTTATTTATGGAAATAAATGGGGGAGGGGGAATGAAAAAAAACTCAACCAAAAGCAAAACACCCAAACAAAAGAAAAGACCTGGTTAAAAACAAGCACAGCAGTAGATGACAGCAAGGCTGGTTGCTGGCTGTTGTGCTCCAGTGGTATAAGGCAAAGACGCTGCTGCTGAGGTGACTGGTCTAAACTCTGACAAACGAAGGGTTAACAATGCATGGATTTCACGGGGCTCTGTTTAGTTTCCTTTGGTTTTATTTTCTTTATTTTTTTATTTTACTTTTTTTTTTGTTGTTTTTTGTTTAATTTCTGTGTTCTGGCCACACCCAGGAGAACCGTCTGCTTTTGATTTCTCCCTTTACGGTTACATGGTAAATTTTCTTTCTCATTCTTCAGAGATGGAAACATTCAAATACTCTCTATATATACATTTATTATTATTTTTTTTTTCACTGCTCATCATGTTGCTTGTTATTTATTGCAGAGTCTGAGGCCAGACTAAAAGGGTGGCAGTTACTCGGTCTCTTCAGGCCCTTTGAATAAACCTTTGGGTAAAAAGGGGTTAGTCTGGCACTGCAAATTACTTACCAGTCCTAAAAATGTTTGTTGGGGTTATTTAGTGTTTGCTGGGTACATTGAAGCTTAAACTGACTTTCTGCTTGGGAGAAGTTCCTGGAAGTCACAGGTGGAGAGGAATTGTTGAAAATGTCAGCTTTGTTAACCATAACAGCATTGTTAAACCCAGGCTATTTCTATAATCTAAATCTTAGACACCTTAAGTCTTCTTTTACCTAGGATTGTATCTTCCCTTGCTCTGGCTCCATACGTACTACTATGGAGCAAACCAGTACCTGCTACAAAGCTAAGCTAGTAAATATTCGACATCTGCCACCTCGTTCTTTTGTTTTTTCCCAAGGGCAAGACAACCTTGGGAGGGAAAACTGAGAATTGTTTGTTGTATATGTATTTAAATACAAATTAATCCCTGTTCTTTGCAGGTCATCTGCGAGAAGGAATTAAAAATATATGTATGTCCTTTTTTTCTCTCCCACATTAAAAAATACATGTATCTAATTGCTAGTTTCTAAATTTAGAAATAACAAAAATGTCAAGTGTGGCTCACCTATTTTTTCCCAATGAAAATTTGAACGTGTAAAGAGATGCATTAAGAAGACAAACCAAGGGGACACAAGTACTGATTCTGCCATAGTCAGCCATGTAAGGCATTAATTCAGCACTGACATTAAATGGTTCTCAGAGAGTTGCACAAGCGAAGGACTGATCTGTCAATAAAAGAAAAATTGTGGTTAATTAGTTATGTTGTTCAGAATCAGATTAATTCTGTTTTAATTCACATGGTTAATTATCTTCATATAGTCTGCATGCCGATTGCACCTTACCTTGAGTTAACTTATTAAAAATGCTGAAAATTCCTAATCAGTTTAAATATATTTAATGATAATGTAGTTTTTAAAATCCCATATAGAATTCACTAATTGCAAACAAATGTGAATTAAAATAGTCTTAGTTTGGTTCTAGCCTGCACAGATTAATGTCTAAAAAATTGCCTTCCCTCTGCTCTCCAGCTTTCAGTTCACATCATCACCGAAGACATAAATTTCACTCAGTCTCCACAGGCTTGTCTAGAACAAACAGAAATTTTAATGTAAAAAGGGGACCGGGAAATAGAGATTCCTGTTGCAGTCTTTACCACCTCTCCTCCCCCAACCTTTTAAAGATGATTTTTTTTCCCCATTATATAGAACCAGAGGGAAAGGTGTTGCTCTATTTCTGTCTTGCCTTTCTCTGTAGGGGTTCTTTGAAGCAGACACAATACCCCGTCCCTTCATAATCAACTTTTGCTATTACACCTCCCATGGCCCCCCTGCCCAGCTTCCCTGCAACATTTGAGAGTTATGCTCAGTTGGACTGTTTCATTAGTCCATATCTCTTGTAGCTCCAATTTTAATACATTTAAACAGAAAAAAATTATGCTGTTTTGAAAAAGGCATCAGTTTGTTATTTATAGAGCTTTTTATTTATAGCAGGAGACACAAAATTATCTGAAGCTTTAGACTATTGGGTTGGAGCCCAAAGGAGGACTCCAGTTGGTCTCAACATTGCAGTATTTGGCTAAGTTCTTTTATTGTTGCTGTTCAGGGGGGAAATAAAACAGAAAAAAAGAAAAAACCCACCCCCAGCAACCTTGTATTTTACAAACATTTTGTGCTGGAAACATAGCTGTGGATTGCAAAGGCCAGCATGTGCAAACGGCCTGGGCTTTTGAAGATTAATAATTTAAAGACCTGTAAAAAGCAGTTGAAGAACGATGGCTTACCTGTGTCTTGTTGCCAACTGTGCTTAGAATTCGAGATGGTATTTGTTCTTTAGGGTCTAGTCCCTGCACATTGACCCTTTGCTGCATGGAGTAGGCTGCAGGCTAGCATGCCACTTCTCTGACAAGGCATAGCTCTGGATCACTCACATCACCTCGCTTTCCAGTTGATATCAATGATTTCCGTTGCATCAAATGCAAGTTTTGTTTTTCTGCTCCTCAGGGTATTGGAGCCAGCAGAGATTACCTTCTGTACATTAAACCTGTGTTTGCTTTCTACCAAGCCACAGGAGTCAGTTACTCCTTAAGATAACCTAAAAGCAGAAAGCGACAAAGTTTTTTGTTTGGCCCTGCTGTCTGTAGTGGCATGAAGAACGTCTCATCAGTTGTCTGTAGTAAGATGCCATTTCTTACTAGTTAAAATCCTCATTCACTTAGTCATGTTGGCTCTGTTTTAATGCCAGTGAACTCATCTCTGTGGAAAGAAGCATGATCTCTTTCTCTGCCCTTTTATGCAAGTGCATGAGCTGTCAGCAGCATGAACATGCAGGACAGGTACATTGCATGTGCCTTCATGGATGTGGTAAACCTAAATTTGTCCAATTAAAGGGACATTTTAGCAGTCCTCCAGCCTTTGTGGTTGCTCCAAGTAGGATACATCCATTTTTCTCACACTTCATGCTCTTCACTAGCAGAGATTTGTTGCTATCCACAGCGCAGAGGTTGCCATCTCAGAACAAAGCCAAGTAAGATGGGTATAGGGATGCCAGGAAGGTAGCAGCGGGTCAGCAGCACCATCAGATTAATCAGTATTTATATGTGTAGGTTTGCACTCAAGTCCAACACAGTGTTCATAGGAAAATCTTCATGTTAAGTAACGTTTCATTGGTGGTGACACCTAGAAGCCCTGCTTGCTTTCGGGGCCTTGTGCATTATTAGGGAAGTTGCAGGCATAGGAATAGACATGAGCTGTGCCCTGAAGAGCTTACAAGGGATGCTTTGCAAACAGCCCTTCCTCTCGAACAGCCTTCTAAGGTAGGTAATTATTATTATCTCCATTTTACAGGTGGGAAAAGCAAGGTTCAGTGTTTGATTTGCCCCAAAGCTTCACAGAATTCCTGGTGCCAGGCGTGAACTCAGATCGCTACTCATTCTCATAGCAGTTTCTCGAGAGAACGAAGTGCTGCTCAGTGTGGATGTCCCATACCGTGTCTGGGGCGGGCAAGGGGGTCCTGCAAAGCACGTGTGTTAATTACCTCGGGGAGAGAAGCCCTGCTTGGGCTTGACCAGCTTTTGCCTGTGTTGGAGCAGGGTTTAGACAAACAAACAAAAGAAAACAAAAAATTGTCTCGAGTAACTTTGTACTTCTTTTTTGGTCTGGCCTCAATTGCTTTTATGTTTTCTTTTTTTTTTTTTAATTACTCTTATTATTCTTATTATGATTACAGTTCCTTTATGTTATCAAATTTAATTTCTTTCATTTACGAAACATGCATGAACCAACAATGTGACTCTAGGAGGTTATTGCTGAGTTGTGCTGATGTCGATTTCATACTGTGATATTTTTTCTCTATTTACCTAGAGATCAGTATTTCAATATATAACGATGTGCATGTTTTCCCCCCTTCTCCCGCTGCATGCAGGGATTCGGGTTCGTAACTTTCGAGAATAGTGCTGATGCAGACAGGGCCAGGGAGAAATTACACGGCACCGTGGTAGAGGGCCGTAAAATCGAGGTGCATGTCTTCAGTAATTCAATTTCTTCTTTATATTTATTATTTTGATTTCTTTTTATGTCTTGCCTCACTTATTTCACATTTGGATCCCAGTCTCGTGTGTGCGTGTGTGTTTGTGTCTGTGTCCTTCACCTCCCCACGCTGAAACGTATAAAAGTTTACAGCCCTTAACGGAATATTTTTTTATTGTTGTTTTGGGTAATTTTTTTTTCCTTTTCTTTCTTCTTTTATTAATTTTTTTTCCCCCACTCACTCCAAATTTTTGCCCTTCTGCTGTCTTGATTTTTCCTTTGCTTCAGTTTGCGAGGCTCCGATTTCCTGTTACCAGGCCTGAACGAAACTAACTGAAAGAGTACTGTCCGACTTCTAACTCTGTGTCCAAAACAGAAAGCAGGGGGCCAGCCAGTATCCTCTCTTTCCTCTGAGGCCAGTTCTCCTCCATGCAAGTGTGAGATGATGCCCATGGTGGGGAGGGGAGGGTGGAATCTTGGGTCAGAAGCCCCGACTGGGCTGTGCTACGCACACTGTTGATTTCTTGACCTGCCCAGGGTCAAGAGTTGGCTGGGTGAGAGCTAAGCATTAAAACTTTCTAGCTCTCACCGCAGGGGAGTGAAGAGTTAATGTTGCCTGGCCAACATGGGCAGTATATGGGGCATGCCTGGTGTTGACCAGTTTGGTGTTCCACTGTGTTGAAGGCTAACTGGCGTCTTCCCTCTCTCCTTCTTTCTTTAAAAAAAAAAAGAAAATAAAAAAAAAACCCAAACAAGTAAAAACCAAAAAAGTGCAAATATTTAAACAACAACAACAACAAAAGCCGCCGTTTTTTGAGTAAGATGTCTGCATATTTTGCTTTTTTTTGTTTTGTTTTTTTATTTCCCTTTTCGATGGTTTAGCGTTTAGGGCCCTTCACTTGACTCACTCTTTCCATGGTAACTATACACAATGCTGGCGATGGTACGAGTTGGCGGTAAGTGAAACGAAAGCGCTAGAGAAGAAGCTTTTTTTCTTTTTCTTTTTTTTTTCTTTTTCGATTTTTTTTTCTTACAATTACAAACAACCAAAATTAAATAAGAAAGAAAAAAAATCCATCTGCCATCTCACATTAACACTACGAAATGTGATTTGACTTGTTGTCCCCACCCACCTCCTTCCCCCCTTCTCCCCCTTTTATTTTCAATGCTGTTGAGTAATGCCGCCTGGACTTTGGATGTACATATCGTTTCGTAGCAGTCTGAGCTGTTTGATTACTGACTTCATGGTGATTTCCCCTTGCACATCTTACTCAGAGTTACTGAACTCCAGTTTGGCTGGTTTTTATTAATGCACCCATTTCCTCTTCTCTCTCTCCTGCCCCTTCTTTTCTGCTGCTCTCTCTTTCTGAGACCTGTTTGTAGCTGTTACTGTTTGTTTTCAATCTTTTTTCTTTCTCTCTCTCCTCCCCTCCCTGGTTTATTTCTTTACTCAGTTAAATGCAGCTGTTGGTCTCTTTGCTGACTGGTGGTTTCTGATCGGTTCTGGCAATTTTTCCTTTAAGTGCTTGTGTTGCACTCTGCTGTAGCAGCTGATTTCAGGCACTCGCTCCATCTTAATGATTGTCTGTGAGACCCCTATCTCCTCCCCCCTCCCCTCCCCACCCTCTGAATCAATTGTGGTTTGTTTTTTTTTTCTTTCTTTCTTTTATCTGTGTGTGTTTTAACTTGCATGCTCTCAGTCTCATCATTGTTGTTTCCCATTCTTTCTTTTTAAATGTGAAATGTTTCTATTGTTTTGGGGCTGAAACGAAAGTAAAATGTAGCTCCAGACTCTCCACCCTGCATACATTCACCATCTGAAAGTTTCAAGGGCCTGAGGCAGCTTTTACTTTTATATCTTCTTTTTTTTTTAAGGAAAAAAAACCCCTTCTTCTTCGTCCTGACTTCATCTCCCATTTGGCATGGGTTTTAAAATAAATTATTGTTGTTGTATAAAGACTTCACCCTCCTTGCAAGAACTTTGAGGCTGTCTGACACGGGGCTGCAGTAACTTGGCTTCCAAACTGGTCCATCTTTTCTTTATCAGCACCATCTCTGTGGTAACACCCCACTTGCTTGAGCAACCAAACTGCTTGGAACTGTGCAGAGCTCTGTAAAGAGGGTGGAGGGCACAATCAAAACAAAACAAAAGACCCATTGATATGTGTTCCTTCTTTTTGCTCCTTGAGATTGGTGACAAGGCAAAAAATTAGTCCAGAGAAAGATCTGAAAATGATGGAGAGGAACTCGTTGAAGCTGTCCAGTTGCTTGGTGGCATTCTGGAAGCCTCCTCACAAGCCTTGGGTGTTCAAATCTAAAGCTGTTGGACCCAAGGTTACCTCTTTGTATCTAAAAAGTATGGCTACCAGTGGCCTGCTGAGCCCCAATCCCAGTGGTGAGCTTGAAAAACAAGTCAACTTGTGCATCACTTGGTTTGGTTCTCCAGCCCTGGGCTGAAGAAGTTATCGCTGCCTCCCAAACAGAACCCGCACAAAAGCTCCACAAAGTTTTTGCCCTTTCAATCAGCGAGCTGAAAAGAATCACGCAGCCAAGGGGTGGCAGGGCGTTGGAGAATCTGCACTTTACTCTCGTTGGCCTTGTGTTTAATGCATAATTTTAAAGTGCCACGTTTAGCTGTAACTTTTATAATTAAATGGCAACTGTTAAAAAGTAATTTAAAGATTTTGCATTTTTGTAAAATTAGTTAATTTTTTTTTTGTTTTTTAAATTTTTTTTGCTCAGAGAAGCATAGTGTGTGCGTGTGTGTGTGGTATCTGAGAGTTTTCCAGCGTTTTCCCTAATGTCCTGTGCTTCCTTCCCTTTCCCCTCCCCCCCCTCCTTCCCTTTCTTGCTTTTAGGTCAACAACGCCACGGCGCGAGTGATGACCAATAAGAAGATGGTCACACCTTACGCAAATGGTAAGGAAGGCTGTTTGTGCTAATGGTGAGCTGAAAGGTTTGGAGAAAGATGAAAGGGAAAAGTCAATGACTAAATAAAATCTCCAAAGAAACAACAAAACCCCAAGAACCCTAATTTATAGAACTATTCCTCAGTACTACCCTAAGCATTTATGGAGGAATACCATTTTACAGATGAGGACAGAGAAGGGGTGGTGACATGCCTAATGTGGCCAAGCCCTGCATAAAGAAGCCACGATCTGATGGGTTGCCTGTAACTACTGCAAGGTGATGCCATACAGTGAGATGTGCAATACTCCCAAGTCTCACTGCCATCATATAGACACCTGCATATGAATGCAGAAGCTTGACTTAAGACACATAATTGGATGTATCTCAGTTTGGGTTCGAACTGTAAAAGTACATCTGTCCCCAAGTAGCTGAGAAAACAAGAGACATTGCACTGCTTGTTAGCTCATTTTTTGTTACAGACTGTGCCTGTGTTCAGTCATTTTCCAGTGAACCTGAATAGAGAAAGACCAAGTTGTTTGTGTAATGAAGAATCCTGTTTCATCGGGATATCTTGGCAGTTCTGTCTGTGCAGTAAATTCATTGCTTAGGCATATATTGCATAAAAAGTTTTTATTCTCCCTGCAGAACATAATACTGCTTTGATAAAAGTGTTCAATCTGAGTCTTTGTCCAGAAACAGGCAGAAAAGTTCTTTTTGTCCTGAAAGTGTTCTAAAACAGCTTCAGTGAGTCAGGAAGCTGCGTAATAGGTAGTTGCTAGTGTGAGAGTCCGTTTTGATTACAACGTAAGACAGAAGTCAGAAGACAAGGACTTTACCTGGGTTCTGCTAGTGACTTGTTGCATGCCTCTTGGCAAATAAATCGTATTTTGAACGGGGCACACGGGGCCAGGCAGAAGGGCTGGGATTTTGAGTCTTAGTGTGTGAAAGGAACCAGGAGGTTTTGTTGCAAAAGGCAGCGCAGCCATGTTGTGTTGAACTGAAAACAAAGGCAGAAAATGCGTGTGACTGTTTGGTAACAAAGCTTGGCTTACCCGTAAGACCCTGATGATGAGCAGGAATAGTTTGCTTTTGCTACCAGCAATTTAAAGCCAGTTTAGAGCTGCGCAAAGATATTTAGTGTTAGGCTGGACTTAAAGCTTATTGAGAGGTTGTCATATGACCGTTATTAGAGGATTGATCCCAGTCCTCTCATTGCCACCACTCACTTGAATATTTTGCCATCAAGGTGGCCAGTGCAGAAGCAGCAGCAGCAGCGCACCCAGTCTTGTGCAGGGAGAGTGCCTTGCATCTCTTGATACACTGCTGGCAGATGAAGGGGTGGTGTTGATGGGCTGCGGTTCGCAAAGTTGTTGATAATGGTTTTTAGGCTGGTTAGAGGTGTTGAAGTGCAATAAGTGCATCAGGGCTCTGAGACAGAGAAAGGGTATGAGTTTATTTAAATAAAAATAGCTGTATGATTGCTAGCTGAACAGCTGAAGTCTTTCCTGAAAGGAGTCATTTGTGGAAGCCAACCCAGATCGTGTTGTTAGCTTTACACCCCTTTTCTCCCCCAGTAGAAAGGTGGCAGGAAGGACACACCCAGGTTTCTAGATCTGACTGGAAATGTGTTCTTCCTCGTACCCCAGTGATGACTTTTTAAGCCCTTTTCTCTTGTAGATTTTTGTATGATGGTTTGCAGTTCTTGACAATTATCCAGATGATATTAAAATGAGTCCTCTGGGAAGGCTTTCACCTGAAAAGGAGCATAAAGAAAATACAGGAAATACTTGAATTAATAGAGTGGAGAAAATGAGAGATGAGTAGGCTGAATTGCTTTTCTGTGCCACAGTCAGGTAATTCAGTTAGTGAGGAAATTCAGACACTGTTGCTTTTTAGTGGATCTTTAGCAACGAGGTGTTTTGAGAATTCAAGACTTTATGTTGCCTTGTGGAGGCTCACGGTCCCAGCTGGTGGCTTTAGAGAGATTTTGGATCCGCAGCATTCCTGGTGAGAGCAGGGAGGAGCCGGAGGAACTGGCAGTGAGGTTGGTGCAGAGAAGGCAGGGTCTCGTGATGCTCCTGGCGAATATGCATATAAGGCAGTTGGCATTCCCTCAGCGGGGCCTTTGCCTGCTGCGGATCAGCTGATGTTTTGCTGTTCCCTCCGACACAGCAACCTGTACCTAGAACTTGACATTAGAAAAAGGCAGTTGGCCTCCATCTACACCAAGGGGGATTGAGGCGAAGCAGAAATTGGAAAGAGCTGTGCATGTGAAGCTGGGGCGCATGCAAGAGACCGTTCCCCCCTACCCACGCTGCCCGCTCCTTCTCTTGGTGTAGATTTTGGCATTCACTGCAGTCTTTGTTGTTTCAGGTTGGAAGTTGAGTCCTGTGGTTGGAGCGGTGTACGGCCCTGAGTTATATGCAGGTAGAGCTTAAGTAGACACTTCCACTTCTGCCATTTAACTGCAGTGGTGTTTGTTTATGTTCTCAGTCTGCTGTTTCTTTATAACCTTTTTACGTTTGTTTTTTTGTGTTTTTGTTTTTTATTCTCTTTAAAACTGAACTAGCATCCAGCTTTCAAGCAGATGTCTCGCTGGGCAATGACGCCGCAGTGCCCCTGTCAGGAAGGGGGGGTATTAACACTTACATTCCTTTAATCAGTAAGTAGCCCCCGTTCGCCCCTGTCTTTATCACTGTTACTGTGCTTGAGTTAACGATGACCTTTTACCCTTCTTCTCTCCAGTCTGTATAATATATACTTGAAAGGATGGGTCTTGCTAGGAATGAGTTCTACCCTGAGCCGAAGCATACCATGCAGCTGCTGTAACTTGTTCATCTGCAGTGTGTTTCCTTACTGGTGGAATGGGTCTTTCTGAGCCATGAGGAGGCTGCAGAACAAGGGGAGGGTGTGTGTGAAGAACAGGCCTTTCCCTTGCCCCCCTCCTCCTTTTGAAATCAAGGAAACCAACTGGACAAATCCCTAAAGTACATATTATACAAGCTGCTAAGCCGCGAGTCTGCAGGGGCCCTGGTGGCATGCAACTGGACACACATTGGGTTGGGTTTGCGCCCTGGGACTCCTTTCCTCTTGGTATCTGTTTGTTACGTGTCTGCAGATGCCTCTGAGGTTTTACATCATTTTGTCACGAGCCAGTTTACTCCAGCGTAGAGCATTAACAAAGCAGGCCCTGCTATTTGTGGAGCCAGTTGTTGGTCATGCTGGTTAGACGAAGGTGGGCTCTCAGTAAACTGGCACTTTATGGGAAATTTCTGCTGCTGTTATATGGGATATCTTGTCTTTCAGGCTTTAAAATGAACATACAGAGGATTGGGTGGCAAAGAGTGGGAGGGGAAAGGAGGGAAGAGACTGATGTAAGTTGGTTGATTTTAAGGGCCTCTTGACAAATTATTTTAAAGAGCCTCTGCAGTTTTGGAAGAGCCGCCTGCTACATTGACAGTAACTCTCTGCGCTTCTCAAGTCTCTAACCAGACTGCATGGCGGTGTCAGAAGGTGGGGGGATTTGGTACCCTGTTTGTGGTGGGTGAGGCATGCCCAAAGCATTAACCTCTTGCATGCCAAACCTCTCTGCGATCCCTCTTCCCCCAAAGGCTATGGTGTAGCAGGAGATATGTATGGGATGCTTGCTGGGTTATAAGCATGCCCCTCTGCAGGACTGATGCAAAACCTCCCACCGCTGTGGAGCTATTGTGTCACTTTGTTTGAAGTAGACGGTTGTTATCTGGGCAGCAGCTCGGATCCTTTTCACCCTCCGCCGTGTCTGTCTTTACAGTTCCAGGCTTCCCCTATCCAACTGCAGCCACCACAGCAGCCGCGTTTCGGGGAGCCCACCTGAGGGGCCGAGGAAGGACAGTGTACGGGGCAGTCCGGGCGGTACCTCCCACAGCCATCCCCGCGTACCCAGGGTAAGCACTGGTCACCAGAGCAGAGTGCTCTGCACAACCGTGTCAAACAGCTAATCGGTTAACCAAAAAATAACTACAATTGTCTGGATGGTGAGAGTCAGGATATTGCTAGTGCCAGAGCGTTCTGCACACGGTGGCATCCGCTGGGGGCAAATCCAAATTCTTCCGTGTTAAGTTCTTGATTGAAACGATTTTCAGTCCTTGCAACAACAGCTTAAAGCGCTGCTGGATTCCTTCTCATAATCTCTCAATTTGTCTACGTGGTATTCATCATCCATTGACCCAATATGCTACAGTGCTGCTGAGAAGGACACAAAGAGAAGGTCTAAAATTTCTGAAAAGGTTCTGCTCTTTGCACTCCATGTGCGTTTTCATATCCAGGAATGAGGAATATTATCCGTTGCCTTCGTGCCTCACCATCTGGCAGTAGGACACAGAAGAGCCAGTTACCCACAATGGATTTGCTTTCTTTGTTGGAGACGGTTTAAAAAGGTTTAAAACAAAGATTAATCAAGTCCATTAATTTGAAGCTGGGAGTGTTTGGGGTGTAGGGAGGAAGTGCAGCGTTCTGCTAACTGTTGTGTGAAGCAACGGTGAATGGGTGGCCTTAACATTCTTTGCCTTCTGACTTTTCACTAGTAATGCTGGGGAATAGATGCTGTTACAACAGAGTATTCAGCTCTTTAAAAGTACTGGGAGCTAGGTTTGTACTTGAGTTTTGTTTGGGGCTTTTGTTTATTTAAGTGCGATGGAATGACAAATAAGTCAGCAAATCCTTTCCAAACTTCTTTTGTTTGTTTGTTTCTGATTCTGAGGATGCTCTGTTCATATTACCTGCCTCTGGAATTTTACTTGCCATATTTTCCAGGCAACATTCTCAGAAAGAATTAGGAGTAGGAATGAGTCCTCCAACGCAGAAGTGTACTGATTTTTCTTCCCTTTAGACTAGCCCCAGAAGGGAAGAAAATGAATTATAAATCTGTTACAAAAAAGGGAGGTGGAAACCACACACATCAGTGCAAGGAGCTGGCCCAGTATATTCTGGATAAGCTTTCAGTACCTTCTGTAGCAGATTAAGTGGTGAAGAGCTACTGTGACTCTTTCATTTCAGAGCCCAGTCTGATACTTGTAAAGTCTACCTCAAGGAAGCAAGCTGCAGTGGTTGCATATCTGTCTAGCTTTGCTTTCTGGCAAACATAGCAATGTTTGTACTTAATTCACTGGAAGACTTTAAATGAAAACTCTTGTCTGAACATGTTGGTCTTCCAAACAAAGTGTTTCTTCTGGGTTTTCAGATCCACCTTTTTGCCACCTGTAGCGTTTCAGTGTCACTAGTGCATATTCTGTATCCTCTTATCGTAGCCTCTGACCTGTGACTTGTCTGTCCGTTGCTCTAAAAAATGACTCAGTCCTGTTTTATTAGGAAATGCTCTGCAGTGCAGCAGAGAAGCCAAGCTGAGCTAAGTGCTGCCGTCTAGCAGAATATGAAATACTTGCACCAGAGAGACGGAATTGTGCTCCTCGTCCCTGGGAGTAACAGCTGGAGCATTGCTAGCAAGAGACTGTCACGAGCAGTGCACTGGGAGGGACTCTGGGCTTGTCTTCAACACAAATACAGCCCGAGTCCTCAATTAAAAGGTT
The DNA here is from genome assembly GCF_028858725.1 of Colius striatus. Lineage (NCBI taxonomy): Eukaryota > Metazoa > Chordata > Aves > Coliiformes > Coliidae > Colius > Colius striatus. The sequence continues at coordinate 151,720,123 of NC_084759.1, read as the reverse complement.
CATTTGGAATATGGGCCAGGCTCCAGTGATTATCCTTTCCAAATACTGTCCCATGACTGTGTTTACTCATGTTATGTCGAGTTTGTCTGACCCTGCTTACTGATCCCATGTCTTCATGGGCATTGGTAAATGAGATGGGTTCACAGATGGCCCAGAACTGTCCCTAGTCCCAAGCACTGGGATGTAATTAATTCTGATGTTTGTTGCCATCGTAATCTGAGTCTCTTTAAGATATTTCGTAGAGGGAATTTGATTCCTCATGGAACAATATAAAATGTGCTATTCAGTTCCATGTTGCAGTAACCCGTAGGACAGCCACCACTCTGTGTGGGTGTTGCTGGCTTCTGTGGAGTCAGAGGCAGGCACACGTTCCTCACACCTTACTCTTGCATCAGGTGCTTGCTTCCTGGCCAGTGGAAAGACGGCATCTTTAGAACAGTCAGCAATACGAGTGATCAAGACATAGTGAGTAATGTGGAAGAGGACAGTAGAGTAAGCTGCAGATGAACTCAAACTTTGGTGTAAACGGAATTGGTTTTCACAAACCTCAGTGGTGTTTAAGTTACAGAACTTAGTGGTATCACAGCATTTGAGAGCTTAGTAGAATTCAAGAAATACAGAAGGTAGATTAATAAAAGCTCATGGGGATTGGCATACTGGATCAGACCTGAGAGCCATTCAGGTTAGGGTCCGTTTTGACAGGATGTAGTACTAGATACTTCAGGGGAAGGTGCAAGAAATTGTATCATTCTTAATAGTTTTAACATTCATTTCAAGAACTCAAAGCGAGATTTACTAATGCACGCAAGGAATGTACATACTTTATGTATGGGCATGGACATTTATCCAGGGAAGGCTCTTCATACCTCAGAAAGCCCAGAGCATTGGAGAGAATGTTTGATAGTCACCTGAGCCTGACCTCAGAATGCAAACGCAACCTTCAATTTATAACCAAAGCAGCGTTCAGTAGAAGTAAGGAGATGTTATAACCTCTGGTACGTAGCATGAGTAAAACCTGTACTGGAATATTGCCCTGATTTGTAGCAGCTGTACTTTCTAAACCAGAATGCTGACAAATTACGCTTCAGGCCAAAAGCTGTAAGAATTAAGTCAATCTGGAAAAAACTCTTGCCCACTGTAAAACTCTCAAAACTTAGTAGGCTTGATCAATTTTATTTCTCAGACTGTAGGATAGGCATTGACTTGTTCATGGTCAGTAAATATCTATCTGAAGAGTAGGCTTCCCACAGCAAAGAATAATTTGCCTAGGAGTGTAGCTATATAGAGGCTTCACTGACTCAGAGCCAAAAGTAGATCTAAAACATCTGACTAGATCTAAGGCGAGAAGGAACTTTGGGGATTTAGAGTGGGGTTTTTGGTTCCTTTTACAACACAGTGGGCTGTTGGTATCCCTAAGCAATATGATGGCTGCTTTACAAAACCAGCGTGTTTCTTTTGCCTTGTAATTGTCTTTTAGTTGAGCTAGTGGGCTTTTTGCAGGTGCCACTGAGATTTACTGGAGTGCTTTATGCTTCTGGTCAGTCTGCATAACCAAATGAGTTCTCTCCATTTTTGCTAGCATTAGGAATCACAAATATGGATATTCGAGCATATAAATAAACCTTGCTAAATTTCAGCCCTGGCAGTCAGTGTCAGTCAAGTCCTAAGGGAAGGAGAGACGGAGGATGTACTTGTACTTGGTTGGCTGGACTCAGGAAGTCTTACTCTTGCCTATTATTAGCGTTCCTTGCAGTTTTCTCTGGAGAGATGATGCTACCATCTCTTTCTGACAGGATTCTAAGTTACAGGTGTAGTGACCCGATCCAATGTGATAATGCTTATATTTATCCAACTTGATTGTGTTTGGAATAACTGTTAAAACTGCTAACCTGTTCGTAAACCAACAGTCACCTCCTCTGTCATGCATTTGCCTTTCCTGCAGGAGCAGGTGGAGTATCACTGCTAAAACACCCCCGGTCCTAGATAGAGAACCCAGCAATGTAAGTCGCTGCCCGGGGAGCCAAATTCTTTGTTATGTGGTTGTAAAAATTTAGCTTCAACAAACATGATCTCATGGCCTGCTTCTCCCTGCTGAAGTGGCTCCCTTCTTCCTCTAACAAGGGTCTCTATCTTCATACCTGCTCCCAGCGCTCTTGGAGACCGTAGTAACTTTGTTCACTGGGAATGGAGTGTACTTTTCCTGGGAAGGCAGCAAGACTAAATTTTTCAAGCAGTAGCTAACACTACAACGGATTTTCTTTTTTAATTTCATTTTATTTTTTAGTAATAGCATGCAGAATTTTGACAAGATCCGCTGGGCTTTTTTTCGTGTGTGCGTGCCTTACAATAGGTGGGTGCCTGAGGGTGGCAGGCTCTTGGCAGCATTTCACATTCCATCTGACGAGTTAAAAACGATAGTCAAAAGAAAAGCTAGTGTTCCATACTTTCTTTTTCCTTAATGCTACTGGTAAGTCATGCACATCAGATCCATGAACATCACAGATGGTGGGGCTAATGCTTTTTAAAGCTTAGAGTGAGTTTGTGCAGAGCTATCCAGAGGACAAAGGAGGAGGAAATTCTTCAGTACAAAGCACACGCTGAACTCAGAAGGGTGTGGGGGGGGCATCCCCTCTCTTCCTTCCTCATCCTTCCCCAACCCCTATCCCCAAAATGAGCTGCATAGTCTTAAGGCTGGCACATGCTCTGGTAAGAGTGGCTCTTTGGGAACCCCAGGCTCCGGCTTCAACAGTTTTCCTGCTCGAAGTTCTGAGAGAAAGAAAACTATGGCTTAAAGCAGAAAAAGCACCATCCCACGGAAACCCTGTCAGTTGCTTCTCTCTGCTACAGGATAGGTTGTTACTACCAGGGACTCCCACTGCACCTTTCAATTCTCAAACCTTGGACCAGTCACCTAACCTTTTTAGCTCATTATCTCTGCTTGTGAAAGCAATGCATTGTGGGTATTTTTGGTTTTTTCTTTTTAATTACATTTCTCTGTGTTTACTTTGATCAGAATTGATTGACTTGTTTTCCTGAGGTGTTGCATTGGTTCTTTAAGATGCTGAATAATAATACTTTGCATGCTTGTGTGATCAGCCGAATCTTATCGCATGTCTAATGTGCAGGGTAAAAGCAGGTGATGTATGGATGTCAGAAACAAAGTCATGCAGCCCGATGGAGCTCCAAATACGTAATCATACACAGCTCTTGAAACGTGCCTCTGACATAGGTGACTCCAGCCCCCGTGGGATGCCTTCCGAGGGGCTCCTCGATTTTCGCAAACCCACTTCATGAAGCCAATGTTTCCAATACATTTAGGGGGTAACTAGAGTCCTTCCAGGAGAATAACCAGAGCGGAGGTTTTTAAACCCGTGTTTCTCTTCTTCAGGACATCAGATATTTTTGACTCTCATTTTTAATCGTACGAGGTGGTGGTTCCCCTCCCTCTATCCTTCGCATACTGTCTCCCCCTCTGCCCGCCCCTTCGCCTTTTGCATGCCGCGGAAGATGACTTGGAGCCGTCTAGCGTGCGTGCGCATACACACACACACACACACACACACACACACACACACACACATACACATTCTCTTGCTGATTTGCTCCTGCCAAAAGCCCAGGTTGTGGATTCATACATCACCTGCCTGTGTAAAACGCATGTGCATGCTGCCGTCCTCAATAACCGGAATGTGTTTTTCTGTTCTTTTGTTTTTTGTTTTTTTGTTTTTTGTTTTTTGTTTTTGTGTGGATTTTCTGCAGTGTGGTTTACCAGGACGGATTTTACGGTGCTGACCTCTATGTAAGTACACACACCGGAGCCTTCTTGTCCCCAACCCCTGACAAGCCAGCCTTTTTTTTTTTTTTTAAATTTTATTTCTTTTGGTTTTGTTCTTTTTTTCTTTTTATTTTTTTCCTTTTGGTTGGTTTGTTTGGTTTGGTTTGGATTTATTTTTAAATATCATTTACTTTTCTTCTTCCTTGTGGATATATATATATATTTATATATTTAGGAATGCAAGCATGCTTCTCTGTCACTGCGCTTGCCCCTGGGTGCAAGACCTAAGCCTTTGGGTTTCCTGATCATTGCCAGGGTCAGTTTACTGGGTGTCCTGTCCCTCACATGCACACTGCTACTAATTAACCTGAGAGATGATTAGCAAATTAAAATTTCTCTCAACACTTCTCTCGTTTACATAATTTGGATATAAAAATAACAGGACTGGTTTAGCCTCAGACCTTCCCTTTCCTTCTCCCCCTCCACCCTCCCCTTTTTCTCCCCTCTTGGGGCCCTTTCAGGTTCGATTTGTGCAGCCCACACTAAAACTGAGCGAGCCGTATGTTTAAAAATGTTCGTGTGCCACGGGGATGTGAAGATAATCCCTTTGGGGAAGACACTGGGTCTGATTAAAAATGGAGACAGAGATACCAGAGTAAAAACTGACATCTCATTTTGCTGGTAGAAACGGTACCTAAATAGGCTAGATTCTCTCGCCTACTTTGGGGAATTGTAAAGTACAAATATGTGGAGATGTTCAGTTAGGAGAGTCAGCGGCCTACTCCTGTCTGGGAATTAGCTCTGATACCATGGGAGACTTTGTCCTGTCATTGTCTTTGTCCTACCCAGCCAGTCTGCATTGCAAATCTCCAGTGTATCTGTGCAAACATAGGTGGCTGGTGGACAGAGGGATTGTGACTGGCCAGGGAGAAAAGCAATTTCCTCTGCCACGGAGAGCTATTGCAGAGCAGCTATGGCAGGAGCATGCAGGTCCATCACTGCCATCATAACTTGTGGCCTGCCTAGCTCAGCAAGAACTCCCTTTCATGGAATTGTTAGGGGTAATGGCTCTTTGGAGCCAAGGAAGTTTTGTATTGGGTAGAGGCGCAGTTGTCGGCCTGGATTTCACATCCCTGCTCCTTTGAAGGTGCTACTCCTGATGTTTATCACGAGGGCCCTGGGATTAGACTCGGGATAATGGGTGGGATTAGCTTTTGGATTTTATTGGCTTATATGGAGGGTCAGATCTTGTAAAGTTACAGTTAGAGCAGTCGGAAGACGCGCTCTCCGAGCACAGAAATAGTGGGTGCCTTTCTCCGTTCTTACATATGCTGTCGTGGCCTCAGTCCTTTACAGACTGATTTACCTGGTCAAATGTTCCTTTATGAAACTGTGTCAAGGACTACAGAGGGTTCTGGGTTTTCCCACCTCGCTCCTAAAAACACCAGGTTTATAGACCACTGACTTTGCTACAGCAAGCAAACAAGAGAGCAACGCTCCGTGCCTCTTTCCTCAGAGTATGGCACGTAAGAGGCTGTCATGTTGAAAGGGAAGAGTGGCCAGGATTACTCCCTGTTTCTTTTGAGAAAGCTCCTTCAGAGCTTCTGTTGCAGATGGGGAAGAGAGGCTTATTTAACATGTTTGAAGGGCAGAGACTCAAGCCCCTAAGTGGGGTTAGAACTGTTAGGTGGACTTCTGACCACTTTGCTGTTGGTGGCTCTAAATCTCAGTGTCAGAAAACGGGATGATAGAAGAGAGGACTCGTCAAGGTAGATGGTGCTTTTTCCTATGTTACTGTTGCTGCAGAGCCCTTCGATGGAGCTCAGGAAAATGTTACCATAATCCAAACGTGAAGTTATCCTTCCAAATAATTTCCTTGGCACAGGTGGAAGGATGACAGTGTCCCTGTACTCCACTGGTTTGTGGTGCTTTTCACTGCAGGAATTCCGTCTCTCTGGTTGCTGTGAAGGGCTCGTGCAGATTGTGGAAGGGATTGTAGATGATTCTTGCATTAGAGCTGGGGGAAAGTTAATGTGAGCTTCGCTTAGGCCTTTGAGTCCATGGTGTTGTGTCAAGGAAGGGTGGAGAGGAGCTCTGCTGACAGGGAGTGGTTAGTAGTAGATAAGATGAAGGGACAGTGTCCCAAGCTTTGGGCTGCTTTTTCTGCATACATGTTATGCACCCACTTCTCATTTTCCTCCTCCTCCTCTTCCTCACTCCTTTTTTTCTTTCCTGGGGCAACCATCCTGCTAGCCATTTCTTCCGTGAAGGCGGCATTCCATCTCTTGTTGGATGCGTCCCGCTCTGGCATGACACCTGAATTCCTAAAACGACCTGCCCCAGGATGCAGAGGGGGCTTCATTTCGGATCAGAAAGAAAGGTTACCTTTCTTCTACAACGGGGTCAATCTGGGCGGCGGGGGGGGAAACCCAAACCAACCCACCCATGCGAAGACCGCTCCTGCCTGTGAAAAGCGTGCTTGCATCCACTGGAAAGAAAAGGCTGGTGAGCCCTCCCGCGGGCTGTTTGTATGATTGTTTCTTTCCGCAGCTGTGTTTTTTTGAACTGCTCTTCCTGTGTTCTGTTATAGAATAGTCTTACAGGAACCAATCATTAGCGCTAAAATACCTCAGGTAGGAGTGCCAGTGTGACCTGCCAACCGATCAGATTGTGGATTGCAGTGGAAAAAACTGAATTATACTAACCATTCCAGCACCACGTTAGAGATGGGAACAGAGGCTTTCTTTAGGGCAGCGCAGACTCACGTGTGATGCGAGCCCCCGCTGTAGCAGGGCGGCGTGTGTCCAGATTTCACACCGAGTGGCATTCCATTTAAAAAAATAATTAAAAAAAAAAAAAGGAAAATTAAATAAATACATAAAAAGATAATTCAATATAGAAGGGTTAACAAGGTCATGCTTGTCCCATTACCATGTAGAAGCACCTGCCGCAATGGACGACGTTGTCCTGTCACCTCTTTTAATTCATTCATGCTCATACCTGGTGCACGTATGCCACCCTTCTAATACAGAACTACTGGGAACGGTTCTAGCCCTTTCTGCTTCTTAACTTCTGTTATAGGGCGGCTTAGGGGCGGAAAAGACGCATTTGAGATAACAACAAATGAAAGGTCCTGAAATTGGGCTCGCTGCCTAAACCTGGCAGGTGGCCAATCGTATCTGTGGCCGGTACCACGAGTGATGGGTTTCTCCAGGGCTATGGGAACACTCGTGCCTTAGTGGCACAAAGGCTCTTTGGAGTAAAGAGGCCAGCAACATGCTTAGTGCGCCCATCTAAGGCAGCAAGGCAAAAAGGGAGCCTTCTACCATAGGATACACTGACATAGTAAGCTGCAGTTTTGGATTTCCTCATGTTCTCGTTGGATTGATGACCTAATACGGGTCTGAAGAGTGGAAGATGGACTTACTTTAAGCTGAACTGTATAGCCTTAAAGCACTCACTTATCTACATTAACGTGCTCAGTAATTGGAACGCTGCTTAAATTGGGACTGCAGCTTCCTGTATGTGGTGTTGTGCCATGTTTGTGTTACTTCAGAGAACATGACAGTATTGAAAAAGCTGTTGTCTAACGTTAAAGACAGAATTTAACAAAAAACGAGCCAAGGATGGTAACATCACAGAAGACTGATTTTAAATTTGGGCTTTCGAGAATACCTGAGCAATCGGGGTCGTTTGACAGTTGAGATCTGTAGGCTCAAGCACTACCCGTTCATGTTGGAAAGGGGGTTTAGCACAGCCCCAGCATCACTGGCAGGATATCCAGAGAAAGAGAACTTGAGTTAAGATGAGCAGCATTTGGGCTTGGGCTTAATCTCTCTCATGCTGCTCCCCAGACAATTCAAAAGACTGTACTGGAAAAAAACAGTCTTGATTTAGACAGTCCTTTTGGTTATTACTGCCCGGTAAAAATGTGTAAGCCTTTTCCTTAGTTCCTCTGTTTCCTTGTTGAGGCAGTGTTTAATTTGCCCCTCTGATAGAAACGTGTCTGACTCCTTTGCAAGAAGCTCAGCCACACTCATTTCTTTTGAGATGAGACCAGAGATCTTATGAACTGAACTTAGATGGGTAAACCTGTCCCCGTGGAATCACTTCACTTAAAGAAATGGAGTGGAAGTTTGTGTGGCTGTCCTGGGTTTGAGGGCCTATGCCACTCGATGATATCTTCCTGTTGCAGTTTGGCTGTGGCACTGGAGGAGTGTGCTGCAGCTAGCAAGGGCCTTTCAAAAATATATATATTTTTTTCTTTCTTTTATTAGGAAACATGATTGTTCATGTTTGTTTGAAGATACTTAACTCTGTTACAGTTTATGCTTCCTAGAGTACCTGAAGTGAGTGGCGTCAGAAGTCACACGGGGTGGTAGGGCTGTGTAGCTGAAGTTAGGGGTGAGCTCGGCACACCAGTCGCAGTTGTGTGTGAACAGAGATAGCAGGAGGAAAGGACTGGTGCATTGGACAAGCTCAGCAGGGCTTTAAACACGTTGGTGGAATTATAGGTGGGTCCTGGTTTATGGAGGAGCATCAGCTGGGTAATTATGGCAACCTGCACAGTGTGTCCTTTGCACTGTACTGGTCGCAAAGCTTGGTGAAAGCCTTTATTGAAACAGTCGCAACTTTCCTCCTCTTTCCTTCAACCTGTTCTGGTGTATTTGGACCTGCTGGTCTTGCCAGATACATCCCCGTGTCAGAAATCGCCCAGCTGTCCACGCTCATTGCTCCTATGACAGGAACGTACCATGGCCATTATAATCCCCATTTTTGGTTTTGTTTGAGGTACACACGAGTAGAATTTGCAGACTGCTTTGAGCTGAGCACGTCTGCTTTTGTGTGTGTACCTCTATCCTGTGACCTGTTTTTTTTTTTCCTTTTTTTCTTTTTCAAATTAACAGTAGCTTCAATTTTGCATCAGTGCATGGTTAAAAAGCAATACACATGTCAGCTATTTCTTAACTTCATTTCTCCAATGAATTATTTCTCCTTGTTTGTTTTTTTTTTTTTGTTTGTTGTGCAGTTGACTGAAGAAATGTTAACATCCCGCTCTAAATCTCTCAGTGGAGTCTCTGTTCCCTTCTCTGATATAACAGATGGGTTATTGCTTGTTATAATTATTAACATTGTGGTGTGGGCCAGGGCTAGGGTGGGAGCCATTTTTGGGGGAGGGGGCTGAGGGCGGGGAGGCTGCGGGGAGTCGTTAAGGTTGGAATGTTAACTCCAGTGGTGACTGACTGTTTCCGTAATAGCAGGTTGTTGTGGCTGCACGCTCTAGTACTTGAGGCTGTGTACTTCACTGAGCTTGTGGTAGAGCCTAGGGCGAACTGCTGTCCCAAGAGAATGCTGGGATGGATAGAACTAGCCAATATGAGTCTGAACGTGGTGACTTTGCTGGTTGTTCTAGCTCCAGATGTCAGCATGCTTAGTTTTTAATTTTGATTAATAAATGTTACGCCATTCCCCCTCCTACACCTGATTCCAGCCCTTCTTTTCTTTTCTTCTTCTTCTTTTTTTGTTTTGTTTTGATTTTGTTTTGTTTTCCTTTATGAGAGACATGACTTAAAGAGAATTACATGATAACCCTTCTTGGTTTCAAACTGCATCTTGCTGTCATGTTCAGAGTACGTGCCAGGCACATTTGAAGCTGTTTCCGATGTGAAATGTGTCTGGCGAGCGTGGGGCAGAGCAGGGATCTGGTTCTGCCCCATGGAAGGTAGTGCCAGATGAAAATGCCTCATGGGCCCTGCTCAAGTGACAGGCCCTGTCAGTAGTTCAGGGAGCTCGTAAACTTAAGGGAATACCACAACGACGTTGGTATGAAGCTTTGTCTTAATTTGGTGAGGTCATAGAATCACAGAACGGTTGGGGTTGGAAGGGACCTTTAGAGATCATCTAGTCCAACCCCCCCTGCAGAAACAGGTCCACCTAGGTCAGGTCACATAGGAGTGCATCCAGGTGTGTCTTGAAGACCTCCAAGGAAGGAGACTCCACACCCTCCCTGGGCAGCCTGTGCCAGGGCTCCCTCACCTGAACAGTGAAAGAGTTTTTTCTTGTATTTAAATGTAACTTTTTGTGTTCCAGCTTCATCCCGTTACCCTTTGTCCTGTTGCTAGATACAACAGAAAAAAAGAGATGCCCCAACCTCTTGACACCCACTATTTAGGTACTTATAAATATTAATGAGATTCCCCCCTCAGTCTCCTCTAGACTAAACAGCCCCAGTTCCCACAGCCTTTCCTCATAAGGTCAGTGAAGGTTTGATTGGGATTAAAAGTTGCACCGCCTTCCCCTCTAATTTCTGTCATGTTTTGGCAGTGCTGGAGTAACGGTGATGTGATGCTAGCATGCAGAAACCAAGCTAAGCCTCCCCAGTCCATCAGACCAAAATGCAGGGATTCAAACAGATAGATGAGATTAACAGGACAAAACAGCAGCACATCTCTTTCAGGCAACGTGATGATGTTTCAGAGGTGTAGGTCTGTGTCTCTCTTTCTTCTATTAACTAGAAGATTGAAGAGGCTGTAAGTCCCTCACCTCCAGAGTAGGAGACGGTCCCTAGGCATGTTTTGAATAGCACGTTAGCCTTTGTGGAGCTAAAGCAAAAGCAACCAAAAAAGCAATTTAAAGTTATTGCTTCTAATTTACGGGCTACCTAGCCCAAAGCCAAGCGCTGCTGAGCACACAGTCCCGTAGTAGAGCTGATCTTGTACTCTTAGTTACATATACTCAAAAGAATCTATAGGGAAGAAGTGGCAGAGGTATGCTGAGCTGATTCAAGAGGTGAAGAGCATAAGTTGCCCTGGTCCTTTAAACCCTGAAATGTCAACTGGGAAAGGAAACAAAAAGACAAAAAACCCACCAAAAAAAACGCCAGAAGCAGTCAGGAATTTTTTGGTGTTATTTATGTCTCATTGTGTTTCTAGCAAGTCAAAGCCACAGCTCGTTTACCATCGCCCCCCTGTCAAGTTAACAGAAATGTGTTGAGAAGTGTCATACAATAAAGAGAGGTCTAACCTGTGCTTCAGAGCCCTCTTTGCTGCCTGCCATGTAGCCTTTGCCCCTGGTCTGAAAGGCAGCTGGCCTCCGTCCTTCCATCACTGCTGCCTCAGCCAGACCGCCTTCTTGCCCCAAGAGCTCCTCGTGGCAGTTCCAGGAGGAGACTCACGGCCCTTCCTCTGGATCAGCGTTCACGTTTGGCTAAGCCAGCTGTACAGTATGTTTTTAGTAACTACCTCTTATCAACGTGGGCCTTTGAAAGACCTTTACTACAGGTGTGTAGCATGGGCAGAAATGCAGCAGCAATACAGACTGTTCTGGCGTAAGTTCCCCTGCCCTGTTTCCTTCTTACATGGAGGGAGGGGAGAACAGTCTGGTTGGTGTCGATGCCAGTTGGCTGGTTGCCAGCCCCGAGACCACCACAGACTATCTTTTTGGACCGTCTTCTCCTGATTGCTTTTTGGCTTCTCTGGCTGTTGATACTTTTATGGCAATTCTAGCCTTTTGGGTTTCCCAGGCTTAAAATAGAGATGGGGGAGGGGCGTGGAGAGGAGGAAAGCAGAAATTTCTCTGAATGGCGCCTGTTCTAAAAAACATACTTCACAGAAAGTGCCCACCTTCACTTTCCCGTGTGTAAGAGAAAGGGGACATAAAAATTAGGTTGAGTGCAAGATTTAAGCAGATTTTTGGTTCCTCAGTGCCAAATTTGTTATCTTACAGGGATATAACCGTGCTCAGGCTCACTTTAGTTCATTCCTTCTGCCGAAGAGGGTGCTGGAGGAGTGTGCAGTCCTTCTGAGGAAAGGAATATCCATGAGTTAATGGGCAATGCTTGCAGTAGACATGACATGGGAGCTGATGCAGTTTGAAACACTTCTTCTCCTTGTGATGTGTGTGACTTGGTTTTGGTTTTTTTTCTTTGTTTTTTTCTTTTGTTTTTTAAATTTAGTTTTTTATGCTCTGCGTGGGTGGACAGGTATCTGTAAAGTCAGTTCTCTTCTCTCCTGCAGGGTGGATACGCAGCCTACAGATATGCACAGCCTGCTACTGCAACAGCAGCCACAGCCGCTGCAGCCGCTGCAGCAGCTTACAGCGATGGGTATGTAAGGAGGAGGGGTCCGTGGGGGCTGCCTTGCTGTGCTCAGGGATTTAAGGAGCATTGATCCATTACAGTCCTCCTCCTCCTCCTTTCCCTGTTCCTTTGTCTCACTTGCAGCCGCACGCGCACACATGCATGCACAACTCAACGTGAAAGACTTGAATGCACGGCTTGTCTCTCCGCTCCCAGGCGGTATTGCCCTCCAGTCTGTGTGAGCTGGCACAAATCCTGGCCTCTTCCCAAGCCTTGTGATTCTCAGCACAAAGGAGGCAGTGTGGTTACAGCCTCAAAGTCAAAAAGACCTGGCTTGCCTTGCTAGCTCCTTGCTCTGAGACTCTGGGCAGGTTGTTTAATCACTGGGTGCGTTTCTCTCCCCGTCCATAAAGTGAGAATTACTCGGCTCATACAGTACTCTAGGATGCTTTAACGTGCAGCTCTGTAGAGACACAAAGGATTATCATCATCAGAGTGCTTGCCTTAAGATTTTTCATCTCCTGTGCAGTGAGGCCATGGTTTAATCCTGGCGCATGCGAGACCATTAAAGTCCATACTCCCCTCTCATTCCGGAGAAGCCCTCACTGCTTTCCATTTAGCAGCTGTTACCGCGCCAGTAGCCTTAGTGCCAGCAGTCAGTCTCCTCCCAAATTGCATCACACGAGGTAAGGCATGCACTAGCTGTTGTTTCAAAGGTGCTGACTGACCTCTTTCCTACAGGTCAAGCTCACGGCTTGTGCCACATTCCTCCTTGCAGGCAGTTCCTTCGCCCATCTCATACGATGCATGGCAGTGTGCTCGTACGATCTCTTCAAAGAGGGGCTGCCTGCCTGCATGTGTGTGCACGTATGCATACATGTGTGTAGAAGGGCATGCTGCTTCTTCCCAATGCCTGTGGTCAGACAACCATTTCTTTGCCTCTCCAAAGTGACTCTTTTTTTTTTTTTCTCCTCTTTTTGTGTCTCTTCTCCCTCTCTTCAGTTACGGCAGGGTGTACACAGCAGATCCTTACCATGCCCTTGCCCCTGCCGCTAGCTACGGAGTTGGCGCTGTGGTAAGTAGGATTTTCTTGTACTGTTTCTCATTTGCAGCGTGGGGAACAGCTATTCACTGGGTGGCCAGGTAATAAAGTTGCACCTAGAAAAAAACAACTTTGTTGTTGAGGATGGAGGTCCTTAGCTGCAGTGGTGAGTTCCCTGCATTCATATGTTCGTGTGTATGCACTAGGAAAGGAGCCAGGTTGTAGGCCAGTTATTACTTGGTCTTTACCATCACCTAGTACAAAGAATGACCAGAAATACCAGGAGCCAGAACGTTGTTGGTGAATCCATAGAACTGTGTCAAAGTGACACGTGGAGCAAAAATCAGCAATAGTTCAGAGATGTGAGACCAACCCTTTCTTTCTGTTGTTATTGACTTTGAAGGCTTGCATTGCATGTTGAGAAATAAGTTCTAGGAAGCAGGGGAATAGCTTGTTCTTGTGACATCTTGCAGCAAAGCTGCTCCACTTGGTTCGCTCTTCCACTAGTGGAAGGATGTGATGTCCCACGTGCCGGCAGTGGTTAGGAACGAGGTGTGCTGGCATTGGAGGGGAGTGGAGCAGCTTGCTGAAAACACATGCTTGCCCATCTGCTGGCCAGCTCAGTGTCTATGTTGTTGCAAAGGCTGGAATACAAATGTGTTCAGAGAAAAAGACACCTAAATATAACTCTCTGCAGAGTAGCACCTCCGTTTGAGCCTCAGCTCATCGTGAGGATTCTCCGTAGGGTCGATGAAGGAAAAGCAGGTACTTCTAGGATACCAGATCATCCTGTCTGTTTTACACCTCTACCTTAAGGTGAGGTGAAGAGCATCTTAGAAGTCCTGGTCTCTGCTATCTATAAAGACAACCTAGATGACTGGTGCAAAGATTAGGACTCGCACAGGTCCCCACTCAGGTACTGAACTCTCTTTGACTGAGACTTGCCAAGCTTCCCCTCCAGCTGGCCAGCCATCAGCATGGCCTCCTGAGCCACGTCTTTGGTTTTGCAGGGAAAGTTCTCCTCCTTTGCTTCTTATAGTGACGAGTCAGTGACAGGACGTGTCCGTTAGTCCTTCTGAGAGCATTTGGGTGCTGTCTTGAGTAGTTCTTCGCAGTTCCCCTCCTAACAATCTCTTCTCTCGTTTAACTTCCACAGGCGAGTTTATACCGAGGTGGATACAGCCGATTTGCCCCCTACTGAAGTGACGTGAGCCCCCTGCAAGTGGGACAGCCCCCCCAGTTCATGAGGCCTGGCTATTGCAATATTTACTAGTAGAGGAACTCTATAGCAAGACGAGGAGGAGAAAAAAAACAACAACAAAAAGAAAACCAACAAAAAAAAGAAAAAACAAAAGAGAAAATACTTTTTTATACCTCACTATGTTCTTTGAATATGTTTTTTTTTTTCCTTTAAATTTCTGCCTTTAATTCTTTTGTTCCAAAGATTGTGCATTTGCTTTGGTTTTTTTTTTCATTTGTTTGTTTTTTGGGTTTGTTTTTTTTTTTTTAAACTGTGGTAAAAATGATGCATTTCCGTGTCTGTATGTTGGTGCATAGCTTAATCCTACCAATCACGGAAAAGGCTAAGATTAGCGATAAGGAAAGCTGTTAGGAACCGATATCACGCAATTAATCAGGAACACGCAGAGAGGGTTATTTTCCCTGGGTCTGGTGCTTGGTGCCTGCGAGGCAGGAGGACGTGAGGGAGAAGCCTCCGCCTGCCGTGTTAGCGGTCTTGCAGAAGGAAGCGCTCTCTGGCTGTGGCTGGGACCTAAGTGCTGGCGGAAAATAGTCATTTGCACGTGGAAACGGGGGCGAAACGCAGAGAGTTTCCTCGTTCTTGTCACCACGTGACGCGCACAGGTTTCAGCAGTGTCAGGTTTTTAGACTTGGCAAGAGAAGATTTCCTCAACCTGCCCAAAGACTTTGGATGTTTTCTGCTGTACAGGGGACGAGACTTTGAAAGGCGTTTTTGATGAGGATGGTCTTTCCCACACACACACACGACTTAATCTAGCTGATTGTTGTCCGTTGGTGGTGGCTGTAACTATCTTAGTTTTCCTTCCTCCTTTTCGAGATTTTTCTCCCTTGCTGTCCTTTTCCTCCCCTTCTTGCCTCGAGGAGTGGCGGGTGCCATGCAGCGTCACACAGAGTACCTCTGTTGCGGACAGCAAGTGGTTAAACTTGTGGAGGTGAAGCTCACGCAGCCTTGCAGAGGAAGAAAGCCAGCAGAAGAGCTGAGCATCAGTACTGGTCCAGCCTCCAAGGTTTCTCCTCCCCTTCATCCCCAGCTGCGTACACGCTTCCGCAAGTAATCTCTTTCAAATAACACGAGTGAGGAAAAAAACAAGTTGTGGATAAGCTGCTGGAGGCGAGGGGCAAGCGCGCGCGCGTGCGTTTGTGAGGGGGAAGAGGGTCTCGTATCTCAACGTGATCCCGAAGTAGTTTTGTTTCTGTCAGGAGTTTTAAGAGGAGGCAGAAGCAGTTTGTGCAAGCTCTGAATTCATAGGAACTTCCTTCCCACCACAAGCTATTTCAGGCCCTTAGGTAGTTGCGTTGGAGCCCCTGGGTCTGTTTTGCCCCGCCTCACGTAGGAAGGTCTGCTGAGTCCATATAGACACTACATATTAGAAGATTTGGAAGCTGAGAGACTATTTAGGAGAGGGCTCCGTGGCTCCCAAGACTGTCTCCCTTCTGCTGTCACGTACAGTGATTTTGCTGTTTTGAAGCCAGCGTTTTTAGATGACTGGGTGAGCCTTGGGAGTGGCTGCTCCCCAAACCTCCCTGCTCACCTGCTGGCTCCTAGGCTGCTCCCAGTAGCCCCCATGAGCAGAGGCAGGGTCTCTGAAAAGGTGTCAGAGAAAGGCAGAAGCACGGTTTTATTGAGCTGCCTCAGCTGTGTCTCTGGCTACTGGGGTGAGCTCACTGCCCTCAGAAGGGCTGCTTGGCATGTGGGTCTGTTGGCGGAGCCTCTCCGACTCCTCTCATATGCCTGCTGCTCCATCCACACCGCTGATACCAGCATAGGAAACCTCCTGCATCTAACACTAAGTGATGTGTCAACAAGCAGAGCCTCCCCCGGGGAGGTATCCTGGCCCAGCCACGCACAACCACGCTTGTTTTCTTTGGTTTCCATCTCTTCCCCAGGGACACTCTCCGTGGGCAGCACAGGGGAGGCACCTCAAGTGGGAAGAATGGGGATGCCGTTAGTTAAGCTAGAGACCCCGAAGCTATTGATTCTCTGGAGGAATAGCTAGATAAAGGGGACACCAAACTGCCAGCCTGTTGGCCTCTTGTGTTTTTTTCTCTTCTGGTTTTATTGTTGGGTTTTAACTTCTTTGTTTTTCTTTTTTTTCCCCAAGCCAAAGTTTGGTTTGTTGCTGTTATGACAATTTTTTTGTTGTTTGTATATAAATATTTTAGTTAGCTTGAAAATGGGGAGGGGGGAACAGGGTGTTGGGGCTTTCACAAAATCTAGGAAATGAGGGGGACTCGGGGTGTTTTCAGGGGCTTTTTACTGCCTAAGCTGGGGCAGGGGAGGGAGGACTTGTGGTAGAAATAGTCCTATTCAAGAGGAGCCATTTGCACCGCAGGGCAGCCAGGAGATTCCTGGAGCTGAGATGCAGCAAAAGCCTCTACTGGACTTGTTCTACCCACCTGTGGGCAGAGGGGCTGAGCAAGGCCATCCCTTCCCTCATTCACAGGCAGTTCCTCGTGCAGGGTCTGCAGGCTGCGAGGGGGAGGAGCGCAGGTTGCCGAGCCTGGCAGGGGCGGCTGCTCACCCCTCTGACCCTTTCCTACGTTTCAGTTCAGCTGGTTCTGACTGCAGCTCCTGAAAAGCTGGGTTCTCCCTCCCTGAGTGCCCCCCACCCTGCCCCGGCAGTGCCACTTTCAGTCCCCACTCCAGCCGCTTGGCCTCTCTGGGAGTAGGGAGGCTGACCCCATTTCTGCCTCCGAGCAGAGTCTATGCATGGCAGCTTCTGCCCGCCCAGAGTGTATTTAGGAGTGTGAGGGTTCTAGTGCAGAAGCACCCAATCTATGTGGGGCAGTGGTCCCCTTGCTCTGTGATCTCTGATCTGTTGTAGACCATGCAGCCTGCCTCCTCCTGTGTCCCAGCCGGGCCTGCTCCGGTCACTCCCTGCCAGGCTCCTCCCCGAACCGCTAGTTAATGGCGCAGGATCCCCTCTGAGGCAGCTCACTGGTGCCCGGCTCCTTGCCCTCAGCAGTGGGCTGCTTACACGGCTCGGGGACGGAGGTGACTCGCTGGTTCCAGGTCCCCAGAGCACCAGACCTCCCAAAAACTTGCACGCCAGCCAGAATCTTGTAACTGGGTTTCTCGAGAGAGTGTTGTGCTGTGGCGGGAGGGCTTTTCAGCCTTTCCCTCCCTCTGGACAAACAACAGCTCTGGTTTCACTCAGATGTGTTACGATCTGGCTTGAGATGAGTTCAGAGTAGCCGAGCCGTGGTTGTATCCATCTTCTGAAGAAGTAGAGGACAAAGCCTATATCTCCCTATGCAAAATGAATTGCGCTCAATTCATTAAACTGGGCCCTGGCTTATTTGACTGATGGCAGCTAGTGCCGGTCCCCAGGATGGGCCTGCAGCCCCAGGTCCCTCGCGAAGCAGGGCTTGGCGTTCCGAGGGAAAGCGCCCAGGCAGCCTGGCAGGTGGCTTGCTGTTTGTCACCTTCTCGTCCGGTGGCGTCCGGGATTCCTCTCCATGGAGAGGAGAAGACGTTTCTTTTAAGTGTTGCTGTTTGTACTGTCTTGCAGTAGGTCTGGCCAGCGCGTGATATTATTATACTGGTAGAATTTTGGATTGGAGAGCTGATTTACTTAACGTGCTGGTCTGTCTTTCCTTGTGGGTGCAGTTGTGCTGGTGCAAAGACGACTTTTACCGCTAACAGTGTAATCTCTACCAGGAATAAGTTACATTGATGCCCAGCACGTTAGCAAACTCTTGTCACTGTCGTGTCCCGTCCCCCCCCGCCCCCGCCCCGTGCTAGGGAGGCTGCACTGTTGTAGGTGGGTTTAGCTTTTCTAAGAAAAGCCATGACGGGACCTGGAGGCAACGAGGAGCTCGGTCTGAGCCTGCTATAGCCAGGTTAAGCAGTGACTTGGATCGTGTGTCGTGAGTTCAGATAGACAAAGCCATGTTTCCAAATAGCCGTGACGTGGCTGTTCAGTGCCCGAGGCAGAGCAGGCTTGCCCAGCGAGAGAAAGCGCTAGCTCAGGAGTCCAAGGCCTGTGTTTTGGGCAAAGCTCTCTCAGTCATCCTCAAGGGTCGTCGTGGAGCAGTTGTGTCACTACTCTAGACTTCTCTTCCCCGTCCCTAAAGTGAAATGTGGAAGTTTATCCCCTCTTTTCACCCGTTTTTTGAGATCTGTGGATGTGAAGTGCACAGCGAGAGCTGAGGAGGGTTATCTAAATAGCTGGCTCAAGTACTAATGGTGAAACGGTTAATGAAACCATTTCCTGGCCCAAAAAGAGATGATGGCTGATGAGGTTTCAAGCACCCAGAGCTTTGTCAGGGCAGGGAATGCAGAGCAGAACCTCCCAGTTCTTACCCTTGTTTTTCCCCAGCCCACCCCTGTATCTTCCCATCCTGGCCCCCAAGGAGGAGGCAAGTGGAGAACAGGTTTGGGGAGCACTGAGGAATTCAATAAAGGGAAACCCAACCAACAGCTCTGGGGAGCGCTTTTGCTGAGTCGAGCTCCAAAGGGAAAGCACCAGGGCAGTGTGGCAGACGGCCAGTGCCCGTCACCCTCCAGCCTGGCAAGGTCAGGGGGATGCTGTCCTCGGTGCAGAAGGGTCAGTTTTTAAGTGTGTTACCTGTTTGCACTGTTTTAAAATAGGAGGGGGGAGGGGTAAAAATAAAACCAAACCCAAACTAGTGAACGAGATGGACATCCAATGTAAACTTCTTTGTGTTTTTATTTTGTCATGCTCTTGGAAAATGTCAAACATTTTGTAGTATACACCAGTGAGACTTGATTCTTTGTTGCATAAAACACTATTTTTGGTGATGTTAATGTCTGAAAAGTCCCTTCCCTCCATCCCCACCGTACTGATTGCCCTCTCTGCCCTCCAACCCCGGTCAACTTCTCTTCTAAAATGAAAACTCCAGTCAAAAAGGCAAGCAGGAGTCTTGAGACAGTCAGTGTGAAATGGGGCCCTTTTCAAGCAGGCTCTGGGGTTTCTCTCCTGTATACTTTACTCTAGCCAGGAGTCAGCAGGACAGCCCCCATCCCTCTGCAGCACGTGCAGCCCAAAGGGGACTTGGGATGTCCGAATCTTGTCCCTGATACCACTGCTAACCCTGGAAGGCAACTTCTTGAGGGTAGTCAAAAGCACTGCCAGCGGTTGTCCTCGGCTGGTCCAGGCTCGTGCAGGAAATGAGCTGCCCACACTGCCTCTCGACTCTTGCTGGAGCAAGAACGCATCAGCCACACTCTTGCCTGATTTTGCCAGGAGGTTGCTGGTGTCTAAAGCCGTCCACCCCAGTATGAGTTTGCATGGCAGCAAAAAATGCCAGATCACCTTAGGAATGGTTTTTCTCTTTTTATTCTCCTTCTTTATTTTTGGTTGTTTTTTTCCCCTCCCTCTGTTCTGAAGTGGGTCAATAAATCTCCTGCCAGATTCCCAGTTCTCTCCTGGTGGAGGGGCTGGTTGCTTCCCCGAGGAGTGGATATTCCTCACCGAAGCCGGGCCCCCCACATCAGTGGGTCTCAGTTTTGGGTCATGGTTTTCCTTGTGTTCTTTTTCTGTTCACGGTATTTTGTGTGTGCGCATGTTGTAGTTTTGGCAGCTTGGTTTGGCTGCGTTACCAAGTGATGAAATAATCCTCTTTTACCCCAGGGAATGTGATTTCTTTTTGGGGTTTTTTTCCTTGTTTTGGTGTTTTTTTCCCTTGGTTTCCTTTTTTTTTTTTGTTTTGTTTTTTTAATACGATAAATCCCGCTTGTAAATAGCTGGAGCTAAAACCTGGGGCTGACAGCAAATGAGAGACCAGGGCTGCAGAGCGATACGGAGCTGGTGGAGTATTTTACTGACCTCACAGGCTGACCTACTTGAGACTTGGGAGATTTTCAGTGCGAGGCTGAGATGCCGCAGCACCTCCAACGGCAGCGACGGACTCGCCCCTTCTTCACGCGATCTCCCCAGCACCTCCCATTGCCAGGTACCGCCGGGGAGCGGGACGTGACCCCAGTGGGATGCGTTCCCTTCCCCTGGATCATTTCCTAGGACGCCCGAGCCGCTTGCCCAGGGTCCCATTTCCCTGCTGACTCTGGAGAAGCAGTATCTGCATCCCAGGGCTTTGTGACAGCCTCTTAACTTCCCGCCCTCCCTCGTTAAGTATCATATTGTATAGTAGCTTTCAGACCATACAGTATTCATTGGGTTATTCCTATTATTATCAAGTAGCTGGAATTGTGAAGGTCGGAGTAGTTAGATCTTTAGCTTTTATTCCTTTTTTTTGTATTACTATCCATGTGTATAAATTATTGATCATGTTGCTGGCTTTTATAAACTCTAAGCAAGGGGGGAAACCCTTCCTAACCCTTTGCAAATGGTAATGAAGCACTGTTTTTAAATAAAAGAGAGAAACACCAGTCTGCTGGCTCCCCTGTGTTGTCTGTTTCTGAGTGCATCGGGATGGATTTCGCTGGTGCGTCTCCCCAGCGGGTAGAACGCGGTGAAGAATGAGCTGGCAGGGAGTCGGAGCTTCATAGCAGTGGACAAGAGGTAATGGCCTCAAGTTGCGTCAGGGGAAGTTTAGATTGGAGATGAGGAAGAACTTTTTAACCAAGGGGGTTGTCAGACACTGGCCCAGGCTGCCCAGGGAGGTGGTGGAGTCCCCGTCCCTGGAGGTATTTAAAAGATGCAGAGATGAGGCGCTGAGGGACATGATTGAGCGATGGGCTTGGCAGTGTAAGGTGAGTGGTTGGACTCGATCTTAAAGGTCTTTTCCAACTGAAATGATTCTGTGGTAAAGGATGAGGCCTTAGCAAGTCTCCCCAGCCCTGTCTGTCCATACACCCCGCTCCCAGCATCCCCAGGCCTTTTGCTGCCCTTCTTCCCCACTGCTGCTTACAGACAGAAAAGGGACATTTGTTTGGTATTCGATAAGGAGCCTTCTTTTCCTTTTTTCCCATCTCAGAGCCTAATCTGCATTTAAACCTGTGAATGTGGAAGGAGAGAGAACCATTTCAAATGAGGGTATCTCTTTCATGCCCGTGGTAGCCAGGCTCCCGCTGTCCGTGTTAGCACAGGTTTAATAGCTAACACACGGTGGCTGGGAGCCAGTGTTCCCGTGCTCGGCACACGTTTCCTCTGGGAGTTTGGACACGTCTTTTAATCACTGCCTCTGTTGTCCTGCCTCTAACAGGAGGATCGCTGCAGACAAGCAGCAGGTTCATTCATATTCTACGAAGTGCTTAGTGATCCTCAAGCGAAAGATGCCGTGCGAATAGGGATCCATATAATCAGATGCCTTTTCCGCTGAAACGGGCCTAAAAATAACAAATAATAAATCCCTGCGGCCAATTTGCAAGTAATTACGGAAACTGATAACCAAGTGAAATGAGACACCAAAATACTCCTAGCACAGCTGAGGCTGCCTGCCACAGGATCTTACTGCTTTCGGGAGTGCAAGGTGCCAGGAAGCAGAGGGATGGGCTCAGGTGTGTCCCTGGGTGGTAAAGGGCTGTCGATAGCGGTGCGGGAAGGGGCACAAGCTCCTTGAGCGTTCCTTCCCGCTATTTACCAAGGAGCTGCAATGCTTTCTCCCTGTCAGATGATCCTCGTTTCATTCTAACAATAGCTCCAGAGGATGTTCACCAGTAAGTGCTAAAATTAGATGCCTGGAAATCAGGCCTTGGAATAATTGTTGTGGAAGAACTGGTTAAAGGATTCGGAATGGATGACACTGGGAGAGGTCTTGAAACAAAGCTCCACGGCACCAGGAGAAAGGGAATGCTGAGGTGTGCTTCAAAAGCAAAGGCAAGGTGCTCTGGGTCCTGCAGCCCGCCTTCCTCTCGAGGCAAAGCCATAAAATGGCTGGTCCTGGAATTCACTCACAAGTCACTAACAGTGTTGTAATATTACATGCGTTTATCCGCAGCAAAGCTCGTCAAAGGAAGGGGATACATGTTCTATAAGCTGTAAGCAATTAATAACAGACAAAGGACAAGTCACAGCTGATCCCCAGCCACCGTGCCCCTTTCAGCATGGGCAGGTAACGTCCGCTGAGAGCCTGGGCACCAGGAAGCAGTGCAACCTGGATTTGAGCAACCTGGATGTGGCCTCCAGGCCCACAGGGCTTGGTGCCAGCCCAAGGTCCACCAATGTGGCTGCTGAGCAAGAGTCTCTGTGCCGTGTGGCTGTGTTTGGCAGCTACATGGTGAGGATTTGGTCAGTAAACGGTAGCGTTTGCTGGAAGGTGTTTGGATCGCGTTGCGATTTATGAATTCAGATTGATTTTGCAGAAGGGCTCAAGGGTGAGGTTTAGTGGGACTGCTGAGGGTGTGACCCAGTCTGGCACTGACAGGCTGCATCTGGAGGTTTGAGCCTGAAAGCCCAGGAAGAAACCCTGATCCCTGCACTGGTGGCAGGGTTGATCTGTTTCTGGGATATTGCTGCTGGCCTGCTATTGACTATAGTGGCTGTGGGGCAGCAGCCTGAGCACCACTCTGACAGGAGACCCTACCAGCTAGGGTGGGAGGGAGGGTTATTTGCACGCTTCCTTTCTGTCCTCAGACAGAAACTTACAAAGTTGTGGAATAACAAAGGTTGGAAGAGACCTGTTGGAGGTCATCTAGTCTCACTTCTCATGCAAAGGGCGCTCAAGTTCACATAGCTCTGGCATCTTCAGCACGAGCTTGGAAGTGAAATGCATTCTGGAGCTCCAACAAGCTTCATCACGTCCTGGGAGGTGAGAGGTGACTTGTGGTCTCTCCTATGTTTGCCTACAGGCCCCTGTCCTTTCCTGCACAGGCCAGGATTGGTTGTCACTCATGGCTGTTTCACTGGGGCATGGAGAAGAAAAACTGCTACACAGTTGGCTTTGATTCAGGTGAGCTGTGTTTCTGTGGTTGCTCTCAGTTGGCTTGATGTGTGATGATTGGTACGTCCCACACTGGCTCCTGCGGCTCCAGATGAGCCGGGAGCAGTTCAGTGACGAGTGGCCAGCGTCCCTGGGGGGCTGGAGCTCGAGGATGTGGGTGGGAGGAGAGGGCAGAGGGAAACAACTGCAACAGCTCATCTGTTTATTTGTCGAGAAGGAGGACAATTGCTTTCTAAAAGCACTTGCAAAGATCTGATTTTTCTAAAGCTTCCCTACCAATCAGTGTTGTAACATGTCCTGGTGCTTGGGAGGTGAAGCCAGACAACTCCAGCCTCGCCTGTGGGTTAAGGGACACACTATAATTTGTTATTTCTGAAGCATTTCTAAATGTCAAACCTGAATCCGGGAGCTTCCAGCGACTCACGCTGGCCTGCCCTATTGCAAACCTCATTGGGATGAACTGTCTGCTGCCCTGGATGCTCTTTGTTCACCCTGGGCTCGCACAGGGCCTTCAGCAGCAGCCCAGACCTGTGAGCCTTGGGCACTGCTCCTCTTCCTTCTGCTTGACTAATGGAGACAGCTCCACAAACCCAAGTCCTTATCCACGGCGCCAGCCTGAGCATGCTGCAGCCAGCTGTAAGGATGAGGAAACCCTGACACAGGCTGCCGAGGGAGGATGTGGAGTCTCCTGCTCTGGAGGTTTCCAAAGCCACTTGGACATGTTCCTGTGTGATCTGATTGAGGTGAACCTGCTTTAGATTGGACTGGATCATCTCTAGAGGTCCCTTCTAACCCTGACCATTCTATGATTCGATATCTTCTCAGGGCTCCTGGTTTGTGTGAGCCCTGTAACCAGGGAAGCAAAGAGGGTACCGGAGCCAAAACCAGAGGATTGTTGTTTCTGAGAAGAGACAGTTTTCTTCTGTGGGTGGAGCAGGGAGCGTTTTGTTCCTGAGGTGCAGCGGCCACCAGCCCACGACCAGACTTCAGGAGCGATCCCTCTCGTTTGGAAAAGCCCAGTGGCGTTGGGCACCGCTGCCAGGAGGGGATGCAGAGCGCCGGCGGCAGCAGCAGCTGGCCCACTTTGGGGAAACTTTCTTGCCTTTTTAAGGACATGCTGAGTGCTGTGCTCTAACTTTAGCACAAAGGTATGGTTGGCTTGGCTTCTTTTATTAATGGATGAGTATAAATATATCTGCTCTCCGCTGCCTGTCTTGTTCTTCCACGTGTAAACACTGAGCTGTGTCCCAGCTCCTTTTGATGATATATTCCTCATCTTTTGAATCACAAATCACCTTTTTGTCTGTCAGGAGGAAAAACGTCAAAACCCGAAGTCACTTTGTTGGGTTTTTTTTGTTACAGCACCGGCGCTCTCCAGCTGAACTCTGCTCAGAAATCACCGATTTCACGGAGCTCTGCAACAACAGCAGATCCGGCGTGTTTACAGGCTCGCTGAAGCAGCCCCCGCGCTCCCGCGGAGCCCTCCTGCTGCAGGGCGATGCGGTCCTCCCTTCTCTTTGCCAGGATGTCTCCCGTCCTGCCCAGCGGGAGGCTGGGAAACCTTGTTTTGCCTTTGAAACGCCAGGGCTTTTCTCTTGTTTGTTTTTTTCTTCAGCCAGCGCACCCTTCTCCTGCCGCTGCCTCCGCTATGACAGAGATGGCTGCTGCTGCTGCTGCTGCTGCTGCTGCTGCTGCTGCTGCTGCTGCTGCTGCTGCTGCTGCTGCTGGCCGAGCGCGGCTCATGTGGGCACGATGCCCCCAGCTATCCCCACGCTCTCGGGGGCAACTCTTCCCCCAGCAAAGGAGATTCAGGTCTCCCCCCTCCCTGAGTGTGCGAGGATGGAGAGGACTTTCTGCTGCCTGCTCCCCTGTCCTGCTCAGCCTCAGGGCTTAAGGGGTGAGAAAGGACAAGGGAAAACCAGTGGTGTCCCGTGCAAAGCTATGCACAAGTGGGAAGAAGCTTCTCACCCAAGTGAAAAGTTTAAGGGAAAATTAAAAGTGCAGGGTTGGGGAAAAGCTGGTGGCCACTGAGCTTGCACATTTGCCTTGCAGGCTGAGGGCTGAGCTGGCTGCAGGGCTGTGACCCAGTGATAGCACTCCCCATGGACAGGGGATAGGGTTTGTGATGCAGCAGTGGATCACACAGAATGATCAGAGTTGGAAGGGGACCGCTAGAGATCATCCAGTCCAACCCCCTGCTAAAGCAGATTCCCCTCCATCAGGTCACACAGGAAGGCATCCAGGTGGGTTTGGAAACCACCAGAGCAGGAGACTCCACACCCTCCCTGGGCAGCCTGTGCCAGGGCTCCTTCACCTGAACAAAGAAGTTTTTCCTGTGTTTAAGTTGAATTTTTTGTGTTCCAGCTTGTGTCCATTACCCCTTGTCCTGTCACTGGATACTACAGAAAAAAGTGTCACCCGATTTTCCTCATACTCACCCTTTAGGTATTTTTAAGTGTTGATGAGGTCGCCCCTCAGCCTTCTCTTCTCCTGGCTAAACGGCTCCCACTTCCCGCAGCCTTTCCTCTTAAGAAAGATGCTCCAGTCCCCTGATCATCTTGGTAGCCCTCCACTAGACTCTCTCCAGCAGTTTCCTGCCCATGTGTTTAAATGTTTCTTGTTGTGGGAAGAAAAAGGATCTGGAGCATTTGAGCTGTGGTTGAGGGCAAGCAGCAGGCCTTTCCTGGTTTGGGAAAAGGCAGCCAACCCCCTTCCCTATCCAGAGGGAAATAAACCCACTTGCAGAAAAATAAATGCATACTCTGTAGCCTTGCCTGTCTTTGGTGTGCTCTCATCCTGCTTGCAAGTCCCTGTGAGCTGTTTTTCCCTAAACCTCTCCACTAGAAATGAAACACCTTGACAGAAGTGGTGGAGTCCTGTGAGGAACACTGTGGCTAAGCACCCTCCCCTCTACTGGCACTGGGGACGAACCTCATGTGGCCATGTACATAGCCAAGAGCCAGGTTGTCCCTGCGAGGCAAAAGTTTAGACTCAGGTCTCCTTGGGAAAATGTGAGATACTTGATTTTCCAGTGCCCTTGCGTGGCTTTGCATCCCCTTCTGGGGACCCTCACAGATGAGAGGCCCCAGAGGCACAGAGGAGTGTCCTCACAGGCACTGCCAAGGCTGAGATCCCAGCAAGCCTGGACGGGCAGAAAGCAGGTCTTGAGAAACAGCCAAATCCTGGTTCAGTACCTCCCTGAAGTGAACCCTGGAGGTTTTGCTCACCAAGTGCATCCACCCCATTCCCTCCCTGCAACTATGCAGGTCTCCAGGTGCCACATGTTTCTAGCACCAAGTCTGAGCATCTGTGCCCAAAATACAATGACAGTTGCCAAAAGGAGAGAAGATGTAATGGGTGAATCTCCTCTCCTGCTGTGCAAATGGACAGGTCCCGAGCTCTGAGCTCTGCCACTCTGCCCCAGCTGCCTGGCTCTTTGGTAGGTAGGTAGGTAGGTGGCTGCTTGGAGAGCGCCGCAGAGCAGGAGTTATGTTTTCCAAACCCTTCGCTTCTGCCCTCTGGCAGCCATGCAATCCCCACGGGACCAAGTCCTAACATGCCCAGAGCCAAGTTTCATGCCCAGAAATAATTCTGGCTTTTAAAGACTGCCACTTCATCACCCAAGTCAGAGAAACCATGTGCTACAAGTCTGCCCAAAGGAATGACCCACGGGGAGGACAGGGCTTGAGCAGAGAGGATGATCCGAGGCAGCAAAAGCAGAAAGGCAGGTTTGGAGTGGTATTTTTAGTAACCTGCTCACGTGGATGAAATTAAAAGGAGAACTCAGGACCAATAAAACCAGGTCTAGTCTCCCTCTCAAGACACAGACTATCCCTTCTCAACTTGCTCTGCAGGCAGGTTGCCAGGATGTGGCTGCAGGACTCAGCATTGCCCTGAACACCCAGAGCTGTGTCTTACCCACCAGGACAGTCAGTCAGGGCCTTGACATTTCTGGAATTCCTCTACACAGAACAGTAACTATTCCCCTTCATTTTATAATTTAGGCTTTTTAACACTATTTGTCTTTTGCTAGTGTTTCTGCAAACAGTCTGGAGAGGCCACAGAGCTTGGAGTTACCAGCCCTCACCTCCCCAAACCATGAGTCTGTCACATCCCAGAGATCTGCTGTCTCTCTGTGTGCAGGGAGGCCATTTCCAGAGCCAGAGCTGTGATGAAAGGAGAAGTTTCATCCCAAATCTGAGGCACAAGAGAGCAGGAATGGCCCTGATTGCCTTGGTTACAGCTGAGGGGAGGAAGTCGGAGGCTGGTGTGGAAGGACTGATGGGGCTGTGTCCTCTGGGTGGAATATTGCCTGCTCTGGCCCTCTCAGTGCTTCCTGCCCATCACTTCCATTTGAAAAATGGGGCTAGAACCTCGAAGTTGGCATCATTAATATTTGTGCTCTAGAAAACAGTTCTGCAAGGAGCCATTTAAATTCATGTTTTTCTGCCCTGGTGAGGCCTCATCTGGAGTCCTGTGTCCAGTTCTGGGCTCCCCAGCTCCCTGGAGAACAGACTAAACAGGCTGCCCAGGGAGAGTGTGGAGTCTCCTGCTCTGGAGACTTTAAACCTGCCTGGATGCCTTCCTGTGTGGCCTGATGGAGGGGAACCTGCTTTAGCAGGGGCTTGTAGCGGATGATCTCTAGAGATCCCTTCTAACCCCTGCCATTCTGTGATTCTATGTGATTCTGTTTTCCTTGCCATCTCTGCAATATTGCACATCCCTGATATCAAAACATGTGGGTGGTTAGATGTCAGGATGACCCCGTGGAGATGCTGTGTTGCTTAGTTAATGTCTTTCCTGTGATGTGGCCACAGCAACTCAGTGGTATCCTATGATCTGCTCACTTATATTTTCCCATCCCAGAGCTACTTCTTTTAGGGTTTTCCTTCTGTCTCTAACCCCATAACTGCACTTCTGGCTTGCCACATATGGATTATGGGTAGCAAGGTGAGCCTGCAAAGCTCTCTCTCAAATGTCTCTTTTTCTCTAGACTGCAGCATGTTTTGCTTGTAGCTGTGTTTCCCACGTGGTGTCACACACATCCTCGATCACATCCCTTCGCTCCCGCAGGGACCCTGCACAGACTCTGTCCACCCAGAGGTGATTTTCTTCCCCTATGTGGGTATGTGTGGCCCTAGAGCTCTGTTTCCCAGCTCCTCTCACCAATGCTGGGGGCAGTGCCTCCACCCCCATCTGCTGCAAGTTCAGTGCTGCTTCAGGAGCACCAGGGTTTGAGCCAAAGCTTTTGGAGTGGGTAGACCTCCAGGGATGTTGTGTGGGCTCGGAGCTGGAGCTGCTAATGAGGTGCTGCTGCTCCTGCACCATTCTGCTCCTCAGCATCTCTGGGATGTGAATGCTTGGACATGAGCTCCTCAGTGTTTAAGGGTAAAAAAGTTATTTTCCCCACACTGCTTGGCTCTCACCTGACATTGGGACGTCACAATAATTTAGATGTGGCAAAGGTACCAAGAGTCATTTTGGATACCTCCCAGCATGCCAAGAGTTGGCTGTCAGGTCACCTGCATGAGGGAAAATGAACTCCTGTTAGGTTTTCAGGAAAGGCTGGGACCCAGTCTGGGATCCCAAACCTGGGCAAGGGGAAGCTGCGTTGTTGCTGTGATGTTGTTGATGTGGGTTTATCACTGCAGCACCCACGGAGGTGGGGGATGTGACTCCACTGCTGCCAGGTTCAGCTGCTGTGCATGCCACCCGTGGCATTTTACAGGAGATGTTTGTCTGTGGGGTGATGTTTGTGCTTGAGGGTCATGGCTATTTTTGCTACTAGGCTGTGTATTTTTAAATTGGGTTTGAATGGCATAAAGTGCCCTCAGCGCAGCTCCTTTCAGATCATCTGTCATGTCAGAAAATGGTTTTGAATGTTTGTCTGCTCATTTCAAGCTAAATATTAATTCTATAATTAGATTGGGGCTTTTTCCTTTTTCAAAGGGCTTTTTTTTAAAAAAAAAGGAAATATGAATGAGAAGTCAGCATTAGTCTGGCTAACCATGATGGGAGTGTGTGGCTAGAGAGCAAAACGCTTCTGCAAAGCTGGTGTGGGTGTTTAGCCTTCACAAAATATCCTCCCTCTTCTTTCTTCCCTGGAGTTCATCCCTGTGAAAATCTGCTGTATTAGTTTCTAAGCCAGAACATACTGGGGATGCTGCAAGCTGCATGCATGGAGGAGATCTTATTAACATTTACAAATATCTAAAGGGTGGGTGTCAGGAGGTTGGGACATCCCTTTTTTCTATAGTAGCTGGCAACAGGACAAGGGGTAATGGGATGAAGCTGGAACACAAAAAGTTCCACTTAAACATAAGAAAAAACTATTTCACTGTTGAGGTGAGGGAGCCCTGGCACAGGCTGCCCAGGCACAGGTTGCCCAGAGGGGTTGTGGAGTCTCCTTCCTTGGAGGTCTTCAAGACCCACCTGGACATGTTCCTGTGTGACCTGGTCTAGGTGACCCTGCTTCTGCAGGGGTTTGGGCTAGATGATCTCCAGAGGTCCCTTCCAACCCCTACCCTTCTATGATTCTATGATTCTATGATCTCCAGCCCAACCTCTCCTCACCTGGCCTCAGAGCCTCCTGCCCCACTGGACTCTCGTCCCTGCAGTGCCACCGATGCCCTCGCCCAAGGATCACAGAGTCATTTTGGTTGGTGTGGTAGTTTGAGCCTGGCTGGATGCCAGGTGCCCACCACACCGCTTTACCCCCCACCTCCCGAGAAGCAAGCCAGGGAAGGGGAGAAAATAAGATGGGAATCTCGTGGGTTGAGATAAAAGCAGTTTAATAAGTAAATAAGCAGCAAAGCCGCGCGCGCGGGAAGCAAAGCAGAAGCAGATAAGCTGTTACTCTCTACTTCCCATCAGCAGCGATGTCCGGCCACCTCCCGAGAAGCAGGGCTTCAGTACGCGTAGCGGTTGCTTTGGGAAGGCCAGAAATGAATCTCGCCTCCCCTTCCTGCTCCTTTCCCCCAGTTTATATTCCTGAGCTGACGTCATATGGTATGGAATATCTCCTTGGTCAGCCTGGGTCAGCTGTCCTGGCCATAGTCCCTCCCAAGATCATGCCCACTCACAGCTATTGGTGAAGGTGGGGGAAGGAATGCTGGAGGGACAGCCCCGATGTTGTGCAAGCGGTAGTCATAATATTGATATCAACAGTAAGCACAGCACTGCAGGAGCTGCTGTGGAAAATCACTACCGTCCCAGACCCACTACAGTTGGAAAAGATCTTTAAGGTCATCAAGTCCAACCACTCACCTCACACTGCAAAACACATCACTGAACCATGTCCCTCATCTCCAGGGATGGGGACTTCACCACCTCTCTTGGCAGCCTGTGCCAGTGTCTGAAAACCCTATCAGTGAAAAAGTTCTCCCTAATCTCCAATCTAAACTTCCCCTGATGCAACTTGAGCCCATTTCTTCTTGTCCTGTCATTCATTACTGGGGAAAAGAGATTGACCCCCACCTCACTACAGCCTCCTGTCAGGTAGCGAGTGTGCAGAGCCTGGATGCCCTGACATCACTGCGGTGTGACCCCTGTGTGCTGTGGCAGTGCTGTGGCAGTGCTGGAGGCATCTCTGTGGCACAGCGCCCCAGCCCATGGCACGGCCCACTTGTGCTGCATGGGTGTGAAAAATGACAGAGATCTGGGGCAAACATGGTTTAATGTTTTCCTGCTGTAAGAACACTGGATGTCATGCTCTTGTAATTAGCAGCAGAGACTTGTATTTTCCTTGTTCTGTGTAAATGAGACACACATCCACTATTTATTTTGTAGATGACCTGTCTCACCCCTGTCAAGAGGTGACCCTTCTCTTTCTACTTCACCTTCTCACCCCTGCTGGCTTTTAGTTATGCTATTTTCTGTCAACGTGCCTAAAGTCATGTTAAAACATCCCACCTGCAGTAGTTAGCCCTGTTCGCTAAGAGGCTGCTTACACTGTTGTCTTACTGTATCTGCTCAGGTTACCCTGTACAAGCAGGTGATGCTGAAAGAGATGCTCTGACCAATGCAGGAGCTGCACTTAGGCATCTCTCCTCCCTCGGCAACTCTATAGATTTGCAATTCCCCCTGTCCCTCTCAAAGTGTAGCATCTTTCACAACGGTGTGGATGCCCTGCTGATGTATCCTCTGGCTTTGCACATGGTAGAGCTCTCCTTGCCTGCTTGCCCAATGCCCCCAGCTGGGCTATGGATCACGCTCACTGCTGGGATCAGCTATTTGGCCAGTGCTCAGACTTAGGAGCTCATATGTTTATATGTCAATGCTTCTTTCCAGGGCAGTTTTGTATGCAGTGCCTGAAAGGTTACTAAAAGCAGGTGCAACATGCTTCAGAGGAAGCACCCATAGCCTTGTTCCTCAGGCTGGAAATCCCCCTCCCCAGAGGGCTGGAGATGTTTGACATCACCTCTTTGCCAGCAGCTCCCTTGCTTTGTTTCTTTCCCCTTGAGGGCTAGTTTTTCTCCTACACACTTGCTGAACCGGCACTGACTGCAGCTGCCACCATGCCACAGCCAGCTGGGCACAAGCAAGGCTTGCTCTGGCACTCGGAGGCTACCAGTGACCAGAGGGTGGTTAAGGTGCTGGGGTCTCCTTTGGATACATACCTCTAATCTTTGAGGTTAGGAAACTGCCCCAGGAATGTTACGAGCTTCATTATGTTTTCTGCAAGATCACTATCTCAAATCATTGACATGTACCTTGGAAGCTCTCAGACCTGGTGTCTTTAAGGATGCTGTTTGTGGGGCTGGTGAGGCGTTCCCCCAGGGAAAATGCCTTCGGTGCTTGTGCTGCACTAGCCCCAAGGAGCACCTCCAACCCCAGGGGCTGTGGAGTGCAGAGAGTCTCACCAAAACCCTGGTGGGGCAGAGGAGGGAAGAGCAATATCAGCTGAGGCTGGCACGGAGCCCTGGCTGCTCAGGGTGGAGGATTTGCCCTGGGAATGTCTGCAGAGTGCAGGGTGTATGGACCACGGCAAGGGAGAGGCGCATGAACCCGCACATGGTCCAGGCCTTCTCCATGTGTGGATGTGAGGATGGCTGGAAGGAGGTAGGGAGGAGATCAGCAGATGCCAGAGCAGCTTATGGTGCTTCCAACCTCCACTGCCTTGTGCAGGCTAAGCTGAGGCTGGACATATCTCTGGGGTGGGGTTGGCTGGAGGAAAGTCACTGTTTTGAGGGGCTGATGCTTCACCTTTGTTCTGGTTTAGCAAGGAGCAGCTTTTGGCTTAGTAACAGGGGGAGCAGGTTGCAGTGAAGACCCGGTAAAGGGTTTGCGGACCCTCCCCCGGCTCCTGGGTTCAGACCCACCTCCGGCCCGGCTGGGCCAATCTGGCGCCTCTGCCATCACTATTTAGGGGACGGGAATTTGAAATGCGAGGCAGGAGGTGTATGAGTGATACAAGATGGAGGCGACCACGCGGACCCTTCAGCCAGAGAAGGAGGAGCAGTAGACCGGAGACCCTTCTGCAAGCCGTGGCGAGAATGCAAGCTGTGCCCCTGAAACCTGTGGAGATCCGTGGCAGGACTGAGAGCCACCAGCAGCTCCATGTGAGTGAGCCCGGACGGGCGGGGGACTGTGTGGGGAGACGGCCATGGCCCAGGCCGTGCTGGAGAGCCTGCACGCCGCAGAGCAGCCCCACACGAGAGGCAGAGAGGAGCTGCAGCCTTTGGAATGGGTGCGCGTCGGAGCAGCCCGTGCAGGGCTGCCGTGTGTGTGAGGTACCCCACGGACTTGCAGGGAGGACTGGTGTGGAGTTCACCCGTCCTGAGGAGGGACAAACGGCAGAAGCTATTGGGAGCAGACTGACTGAGACCTCCACTGCCTGCCCCCCTGAACTGTTCAG
This sequence comes from Colius striatus, assembly GCF_028858725.1. Taxonomy (NCBI): domain Eukaryota; kingdom Metazoa; phylum Chordata; class Aves; order Coliiformes; family Coliidae; genus Colius; species Colius striatus. The sequence continues at coordinate 151,687,308 of NC_084759.1, read as the reverse complement.
GGAGGACAGGGTAAAAACCCCGGGATCAGGGCTCTGAGCCCAGGAAGAGGGGAGGTGTGGCAAGAAGGTGTTCTTAAAAAGGCTGGTTGGACTCTTCATTGATGTATTACTCTGTGTTGTTTCGTTTTGGTTATATTCTGGGTTTTTGGGGGTATGTTTTAGTTGATGTTGCATTAAATGTTGGTTTTTGGGTTTTTTTTTCCTGTTTTCTTCCCCAAACCGAGTGGCCTGGTCTGTTTTGTCCTGAACCTTAAGCGGCAATTAAGCCCTCCCTGCCCTTGAGCAATTCTCAGCCACTTGGGTACTCGAGGCAATCGTGGTCTTTGTTCCCTGATGGGCCTAAACCACGACAACCTTGTTCTCCAACTCTTCATTTATTTGCAGCTCCAGATGTGGCCAGAAGGATCAAGAAAAAAAAATCAAAAGGGCAAGGTAAGGAAAATATGTGATTAACAAATGCAGAGGAGAGACGGAAAATTATCTGTCTTGCTAATTCTGCAAGAAATGAGGCTTGAAAATGATCATAAACATGGATATTTGACCAAGGTAGCCTTTGGGGGAAAAAGAAAGTCTGATGGGGAGAAATTTGCAAGAAATATTGCTCCAGCTGCTGGGGGGTAGGGGGCAGCTCTGGAAGGGGACCACTTGCTGCTCTCCTTTCCTTTGGGTATAGCTGGTGCTGTACTCATTTGTTTATGGACCACACGTGAAGTCAATAAAAACTCCACCAACCCTAAGCCTTACAGATAGCTTCCAGGACATCTGAGTTCCCACATCAACTTGATGGTTTTCTTTTGTTTTTCCTGGAAAATCATCTGTGGCACGAGAAACATCATGTTAGTCATCTCATGACCTGGAGTCTTGCTCGCACCCTCTTTGGATGTGGTTGTGTACACAGGCCTTGACCCACAAGGAAAAATATGAGGAAATTTCCTTGGCCATTCACAGAATCACAGAATCATAGAATGGTAGGGGTTGGAAGGGACCTTTAGAGGTCATCTAGTCCAACCCCCCTGCTAAAGCAGGTCTTTTGGGTCTCTCGATTTCAGCTCCCCCAGTCCATCCCATCCTGTGTCATTTCCACATCGCTGCTTTCTTCTGGGGCTTCTTCACAGTGCAGGAACTCAAGGACCTCTAGGCTCTTGTTGCTGGTAGCCATCATCGTTTTTTGGAAAATGGATCGAAAATCCCATGCCCCAGTGGAGTCTGGTTTAGTCCTGGGGTGTCGAGGCTGAGCACAGAGCCCAGCAGGAACGGCCAGTATTTAGTCTAACGGGGCTCCCCAGAGGAGCCAACGTGGGCTGCCACCTCCGAGTGATGGGTTAGGCAAAGGAGAGGTAAAGAACACCAAATGCTGGTCACCTGGAGAAGAGGAAGAGGGAACATAATGTGGAAAGGGAGAAGGAGAAGGAAACAATTCTGTTGAGGGACGTGAAGCACAGGGAAGGGCTCTCTTATATTTGCCAGGCAGCAAAGTGCCTCTCGCACAGAATCACAGCCGAGACTGGCACCAACTCTCCCTCTTGTGGACATTCCCCTGTTTTCTGTGTAGTGCCTGGTAGCTGCTGGTGCTGCCCTAAGCCTCTGATGGTTTTATTGTGAGCTGCAATGGGGCGGTTGGGGGTGTGGTGGTCCATAATGGCTCCTGTATTATGTATCCCTGTGAATTAGGCCAAGAGAGTGGGCTGATATGCAGAGCAGGCACCTGGAATGCAACTGGCATCGGGCTCATCAGCCAGTACCTGAAAGAATGACAGAGTCACAGGATGGCAGGGGTTGGAAGGGACCTCTAGACAGTCCAACCCACCTGCTAAAGCAGGTTCACCTTGATCAGGTCACATAGGAACGCATCCAGGTGAGTTTTGAAAGCCTTCAGAGAAGGACTCGCTACATCCTCCCTGGGCAGCCCAAGAAGGACCCGCAGTCCTGAAAAGGGAGCAGATATTGAATGTTACTTCCAGTGCTCATTCCACACAGGTCAGACTGACCAGGACTTCATTTTTCTGCTCTCTTCTCATGTTGGTCAAGTCAGACTTTTCTTTTTATTCTCAAAAAAAACCCTTCAACCCCAAACTTGCCCATTAAAAACATCACCTGAATTTCCACCTGAACTCTCCCCCTAACCTCAAAGACTCTCTCTTAGCCTGGATTGCTCTCAATGGGTGAGATATTTGCAACACCTGGTTGGGGTTTTCTTTTCCACCCCCACTAAAGCTCTACCTGCTTTTCTGATCTATCTGCAGCCCCATTCCTTGTGAGGTTTTGATCTGTGGTCCCAGTGTTGTCACTTGCCTGGTTTTGTTTTTAGTGATTTGAATCTTCTCTGCCCCAATAAACAGATGAGGCTGGGTCTGCCCTGCTGCAGGGCCCAGTGCATCTCAGCTCTGTGAGCTGTAGGTCTGCAAGAACAGCAGATGAACGCTGGCCTTTTGCTCAGAAGGGTAAGGAATCCAGTGTAACTCGGCCCGTGCTGTAAAACTGGTGAGTAGACAGAACATTGACAGCGAGACCAAGAGAAAGAGTATGTATTAATTTAGAGCAGAGAGCCACCAAATGTGGTGAGATCTCTGCTGCAGGTGATTGGAGGGGGAAGGAAATCAAAGGGCCACAGGCTGAGTTAAGCGATTTGCAAGCAGA